>NC_134987.1:20000000-21461138 GCF_050947335.1 Megachile rotundata | reverse complement strand
CTAACCTAACCTAACCTAACCTAACCTAACCTAACCTAACCTAACCTAACCTAACCTAACCTAACCTAACCTAACCTAACCTAACCTAACCTAACCTAACCTAACCTAACCTAACCTAACCTAACCTAACCTAACCTAACCTAACCTAACCTAACCTAACCTAACCTAACCTAACCTAACCTAACCTAACCTAACCTAACCTAACCTAACCTAACCTAACCTAACCTAACCTAACCTAACCTAACCTAACCTAACCTAACCTAACCTAACCTAACCTAACCTAACCTAACCTAACCTAACCTAACCTAACCTAACCTAACCTAACCTAACCTAACCTAACCTAACCTAACCTAACCTAACCTAACCTAACCTAACCTAACCTAACCTAACCTAACCTAACCTAACCTAACCTAACCTAACCTAACCTAACCTAACCTAACCTAACCTAACCTAACCTAACCTAACCTAACCTAACCTAACCTAACCTAACCTAACCTAACCTAACCTAACCTAACCTAACCTAACCTAACCTAACCTAACCTAACCTAACCTAACCTAACCTAACCTAACCTAACCTAACCTAACCTAACCTAACCTAACCTAACCTAACCTAACCTAACCTAACCTAACCTAACCTAACCTAACCTAACCTAACCTAACCTAACCTAACCTAACCTAACCTAACCTAACCTAACCTAACCTAACCTAACCTAACCTAACCTAACCTAACCTAACCTAACCTAACCTAACCTAACCTAACCTAACCTAACCTAACCTAACCTAACCTAACCTAACCTAACCTAACCTAACCTAACCTAACCTAACCTAACCTAACCTAACCTAACCTAACCTAACCTAACCTAACCTAACCTAACCTAACCTAACCTAACCTAACCTAACCTAACCTAACCTAACCTAACCTAACCTAACCTAACCTAACCTAACCTAACCTAACCTAACCTAACCTAACCTAACCTAACCTAACCTAACCTAACCTAACCTAACCTAACCTAACCTAACCTAACCTAACCTAACCTAACCTAACCTAACCTAACCTAACCTAACCTAACCTAACCTAACCTAACCTAACCTAACCTAACCTAACCTAACCTAACCTAACCTAACCTAACCTAACCTAACCTAACCTAACCTAACCTAACCTAACCTAACCTAACCTAACCTAACCTAACCTAACCTAACCTAACCTAACCTAACCTAACCTAACCTAACCTAACCTAACCTAACCTAACCTAACCTAACCTAACCTAACCTAACCTAACCTAACCTAACCTAACCTAACCTAACCTAACCTAACCTAACCTAACCTAACCTAACCTAACCTAACCTAACCTAACCTAACCTAACCTAACCTAACCTAACCTAACCTAACCTAACCTAACCTAACCTAACCTAACCTAACCTAACCTAACCTAACCTAACCTAACCTAACCTAACCTAACCTAACCTAACCTAACCTAACCTAACCTAACCTAACCTAACCTAACCTAACCTAACCTAACCTAACCTAACCTAACCTAACCTAACCTAACCTAACCTAACCTAACCTAACCTAACCTAACCTAACCTAACCTAACCTAACCTAACCTAACCTAACCTAACCTAACCTAACCTAACCTAACCTAACCTAACCTAACCTAACCTAACCTAACCTAACCTAACCTAACCTAACCTAACCTAACCTAACCTAACCTAACCTAACCTAACCTAACCTAACCTAACCTAACCTAACCTAACCTAACCTAACCTAACCTAACCTAACCTAACCTAACCTAACCTAACCTAACCTAACCTAACCTAACCTAACCTAACCTAACCTAACCTAACCTAACCTAACCTAACCTAACCTAACCTAACCTAACCTAACCTAACCTAACCTAACCTAACCTAACCTAACCTAACCTAACCTAACCTAACCTAACCTAACCTAACCTAACCTAACCTAACCTAACCTAACCTAACCTAACCTAACCTAACCTAACCTAACCTAACCTAACCTAACCTAACCTAACCTAACCTAACCTAACCTAACCTAACCTAACCTAACCTAACCTAACCTAACCTAACCTAACCTAACCTAACCTAACCTAACCTAACCTAACCTAACCTAACCTAACCTAACCTAACCTAACCTAACCTAACCTAACCTAACCTAACCTAACCTAACCTAACCTAACCTAACCTAACCTAACCTAACCTAACCTAACCTAACCTAACCTAACCTAACCTAACCTAACCTAACCTAACCTAACCTAACCTAACCTAACCTAACCTAACCTAACCTAACCTAACCTAACCTAACCTAACCTAACCTAACCTAACCTAACCTAACCTAACCTAACCTAACCTAACCTAACCTAACCTAACCTAACCTAACCTAACCTAACCTAACCTAACCTAACCTAACCTAACCTAACCTAACCTAACCTAACCTAACCTAACCTAACCTAACCTAACCTAACCTAACCTAACCTAACCTAACCTAACCTAACCTAACCTAACCTAACCTAACCTAACCTAACCTAACCTAACCTAACCTAACCTAACCTAACCTAACCTAACCTAACCTAACCTAACCTAACCTAACCTAACCTAACCTAACCTAACCTAACCTAACCTAACCTAACCTAACCTAACCTAACCTAACCTAACCTAACCTAACCTAACCTAACCTAACCTAACCTAACCTAACCTAACCTAACCTAACCTAACCTAACCTAACCTAACCTAACCTAACCTAACCTAACCTAACCTAACCTAACCTAACCTAACCTAACCTAACCTAACCTAACCTAACCTAACCTAACCTAACCTAACCTAACCTAACCTAACCTAACCTAACCTAACCTAACCTAACCTAACCTAACCTAACCTAACCTAACCTAACCTAACCTAACCTAACCTAACCTAACCTAACCTAACCTAACCTAACCTAACCTAACCTAACCTAACCTAACCTAACCTAACCTAACCTAACCTAACCTAACCTAACCTAACCTAACCTAACCTAACCTAACCTAACCTAACCTAACCTAACCTAACCTAACCTAACCTAACCTAACCTAACCTAACCTAACCTAACCTAACCTAACCTAACCTAACCTAACCTAACCTAACCTAACCTAACCTAACCTAACCTAACCTAACCTAACCTAACCTAACCTAACCTAACCTAACCTAACCTAACCTAACCTAACCTAACCTAACCTAACCTAACCTAACCTAACCTAACCTAACCTAACCTAACCTAACCTAACCTAACCTAACCTAACCTAACCTAACCTAACCTAACCTAACCTAACCTAACCTAACCTAACCTAACCTAACCTAACCTAACCTAACCTAACCTAACCTAACCTAACCTAACCTAACCTAACCTAACCTAACCTAACCTAACCTAACCTAACCTAACCTAACCTAACCTAACCTAACCTAACCTAACCTAACCTAACCTAACCTAACCTAACCTAACCTAACCTAACCTAACCTAACCTAACCTAACCTAACCTAACCTAACCTAACCTAACCTAACCTAACCTAACCTAACCTAACCTAACCTAACCTAACCTAACCTAACCTAACCTAACCTAACCTAACCTAACCTAACCTAACCTAACCTAACCTAACCTAACCTAACCTAACCTAACCTAACCTAACCTAACCTAACCTAACCTAACCTAACCTAACCTAACCTAACCTAACCTAACCTAACCTAACCTAACCTAACCTAACCTAACCTAACCTAACCTAACCTAACCTAACCTAACCTAACCTAACCTAACCTAACCTAACCTAACCTAACCTAACCTAACCTAACCTAACCTAACCTAACCTAACCTAACCTAACCTAACCTAACCTAACCTAACCTAACCTAACCTAACCTAACCTAACCTAACCTAACCTAACCTAACCTAACCTAACCTAACCTAACCTAACCTAACCTAACCTAACCTAACCTAACCTAACCTAACCTAACCTAACCTAACCTAACCTAACCTAACCTAACCTAACCTAACCTAACCTAACCTAACCTAACCTAACCTAACCTAACCTAACCTAACCTAACCTAACCTAACCTAACCTAACCTAACCTAACCTAACCTAACCTAACCTAACCTAACCTAACCTAACCTAACCTAACCTAACCTAACCTAACCTAACCTAACCTAACCTAACCTAACCTAACCTAACCTAACCTAACCTAACCTAACCTAACCTAACCTAACCTAACCTAACCTAACCTAACCTAACCTAACCTAACCTAACCTAACCTAACCTAACCTAACCTAACCTAACCTAACCTAACCTAACCTAACCTAACCTAACCTAACCTAACCTAACCTAACCTAACCTAACCTAACCTAACCTAACCTAACCTAACCTAACCTAACCTAACCTAACCTAACCTAACCTAACCTAACCTAACCTAACCTAACCTAACCTAACCTAACCTAACCTAACCTAACCTAACCTAACCTAACCTAACCTAACCTAACCTAACCTAACCTAACCTAACCTAACCTAACCTAACCTAACCTAACCTAACCTAACCTAACCTAACCTAACCTAACCTAACCTAACCTAACCTAACCTAACCTAACCTAACCTAACCTAACCTAACCTAACCTAACCTAACCTAACCTAACCTAACCTAACCTAACCTAACCTAACCTAACCTAACCTAACCTAACCTAACCTAACCTAACCTAACCTAACCTAACCTAACCTAACCTAACCTAACCTAACCTAACCTAACCTAACCTAACCTAACCTAACCTAACCTAACCTAACCTAACCTAACCTAACCTAACCTAACCTAACCTAACCTAACCTAACCTAACCTAACCTAACCTAACCTAACCTAACCTAACCTAACCTAACCTAACCTAACCTAACCTAACCTAACCTAACCTAACCTAACCTAACCTAACCTAACCTAACCTAACCTAACCTAACCTAACCTAACCTAACCTAACCTAACCTAACCTAACCTAACCTAACCTAACCTAACCTAACCTAACCTAACCTAACCTAACCTAACCTAACCTAACCTAACCTAACCTAACCTAACCTAACCTAACCTAACCTAACCTAACCTAACCTAACCTAACCTAACCTAACCTAACCTAACCTAACCTAACCTAACCTAACCTAACCTAACCTAACCTAACCTAACCTAACCTAACCTAACCTAACCTAACCTAACCTAACCTAACCTAACCTAACCTAACCTAACCTAACCTAACCTAACCTAACCTAACCTAACCTAACCTAACCTAACCTAACCTAACCTAACCTAACCTAACCTAACCTAACCTAACCTAACCTAACCTAACCTAACCTAACCTAACCTAACCTAACCTAACCTAACCTAACCTAACCTAACCTAACCTAACCTAACCTAACCTAACCTAACCTAACCTAACCTAACCTAACCTAACCTAACCTAACCTAACCTAACCTAACCTAACCTAACCTAACCTAACCTAACCTAACCTAACCTAACCTAACCTAACCTAACCTAACCTAACCTAACCTAACCTAACCTAACCTAACCTAACCTAACCTAACCTAACCTAACCTAACCTAACCTAACCTAACCTAACCTAACCTAACCTAACCTAACCTAACCTAACCTAACCTAACCTAACCTAACCTAACCTAACCTAACCTAACCTAACCTAACCTAACCTAACCTAACCTAACCTAACCTAACCTAACCTAACCTAACCTAACCTAACCTAACCTAACCTAACCTAACCTAACCTAACCTAACCTAACCTAACCTAACCTAACCTAACCTAACCTAACCTAACCTAACCTAACCTAACCTAACCTAACCTAACCTAACCTAACCTAACCTAACCTAACCTAACCTAACCTAACCTAACCTAACCTAACCTAACCTAACCTAACCTAACCTAACCTAACCTAACCTAACCTAACCTAACCTAACCTAACCTAACCTAACCTAACCTAACCTAACCTAACCTAACCTAACCTAACCTAACCTAACCTAACCTAACCTAACCTAACCTAACCTAACCTAACCTAACCTAACCTAACCTAACCTAACCTAACCTAACCTAACCTAACCTAACCTAACCTAACCTAACCTAACCTAACCTAACCTAACCTAACCTAACCTAACCTAACCTAACCTAACCTAACCTAACCTAACCTAACCTAACCTAACCTAACCTAACCTAACCTAACCTAACCTAACCTAACCTAACCTAACCTAACCTAACCTAACCTAACCTAACCTAACCTAACCTAACCTAACCTAACCTAACCTAACCTAACCTAACCTAACCTAACCTAACCTAACCTAACCTAACCTAACCTAACCTAACCTAACCTAACCTAACCTAACACAAACAAACTTCGGGAGTTGGTTAGGCGTATATTAAATAAGCTTAAGGTGATCTAACCTTCCGAGGTAAAGCTTAATGTGACCTAACCTTTGGAGAGATACCTTAATGTACTCACCATATACCGCTATTCCACAAGGTTAGGTGTATCTATAGGTTCCACTCACTATTCCACTCTCACTACTCCACTAGGTTAGGTATCCAATAGGTTGCACTCACTATTCCATGTACACATATTCCACAAGGTTAGGTGTATCTATAGGTTCCACTCACTATTCCACTCTCACTATTCCACTAGGTTAGGTATCCAGTAGGTTGCACTCACTATTCCACTATGCACTATTCCACTAGGTTAGGTATCCAATAGGTTGCACTCACTATTCCACTATACACTACTCCACTAGGTTAGGTATCCAATAGGTTGCACTCACTATTCCACTTGTACACTGTTCCACTAGGTTAGGTATTACACCAGGTTACTTCACAAATTGACACAGACTATATAACCTGTTTTAATAATCTAACTCGTATGGAATTCCTATAGCCCTGTACCACTAGGTTTGTTTATTCAAACAGGTTATTCTCTACCAAAATTGACACTGACTAAGTAACCTGTTTTAATAATCTAACTCGTATCCACTCACACCTATTCCACTAGGTTTGTTTATTAAAACAGGTTACCCTCTACTAACCCCCCCCCCCCCCCCCCCCACCCCACCCCCCCCCCCCCCCCCCCTCCACAGCGAGCGCTTTTCCCGGCACTGCACGGCACTCCGCACCACGATTTTCCGCCGCTTTCCGCGATTTTCCGCCGGTTCCGCTGCACCCGCGCACTACCCTACCCCGCCCCCGCACCCGCACCAGCTTTTTCACAGCACATACGACACCCACTGGACTCACAGGCACTCCACGGCACGTTCACTGCACGATTTCGCTGCATTTCCGCCGATTTTTCCGGTTTTCCACCGCTTGCACTGTACCCGCACCCACGCACTACCCTCCCCCGCCCCCACCCCCGCACCCGCACCGCCTTTTTCACGGTACCCGCGGCGTTCCCAGCACTCCCAGCACTCACAGGGCACTCCACGGCACGATTTTCGCTGCATTTCCGCCGCTTTTCACGATTTTCCACCGGTTCCACTGCACCCGCCACGTGGCACGCACTACACCCACGCACAAAACGCACTTTTCACGACACCCACTGCACGCACGGCACTCATAGACACTCCACGGCACTCCCACAACACTTTCACGGCACTGCACGGCACAATTTCACCGAATTTTCCACGTTTTTCACGATTTTTGCAGCACCGCCGGCATGTGCGTCGTAGCGTCGGTCCGCCATCTTGGAAAAGGCCGATTCACGCTACCGCATCCCGGATTTCGGTTGGCACCACTTATCTGTTGCGCACTTCCGGTTCGGGAATTAGGTTGGCAGTCCTTCACTGACGTGTTATACGTTAAGTTGGCACTTCTGCAGATTCTGACGCACGATCATCTTGGTTTCCGTTGCTCAATGACTGATTATTCTTCGCAAAATTACATTCATTTACACTTTTCGACTCGCTTTTCTACAGCCAGAGCCGTCTCGCTTCGCGTTGCTGCGTCACTCATAACTGGTGCGAACATTCCACTGCCTCGGTCAAGCGCCTTTTAGGTTGGCAGTTCTGAATTGGTGTCGTGGATCAATTTTTTCATGTTGGTAGTCCTTCTCTACCGCTGTAGCCGTCATGTTGGCAGTGCTGCGGTTACTGACGCACGACCATCTACATTGCATTTCCTCCGTGACTCTACGGTGTTGGCAGCATTGCATCAGTGCTAAGCGACGTTCGGGTTGGCAGGACTGAAGTAGCGTTCACATCTGGTCCACTAATAATGTTGGCAATCCCTCACTGCCTCCATGCCTATCGTGGTGACAATTTTCCCGACCATCTCGCTTCCCGCTGCTCACTGACTGACTCCTTGAAGTTTTCAATACTGCCGAATGTCGCACCACACTTATATTGTCAATCTTGCCCTCGCGCAATTTCCATCAGGTTGGCACTCTTGAGTTGCTGCTTTCTGGCGCACAGCCGTCTAGATCGCCGATATTCTGTGAGCCAATGTAGTTGGCAGTACTTAGGTAGCGATTTCTTTCTGTTCGCCAATTTCGTTGGCAGTCTTTCCTTGTCGCAATTTGCATACAGTTGGTATTTCTGCAGTGAGGCTCGTTGACCATCTTCGTTCCAGGTACTCTCGGACTCACTGAGGTTGGCTATTCTGAATCGCGGCAATGTATTGTTGCGATTCTTCTTGTTGAATTTAGGGATTTTGTTGGCGAGGTTCAATTCTCAAGAAGCGCTTGGGCGCTTGGTTTAATTCCGCGATTTAATCAAACAACAAAAAGGAAAAATAAATAAACTAATTGGAACTTGAAATGAATTAAATAAACTAAACAACTAAATTAAACTTTTTGAACTTCTTTAATGAACTTTAACAAAGATTAACTTTTAAACTAATTTAAATGAAACTGAATTAACAAAACGAATTTTAATATATTGCTCTACTAAGTGAAGAATACGTGCGTTACTTTCTAGCTCTGAGAATTGAATTAATAAATCAGATTTCTAATTAAAAATCAAGGATAATTATGAATTTGTTTTACAATTTGTTTCATTTTCTCCAATAAAATTAATATTTATAATTAAAATGTTGTTAATTGGCTGCCTTATCATCCTTCACTTATTAGATAAGAGTTTTTACAAGTAGTCTTTGATTTCAGCTTACAATTTATCAAATACACTCTGTGTTCTTCTTCAACTGCACCTTTTTACAATCTAAATTTTGCGCGTTTAAGTTACATATTTTTGTCGCTAGATTGCGCCGCTTTTACATTATGTTTCGCTTCTTCTATGTTCATACAGAATTTAATTAGCAACGAATCCCAGCACACAACAGTATCTTTCATTTTGGCAGTTTTCGTTACCTTTACTCTTTGATGTTGGCACCACCGAAACACCCGTTCACGCCGATGCTTCTAAAGCGCGGACCATGGTGAGCCGCCGAGGTTTCGTTCACATTGGTGCGTTTGCCCGTTCACATTGATGTCCATACCTATTCACATTGATGTCTATACCCGTTTACATGATTGCCTCTACCTATTCACATTGATTCCTCTGTCCCGTTCACATTGATGTCTATGCCGATTCACATTTCCTTCGTTTCGTTAAAATACCGCTGAATCGATTTCTTTTCTTTTTTTTATCGCTTTTTATTCGTTTTCTTTGATTTTCAGAGGCTTTTCGGAATTTCCTTGGCTTCTTCGAGGTCGTTTCGAATTTTCTTCGTATTTCTTGTTTTAGAAGTTGGCTATTGTTAAACGCGGCAGTTTTTCTCGCAGGTTGGCAGCGTCGAATTCTTTAGTTTTCGAGGTTGGCAGCAGCGAAACACACGTTCACGCCGATGCGTGCGGAGTGCGGACCATGGAGAGCGACCGAGGATCCTTTCACATTGCTGCCTGTACCTTTTCACTTTGATGCGTACACCCATTCACATTTCCTTCGTTTCCTTAAAGTACCGTTAAATCGATTTCTTTTTTTTCCTTTTCATCGCTTTTTATTAGTTTTCTTCGATTTTCCAAGGTTTTTCGAAATTTTCTTGGCTTCTTCGAGGTCTTTTCGAATTTTCTTCACATTTTTTGTTTTAGATGTTGGCTATTCCTAATCGCGGCAATTGTATCTTTCTCATTAGGTGGTATTTACGCTTTCAGGTTGGCGCTTCCGCGGACATATCGTTCGCGGGTCGGTTATCACGTTGGGTTCCTTCGCTGTCTTCGTACTCATCGGTTGGCGATTCTGCGGTAATGCCGAATGACCATCTTCATTTCGGATGCTCTGTCACCGAACGCAGTTGGCAGTTTTGGACTTACCTTCAGAGTTTCAGGTTGGCGCTCCTTCGCGCATGACTCATCTTGCTTTAATATAGTCTATGATTCACTAAGGTTGGCTGTTCTGATTCCGGCCTGCATGTTCGCTACTACGAAGGTTTGTCGTCGGGACAGGTTATGAATGTCAAAACAAGGTACTGTTTATTCCAATTATTTTATTTAGTCATTTAATTACGTTATTTCATCTTTTATATACATTCGTCTGCCGGACTATCCTAAGCTACGTGTTACGGGATGAAACGATCGTAACGGATGGACCAAGGAAATAAATATAAGGTAAAGTATCTCTCGAACACAGACCAAGATAGCACCGTTCCTAATTTCGGCCATCGGCACAGCCAACGTTCCTATAAAAACTATTCCACGCGTACGTAACCATACTAATTGCCTTTTACTCTTTTTACGGAGACGTTGTAGGTCCTTTCGGTTTGATCATCATCGTCGCGCGTCTTAAAGTGTAATCCCAACCTCTCCACCGAAACCACACGATACCTTTGAATAGAAAAAGAAAGAATAAAAAAAAAAAACATTTTTATATACCTGTTCTTTTGCTTTTTCAGCCGTAACGCGACAGAAACCGAGTACCTTGCCGGGCGGTTAAATCTTGAGGATCGTTCAGGTAAAGACCGTTTAATCCGCGACCGCACGATTTCCACCACCATCCACCTTTCAGCATGGAAGCGCAATTCAACGATGATCTGTCGTTGTCCCTGAAAAAAAAACAAATCCAAACGAACTAAGTAAAAGAGTTTAAATTACTCTTTCGAGAAAAAAAAAAAAGGAAAATTTTTACCTGTTGTAAGTCGAAAACGGACTATTGTTCGAACCGTACCAGGGATCGTTCAACGAATCACCGGCATTTCCATCGTACCCATCGATTTCTAATTTATAGTATTCGCCTTCCGAATAGATTTTGAAATGAGAATATTGCGCGTACCTGACGAAAAAAAAACAAACTTTTAAACTTACGACTTGCTTCGCTTACAAATTCCCTACGCGTATTCTTTACTTTTACCTTTTGTTACCTTCAAAATCTTCCAATTCCACTCTCAGCATGTAATCTTCGTTATTCGTTAACATATATATATTTTCATTGCCGAGCCAAAATTCTCTAGCAGGATCCCCGAATCCGTTCTTGTAATCTGCCCAATCTCGGTTGAAATTTTCCCTTGGTTCTCCAAAATCGTCTCGCCTTTGAATTACCTGCATAATACCTCGATCAAACGTCGCTCCGTTCTCACGATTCGCATTGCTTTATTGTCGTCCTTACCGTCCAACCTCCTTCCGCTATATCTTGTTCGCAGTAAACTTTCAGAAACCAGTACGTTGTCCCGCGTATCTGAAGGTAATACACTCCGCTGTCTCGCATACCCGCGTTCATTAAATCGACACAGGAGTACCCCTGCGATAATATCGATGATCGTATTAACATTTTAACGAACGAGCGGAAACAATCTTATCGCGGATTACCTTAACATCCTTGTAACTCAGAAATGCGTCGGTAGTAAACGTTGAATTTGCCGGACTTGGTTTGTTTTTAACACTCGGAAATATAACGCCACGATTCTTTGCCGAAGATCGTTGCGTACTGGAAGACGATCCGTTTATTCCAGGTGCGACGGTTGCGTTCATCGAATTGTTCGAACCACCGGCGATGCTGGTATACGAACCGTTTAAGCTGTTCGACGGCACGGTATTCGAAGACGTCGACGACGACATCGACATGGAAACGGACGAAGAAACAATGGTAGTCGGTGTTATCGGCGAAGCGTTCGTTTCGGTTGTCGTCTCTTCGGATAACCCGATGTATCTGAATCGTTGAAACGCTTCTTTATTGACTGACACTACTTTTCAATATTTTCAAAAGCTTCTGCCGCATCCGGGCGAATGATAAACGATCAAGAAAGAAACTAACCTACTCGAATCGTATTCCACCAGTCGATCGATCGTCGGATCGAGTAATAGTTCTGCGGGAATAGGACGTTGACCGATGCTAACCGAGACATCGTCCCCCTGTTTTCGCAATCTATTCTCGACGTCTTCCAGGTTCTCGATGATCTTGTTGGTTTTTAATTTCAAGTCCTCGTGAATTTCGTTGATTGCTCTTTCCTGTCTTTGCGTTTGCGTCAGCAATTCTTCCGATTTCGGTAAAAGGTTGTCCACCGAACTTTTCGTACCGATCTTTTGGAAAATTAAATACGGTTTCAGTTATGACGATAACTAATGCGGTAAGATCGCTTACTTACCACGACGTTCCACATCTGATCAATTTTGTTCGATACCGTCATCATCGGATACATTTGTTGAACGAGTCGATCGATTTTACTTTGTCTCGGTGATCTTTCGATGCTTGATGTCGCGTTAAATACGTGCGGACCGCTCGCTCCCACGAGTATCGCGTCCTGCACGTCCGTCACCATGTTTTGTATCGCTCCCAAACGATCGCTAACCAAATTCGTATGGAACTGCAATTTCCTGTCTATATTCGTCGTAGCTTGTCGTAAGTTCTCTATCTCGATCGATACGTGGTTTATAACTTCGTTGCTCATCGCTTTCGTGATTTCGATTACGCTCATGCTAATTGGTTTCTTTTCGCTAGCTTCGGCGTTTATGTCATCGTTTTGTAGAAAATTATTGTCCAACTGGTTTTTTAAATCGATCAGTTTATTATCTATGTCCGAAACTTTTTGATCGAGTGACAATAATTTTTCGCCGAGCGTTTCCGATGCTTCCGTGTCTTCTCCATGATGATTTATCGCCTGGCTCGTCGAACCTGTTTTATCCGATAGATACGACATTATTTAGAAAAGAAACGGTTCGCATCGTGATTGAAATGGAGTAGGAAAAAATGATCTTTCTGGTTCCTTTACTTAAAACGTACTGACTACATGAAAGGTGTGGAATACATACCGCTTTTAATTATGCTACCGTTCTTGTTGTCCGTCGTTTTCGTTCCGTACGCAGATTCCGCGGGAAAGAAGCTCGAATGAGCGTTGAACAATTTCAGATCCAACGTTCGCAGTTTCGTGATTACGGCATCGGTTTTATCGATGTTATCGTTTACGCGCGAATCCAAAGCTTCCACTCTTCTCATTAAATGTTCCACAGCTTTGTCCAAATTTTCGATTCGTTGCAATTTCGATTCCAAAGTCGAAACTATTACCTCGAATACGTTGAAAAGGTATTGTTCCCTGAAAATAGATTTTCCAATGTCATTAAAACGGACGAATCGTTGACGAATCGGAGAAATATCTTCCAATTTGGTCAACGTTAGATACGCGATGTTTCGTTTACATCGTGCTTTAATTAAGCCCGATTCGCTATTTCTTCGTCGCAACTATCAAGTTTTAGTTGACGCCTGTCAACCTTAAACAAACGAATCACGATCCGAACAAAATTTTTTTTATCAACCGTTTACAAAGCGTGATGCTGTTTGGTAACTTTTAAACGTAATCATTTTTAAGTCCGTACGCGTACAAATATTCTAAAATGTACCATCAAAATAGAATATACGATTTCTGATTATCCGCTTCTCGATTATTTTATAGCTTGTTCATCGACTATTTGCAATTTATGTTATACGATTTATCGGTATAAATGATGATTTACGTGTATGATGTATCAACATCTAAGCTCGATAAAATACAGGTAGATACTTGCTCCTTCGGTGGACCAGAAGTGAAAGTGTGCTTTTTTTAATGAGCCGCAACTCGACCGTAAGTCTCGACGCGTTCGTTATTTAAGAAACGGAATCCTCGTCTCGTTCGGAATACCAGTTTTTCGTATAAAAATGACAGAAAACTAAAGAATAGCTCGCATAAAGGAAAATTCAAGAAAAAAAGGAAAGATGAAAGAGAAGAAAAAGTGGATATGAAAGAGTCTCCTCGTGAATGTATACCGACAGCGATTAATGAAAACGATAATGGTCCGTTACCACGGACCATTACTTTTTGAAAATTTTACGATCATGCTTTTAAATACTTTGCTACTTCGTAGGTTCGTGACCTAAGAGGAAGTAGAGAAGGGCAAAGGATGGAGGGAAAATAATTATAGAATGTGTACGTAATCGTTAGGTTAGTGGACAAAAGTAAAAGGGACGAGAGAAAATACGAGGGGATATTGTATGTGCGATTTTCAATTCGAGTCGCGCGAGTATTGATTTAAGATCTAACTATGTTTTAATTTTCGTCTTTTAATACTTTCAGCGAATTATATTCGACGATAAATGTTGAGGCTGTTGATAATGGTAAATCAATGTTTTCCAACCACGTATCTGTTCCAATGGGTTGGAAATAGTTCGTACCAAATTCTGCTCTTTTTATGTTTTATTACGTAGGGAGTTTCGCTACGGGAATAAGAAGACAAGTGCCGATGTCGAGTATTCCATATGCCATAATTACTACGTCGGTGTACATAAAATAAAGCTTGTTCTAAAACAGCTTCCAACGAAGTTTCCTTTCTCTCGTTACGATGTGAGTTGTAATTTTACGCAACGTATTCGTAGGTAGGTCAATAGTTGTACCCTTGTGCTTACCGCGATCCTTTCGAATCTTATCGTCATCGTCCGATCGTCCAATCATCCGGTCGTCCAATTTTTCTCCTCGTTAATTTTCGTTCGTATTTAAATGTAAGGGAAAAATTAATTTCGCGATATTATTGATCGAAAGAATCGATTCGAAAGTAACGATAGAAGCGATACGAAAAGTGCGATGATTCGAGTGAAACGGTCCATGGTGGTCTCTCTCGAGTCGTATCGATTCTTCTGCGTATTCGAGTTTTTAATACCTATATATCTATCGACTCGCGGTGAAAGCGCAAACGTAAACATTATCAAAATTATTCGCGTAAAAGTAGTTTAGCGAAACCGGAGGACAAAAAGTGGCAATCGACTGGGTGGAAAAGTGGAAGTGGAACGTTTAACAGAACAGAACAGGCGACATTCCGCGATAGAAAACTTCCGTAAGATTGCAAAAAAAAAGAAAGACGTATTACGAAACGGTAATCGTTCTTTTCCAACAATGATCGGAGTAAAATGTATGCGCGATGTTTAAGGAATGTTATTCTAAGTGATTACGTTCTGTATGATACGAGAAAAAAAATTGTCCACTTGTTGTTTACTTTTCTAATGCGATACTTATAATATCTGCCATGTTCGGTATTGGATATAGTTGTGCGCGATGTTGTATCACGATTCGCGATCGTTCGTTCGTTCTTTCCTTCCGAGGAATCTAGCGAAGCTTGTGCAACCATATTGTCATAACTAGATCTCGGATTTGTTGCGCAACGAAAGGAAAACCAGTATATATCCTATTATCGTCATTGTTGTTTCTATCTTTACGATTTAATTGATTCCTATTCTTTTGCTTGTCACATGTTTTTCTAATAATATCGATATTACTGCTAAAAATCGAATGAATTATTTCGCTCCAAATGTCTATACGTTTCATTTCACATTTCTTCTAACTCGATCTTCTAACCTCGCTAAACGATCGGTTAGGTATACCTTGTACGACGAATTGGGAAAAAATATTTCTACGTTATAAACTGAAAGTTTTTGCGATCCGAAAGCCAAACGACTTTGTTTTGAACTGTTTCGTCCTTCCACCCTTCCATCCAATTTCCTCGTTTTCTTTCGTTCCCTTTCATTTTTTTATTCTTTTTTGCTCGGATATATGTTTGCGAGAATACGGCAAATAGAAAGGAAAACACCGGAGGGGGAGCAAGAGAAAGCGGAAACAAATTGTTCTCGTAACTGAAATTTAATGAATAATAAAATGAAGATAACGGATACGACGCTTTTTTAGAAATTTATCAATTTTACCGAGTACACGCTGTTTCTTATTATCCATTATCAACGAAATCGATAATTAATTAATATTTTTCGACTCCAGGTCCATCGAATCTTTGAGAATCCTCTTGGTTGAAAGTAGTCGTTTACCGAGGGATACGACATTTTTTTTTAATAAAACATGCAATAAAATATATAATCTTTTATATTATTTTAAAAAGGAAAGCAATAAAGAAGATTTTGTTCTATTATTCTCTAACGCGAAGGGAATGTTCACGATCTGTTGTCCATTGTTCTAGCCCTAAAAATATGAGTACTACAGTAATTATTTCTTTAATCGACCCTTCGTCGTTCCACGATATAATTAAGAACGTCGATAAAATAAGACATTTGTGAAAGATATCGAAGCTTTCATTGAATTCGAATTGCTTACGAAACGGGAAAAAAAGGAAGGCGAATGGAAGAAAAAGCAGAAAGAAGGCTTTTGAAAATAAAGCGAGGTTCGCGATCTGTGGGAATCTCGGATTACGATGGTCAAGATAGAAGTTTAGTTTTACGCGTTTAACCAAACGAATGCGAGTACAGGTGTGTGCACAGGCGTTCGCGTGGGGGTGTCTATTCGCGACATGGGCATGCGACAGATAGCGGATAGAGGTAAGCAAAAATTTCTCTGATTTGTTCCAAGTATATCGCGAAATTGTGAAAAAGCAACGAATTGGAAAAAAAGAACAAAGGAAAGGGAAAGGAAGTCTGTTGATCGTTCGAATCGATTCATAAAATATGTCGTAACGAAGTAATGCAAAGAATAACGAACAATATTTTTCTTCTATTATTGAACGTTGAGTCTTTCTCTTGTCGACGAAAACCTGCTACTATTAAAAATTGTACCTCTCTCGCTGTTTTGCAATGTTACATAAGCGAAAGTGTAACCTAACGTAAGCCGGCGAACTGACAGCACTATGCATCAAAATCTCTTACGATGCGTGTTATTAGTTGTAAATATATGTTTATTTATTTTTATTTCTATTTTCCAACTGTTGTAGCGACTGCTCCGCGGAGAAAAAATGTAGAAGGAAAGAAATAAAAAGATTCGTGATAATAAGAAAAATGCTTAGTTTCATTCGTGCTAAAGGCACGAATTTGTATCGGTACCGTCAGCGATTAATGGAAGCTGTATCTAATCCGCGTATATACTACGATCACCGCGCTAATAGCTCACCTGTTTCGTTGAGAATTGCGACCGGATGCCGGCATCGCGTTTCCAGCGACGTTGCCTCCATTGTAACTAACGTTACGCGTGTTACGTTCGTCGGCAGAGGTCCTGGGCAATCTAGGACTTCCAGCGAACACAGCACCCAACAGGCAGGTGGTGATTATTATAGCCTCTCTCATAATCGAAGAATCGAAGAGGAAAGAAGAATACGAAGAATAATGTTGCGCACGAAAGGTACAAATGGGTAGGTAAAAGGATCGAGTTAGGGAACGAGGAAAAAGAAGAAGAAGGAGAAGAAGAGGAAGAAGAAGAAGAAGAAAGATGACGACAAAAATAAAGACGAAGAAAAAGAAGATTAAGAAGATGGAAAAGAAGAAGGTAAGTTATTACGAGAAGATATCGAAAGAAAAAGTCGCGATTTTAAAAACGTACCGGCACTCCCGACGCGAAGATCACTTATCGGTCAGTCGCTGGTTAACGCTAACGTTGTTCTCTTTCTCTTTAATGTAAACAAAATATTTGTTGATTGTTACCGCGGCAAACTGTACGAATGAACGAGCGAACGAATCTGTCATCGAGTTGCGAGATGCACGCACAAACGGAACTTATTTATCGTTAGCTCGATTCGAAGTATCGGTTCGCGAACGAATAAAGGCGCTCACTGTTAATGAAAATGTTGATGTCGTGACGAAATCATTTAGATGATAACTAAACGGATTTTCGCTTAAAATTATCCATTTGATCGTTTACCGTTTGATCGAGCATCGATGATAATCACGACGATATTTCTTCTTTTCAACTTTCTCTTCGAAACGGCATTAATTCTTCGTACGTGTGTCGTGTATTATATCACCGTGCATGTAATCCCGTTCTTGAAAAGTCGTGCGAAAACGTGGATATCGTCGGGTCACGACGAAATAAACGAACCCGCGAAATATCGGGATAATCCTCCAGCTATGTTGCACCGTGATCCCACGATTAGCTTTTATCTCGTTATTCACGGCAAATCCATTATTCTTTCGGAATTATTATGCTTTTCCATGTCCGTATGCTTGTTGTGTCATTTTGTTTTGCTTCCCTTTTCTTTTCCCTTTTTCTTTATCGTTTCCGTTTCTTTCCTTCTTTTATACTATCGCATTTTTTACTTTTCTCAAGCAGCAAACCACCGATCCTCGATACGATTTCTCCTTCTCGATTCGAATTTGAAAGAAAATCGATATACGCGATATTCGTACCGCGTATAATTCGAAGGATTTCTTTTACCAAGGAGGCCGCAAAGTCACGAAAGCGATAAACTCGCGATAAACGTAGGAACGCGCGTAAGATTTAAATTCGATTAAAGTTGGGAGATCGTGTTATTTGTCGTTTCCGGCGATTGTTCCTTTACGGTAAAACCACGATCTTGAAACGTTTGCTCGGTCGCGTTATGCACGAATCGAGCGAATAAACAAACTTTCAACCGATAAGGTTCGTTCTCGTCTCTCTGCTTGATGTCGTGAGTTTTTTATTCGATCGATTGGCGCCGTTTTGCCGAAATAGCGAATAAAATGCAGGGCGGTACACGGCCGTGGTCACCGAATCTTGACTCACGAGTATACGACGAGACTACCGACACCATAAAGCACCAAGAAGCGTACGATCTCGGCTGAACTGTAAGAGTTACTTTCACGTACATACGTGTCCACGCTGAAAGAGTACCTATACCTCTCCCCACTGATCTACCGACCATTCTGGTCTCTTTCCGTCCTTTCCCCGTGTAAACCTGTGATCCGATCTGAAACGATTCGATCCGTTTGAATCCGCTCTGTTCCGTTCCGTTCCGTTTCGTTCCGTCTCGTTTCCTTTCCTTTCGTTGCGACTTGTTCCCCTTCCTTTTTTGTCCATTCTCTTTCCTTTCCTTTCCTTTCCTTACCATACCTTACATTACCTTACCTTTCCTTTCCTTTCTCTCCCTTTCTCATCCCTCTATATTTCAATCTGTTACATACACGATAAGAAACGAATGGAAATAATTCGATTAAAAAGAAAGGTATGGTAACTCCAAGAATCGAATATCTTTGCTATGCTGTCGCAAAAATCTTGATCGGTGAGCTGCAACGGACGCGTTCAAAATATTTCGATCGTTCTCGTTGAAAAAAAAATCGATCATTTTTTTATTCGATTTTGCGGATCATCCACCTAAAGATATCGATATTACATAAATTAAGGAGCAACAACTTAGCGACAACTTAGCGAAACAGGAATATAATCCGTTTCATGTTTTTGCTTGCTTTTCAACGATCCATTTAAACAATATAAATTACTGACTGTGAAGATACCTAAAATATCTGCGCATTATACGGTAATAAACGCGTCAAGTTTTATCGTCCTTTCGTACGTATGCATATGTAAGGTGTGTCTGTGTGTGTGTATCGATGCGATGCGCGACGATTCAAAGTTGCCATATGGAACATGCTGTCAACTTAGTAACGTAATTAGGCGATGTTTCGAATTATTTTCTTTTTTCGTTTCGATCGAAAGATACAAAAATTATTATCGTTACTTTTCTAAAAGGGAAATAACGTGAAAGCATGCAGCAATTTGAACCGACAGATTACATTTTGTTCTCTGTATTTGTTCTACTCAGAATGCATTGTCTGCAAAGAATTTTTTTCCCCTCGGTAGCATCTTTTCTGTACATGAGCGAAAATTTATCGAGTATCCGATGATTATTTGCAGAAACTTTGCGAGTTTCGCGAGTATCGAGATCCGATAGGAGCACGCGCATACTCGGTGTTGCCGTGAAGTTGTACATTCCGTGATTATTAGGGCGCATCGGCGTTAGAAGTGTAAGCTAAGATTCCAAAGATGACCTCGGGGATGAAGAAAATGAAAAATTATATCTCGGATAAATGAAAATGGGTGTGGTAATCTATGGGACGGACAAATCGAAAAAAATATTATTTACCGACAGGTATGAAACATATTAACGTTCTGACATTGTGTGTGAAACAACAGAGAGGAACGTAAAGAAATATCGACTGAGAAAAATTCTCGTCGCCGTTTAATCGTTTATCAACATTCGATATTCCAAATGGGAATATGACAAATGCGATCGATCGATTCTATGCTTGACATGTGCTTCTTTTTCAAAATCAAAATAGGGGAGAAAAAGTAACTGTGTGAAAATCCTTTGAAAGCATGCTTGTGGAAAAAAAAATTGAATCGTAAGTTATACATCATGGGATTGTCGATTGTTGCGAACAAATTAGTATCACCTTGAAACGAATGAAGAATACACTTGGTACCGTTTTTTTCGTATGAGATCATTGCGCTAGCATTCTCGTCGCGTTCGTGCAGCAACAAACAAATATAATTGATATATATAGTAACCAGATATCCTAGAGGTATTTGGTTTCGTTAAAATTCGTATTGCAAAAGGAATAAAATAAACGTACGAGTAAGAGTAAAAACAAGTTTGGGACTTTATTGAATTATATGTATATAGATTGCGCTTTCGAGCAGATAACGTTGCTTAAACATCGTTATTCACGCTTTTACAGACTTTCGAATATACAAAATAACGGCGATCTTTCTCCAACTAAATAAAAAATGTATTTATACGTAATATGTATATATGTATAATGCCATAAACGTAATTTAGCGACGCTCCGCTTCTCAATAGTAGGGTCTTCTAGGATTATTCTGCGAAGGAAAAATATTAATTTCGGTTAATTTATTAGGACAGGTTACGTAGCGACTAGCGTCGATTCGTTTCGAAGCAAAAAGATGTGTTCGTTTTTACGAAGAAAAGGGATTCGTTACCAAAGGATTAGGCCTAAATCTATAGGCAAGCATCATTCTTTTTCTATAAGCGTCGAATTCGTCGTCGTCTCTGGATACCCCATCTGGTCTTTCAGAACCTAAACCAGCACTGTCGAATCTATTGGTTGCTCTGTAACAACAATTTCTTAGGATGCAACGATTTATTCGCGAAGATACGCCGAAATATACATATATGTAGGTACGAAAAGAAAGATTATGTCGAAAGCGATCGACTTCGAAAGACTTACTTGTTGATAGGTTCGATGCGACCGTTACCTTCGCTACCTAATCCTTGTCCTTCGCTCCAACCGAGTTTCTGCAACATCTGGAATCCTAATTAATGAAAAGATAAAAAGATAAGAGATCCTTTGATTCGACGATCGATAATCGAAAAGCGAAAAGGCGAATGGAAAAATTGGAAAAAATTTCTTCGCGTCACACCTACCTATGTTGTCTTCTTTAAGTTTGTATTCCTTGTAATCGCTAAGGTCTGGTTCTTTTCCTTGCTTGACCGCGTTATACTGTTCCATAAATTTTTTTAATTCATCCGGTGGTAAAAAGTCACCGATATGATGTTTTCCTTCTGCTTGAGCCGTTAATTCTTCGGCCCACATTTGAGTGGCCTCCATCTCGGCTGATCTAAGCTTGTGTTCCCACGTACCACCTTCCGTCTCTTCGTCGCTGTCGTATTCGTATTTGTGTTTACCCTGCGCTTCTAAGCGTCTTACTTCCTCTCGTTTCCTTAATAAGTTTTGATACAAAAGATTGATCTGAAGAAAAACAAATATACATTGGATGAGAGATTAATAGGTACTCATGAAAATTGAAGGGCAGGCAAAAGAAAGACGCGTGTCCGACCTTGTAGTGATCCTCTGCTTTTTTCCATTGTTCTTCGGTTAAATCTAACGTGCCGAAAGTTTGTCGAGCATACTGTATCAAAGCGGGATCGTTTCGAGATATTTTAGTCAACATAGGATTTTTCGTTTCTGCACGTTGCACCTTTGCCGATGGAATGATAACGGCTGGTTGTCCGATTTGTCCAGGAATCGCGATACCTGGTTGCAAGAGGCCGCCGCTTTGTTGTTTACGCGTGGTTGCGGTATTTATTTCTGTTATGGCCACTTTGTTATCCGGATCACCCCAACGGCTGCGTCTTTTTCGTTTACGTTCTTCCTTGTTGTTGTCCTCCTTTGACCGATACGTGCAATTATCGTCCAATTCTCTCTCTCTTTTCTTATCTGTTTCTGAAAGCGTAAAGGACACGCTGCGATAACCGATTTCCTCGACCCGTCACGTTTTTATACTTTATACTGTTTCGAACAACTTACCTTGCGTAAACGCGTGTTTGCCGATGCTCGCGTGATCGTTATCCTCGTTATCGCTGAGAGCTTCTTCCGGACAATAAGGTTCCGCTCCGCTGTTCTTACTCCCCTTCATGGATCTTTCGGCACGAAACTTTGCCACTAATCCCCTGTACTGCAGATACGCTGCACTTTGCTTTTGGTGCAGAAACCTTGATTAAAATAATACTTAAGACTCTGACGAGTAACATATTTTCCTAAATTAGCTTCCTTCGTTAGAAGAGAAAAAACGATGGTAAAAGGTGTAACTAGTTTGATTAGTAACTATAAACGACTGCGAAAAGAATAACGGATCAACGATCGAATATAGTTCGTCGTACATTTTCTGCTTTCTCTCTCCCTCTCTCGATCCCTCTTTCGTTACACGGAATTCCGCGACAGCTTTAATCCGTTTTTAGAAAAATCGAGTAGACGGGGACGAAGAAATATTTCCGACGACGACGACGAGTATCTATCGTTTAGGTAAACGACGAAACAAAAGACGTTAGATGAGAAACGTTAAGATGTTATGGAATGATAGAACTTTCGGTCGCGATTTTCCATGTTGTATCGTTCGTTACTCGATCGCGAGCAAGATTACGAACGAATAAAGATTCGATGTAAGATTAAGTCCGTCCGAGGCGCATAGCGTCCTCGATCGTATCTACGAGATGGAGAAATGACGAGAAAAATGAAGGATACGCGAATCGGAAGTATGGAGGGATAATACGACGCGTTTAAACACGAGACGAGGACCAGAGAGGACAGTAGTTACCATAATTTAGGATCTTGGGCGTTCTTCTCTCGCGCTTCCTGTTCGATTTCATCCCCGCAGTCAGCGACGATGCGTGCCAGCTGCTCAGCCTCTACGGGACACACTTAGAAGCCTTTGTCAGACACGCGTAACCACGCTTAAACTTGTTTGTTTATTTTCATTTATGTGCCGTAGATCGTTACACTCGCGATTTCGCGTTTTCTTCGTACGATCTATGCGTGTATGTACTGTGCGCCCGCCAAAGGGTAAACTCTGGGAATTCAGAAAAGCAGATCTACTTTCCTTACTTTTTGAGTAAACCCGCGTTACAGTTGTGACCAATTGTTCGCTCGCGTTCATTTATTTCAGTATACTGCCAGAGCTTATCTTCTGACGAGTGAACTATATGTATGTATGTATGTATGTATGTATGTATGTATGTATGTATGTATGTGTGTATGTATGCATTTGATCTGATATTCAGCGTATCGCGCAAATGCCCGCGTAACTATTCTAAATAGCAAACGATATGTTGTCTAAACGGAGGATATGTAGGTCTCTCTAAGCGAATACGAGCACATGGCGATACGTCGAAGTATCTTAGAAAGTAGACGTTAATAACAAATAGACATATCGTACCTAGCTGTTCCGAAGTACGAAGATCGATCATCGACCTCACTGGTGGTGGTACTTGAAGATTGGGTGGTCCCATAGGTACCTGACTAACTGGATTCGGAAGATTAGGAAGAGGATAGCTGGTCGACATTAAAGGAGGTGGGGCAGCGGTTTGAATTAAAGAAGGAGGTGGCGGTGGTGGGACGTTCGGTGGCGGAATATTCAAATTTGGCGGTGGAACCGAATTGATGTTGGAGGGTACGTTACGAATCGGTGGCGGAGCGGACATCATGACGGGCGGCGGAACGTTCGGTGGTGGGACGTTCGGTATGTTCGGTACGTTGGACGCGTTTCGTATACTGACCGTGATCGTCTGCGATCCAGGAATCGACATCATATTTGGTGGCATTTGCGTCATCGTTGACAACAAATTAGGAGGAGGGATATTCGGAGGTGGTAAATTTGTCGGTTGTAACGGTCCAGGTGGTGGTACACCGCACTGTTGCGTAGTCGAGAACATGCGCTGTCGCGGACTCGATGCTGTCGATGTTAACGAGGCGGATGGCGTAGACGGTAACGGAGACAACGACAACGGGGTCGTTAGTGCCGGTGACGACGAAGTCAATGGCGCAAGATGCAACGTCGATGACGTTAACGGCGAAGAAGACGAGGAACAAGTGGCCGAAGAAGAAGTAGAAGTAAAAGAAGAAGAGGAGGAGGAGCACGATGATAATGACAGTAACGGCGTCGACGATAACGAAGACAAAGGCGAGGTAGATATCGATGGAAGCGGAGGTGGTGGTGGAGGAGGAGGTGGTGGCAAATTTTGTACGTTGGGCGGTATCGTTCGACCGGTATGAATATGCGGTGGAGGTACGTTGGTATTTGGTGGAACGGATTGCACGGATAGAGTAGCAACGGATGGATGTATGGAGTGCGTCGAGGATATTTGCATTCTTGGATTTTCTGATTGGTTGTTCGTTGCGGAATAGCTACTTGGCGAAACTTTTGATGGTATCGGTAAATTCGATAAATTCGGAGGTGGTACGTTAGTTACGATATTTGTCATGTTAGGTGGTGGTACACCGCTCAGACGTATCGTAGGTTGAGACGCGAAGGAAGGGACACCGGATGAATTTCCATTCGGAGGAAGAAATTGTTGTTGGCTATGCTGCGTGCGCTGTCCATTGGAAGACGACTGATTATAGGAACGTCGAGCTTCTGGGCTTTGGGACGTCGAACGCCTAGTAGGAGACGGACTCGAAGAGGAACTGTGCCTTTTGTCAGAGTTTCTGCCCCAACGAGAGTCGCCTCTTCTACGATCCCTTCTATTGTCCGAATCTCTGTTTCCTTCGTTGTTTCTCTTTTGTTCTTTGTCGTATACATTTTCCCTGTTTGGTTCTTCTTTTTTCTCTTCGGATTTTAAAGAATAGATAGACTCTGTATCCCCTACTCCTTTATTATTATTCGCGATTCTTTTGAACTGATCCAAAAAGCTGCCATCGTTGGCAAACAGGTTGACTGTTTGAGACGTTGTCAGTTTCTCTTCTTCTTTTCTGTAATGTAATAAATATTTCCTTTGTGAAAAAGTAATATCGTTCAACAAAAATATAATATGATTTGATTATTAATTGTTTGATATTTCTTGCCACCTTTGTTATCGACGATGCACGTCATTCGCGAATAACGATCGTAGAGTTATTAAGCGCTCGTACACACATACACAAATATATACACGCATACACGCTCGCATCACATACGCGTATAAATTTTTACATAATTACGTAATGTAAAAATGCGATTAAGCGGTTCTGAACTGAACGCGTTTACGACGGTGGAAATTACTCACTTGGAATTACTTGCTTGATCAACAACCGAATTCGGAAGTAAAGCGTTCGTCTTTCTCATATTTTCTACGGCTTCTTTCGCTTTCTGTTCTTGCATTTTCGCTTGTATTTCAAGTTTCTTTTGTTGAATAATTTGTTCTTGCTTCGACATCTGCGCGAATCGTTCATTTCGAGAGGTTTTCGAAACAAATGGATCAGAACCTTTCACACCGCGATACGCCATATTTGTTGTGTGATCGCAGACGACTCTCTGTAAACTTCGACACGATGATTCCACTCAGGATGACTAACTCCATGATAATTTCGTGTTGACGTATTGGAGCGATGCTAGCGACTCCGACGCTAACGAGAACAAAGTATATATTCGAACAACAAATTCTTCGACTTTGCAGCATGGTCTAATGTGATCTTATTTCGGTTACAAACAAACTCCGAAGATAAAAATCATCATATATTGAAATTTTATCGTTAGTTATATAAAGAAGATCGATATTATACAGTTATTCCTCTTAATATTCGGCCATTGTTCGTATGCGTAACATAGATGCGTGTAAGCGTCAATTTCATCAGCTTGCGACACGTATTCGTACGGGGCAGCACGAGTAGCATGTGGCAACTTATTGCTACTGCTGGTCGATAACAGATGGCGCACACCTAATCGAAATTTTGGCTATTTTCTCGCTAGTACTAGACGAGCCCATATAGCTAATTTCTCTGCTGAAGCCCGAATGGATTGTAATGCCTTACTCATATTGAGTGTCATCGTATAACAGTATTATTCATGGTACGATGTCACGAGATGCGTATAGGGTCGTGGTGGCGCGACAATCAAACGATAGTTAGAACAAAATTTAGTCGTAGGACGCGCCACCAAGGCGATTACGACGCCTACGACGTGACGGCGTTGAGAGAATAGAAATTTGTTAGAATTTCGTTTCGGTTGAAAATCATATTTTGCTACCGTATATATATGTGTAACAACGTGTTCTGTACAAAAAGACATGTGGTAAACTTTTTCGTTCCTTCGTGACGGTAGTAACTATGGTTACGAGAAAATCACCCCCAATATTATCTTTATAGTTGCATCACGATGTATATTTAAACGAAATAATCGTATAAACTTTTTATTGTACTCTACTTACACGGCACTGTGTATATTGTATGTGGCATTGTACGATACAAATGATGATGTGATCTTCGATTTTCATCGATTAAAATGGATGAATTGTTATCGATACTTGCGAAAAAGGTAGGAGGGTAACTATTGAGATAGAATAACTAGTAGGAGAAACGTTTTGTTTATTTATACGCGTTATTGAAGATAATCATATTAATTTGTAATTGCAATTACGTTGGCAACGTTATTAACTTGTAAATATGTTTATATCTACATAGCTACATACATGTAGATTTTCGTACTATACATATGTATATTTCAAAATATTTAAATGGTGTTTTGTATACAATTATTTAAATGACGGTTACATAGAACTTTTGGCCAGTACCTCGACTCGATACATTTTAAGTGTTAAGCAATATGTAATAATGTCGTTATATCAACAAGAGTAGACATATAATTTGGTCTATCCTCTGGAATCTGTTGTAACTGCTTTATCATGAAACTTGTCGAAATTGCGCGTTCGCGTACGATTATTATCAATGGAATGTCTAGAATAGTAAGCAATATATTGAATATACAATCTGTATCTTACAATTAAACACATTCATTCGTTATACCGAAACAAACTCGAGAAGTGATCTATAATTTATGAATAATGAGATTCGTGTATCGTTCAGTATCTAGATGTTGGAGTTGAAAGGATAATCACAGAGAGTTTGGACTCGAAAGAAAATATTCTTGTTGAAAAGATCAAGTTGTTGTGTCTGATAGTCAAAAATAATCCAAAACGATGTTTGGAAGGGATATTTCGTGCGACCGAATTATCCGATTTTACGAGAAACATAAGTCAGCTTATGCTTAAAGTAAAGCGTAAGTACGTATAATGACGACGACGATGATAATATCTAATAATAATAATAATAATGAAAATGTAATCATTGATCGAATATTGAAAAAGTGTATTTTATTTATTATAATAGGAATAATTTTTAATCGTAGTATTGTTTGAACAAACTGACAAGCTATGTCGTATTTTTTTTTTTTTTTGTAGAGTGGACGCTTACCCTTCAAAAGGAAAGATCTGATTTTTCTCGCTTCCAGCGGGACGTCAAAATTGCTTGGAGAACGATGAATCTAACTCAAACGAATATAGAAGAAAGTTTCAGAGAAAAAATGACGATACGCACGTAAGTGATCGCTTATAATGGTTTTTGTACTCGGTAACGAGTCATTTAATGAAAGCATAATTGATTGATAATTTTCTGGTAGTGATGGAAAAAGAATTGTTTCAGCTTGGAATACGCGTCGAAGGTATTAACTAAAAGTTTGGAACACGATGTACAAAAGGAATTGATGCAGGTGATGGCGAAATCGTTGGAGAGTCGTTCAAAATATATCGGTGATATACGGTACTCGAAACGAAACAGCATTTACGATTCGTGGTGAGAAACAATTTCAAAGCAAGTAGAAAAAGGTGCGTTATGTTTGTTCTAATATTTAATTTATTATGATGCTACGTAGTTACGAAGCAAAAAAGGAGTGCTTTGACCAACTTGAAAAGTACAGTGACGACATCGAGAGACTTCATGGTTGCAAAAGTACACTTTTGACCGAACGAGATTTTATCGAAAAACAACGATTCGTCGTTCAGGTTTGTTTTACCACTATTTCATGATTATTATTTCGTTAATGTTGTTGTCGTTGTTCGATCGGTTAATTTACTTTCATTTCTATGCGTTGCAAATACATGGAAAGTCATTCACGCGTTTGCTCGTAGGATCAACTGATCACCCAACGTGCTACGTACAACCAATTAAAAGAGGAACGCGAATTAAACGCGAAAGAAGCTTTTTCAATGAAATTTCAATATTTTCGTCAAAATCGAGCAGCCAGAATCATTCAGCGAAATTGGAGATTTTACTGTGTACGAGTATCTTGGAAAAGAAGGAAAGGCAAAAAATAATATACGTTCAATTTTATTTTATGATTAAACATTTTCTATCGTCGTTAGTCGAATTATGTATATCTGACCTTTCCAGTTGTTTTTCTAGTATCGATGATCGATGTCTAGTTTTGCACTGATTATATCGAATAACGTTAGTAACCTGTTTAGCGGTTCATTTTTTACCCGGAAAATTCTTGTTATGTATTCAACTATATTGATCTTTTGCTATGTTTAGAAATCTCATCTCTCCCCTCCCTCTTTCTCTCTCTCGCTCTCTCTTTCTCTATTTATCTCTCTATCTCGGTTCCCCTTCATCGTATCACCACACTGTCCACGACACTTTGATTCTTATTTGGTTTGTTATTACGTTTCCTTCGTCTAATACTCTTTAGTTGCCTCTCATGCATCGGCGCGCGTTACGTCTTCGTTCGTGTCTCGTAAAAACTCGTTAAATATAAATCATGAAAATCGTTATAAAAATCAATGGTTTGAATCTTCGTTTGAACAACAAAATTTTATGTAGATTCTTTTTCTTTGTTCGTTATTTTAACAGTATAGAAAATAATTTCACAACATTTCCAATGCGATATTTCGAATAAATTTTTAAACGATATTAAAAATAAAATGATGTGAAAACTGTAAAAATGTGCGCGTGCGCGCGTCTTTGTTCGTGTATGAGACAGGGAAAGAGAGAAGGAGCAAACAGCCGAAAAAATGATAAAATGGAGTCGAACCATGGACAGCAGGGAGTAAGCGCGTTGGAAAGAGGGTAGTAAATCGCACTACTGAGAAAAGCTGGGTTTGCTTTAGTTAATAGTCGCGAGTAGGTCGACGCATGCTCCGAAAGATTTCCCCGGGGTGATGTTCAGTCGGGCAAACCGAGACGAGCCAGCAGGCCAGCAGCCAAGGCTGGCAAACGTTCGATCGTTACGAAGCGAATCAGTTGGCTAGCCGGGCGTACCGCGAACACCACAATTTGGAATATGTATTATATCGATCGCTGTCCTTTCCACCTACGTACGGTTCGCCTTTTTTAACGAATAATTTAATATTCGTACAGTTAATAGAAATATTAATTGGTTTGCCGAGAAATGTACGGATGCGAAGAAAGTAATCGTTAAAAGTAATATTGTACTTATCATCGAACGTTTATCGTGGTCAAATGAAACTGTTCGTCGTAGAAAGCTTTAAAAGTTAATCGCGATTTCAAAGAGAACTCGTTAGGTTCGCGAATCGAATCGAATCGAATCGAATCGAATCGAGTCAAGTCAATGACAATACAACTAACTGTTTGGATGCATAATCACATCGAATAGTCTGGACCGATCCGATCCGATTCGATCCAACTCGACCCAACTGAACCCAACCCAACCCAGTATCCCTCGTAAAATGTACGTGCACCACCTGTAGCTGCTCGATATCAACGTTTCACGGGTCAATCGCCTTTCAATCGAGTTTCTCTCTTCGAACGTAAGTTAAACGAACGTTTCGTTTTCTTTCTGTTTATTCTATTATGCCTGCATAATACATCGGCGAGTTGTAATGTTTGCGCATACTTTGAGCAAAACCGGAAAATTACATATTTTTCTTGACGGCAATAAAAATATTTGGGTGCCGTTGAGACGGATAACGAACAAGGATCCGAAAGTGAAGCAATTCTTTCTCATCGGAACATGACTCGAAGGAACTGTTTTCTTTCTCGCAGTATGTTCTTAATCGCAGAGCGCAGCAAAGAATAACGAAACAAGTAAAGCGAATTTTACGTTTACGTATACTCGATCTTTCGATATATATATATTCAAAGAAAAGAAATGTACTCGTTCCGTGTAACTTCGTAAACTTAAAGATGTTAAAATTGCGCTTCGAATCATAAAAGATTGTTTTTACGATTACCTTTGTAAATCGAAGTGTTTGGATTTAATCTCGTAATATAAATTAGAGAAAAGTGAAAAATACGAAAGGAAAAAGAGGAAAAAAGGAAGGCTGAAAGAGGAAAAGGGTAACGGAACATATCGGTGACATAAGAAAGAAAATGCGTTTTAATGTAACGATGTTTTACTAATAACACGTTTTCTCGTTACAGTCTTAGCCGGATGTAAGGGTGTTTTAGCTTTTATCGGAGAAAGAGAGGGAAGAAAGAATTGGTGCGATAGGTCGCATCGAAGCCGATGAAAATTCATGGTCGCGCGAACGATGGGTGAGAAAGAAAATAACGTTTCTTGCAAATGGAGTATGGAGGAACGCGAAAAGATTCTGGCCACGGGAACGTTAGAACAGAAAAAAGAAGCCTTTAGGGACGACGAAGAGTTAATGAGAGAAACGACGAAATTCGTGAGCGAAGTAATCGATACGGCGGCCACAGAGGCTTGTAAGAGGAAAACGCGTTCGGAGGTAAACTTTTGCTAGTAAAGTTGTATACGTGACCGTTGTCGTTCAACAACGTTTCGAGCATTACTTATTAACGATCGAACGTTACGTTTCAGACGGGTGACGCGAACGAAGGTAAGACTAAAGATCAGAAAAGATCGTACGAGATCGATGATAAGGAAACATGGATGAATAGATATCAGGAAAATACATTTTATCTTTCTCATCGTGATCGAGCTTTATTTTCTCGATATCTTTTTCACGTTGTTTCCTTTACGAGAGAAAAGACGCTCTGTGCCGATCAATCGAATAATATGTGTGTTTGCGTAGGAAGCAAATTGAAAGCTATCGAGAGTATCGCCGGCTGGAATCATCGTGCACGTGGATTCTGCAATCGAATACTGAACGCGCTCTGTCCATGTTTCACCAATAATGGTAAATCGTAGAGCGTTTCGAATTAACAACGTAGCATGTAGTTAGAATCATTAGAAACCCATTGAACTGATACGACGCGACGCGAGACGTTTACGAACATCGCGAACTCACGCGACAAATGCTTACGTGCAAGTAGCTTCGCGTCGCTATCGTCTCGACTCATTTCTTAACTTGATCAGAACGCTAACCTCGTATTTGCGTATATGTACACGAGTCTCGTAAACGTATTTCAAATTTATAATACGGTGTTTTTCGCTTCTCTTCGTAAACTGCGGAAACAGTTTTACCAAAAACGTTTCTTCCTTTCTGATCATTTTTGATCAGTTTCTTTTTCTCCATTTATTACGATTCAAATACGTACGTTCGATTCGACGAGCAGCAATACGTGCTTTAGTATTTCTGTACTTATCAACGACTTCGTTCGACTAATCGAAACGATGATGAAACGATTGAAAAGCTGGCGAAAATAAATAAATTTATCGCGTGAATTAACGCGAGAAAGTAAAAGTGAATAGGGCTAAAGGAAAAACGAATGATTGTGAGGCTCGCATATATTTACGACGCCGTTAGCGAAAATCTTGCTTTTCGCGCGACATTTTTTTACGTCAATATTCATCGCTAGAAACGAACGATCGCACGATCGAATTCGGCAAATAAATAATACCGTTACACTGTTATAGTATTCCAACGAGTCGAATTCGATCGGACGGTTTGCTAAATAATCGGAACACAAATGATCAACGCATGCCACCGTTCGACGTGTCTTATCCCGTAGTACCAACGGCGTTCATATTAAATACTAATATCGTAACTGTTCCTTACTCGCATTATGTGTAGATGTCGACGACCGACGACTAACTATTACCGACTACGACACGCGTACGTTACCTAGCATGCGTGAAGAGAAATGATAGCGCACATCATCTTTACGAGTGTGCGTTCATTTCCTCGAATCAGCTCGATTTCATACATATAGTTTTAACGACGCGCACGTCATATGTAGACGAATAGCCCAGGCTTCCAAACCATCAATTTCATCCTCGATACTAGTTTTATCCTTTTTGATACGCGAGAAATTTTATTTATAATTATATCTAAAGTTATGTATTTTCTTGTAATCTGCTCGAGGTGTAGTCCGTTCGAAGAAACACGATTTAATGAAAATGGAGGATGAAACGGTATCGAATATCTAGGCACACAACATACATAACATTGTACGGCACGTAGCATCTCGTAATTAGGCACGATGTAGGCTTGAAAGAATATCGTATATTATCAGTATGTCTATTCTTTTCATAGAATTATTCGCCTGGACACCGTACCGGTATCGCTTCACGAGACCTTCTTAATTGCTTGCCACGTTCCAGAGTTACGATACTGCATTTATCCAGCAGCAGCCATTAGCTTGATCAATAAAATGAAAAATTGCGCGAGTACTCGTCCTGCTGAATAACGTGAGTTCACCGATGATCAAAACAAAAATAGCTCGCGATCGACGTTCGATTTTTTCTCGGGTTATTCGGCGCAAGAAATTTAATATAGATTTAATTGATTCGAATCGAATCGTATATACATTTTCTTTATGTTATATTAGTTTAGTTTAGTTTAGTTTAGTTTAGTTTAGTTTAGTTCAGTTTAGTTTAGCGTAGTTTCGTGTAGTTCAGTATAGTTTAGTTCAAATAAATTTAACATAATGCAATGTAATTTAATTTCATTCAATTTCTGTATTTACTCAATTTTTATGTATATTTCTACGAATTATTCATAGTTTTATTAACTTTTCATTTTTCTGACTCGTAGTGCGTAGAAGCATACTAGGTCAGTACATCTATATCTGTGTATTATTCTATATATGCATGTCTGTATGTACATACGTAAGTACTTACGTCTGCATTTTATGGTATCTGCTTGCGCGTAACTATGTATCGACGATCGAATTAACCTTCATCGATGAAGTTCCGTGTGTAGGGTTCGTCTCGTAAACGATCGCTCGATGAATCCGATGATCGTTTCGATTATCTTCTTTCCGTAGAAAGTACTCCACCGTTGGTACAGTGTGTCAAAATGAAATAACCTAAGCGTGACACAAATTTACGATGCGTTGATCGTAATTTTAAACTCGTACTTGCTGTTTCGTGTATTACCATCGAACGAATCTATGTTTCGATTGAAAGGATATGTACGATAGAGACAAAACGAAGGAAACAGGGACCCTGATTCTGAAAAATGGAAGCGAATGAAAACGAAAGGAATGAAGATAAAAGGGAGGAGAAAGTGTAAGAGTGAACGCGTAAGAAAGAGAGAAAGAGAGAGAGAGAGCGAACGCGTGCGAAAGGGAGAGAGTAAGAGAAGAGTAAAAACAGTGAAAGATACACTTACTATAAAATATATTTAATGTGGGATCAAAGAAGCAAAAAATCTATTGACTGACAATCAAAAAAATACGTTACAGATAGATACAAATATATATACACATATATTTGTTTATACGTGCATGTTATCGCGTGAACGTTTTTTTCTTTTGGACGAAATTATAAATATTAGTGACTTACGTGTCCAAGAACTGCTTCTTCCGGAAAGTATTTTTACAAGAGATTTATTTACCGCTATGGTAAATTTTAATTGTGCTGTACGGCGACAAACGTATTGCCGCGAAGCGACCAAATAAGGAAAAATTAACGATCAATTAACGAATACGCGTATGCGCGTATTTTTCATGTTCACACGTATCGCATATTATGTACATATACACTTACATACATACGTACAATCGTAATTTAAGTAAACAAATAGGCTATTCATTTTCCGTGTATCTGTTAATAAACGTACAAATATAAATGAAAACGTTCGGTTGTAACAATTTTTTAAACCTTTTTCCTCATGATGTTTATATTTGCTTTTAGAAAAGCAAAGATCTTATCAAATCGCTCATAAAAATGAAGTATTAGTCAGAAAAGATATGAATCAGTCAAAACAGCTATGATTTCGGTGCATATAATACATGTTTTGGTTGTTCGCGTAATAATCGCATCGAATCGAAGCGAGATATAAATAATGTTGAAACAACATCTTTTGGGGTTTTGTAACGTCTGGATGTATCCGGTTGTCATAGAAACTCACGTACGCGCACCTGTATACCTATATCGGTACATCGTGTTAGCAACCAATTATACGATTGTCATTCAAGGTAGGTTAAGACACATTTCGCTGCTTCGTTGGTGTAAAAGTGGAAAGCGAAGTCTGGAAATGCGATCACGTAAATGTTCACGTTACTGCTTTTTATTTCGATAAAGGTAAGCATAAACATACGTGCACTGAACAATATTTCGATATACATATGTGCATATGTAAGTACTAGTATGCTTATGAACAAGTATCGAGTGAAAAGTAACGTCTGTTATCGTTTAAGGAGAAAAGGTGTTCGGAAAATAAAGCGATAAAAATCGTAAAAAATATATGTAAATAGTTGCTGCGAATCTATGGTCATGGAGTGTGGCAAGAAGAAGCGAATTTCAAGGACATACAAGTATCTGTCGTTTTGTCGAGAAAGAGACGATTTTAGAGCGCGTCTCATTAACGCCATAAAGAAGAGGCAAACGAGAGAAAAAGCATATTTTAAAAGATGCGAAATTGGACGGGAAATGGATGAAGAGGACGGAAGAGAAGAAGAAGAGGAAGAGGAAGTGAAAGGAAGCGTAGCGAGAACGGATTTTATTACGAAAACCGATAAAGATATGTTGAGATACTATTATTATTTGACGCAAGGAATCGACGACGATTACGTAGGATCAATGAACGACGATCTTTTGCAAAATATTTTAAACGTCATCCCGTTGAAATGGCGACAAAAGTTTACGGTTCATCTGAACGGTTTGGTGAAAGAAGTGAAGGAAGAATATACGTTGAGCGTGAAAAAATCCGTGATTGAATTTGTTATCGGAGATTCGCTTTATGAGTCACTGAATCAGGTATGTACTTATGTTTCGATCGTTTCGAACCAGATTTAATACCACGATCTCGGATAGGTATACGAGTTAAGATAGCGTACAAGCGAGAAAGGGATTCAAGGGAAAATTGATGGGAAATCGCGTAATTTTCAGTTAGTCGCGTCGGGGGAAAGCAAGGCAATTGGAACGATTCGAGTTACAACGGAACACCCTGTTAATTATAGATGGAACAGGACAAGACTGGACGAGACGAATATGATTTATCGACCTGTCGTACGACGGATTTTCGATTATTGTTACCGAAAGTTCAGGTTGGTTTAATATTGAACAGATGTTGCGTCGAAGGAACGAATTAAGAAAAGGAGAAGAAAAAGTAAAAAGAAAAGGAAGCGATAACAACCAACCAAATAACACGTGTTTTTCTTTTCACGCATTGTCTCGAAATGTGGATCTTTGATGTAACGATAGGGATATCACACTGATAGATTGGAATACGTTGGCAACGCGCGGCATGTCGTATGACGTTACAACTTTCGAGGCAACCGTTTTACGCACGTGTCAGAAAATGAGGGAAGATCTGGCGAATAGCTGGTTGTCGAAGATTCGGAGCCTTTTATCCGCGGTACGAGACGAATGATCTTTAAGCGATACCAGCGATAGTCGGGATTTCATTTCGTTTAATATATCGTATATAACCCTGTTGCGCATTTAGGCCTATGAGAGAAACGAGATGCCGTGGATTAGTAACTTGTCGAAACGTCAAAGATTTTTCAATTGCATCGCGCTTATCATGGAAGAACAAATGCGAAGATTTTATTTGCACTCGGTAGAAGATTACGTGAATTGCCTTCGTAAAAGAGTGAGTTTTCTCTTTTTCCTCTTCTAAACAGTTAAATTGAAAAAAAAAAAGTGGAAAGGAAATTGTATTTTACTTCGTTGAAAGTAAGTTGTATTTTAGAGCGATTCGAAGGTGTCGTTGAATTGAGAAATGAATGTTGTATACAGGGTATATGTTGCGGGTTAGATATAAAAGTTGCAGTAAGGAACGGGGTAGTCACGTTCGAGCCGCCGTTCAAAACCTTCGTGGAAACGTTGTCGACGATTATGTATTCGCTGCGGGAAGCTGTCTCCGCGCTGCCGCGCGTCGAAACGTTATTGCCGAACACGTATTCCGTCGAATCCGAACACAAGCTGCTCGAGGTATGTATTCCATTTATTTAATCGATCTTGAACGATTGATCGAACAGCTGTTCGCAAAAACTTGTCAACGTCGATTGAAACGAAATAATTATTTTGATTGATTAACGAAGCCAAGCGTATCGGAACACCATTTGAAAAGTTACGCCGACGAGATCTCGAAATTGATCGACGGGGAGAAGGTCGAAGCTACGCTGCAACTCCGAGAATTTGATAAGTACGAGAATTTTATAAACGATACGGAAATGAAAAAGATCGAAGAATTTCTAAGCGCGTCCGATACGGCTGAAAATTTTGAACGTTACCGAAATCTGATCGAGCACTACGATCGTATATCCGAACGAGTGAAACTAGAATTTCCACGAACCAGTTTCCACGGATTTTTCGTGGTGCATCGAGGAGATCTGATCCGACACATCTCGTCAGCGGCTCGAAAACTCAAGGAAGAGTTAATTTCTAAAATGATCAGCGAATATCAAAAAAAATCTCGAGCGTAAGGCTTTTGTTTCCATATATCAACATAATTGTAAATATACATATAATAAATATAAAATTGAAAGAAATTACTGTATAGAATTGTGCGATAGGGTAGGGAACGCGTATCAACATATCGTGGATCGTGCGCAAACCGTCCCAGCGAACACCGAAGAACTGATAAAGCTTACGGAGTTTATACGTGTGACCAAAACCGAAACGGCTAGTCAACTGGAAGAGCAACTCGGACAAATCATCAAATACATAGTTTTCTTGTCCGATTATTCGGTTCTGACAGTTATCCACCTGAAAACTAATAACTTTGCTTTTCAATGGTAACTAAAAGTACATAATACGCGAGGAAATGGTCGTGACCGAAGCTAAAGATTCTTTACGCGCGTTTCCGTAACCTCAGGTATCGTAAACTTCCGGAAATATTTCAACGTCACGAAGAAATCGTCGCGAGCAAGACTGGTGAATTTCAGAAGAATCTTAAAAAGCGAATCGAGCAATTCGAACGAGATCTCGAAACGTACGCGAAACGATGCGACGAGCTACAATATTGGGGTAACATCGAAGAGATCGATCGATACAAGAAAAAAGCAGATCGTTTGGAGAAAAAACTGATCGACGCAATGGATATGATCGATAGATTTAACGAGGAAGAAACGTTGTTTGGTTGGGAAATGTCGCAATATCCGCTACGAAAAGCGGTAGGTGATGAACCTTTCAACTATGCTATTACCGTTACTATTACTACTACTATTATTATTTTGTCGAATAATGCGTGTTCGTGAGCCTGTGTTCGTAGACAGCGGACAAACTGTCACCGTACAAGAAACTGTATGACGCTGCTTGCGATTTTCTGGCCAACTACGATGCGTGGATGAATTCCGTGATCGGTTATCACGAGCCAGAGGACATCGAGACCGAGGCGGGAACAGCTTACCGTACGATCTACAGATTGGAGAGATCTATTCAAGAGCCGATAGCGAGAAAGCTTGCAGAAACGATTCGCATAAAAATTGAAGAATTCAGGGAACATATGCCCGTGATATCTACTCTTGGAAATCCTTCGATGAAGGCTCGTCATTGGGAACAAGTATCGGAAATTGTTGGCTTCCCCATAAAGATCGATCAATCGATGACCCTTGCCAAGGTAGGATAATTACGTACAATTGGATCTTCTTTTTCTTCGCCTGCCGATTATGGGCCGATTTTATTGGTCGTAGATACTCGATTACGGCTTAGCCGACTACGTGCCGAAATTCGAAGCGATATCGGAAGCAGCGACGAAAGAAGGTAGTCTAGAGAAGGCTTTGCTTCGAATGCATCTCGATTGGGCGGAGATCGCGTTCACCGTAAACCCTTATCGCGATACTGGTACCTACGTGATCGCCAGCGTCGACGACATACAATTGCTTTTGGACGATCATTTGACCAAAGCTCAAACTATGAAGAATTCCCTTTACATTAAGCCGTTCGAGAAAGAAACTTTGTGAGTAAAGTATTCCTGGGACAAACATCGAGTATCGTTATTCTTTATCGTTTCTCGTGCATCTTTGCCTATTACTTTCAGAGAATGGGAATCAAAATTACACTTGTTACAAGATATCATGGATTATTGGCTACAAGTTCAGGCAACTTGGATGTACTTGGAACCGATATTTTCCTCGGCTGACATACAACAACAAATGCCGGAGGAAGGTCGACGATTTAACGCCGTCGACAAAGTACGTCTCCGTTCCCGTACAAATCTCTTTCTGTTTTTTTCGCTCTTGTTTTTATCCCAGTATGTTCGATTCGATTACTCTTATTTCGCTCGAATGATAAAAATAATCAGACGATAATAATAGATTTGGAAAGAAGTTATGTTGCTGGTATCCGCGGACCCCCGAGTTATGTCGGTTATTGGAATAGACAAGATGCTCGAGCGATTGAAAAAATGTTCAAACTTGCTCGAATTGATCCAAAAAGGGTTGGCAGCCTACTTGGACAAGAAGAGATTGTATTTCCCACGATTCTTTTTCCTCTCGAACGACGAGCTCCTGGAAATATTGTCGGAAACGAAGGATCCTACCAGGTAGAAATCGTTATAGTGGTTAGCGCTTGTACATAGTGTATTCCGCGAGTGGCTTCGGAACGTACGATTAACGCGTTATTTGTGGAATCGCCGCGATAGGGTGCAACCGCATCTGAAGAAATGTTTCGAAGGTATCGCGCGTTTAAGTTTCACGTACGATATGGAGATAACGTCGATGATATCGTCCGAGGGAGAGAAGATTGTTCTCGAGGATATCGTTGACACGGTAGCAGCTCGAGGTCAAGTGGAGAAGTGGCTGTTGGATCTTGAACGAGCTATGAAGAAAAGCGTCAGAGCGCAGGTAATTCTGGGTAGGCACGTAAGAGAAAAGAGAAATGCTTCGAACATCGATGCGTTCGAAATTACAGGTAATCGAATCGAAGAACGCGTTCTTGAAACAAGTCAGATCGAAGTGGGCGTTACAATGGCCTGGTCAAACTATTCTCTGCGTGAGTAAGATGTATTGGACTGCCGACGTGACCAAAGCGCTATCGACGAAATCTCTACACGAATTGAGCAATTATGTGGATACCTGTACACGCGAACTGAACGAGATAGTAAAGTTGGTTCGTGGAAAGTTGTCGAAGCAGAATCGTACAACCTTAGGTACGATCCTAAAAGTCTTAGGTATCTTAGTATCTTAGATTAAATCGTTTTTACGCGATTATTCGTTTCAGAGGCATTGGTTACGCTGGACGTTCATAGCCGAGATGTCGTCGCGGGATTGGTCGCGCAAAAGGTTAACGATGTAACCGATTTCAATTGGTTAGCTCAAATGAGATACTATTGGATGGTAATCGAAACGTCTGATCCGATACGCGTTCACCTACCGTAACTCGGCTTCACCGATTTCTTTTTCGTTATTACAGGATAACGATTTATGGACAACGATGATAAATACGTCGCTAAAGTACGCCTACGAGTATTTGGGCAACACTTCTAGGCTGGTGATAACGCCATTGACTGACAGATGTTACCGAACGTTATTCAGCGCGTTGAGTTTGCACCTCGGCGGTGCACCCGAGGGTCCGGCTGGAACCGGTAAAACCGAAACGACTAAGGACTTGGCTAAGGCCGTAGCTAAGCAATGCGTTGTTTTCAATTGTTCCGAAGGTCTCGATTATATTGCGTTGGGTAAATTTTTTAAGGTACGAAGATCCGCGGTTAATTTAGCGACAGGATAGCGATAGGATGCGTCTGAGTCAGGTGGGAAATTGATAAATTCAGGGATTGGCGAGTAGCGGCGCGTGGTCTTGTTTCGACGAATTTAACAGGATCGATCTGGAAGTACTGTCGGTGGTGGCACAACAAATTTTAACGATTCAACGGGCTATTAACGCCGGACTGGAAGACATGGTTTTCGAAGGTACCGAAATCAACTTGGACCCTACCTGTGCTGTTTTCATTACGATGAATCCAGGATACGCCGGAAGATCCGAACTGCCGGATAATTTAAAGGCCCTTTTTCGACCAGTTGCAATGATGGTCAGTACGAAGGAATAAATACGCGAAACGATTAATTTCTACGGCCGGATTGATTTCTACATCCTCTTAGGTACCAGATTATGCTTTGATAGCCGAAAACACGTTGTATTCGTACGGATTTTACGAGGCTCGGCCGCTCTCTGTAAAGATCGTCACTGCCTATAGATTATGCTCGGAACAACTGTCCAGTCAGAATCATTACGATTACGGGATGAGAGCGGTGAAATCTGTTCTAGTAGCGGCTGGAAATTTAAAAGTGAAATACGGCGAAGAATCCGAAGATATTCTAGTGTTGCGGAGCGTCAAGGACGTGAATTTACCAAAATTTCTAAAGGAAGATATACCGCTGTTTAATGTACGTGCAGTGCAGCCCGATTAAAAATGTACGGCCTAAAAAATCATTCGAATTTATATCTCGATCTAGGGTATCGCATCGGACCTTTTTCCTGGAGTTCGACTTCCGGAACCAGATTACACCGACTTGAATGCGTGCGTTCGCGACGCATGCGAGAGCTCCAAGTTGCAATGTACCCCCGTCTTTTTGGAGAAAATACAGCAAATATACGAAATGATGATTGTTCGGCATGGATTCATGCTCGTCGGTTATCCGTTCGCCGGTAAAAGTACGGCGTATAACGTTTTGGCCGATGCCCTGAAGCTGTGCGAGCAACGAGTAAAGTCTCCTCATTTTTTCTTCGGCCGATTCGTTTCCGGGAACGCGATAAGAAACGCGAATAAATTTTTAGGGGCTGATGAACGAGCATGCCGTAGAAAAGTTCGTGATAAATCCGAAAGCCGTTACGTTGGCTCATTTGTATGGAGAATTCGATCCGGTGTCGCACGAATGGTCCGATGGAGTTTTAGCGATTAGTTATCGTGCTTTTGCGACTTCCGATAACGATAATAGGAAGTGGCTGATCTTCGACGGGCCCGTCGACGCGGTATGGATAGAAAGCATGAACACGGTACTCGACGATAACAAAAAGCTTTGTTTGATGAGCGGAGAAATTATTCAGCTGGCGCCATCGACTAGCTTGATCTTCGAAACTATGGATTTAGAAGCAGCATCGCCTGCTACCGTTTCTCGTTGCGGTACGAGATTTATTATATTATATAGTACCGTAACGGTACGAGGTTTATTATATGTATATAAATCATCTGTTTGCATAAGAATAGGAATGATCTACATGGAACCAGATGCGCTCGGTTGGGATCCTTTGCTCAAGTCGTGGATAGCCAAAACTCCGGACGTAATCGACGAATGGTTAAACGACTTTCTATATCAATCGCTCTTTCGAAGATTTTGCGATCCTTTGCTCCATTGGTTGCATCGCGACAGCGTTAAGGTTTTTAAGCGACTTGCTTCTTTTTCGTTATCGTTATTTATTTATATTTATAATTATTACCAAAATATTACCAAACATTCGAGAGAATTTAATTGTTCACGCATCGTAGAGAATATGCCCGATGTCGGACTCGAATCTGATACGCACGCTGACTTATCTGATGGACTGTTTCATCGACGAATATCGCGACGAGAAGATCGCTAAGAACATGAACGAGTTAGATCTCCGTGCGCAACTAGAGGTTAGATCAAATAATATTTAACGCGTTCACCAAATCGTTTCGGTCGACTTCTGAATCGGTGATGGGTAATAACTCGGGGTGTACGAACACTTTTTTTATCGTAAAAAAACTCTCGAACGTTAATTACATCTTGTAAGATTTGTCTCGTAACGTTTCCAGGGTTCGTTTTTCTTCTCGTGCATTTGGGCGCTCGGTGGTACTTTAACCGTTGCCTCCAGAGAATCGTTCAGCATGCTGTTCCGCGGCTTTCTCGAGAAAAATTTTCCGTTAAATTTGATGGAAACGTTCGAATTGGTGGAACCGATACAGCCGCCTCTCAGGCCGTACATATTCGTCATGCCACGGGATAACCTGGTGTTCGATTATAGATTCATCAAAGAGGTAAGTAAACGCGAAAAAGAAGTCGGAAGAAGAAAGAGAGGGAAATTGTACAGTTATGTATTTACTCGATTCGTTGTCGTTGCAGGGCAAAGGGAAATGGAGGTTGTGGTCCGACGAGTTGCTCGATAGTCCGCCGATACCTCGCGACATCCCGGTCAATCAAATAATAGTACCAACGATCGAAACGATCAGGTACACGGCTCTGTTTCGGTTGTTGATAGGCAACGGGAAACCCGTGTTATTCGTTGGCCCGACTGGCACTGGAAAATCAGTCTACGTGGTAGACTTTCTGTTAAGGAAGAACGATCCCGCGGTGAACAAACCGTTGATTATCAACTTTTCCGCGCAAACGACAGTGAAGCAAACGCAGGACACGATCATGGGCAAATTGGATCGACGACGAAAAGGGGTTTTCGGGGCGCCGATAGGTAAACGTTGGATCGTGTTCGTCGACGATGTTTCGATGCCTACGAAAGAAACGTACGGAGCGCAACCACCGGTCGAACTTTTACGACAGTGGTTAGATCACGGAGAATGGTAGGATGCTGCTTCGTTCCGTTCGGGACCGCATCGTCCGACAGAAATTCTTTTCAACCTGCTTAAGCTTGCTCTTTGGCTCAGGTTCGACACGAAGGATAAAACGATGATCAAACTGATCGACGTTATTTTAATGTGCGCCATGGGTCCACCGGTTGCCGGCGGAAGAGACGTTACGCCTCGATTTAAAAGACATTTTGCCGTTCTAACGATATCGGAATTCGACGACGAAGTAATGACGATGATATTCAGCAAAATTATTCTCTGGCATATCGATACGAGGTTCGTACGTTTTGTAATTTCGAAAATCTTGACGATTTCGAAGAGAAACGGTGGTATACTTTTCAGAGGATTCGGCAAAGAGTTCGATCCATGCATCGACGAAATCGTCCTGGCCACGTTGGACGTGTACAAAGAAAGTCTTGGCAATCTGTTACCGACACCTGCCAAGTGTCACTACGTTTTCAATCTTCGCGATTTCTCCAGAGTGATACAGGTCTTTCTTGTATTTTTCTTTATCTAAACAAAGTAACTAAAACGTTTCGAGTTATTTTCTAACTGATCGTCTAACGGAGGTTCGCGATACTGGTTGTCAGGGTGTTCTGTTATCGGTTCCGGAATCGACGCCAACCTTATCGAACATGAGGAGACTCTGGGTTCACGAAATACTTCGAGTCTTTGGAGACCGTTTGACAGACCGGGACGACTCCTCCTGGTTGGTGGGGCAAATTCGCGTTACCTTGAAGAGACGCATGGACGTGATAATGGAACAACTGTTCGAGGATCTTCGTTCGCCGAAGGAGCAAGTAAATTGTTCGTTTCTGTTGTTATTGTACGCGCGTGCATTTTCATCGTTATGTTGCAGGAACCGATCACCGATGAACATCTTCGCAACTTGGTGTACTGCGATTTCGCGGACACGAGAATGGACGTTCGACTTTATCAAGAAGTACCGGATCTCGAACGCTTACGAGAAATAGTGGAAAATTACTTGACCGAGTACAACGCGATGAGCCGAAAACCCATGAATTTGGTTTTATTTCGGTAAGCGCGAAACTTAGTAAAGCTTAGTATAAAGGTGGATCGAACACGTGGAAAGAATCGCGTGTATGCCTTCTTCGATGGCAGATTCGCCATCGAACATTTGTCGCGCATCTGTCGCATCATCAAGCAGCCGCGAAGTCACGCGCTTCTAGTCGGAGTCGGCGGTACTGGAAGACGGTCATTGACCAGATTGGCCTCGCACATATCCGATTACGACGTTTTTCAAATCGAAGTCACTCAACGATACGGAGTGTTCGAGTGGCACGAAGACTTGAAAGATATTCTGAAACGCGTAACAATGACCGAACTTCATTCGACCTTTCTTTTCTCCGACACTCAAATCAAACAGGAGAGTTTTCTCGAAGATATCAGCAACATCCTTAATTCCGGCGAGGTAAGCCTTTTCTATCGCTTCTTCCGATATATTCTACCATGACCGCTCGAGCTCGATCTGCCCTATAAAAATAGGTACCAAACATATTCACCGTGGACGAATTGGCGGAGATATGCGAACGAATGAGACAAATAGACAAACAACGGGACCGATCGGTACAAACGGACGGAAGTCCGGTGGCTTTGTTCAATTTTTTCGTTCAGATAGTACGAGATCAACTGCACTTGGTGATAGTAGCGTCACCGATCGGCAGTCATTTTCGCGATCGAATCAGAAAATTTCCAGCCTTGGTCAATTGTTGTACCATCGATTGGCTTCAGGTATGAACAACTTCGTTTTTATTTTCCTACTTTTAATCGGTTTTCCTTTTTAATTGGTTAAACCTTGAAAACTGTTCAACATTTTCTGTTCAACTGTTGAACTGTTATTTTTTATCCTTCTAATAACGTTTTTAAATCGGAGCATTTGCCGATTCTCTATGGATTGATTTTTCAAGCCATGGCCCGACGACGCTTTGCTCGCGGTCGCGACCAGATTTCTCTCGGCGATCGACCTAACTGACCAGGAAAGAATCGCCGGTATCGACATGTGCCAATTCTTTCATGTGTCCGCGGAAAATTTGAGCACAGAGTTTTTCGCGCGATCGAACAGGCGCGTGTACGTAACCCCGACCTCGTACCTCGAGATGATAAACACCTTCAAGGATTTGTTGGACAAGAAACGTCGGTAAGTAGTAAAATCGCTTTGGCACGCTTTCGATCGTGCAATGAACGACTACATGACGGAATAGGAGTATCATGAACGCGAAAACTCGCTACGAACGCGGTTTGGGTCAATTGGACGAGACGCAAGGGCAAGTGGTGGCGATGCAAGACACTCTGAAATCGTTGAGACCGCAATTGATCGTGGCTACCAAAGAGGTGCAGCAGATGCTGCTGGACGTAGATAGGGAGAGGCAAGAGGTGGCAGAGTTCGAAAGTACAGTGAAGGTTGACGAGAACGCGGCCCAGGTGAGACAAGCAGAAACGAGCCTGGTATCGACGTAACGCTCTCGCGACGATATGAGTGCTTCAATTTGCGCGTAGGTATACGCGAGCGAAGCGGCTGCTATCAAAGCGGAATGCGACGCGGACTTGGCCGAAGCGATGCCGATCTTAAAACGCGCGCAAGCCGCTCTGGACACGTTGACCACGGCCGATATCGCCGTCGTCCGAGCGATGAAGAAACCTCCGCAAGGGGTTAGACTGATCGTCGAAAGCATTTGCGTTCTCAAGGTTTTCTCTTAGCACCTTCACCTTTGCTTTTCGCGAGCTTCTATGCTTCGAACTTTCCATCTTCTGCTTTCTCTATTTTCTTCTCCTTTGCTTTCTCGGCTATATCCGCGTCGCGTAGCAAGTGAAACCGGAAAGAATCCAACAACCCGATGGCAGTTTCGTCGAGGATTATTGGAAAGCGGCCCTCCGAATGCTCAGCGACGCCAGGTTTCTCGATTCGTTGCTCAACTTCGACAAAGACAACATCCCCGACAGCGTGATAGAGAAAATTCGTAAAACGTATTTGACCAATCCGGACTTCGACCCCGAAAAGATAAAAAAAGTATCGACGGCGTGCGAAGGATTGTGCCGATGGGTGTACGCGATGTCCGAATACGACAAAGTGTCGAAAGTCGTTGCCCCGAAAAGAGCAGCTTTGGCGAAAGCGCAACAGGTTTACGATCAAGCCATGGAGACTCTTCAAGCGAAACGGGAGCAACTTTTACGCGTGCAGGTTCGAAATTATTTGCAATTATTGTTATTGTCAAACGTTTCGTCGTAAAAATGTTTCGCTGTTTGTCGATTTTTACCGTGACTCGTATTCCGAGTGCAGGAGAAATTGAAAGCGTTGGAAGAACTTTTGGAACAAAGAAGAATAGCTTTCCAAGAAATGTCCGACAAAGTAACGGATTGCGAAACGAAATTGAAGCGCGCCGAAGAATTGATCGGAGGATTAGGCGGAGAATACGCGCGTTGGTCTCGTACAGCGATGGAATTAGGAGAGAGGTTCGATTTCCGTAACGTAACTCGATTTATACTCGATTTCTGCTTGATTCCTTATACGAATATACTTATTCGTATTTGCAGGTACCACCGATTGACCGGTGATGTGGTGATCGCTTCCGGCGTAGTCGCGTATCTCGGCCCATTCACGATGCCGTTTCGAATCGAACAAATCTCTGTCTGGATACAGCGTTGCACCGATTTACGAGTAATTTGCAGTACGGATTTTCAGTTACGCGATATTCTCGGGGATCCGGTTCTAATAAGATCTTGGAATATTTTCGGTCTACCGAACGACACCTACTCCATCGACAATGCTATCATTATCGTGTACGCGTATTTTTCCCTAGCATTTAGCCTCTTCTTCCTCTCTTTCTGTTCTCGTTTTTTCTGTCTCGCTAATTACGGCGCGCACGACTGTACAGAAATGCAAGAAGATGGCCACTGATGATAGATCCCCAGGGTCAGGCGAACAGATGGATTAAGAATATGGAAAGGACTAATAACTTGAACGTTGTTCGATCGACTCAGCCTGATTTTGCTCGATTAGTAGAAAACGCGCTGCAATTTGGCCAGCCGGTACTTCTCGAGCACATCGGCGAAGAAATAGAAGCTATCCTTGAACCGGTTCTGCTGAAAGAAACGTTTAGGCAGGGTGGTGCGGTTTGTATAAAATTTGGCGATACCATCGTCGAATATAGCGAGAGTTTCAGGTAATCGATTTACTCGTGTGCGTACACGCGTCGGCTCGAAATAACGTTACTTTCGCTTTCCAGATTGTATATTACCACCAGACTACGAAATCCACATTATTTACCAGAGACAGCGGTCAAAGTAACGTTATTGAACTTTATGATTACGCCGACCGGACTGGAAGACCAGTTATTGGGTATCGTTGTCGCGAAGGAAAGACCGGACTTGGAGTCCGAGAAAAACGCTTTGATAGTCCAGGGAGCCGAGAACAAACGGTACGTACGACACTCTATCGATTGTATTCTTCACCCTTTAATCGTGTTTGCTCGTTCAAGGCTTCTTCAAGAAACGGAGGACAAAATTCTAGAGATCCTGTCGATAGCGGAAGGTAATTTATTGGACGACGAGGTAGCCGTCGAGGTTTTAACTTCGTCCAAGAACCTAAGTACAGACATTCAAACGAAACAGGCGGCTGCCGAGCAAACGGAAAAATCGATCGACGATGCCAGGTTACAATATGCCTCAATCGCTGTATATTCGACCGTACTTTTCTTCGCCATCGGTACGTCGATCTTGCTATGTCGTTTCTGGTTTATCCATTGCTGTGTACATAGCTTGGTAAAAAATAATCGGACGTTTCGTTTCAGCCGTGTTAGCGAACGTCGATCCCATGTATCAGTATTCGTTGACATGGTTTATCAATTTATTCGAATTGGCTATAGATAATACAGAACCAGCGGAAACGGTTGAAAAGCGATTGACCGATCTCACCGAATACTTTACGTACTCTCTTTACGCGAATGTCTGTAGATCCTTGTTCGAAAAAGACAAGCTATTATTTTCCCTGTTATTGGCGATCAATTTGCTGAAACAACGGGGCAAACTATCTTCGTCTCAGTGGATATTTTTACTAACGGGCGGAATCGGTCTCGATCATCCGTACGCGAATCCAACCACGTGGCTTCCGATCAAGCAGTGGAACGAATTATGCAATCTGGACAGCGTCCAAGATTTCGTGGTTAGTCGATGAATTACCGAACGACAACAAACTCTTTGTAAAGAGGTATTTGGTATATTTCGATTTTCGACTGCTTTCCTTTAACGCGTTTTCGTTCGAACAGGGCATTCGAGAAACGTTTACGCGAAATGTCCAACAGTGGAGAGAGTTGTTCGACTCGAAAGAACCGCAAAACGAGACAATTCCTTCGCCGTTTCATCGCTTGGACTCGTTCAAAAGACTCTTGATATTGAGATGCATTCGCCCCGACAAGGTCATTCCAGCGGTACAAAAGTTCGTCGAAGGTAACGCGTTGCTTTATCGTCTTATTCGGTGTAACGAGAACTCTTTCTACGACTTCCGCGTTTTAATATCGATACCGCCGTTTTTCCAGAGGAACTGGGTCCACGATTCGTCGAACCGCCACCATTCGATTTACCTTCGACTTACGCCGATTCGAACTGTTGCACACCGTTGATATTCATCTTGACACCCGGTACCGATCCGGCTCAGTTGTTGCTAGCGTTCGCGGACGAACAGGGTTACAGCGCGAATCGTCTGTTTTATTTGTCCTTAGGTCAAGGTAAGCATCTCCTATCCTCTCTATCTTCTATCTATGTAGATTTGTCAATAATAAGATTACCTAGTTAACAAGGTGGTGACAACCGACGCGTTACAGGTCAGGGACCGATCGCAGAGGCAACCATTCAAAATGCCGTGATGGTCGGTAACTGGGTGGTTTTGCAAAATTGCCACTTAGCGATTAGTTGGATGAGCACTTTGGAAAGTATCTGCGAAGGCTTGTTACCCGACACGATTCACTCGGAATTTCGATTGTGGCTAACGAGTTATCCGTCCGAACACTTTCCATCCTCGGTTCTGGAAAACGGTATCAAAATAACCAACGAACCACCCAAAGGTCTCAGGGCTAATATCCTTAGATCGTACGCGAGCGATCCTATCAGTGATCCGGACTTTTTTGAATCTTGCGCTCAGCCGGATTATTTCAAGAAACTTTTGTTTTCGTTGTGTTTCTTTCACGCGGTCGTGCAAGAAAGACGAAAATTCGGTCCAATCGGTTGGAATATCTGTTATGAATTTAACGAAACCGACCTTCGAATCAGCGTTTTACAATTGCATTTGTTCCTCGACCAATTCGAGGACGTAAGGTTCGATGCCATCAACTATCTCACCGGAGAATGTAATTACGGTGGAAGGGTGACCGACGATTGGGATCGCAGAACGTTGAACACTATCCTGTCCAAATTTTATTGCGAGTAAGTGAAACTTGTCCTCTGCAACGATGCGTTAGCGCATTTATCGAAGTGTCTATCGGGAATAAAATTTTTATTCTCGTTTTTCAGAGAGTTACTCACCGATAAAATCTATTATTTCGATGAAACTTCGACAATTTATTATGCTCCAAACTTGCGAGAATACGAAGCCTACGTGGAATATACCAAAGATTTACCTGCCATTACCGAACCAAGCGTTTTCGGTATGAACGAGAACGCTGATATCGTCATGCACCAGCACGAAACGAATCTCCTCTTCTCCTCGCTTCTGCTAACTCAGGTAGATTTCCTATGTTTTTGCGATACGTCTAGGTTTCATTATATCATTAATCGTTCATTCTTTTATTTAACTATCGGAACGATACCTTTCTTCAGGATTGTGTGGTATGTATACGCCGTCCCGTTCTACTCTATATGTATACACTGTGTATGTATAGAGTCGAAATATCTTTGAGAGAAGTGAAATTATTAAGAAAATGTTTTTGCGATAGTTTTTTCCCGTTGTTTTAAATAATTAAATAAGATTCTTCGTTCTAACGTTATACATATAATGTCGGATAATGATTCGTTTAACGATAATAACTTGACTATAATTACATAACCGATCCACTAATGTTCTTCGTTTCTCCCAGGAAACCGTGGAATCGGGAACCGAGCAAACGTCGAACGATGAAATAGTATTTAAAATTGCGAGCGATATTTTACAGAGACTGCCAGACGATTATGATATTTCGTTATCGCTGAAAAAGTATCCGATGTCTTACGAACAAAGTATGAATACCGTTTTGGTACAAGAAATGGGCAGATTTAATAGACTTATCGGTTGCGTTCGAACCAGCCTACAAAGTATTAAACGAGCCATCAAAGGTGTATATAATACATGCGATCGATTTTCCGCAATTTTCTATCTTGCCTCGTATCTGTTCCTGTCTTTATTTACTTGTTTATTATTCCATCTAGGTTTTATCGTAATGTCCTTTGAACTCGAAGATATTTATGACGCGATTCTGATTAATAAAATACCTGCTTTGTGGCTGCGATATTCGTATCCATCGTTGAAACCGCTTGGTAGTTATATTCGTGATTTATTAGATCGCTTGAGCTTCCTTCAAGTAAGATGTTATCCTTTTAAATTCTTAATCATTGTTATGCCAAAAATAAATAACTGACAAAAAATATCGTTATTTTTAGAAATGGTACGACGAGGGATCACCGATCGTTTATTGGATCTCGGGATTCTACTTTACTCAAGCATTTCTCACGGGAACTAGGCAAAATTATGCGAGAAAATATCAAATACCTATAGACCTGTTGGTTTTCGATTTTTTCGTGTTAAAAACCGACCTGAAACCTCGATCTCCTCCCGAGGATGGAGTTTATATACACGGATTATTTTTGGATGGCGCTAGATTCGACATGGAACAAATGACTTTGGATGAAAGTTTTCCTAAAGTTCTCTACGAAAGCATGCCTCCTGTAAGCGTACATTTTTTATTCTCTCTCTCTCTCTCTCTCTCTTTTATTCGCGCTTCTTTCCCTAATTTATTATTCCCGTTTCTATTATCAATACCTTGTTGTAGATGTGGCTACTTCCCATGACAAAAGAAAACATTAAGACGAAAGCAACGTACCTTTGTCCAGTGTACAAAACTAGCGAAAGAAGAGGCGTTTTGTCAACTACCGGACATTCTACCAATTTCGTTATCGCTATGACTTTACCTACCCTAAAATCTCCCAATCATTGGGTCATGAGAGGAGTAGCGTTACTTTGTCAACTTTCCGAGTAGAAACTCTCCTCCTCTCTTTCTTACAAGTTTATAAAATGATTGTCCCTTCGTTTCAAATTCCTATAGACGTTTTCTTTCTTATACTTCTTGATATACGTATTGTGTACCAGATACATATAGATGGTGATTAAGTTATGTAATTTCTATAGTTATTTTTAAGGACGTTTAAGGAGGTTTAAGGACGAACATTGCAACGACTGTAATATAATTTTTTAATTTAATAAAGATGTCAAAGATTCAGTTTCTCCGATGAATTAGACGAAAGGGAGAGTTCAATTTTCTTAGCATTTCCTTTCTTTCAAAATCGAAACGTGATTTTTTTACCGTGATATGTTCTCCTTCTTTCGTTTCCTAGGCTATTCGAATAATCGTTTGAATCTCCGTTTCAAGTACTTTATAGATATAATTAAATGATTCAACTGATAACGCGTTATATCGGTGTGAGCATATATACGTATCGGTTTACAATTAGCTTGGGCGAAAAGTGACGAAAGTGGACGAAAAGCGTCGAGGTAATCCATTTAAAGATGGCTTCCAGTTGAATCGGTCGACTGAGGCGCTATCGTGTAATGTCAGTTTGGGACATTCGGACGACGTTTGGACGTTGTGACTTCTAAAAGTTTCTTTTGGACCATTCGATCCAACTAACATCAACGTATCTAATTAAAAACTTCGCTTCGTAAAAAATGAATTAATTTTCAGTAACAGAAATGAATTGTCATCAAATATTAAGCGGAGCCTGTAATGCAGGTGATCGTTGCTACGCTGTCGGTTCCGTTGAAGGAATATCCTTCACTGTAAGTCATTTTTAATGTGGTCTTTCCTTAGATTTCTGCCAGTAATTGTTCGTAATTATGTTGCATTATGAAATAAAATAATCTATTGCAGGCATACGCGGCAGGTTGCAACATAGTAATCTTAGCCAGTAACTTTGAAAGAGTTCAAATTATTCCGGGAGCTGTACATAATTATATAAGAATTAGTTGTTTGGATTGTAGTACAGATACAGGAAAAATAGCAGCGGCGTATGAAAATCAAGTCTGTATTTTTGAGCCTACTCCGCTTATCCACAGCGCTTGCTCACACGTTTGTATCTTACCTTTCTGATATATCAGTTTATTTTCTATTTCCTACATATATATATATATATATTTCATTGTATTATACAATAATTTGTTTCGATAATATATAGCAATTGGAGTATCGATGGGTTCAAACTGGTAGTTTGACAACCGATTCGAATATCACTTCCCTATCATGGAATTTAGAAGGAACAAGATTGTTAACCGGCGGAGAACTTTTACAACTGTGGCATCAAAATATAATTCCGTTTCAGAAAGAACACGGTAAATTAGTTTTTCTTATTTAATACAAATATATTTGCACAGTTATTTTTACGTTTTGTTTTGTTTATGTATTTTCGCGTAATATCATTCTTCTTAATCAAACTAGTAAAATTATGTACAGCGGCAAAGGGGGATTTGTTGAAAACACAAGAAGGTATTGTAACTGGATGCGAAGAAAATGCTTCGAATGTCCTTCCAGACTGTGAGTTTGTTTATTTAGGAAGCGTATGCTCGTTTGCAAGGACTGACAATAATATTTGACCTTCCTCGATGAATATAATTTGAAAAATGTCTAAAGTGTGTTTGTAACATCTGTTAATGCGACTCTATCCAATGCTATTAAATGATTTTCACTTTTAAATAATCGATTGATTAAATCATGTTAGCTTCAATTATTATATTCGTAACGCATACTTAACGTTATCGCTTTGAGCTTCGACACCGTGTCAAAAACTTTAATGCTGATTGTCGATATGGAATAGAACCTAGAAATGATAATTTGTTTTCTGGCCAGTTTTACTCGCTCGAAAGATAGAATTTTTATGAAAGGACGTTGGTAGTATCTAATATAAAGAGGTTGTTCCGTTTCGACTATCCAAGATTCGTATCGATTAAATGAGTATGTTGTGAAAAAATGCACGAAATTGTTTTTCAGCTAGTACAGTTACGTTTTCGATTGGTGGTGATGCCGAAAGTCCAGCTCCTGGCGACACGAACACTGGAAACGAACCAGGGGCATGGAATTGTGTTTGGAAATGTCGTACAGCTACACCCGTACACCTTATGAGTTTTAGTCCGGACGGTACATTATTTGCAACGACGGGATTTAACGATAGATTAGTCAAGATATGGTTTGAAAATAAACAATGTAAGCTTCTTGTTTTTGTATTTACACGGGCGTGAATACGCGAACATGATTTCCATAGTATATCCTTATAGGTTTCGTTAATAAATTTAATTAAAATTGTTTAGTGTTCACGACAAGAAACATCGAACATACAAGTGTCTCGCAGTCGACGGGTAATGACAGTTACAGCTTCGTCTACATAGCTCATCCTCGAGCGGTGACGCATTTATCTTGGCGCAAGACTAGTAAACATATGCCCAAGTACGTAAACGTAATATTTTAAAATAAGCTTCCATCTATTCCCGTATAATACCTGGATTAACGAGAAAGAGTTATTCCTCGTTAATTCCCGTGAATCTTTTATGGTCTGTATAGGGGGGCTGTCTCCAATATGCTTGTTACATCCTGTCGAGATAATATCTGCCGAGTATGGGCAGAAACGATACCACCAGAAATCGAGGGTTTGGCTAATATGAGTCAATTCGAAGGTTCCGATAGGCATGGTCACCACGGAAAACACCGACATCATAATATGCATAAACATCGATTCATGCAACGGCTTAAGCATATGAAGTATGTGGTGTTCGTTTCTCAAGTTTCTTAACATTAATTCGTTATATATATTTAAATAATGTATTTATATACATTTTATAGAACGTGTTTCCACATTCGTCGACACGCGAAACAGCAACATCAGGCAGGACATGCGACAGCACCAACGTTACCAACATTACCTTCAACGTATTCGGTACATGATTTTCACAACAATTACCAAGGAACAGGTCAATATCCAGGAATGCATTTTCATTTGGCAGCTAGTATCAATGCTGAAACTGGTATGTTCGAGTTTCTACTTCTTTTTCTTTCGTCCTTTCGATGAATTTTTCTTAGAAATTTTTCGCGTAACAGATATACCACTGGTACCAAGTTTAATTACCGGGGATCCTGAAAGAGAGCCAAATTTTATTCTCCATTGGCTAAATAACAAAGAAATGTACTTTACGATGCAGGCGGAAAGTTTTTTACAAGAGCTTGCACGTATAGTGGTAGAGAAGGAGGAAGGGTTGCATCAACCAGATATAGATCGTACGGATCGCGCGGACCACGATTCCGAAGAAGAAGGTTTATCGAGTGAGTTTTTCGTTTTTCGAGTTCAACGAACGAATATATATGTATACGCGCGATAACGCGGTTGCGATACGTTGATAAAGAACGGTGATAAAGAAAATAATTCGATGATCATAAAATCGTAGAAAAGGGAGTACGATTGCAACCTGTACAAAAGTCAGGAGGTGCAATTCGATCGATGAGCCAGGAAGATCATAGTAGCGACGAACATCATACGACTCATACAGTTTCGTCGCATCATAGTTTACCGCACAGTGCACACTCTCACCAAAGTTTAAGGTACGATATCGTTAATGTTATGTTCTTTTCGTTATGTTCGTTGATGTAGTTTAATTTTGATTCATCTTGTTCGAATAGTAACACTACGTCCATAAATTCGATCGCAACGGATGTAACCTCTTCGATGAATCATGCCCCGGATTCCTTGGATACCAAAATAGAGACGTTATTACGCGATTGGCATCATAATCCGGATTTACTGTTTTCGATTCATCCGATAGACGGGAGCTTTTTAATTTGGCACATTGAATGGTTGGACGAATATCATCCAGGCTCGTTTCGACAGGCTCAAATATCATTTTCAACGCGAATACCTAACGCTTTTCCCCTCGGAGACGCTTCAACCATGAGTCACAGTGTATCGATGTACTCTCACAATACTGGCGGTCCGTTATTAAATATCAGAGAAGTGGCAAAGTCGTCCACGAAATCATCGAACGATGGTAAATTTCTTTTTTTTACTTAATACCGGATTCGATAATGTTCGATAAGATCGAATCCTTGGTACAGCGGTGAAACTTTCTTCTACCGAGAAATTTACGCGGTATCGGGTTTAACGAGATCGATATTTGTGGATATAGCTACCGAGATCACGACACCGTTACCGAGTTTGATCGAACAAGACGAAGAACAATCCACATTAACGTCGAAAGCAGGACAAGAACTGTTAAAAAATATCGAGAGCTCGTCCGATCCGAATCAAAATGTTAACAAAGAAAAAAATGTTCAATCGGAAAATGGGAAAACTGCGCAAGAAACGTTCAACGACTTATTGACTCATCCGAGTCCGATAGTTTCCATGGTGTCGAAGCATTCGAATGGAACCTTAAACTTATGGCAATTGACGTTTGCCGATAAAACAAAATTTTCACAAGTAATAGATCGTAGTATACGTAGCGTAAGAATTTTTCTGTACTCTGTACAATGTGATTTCTATAACAGGTATTAAGCATCGGACATGCCTCGAGAGCTTCGGGACATCGATTCCGTGTGAACGATATCACCTGTCATCCGGTCTTGCCTTTATTGGTGACAACGTCGCATCATAATATACCGGAATCCGGATCTCAATGTCGGAACACCGATTCGAACGAAAATATTGACGGCCAATCGGATTCTAATAAAATGACGAAAGATCTTTCTCCTACCGTAAGTAGAAGCGCGAAACGTTGTTCGGATTCCTGATGTTTTCGTTCGAATCGTTGAACGATCTTTTTGTTCAGGGATTCTGTAGCGAATTGATACTTTGGCGCGTCGACACGGTCGGACCTTTGTCAAAAAGCGGCGGTGTCTCCGAATTAGCTCGTATCAACTCTCCTGAAATCTCAGCGTTCAGTAACGTAGCGTGGATTCCTACGTTGCTGCCAAGTACTACCTTAGGTAATTTATCAAATTCTCCGAGCGCGTGTTTCGTTGCTAGCGACGGCGAGTGTTTAAGGGTCTATCAAGCCGTCATCGACGCTAGAACACTGCTGGCAGAGGTATCGAGTAGCGAGAGGCGAAGCAGAATGATGGTAAGCTTGGTGGATTTATTCGAACTGGAATTCTAACTGGATAAGTTGGAAAGTTTGTTTCCGATAATTGATTGCTTGTTACGCGGCTAGGATTCCATGACGAGTCTCTCGACGGATATCTCGTCGGACGATGGAATTAGGCATTCGATCCATGATAAAATAAAGATAGTGTCTCAACAGTCGACGGCCAGACCAGGTTGCGTTATACAGTTAGATGCTATTGCCGACGCGACGCACGTGAGTAATCGAAGAGAGGAAGATATCGATAAATTCGTCTTTATAACTTTGACACGTATCGATTTAGGATTGGCAAAATACACAATTTTTGCACGTATTCCAAGAACAATTGATTACCGGAGACAGGAACGAAGAGAAGCAAGCTGGTGTAGATACATCGATAAACGATTTAGGTTTAATGGAGTCTACTTTGGACGCAATGGTAGATTTGCAGCAGTCGGCAATTTTCGAGGAACCATTCTACATCGTTGTTTTAGAAAGAACGCAGCAGGGTACAACGGTGCACATGTGGCGTTTACTTATAGCTTCTCAGCCTGAAACTACCGGTAGATCGACCGAGAAATACGTAACATCGATATTCCGAACGTTATTACTCTGAATTACTCTGAATTTGTTGTTTTCTACAGGATTATCAGGTTCGATGATGTACGTTCCTGATTCTCATTTGGTACAAGACGAAGACGAGGAGGGAACACCGGCGCGATACAGTCACACGGAAGGTAGAAGATCTCGTAGACCGAGTCAAACTCGTCACGAGAACCAAGGCGAATCCGATACGTTTTTTCAAAGACGACCGAATCAGAGTAGTCACGTTCTAATCACGACCACGAAAGTGTGCACTCAAGAGTTACCATTGCCGGACGGAGTTGAGGTTCGAGTAAAAATCTTTCGTTTCTTTGCTTTATCGTAAAGGCAAATTAAAATGATTAAATACGAGTATTTCGACGTCGCGTAGGTAATACACGCGGCACCAGCCGCGGGACATTTGAGTAGCTCGTCTATATATCCTGCCTGTTTCGCGCCATACATCGTAGTGACAGCGTGTAGCGATAGCACGATACGTTTTTGGAAGTGTAAAGTGACAAAAAACCAACCTAACGACAAATTATATTACGAATGGTGCGAATGGGAAATGATACGAAAAGATCAGGAATCGACGATAGATATTACGGGTAAGCGTGACGCGACGAAAAGGCGAGAGAAAGGTAACGATCCAACGGGGAGTTAACAAGAATAATTGTTGGATAATATTTTAGGACAACCGTTGAACGTGAGCGCCGCATACAGCGGGCGTATCGCGTGCGCGTACAAATATGGTAAATCGTTTACGCGACCTACGAAAAGCGATCCGGACTCGCGATACGTGAATTTATGTGTCGCCATATACGAGTGTGAAAGTACCGGTGGGAGCGAATGGATTCTGGAGGATACAATACATTTAAAAAATATACATTTGCCGAGAATCCCGGTGGACCAGCATTTAGACTTGAGTTATTTGTACGATAGTAGATTTCTACAAAAGAAACAGAGGTTGACTCAAGTGTTACAAACCCTTAGCCACGAAGACGTAAGGTCACCGCGCAACGGAGAAAACGGAGAAAGTACAAAATCGAATGCAGGTAATATTGACTAAGCATCGACTAAGAACGAATCGAGTAACGGTTGAGTCGAGTTAAGCGTTGCCTCGCTAACGTAAACGTTTTTCTAAAGGTTTGTTGGCGGTTCCATCGTTCAGCACTCTGCAATCGTTACGGAAATCGATAATAGAGAACGGCAACACTTGTCCGCTTACGCAAAAGCATTTGGTTCAGCTGGACTGGGTATCGAAAGAGGACGGTTCGCATATTTTGACGGTTGCTGTTGGGTCGAAAATCATGCTGTTTACGCCGGTGTGTTCGGACCTTGCGCAGGCAAACATGAAAGCGATGAAAGAATCGCAAAGTAACAATCGACCGATATTACGGAAAGCTTCCTCGTTGGCACAGCCGCAATTCGTCGACGAAATACGTTGGATGAAATTGCGGAAAATCGAGTTGACTACGGCGGATGGTTTGCCCCCTTTACCGATGCAGATATCTTGGGTAAGGGACGGTATTCTGGTGGTCGGCATGGATTCAGAAATGCACGTTTACTCGCAATGGAAACCGAATCCGAAAAAGGATTGTTTCCACTCGAATTTGCAACACCAAGAATCGGACGAGTTTCAAGCGAGTCGTAACTTACGGGACGAGGATTTGCGAACGTTGGCGCACGAAACGTCGCAAAGACGACTGGCCAATGTATCGTCGATGCCGCACTTATCTCGGGTGAGCAGTATCAATTTAACGATGCTCGACGCGAAAAAGAAAAGGGGCATGCAAAGCGAAAACATCAGTTTCGATTATATGCCGGATTACGGACTGTTCGAGGCCTCGAGAATCGCTTGTCCCGTGTTGCCGCAGTATCATCCGAAGCAATTGATGGAGTTGTTGAACTCCGGTAAAATTCGATGGGTGAAAGCGATATTGTCGCATCTGGTTAGATGCATTGGAAGTTCGTGCTCGTTGAGGGCGGACGACGAGAGTCTTATGAAACAACGGGGCGGTGGATGGTCCCGTTCGAGGACGATGTCGGTCAGTTACGTTGGCACCACGTCCCCTCTCGAGCCGAGAGGTTCGACCACGCAGATACCCGAGGAGCTGACGTTGGATTACGCGGAAATCACTTCGATATCGCCGTTGCCTCTTTGGACTTTGTTGATCGCGGACAAAGAGACGAGTTTGCAGCATCAACACAAAACCGAGGATAAACACGATTACAACGAATTATTCGACAGCAATTTGGACGAAGGCGAATCGCTGGACGACATGTTGGAGGAAGATTATGATTGTTCGCGGCAGAAAGATAGGCGATCCTCGGTGCCGGAAAGACAAGGGATATCCCATTTCGGACCGAGACAAGGTCGATTGTTGTCTCGATTGTTGACGCACACTCATCTCCCTGGATTGTCCAGTCTCGATCAAATGCATTTGCTCGCACTGGCCGATACTGTGTCGACTTGCAACGTCGACTTTGCCGAAAGATTCGCGATAGATGCGGCCAAGAGCGCGATCGCGAAAGAAAATTTGACCGGTATTCCCGACGGAGAAACGGTCTCGGCCGATTCGCTGGACGATTGTGGTTTACGATTTTTATTAGCCATGAAGCATTACAATTATTTGATCCGTTGCCTTCCGCTTGCTCAGCGAGCGCATTTCCAGAAACAGGGTGTGTCTTCGAACAATCTCGTGTGGGCGTTTCACTCCGAATCCGAGGAAGAACTGCTAGGTTTGATACCCTCTTACGCGAAAGGCCAACCGAAATGGAGCGTTTTAAAGGAGCTGGGTATAGGTTGGTGGATCCGAAGTAACACCGTGTTGAAAAGATGCGTCGAGAAAATAGCCAAGGCGGCTTATCAGCAGAAACAAGATCCTCTAGATGCCGCCCTCTATTACCTGGCTATGAAAAAGAAGAATCTTGTTTGGGGCCTTTTCAGGAACAAGAGAGACGACAGAATGACCGCGTTCTTCGCGAACAATTTCACGGAGGATCGTTGGAGAAAAGCGGCTCTGAAGAACGCGTTCGCTCTACTCGGTAAACAGAGATTCGAACACGCCGCGGCATTCTTCTTACTGGCAGGAGCGCTCCGAGACGCGATCGAGGTATGCTTGAACAAACTGAGCGACATACAGTTGGCGATGGTAATCGCTAGACTCTACGAGGACGATACCACATCACCGAATATCAGACGACTGCTCTACGAAGAGATTTTAGGATGCGACAAGGACGGCCAGTATCAAGACACGAACAAAGCTCACCCGGATCCATTTTTGCGCAGCATGGCACTTTGGATTCTGAAAGATTACGCGGGATCGCTCAACACGTTATTGTTGACGAACGTTGGAACCTTGCACCCGCAATACAACGACGAATCCGATAAACCGGAAGGGACGACAGGTAATCGAATTTTCTGCAGAAGAGTAAACAAATTTCCCTCTTCCTGTCCTCGTTTATTTTACTCGTTGTCTTTTCCTTTGGTTCGTTTCAGTTTCCGCTAATCCGAACGTTTTCAACTTTTACGTCTACCTTCGTACGCATCCGTTGCTCATTAGGCAATACATCGCGTCCACCGCCCAGGACAAGAAGAAAGGTCATTCGGTAGTGATATCGGGATTCAGTTACGGTACAGAGACCAAATCTCAACCTGACAAACAACTGACGTTGGAGGACAGCATTACACCGTTGGAGAGACAATTGTATTTTACGACAGCGCATGCGCACTTCAAAGCGGGATGTCCGGCTCTTGCTCTCGAAGTTCTTTCTAAGCTACCAGGCAAAGTGATAGACGCGAATTACGAAGATTCGCCCAGTACGTAAAATTATACGCAATTGCTCAGTTTTCTGGATTTTTTTCCGTTTCTACTTTTTTCCTCCTCGCAACTTTTGCTTTCTTAGGCTTACTAAACAGCCCGAGTAAAACGAGAACGCAAGACTTTCAAATAGACACCGGTATCATCGCTTGGGACGACGAGCACTCGAAGCAAACGAACGACGATAAAGGTACAGTTTCGAATAAATTACTCTCTTTATTTTGAGCTAGATAAATTTTCGAGAATTTATCGTATCAGGTGCAGCAGCCGTTGATTGGTCTCAACCAGTGACGCGACAGACGGAGGATGAATTGGTGTTGAACTGGGACGACGACGACAACGCGGCCGATCACGACGATGCCGATAGTCCGCCTATGAGTATGAAGCTGGATAAAAAGTCAAGTAACGAGGATCTCGCGGAAGCGGAGAAAAACGGTAGTAGCGTTATTGAGAACGATGGTTCTTCGATGGTTATCCGAAGACACCATAAAGAAATAAAAATTATCTAATTTTTTTTTAGAAAAAACCGCGAAATCGGCGGTTCAACTAGATATCATGGCACAACAATTGAAATTCGTAGCTTGTTTAAAAATTTTGATGGAAGAATTGTCAACGTTGGCGACGGGTTTCGAAGTGGACGGTGGACAACTTCGATATCAATTGTACGTGTGGCTGGAACGAGAAGTGGAAGCTCTGAGACAGCTTTGCAGCTACAGCGTCAGTTCGGACGGAGACGCGAACAACGTCTCGGAATGTAAGAATGCCAGAAATTCGTTTGTCGACTTTGTTACGTGTCCGCTATTTTTCCAGATGAAGGTGGCATGGTAGACGACGCACAACCATATAGACCTGGCGAACAACCGACCTTACACGAAATATTAGTGGCAGACAAGTTGGACTTTGAAGCTAAGGTTCAACGAGCTGTCAGAAGAAAGAAGTGGTTAAAAGGTGAAATTAATATCGTTCGTGTTTTAGTTGTAGGTCTTCTTTCTTTTTCGATGTTGTCAAACGTCTGGTAAATGTGGTTGCAGCGAACGAAACGTTATTGCGAACGTTATTATCCTACTGTTCGTTGCACGGAGCGTCGGGTGGAGGTTTGGCATCTGTAAGAATGGAACTGGTTCTTCTGTTGCAAGAATTGCAGCAAGAAAAGACGCAGCAACAATTGCTTAGCCCTCTTCCGTTCCCAACCACGCTTCCACTGTTGAGCGCGAGCGTGGCATGTAATAAGACCGTCGTAGCGGATCCAGTTAGACATTTGCAGGTATGGTTGTCGTTTACGGCAAGAAAACTCGCTACTCGAGACGTTTTCTTCGATCCATGATTAACAACGAAATCTTATTTACAGTCTCTTGCTCATGACATGTTACAAACATTGGTGGAACTGCGCAATCCACCGATGCCAACAAGAAACACTCATTATTGCGAAGTATTCATAATGAGAGATTTAGCAGTGGCTTTGAGCGCTTGCATTTATCAGTCACTTTGCGATTCCGACACTTTTGTTATGAAGCATCATCAACCGGATAGGTAAAAACGGAACGATCATTTTCTCTCGTTTTATATTTAAATGGTGGGTTTGATCGAGTATCGTCGGGTTTTTACGCAGTTTTCCAGCCGTTGCCGAAATCGAAACGTTTTCCGGTGGACACTTGGTTGCCTCGAATCGTCACCATCGAAGATATTCGACCGACGATGGTGTATGCATTACAACGACGCCTTCGAAATGGCCAGGCGTGACCAATTTGCGTGCGCTGTTGGCCCGTGAGAAAGACGAGGACACGCCAAAATTGAACATTCTTCTTTGCGAAGCGTTCGTCGCCACTTACATGAGCTTGTTCGTTTATGCTCTTTGGAGTTGCGACAGTCACATTCTTTATAGGCTGGTGGGTCAACGTTTCGACAACAGTACTTGGTCTTGTCTTTTCGGAGGTGGAGTGAAAAAATTGTTACGCGTTGCGAGCACGAGCAGTCAGGTATGCCAATATCGGTGTTTCTTTATTTAAAATGTGACCTTGTCATTTGTTTATGGAAGACTCGTGGGTCGGAATTGTACGAAATCGGCAAATTACGCTAAGCTATATTGGATTAGACTAATCTCGTTCGTAGGCTAGTGGATCAGCGATGGTTGAAAAAATAGCAAGCAACAGCGGCGACGGTGGCTCGAGCGAAGCGCAAACGACCGCCGGCGCCATGTGGAATACCATGACGTCGTTGACGAGGCAGCGCGTTAAATTGAACATGAAACTATTGGCCCAGTTCACCGGTCAACAACCAAACATGAAAGAAGACAAACCAACGTACAGAGAACAATTCGTTTCGCCACAAATGAGTATGATATCGTATTTCTTAATGAAGGTAAGCCAGTCGATTCGAACGCGCGACTATGGATATTTTTCGGTGCTTTGATCAACTGTTCGTTTTTGTTGTCGGCGTAGCCGCAGATAGACAGCGAGTACGCGAACGAGATCGATTATGATTCGTCCGACTCGGCAGTGTCGGATTTAGACTCGTCCGAAGACGAGGAGGACGTGTTTGATACTAATTCGAAACCAAAGACTAAATTAAAGGACAATACAGAGCATTCGAATCCGAATTCGTACAGTTGGTGCGTGATGAGGCTCGCTATAGTGAAAATATTACAGCAACAACTACAAGACTTTTTAAACGTTGCCGGGATCGAGATGCAAGGTATCGGGCTGGAAAATTAAAGATGTTCGGTTGAATAAATCGAATCTCACCATTTTTACACCGTCCCGCGTTCGATTGCAGAGTTGCCCGTAAACAGTCCTCTGATTCACGGAACGATGGCCATCGTAGCGCAGTGGCAAGAAACGTTACGCGAAGAATTGGACAATAAGGGACCACCTTCGGTAAATTATATTCCTGGTTGCGCGCCGGATCCGACGCCAACGCCTGGCAAACCGGCGATTCACAAATATCGTTCGTTACTCGAAAAAGGCAATACACCGTTCAAGTAAGACTATCTAGTGACATTTTTCCTATTGATCGATCGCGTTCCTCGAAAATTCGTTAGAGTTTAACGGCTGTGCATTCTCGTGTTTAGCACGCGTTTGGCATCGGCGGCCCCCGCCAATCGACTATGGTGCTACTTGGTAAGACAAGAATCGGTGCAGGATATTTTCATTCGCGCAGTATTTGGCAAACGTAGATGTTTGTCGTCGATTTTGGACAACAATCAAACGACGATCGACAATCTGAATCGAGGAACGACCGATGATAAGGGGAGCGATAGCGGAACCACCAGTTTGCCCGAACCCGTTCGAATTATTCACAAGGAACAAGACAGTATCAGTGCCTTTTGCCTGAATCAGGTTTGTCGAATTCATTTATTCGTCTATTGTTCTTCGCGTTTATCCGTTATCCTTTCTATTTGTTTCTATCATAAGAAAAAAAGAAAAAAAAGAAAAAAAAAACGTCGATTAATATTATGTAAACGACGATACAGGTTACTCCAGGTTTAATGGCTTTGGCTACTCCACGAGAAGTACAAGAAATGAATATATCGTTGTTGCTCGAGCTTCCATCCTGGTTAGAAGACGAATGCGAATTCGATATCATCAATTTGAACAAACAACCGGAACCGGAACCGGTACAACCGACCAGTTTCCTGGTTATCCAGGTAATTACACTCGATAATATGTACGGTTATTCGTAGCACAGAATTTCGATCCATTCGTTCCTGTGTAGACAGCGGCGGATCGACCGTTATTGGCTCAGAGTCCACAGACGAACAGTCCGCAACCACAGTCGGGTATCGCGAGTCAAAGCGGAAGAGGTGCTAGCGTGGTAAGTCCTTTCTAAAATAACCGTTAAAATAATTCGTTCGTACACTTAACCATCGAGCCCTGTACAGTCGTATACGTTTGTCTCTTCTTGAAGATTTCACGTCGTATCGTGCTATGTCGTGTCGTATCGTGTCATGTGTCGTGTCGTCTAGTCTCGTCTCGTATCGTGTCCTCGCTCAGACCCGACCTAAATGTTTTTGTGACACACGATACCCAAATACGTTAATTTTTTCCGTATGTACATACACGCGTGATCGTTCGACTTAAATTGAAAATAAAAGAAACATAGCGAGAAGAAAAATAATGATAATAACAACAAGATTAAGAAGGAGACGAAGAAGGAACTTAAGAAGGAGAAAGAAAAAGAGAAGAGAAAGGAAACCTATCGATCGGATAATGTTTTTTTTTTTACAGTTTGTGAGACAATCGAAAAATATAAATTTTTAGAGAAAAAGAGAAAGTAGAGACGCGATCGCGATTATTTCGCGGCACGATATTTGGTCGCTTTGGATAAAGCTTGTACCGTTCGAGCGTAAAATCGCAAAAAGAAAGTATGTATATCGTTACATTTGCCGTAAGCAAGTTTGAACGTTGCAAGAAGCGCGGTTAAAACACGATCCTCTCGAGGCTTGTCTTTCGCGAATGATGGGATCGCTAACCGAATCGACGATTGTTAGTTGTTACGAAGAGACGAAAATAATAGAGAGCGAGAAACTCGCGAGAGAGAAGCTTCGACGATTTGAAACGATCGTTTCGAGTACGAGTAACCGTCGCTATAAATCGGTATATTTGGGTCGCGTAAAATCAGCATATCTGGTGACGGAAACGATGTTCCTTGTTCAATGCTTGCCTAACTTGGTCTAACTTGGTTCGCGTCTGACCGCCGTCACTGACCTGGTGGCTCGTTCGCTCGCTCAGATGAAGGGGATGCCCGCTTTTCCTGGCTCCCACGACCTGCGTTTCTGTCAATTTGTTGCCGATAGGAGCAAACACTTGTTGCAACCGGTGAGATTAACTTCTAACAGACCCTAGCCTCTACTGTATCTTAATATCCCGATATCCTAGTGGCAATTTTGTTACTCGATTTTTCGTTCTTCGTTCTTCCGTTTCTTCCTTTTCTTTCTTTATCGCTTTCTGTTCCGTTCAACTTTTTCTTTAGGTTCGTCTCGTTGCCTTCGAGCGTCGTTAATAAGCCGCTTTACTTTGTAACATTCTAAGCGTAAGAGTTTCATTTGATCGTTGTGTCGCGTCGATAAGGTTCATCTTATGTACTATAAGATACGTTTTCTTTGTCGAATATTTCGATGACCGCGAAAGAACGCGAAACAACGCGAAACTCTTTACAATTTTATTACGTTTAAGATCATCTGCCATCGATCACGTATTCTGTCTTGTTATTACCTGCACTAGGAACGTGACGTGAAAAAATCGACGCGACATAATGCACCTTGGCAAGGCATGTCGCTGTAAATGGAAGCCTGTTTCTGGTTAATCTCTTCTCAAATCTTTATAGGTTTAATTAATATCAAAACCGTGTAGCATGGCGATCATTCGGTATTTGCGTTTATCTGCTACGGTATCATCGTTATCATCGCCGTCATTATCATTATTATCATTGTTCTTTTTTTTGTTATCGCTATTGGCATAGCCGTCATTGTTATTGCTTTCGTCTTCGTTATCCGTTCTCGATATCCATATTAATATCATCGTCACCGTCATCGTCATTGTTACGGTCATCGTCGTCATGCATCGCTAATAATCACTATTGCTACAATTACTGTCGTCGTCATTGTCGTCGTCGTCGCCGTCGTCGCCGTCCTCGCCATCGTTGTCGTCTCATCGTCATCATTGACATCGTTGTTTTCGTGCCATACCGTATTATCTTATCTTACGTTAAACAAAAAGGTTTCATCAAATTTACCTGGACTCTTAATTTTATAGCAAAATTCACGTACTTTTATTTTGCCTGAAATGAAATATTTTTCTTTACTTTAGCGCAGTTGTAACAAGTAAAACTAATTAGATATCAAGAATGCATCATAAACGAAGAAAGTATCGATAGGCACGACGGTTTCGTAGTTGTGAATTCTCAAATTTTACGCTCAAATCAGATACTGCATGCTTGATCAATGGTTTCTTTTTCTTTTGCGTCGAAAAATTCGAGCGTTAATATTTCCTACTTTTTAAATATACACAATTGTTTTCGGAATGTTGTTCGTAGTATTTGGTGTTGTTACTTGACATTATTTAGTTCGTCGGCTCGCGTCGTTAGAAAAGGAGTATTTTCTTTCGATTACCAGATCGCGGGTCTACTAGGTTTCGTTCGGATTCCCATTGTTACGATTTCCATTTTGAAGCAAAAGGGAAAGAAAATCTGGTGGACCCGAACAATCGAGGGTACCTTGCCTCGGTAGATCGGCGTGCCGCCGAATTCTGTGAAACGAAGTGAACTTAAAAAATCAGTTCGTTTCATCGATTCGTTCGACGGGAGCGATCGTTTATCGCGCAATGCGTTGATTTTGCTTTCTCGAATAGCGACGGAACAATACGAAAAACGAGAAAACGAGATAACAAAAATAGCATGCGTTTAGCGAAATACGACCCAGCTAATTATTTTTTATATTTCAGACGATATGCGTAGAATATAAAACTTATTCTTCTTGTTTTGCCTTATTTTTCTTTCGTCCTTCCATCGTATCCTGATAATAGTCGTGCGCTAATCTTTTTCGTTTAATCGAATTTTAGTAGATTTACGTGTACGTAAATCTTGTTTAGAATTGAACACTTTACCGACGATCGAGATCCCGATCTAATTTGTTTTTAATATTTTATTCTTTCGACAGATCTTGAAGCATAAGATCGACGGCATCAGAAGAATCTCGTCGCACCCGCTTCTACCGTTATGTAAGCATATTATATATTATGTATATGTATTATCGACTTACTACGTATTCGAAATATACGTATTATCCTATACCACTTTTCAATTCGTATTCGCCGTGCCGCACACAGATTTGACCGGTTCTCAAGATGGTTCGGTATCGCTTTGGGAATGGGGACATCAGACGGCTGTAGCGACTCCTAGACCACCGGGCACTTTCGCCAAGGTAACCCGCGTACGTTTCTCGCAACATGGAAATAAATTCGGTGTAGCCGATTCCGACGGGCATCTCAGTTTGTTCCAAGTGGCCTGCAGAGAAGGGACGGCTCGACCATTTTTCGTAAGAACTTCTATTCTTACTGTATTCGTACAGTTCGATCGACGAATCGGTATAACTTCCGATACGATATGATATTTTTTATTTAGAATTATCAATGTCATGGCAAAGTGACGGCTGACTTTGTCTTCCTCGGTGCGTGCAGTCTAATAGCAACGGCAGGTCATGGTTCAGAGGGACGCAACGTTGCTCTTTGGGATACTCTGCTTCCTCAAAATAAATCATTGATACAAGGTGTGGATTTTAATCTCTATGTAGATACGTAAATTTTTCTCTACTTCCTTTTTCATTCTCGTTTTATTTCGGTCCCTATTTCTATCTGCTTTAGGTTTCACGTGTCACGAGCAAGGAGCGAGTTCGTTGATACTTGCGCCTCAACACCAACTTCTGATCAGCGGAGGAAAGAAAGGGGACATTAATATTTTCGACGTTAGACAACGACAACAACGGCATCGTTTCCAGGCCCACGAATCTGCTATCAAGTGTTTGGCTCTCGATCCGCACGAAGAATTTTTTGTCAGCGGTGCAGGAGATGGCGATATCAAGGTTGTACGCGAACGCATTCGAATCAAGTATATGTATAAATATGTATACGTTAACGAATTTGTTCTTCGTCTCGGACAGATCTGGGGCTTGACCGTCCATTCTCTCCTGTATTCGTTTCCTGCGGAGCATCCACGATCGAGTTTCTTCAAAAATATTGGACAAGTAAGTTGATTTGGTTTTATTAAAACGCGTTTCTATAAATAACAACGTCAAGAATGTTTTTCAGGGCGTGACGCAGTTGCACGTCGATTCCGCTGGACGCTTATTCTCGTGCGGTGCAGATGGATCTATGAAAGTTCGTCAGTTACCAGAGCGCGATTGCGTTGTACACGCTTTGTACTAGAATAGTCAAAATATGCCTAACCTTCTACTAGCGAAATATTTCGAATCGCGTGATTCGTAAATCGACCAGGATACGATAAACTGCTTAACGTCGCTTCTATCGCCTACGAACTCTTATTTTCCTTGTTACACCTTGCCTCGACGAAATTTCTACGTTGTATAAAGTTTTTTTTTTCCCCCTTTTTCGACCTTTTCGCCGAAGATTCTACGATTTCGCGATTAAACGAGCAAGCTTTCGCAAACGAGAAAGGGTGGAAAAGTATGGAAACAAGTTACGGTATAAAGTTGTAAAGTGAAACGACCGAGAAAGAGTGACGCAAGCGGGCGCGCGAAAGAAATAGACAGGAACAAGGAATCGTTAAATTATCACGATTACAAAAAGTTAAAATTCCTCTTGTCGTCGACTGTAAATTTAATTATATATTATGGCGCGTAACATAGTCGATTAAATTTTCATCGAATGCATTTTTGCGCGTATTCAAATAGTTTTTTTTTCTCTTCCTTTTTTTCTTTCCCCCTAACCGTTTCAACGCCGTATTAATTCTCGTCGATGTTGTTGTTGTTATTATTATTGTTGTTGTTGTTGTTTGGATAATTTTCATCTTTTGTTAAATGTACATTTCTATGTCGCGAACACCAGCCGATACAATGATCGCGTGCCGATTCATTGAATTGTTAATAGTAATTATTTAAATACGAACGTAATATATTATCTTACTTGTATAATCGCAAACTAATATTATGCAATTAACTTCTTGTTAAAAGAATGCAATCGCGTTTATATTTATTTACTTTGTGACGAAGCGTATTTTCAAGAATGTTTTCCGCGTAAAGAAGTATTTAAAACAAACGATAAATTATATTAATTGTTCCATAAGTATGTATATTGACGTAATGAAAATATAATTGAAATTAAATGGATTTATTTTAAGCCGACCCATAAAAATTGTATCATAGATAATCTCGATTGTTCGAAAATAAATGAGATTGACCGAAAAAGGAAAATGGGAAACCATAAAATAACGTTTCGCTGAAATTACTCTAAAGAAAAATCATGCAAGTACATAGAAAAGCTTTTTTCTTTTGTCGTTGCGGTTTAATGGGACGCGATATATTTATTTACATAATGAACAAACAATTTGGTAAATTTTTATACGCTTTATCGTTTAAAGCCTTGATTTATTCTATAATTTTGCTGGAAATTAAGGTATACCGATACAGAAATGAATAACATGCAATGCATTTAAGGACGACAACGGTCCAGGAAACGAGGATAAAGGCATACTTCGCGTATATGATACCTGTTTAAAAGCCAACATAAGAATCTTTCTAAACCCAATCCGTATCCACCGTGAGGACAACTTCCATATTTTCGCTAGATAAAAATTTGTTCAAAATTAGTTACCGGTAATAGACGATGATATGAAGAAATATCTGATAAATACCTGGTCTGTGTACCAATAATAAGGTTTTGGATCGATATTTGCGTTTTTATAACCCTCTAATAATTCGTCGTACTTCCAAATACGCATTGAACCTCCGACTATCTCTCCAACGTTTGGTAGAAGCACATCCACCGATTCCGTAAGACGTCTATCTTCGGCGCAACGTGACATGTAAAACGATTTAATCTCGGCGGGAAATCTGCACAGCATTATAGGCTCGTTTATCGCGTCAGTCATTTTTCTCTCTGGCATTTCTGGAATGTCCTAGAAAGAGAAAAGGTCGCCGTTATTAAAATTGATCGATATTCCTTTTCGTACGAAAGATTTCTAAAAAAAATCTGGGAAACAAGTGAACACCAATTTTTCTTCCTTCTTTCCAATTTGTTATTATTCTTTTTAAGAAAGTCGGTTAATCGAACTTACTTCGCCAAACTCGTAAAATGTCCCATCTTCTTTAGTTATATTGTTAGCTCTAAGGTATTCGATAGCATCGGTATAATTCATTCTCTTAAATGGCTTCTTTGGTACTTGAAAGTTGGGATTCAATTCTTTGACAAGATGGCCGTAAGGTGAATTTAGAACACGTTCAACTACGTCGCATATCAGATCTTCTAATCGATCAAGTAGTTCCTCGAACGTAATAAATGGACATTCTGCCTCCACGTGGGCATATCTAACAATGAAAAAACTTCGACATGACACGTTTATACAAATTTATTATGATCGGTTTCATTCGATACGCATATCCGTATAGGAGGATAAGCGTAAACGAAGCGACCATCATAACTTCTTTATATTTACTCTGCGAGATGTCTTCGAGTTCTCGATTGCTCTGCCCTGTAAGATTGAGCGATGCAGTATACGTCTCCCATCGCTGGAATGCAAGTCTCGAGGTAAAGTTGCGAACTTTGCGTTAAAAACGCTTCTTCTCTAAAATTTAATATAAACTTGTCAAAACGATTCAATTATAAACGTGTGTTAAAAACGAAACATATCCGAAGAAAACTAAAATACAACCGATCGAAAAATAAACGTGAAAATGGCATTTGCAACAGTATTGAACTTTATTTTTTCTAACTTACCCGAAATAATCTAGTTTAAATAAGGTTGATCCACCTTCTACCTGTGTTTGCACCAGAGTAGGTGGCGTTACTTCGCAATAACCTCTGTCCTTATAATGATCTCTAAATGCTTGCGTCAATATAGATCTCATAATTAATATACGAGATGTCTGAAACAAAAGGGGAAATTATGATCGTTACTCGATTAAATAAAAAGATTCGGTAACTGAAAGTTATTCAATTATGTTATAACGGATAACGCCTAACGTTATCGTACATTTTCACCGCGAATCATAATATGTCTATTGTCTAACTGCACATCGGGTAGAGCTTCTTCGTTCAAGATAGAATCTGCACCACCGGATGGAGACGATCCTATTAACTTCCAGTAATCGACGAGTAATTCGTGTCCGTTAGGAGCCTACAATTCAAAAGCTAGAGAATTTTAATAGCTCTTGATAAAATTAATTTCGTGCACTATTATATGATAGGAAAATGTACGATACATTTTTTCCTTCCGGTACGATCTTGAGAGTTCCAAATACTTCTATCGAAGCTTCGGTAGATAGCGTCAAAGCTTCGTACGTTTGACACAAAATGTCGTTGAGTACACATTGCAGGAAACCAGTTCCGTCTCTTAACGTAACGAACATAAGCGCTTTACCTATAATAATGTCGGGTTAAATAGATATTTATAAAACAGTAATAAATTACTATATCGCATCGTACCTTGACGTCTGAGTCTATGCACCCATCCGTAAAGTTTTACTCGCCGATCTCGATACGCAATACTGTCTCTAATTTTGATACGAATTGCAGGCGGTAAAGTACTATCCTCTTGAATTACGATCATTTTAGCATCCTCTAAATTCTTTGTTCTCTTCTCTTCGTCTTCCAACAACTTCTTTTGTTTTTCTTCGCTTTTGTATTGTTCTCGTACCCAAATCTTTTGTATCTTTTTCAATTGCGATTTAGATACAAGTTCATACTTTTCGCTGCCCTTGGAAGAATCATGATAAATCTGAGGAAACGGTTCTTTTCCGACAGAATGCATCGCTTTCAAAACTGTTTTGAAAGGATTAGATTCAGAACCATCTCCTGTTTCGTCGTTTCCACTTTTCTCAGAAGTATAAATTGCATCTGAAATAAACGGTAAAATAAAGTACTAGAACTTTCTCTATTCTTGTACGTAAAAACTGTGAATAGTATCCAAGTTTTTTGCTACTACGACACTGTTAATAGCTACTAAATTACTATACAAAGAAATAAGTACGGTTTATCTTAAGCATGAAAATAATTTAGCATGCATAGTAGTAAAAATAAAAAAGAAAAAAAAGAATGATTACCCAATATGGTATCCGGCATCTGTTTTCCAGGCATGTTTACCGTTTATATAGAGACACCTTTTTCCCTCTTCTTCGATAGTCACGTTCAGTTGTAACGTATATATTAAAAGTTGATTATCCGATAGTTTAATTCATTAAACGATTAAAAGAAATAATAATTGATAGTTGTAGTAACAAAATTATTCTGGATGATGCAACTTGTTTAAAACCTGTTTAAAACGGTTGCAACTTCTCATAACACGTAAAAACACCTAAAAATACAATTAAGCAAATGTTATAGACAATGTATTAAATTATTTCATAAAATTTACATTAGACAGAATTTTGTATTTTCGAATATTCTCCAGATAACAGGAGAATATGTTACTCGTACCAATGCGGCAGCCACGTCCGTAGTATTTAATATTCGCGTTGTGCCATGGCGTTATCGAAATATTGCGCGATGCTCACGAAAGTCGATAATTAAAAGATTAAAAAATCATGCATTTCGTTATCAATTAACTACTGTTAAAATAAAATACTAACCTGGCTTTCGCATTGCACTCTACATCGACAAACTGTTCTTTCGGCATGGATGGCATATACAATATATATATATATGTACATATAACACATATGCATACTTACGTGCAAGCTATATATTGCACTGCAGCAATTATGACGAAATGATGACAGACAAGGTGTTATTGATACCGATCAGCCTATATGCATCAAATTAGATTCAGCTTTATCATAGTCGATCCTAGACAACTGATTCTAAATGGAGTGTAAACTGTGGAATAGAAGCCGGACTGAGAGAGTGAGAGAGAACGAAAAAATAGTCAGGGAACCTATCTTAGGTCTTACAACGTGTTATGGATGGCAGTGCCGCGCTTATACTGCGTAGACATAAAGAGAGATTTTCGTAATTATACAAAATTCTGTACCTATGTATACGCACGTATACAAATTATTTATTTATTTTAATATTTTGAGTATTCTTTGAAACGTTTTAACCGTTTAACGACGTTCGATAATCTCTTGGATATTTTCAATATAACTTCGATATAAACGGATTCGTAGAACATCGTGAGAAATTTGAACCTATTATATCCGGTGATTGTGCAAAACATAATCAGTCGTGCCATATAATAGGAGTATAATGTTTTAGTACAGGAATAAGTATAATATGCATAATAAATTGGTTCGAAATTCAGCGGTTGTATCGAAATGTCGATAATTATATCGCAATCGAAGGCATAGGTGGTATCGGTGCATCGAAATAACTATCGAACGTATCGAGATTAGAGTCGAAAAATACGTAGAATCGAGACATCGATATATCGTATCAGCCATAGTCAATCAATTGATAAGGCATTAAATTTAAGCTAGGCTTTTGATTAGTCGATAGATTCGCAGAGAATGCTTCGTTAACAAAAGTTAATATTTTGTTAAAAGTCTGAGCAGCGTTTTGTTTTATTCACGAAGAAAAATAGCCGAAGATAAGGTTAGTCGGTGGACGAGATCGCGTTTCATCGATGATCCTAACCTACAATAATAAGGAAAAGCGTGAAGCAGGTTTTTGGCTCGTCGAATATACGCTCGGTGAGATCGACGGAAGAAAGAGCAAGTTGAACGGTCGATCGTTGACGAATAATTGGTCGACGTCGTCGTCATTGTCATCATTGGCGATTACGTGGTCGAAACGAGTGGCATGCTGGGCAAGACGAAGACGATGCCAACACGGCTACGATATATCCTCTTGTTCGTTGAACGTTACGTGTTTTGGAAACAGAATAAAGTGAAATAGTGTTTACTATTTAATAGCGTAACTATTAAAAGTTAATATATTTAGACGCGCATCTCGCACGAAAATCTCTGGTACATCGAAACTCGATTTTTAACGAATTTACGTTATATCTTGTTTCGTGGTTAAATTAGATAAGGTCATTAACGATTTGTTTTGCGATTTCAAAGATTTCAGTTGGATATTCGCACCGCGTTTAACGCGCGCACACAGGTACAACCACATTCGGGAGAGCAGGCAGAGGCAAGGACCGAGGTGGAGACGTAGACAGTAGCACAGATTATCCGGAAGATATATTTGGGACATAGAATCGCAGGATGCGACTTGTTGGCGGAGAAAAGTTAATCGATATTCAAAGTAATCCTAGTAACGTAAGAAATATTTGTATATTGGCTCACGTCGATCATGGAAAGACCACGTTGGCGGACTCGTTGGTTGCCAACAATGGAATCATTTCTAGTAAACTGGCTGGGAAACTACGATATTTGGATAGCCGTCCGGACGAGCAATTAAGAGGAATTACGATGAAATCAAGTTCCATCAGCCTTTATTACGAGTATCACCGACAGCAATTCTGCATCAACTTGATAGATTCTCCGGGACACGTGGATTTCGCTTCGGAAGTTTCAACGGCGGTTAGGCTTTGCGACGGCGCGATAATCGTGGTGGACGTGGTAGAAGGCGTGTGTCCGCAAACTCGAAGCGCGCTCTCGATTTCGTACGCGGAAGGGTTGAAACCGATTTTGGTATTGAACAAAGTCGATAGACTGATCACGGAAATGAAACTGTCACCGTTGGACGCGTACATGCATCTGAGTCAAGTTTTGGAGCAAGTAAACGCGGTAATGGGCGAACTGTTTGCCAGCGACGTGATGGAACGAGAGGAAAAAGTGGAGGGAAGAAAAGAGAGCGAAGAGAGGGTCGGCGATAAAAATTTCTTGACCGCCGAATGGCAGTCCGCATTGGACGAGATAGACGATTCCGGTTTATACTTTTCTCCCGATCAAGGGAACGTTTTGTTTTCCAGCGCCACGGACGGTTGGGGATTCGGCGTGAAAGAATTCGCCAGGATATTTTCGAAGAAATTGGGTTTTAGCGAACAGGTATTATCGAAGACGCTTTGGGGAGATTATTACGTGAATTCGAAGACGAAAAGAATCATGAAAGGTGCTCAGGAAAAAGCGAAGAAACCGCTGTTCGTTCAGGTAATATTGGAGAACATTTGGGCGTTGTACGAAACGATCACGGTGAGAAAGGACAGGGAAAAGGTGGCTCTGATGGCCGACCGATTGGATATCAAATTAACGAGCAGAGATTTAAGGCATACCGATAGCAAGGCTCAGTTGCGAGCCGTTTGCTCTCAGTGGTTGCCTTTGGCCGACGCTTGTCTCGAGGCGATCTGCGAGAAAGTTCCGGCACCCGACAGTTTGTCCTCCGAAAAGGTGGAACGTTTGTTGAGCGGCAATTTCGATTATTCGACGCTGCCAGACGAAACGCGACAATTGAAGGCAGCGTTTCTGGCTTGCGACCCATCCGAGGACGCACCCGTGATCGTGTTCGTATCGAAAATGTTTCCCATCGAGAAGAAAGCGTTGCCGGAGAACAAACCGAAACCGTTAACCCCGGAAGAGTTGGCGGAGCGGAGGCAAATGGCGCGAATGAAACACGCGGAGAAAGCGAAGAGAGAAGAACGGACAGAGGTGGCCGAAACGGATCGTTCGAATTCCGAGGATAAATCGTTGGACAAGTGTTTGGAAGAGAAGTCGAACGAACGGAAGGAAGAGGAAAGTTCGGAAAGCGCGTTGATAGCGTTCGCGAGAATTTATTCCGGGTGTTTGAGGAAAGGAAGCACGGTGTTCGTTCTGGGGCCGAAACACGATCCTCGCGAGGCGCTGGAACGCGCGCGAGCCGGCGAGCCAATGGCCGAGGAGAAGGTGACGTTGAAAGATCTGCGACCAGGACGACACGTGACCAAGGTGACCGTGCAACGGCTGTATCTTTTGATGGGAAGAGAATTGGAAGCGACGGATAAAGTGTCCGCCGGTAACGTATTCGGGATAGGCGATTTAGAGGAACACGTGCTGAAAACGGCCACTCTTTCAACGACCGTCGCTTGTCCACCGTTCGCGGAACTAACTTCGCTCGGCGTGCCTATAATGCGGGTGGCGCTCGAACCGAAACACTCGAACGATTTGCAAGCGCTGATAAACGGTTTGAAATTGCTTAACCAGGCGGACGCTTGCGCGCTCGTTCACATACAGGAAAGCGGAGAGATCGTATTGAGCACTGCCGGCGAGGTACACCTGGAGAGATGCTTGGAGGACTTGAGAAGCAAGTACGCGAAAGTCGAGATGAACGTATCGGAGCCTATCGTACAATTCAGGGAAACTGTCGTGCCGCCTCCGAAACTGGACATGGTGAACGAGGCGATCGAGAAGAAGATCGAAGAATCCTGTTTCGCCGGCTGGACTGCCGATCGACGTTGTTATTTCGAGGTCGACGCGAGACCTTTGCCGGAGCGAGTGACCAAGATCTTGGAGAAGCAGGCGGATTTAATAAAGGCGCTCTATTACCGATACGGTAAATCGTTGTCGGAAAAGGCGAACGAAACGGAAAAAGATAGGACCGACGAGTCGACGCGCTCGATGTCCGAAAGGAAGCAAAGGGAATTGGAGTCGTTCAAGAGCGAGTTAGCGGCTGCTTTTCGCGAAGCTGGAGAAAAAGATACGTTGGATCGGATATGGTCGTTCGGGCCAAGGAACTGCGGCTCTAACGTTCTGCTGAACGAAACCGACTATAAGCAACGAAAGTTTTGGGAGGGACACCGAAAATCGAGCGATCCACGCGCTTCGTGAGTATTTCGCGAATAAAAAATTTCAACGATTTACGCGTCTTCCTATGACATTTTATCCGATCGAAATAATCGAGTCAGCTCGTTAGCCCGGTCGGAATTTTTGCTTCGATCGTTTCTCGCGCGTTACAGACGTTTGCGTCTCTAGGAAAGATAGAGAAAGGTTCGAAAAAGTTCGCACGCTCGAAGAAATCGCGTAACGATGTTTCTCGTCTACTAGATACGAAAGCGGAATGGTGAATGGTTTCCAGCTGGCGACGTTTGCCGGTCCTTTGTGCGAAGAACCTATGACGGGTGTTTGTTTCGTCGTGAAGAAATGGGAAATTTATCGAGACTCCGGCAGGTAGGATATTTTTCTTTCTCCATACTTTTCTTCTGCTCTCGTTGTTGTTGTTGTCTAAAGCAAAGATAATCGAATACTGAAGAAGAAATAACGCGTGTGTCGGTAGCGAAAGTAACGGGCAAACTCAGAGTCACGCAGATGGTCATTTGATATCGACGTTCAAAGAAGTTTGTCGCCGCGCGTTTAACTCCAGGCATCCTCGACTAGTCACACCGATGTATACCTGCAGCGTTCTGGTCAATTCGGACGTACTGGGTAAGTCGATTTGGTGCGACGTTTACAAATTTACTGTATATTTTACGCGGATTTATTTGTCGGCGTATATTTTGTAGCGAATACGCTGTTATATCGCGCGTTTCTTCATTAAGGTAAAACGATTCCGCGACCGCAGCAATCGTAGCGGTCGCGGAGTTGCGGTTAAATCCATCCGAACAGCGGTTCTTCCCAGCGACGAGGTGTAAACGCGCTTCTTCGCGAAACGAATACTCGTCGTTTCTGATTTTTGCCGATGAAATTAAGGAAAAACATCGTACTTTCCTTTAGTTGGATCGTTTATAATATTATAATTTTACAAATTTCCCGAGTTTCACGCTATTTAATCTATCTCTGCCGGACGGATTCACGAAAATATGTTGCGTTACTTAATACTTCATATTCTGCGCATGTATACGTTATCGTAATCGATCGAGCAACTGACGGAATAATTCGAACTCGTTACAATCGGAATACTTTTACGAAGAATCGCGTACTCTCAACGAGTTTATTCTCGACGCAGTTACGGCGTATTGTCCCGAGCGTATTTCGGATTCCAACTTTTCAACCGTTCCAGACTATTTCGCAATTGCTTTTGTTCGAGTACGCGATTCCGTGGCATCGTGGATCTAATACAGAGCTACGTCGCAACGTTGTGATCGCGGATCGTGAAAATATTATATAGTTTTAACGATTCCTGAACCATCTGTTGCCCTCTTAACGTAAACTTGGAACTTGTTTACCGTGTCGGCTTCAGATTCTTCTTTCGTTCGATCGAATGAAAGGCGGGCGTTACTTTCTTAACCTAACGCCGTACGGTTGCGCCGTGGATCCGTAGCGATTCCCGATATATTTCTTGGATGGTAGAGCCACGAATTTACTATTCCGTTAATGTAAATTCGCAGCTCTATCGGAAAGCGATCCCTATAGAGTTTAACCGTTAATAGAGTTTTACCTTTTACCTTGTCTCATTCGAATTCGATCGTGTACGAGTATACAGATATATTATGACGTAGTTACAATTATGACGTAAATAAGAGTAAAAATAAGAAGAAGAATGAGAGTAAAATAAAGAGGAGTTGCTCTAAACGAAGGGTAGCTAAGCGAAGCGAAGCGAAAGTACGTGTTTAATAAATACAAGGTCGAACGTTTTTGAACGGATTTCGAAGAAAATTCGAACGATATTTTCATCGTTGCGTCGTTGAAAATTCGATTAACGATGGTTTTAGTCCCAGACGGCCGTGTTCATCAATAATTGTACTTTGTACCATGGGAAGTTTAACCGTTCGTTGTCTTGCTCGTTCTCGCTCGGCACGGAGTCTTTGTTAGTTTCGCTTTTCGGCCGATCTGTGGGCAGAAGAATCGCATAATCGTCTAACCGATTACCGGCGAATTCGTAAGAGCAACGAATCGTGAAAGTCTACGCGTGTACCTGGGAGACTGCGCGCGTATCGCAACGGTCTTCCTCTTCGGCTTCCCTGCACGCACATCATTCCGTAAACGCGAATCCCTGGTACACTGGCGTACGTCGGTTGATCGTGGCTCATGGGACCTTCTACGACACGATAATCGACAAAATTCTCCATTCTCCATTCTGTGCCAACCCGTTAAGTACGTTTCCCACGTTTCGGCTTTTACTTACCGAGTATGTTGGCGTCGGGGCAACGGCATATCACGAGATAATGAGACTTTCCTGTTCGCACGTTTTGTAACGCGAGAAGAGACCAATCCCTCGGTGTTCTGCATTCGCGCATTTCGGCTACTGGCTCGCAAGTTTTCACCAACGTCAAAGCCTAAACCAACCAACGTTCGGTTAATCGACACTACGACACCACAACGATCGAGGCGCGAACTATGTTCGATTGAAATATGTTTCAAAATCTTTCCAACGGTCGTAGGAAAATATGTTAGGTCTTCCGGTTTCTTACAAATCTGTCGTTGTTTTCGTTTGGGACAAGTATCGCGTTTCGATCGTAACCGGTCATGAACGGATTCGCTGTACGTACCGTCTCTCCGTGAAAAGAAGTTTCGAAAACTCGTTACGCGAGTTGAAAGTGAGTGAGCATTTCTTGCGTTTTCACCGCGTTCTAGCCTGGCGAGCTTTTCGCCGTTACTCTTTATCGCTTCTTCTTAAATTCTTTCGCGTACGTTTTGACTTTCTTCGCGAACGCGACGCAACGATAGAATAATACTTTTCGACGCCGCGCGAGCGCTGACAAAGTATTAGCGAGTGTTAACGGGTAAAAGCGCGAGCAAACGTTGTTGGACGTTTTATCGCTTGATCCGCGAAAGAAAGCAGCAGAGTAAAAATGGCGGAGAACCGTTTCCGCCAGTAGAGAGAAAATTAGCTTTCGCCTCGAACCGCCTACGCGATTCTTTCGTTCCACGATCCTACATAACGCGTGTACGCGTATTTATCTATCTATTTATTGGTTTATTAGTTTTTCTTTTTTTTTTCTTTTTTTCTTTTGCGAGCAAAATCCGTGATAAAATTCGTCCGCGATGTCGAATCGCTGGTGTATTTGTTTTCTAAGAACAACGACCTATTCCCGCAAGGATAACGAAATGTATCGGTAAAGTAGAGAAGGTGAGGCTAGGTGAGGCGAGGCGAAACGAAGCGAAAGAAAGGAAGGGAAAGGAAAGGAAAGGAAAGCAAAGTAAGGCAAGGAAAGGCGACTAACCTTGGTTCGAGGGTCGGTGACCAGCTCCGTAGTGTGGAGGTCGTCGCTGTCGAGAGACGCGCTGCAAGGGTCGCGGTACCTTCCTGGACAGGCACACAGTGGCTGAGTAAAGTTCAATCTAACGTAAACCGCGTTGCAGACTTGCTGAACCGCGCACTCCGGTAACAGGTAGATGTGTTGATTGTGCGGATAGTAATGATATTTGGTCGGCTTCGCGAGTGCCGCGCTCGCACCTTCCGGTAATCGTACGCCTGTCTGTAAATTGTGCGACGAATTAAATGATCAGTTCATTCACACGAGCAAGTATTTAGAGTATTATTCTATAAGAAGAATCTTTCGTATCGTTCGTTCGTTAAGCGACACCCTACGCTTCGAATCGTTGGTAAATTCTTCGGATCGTCGATTCGTCATGCCGCGCGTAACCGGTCATTCTCCTTCTCTTCTGCCTTTCTTCCTTACTTACTTCCTTCCTATCTTCCGTTCTTACAGGCATGCATACATATACATGCATACTTACTTACTTACTTCTCTTTCTCTTTCTATTTTATTTTTGATTACCTCCCTGTAGAGTTCGTTTGGTCTGCAACGAATCGTGTCTTCGTAATAAAGCGGTAATTGAAAAGAAGAAAACGAGCAAACCGTGAAACAAAGAGAATAATCGGATGGAACGGTTAAGAAGAAGCAACGAACAAAAAAGATGAAAAATGAAAGAGCGGAATCGCCGAGAGCCGATGGCCGAACGAGAATCTGCGAGAGTGGTGAATCCGCGATTGCGAGTGTTGCCGCGGAACGGCGGTTCGAGAGAACCACGAGCTTGCCCGGTCTCTATTACGGACCGACACCGTATTATTATGACCGTAATATCGACGCCGATAGATTTCCGATTCTGAAAACCTTGCGGACGGATAATCGTTTCACCGACTACTCAAACTTTCAATATTTTTCAATCTTTTTCGCCAACTGATCGCACATTCCGTTTCGAGCGACGAAACTTCCAAGGACAACGTTGTTTCGCGATTTTTTAACGCTCGCGGCTGCATCGGTTCCGAACAGTGATCACGGGTGCACGAATTTCAACGAGATCTCGATCGCACGCTTTTCTTCCGATTTACAACTCGGAACGCGGCAGTATCGATCGAACGTAAAACAGCCGACCAAATGTTATCTTGGCGAGTTATACAGGAAGTCGTTCAATGTCTCTTTTACTCTTTTATTTTTGCATCGTTCTGCTCGTTTTGGTATCGTCACGTTCCACTACCGATATTAACGTTGCTCGATTCACGCTAGGCGTCACGGTCACGAACGCTTGCCCTCATTTACGAATGCTAAAACGAGCAATACGATTCGTGACAATCTCCTAAAAAAGAAAACTTTGAACGGTACCGTTTAATAACGAATCGGAAGATTCGAGTTCCAGTCGAGATGCTGGAAAAATTGGAGCATTCCGCGAAAACTCCTTCGTCCTTGTCGTATCTTCGATATTTGATGTTCGATTTTCGATTATCGATGCGACACGCCGCGTATCGTCGAGCAGCTCGATCAGAACGATAGGAACGCGGAATGCTGGGAGAATTCGAAACGCTCGTGCGCTTCTTTCGTTCGAAAAGCCTTGTTCTTGGCCAGGCAAAGGAACGTTTTCGAAGACTGAATATTTCGATAACGTTCCTTCTTCGTAACGCGCGACCGAAGCGAATCGACTTTCGTTTTTTTTTTTCTCTTCTTGTTCACGCGTAAGCGTACTCTTCGAACAAACTGACTACAGACCGAAATATACCGGGGCGGCGGTGGGGGCGTTCGAAAAGGTATAATGTTTCGAGCGTAATACACGATAGGTTTGCCGTTGCGAACATCGCGAAAACGAGAATTAATCTTGAGACGCGATTAATCTTGTACCGAAACTAAACGTTACGCCAAGGTGCTCCGTAAGAACGTACGATCGTAAAGAAATCGATGCAAACCCATTCGACGGAAACGGGTTACGGATCCGTAAGAACATCGATGAAATATTCGATCGAACGATTTCGCCGTTAAATCGGCAGAGATTTTAACCAAGAGAGGAGGAGGGTGGGTCGCGAACGAACGATCGAACGGTTTAACGGAGGACGAGAACGGTGTCGTCGAGCACGCGACACATCTTTCAGCCGTGAAACTGAACCGCTTAATAGCAACGTAGTTACGGTACCCGTGGTATAGTTAAACGTAGTTATGGCTTGAACAGTTATACTTTGCGCGTGAAACGTGCCGCGTACTCGTAGCTCGTTTAAAAGAACTCGAAGGAAATGGGATTACCGAGCGAATTGAAAGAAACTCTATTCGTCCCGTAGAAAGGATCGGCACGATCTTTCGAATCGCGCGCGAACCCTTGAAATTGCTCGTTTTCTTATCGCCTTCAACCATTTTTTTCGACAAATTTTTTCTTCCTTTGGAAATTCCGTCTATTTATAGTAAGATGTAATATCTATTTTTCCGTATAAACGGAGAAGAGAAAACGAAAGAAGAAGAAGGTGAAAAGAGAGAGGAAAGGAAAGAAAATAAATGACTCACCTCGCTAAGGTTGGTGTAGGTGGTGGTTAATTTGATTTGCGGGCGAATTTTTCCGGGCGATTCGCGCGTTTCCTTCGGTGAAATCGAAGCAGGTGTGGTAGTCGATTCGTTAAAGCTGTTGGTCGATTTTTTCGAAGCGGAGAGAAAAGTAGCCGCGTCTTGACCGGATACGATCGTTCTCGAAGAAGTTTCGGTGGGAGCCACGCTCGAACTCGCGTTCCATGTATTGCTGTTTGCCGCCGAGCTCGTTGTTCCGGCCGTTCCTGTCGTTTTCGCGATCGTCGTTGTCGCCGTGGACGCTGCCGACGATTCGGTTCTCGTGGTCGTCGGGCCGGTCGACGAGGCGGTCGTCGAAGAGGTTTCGGCGAGAGAGGAGCGATCCGTTAAACTCGGCGTTAACGAGGACGATGCCGGGCTCGTTCCGTGGTCGATCGTCGAAACGAAAAGATCGGGAGAAACCGGCTTCGATACGGTGTTAGCGGCAATGCTCGCGCTACCGTTGTCGTCGCTGTTACCGTTAACGTCGACGTCGATGCTGTTTCCGACGCTAGCGGTGCCGCCGATTACGGCGTTGCTACCGTTCGATGAAATCGTCGAAGATGCATCGTCCAACTGGGCATCGATTTCGAGAACGGATATCGCTTGCTTCCCCTTCAAGGCACTTCGAACGTCGATCTGCGATTGCGGCGGTAAAGCCATGCTTCCAACGATCATCACCACGAACCATTTACCGCCTCGAATCGACTGCATTATCTCGGCGAGTTCTCCGATCAACGGGAAGATGAAAGGAACGCGAGTTTATCGCGTTTCGCTCCGTAACGATTACGTATATCCGTTGCGTGACCTAAAACGAACGAACGAAACGTATGAAAGGACGAGCCGCGAGTAAAAGGGACATTTTGACGAGAGCACGTTCGAATCCCGTTGCTGTTTCCGCGTTCGCGTTTAGCAGACGTAGACGAAGAAGCGGATCCGTGGCCGTGACCGTGGACGGTGTACGGAATACGAGAACGACGCGGAATCTCGAGAGCCGTGGTCGTCGTGGTCTTGGTCGTGTCGTGTCGTGGATGCTCTCGTTTCTCACGCGTCTCTCCGTAGCTTTCGCGGTATAGCGATAGCGCGAGAGTAGCCGAGCCGTTTCATCGAAGAGAGCAGTAGGCCGTAGAGAAGAGTGAAATGGGAGGGAGGAAAGTGACAAGGGGAAGGAGAACGCAGAGGGAGAGTTCGAGCTCCCTTAACTCTGCTTAACGGTAACGTTGCTTTTTCTTTTATTTTCTTTCGTCGACCGACCGAACCTCCAGCGATTTCCTTGTCGTTTCATCCGATCCGATTCGATCACGAAATTGAAACACGCGAATCGAGCAGCTAACACCGAACAAAACGAACGGCGAGCAGCGAAAGACGAACGAGCCGCGATGTGGCACGTCGGCCCACGTGTATTTCTCCGCTCGACTCTCTCCGCGAATCTCTCCGCGATCTCCCCTCTATCCTCTACCCTTCCCTTCTCGCGCTCCTGACCCTCGCCGCTTCCTTTTCTTTTCTTTTTCTTTCCTTCTGTATTTACAGATTTTTCCTTTTCCTACCAACACAGGCCTCGTTTCAACCACGGAATGTCCGAAAAGTAATAATTCTTTCCTTCCCGATGTAGAAACGTTACAGGTTTTCGATCGGAAAACTCGTCGAAAGTTTAGAAGCGATCGGTTCGCGAACGATACGCGCGACTGAACGCGGTCGACGATACAACGATTTTCTCGCTTCCTTATTCGCATGGTCGTGATCGTTAGTCGTGGCAGCGATGCTGGCCACGGCCGCGATGTAGTCGTAGTCGCGTTGGAGTTGTAGTTCGCGTTCGGGATGCTATGCCGTAGTAATTATAGCGCGATATAATTCAGCATGCGGATACGGTGAAATTAGGTTAACCTGGTACGTTTCTCGCGAGCCGTTATCTTTGCATTTTCAAGGCCGTGCCGCGTGCAGTTGTACCACTAGGATCCGCTCGACCAATCAGTGCACAGTGTACATACTTATCTACCGTGACACTCGGCCGGTGCGATGCGAGCTATCCACGCATATTTTCTTCGCGTCTGAATATTCCTTTCGTTTTCTTATTTTTTCGCGCCTTTTCTTCCTCGGTCGTCTTACTTCCTTCCCACGATTATTCTTGGAAGGTATTGTTTTTACAAAAAGCAGCTCTTGTCATTTATAGCGGAAAAGTTTTCGAACCGCGCGGGTTGCAGCGATCTAATTAGTTTCATCTTGACACGCGCAACCAGTGCATCCCGAGACGAACGAGTATCGAATTCGACAACAAAATATAAACAGTCGACTGGTGAATTAATTTGCTTCGGAAAGGATTACGATGTTTGTGATCGTTTTTTCGTCAAGCTGATCAATTGGCCGCGATTAAGCGAGAAATCGATTCGAAATCGATCACGACCATTCGAAAGTTTATCTTTCGAATCGGCCGAGTAACCCGGTCCACTCGACTTACCTTTGTCTTTCAACAATGACCTGGATAGGTATCGATCCGGGCCTCGATCTTACCGTCGACCTTCGCCTTAATCTCGGACTCGATCACGATCTAATTTTCGGCTTTTGATCGGCGTCCTTGTAGCGACGACGAACGCCAACGTTATATCGGGTATTTTCGTCCGAACGTACACCGACCAATGTTCGTTCCTAGCACGAGAACTCGCGGGAGAGAATCGCGACCAGTCGGATTCGCGTTTGAAAAATAACGCGACCGTGGTTACCGATCACGGCTCTGCCGAATTACCGGTAACGATATTCGAGCCGTGGGGCTGTTTCAGTCGCGAGAGTCGTGCTCCACCGTTCCATCGAATATCGGGAGACCAAAGTAACGCTCGAACGGAAAACGAACCTACGAAGACACGACGATTCGAGTACTAAGTAGGAAAAGTAAGAAAGTCGCGTTTAAGCGCGTTTCGGAGTATCGAATGGGACTGCGAGTTCCCGTGGAGGACATACTGCCTATGAGTCCCGGCTAGTCCCACTTACCAACCAACCAGAAACCCCTTGACTATGCGTGGAATTCTAAGCCGCATCTCCGCCAATCCTCTTCCTTCCTTCGCGTTCTACGTTTACCTACACGTTGCTCTGCTCTACCTCCACCGGCCGTTCCTCTGTACGTGTGTACCGGTACATCGACGATCGACCCTTCTTCGGAGAGGGACGGAACCACGAGAACCGCGAGAACCATGGAGAATCGAGAATCGAGAATCGAGGTTCCGTCACGGGGGACGCCGAGAGCGCAACGACTAGCAATCGAGAGAATCGAGATTCGAGAGAGTCGAGTCCCGCGAGAAATTTCTTCTCCGTCCTTCTTGTCGCGCTTTTTTCCTCGTTCGTCTGTCTCCCTCGATCGTTCCCTCTTCCCTACGATCTCTCAACTTTTTCAAACACGATTGTTAGCTCGTTCTATCGTTATCGCGATAGAAAATAATGGTCGCGTGAACTTTGAAGAAAGTTATCGTAACGTAATTTCGATGAAACGTAATAATGTCCTGCTGGGAACAACGTTACGAGTAACGATTCGAAGCATCGATAACGGTACCGGTATTTTTCGCGCGTTCGATCGGATACCAGAAAAATATATCGAGCATGAAATCACTCCGTTTCTCGTCGACAATCTATCCGGCTGGCAAGTTAATCGCCGTTCGAACCCAGATCTCCGAAGAGAGCCGCTGCAAGGCTCTCCATCCGCGCGGTTCTATTTAATTAAACCCGATCGAAATATACTATTTTCGCATTCATATCGACGCGGCACCCACCGATCATACGCGCCCCGAATATGGCTATGTCGTCCGTTATCTATTACGATTAGGCCCTAGGCTACGACCGATTGACCGGTTACTAGCGTCAAGAGTAACGATACGTTTCTTTTAATCGCGCTCTCCGCGTTATCTTTCTACGTAAAACGTATCGTTAATTTTCACCTAATTCTCCGAACTCGTTATTCGTCATACTTTTTTCGACTAAATTGTTCGTTGAAAATTTCGATCGATCGTTGGACGGATGTTGCGGCGAGGTGCTCCTACCTGGACACTACCGGTATCGGTCGCGAAACACTTTTCGTAGCCCTCTAGCGTCGTGCGTGGTAAATGTCTCGACGACGCTGTAGCGACACCTATAAAAGATAACGCGTACGATTACTATTCGTACACGTCGATCCGGTCGATTACGTATGCGTTGTCGAAAAACTTGTAAACTGGAAAAACTTGCGAGAGAATCAGAATGTGCGTATCGCGAATGATTCCAATGACCAATGGTAACTGCTGACTGACCAGATAACAAACCAACGACATCTGTCGAAAGTATTCTGTGGAGCGAAAGGAAATCGATCGCTGCAGCGCTTACGATTCAATGATTACTCTTTTACATGCGAAATAACATCAGCATTGGTAACGACGACAACGCGTGACGATGATAATAATAACGAGAATGTCAGAAATATCGATTTCTTTAATCCGTTGACTTAGGGAATCGAATATTTACAAAAACGACCTTACGCATATACAATAATATAACATATAACGTGATACCGAATAAGATTCGCGAACAACTTGGTTGACAGTAACGTTAATAGATAGATGCGTTATTAGTAACGCGTTTAAATATACGAACATCACGCGACATCATAAATAACAAGTATTTCCTAGCGAGGTCTGTCGGCAACTTTCCAATTTCCGCGATACTTGGTCCAACTAAACGTTAAAGTCAACTCGAATAAAGTACTAAGAGAGCTATCGTTTCGAACAAACTTAAAATTAAAATTAAAACTAAAATTATAATTAAAATTAAAATTAAAATTAAAATTAAAATTAAAGAAAGGAGATAAATAAGAGGGATAGAAATAGGGAGAGAGTGGGAGAGGGAGAAGGAAAAGAAGAAAAAGAAGAAAAAGAAGATGTCGCGTCGACGTTACGACACTGGATGCCCGAGGGCGTGAAAACCCGACGATGTATCGTCGAACGAATCGCATCGAACTTAGTTTAAAGAATGATTGGCAGTGACGCGTACGTAGGCAGCGCTCGTCGTTTGTCGAAAGAGCTGCTGCTTACGATATAATCGAATCGTAAATCGTAAGGCAAGTTTCGTTCGAACGACCACGACCGCGACCGTGTACATGGCTAGTACGCAATTGAAATAGATGACATGGCGAGGCGAGGCGAGGCGAGGCGAGGCGGAGCGTGACGCAACGCGTTTCAGTTTCAAATTGTATAAACAGCTTCGGAATGGGGTGGCTGCGTGGGTACGCAATATCCGCTGTAAGTTTTAATCTCCAAAACGCCGGAATAGGATCTCGCGGGAAGCGATCCTGGATCCGTGTGCCGTCTAGGACATCGATGACCCTTCGGACATTGGCACAGCGGCGAAGCGTTCACCTCCTCGAGTTGCGAGCTTCGTCTTTTTCGCACCGTAAACAGGCGACAGGGTTCCTTGTGTTGACACCGTAGCCTCTGAAATCGAACGTTTCTTCTTCGCGTATGTTCTTTCGTCGTTTCTTTGATCGGCTCGCGTTATCCTTCGGTCGAGAAACGAGAACCGAACCGAACGCGTGCGAAATCGACGCGATGAAAGTCGAAGAAAATTCAATAAGGAGACGACTCACGCTTTGAGGAGAGCAAGCGAAAGCGTAGATAAATCGTGGACTTCCTTCGGAAGACTCGTAAGCTTGCCTTCGAACTAGATAAGGTACGCTGCCCGGTCTACATCGGCAATAAACCCGTTGAACCGTTGCGTTCGCCGGGCCCCCTCCAGGAGCTAAGGTCCATGTCACGTCCCTGTAAACAGTAAACGGCCATCTTGTTCTCGATATGTACGCGCGTTACGCGTTCGTCAAAGCGTTCGTCGAAGCGTCGTTTCGATCTAATTTACTTAGGCCAAAGGACGAACGAATGAACGAACAATCGACTAACTTGAAGTAACGACAGATAGGAAGACGCTTGACCGGCTCGCAGAGCTTGTACTGCCGCGTCTTGTCGACTATCGTGTGTCCGTCGTCCCCGTGTAGACTGCTAGGACAGGTTCGACCAGCCGGACAACGACATTGTCTCTCGACCCACGGCGACCCATATAAATCCACCTTGCTGCAAACTTCGCTTCGATCCGAGCACTCGGGCAACTCGTCTTCGCTGTCCTACGGAACGAACAAATTTATTCTACTTCTACCTATCGCTAAACTTCGCGGCTACGTTATTTCGTCGTCGAGCAATTGCTAGACCTTTCGATTCGATACCGTAGGCCGTAGACGATAAGTATATAGGTGCCGCGAGCTCTTCGATCCTTGCGTCGAGAGATCGAAAGGCGAAAGGATATTATTGCCATTGCTCGTTTTCCGTACGCGCGTGCACTGAAAGTGTAGCTACGAAGCTTCTCGCTTACGATTGCCGGAATATTCCAGTAGTTTTCTTCGATAAGCAGACGATTTTTAACGCGTATATACGTAAAACACGCGGAATCGTTTATATCCTGAAAATGCTCGACCGTTTTACCGCGGTTTCTCGATTTACGTACGAGCCGGTTAACTACAGGACGAAGAACGACCTATTCCAGATCCGTTAGTTCTTTAAAAGGAAAAATAAAAGCAACGACACGACATCGTTCGATGAAAACGTTCGAAACGATCGGGAGAAAGAAGCGTCTAGTTCGGTTGTTGGTTGATTTTTCGCGAGCACCGATCGACGCTTCCGCGATGCTCGAGAAATAACGAGAGAATAAACGCGAGAACGGAGGGTGGTGGGCAGGGGAGATTCAGGGGAGATAGTAGTCGAGTGGTTGGAGTCGGAGTTGGTAAAAGAGCGAGCGGAGGCAAAGGAAGAAGCTTCGTATAACGTGCTCGAGAAGTATGCACGCGTCTTTCCTCTCCGTCGAAGAATAGACATCTGGTCTAACTGCGCTATTCAAACGGCGTCGGTCAATCCACTGAATGAGGCAATCACGTACGTCCTGTCGCCTCGCGTCGTTCGCGATCTAAGTCGCGTTCGTCGAGCGACTCGAATTCAATTTCGAAAATTCCCTCCACTTTGCCTTGCCTTTCCCTTTCTGTCTCTTTCCTTCGTTCGTTCATTATCCTTCGCTAAACTTACTTTCACCGACTAAATTTCACCACGATACCACGGATGTTCGAAAATTATCTGCCAGTTTTCCCGCCCTTTGTTCGTGTTTGTCGGTGAGTAGACTTTTATTCTGTCCCGTTCCGTTCCGTTCCGATCCGTCCTCCCGTGTTTCCTTCCCTTTCTTTCACTCCCTCGTTCCCTTTTTTTCTTGGCATTCCCAGAAGATCGACCGTATCAAAACCTTCGGTGGTAGCAAACTAAAACGAAATAATAGGGAGACCGGAAAGGCTGAGCGATCCATCCGGAAGTTCTCACGCGTCTCTCGGTTCTCTCGTAGCCACGATGAAAATGACACCTGGTATTCGAGCAATGTACACGTGGTGTCGATGCGTCGTCGATGCGTCGTCGATGCGTCGTCGGTACGTCGATGGACAATCCGAACGAATGTTTCGGTATCCGAGATACACACGCACGCGACTCGAACGCGGTCTTCAAACCGGTTAAACGAAAAAAAGGACACGCGAACTTTCTGTACGTTTTGCCGATCGAGAAAATCAAATAAAATTAATCGTCGAATTACGGAAAATTGCGGGAAACGATCGTGATTACATTAACGAGATATGTATAACGGGCAAATATCTTCCCGTCGGTTAATGCTTTCGTTTCGACCGATAATTATCTTTTCGAACGAACCGACAGGAACGCATCGAAATTTTTTAACGCGTACTTTTACGTCGACGATTAGACTTTAATATTTCGATAGATGAATATTTAACGTTCTATGTTTTTTGCCGAAAGTTCACTCGCGGAAGAGATCGTCGCGTATCGCGCGAAATCGAACTTACCCCGATCTGATAGAGAACTCTCGGTGGTTGATGTACCGGTCGATGCTTCCTCTTTTGATCGATCAGATCGAGCTCGATCGCTGTGTCTCGAAACGGCTGCAATTCACCGAGGTACTTGCCCTCGTCGACGGATAAATATTCGTTGAGAAATTTTTGCCCGGTTTCGTCCATTTCTATGCCAAGAAAACTACCCTTGCTTCCACGAACGAGCAGCTGCCCGAACATCGCTAATAGCAAGCACGTCAACTCGGCCATCCTTTCTCACGCACCCTTCTCTTTCCTTTTTTAATGTTTCCTTTCCTTTCTTTTCCTAAATTTTTCTTCGTTATAAAAGATTAACACCGACTAGCGGCGAAGAAAACGGATAACGATCGTAAAAATAATAGGATTAACGCGCGTTTCTCTATCCGTCCATCGAATAGAGCATATTCGCAGATGCGTATATAATAGCCGCTACGAACATCGTTGCGAACAGTTAAGAATATTTTACGATACTGGTCGATGCGATGCCGTTGTATCGTAATCTCATCCTGAAGATACCGAACCCGTTGCGTGTCTTTTCTGCCGAGATTTCTATCAGATTTATAGGAGATTTCCACTATGAGATCTAGACGGGATTTCAACGATCGATTCGAGAGAAAGGTAAATACGGTACGTGACAATCGTATTAACGATATATAGTTGTTCGCCTACCACGAAACACGATCGTACTAGATATTTCTAGATAGATAGATCGTACTAGATAAACTTTACTCGAAGTATAGTTTCATCGTGGGAGAAAATAAGATTGCGCGTTTCACCGACAGCCCACAAAAACGTTCGCTTTTGGTCCAGATACGCGTGTCTCACACTGTTTCCGATGTCCTTGCCTTCTCTACCTTCTATCATTTACGAAGAACGCGTCACCGTCTTACGTTCTCTGTTCCGCGACATCGTTCGAGCCGGTCCGAGATTTAAACGGCTCGCAGCGTTCGTGCTGCGCGCGAATCTCTTCCATTCGTTCGACTGAACTTCTAACAGTTGGAGGCAAACCATGAATGAGTACTCCCTTCTTCTTTCTCCATTCCACTCTACGCCACTCCACGCCACTCCACTCCACTCCACTTCCACTCTATACCACTCCACTCCACTTCGACTCAACTCCACTTCACCACGGTCCAGTACAGTCCATTCTACTCGAGTCGATTCCACTCTATTCCGTTCCACTTCATTCAGTTTAGTTCTATTCCGTTCCGTTGTAATTCTACTCCGCTTTACTTTATTCCTTTACTCGCGTGGTCCATCATCGAGATGTAAGTACTCGTTACTCGGATTCGTCGTGCCCTATTTCGTTTCTCTGTTTTTACCTTCTGCCTCTTGCATCTTTATCACCCTGCTATATGTCGTGTTCGATTTTTTGCTTTCTTACCCTTGCCTTTATTTATTCCTTTCTTTCGTACACTTTTCCCACGTCCTTCGCGTTATGCGTCAATCCTCCTTTCTTTTTACAATTTTCTTTCGACAATTTTCTCTTACCTATTCTCCTCGTATCATTTTTTCCCCGTACCTGGATATTTTCTTCCTTCGTTGACTTCGAAAAGAAAAACAACTCTTTCGTAGTCAGTTTCCTTCGGATGTAATCGAAACTTGCTCGACGAGCTTACGATTCAACCGTGTATAGGCGTTATTATTAGTATGCGCTGCTTCGGTGGGACATCGATTTTGTCGTTTTAGTAAAAATGAAAGTTCGCTGCAACGATACCGTATATCGCTATATACGGTATCAGGGACGAGAAAGATTCGATTCAAGGTATCCGTGTTGAAATAACGGATAGGATAGGGATAGGAACAACGAACGGCGATCGTACTTAAGAATTTACGCGTCTTCGTTTGAGAATCGCTGTTTCATTGACTAAGGCCGTGATCCATTCACTCCCACCGCTGTCTTTCTCTCCGCCTCTTACCATGCTTTCCTCTGTACGCGTTGCCCCTATTCTCGTTCTCGATCGTAAAAACAAATAGAGCGGCATCGGATGCCATCGGATCGAATCGGACAGAGAGCGAGTGAAATCGAGCGTATCGCGTAGAATATGTTCACAGAGCATTCAGAGTTTAACCGAATCTGTTGGTTCGCGATAGGGAACGCGTGCGATTGAAAACGCTCGACGATATCGTATTCGAAAGTAGACGACGTCGAAACTCTTCTTAAGGTTTTAACGCGATCTCTAACGCGATCGCGAGCAATCAATCGAGCGGAGAACCACTGGTTAGCATGAATGAACCGACTCTCGGCGCAAAGTGATACGGGGAGAGGGAGATTTTAAAGCGAGCCTCGAGTTCGAGAACGGCGTACCGAGAGTGGGGAAGATCGAGATGGGTCACGAAGCGGGGATTGTACAGCGTTGGAATCCGAGTTGTATCCGATGCTCGAGGGTTGAGGTTACGGCAGGGAGAGAGAGGGAAATGCGGATTGTGCGCGTATGTATCGGTGCACGCGCGCGCCTGCCGAGATCGTTAACGTTACCGCGACCGACTGAAAAAGAAAAAAAAAAGTATAAGAAGCGGAAAGAAAAAAAGGACATAGCGGTGGGGAAAGATATGCCAGATTCTTGGCTGCAACGGTGTGTGGCGCGACGACGAGAGAAGGATGAAGGAGGACAGGTGAGCGCAGGTGCCGCAACCTACGACCGGAAACTCTATGTTCCCTTGAACGAACTGAATTCTGTGCCGCGCCACGCCGCGCCACGCCGCGCCAATACGAGTTCGCTACGTTATCGTGATCGAAACGACCGAACGAAAATAAGTCCGACTTTTCAACGAATATCGTGTTCGCGGCAATACCTACCGTACATACCTATAAATCTCGGTGTTATGCCGATCAAACATATATTTGTAAAAGTAAGAGCGCTTTTAGAGTTTATTCGGCGCGAGTTCGTAATCTGCAAGCACCGTACCGTAGCTGTTTGCTCGAGTATTTCTTCATAGGAATACTAACGCTCGAAACTTCACCGTCGTCGTTTTAGAAAGAAAAGAAAGGAGAGGAAGTAACGATTTCGATTTTCTTCCAGGAAAACTGTACGCAGCATTCGGTAAGAGACACGGCCGTGTGATCGCGGCAGAAAGCGCGCTCGGATTCGGTGGACAGTTTCGCGTACTAGCTACGTTGCCTGTGCCAGAGAGCTTTCAGCTTGCCAGAGAACTGCGAACGCAAACGTCCGGGTTGGCCAGTCCCCAACTGGTTTTCAGTCATTGGGAGGCAAGTTTTTCCGCGTAAAAGGAATGCGCGATATCTCACCTTTTTTCCCCACTTTTCACCATCTTTTCACGATTCTCGATCTATCTCGTACATTCGCCCCTCTATCTCCTTCGCCTTTTGTCAGAGTGATCGATCGACCGATCGGTTGTTTTTCCTCGCGTCGTATCATTAACCGAAATCGGCTCGTTCTGTTATTACGTTCTCGTTCGATTATGTCGACTTTGTTCGCGTTGCAGGTGATCGAACAGGATCCTTACTGGACACCGTCCACGGACGAGGAATACCTTCATTTTGGCGACAAACCCGACAGCGAGAACAGAGCCAAGAAATACATAGATGCTGTCCGTCGGCGAAAAGGATTACCCGTGGATTCTCAGCTCGTTATGCACGCGGAGAAACAACGGACCCTTTCGAAGAAAAAATAATTACGATTCGAGCTATTTTCATACGGTATAACGTGAGAAAACGAAAGTACGCCAGCTTCGGAAACATTCTCGATTCTTTCTACGAATCGATCTACGCGTCTTCCTTTTATTTCTCTAAACGATCGACTATTCTCTTACGTTCTATGCATATTGATATGGAAAACGGAACAAATGTAACCTTTACTTTCCGATCGTTATCTTCGCAAACATATTTATTTACGATTCGTTTCTCCCCACGAACTTTTGCGAATTACTTTCTACTGTAGGCGCGATGCACTGTCTACGATTAAACTCCTGCTTCTGTTTCATTCGTTTTTCCATTTTTCTTTAAATCCCACAATTTCTTTGATTTCGATCGATCATCGTATCAATTTCAACGTACTCTGTTATTTACCGTTCGAACTTTCAACGAGTTACGAATGAAAATTCCATCGCACGCGGAAATAAATTGTTTCGAGATACGGGAAGACAGATCCTCCAAGTAATTCGTTCAAGTTATTAAAAAAAACAAGCAAAATGGAAAAGAGAAGGATCGAACACGTTCACTGATTCGACATTTATTCGTATCCTGCATCATTTATTTGGAGATTTAACAAAAAAAAAAAATCAATATCTGTTACGCTCTCTGCGACGTATCGCGAATTTCACGAGAGAAATCTTCGAAATCGATAAATCGAGTTTCGTCTTGCCTGCTAAGTATGTTCACCGTTGTATATGTAAATGTATGTTAACGCTTTAGAATTTCAAATACTAATTATCACGATTAAAACGATTCAATACTAAATCAGTTATGATCGACTGGCGAATTCTGCGAGCTCGTCCGTTCGCGGGCAGTTGTTCGACGACGATCGCCGAACAATCTAAGACTGTATCGTGTGACGATTGGAACGAAACGATGTCGCGTAGATTACCCGAATATCTGCATGGTACGACGATTATTTCGTCGAAATTCTATTCGAGCGCTGGACGCGGATAATGCTCGATCGAGTAGTAGCACCTTTAAAGTGTATGTACGAGCAACCTTGTAAATGATCCTACCAGTTTTGTACGATTTCGAGTTACGATTAAAAATTCAAACGAAACGAAACAGGGTAATTACTTTCTCGCATTTTTTCCTCTTTTCGACTATTATGTTTATATGTACGCGAATGAACGATTCGAATTCGAGAACAAGAGCATTGCGGCCTCGGCGAAAATGAACCTTTCTACGTTATAACCGTCCTACCCTTTCTTCTCTCTTTTATTTACACACGATTATGTCCATTAGACACGACTTACTTATTTTACTTTGATAATGGATAACGAAACCGCTTTGATAAAGCGGACAACATGTTTTTTTTTTTAATATTCGTCGAATTTGATCTTTTTTCCTTGAAAAGCTTGCTTCATCATCTCCTGTTGTTTCTTTCTTGCGGCCCACGAGGGATGCAGGTTTTCGTCTTTTGTCTCTATCGTATTCTCGATGTTTCTCTTTGGAAATCTCGACGTTCTCTGGAATCGTGTATCTTCTTTTTCGTCGGATCGCGTTACGTTTTTAGTACTCGGCCCACGAGAAATATCGTTATTACCGTCCGTCCATGCTTTCCTACCGTTCTCTCGTCTTTCCCTATTATCTTTATAGAATTTCCCATCCTTGCTTTTTACGCGAACTGCTTCGAACGCTCGAGGATCGAGCTCGGAAACACGACGATTATCGTTTCCCTCTACGAAGGATACCGCATCGTTTGAGCCGGCTTCGTCGAAGCTTAGGAAAAAGTCATCGATTCTTTTACTACGCTCCACCGCGTCGTTCGAAGATCGCCGAACGTCTTTCTCTTCGCGTTCGTTACTTTCCTCCTTCGTATCTGTTTCTCCTAACACTTCGACGAATCTTTTGACAGCGGCCTCCTTGCTTATCACTTTAACGACCAATTTCGATTCTTTTCCTTCCAGCTTCTTCCTCAGTGGCAACGATTCGTCGGATAGTTCGTTAGAAGCTTGCCCGTTATCGTTATCGTCGTCGTTTTCGTTTTGTGGAAAAACCGCGCGTTCGAAATGATTCGCTTCGGTGACGGTACGCGTATCCCTCTTTTCCCTCTTTTTCCTCTTCTCCTTGTACGCGGCAACTCCCACGGTATTCGTATCGTTTCGTAATCGATTCGCTTTCGGGATATTACCTACGGAATTACTTCTTCCTTTCCTTTTCGTCGAATCTCTGTTTTTCCTTTGGCGAACAAACTCTCTGTAATCGGGAAACTTCTCCTTGAATTTCAATATCTTCTCGTTTAAATGCTTGTAACGCGCAATTTTGATCATGGCTTTAGTTCCATCGTCTGTACCTGGATTTTCTAACATATCCTGTAAATTATCGGAATTAATAATTCCAAATTTTGATATCTCGTCATCTTTAATGTCTTTCAAAGCGAAAACTTCCTTCAAAAGTTTATCCGCTTTGTTTTTATTTCTCTCCAATTGTTTTTCGTTACCGCGGAGGGCACGCAACTTTTTAGCTTCTCTAACTAATTTACTTATCACGCAGATACGAGCTTGACGAACAAATTGTCTTAATAAAATAATCTGAAAAAAGCAAAATAAGTACAACGAAAGCGTAAGCTTTTCAAAATCTTTCTGTACTTTATGCACGATACGTTAAAGTACTTACTTCGTTGTTTACTTCTATTTGTCTGGCCTTGTCGTTAGACATATTGTATGGAATTAATTGTATCTTTCATTGTCTTTATCGTAATTAAAGGTGGCTCTTTCCGATATCCTTTCGTGTAATGTACGCGCGTACGGTTCAACCTAACCTAATATAACCTAAAAATGTGCGGTGCACTGTGGCGATGGTATCGTTTGTATGATATACAAAGTATAGAGAGTAGAGTTAGTAAAGCGCGCGAGAGAGAATATCGAGGACCGTGAGACGCGATTGAGTGGGGGATCGCCCGAGCGGAAGGGGAAAGAAGACTAAATTTACGATTGGTCGAAATTCTTTGAAAAGTTGACTTTGATTAAAATCGACTTCAAGGCAAGGTAAATGAAACTGTTATTATTGACACATGTTCAAACATCTATTACTACGCACGTATAGTACATCTACGTGTATATGCTCGCGACAACGTATATGCGCATCCATATATTAAGCGCCCTCGAGTGACCGCACGCGTTCAGACGTACCGACGTTTTGTTATTTTCTACAAACGTCACTACGTCTGAATAGTGTACGGTCGCGTAAAAAACATTAACAAACATTGATTTGAAATTTTATCGCTAAATAAATGGATAAAGTTTGTTTACGAGTGAGAACAAAGTAACCGAATTAATGGATCGTGATCGTGACGTTTATATTATTAAAAAGACATTCGGCCATTAGTGGATCAGTGTTTCGTGACCGTGACTGACTTCACGTATACGTATACACATATATCCGCCACGTATGTAAGTACGTGTTTACAAGAACCTATCATATGCCTCCAATTCTCTCAATATTTTTAGATATTTCATTGATATGGAAATTATTTCCTCTCTACTTGAACATCGGTTATTATCGACCAAATTTTAAACAAGCAGGAACGTTATTGCACGTTATTTAAATATTTCGGAGGGAATTCGTTCAATGTCCTTGAACCATGCTTCGAACGATTGTTGTACCTTATAATGCGATGTGTCAAATAGTCGTTTCTTTAAATTAATTTGTTTCTCTGATTCGTTCCTGATAACCAACCCGTATTGGATTTTTTGGATCGTTAGATTTCTTACATATTTCGTGACAAAAATGAATAAATTATGAGTAACGAGGAACAGTTTATACGTTCGTATTAATTTGCAAGGTTAGTATCTTCAATATTTTAGTATATTTGTTAACTGCGAGCTGCTCTTTCAATGTTTATTTTTACATTGACATTGCGTTCGTCTTCATATTTTGCTTTCGAATGTGTACATTTCGGTCGTGTTTCTTTACTGCGCTCCCACTCGATCTGTATATTCTGATACCCTCTGTTTTGAAATTTTCTTATTATCGCTATCTTTTTATCGTTACACGAATGATACATCGAATTTAACTGCTCTTTTTTTTCGTCTTTCTTTTTCGTCTGGTACGAGTTTTAAGCAATTATTATCAAAATTTTATTATTGCTTGCAATTATTTTTTACGGATATTTTCTTTGCAATCGGCAACAACGACACGAATCTTGCAATATGATAACAAGTTCATTTTTTTTTTTTTTAGCAGTATATATGACATTTTTTTTTTTTAATTCTATAACTTTTATAAATTATACAAACAGATAATATATCAAATTATTCTGAGTACTCTGCTTTTATTGCGTTTCGTTTTAATTTAGATCGTGCCTAGAGGAGTACTAACAATTATCGTCGAATACTTTCTTACGCATTTTTCTTCTTCGTATAAATTAAAAGATGAGCTGTGTCCGTTGCTGTTTAATCAGCGCTGGTCGTATAGCGTCTGGGACGCATGTAGCCAACCATGGTGAGTACTGGGATACGTGCAATGTATGATATTATTTACCTTTGTTCGTTTATAAATAATTAACTATTTCTATATTAGTTCACAAAATTGTAAGAGTGGCTATCACTAGATCGTTGACGATCAGTGGTACTTTGGGAAAAGCACCCACGGAACCTACTCCGCCTGGTAAAGATAGTAGTAGCGGAGTATCTTCTGTTGGTAGTAACGGAGGGAAGAAGAATACGCTTACGTGTCCGAAATGTGGTGATCCTTGTACGCACGTAGAAACTTTTGTGTGTGAGTAGAGACACTAGTAGTGAAACATGATACGAGTCATGTAAGATACAACAACATTTTTTTATTAGCATCAACGAGATTCGTGAAATGTGAAAAATGCCATCACTTTTTCGTTGTTCTATCGGAGGTAGATTCGAAAAGAAGTCTTAAGGAAGCCTTAAGAACAGACGACACGAAACAAGGATTTTACAGAAAACCACCACCACCGCCAAAGAAGGTAACTAATCGCTATAAAATCGAAAATGTAGATAGAATATTTCAATATAAAATGAAAGATCGATTATAAAATAAATTGTTATGTGTCGGTATTTTCAGATTTTTGAGTACCTAAACAAACATGTTATAGGACAAGAGCATGCTAAAAAAGTTTTGAGCGTTGCTGTTTATAATCACTACAAACGAATCTATAATAATTTTCCAGTGCAGAATTCGATGCCAGGTTCCATTAACACTACTGGTACACAAGATCTGAATCATCCCTTCACTCATAGAGGTCTTAAGCCACGTAAATAATAGTTTACCGTTTCATACCGTTTCCATAAACTACAAAAAAAAAAGAAAAAAAGAAAAAAAAAATAGAAAAAAAAAACTGATACTAACGTTAAAGATCATCGCATTGACGTTTTCACTTAACATAGATTAACTGTAATTTTACTGTTCGGAAGTAACTGAAATCTTGATTGAAATAACAGTTTCTAAATACTATACTGTAACTTTATTTAAATATTCGAAAATTCTAATTGACGATAATTATGATTTTTCATTGTAGATTTATTGCATATTTCAACCGTTGGAAATTCGCTTGGTGTTGGTTTCCAACAGTTTCCAACAGGAAACGAACATAAATCGACTGATAATCAGTCGACCTCTGGATCAGATATTTTAGACAGTAAGCAACACCAGTTGAAATTAGAGAAAAGCAATATTCTACTACTTGGCCCAACTGGTAGTGGAAAAACGTTACTCGCTCAGACGATAGCTCAGTGTTTGGACGTACCTTTTGCTATTTGTGATTGCACAACACTGACACAGGCGGGATATGTTGGCGAAGATATAGAAAGCGTTATCGCGAAGCTACTACAAGATGCCAATTACGTGGTCGATAGGGCACAAATGGGAATCGTATTCTTAGACGAAGTGGATAAAATCGGTGCCGTTCCTGGTATACATCAATTACGAGACGTTGGCGGAGAAGGTGTTCAACAAGGAATGTTGAAAATGTTGGAGGGTACAATCGTAAACGTACCCGAAAGAAATAGCTCGAGAAAATTGCGTGGAGACACGTTACAAGTTGATACTACAAATATTTTATTTGTTGCTTCCGGTGCTTACAATGGATTAGATAGACTGATTTCACGTCGTAAAACCGAAAAATACCTTGGATTTGGTGCTACGCCCTTTAAGGAGAGTCCTGGCAGAAGAGCTGCAAATTTAGCCGATGTTGCAAACATGTCACCTTCTACAGAAAAAGATAACAAAGAGAAAGATCTATTGTTACAACAAGTGGAAGCCAGAGATTTAATCGATTTTGGTATGATTCCCGAATTTGTTGGCAGATTTCCTGTTCTTGTACCTTTTCACACTCTGGATAGGGATATGCTGGTCAGAATATTGACGGAGCCTCAAAATGCTATGGTGCCCCAATATCAAATGTTGTTTTCAATGGACAAAGTACGAACAAATTCATCGATTTTATCAAATTTACTCGTGCATCTAATATTTTTTCTTTATAAAATTTACTATTGTCAAACTCGCCTATTTGTTTATAGGTAGAACTGACATTCACCGCGGATGCGTTAAATGCTATAGCGTCATTAGCGATGGAAAAAAAGACGGGCGCAAGAGGACTTCGTGCTATTATGGAAGCATTGCTTTTAGAACCTATGTTCGAAGTACCAGGTAGCGACGTAATGTCTGTTCATGTAACAGAAGGTTGTGTACGAGGACAAGAAAAACCGCAATATGTTAAAAGGCGCGATGTCCCTGAGGACGAATTACAAGCTCAACATATACAAAATTAACAAATACTTCATACAAAAGACACACCCCACGTTTGACCGATTTTCCTCGAAAAAATGATACAATTGTAAACAATTACTTCTTAATTCTGAAATTTCTTTTCTTATTAAACAATTAAAATTATAGTACAAGTTACATCGATACGAAAACGGGTCGATGCAGACGAAATTTCGAGGATATTATACCGGTTTCATAAAAGTATGTATATGTGTATATAAATCGAGTCAATCAGTGGTTCTTTATTATACGGAGTGGACCAATATACGGAATAGGATTTATGTCGATAACTTTTTCATTAATTAACTAATTTCAACTAATAAGCAATGTGTGCTTAATGTGTGAAGATTTTTTTGACTCTCGTTGCCTTACAAAGTAAGGCTCTTTCGATTTCATTGTATATAACCTTAATTAATATTAAAGGTACTAACGTTCGAATTTTTGCGAGAATGATTCTTCTTAAGCTATTCGACTGTACACTATTTATTCATGTATTTCCACAGAATGTATTGTTGTGGGAAAGAAGTTCGAAGAAAGAAATCCTAGTTTTACTTGCTACTTCCTTCGCTAAATTTATCTGAACGACTCTCCCACGACTCAGTTATAGTATACATATATGTATATATACTTGCAATGAAAACGTGCACTACAAGTTTACTAACAAAAAAGTTATTTACTTGTAAAATTTTATTCTGCCCATTGGTCCACTTTGTACATACGTGTATATACAATATACACACACTTATATATATGTATGTGTGTGTATATATATATATAAGTACGCGAGCATCGCGTAAACACACACACACACGATCGAATAAATAAATTTATCCAAATTTCACTTATTAAACAAAGTGAACAAAAATCTAATTGCAGATAGAATATACAGTTGTGTAGATTGTAAATATTTTGACCGCATATACGGATATATAAATATTTCTGTCTTTCACGAGTCTAATATTTGTTCGTATATTTTGTGCGTTACTGCATTGTAACAGATAACGAAAAACAAAAAGCGACAAACAAATAAACAAAATCAGTCGTGTTTATCAAGTCTTGCGTACTGTAAAAATATCGTGCAATGTATGCTGTGTTGAAAAGTTCTCCCTGCATTACACGAAACATTTGCAATTAAGTACATGAAAAGTATAGAATATCAGTACAAAACAAAGTATGTACTGATGCATACTGTCATGTGTATATGGTATATTTTAAGAGTCGAAATGTCTAGCGAAACGCTTCGTTTCAGATCGATTCTAAACAGTTGAAATAAATGATGCTAGAACAAAAATAATAGGGAAAATAATTTTTAGGAAAAATTTTAAATTATATAAAAGATATTTGTTTTTAAAACTCAGAATGACGTTATGTTAATAAATAGAACAAGGATTTTTGTAATATATTAAATAAATTAGAAAAAATAATAAAAGAAAAAGTAAGAAATGAATATATTTTGCGAAAATGATGATAAACTATTTGCTGGTCAATTATTTGATGTTTTTTTATTTGATTTTATTTTACAAATATTCAATAGATGTAATTGAAAGGCTGTGTAATATACGATGCAAGTTAGTAGAAAAATGTAAGTACTGGTGTAAAATTGTAAGAAGCGTTATCGAACATAAATTGATTGATAATAAATCAAAAAGTAACAGTAGACGAATAGAAATATTTTCGACGACTGTGTAACTTGCATCTTTACGGCGATTTTAATTTCTACAATCGAAACATTCTGGATAGAATAATATGTGTATGTCATTCTAAAAAATATTTAGAACAAATAAACTGGCTTTTTTATATATACAATTGTGGTTTTAGCATTTTACACTGTAATATACCGAAGCTTAGATAATTTAGAATTTCTTTTGTTTTCATTAACGTGCTTTTAAACGTTAGTAACTTAAGCTACACATACATGTGTATATGTATATATGTATATACACCTAAATAGGTACATAATACTTTCAGAATAAAATTTCATCAATAAAATTTATTTTAAAACGAAGGGAAAGGTTAATACGATAACGGAGTGATTGAAACTGTCAAATTCTCAATATCACATTTACCACTGTACGATCTAGATATACATGAAACGTATCCTTAAATAAACATTACTTATCGATAATAAGGTAGCATGAAAAATTTTCTCCACCTTTTACATATCATTATAATACCAATGTTGCGATTGATCACGTATTGGTTTTGGCTTCGGCCTTAGTATCGTTTCCAATTCTGTCACGATCCATTTAATTACTCGTACTATTACAATATTTACGGTAAATTCCAAAAGAAAAGCACCAAATCCTTTATATAAACCAAGAGGACCTTCGGTAGAAATGATTGTACTATAACAATCGCGTGCACCACTATATCCCGTTAACAACGGTGTTACGCTACGTCCGGTATCCAAATTATCGATAATAGTACGTGTACCCTGAAGATGAAGTCTATAAATGACCGTTTGCCAAGGATAAAACAATGCTTCGGCGATAAACGTAGAAATCAGTGCCGAGCGAAGTTCAATGTCTTGCAGAGTTGCTTCGGATAGTAAATCTCTGCTGTACGCACCCTGTATATAACATATAAACATAGTAAAATATGTATCTGACGGTTATTTACGTACGAACGATGTTTTTCATTTTCATTAATATAAAGTTTACCCTTAGCTCTTGAGAATGTTTTTGTCTGATGTGCATAATACGACTAGTAATTCCCCGAACAGCCAGAGTAAAAAGATATTTGGACACTTTGTAAGCGATAGTTGGTGGCAGAAGAGCGTATATAGGAATTAGTCTACCCTTGTTGTTCACGTCGACCAAACGAATAGCGCCATCTCGAAAAACATCTAAGATTCCAGGACTTTCAGACGCAATTTCGGACTGTACAGTCTCCACTAACGATGCGGAGTAAAACGGCGTGATTAAACCTATAGAGACACTGTCATTTCGTCGGATTAATTTTTAGTAAAGTTTATAACAAGCGAAATATGCGCGTTAACGTCTGTTTACCATTTCAGAAGAATGTGTTGACCGAACGCTTTTAACGAGCTATTACACGTTATTTCCCTAAAAGCAGTAAATCTCTTATTAATTTAAAACCTTAGATAATATCAATTTCACGTTTCAAGTTCATGCTTGATGGAACGAACTCAAGATATAATATAATATAATATAATATAATATAATATAATATAATATAATATAATATAATATAATATAATAGGTAGATTTACTTTGGCCACGGCGTAACTTTAGAAATAAAATCTTCTACGGCTACCAGCATCCCCTTGACGAGCAGAACCGAACCAATTCCTTTCCATAAAGTGTTTATTCCTTGAGTTTGATGAAGACGTATGACTACAGGTATTAAGGTAATAGGTACTATGTGATATTTGTTCAATCCTGGATTTACTTGACATTGTCTCCTTAAGACAATGAGAGGGTGAACTAGTAGGGTTTCCGCGATTAAAGTTGCTAATCCACATCCAGCAACCATGTATTTTTTTACAGAAAGATCTAAAACACGAAGAAGATTTGTAACGGATTTTCTTCGTTGATATTTACCAGTAATCGAAAAATTTGTCAAGTACTCTTTTTTGTTTTTCTGAAACTGACCTTCCTCGGAAGGAGGACTATCTTCGGCCAAATGATGTACAGCAGGAACATCTAAAGGACGAATAACCTCTCGTCCTTGATAAATGTACGATAAATTGTTTTCATTTTCCCAAGACTTGACAGATTTCCCTCGATACACTCTTTCGTAGCTTTCTAGGCCCGCCATTGTTTAAATAACCTATTTTCAAATATTACTATTGCACATTTTAAAAACAGAAGTTTTGCAGATAAATATCTATTTCGAAAAACTGAAAAATTATATCTTTATCTAACCATGTATATATGGTGAAAATCTTGTACGCAACTCTTCGCATACATGCCGTATACATAGTACGTAACCGTCAAGCTATGCAACCTAACAATTAAAAAATTACTTACGTAATTTGTCCGCGTTTTTATTTTCGTTTATTTATTTTCGAATAATAAAAAATAACAATAACAAATTCATTAAATAACGAAGATTTATTTGGTTCGGTTTCAATTATTTACATAAACGCAGTGGAGAAAATATTTGAATAGAGGAAACGAGTGAAAACATTGAAAGTGCGCCATCTCTGGTTACTTTACGTATTAGATACGACACGATTATGCGAAACGTACCTCGGTACGTCTTCGAGGAGAAGCAACTTCGAGGAGTAGCATCTACCGCGAAAACGTACTCGGAACATTTTCTCAAGGAACAATGATAAGAATTTCAGAATCGATCGCGAATTTTCGTTAAATCGTTAACTTACGATTTTATAAATCCTTTATAGTTTGACGATGCACAGAAATATTTCTGTTATTCCATTTTTAATCCGAAAATTGTTTAACATTACCTTTCAAACATTTCAAACATTTGCCGTCTCGCTGAAGTACCCTCTTTCTCGTTTAAACGTGAAGCTAGTTCAATTCGAATTTCGAACAACGATTCAACGGGATACGCGATACTTGTAAAGATATTCGCTCGAGAATCGATCATTTACGATTTCATCTTTAATTTCATGTTTGCGAGCGAATAGTATAATAGTATTCCTATATTATAGGAACTATGATTTCCAACTTATTGCTTCCATATATCTGTTTTACTTATAAAAGAAGCGAAGATCGATAATAGTATTAATTGATAAGCCGTAAGAAGGGAAAAGGGTTACGTAATCGGAAGAATAATAAAAGGAACAGTTTTTTTATTTGTTGTTATGTAATAATTATAAATTACAAAATATACAATATGTGTATGTACAAACAACGTAACAAGTAGTTTCAAGGGTAATCAAGTCAAGTTGGGAAAGCATTGGCGAGATAAATAGAAGAGACAAGTTTTAGTAATTTCAGTTCCGCGGTGAACGTTACGTCGTACCGAAACTTACCTCGTACTAAAGTACCGTATATTTGGAACGCGACCATTACCAACAAGATACGTAATAGTTTTGACCGAATGACTAAATCGCAGGGAAAGGGTGTAGAGAGTGGTGTCTTGTTAAAATTTTGTCGGCGCTGGGGCAAGGAAGGAAAAAGGCGGAAGTAGTTAAAAGAAAGCGAAATTATACGTTACAACGCGCTCTTAACATTTCCCTGCTGTTTGCTAACTTTCTTTCCCAAAGCTCGGCGTCTTATGTTACACATGGTCTTCGAGATCAACCAAACTGCACCTTTCTCCCAGATGTAATGTAACGCCTGTACAGCACCTGTTAGGAAATCGTGAGGCAAGTAGCCCGTCGTAATCGACTCGATGCCGACCGTCTTCAACGACGATTCCACAAATTTTTCTGCGCTTGGTGCCACCCACGTGGCTTTCCTGAAAACGATACGACACGATACGATTAATACGTGTTATCTCTTTTACGATTCGAGCAGTTACGGCACGACAGCCCCGTGACAAATATGTACAACGCACGATCGGTAGCTGTGATACGGTGTATCTAAAGTCGGTACATTATTTCTCATAGTCACGTATCTCTACGTTATTTCCGTTCGATGCGAAAAATATGAATTTCATGAACGAATAACGATTGCGTAAGCAAGCAGGATAGCGAACAGCGAGGAAATCGAGTAAATGAATTCGAGTAAGCGCTTACTTGATCTTTGACATCTTGGTCGCGACCAGAGCAGGAATAACGCATTGGACGGTGACTCCGTATGGTTCGGCTTCCGCGGCTAAATCGCAGCTAAGTTTCGCGACGAAAGCCTTGCTGGCGGCGTACACGGTCAAATAAGGCGTCGGTATAAGAGCCAATGCCGAACTCATATTTATTAAAACTCCTTTTCTACGCTCGAACATCTTTGGAAGAAGAGCCCTTGCGATTCCGGTGATAGCCGCAACGTTCAGTTGCAAGATTTGCGCCACGCATTCTTCGGAGATTTTGGTAAATAACTCTGGATGCTCGTAACTAGCTCCCGCGTTGTTCACCACTACACCGATCTACGACAAACAAACTTTAATTCGATGATCGTTCGCCGATTCGTCCGTCCGTCGAGTATTTTGCCGATTCGAACTCGCGAGATTCGAACAACGCGAACTTTTGTTGGCCCTGTGCCGTTTCGTGACTCGCCTCGCGTGACTCCTTGATCTCGCGTGACGCGAGATTCCTTTTCCTTCGATATTTATTAATATTTTTCACGCGATTTACCGACGATTAAGTAACACGTAACCGTACAGATTTCTGAGGAAAATTCCGGCGAATTTTCGGGGGAAAAAAATAACAAGATAATCGAAACGAAAGAAAAAACAATACAGTACCTCGAGTTCTTCGACGGCTTTGGCAACTTTCGCGTAAGCCGCTTGTCCTTCGGTCAAGTCTGCTTCGACGATTCGAACTTGAACGTTGTATCGCCCTTTGATCTCCGCAGCGACTTTTTCGAGCTTTTGCAAGGAGCGCGAGACCAACACGACGTCCAGACCCTTTTGCGCGAATTGTTCGGCGTACGCTTTTCCGATACCGCTGGTAGCACCGGTCACCACTGCCCATCGACCTTGGCTTCTTATATCGATACCGAAATTAAACGTCGGCCCTATAATTTTCTTCCATACGAAAATACCGAGCCGCAGTAAAATCCGCAATCCAACCGCTGTTAATACGACCAGCGACAATTTATCCCAACACGTTAGGGTCATCCTGAAATAATTTAAGCGTAGATCGAATTTAAAACTATATCTCGATTCGATTCGATTCGATTCGTTTCTTTTCTTTTCTTTCCGTTTCGTCTTCTTTCCTTTGCTCCGTTTTCGTTCACAGTCCTGTCCGATACGATTGATTTCTACGACTAACCGTGCGCGCTTATCAACGTCGCTGTACACGTTACGTATCGGCTTCGAACGAATCTTGGTATTTTACGTTTCGTCCCCCAGTGACTCCGCGTTACGATAATGCGATCGATCGAGCTAGTCATTATCGGTCGCATTGCACGCGGTTGTGACCTCTATTGTAATGCTGTTATGTAGAAATCTGTTTTCAGCTACTGGCGTAAGTATCATACGTTATCGAGGCATCATATCGTAACGCAAACTAATTGTGCGCGAATATCCGACGATCAAGATACGTCTATCGATTATTCGCAAGAGAAGTTCAGCGAAGTCTCGATACGCGGGAAAATGATCTACGCGATATAAGAGAACAAATGATCCCCAGCACTGGGGGGAAGAAACCTCGAAACACTGAGAAATGTAACCTCGTCCACGTTCCAGTATAACCATAAGAGAATACCGATGCAAATATATGAAACTTTTTTTTTCGCTTTATTTTCAATTTTTCCGTTATCAAACTTTTACCGTATAACTGACAGTAATAAATTTCGAAGGGAGGAAAGGATGACGAGCGGAAAAGAAAGAGAAAAGTCTGTTTATAACGCGAATACGTTATTAACTTTTTTATTTTCAATCCTCTTTTAACGCAACTTTCACCATCGTATTCGTGACATTTTTTTCGAAAAAGCGTAGCAGTTTTAGAATTTGTCAGGGTAACGTAGACTACCGGAATCGTCCGAAAAATAGTCGCGTCGTTATCGTGAAAATGGTCAGTCTAATTTTAATTGGCCGGCGCGTTACAGTCGATGGCTACATTAGCGATACACATTAGAATTGTTAATGCTGTTTAACATTGACTTCTGTCGCGTCGTTTTGCGTACAGTAACAGCATTTTTTATCGTGCGCAGTCGTAAAAAAAGCCTTCGATATTGCACTAGAACGATCAAACGTTATAAAAAAAATGAAAAAAAAAAAAAATTACTCCAGTTTGCGATTCGATCTCGTATGTTTTTGCGACACGGTAAGATCGGCAATGAATGTTTAACGTATCGGTGGACTCGGTTCGAGGACGCTTACCTGTATTTAGAATTGGCCGATCGGTACGGTGCGTATTTCTTCGGCACGATAGATATGCCGGTGCATTAAAAGAATCGATAAAGGTAATTTCTTAGGAAAAAGAAAGCACCGACGCACTCGCGACCGCTGTTGCAGTCTCGCAGAAAACCGTTTTCGCTGGACACGGGTACAGGCATCGGAGCGAACGACCGCCGAACGACAAAGACCGCCGTGAACGTCAACACCGAACAACGACTCAACGACTAGACGAGATACGAGATGATACGTGAAACAGGATCGAGGAGAAAGCAGAAAAGAAAGCTTGCGCGGTACGGCGTGCGCACACACGCGTACACGCGGAGAAAGCCCCGTAAACACAGAGACTGTAGTCCGAAAATAGAAGAAAAGGAGGCGCGTAACGAGTCGAAAGGAGAGAATAGAAACGTGGAAAAAGCACGATATCGAGACGCGGTCGATAACGGGTAGAGGCGATGGAGTTTGCGCGGGCGCAAAGCATAGACGCGAACGGCGGTCACGAACGCGACGTTGGACGTGATTCTGGATGACGAGGCGAGCAATGTCAGGGCTAAGCTATCCCGGAAGAAAGTTCTGCCGCTCGTTACTTCGACAAGAGGGAGAGAGAGCGAGAGAGAGCGAGAGAGAGAGGGGAACGCTTCGCTTTTTCTTTGACACGCTTTCAGATATTTCTCGCGTAACGTGTACCATTACTCGAGAAAGTAGATGATCGTAGACTCTTTGGTCGCGTTTCTCCAAATTATAGTAAAGCGAACGAAATCCTTCGGTCAAAGATACCCGAATGAACGTGGATTAAATGACCACTCGGAAAGGAAAAATCTTTGCGTACAGTATATTTTCCGAATGAAATGTTTACAGTTTTCGTGATTGAAATTTATCGAACGGAACGATTATCGGCAACGGTTTCGTCGAACCGATCGTAAATAAATGGCTCGACGAGTACCGATGAAATTTTCACGATCCAGCACGTTTCGACGGCGATCGATTTTTTCTTAAACGCGTTTTCCTGTCGTCGATCGAACAACCTGTCGTTTATCGAAGAATTTCATCGGACACGAGGAAGTATTCGAACGGCTGAAGCGTCGATGAAAGTCTACGGAGGAAAGGATCGCGTGCGTTTAATCGCAAATCGCGAGGAGGCTCTTCAAGCCACCGTATCCGTATCGAGAGCCATAACTAGCTGTTCGCTAGGCTCGGCAGAAATTCGTTTGTTGCCGGAGCTTTTGACTACGCGACGACCGCTCATCGCTGTAACGTTGCGCTGTGCTCGATGTCTGATTTGAAGATGGAATCGTCTCCAAAGCAAGGCTTTCGCGTCCACGGATTTTGTCCAGTCTCGCCACTCTCCGCGAGTGATCGGCGCGCTTTCCATTTCGAACATCTTCTCTATTACGTCGCGTAACCACGAATTCCAATTTATAGCCACGTCGCTGATATACCCTAGCCATTTTGTCCAATCTCGAATCTCTTTAGATTCCACCTCCGGCACGAATTGTTGCATAAAGGCCAGCTGCGATTTACTCAGAATCGTTCTTAACCAATTCGCGATCTTTCCGCATACCATGTACATAACGCTCTTCAACTCCTCTGTCAATAGTTCTGGATTTTCCAGCATCGCGATATCCTTTAACTTTTCGTAAATCGCGCGATGAATGCCGTTCGTTATCGGATCCTTGCCAGTATTCTCCGGCGTATCCTCGATCATTTTGTAAATGGTGTCGATAATTTTACCGAACGTTAGGAACGGAATATCGCTCTTGAATAATTCGTTCAGATCCTTGATAACGTCTTTCGGAATTTCCGTTTCGGGCTTACCCTTTACTTCTAACGCCGCCATCAAATCTTTCTCTTCCGGTTCGAAACTTTCTACTTTTTCTTCTTCTCTTTCCGTTTCTTCCGACACGCTCACCTCTAATTGTTCCGCGGCCAATTTACCTTCGTCGGTTGCTTCTTCTTCCGCTTCTTTTACTTCGACGATCGGTTCTTCCACTCGTTCTTCCGCGATTTCCGATTCCGCCGGTAATGCTTCTTCCCCTTCTATCTCGACTTCTGCTCCTACTTTCTCTTCCGCCTCTTCCGTCGGTGTTTGCGTTAGCGTCCTTGGTCGAATCTCTAATTCCGTGTCTATTTTCGACGTTACTTCCGATATTGATTCCTCTCCCGTGTCTGGTCCCTCTGTCACGTCCGAGTCTATTTTCGCCTCGGATGCCGCTGTTATCGTTTCCGAATCTGTTTCTACCTGTATTTCCATACCGTCTTCGGTTTCTGCTATCGCTTCCGTATCCAACTGTGTCTCCGGTTCCGTCTCCGTTCCCGCTTCTACCGATGCTTTCCTATCATCGATTTCTTCGAGATCAACTGTATCCGTTTCTTCCACGACTTCCGCTTCCTGTTCCTCCGTATCTTCCATTGCTTTATCTCCCGTCTCTTCATCTTTGTCCCGCTCTTCCTCCGTTTCTTCCATTTCGTCCATTTTGCTATCGTAGGTTTCTCTCGAATCTCTTCTCCTCTCTTCGTCTTCGTCTTCGTCTTCGTCTTCGTCTTCGTCTTCTTCTTCTTCTTCTTCGACTTCGACTTTTTCCTCTTCCTCCTCTTCCGTTTCCTCCTCCGATTCCTCGTCTGCTTTTATTTCCTCTTCTTTTCTTTGACATCGTTCGATCAATTTTTTCTCTTGATTCTGAGCAACCTCGGACAGCACTCCGGCTACCCAACAAGCTATCGCCTCGGCCAAAAAGTTTATTTGCTGCGATTTTCGATCTTCCTGTTCCGGAGAATCGTACTCGAGTGTATCGATCAAACGTCCAATTATCACTTCCGATATATCGTTCAATTCTGCATTAGGGACTGGACATTTCCACTTTAGAATACTTCTGACGAAACGTTCGGCTATAAGGTATTGACAAGTAACCGAATCTTTGTCGTACGTTGATCCTGCGCTCGTTATACCGATACTCGATTTTCTCGATTTTCTCGATTTGCTTGTGTCTTTAAACTGCCACTTGGCTTTTCTTCCTTTTTCCTTCTTACGAAATTTCTTCTTACGCGAGATCGCTGCCGCTTGTCTGAAACGTATCGTTCATAAAATTATTGTTCGCTCGAGGATCACACGGTCGGAGCATAAACGGAACCGAACGGAACGGAAATGTGATCAACGAATACGATTTTTCGAAGGAGCAATACTTTACTCGGGTGTTAAGCAAGTTTCGTGCTCCAAAGTTCGAACTAGATTATCTAGAAAAGCCGGTGGAAGCGTCGCCGCGCCTTCTTGCAAAGTAATTAACATTCGTTGTCTCGTCGGTTGAGCCAATTCTTTGATCCGTGCCGATACTGGTTTCAGTTTCCTAAGCACCGTTTTTTTATGGCATTCTGGTGGACATTTCCGGCTGTATACAAGCATTTAGAATCTTTGGTTACTTCCGTTCTCCAGATCGACCTTATTCGCCGATATATACGATATACATGTGTACGTATATATCGTCAAATAGATGGTGCCAATCGAACCATCACCTTGGCTTCGCCAACATGTCGATGTATTTTTGTTTGCTCAAGCAATGTCTGGGCACGATGTCTAACTTTGGAAACGTACACGGTTTTTCGTACACCGAAACCATCGCGAATTTCGCTGTCTTTTTCTTCTTTCCCCTTTGTTGGTCGCAACAATCCCCGTTTGATTTAGCCGCTGCCTAACAAACATATCCAATCAATTCGATTCACGCGTGTTCTTAACGAATTCGTCGTTGTAACGAACAACGAGACGGAGATAGAGAGAGAGAGAGGGAGAGACGGAGACAGGAAATTAAAGGATTTACCTTTAATCTCTTCGAAGGTGGCTTATCGCAGTGTTCCCATCTTTTCTTCTTCTCAACTATTCGCGGATATCCTTCGAACGTGTCATCTTTCTGACCCCTTCTAATTTCACGCTCGACCGGAGTAGCACGTTTCACATCTTCCGGAGCATCATCGTGTTTTTCCATGCTGCTTTTCTCTAATAGTACAGTATAATAGTATATCTACGTATTCCTATCTATACGAATAAGTAATATATATTTCTTTAAAGATAGTACTTTTCTCTGCACGAGAGGCGACTCGCGAAACACGACAAGTTTTCTATTGTAATATCAATGATTTCATGTTACGGATAAATAATGTTATTGCATTTTCGATTTCCTGCTTTATTTTCTGTTTATTCGAAACGTTTGAATCTGTTGTTTTTGTTTAAAAACTGAGTGGGTTCGATATACTTGAAAATTTTGTTTACATTTTATTTAACACGACATGTTGGAAGAATTGGGTTAGGAAAACCTATTTTGTTTGCGAAGTATCGTTGTTTTTCATTTTCAATCGAGAAGTCGCGCTCGTCGCATTGTCCGTTCTTGCGTATGCCGGAAAGTTAAACAAACATTTATGAACTTCTAATACTTCTTACATCATTTTGGAAACATTTTCTTTTCTCTTTTATAGTTATAGCACTGATCTCGGTTACAGAAACGAGACAACTTATATTTACAACTATTACGAGTTCCGTTTTTCCTGCTTTCCTTTAGTACAAGACACATTTTCGAAACTGTCTGAAAACTACAAATGCTTTTCTACGATCATGTATACTTCGTAAATGTTATACTCGTATTAAAAAAGAATAAAAGTCGTTTATTTCTTTTTTTTTCAACGGTAAAAAAAGTTTATGAATTAAAGACTTGTACAATATTTGCAGGTTATGGAATTAATTAACATCGAGTTTAGTGTTCGGTTAATCGTTTTTCCAAATCGTATCGTATAAATCTGTGCGTCTTTGGGAAAATGTAGGAATTTGTGCCCTCGCTTCTTCTACGATCTTCAAGTCTAGAAACAGAAGCAGAGAGGAAAATTAAGACATCGTCGATTAAAACAACTGAACGACGATCGACTTCGATGTGACCGAATAATTCGACGATACGAGTTTAAGGTTTTCGGAGAGAACACGTTCGAGTTAGGCGAATAGCTTTTTGGCTTAATCGGTCGCATCGATACGCGATTGGAATTGTTCTCGTTGGAAAAGGATCAAATCCATTACCTATATCGGTCACTATCATGCTCTCTTGAGTTTCCAGATCGTGGAGAACTTCTCCCCAGGGATTGGTTAATTGCGTATGACCCCATGCGACGTAATCGGCTGAAGGTAGACGAGCCGGTGATATGCATGCAACGTATAATTGATTGTCATTTGCTCTCGAACGCTGAAGTAACGACCAGTGTAGTGGTCCAGTGGTCATGTTAAATGCCGCCGGATATATCAGCATTTGGCAGCCTGACCCAGAAAAATATTCGTTTACTTTCTATGATTCGCGTCGATGGCTTATATTCTACGTACACATACATATACATATAATAATACCGAATCTCGTTCGAAAATATTTCATAATATATTGATCCAATATGTATATGTATGTATGTCATGTATGCGAATTCGGGCCTGTTCAGCGTAGGGGTCACGTCACATTCCTTTTCGATCGTATTTTCTCCTGGCACGGCTACGTCTTCGAAGAACCACGCGACGTCTTTCGTTGCTTACCGATACTGTCTTTCGGTATTACTAATACAGTCGTAGCAACGGCGCGCGTTGTCGAAGACGACGTTTTACTCTCGGATGGCAACTTTCAACGTGTCTGGTATATACCTAATTATCTAGAGAATTACTCTTTCTTTATTCCGTTACAGAAATTCTATTATCCGAATGACGAAAGTCTTCTATATGTATAAAGGTAGAGAAAAGAAATGATTTGATCGGGCTTTGGTAACTACTGTACCTTTATTTCGATAAATGCGCGCCATTTCCTCGAACCTGATATCGTAGCAAATGCCAATGCCTATTTTACATCCTTTAACTTCGAACATCGTCAACGAATTACCAGGACTGAGTGAATCACTTTCGCGGAAAGTGATTTTATTAGGAATATCGATGTCGAATAAATGTACCTGATGTAATAAAAACAATCTATTTAGAATGTTATCTCGCGATCGATACAGGTATTTGATATCGATGAAAGAAAAGCAAGTATTATATTTACTTTTCTGTGTTTCGCTATCAGAGTTCCATTAGGTGCCCAAATCGTGCAGGTATTGTATAATTTATCCCCGTCTCTTTCCGGTATCGTACCACCAATTACGTAAATGCTATTTTCTTTGGCAGCTTTCGATAGCGCGACACTTGTTTCTCCATCGGGAATGCTTTCGGCATAACGTGGAAAGTATTCTGTATGAATACGGATTAAATGTCACTCGACCCTTAATTGCATTTAATAGTTTTACAGCTGGTGTTATGGCAGAAATAAAAGGATAACGGATCGAGTGATCCGTGTAATTTTAATGTTGGAAATTCAATTTCAATTTAGAACTATTTTAGATCATTTTATTTTAATATATAACGTTCAAATAAAATTCAGAAAACATATGTATAAATATATAGTGTAGTCGAATTGATTGCTCAACGACCTTGACGGTCTTTCCGAACCGCGAATCGAATAAACACTTTTTACATGTAACAATAGCGAGTTACGGTCGTTTCTGAATTTTACCAATTATATATGTATTCGTTCGTATAAAAGAAACGACGAACGAGAAGAGTATGAATAACAAAAGGCGCGATGACCTTTGGAAAAATGTTAAAAGAACTACAAATATTCTCAACTGTCGAGTCTATCGAACAGCCTTTGGTAAGGTATCGCTAATAATGCCTACTTTAAGAAATCAATAAAAAAAAATATTATTACGTATCCCATATGGAGAATTAAAGCACTCGGGAAGCGCGATAATATCCGCGGATTGTTTTTTCGCATCCGAGATGAACGAAAGTGCACGATCTATATTCTTCGTTTTAAGTTCGCCAACTTGTAATTGCACTAATGCCAAACGAAAGGCTGAAAAATATATTAAAAGCGATTAAGTATATTTTTAATAATATATTTTTTTATATTCTACCTATAATATTATAAACGGTGCTTACTCGACATTGTTCGCACCAGTTGTTTAACGATATTCACGACTACCATAATGTTTTTGGAGGTTAAGTATATGTATAGCGAGATTGCGCAATAAAGGCGCGTGAATTTCAAATTTTCATTCATTCTGGTACAACGAAAGAAATATCTCATCGTTCGAGCATCTTAAATAATTCGGTTAGGGGCAGGATACAATTCGGATTTTGTAAAAATATCTTTTATTATAAAATGTATATAAACAAAACTATACAGTCTGTCGCAAAAGTAAAATAACGGAATCTGTTTTCGAGAAATGTTACCGTTTACTAGACGATCGAGATCTTGATTTTCCTCGTTTCTTATGTTTCCGTTTATCCGAAAAGTCTCTTGATCTTCTATCTCTCGTCTTTTCTCTCTCCTTATCTTTTTTCTTGTGCTTTTTACTCGACCTTTCTGGTAAACTTTTCTTGTGCTTCTTTGATTTCTTCGATTTTTTCGATTCGTAAGAATCGCTGCTCTCGCTAGAAATACTCGTTCCTTTTTTCCTCCGTTTCTCGTAATCACTGTCATCCTCGTTGTCAGATTTCGAGTACCTTTTCCGTCTTCTCGATTTCCTGTCGTATGAAATATCTTTCTTTTTCTTAACACTTTCGTTATTTTTATCATCGGTTTCAGAGTCTTCGGAGGATACAGAAGCTGACCTTTTCATTCTGTCAGTTTTACGTTTTAGTTCTGTGGACGCTTTATCTTTATATTCTTCGTATTTCTTGGCATCTAAAATTAACGCCATAAAATACTAAAGGCTAACGTTTCTATATTTATCATGAATTTAATAAAAATTTCGGAGACTTTTAAAAATTATCTAATAAAGCGATGCTTCAAAACGAATAGAAATCGTTTATTTTTAATTTTTAATTTTTAATTTTTAATTTTTAATTTTTAACTTTTAATTTTATTTAAATAGACGTAACCGATGTCTCCGTTTTTAAAAGTCTCCCAGTGAAAAACTAGATGTTTGTACTAACTTAGAACTTTTGAATTCTTCGAGTACTCGGATTTAGTTACAGGTTGCACCATGAATTCATTTACAGAAATAATATTCCCTCCAAGCGCTAGTTTTATGATAAGTCTTCCAGCATCATCGTCGAATCCCTCTATTTGACCATAATTGTTACTTTGTTTTCCGGCAATGATTTTGACAAAAGTGCCTTTCTCGATTTTAAGTTCTTCTTCGGTTTTCTTCGAATCTGTTGTTTTCTTTTGCAACGTCACTTTGTCTGCTCCAAGTCCCATACCTTTCGGACGTAGTTCAGGTACAACAGCCGATACAACTCTGCGATGTTCGATTGAAATTTATGAAACAAAGTAATGCCGATAAATTATTTCTTATTACGCTTGTATCATAATGGCAGTAACATAATATTATATACTAGGCGATTCTTCTATCTTGTCGATCTTGAATGAAGTTATATTTTTTGTTTCGCATACGTATAATGTTGTCAACTGATCATGTACTTGTAAAATGTTTCTTCGTAAATACAAATCTGCCAGGTGAAAAATTAAGTAACAAAATTCGTACTTCTCATTTTTACCGATTCCCTTCCCAGGCTGCCATCCCATCCCTCGCAACATTGCTAAACCGAAAGCGTCAACAGGAATTCTCTCGTAATCTTCTAGGGTAGACTAAAACAGTGAAACGTATATCGATAATACAGAAGTATGCTATACAGGAATACGTACGTACGAAACAGCTATAGAAAGATACCTGTTCTCTGCCTCTTAACGATGGATCTTCCGTTAAAGGTAAAGTTAACGTACACGTTTGGCTTTGTTGTTCTTTTTCCTTAGATTCTAGGTCATTAATGATTTCTTTAGCCGCTTGCTCTTCCAAAGTGACAGCTTTATCCCCGTTATCGTCTATAGGTTCTGTTTTGACGGATATCTTGGGAGATGTACTACCATTAGGTATATAAGACTTTTGTTTCTGCTCCGTGCTAACATCTTCTGGTTCCTCCTTTATCGTCTTGGTTTCAAAGATATCGGCATCAATTTTGTTAATAATTCTATCGTGCCATGTTTTGGAACCCAGTAAAGGAATAACGAGGGGCTCATCTTTTTTCTCCTCTTCTCTGTAATAAAAAAACAAAAGTATATATTTGCAATTTGTACAGGTTAGGTTGAAACGATCCGTTCATTTATATTGTTACTTTTTAACTTACCCGATTACTTTAATACCTTTCTCGTCAAGGCATTCAATATAATCGACTTTTTTCTGTTCTTGCGGTACAGTAGTTTTTAATATTGGTTTTTTAATAGATTTTGCAAAGCCAAAGGAAATCTTTTTTCCCTCCTCTGCCATCTTTCTATTATTATAACCTCAATCGATAGAATTATTATATATTTAAGAATATAAATAATAGGTTGCTCGAAATATTTACATCAATTCGATAACACGTTTGATCGGTGCATTTTGTATTAGTTCGTAAGTTATCGAAACATTATCACAACACCAAAGTTATTCGCGTACTAAGCGACTTTTACGGAGTTACTAACCTATAGGCAGCGATATTTTCTGCATTTTCGTTCGAATCGAAAGAATCAATAACGCGGATTCATATACGAACACCGAATGGGGCACGTATTTCTCGTAGACGCGTCTTTTGATTGGCTAAATTTCCGAATAGATCACTTATAACGCGGAAGAGATTTCATACTAATTGTAAGTTTGAACATTGTTTAAAAGAGGAATATATGTGTATGTTAAAATTGCGTAGTAAGTGAAAATGAATTTCTAACGAAACGATGGGAAAATATGAAACTCGTTTTGTTTAATTTCTATACAGTTTTATCGAACGTTTTATAGTTAAAGTAATTAGATTTTCGAAGAAAATTTCAAATATTTGCAATTCCCGATGTATTTAAAATATTTTAAAAGGTGGTTTTGTCATGGTATCGTATATGCTACGCGTATTTAATTCTACCCTAATTTATGCACCGTAGTGCATGACAGTGCTATTATGTATTATGTTGTTCACAATTTATTCAACTCTATTCTATTTTTAAACTATACTCTCTATTCCGCTTTTTTCGTACCATGTAAATTATCGTACAGAGTTGTGGAGTGAAATCGTTCGACAAAGGCTGCTGTACGGATATCCAATATAATTTTATATCGTTTCGTAATTCGAGACAAATTTTTTCTATATATCCCTGTAACAGTAGTACCTTTATTATTAATGTTTCCAACTAATTTTCTGTCTTTTTGTACGGTACGTTATTGTGATTATATACCGGCGTACATATGTAAATCTATACGAAGAAGAGATTCTCATCGAAGAAATCTATACGAAAGCCTATTTAATTATATCATTAAACTTCGAGGAGATTTAATTGTTAAACATTTACCTGGTTAAGCAAGCAGATATTTAACGATTATTCGGGGGAATAGAATTTATTCGAGTAAAAATAATATCTTAGCGAAAATAGAATTTATTTAACGATTTAAATTTATATCTATTGTGGTAGAATCCTGTTGGAGGAAACCGTTTACCATTATCTTTCGGAACAAGAATTACAGTTAAAAACGACGAGCAATGGAGAAGCGTTAAGTAGTGGGGGAGTGATCGTGTTTTAGCCAGCGACAAGAGCACATGCAAGGTATGCTGATACGAAGCCGGGGTAAACCGGGAGCCGGGAAGCCGTAGTCGTCGCCGCCGCCGCTCTCGGAGAGTAGTAACCGTAGTAACGCTGGACAGTCGACCACGCTCTCGAAACCCGTCGACCCCCTCTGGAATTCAAGTAAGCCTCTTTCCTCTTTTTTTTAATTTCATATTGCTTTCTGCTTTTTACTGTCTCGTCAATTTTTCCCCGACAATCAATTTTGGCACCTTCAAAAAATATTTTAAAAGAGCCTTCTTAAATTCGCCTTCTCGTCGCATGGAATAAAACCAGTAAGGAGAAAGAAAATAATAAATCGGTTCTTATTTATAACTTATTTATAAACGAGAGAATTTCTTCGGTACGACAACGTGATATTTATCGGTGATCCGAAATCGAAGAAGATAGTAGAGGTAATTCTAGTCCTTTTCACGATTTAGCTTCGTGAGTTTCGAATGAAAATAAGAATAAAAAGTAGCCGAAATTAAGATGTAATATTTCTTCTAACGGATATAAATATTTGAGCGAAAAGCGGATTTGTTCGGAAGGTTCTGTCGTTCCCGCGAATAATAAAAACTGTCAACTCGATAATATGAAACGCGAATTATGGTGGCACGATGTGGCGCTCCAGATCGTTGCGTTGCCCGTTATTTGATCTCATCCGGTGGATCTGTTGGCGAGGCGAGCACTTAAGAAAGGACCGAAATACAGTAGGAAAACAAAGCGGCCCGTGAACGGTTGATAACTGTAAAACAGCGAAGGTAACTGCGCGATGTTAACGGAGGAGATCTTCCTGTTGAAGATTTGTTCCGCTATGCCGAGACGTTTTGGGCTCTGTTTCCTTGTTTCGCTTATTTTTTCCATTTTGCATTAGACCGTGTCCAACATATCCGGGGCAGCTCGAACATGTTATATTACACTATTCAAAAGCTGCACTAATCTTAGCGAGGAATATTGTATAAATATTGTCTAAATTCCTAGACTGTTACAATACAAGCAATAGTCCTTGATTGATACTATTAGTAGGCATTATACCGATAGTATTTAAAGGATTCCAGTCTTTCTCGATTCGATCCCAGGATAACGAGTAATAGCTCGGTGCGCAGATATTTGTGCTCGTAAAAGAAGAGACTAAGAAACGCGGGAAAGAACTGATAATGAAGAATAATAGAATGATCGTTATCTTAAACAGTGAAGGTTAATCGAAAGGTTGAAAAACGAAGAGAAAAAAGTAGACGACAGACGTTTAATGACCGTTCCGTCCGGTAAACGCGCGGTCAGATGAAATCGTCCTCGGTCGTGGAAGCAGCCAGTCCGATTCCCCATAACAAATATAATTTCCCAGTCGTTTCCGTGGTATTATGTCTGGTTCCGGGCAACACGTAGATCCGGTCGCGTGATTGTTCACTCTACTACGTTTAACGTGGCATCCTCCTGCAAAATCGAACTAGAATTCAACTTGTCGAGAGTTAACAGCGAGAGTTCGTTGCACTATTCGGTTTATCTAGGCGTTGGTTCTTGACTAGAAAACTATGAACGACCCGCGAAAAGTCTGAACGGATAAGATAGATATCGGTATCAATAATCGATACGTCTCTACGTAACGAATACATAATACTTCGAGTATTTTCGAAGGGAGGAAATTTTCAATCGAAGCTCTTACAGATGAAATTGTTAGGATTGTTTCAGGAAAAGGAATATGAGGCTTATCCCGTTGCGAGTGTATCCGCTGCTATTCTTACTAACGGAAATCGATGCAGCAGGGATAGGCGAGGCATGGCAAGTTTCTCCGCACAGCACGGATTACCGGGATCAGCCATCCTGGCCCAGATCGGATTCTTCCGCGTTCGAGATTCGCACCGTGAGCGGTTTCGGTCACCTGAATCCTCTCGAAAAGGCTGAAAGAACCTCGAAGAAACGTGACATCGAATCGGACGTTGTCCCGAAAGAAAATCGTCCCCGCGAAAGAAACGACGCGGATCTCGCGATGACCGTTCGACCGGCGGAAAGAGTATCCAGGAGACGTCGCGACGCGGAGAACGAAACGAACCTGGAAGAGATATCGAAGAAAAACGTACGGGAAGCCCGTCTCGGCCTGGCGGATTCTTGGTCCGCTCAACCGTTGTCCGTGGAGTTTCCTCGGCGAAGTCTCGATCGGACGATGCAGGCCATGGACGAGGAGGAGTCGACGAACGGTAGGGGCTATCAGGCACCGAGGGCAGACTTCGTGACCAGCCACCATAGGAGGAGCTACGATCATCGCGAATCTCGAGATATGCCGGTTAGCAGGGGCTACGACGACTACGATTACTCGTGGTACCGCAACGGTATCAGGGAACGGGAGTACGACCCGTTCGCCTATCGTCGCGGTTTCGGTTACTACTACCCTGATCGCTACAGAATGGAGAGGGATTATTACGCGCGTCTGCCCAACGATTACTCGTACTACTTAGACCGTTACAGGGACGAGGAGCTGGACTTGTACGGCAGAAGCAGACCGACGCCGAAGCCTAAGAGGATCATCTACTACGCGACGTTGCCGGAAATCGTGAGGAAGCCCGTAGATCTGAGGAACTATCCGAGGCCTTACGACGCGAGCAGGACACCCGCTTCTAGGGACGGAAGTTATAAACGTATTCCAGGAAACGTCGATCCAACCAGATATCGTTACAGACAACCGTACGATAGTTACGATTCTTACTCGAAGCGAGCCAGCGTTTTGGACAGACCTTATTCTTACCCCGAAGAGGAGAGTCGTCGAAAACCGACGCTGGAGAATTTGCGTAACGATGATCACCCGGAGCAGAATAACGAGAGGAAAATGGCTGGTCACACGAGGAACGAGGGAAAGATGCCCTGGTCGGTGCAGATAGGTACCGAAGTTAGCGTCAAGGACGACGAAAGGATCTCCGGAAGGAAGATTTTCGGAGAGAGCAACGGATACGATAGATTTCAGAGCGCTCAGTTGCAGAAAGCACCCGACGCTACCGGCTCTAGCGAGTTGCACACCGATAACTGAAGCTTCGAACACTGCTTTAGAGGCATGCTTCGACGATGGCTGTTTCTCGAATTAACGCGTATTTCGCCAGGAATCGACACCTTGTCCGTGACAGTAACTTTGCATACGATAGAAAGTAGAATTTAGATAAGAAGTCCCTACTACTTTTCCAGAGTTACCTTAACTCTGTTACCTTAACACGTAATTTAAGGTATCGTGATCGACGGAACTTCCGTTATCTTTTCCTACGCGTTTATCGTTATTTATATGTATACGTTATTTATATGTATTAACGTAGCGGTTCTCTTTCTTACAATTTCGAAAGTTTACAAGATTACTTCCAGTTTCGGATATATTATTTAGAGAAAGTTTGGAGAATCGAAAGGGTCGGTGAAGGTTTATCGATGAGTTTTCTACCATTTTCATATACGCGTATCGATATTGTAACCAATTCAATACGAATTTTATTTATTTTTAAACGTCGTTTCTAACGATTTTGTATCGTGCACTTTGTTCGTGATTCGATGATTCGGAAAGTACATGTAAGTTTATAAAATACCTTAAGCCTTTCATTTTTCCATTACCTTCCCGAATAAAAAGTTTGACAAGGATGCGGAGAAGCGACTTTCCGCGAGTATGCGATTCAATTCCGCTATCCAGGAATTGATCTGTAAGAAAACCGTAAGTATTCGTAAGTATTCGTAAGTATTCGTGAAATTCAAATATTAATCGTTAATGTTAAATAACCGAATTCGGTGTTTCCTCGTTGATAAAGCCAGATAGTTGTTCCGGCGTCATATTCAAAATATTACAGGCTGTTTCGTGAGCTTCCCTTTCGCTCTCGTTCTCCTTCTCCTTCCCGTACGAATTCCTTCGCGACACCAAGTTCCCTCGGTCGTAAACTTTTCTCAAAAAGTCCTCGCGAACAGAAAAACGAATATTAATAAACTTTCACTTTCTTTCTATTCTATGTTTAGTATTTTAAACGATCTATTTGTAACCATGTAGCCGCGTACCTTTATCGCTTTCGAGTATTCTAGGTTCTCATTCGAAATATCTACTATCTTTGTTTTCATGGATTTAACCGTTTCTTCGTATTTGCCTTTAATAATTTCGGTTTCTCGTTCTATCGTCTGTTCGCATTTTTTAGAGCATCGTGTTTCTATCTGTAAACGAGTCTTTTAATTCTTTATCAAATTTCACGGTACTCGATAAATAGCTAAAATTTCGACGTTTATAATCGAGCATTAGTTCGATCGTTAGTTGAAATTTTTCGTCTTATTAATTTAAGGGTGTGTAATGTATTACGCGTGATATCTACACGAACATTACGTCGATCGCGATAATATTATAGTTTAATCTCGATTCGTGTTCTTACCTTTTCTGTTAAATCTGTCTTGGATTTCTCGTACTCGGAATGCAGTTTATCCTTTTCGATATTTAAAATCGTTATCTATCGAGTTAAATACAACGACTGAGACGTAACGAAGGAAACTCGTTAAAGAACATAAAACATGAAAATATTTACTTTTGATTTTAATTGCGAATTATTGATTCGAAGCAGAGAGATCTCGTTTTCTAAGTTGCTTATCTTCGTAACGAGTTGTGTTTTTTCTTTGTTCAAATCGGTTAACTGGCTTTTGTAGCTGTTCAGTAGAAACCCTTTATTGGCGTTCGCCGATTCCGATCTGGTTAATCTACATCGGCGCAATTTCATAACGATTAGAATAGAATTTCAGTGGAACTCAGTGAATATCGGAACATTCACCGATTTCTCTTGCTTACCTTTCTCGAAGCTGATCGATCCTTGTTTTATCCTCTTCTATTTTCTTCTTTAAATTCTTCAATTCTCGATTTCGATGGAGATCGCGAAAAAAATTCGAAGCGTTCTGCCCCTTCGCTACACCGTGTTCCTCTATCCAATCCCTGGTGTCCTCTATCTTTTTTCTTAACGAAAGATTCTCCGAAATGAGCTTGTTCAAATTCATCTCGGTGATGTTCATATCGCGTTTCAACTCGTCGAAGCATTTGCTGATCGATTCGTACATCTCTGATTTGTTTTTCAACGCTTTCCTCGCAGCTGTCAATTCGCGTTTCAATTTGCTCGATCTCACCACTGCCATCCGCAGCTGACAATATTTAAACGAACGGAACCAATGTTTTATACATGCGTTATCGCGTTATTTCTATCTCGAAAAATTTCCTTGGATTTCCTTGGAATTTCCGAGGAATTTCCGAATTATTATACTTTATGAATCTCATTCATTTAATTTCCTATATCGATATAGTGTTCGTATCGGCGTACTAATGTCCGTTGTTGACCGATTTTTATTTAAATAGAAGCTATTTCGGAACAGCGGATCTTTAATATATCGAATAAAAATATTCGGGAAAAGGAAAAATCGAATTCGTCGAATGTTTGTTACTTCGCATACTCCTATACCTTTTTATGCAATTTACTTGAAATTTTCCCGTGACATTTCAAACGGCTGTGGCATTTCGTCCGATAATTCTTCTTTCTCTTATCCGGTGCATTTGGACGAAAATTCTCCATGACGGATGTACACATTTGCACGATCCTTTCTTGCAGCATTTCGCTTTCATTCCGTGCTTTTGTCTTTATACTCTCCAACGATCTGTGACAGAGTTTCTCGTTAGCTCATTATTCGCTCGAAATAATCTGTTTCCTCGAAAATATCTTATTTTGAAACTTTGCATACGCAAAGGTATAAGATATACCTTTTGTATTTTATTTTAACCCGCGATTTCGATCGTAAAGCTTCTTCAAGATCCTTTTGCGTTCGTGTAAGCTTTTCCTCGAGTTTCGAAATGATTTTCTCGTACCTGAAACATTGTTTCGCTCGTTAGTACCTCTGCTACGCTATACATTTTCGAATAAATTGTCACGCGCGTGGAGGTAACAGCGTGAAGGTAACGTTTACAGAGCGTGGCAATGTCTACAAACGAAATTCTATTATACGCGAGGATTGCTCGAACAGTTATCGTTTTATGCGTATAGCTATGTAGTTACATATATGGGTCCAGTATGGCGTACAAAGTATGACGTCAAAAAATATGATAGAAAAGGAAGTACCACGCCGATATCGAGTTTGACGCAGGAAATGTTAACTTTTGAAATTCGTCGAGCGAAATTTTGGTCGCGCTGCAGGCAATGCTGTTACGATTACGTGTGTCAAGAATTTGATCGAATAGTTTTATAAATTCCATTTTATGAAATTGATTTTATTTTATATCGCAGTTATAGTATACCTCCACACGTTTGGTCAACAATTTCATTAATCCAGCGGCGTTAATTTCGGGCATACTTTCGCGAAAAAATATTCATGCGGGTTTTTTGGTAGGGTGAACAGAAAATTACGAGACTTTATTTTCGATAAAAAATCCTCCGCTGCCGCCGCTTTTATATTCTACGAACTCACTCGATTTCCTTGCTCGACGATATTTTCCCCCTTGACCGTCGCTCGTTGCGCTACTCCAGCGATTCCGATTTCCAGGATCCATGTTTCGTTGCGAGCAAAAAAAAAAAAAAAAAAAACAGGAAAAATATGGAAGTTGTAGAATTTACTTCATTACCCCTATGTTATGTTCTACTAAACGCGACCGCTATCGTGCTATACCTCCACGATACGTCTAGTACGAGTAATGATTAGGGAAAAATAGTTACGTCTATCCTGTCCAACGCAGGGTTTCAATCGCGAATAAATTTATTTACCGATCCTCTATCGAGAGGTACAGGATCCTCGTCGACTCGCGCAGACCGATTCGCGTTGTTTATTGCCTCGGTTATTTGCAACTTTTCCTCGTGCGTCCGAAATAAGTGACTGTACGTTTGCGTACACGCACTTTTCGTCTTGACATTGATCCTATTATCTGAAATTATAATAAATCTATATTGGTCCATTTTTATTTAGTTTTATTTTTATTGAAAATTTTCGAAATTTCTTCACATTCTTTATTCAGTTTTATTTAGCAATCGTCGTTATCGAAGGAGTTTTTTAATATGTAGGGGGTTCCGCGCGCTACTGCCACCTGGTGAAACTATTACGTTTCTCTTGAAACACATACGGTGTCGGTAAGTTGAAAAATTCGGAAATTTTGACAATCGTTCATTCCGAAAGTGGGAATTTCTGAAATACTGAAATTTTAGTGTATCGCGGTGTATCGTAATTTTCGACGAAATTCAAATTAAATTCGTTTGCCTCTATTCGAGTTCGATCGTCTTAATCTGTAAGTTCATAGCCAAATTGGCGAACGTAATTATCTTGTTGAAATTATTCTCCTTAGCGAATAAATGAGAAATGAAAAATAGCAGATGTATCATTACTTGAAAATGCTTTCTAGAATTATAGAATTATATAATCTACTCTTCGATCTGTTGCTCGACCGTATTATCGGATATTATTGGGCCATATGGAATTTAGGCCCGAAAATAGTGCTGGCGCAGGAAATTGCTAATGACTTAAACGTTGGGGCGGTACACGGGTACCGTGGATCTCATGGGCCCACTTGTGATGGATGGACGTTGGCCACACTGTAATTTGTAGGCGTTATATGTGTACCCTGACGCGTAGTCGTGTAATGATTCTTCGTATGTCTCCGATTTTATGTCCTTTTTAACCGTACCTTTTTGCGTCGCGAATCACCTTCCTTATATGAACAATTTCCAATTTATTTAGCTTTTTCAACCTCCCTCCCAATCTCTTTAGCAATTTCACGGCTCGCACGAACTAGAAATAATTAGTTTCTTCTTTAAGCAAATACATATTAACGCGTTTATTCGACTTGTCGGAATAAAAGAATCCTCGATACGATCTTTCGAGGCAGTTTCAAAGAAATTAGAGGAGAGATCGAACAATACCGTAAATTCGACGAGTAGACGATACATGTAAAAGAAGAAGAAAAAATGAATAGAGAAAAGGAGATTGGTGGCAGCAACCGAACAAACACGTTCGCGTTCAATAATCGAGTAGTAATTAGAGAGAACGGATTACACAGGGTATTCGTGGAACTGCCAATGAAATTTGTTTGTCAATTAAATGGCGATGCCGGTGAATTTTCCCTATACTTTACCTCGTCGGTACACTAATTAATTTCCACGCTCGAGTTCACTTTATTTACGCGCGACAGGCCTCAAAATTGCAGCAGACCGACGCGACGCGGCGCGGTGCGGTGCGGCACGGCGCGGTATATTTACGCGGCCAGGTAGCGCAGACCGCAGCCTGCAAAAATATCTCGCTGACCAAAACGCAACGTACATTCTGTAAATTGATCCCGGTTCGAATTGATAGCCGTTCGAATATTCTTCGTGGCAAAAACACGAACAAAGGTATCGCGTACGTAATTACGGAAGTGGACAAACGGCAAGTAAAAACGTGGAAAAAAGTGGAAAAAAGTGGAAAAGATATTGGTCGAATAATCGAATCTCGCGAGTTCTCGAAAGTTTCGTCGTTGCCGAGTAGTTTTCCTTCACCCTTCACCATGGTATTATTGTAGATAATATGTGGATAGTTAGTCCGCGATTAGTCTGTCCAACGGATTATACTTCTCCCCGTTTCATTCCCGTGTTGCCTCGGGGCGAACAGTGCCGTGATAAATGACCGAATCCTTTAGTGTTTTTTAGCCGCGGATCGCTTAGCTGATTCGTTCTCCTTCCCTCTTTTCTCCCTGTTCGACGTTGAACCGTCTGGTCGCCCCGTGCCAGAACCACTCCCGGAACCTGTGCTCTCCGAAACGAAGGTCGCCGCGCCACACCGTACCCCGCCGACACAATTTCGCCGTAAATCACTGCAAATCGTTCACGTAAACGGCACAGCTAATTAGATACACTTACCTGCGATAACGCGTGTTCCCCGACCGTCCGGTTCGTCGGCCACTGTGCTTCTCTCGACCTTCTGTAACAAAACGATCGCTTTGTTCTCGTTCTTGTCGTTCCTGCTGTTTTTACGATCATTCCCGAGCGCTCGATGTCACGTTGGACGACTATTCGTTACGACAATTTCATTGGTTTTTTTTATTCCTTACGTTTGCGTCGTAATCGTTCCGAGAAACTGCCGCTTTCGATACTTTGGAATTTTTCAGCTTCTACGCTTCAGGAGTTTGACAACCGCGCGCAAGCGATAAAAACTAGTTTTAAATTCGAATACCTATGCCACGAGATCCTTGTATGTTCTCTTTACGATTAATAAACCGATTACGGGCAAAGAATAACGGACACCTTAACGCGATTTCCTTGTTGACCAAAATCGCGACTCCGATTCGACGCGTTGAAAGCATAACGATTCTAAACTCTAAAACTCTAAACGAACGAAATACGAGCAGCGTCGTTAAGGGGGTTCGCTCGCGTTAATCACGAGATTCTTTCCGCCTCCGTTTTTTTCTTGGATGCCTGGCGACCGGCTCTCTATCCGATGGAACTTCTTGCGAGCAATGTACTCTGCTTCTGGCTAAAAGGATTCGACAATAAACAACGGTGCGGCACGAAATTAAGCGTGGCTCGGTGGTGTTGCGATCTATGTCAGAAACCCTCCGCGCTTGGCTCTCGCTTTAGTCTCTTTCAGTCCCCTTTTTTATGTTCGTTAGGGTGGTTAGTCGACGGATTAACGACGTTCCGTCGTTTTACCAACTGTCTCCTGCTTGAACTGAATGAAGAAACCCGATACATTGGTTAAAATAAGTATAACCAATTAATTGATCGGCACGTTCTATCTATCAGTGAGGACTCGAAAGTGTTGGAATCGAAACGAATGCTCGTCGAAAGCTATGTTCTTTAGAACGGTCGCGTTCGATGTACCGCGTCGGATCGCGATGGTTTGCGGCAGTTTGCAGGGATAGATATCGGAGAGAACGGAACCGTATAGTATTCTGTCTGAAAGTTGACGGCGCGGCGCGGGTTGGCCTGGGTCAACCGATATTTATAATAGATGTGCCGTGAAGTAGCGGTGAACAGAGCAAAAGCAGGGGCCACGAGCGAATATAACGTTACAAAATGGTAAAAGTAGCCGTGGGGCATCGGAGCCGGGTCGTTAGAGACACGCCCGTGGAAAATACGGTGCTGCGTCTAAAGGGCCGCGACTCGCTTGACATTAAAATCGCATTTGCCGGCTTTTCCACGGAATCACGGCGAGCTCTTGCTCGGTCATCGATTACACAGCTCGTGGACGACGGTGCACGGCATTAAATGTAATTTAACAGCGACATGTACGTCGACTTTAAGTGATTTCATTGCATCCGTGACAGATTGCGCGCCAACCCGTCTAATTCAATCGCGTTCCTCTTTCCTATGGGAGCACGTAATGCGAGACGCAATTTACGTCCTCGCGAGGATAATATCGCGATACTCGATTTTCCAACATGGACATTGTTTCGTTCGCGTATTATTCCTTATCGGCTATAGCGTAGTGCCGATTAAATTGCAAACGCGTAAGAAGCTGCTTCGAAGGAACGATGCTTTCGGTAGAAAATTGAATTTGTTCGGAGTGCGCGGTACATAGGATTTACGTTATACATATGGCATTTTGAATTTGAATGTTAGCGGAAGAGAAAAGGACGGTTGCGTACCACAGCAAGCAACGTAGCGGAGGGAGGGAAACGCAAAGTGCATATCGGTTCGTTCGTTTCATCGGACTCTTCAATAACAGTATATACCTATAATTTGTAAGGTGGCCCCGGTACCGGCCTAATGGAAAAACGCGTTCCGGCCAATTTTACGCGTAGCCGTCAGGCCAGGTTGTTGGCTGGAATATAAGAACAGAAAACGGAACAGAAGAGGAGAGGAGGTGGGAAGAATCTCGTTTGATTCTTCGAGTAACGAAAGTATCTTACAATTATTATTCGACGTTTCGACATTTTGCAGTTTAATCGCGTGGTAAATTTAAACGAACTTCCTTTCAAGGATAACGCAATGATTTTCGTCGGTATAGTAAAAATCCTGCGATAACGCGATAATTCCTCGTTGGTACTAGGGCGATTCGTTGAATTTCTATTAAACTTTCGGGATAATTCCTGTTGACGATTAACGCGTAATTTATTAGCGGTTAGCTTAGCCAAGATCGTTCGAAATACCGTTCCATTCCGGCGGTTGTCCAACACCGCGACGAAGCGAGCAAATTTCGGCGAAATAAAATTCTGGTAGAGGGATGAAAAGGCAGAAAAAGAGAAAGGGACATCGTTGTCGGCATGGATCCCTTGAACGAATAAATGTTATTCGATATCTGGTGCGCGCAGGTTGCTGCTGCTGGACGAGGTCGAGCCGACAGATTTTCATTTACGGATTGCAGCGAAGCAGCGTTGTATGGGGCATGGGGCAAGGAGATACGTGTATAAAAGCGAGCGACCGGTATCGCTGTATCAGCGCCGGGGAAGCACGAAACGGTTCGCGGCGCAGTGTTCATTTCAATTCGCTTCTAATTGAACGCTGTTCAATATTGACGAGTTAAATAATTGTCTTTGGAAAACTGATCCCGCGTAACCGTTAATCATACCTCTCGCTGACTAGTCGTTGCACGCGATCCTATAGTAATTTCGCGAGTCGGTGGATTATAAAATAAAGAAAAGAGGGAATTAAATATTCCTGCGTTGTTTGTTGGAACGAACGGTAAATTTCTTACGATATTTTACGCGATTTTACGTTGCTTTGGCCTATTTGTCGAATCGTTTGCGCAAAAAGTCTCGTATGATAATGATAGGGATAACGATCGAAATTTTCTCGAAACGTTTCGACTAAATCGTTCGAACGTCTTGAAAAATAATAGGACAGAGAGAAGAAGCAAAAGAGAAAGGAGAAGAGGAGGAGGAAGGAATCGAACGGTGATCGTTGTTCGAGGAGGAAGACATCGAACGACTAAGAAGAAAGACGACGGGCAAGCGTAGGTATCCGTGGTCTTTCGGCATCGTAAGCGAGTAACAAGCCAAGCATTCTCGAACGTAAAGATGTCTCGGCAGTCAAGTCGGTTATATCTTCATTATAAGGCCGGCAAAGTTACGTACTGGCGCGTTGCAGGCTCTCGGTGGTGAAAATTATGCGCCGCCCGCAGTTATCATTGCCTTCAGGGTCAGCCGTACGAATAATTGGCTTCCACCTATATAATATTCATCGTACGTGTGCCCGTGGTGGTCCACGCAGCTCTCGTCTCGCGATTATTCGCTTTCTAAACGAAGCGACGCGTCTCCGTTATCGAATTAAAAAACTCTTCCGAGATTGATTGGCTAACGGTTAATCCGATCATATTGGATATTCGCGTTGTTTCGGTTAGCTACAGTATTTCCGTGGAACCAGCACCGACACGACGTAATCGCGAACGCGTTTCGAATGTACGTCGGTGCATCGCCGTTTCGTCGTTTTCTAATATTCTCAAATATTCTCAAATATTCTCAAATATTCTCAAATATTCTCAAATATTCTCTAATATTCTCTAATATTCTCTAATATTCTCTAATATTCTCTAATATTTATGGCGCGTTATACAAGCGTTTCCTTTATCGACGAAAATTCCTCGGTATCGGAAAGGTTAGGTAGATTCGGCTTCTGTAGCGCAATCGGCATAGTTTTCGTGGTTAATTTCGCGACGTCGCGCCGCGCGAGAGTTTATCGAACTTTCGAGCGAAAGAGTCGCAGAGTCGTCGAGTCGGCCGATTCGGAGTGCTCGCGTTTTCTTACGAAACGAACGGAATGCATAAGTATTTCCGGCGGTGGTGTTCCACGGGTGGTGTTTCTACGCGGCGCAGGGAGGATTCTCGAGGCGACTTCCGGCTGCGAAGCGAGCTAGTGTCCCTAATTACCGTGTCGGTTCATGAATACGATTGCTGCGCGACGTGGCTCGCCGCGGCACGGAAGCTAGCCTGGCGTCACCGGTTGTTACTCCGCTCATGAATTTATGTATCTGCATTCTCGAACGCGGTTCGAGGCACCCCGAACAACACGAAGACGAACGCGAACACGTACACGAACAAGAATCGTCCTCGATACGGGCTAGCCGCTTCCTTTACCCTTTGCCACGCCTCGGTACCCTCGAACGATGTCGTCGCGGATTCGAATCAGCCGGACGAGAGCTCGACGATTCTTTATGGATTCAGAGTGGATCTACGGTTCTTTACGGTTACGATCTTTCGTAGTTGGCTACTTTATCGTTCGCGCCATCGACTATTCTCGTAAATAGCTTTGAAAATTTGCCGTTAATCTTTACTTAATATCAGACTCTTTAAAAGTTTAGTCTAATCTATCGAATAACTAATTGAAATTTCAATATTTTTCAACAACAACCATTTCATTTCGATACGATAATTACAGCTATAAGTATGAGTCGTTAAAAATAGCGGTTTAATTAAGAAGAATTAATTAGCTAATTATTAGAGAAATCCCTGATCGAAAGGATGAAATTTCGCGTGTGTCGAAGCGTTATAATCGTAAATATTTCGTAGGCGATACCCTAGTTACCAAGAAGAATCACGCGCTGTAGCGTTTCTTCGCGATACCATGGACGTCGTCCCGGTCGGCTCGCAGTCTGACGACGAACAAAAGAAAACCAGCGCGACTTAACATATTAGCGTTAATTAAGGCAATTATGTCTCCGCGTAGCGAGCATGAGACTGTGTCCGCTCTCTTGTGCTCGACTCATCCATATTCAAAAGTCGTTTCCGACCGGAGCTGCACGCCCCGTCTTCCTAACCAACAACAACCTGCGAGTCTGCGAGCCTTTCGCGTTATCCTACTCGTTGACAGCCATCGTGGGATTGTCCCCTCTTCGTTATTGCGCATCGAGGTCGCTAACATTTCCGTACGTTACTTTAATCGTTAACGTTTACGATCGTCGAGCCGCGAACAACGGTCAAAAGGCGAGCTCGATCTTTGTCGACTAGTCGCTACTCTTTTAGAATTTCGGAAATTTTACGTTCGACGGTTTTTCAATCGACATTCGTTTAAAAACAATGTCAACGACACTGGCCACGATAACGATCACGATCATGATCACGACAACGATTACATCGGCAGCAGAAACGATAACGCGCGTACAAGAAATTGTTGCAAATTGTTGCAAATTTCTACATAAAACAAATATAAAATCGCAAAATGACATTGACTGTTTTAAAGAATAAAATGGAAGGAGAAATTGGAGAGGAAGAAGGGAATAAAGTAGTAACCCGGGGAGTCTGGGAGGGTGGAAAGATGAAGGCGAAGGTGGTAGGAAGACGAAGACGAGGCGGAGGACGGATGAGGTGACCCGGGAGAGAGGTACTCGACCAAGTCCACCGTAGTCTCTTGGATCGATACGAACGCCGCGGCGCAGTCTGTGTCCCCGTCTGCCATTGGTCATAGCAAAACCTAGACGTGCCCGGTTTTCTCCTTTCCTCTCTCCTACCCTCTTGTCCTCTTTGCCCTCTTCGCTCTCTTCCGGCCAGCCACCCCTTCGGCTCTATCTACTATGTACATCTCGCTCGACCTAGCCAACTTCTCTTCACCCCTCTCAACTTTATCCTTCCTTCCTTCCTTCCTTCCTTCCTTCCTTCCTTTCTCGCTTCGTACGTCCCTTTACTTCTACGTTTCCCTTTTATATCCCTTTTCAATTTCTGCCTACTTTTTCCTCTTCTCGATGGGAAGATCGATTTAAAAGAGTGAACAGAGATTTTAGAATGCGACAACTTTTCGACGGGATTTCGATCGAACGGACGAAATATTTCCATTATTACCATTGGAAGTAGTCAGAATTTGAATAATTTCGATATCGCCGGAAATCGGAAAATCGAACAGAATCGTATTGTCCGCGAAAGGTTTATACGGAAGGAATGTGTACAGAGAGAATAAAAACGAAAGAGGTGGAAGCGAAAACAGGCCGAGTATCATCCCTCCCTGCTCGCCAAGAGTGTCTCCTCTTTAGGGTGCAACCCCCGATATTCGATTCTCGAATGTTGATTGGCTCGAAAATTTTAATAATCCGGGCAACGATAGGTGGAAAGAGTACGCATGTCCGGTAGAGTGTCACCAGAGAGGCGACACGGAGCCGCGGTGACACGCTATTTCTCTTTCCCTCTCTGCCGTTACACCCTGTTCTCCTCCGATTCATCGTGTCCTCGAACAGGGAGGACCTAGCCTGGATCCCGTCGAGGGTTTCGCGCAAGCGCCTCTGTGTTCTCTTCGATTCAACAGTTTCTCTTTACTCTTTACTCTTTACTCTATCCGAGTACATCAGGATGCCTCTGTCTAACCACTCGGAAGCGTCCTTCGAGCAAACGTATTTTTCGTATTTTTCGCCACCGATTATGTTCAACTTCGAACTCGACCTCGCAAACAATTCGAGTTACGTTTCTACGGGGTTCGGGTTAAACGGGTAGCTACTTCGAATCGGTAGCGATATTCCGATATTTCGATTATAGCCGACGAAACCATTTTTCTAGCGCGAAGAAGCTTCGACTTCGAAGCGACTAGGAGAACGGGCCTATTATCGAACGGAGAGAAACACGAAGACTAGAAATCGGAGATAAAACTCGAAGAGGGAAGAACGTAAAGAGAGAAATAAAGGGCGAGAAGAGGAGGAGTCCTTTGGAGCTTGTCATCGCGAGAGATCAGGAGGCAAGAAGGTTTTGCACGCGATCGTCGGCCTGGTCGTTCGTTAGGTTCGCAGGACGAAGTGGAAAGAGGTAAGTAACGGAGAGGGAGACGGTTAGGTTAGGTAGAGAGAGAAAGAGGAAGAGAGAGAAGAGGCGGGGTGGCAGAGAACTAGGATGATTTTATGGTCGTGCAAGTCGAGGGCAGGGTCGTTGAGTGGCGGTTTTTGTTGCTGGGCCCCGAACCGTCCAACATCTCTGCCCCGTGTACCGCCCACTCCATTATCTCGGTGATGATGAGTGCGCGGGCGGGTGGACCTCGTAACACACATCAGCGCAAGGATTACCCTTCCTTCCAAGCGTCTCCTGGCCACCTTTGCTGCCTTCTGCTCGTTCCGAGACCTGTCCCTTCTTACCCTCCGCCCTACGCGATACATCCTCCTACGCGGGCTAATGGGCAAAATGATTTGCGAGCAAAAAATATATTGACCGGAAATTGTTCGATGACGGTAACCGAACATCGTTCGTCTTTCTATCGGATTCCGATAGTTTTAGCGAGTCTTTCTAACAATAAGAGTAGTTCGCGATGGAATCGAAAAGTCGAACAAATCCGACGAGAGTATAATTATTCGTACGATACCGTTTACAGAATTATTCTCAAGAAAGAGGTTGCATTTCGAAATGGTAAGAATACGTTGCAGAGGGTGTTTCGTTACCGGATCCGCGAAGCATTTTCGCAAGGTTGTCACGTAGGATCATGAACGATGTTGGTAGGTGGATCGACTTCCAGGAGGAGCACACGTCGTCCTGGCGACCCAGGACAATCTTATCTTCCGGGAAAAAAATTGAGACGTCGGTTCGCGTCTTTGTGAAGTTCTGCACGGATATACATAACTGGCTGTGGCCGTATCAGGTTTTCTGCCGACCGATCCGGGGAGATAGGGCTGGCTCGAGCTTACGCGTAATCAGACCCGTATCCTTTCACGTATTAACCAGTCACGAGTGTGCTTGTACATCCTCCTGCGATTGCCCGCTATTCGTACGCATTCATAGATTCCTATCGAATTTGCTAGCAACGACAAATTGCTTTTCGTCTTCGCGTTACGGTTTATCGCGAGCCACGGATCGATCGATCTCTTATGAACAACGCCGGTATTCCGCTGTCCTGCCCGAAAACGATCCTGTCCGTTCGAGCTTGATTATCGATCGTTGTCGATTCGTGTAATTACAGCATAGTAGGTAAAAATTCGGAAACTTCATTTTCTCGTTCGGAGGATGCAGTGTACGGGTGTAAGCAACGAGATACGCGTTAATAAAAATCACCGAAAGATCACCGAGGAAGGAAATTTCAGTGGGGGTTGCTCGTTGTCGGCGCGGTGCGGCGCGGTGCAGCGCATAAATACGTATTAAGGTATAAAAACAGTTTACGGCGCGCATCTTCCGAAGGATTTCATATTTCGCGTCGAGAGAGTGTTGTTCGTAGCAGGATCGAATTGTTGCCTTCATTTTGTCCTAAAGCGACAAGCTTTAATATCCTGGCCCGCTCGTTTTACTCGTCGCTTCCATCCCTCTTCGTTCCGCTTCCTTTCTCGCCCCTTGCTCTCCTGCCACTCCGACACTGTCTGCGAGGTGAAACTTTAATACAATTTCATTTGGCTCTCGCTGACAAACTCTCCCACCCTCTTTTCTTCCGAGCAACTTCCCTTCTCGTTGCTTCTTTACTGCCTCCCGAATGCCGACTATTTATGGAACCTTAACCCTCCAGCACCTTCGCGAACGCTTTCTAAAGCTTCTGCGAGGAAAATGCACGACGTTCGCGTACGAAGCCAACGAGATCGATCTCGTTCGGTTTACGGTACGAATACAGGTATTCGTTATTTTTCGAAGAAGAAGCTTGCACCGAACTATTTTATAAATACAGCGACTAGATGCCCAAAATCTTCTCTTTACGTATTCCCTATTTCCGATGGCGTATAATCAAATTACGTGTTCGAAACTCCGGGTGTAGTCGTTACGCGATCTCGTCAAGATGGAAAATCGATCGTTCGGGATATTAAAATAGGACGACCGCTCGGAAGTTCGCAGCCCATAGCTCGTCATAGTTTTATTTTCGCTTGTGTTCGGTTGTCGACAGAACGATGGACGTTAAGCGCTTTTAAAATTTAACTTTTCGGCCTCGTGAGAAAATTTACTTTCCTTTCATTTGTTTTGCCTGCTGATGCAACAGATTGCTCGAAGAAATTGCCCTAGCGCACAAGTTTATCGATAATCGACCGACGCTATCGTTTCGATATCAGTTGAAATTGTCATCTTATTTGAAAATATCTGTTTAACTGGCCTAATTCGTGTTGGCATTAATTTTTCAAGATGGTCAGATTCGGCGAAATAATCCATTGACGGGTTGAAGGGAGTTCATCCGAGGCTCGGAAATAAAAAAGCGGCAGAAGAATAGAGGGAAAGAAAAGAAAAGGAAAGGAAAGGGAAGGAAAGGAAAGACGATTTGGTTGGCGATGAATAATGCAGGCGGAGGTTGCGTTGCAGCTACCCGTTGGTAGCGACATTATTCGTGGCGTTTCCCGAAGGAAATTAGGAAACGCGGAACGAACGCAACAGTCCCGCTATCCCCGTACCGCGCGTGGCTGGTCTGGGTGTATACAGGCGCCAAGTCACAAATGTAATATTCACCGAATAATACAGCCGTCGACGTAGCGTCCGCCCTTTTGCTTCGCTCTTTTTATCCATCAGCTACGGTACTCTCGACGCTTGAATAGAAACCGCGGCCCAAAATACTCGGAATTAAACTATGGAAATCCATGGAACACGGCTGTGGCCGACTCTCTTTCTACGATTTTCCTTCTCTCGGATGCAAATGGACGACCACGCCGTACCGTACCGCGCCGTACCGCGCCGTACCGCGCCGTACCGCGCCGGGAGGCTTTGCACCGCGCGGACCGTTCGTGCGTGGAGTGTGGGATCGTTTTAACGCTGCTTTTATCCGAACCGGCCAACCAGTTTATCTTTCTCCTTTAAACCGATGCTACTTGCTGTTAATCCGAAACAATCGTACCGCAGGATTTTCGAAATCCTGCAGAGCTCTTTTTTTTCGATCGATTACCTACCGTCGTTTTCGGCACAATCCTGTCGTTCCTCGCTTTCCTGATACTAGATACCAGAATGAACTGGCTAAGTCCGCGATCGTGCAATTCGATCGAAGAAATTCTGTAGCTTATAGGGAAGTTTCGCTTCCAGCGAATCATCGGCGTAATCGAATAACCGCGAGCGTTTATCCGATGACCGCCGGTAACGATCAAAGTTCATTTTGCTGGTTAACGAAAGCGTATGCACGGAATAATAAAGATTCGAAATAGCGTGTGGGGGGAATGGTAAAGGAAAGCGATAATCCGGCAGATAACGATTCACTCGACGAGAGACGATTAGTCGGTGATTCCTTTTCAGAAAATTGCATCCGCGTGGTCGTTTATTACTTGAAATTTATGCAGCTATTACGCGATGCCAGGTGTCCGTAAAGCGCGTGGCCCTCCGAGTCTCTCGACTGACCCTCACGTACTCTCTCCCTTTAGATCGGACCTTTCTTCACGGTCCACTCTATCTTCCTGCTCCCTACGGATATTACGACGTAGTTGTCGCCGAAACAAGGCATCGTAACCAACGAAAAATCTCCACCTTTTATTCCCCTTTTCGTCTACGACAGTTCGAAGAAATCAGCGTAGAGTAGCAGCGACGAGATAAAAGATCTTTTAATTATTAACAGATGTTGTATCGAAGCGTTTGGAGAAAGTTCAGAGGGGTGCTTGTCCCGTATCGATGGGAAAATCGACCGAAGGGCAAGGAAACTAAAAAAAACTTGTTCTCGATACTTTGCTGGCTAAACTATAATATCTCGAACCCGAGGAACGAGGAAAGAAAGAAAGAAAGAAAGAAAGAAAGAAAGAAAGAAGAGGAGAGAACAGGTTCGCTAACGGACAGCTCAGCTGCCAATTTACCGGGCGCACGCAACTAGCCAGTCATATTTTATTTACGATATAATTGAGATATATTGAAACGTGAGATACAGACGTCCAGCTGTGCCTTCCTGCGGAAGAATGAATCGAGCTCGCGCCTCTACGGACGAGCTGTAATTTAACGTGCTCGCAAGAAGAAGAACAAGAGACTAACGCGCATCTTATTAGGCCGGTGTAAATAGATAGGAAGTTTGTGACCGCGTTAAGGACCGAGCGAATCTGCTTTTGTCCGATGATAACATGTTCCCTAGACGAGCAGTGCCCTAACAAAAGTCCTCGAAATCGTTTAACTTTTTTATTGGTTTTTCACCGAGGAATATGCAAGGTACGGTATATTAATATTTGAGAGATCGTAACAAGTATCAACGACACGTGAAACTAGTAATTAGTATTAATCGAGTTTTCTCGAAAAGTGCTCGACGATTGAAAAATTAAATCTAAAAGAAGCAACGAAATCTTTTGTTAATTTCACCGGTTCGGTTTTTTCATCGATATTCGTCGATGGAAGAGACGGTAAGAAAGGGCTCGATTAAAAATGTATGAAAGGTGATCGAGAGGGTGATGTTAGGTTTGATATTCGAGCTAGAAAGGATCCTAGATCCGAGAAGCGTGGCTTCGACTACCGCGGCGAGATTTATCCGCGAGTAATCACAGGGTTTGCCGGGTTAAGGATTGTTATTGGTGCATTTTAATGCGCCCGTTCAAACCGGGCGGCAGGCGGGTGTTATTATTCTTGCGGTTTTCTGGTTGTCCGAGAAAATTAGCGGTTCCCTTGGAATCGCTCGCGAAGGGGCGGACGCGAACGAGGAGCCAGGTAACCCTGAGATCCATCTGTCACAGCGAGGGCGTTCGCAATTCGTCAGCTCTCCGGAGGTCTGCCGGATTGAAAAGTTTATCCCGGCCGAAATTTACATCTCCGTACCACGCGAGAACGTTCCTTCGAATCGAGACAGATTAAATTCTATTTATTCGACACGTTCTTTCCGAGAACGTTGTCGTTAAAGTAGGCACTCCTACTTTAAGGAAAGTAAGGAAGTTTTTGATGAATTTTAAAGAAACTGATCGATAGCGACAAAACGCGTATTACCGTCGCAGTTGTTACAGTCAAGCGTTGTTCCGTTCTAGTCCATTCCGTCTCCGTTTAAAGAGGACGTTCCCGGTCACACAGCTTGTGCCGCGTTTTTAAATTATCCCACAGTTATAATTACGATTAATATTCTCATTAGTAGTGGCTGCTCGGTCGAACCGAAAAGGAGGAAAAAGAGGAGGAAAAAGAGGAAGAAGAAGAAGAAGAAAGCGATCGGGGGAGATGGTTAATTAGAGATCGGTTGGAGCATTCGATAATATCCAGGTACTAAAAGAGCGTAACGTAAGGACAAACGCGTGGCCTGATCCCAAGCATGTGTCAGTGTTGATTTATCGTATGTCCGGGAAATGGGTCGTGCCTGGAAGGCTAAGAAGAGCCGTCGTCGGGGCTGTTTCATCAGAAAACGGTCGAGGTCGGGCCCCTATTAAAAGAAGGGGTCTCGACGGACGATTCGGTTGGTAGCGGAAAGTAGAGGACGGCTCGCCTCCTGGCACGGTCAGACATCGTAAACTGTTTATAAATCACCGGTATATACCTGTCATAGGGTGTAACGGATGCGCGTGTGCGCCGAGGATGCGAAACAGCCCTGCTTCGGTGCCCGTCTCTGACCGGCCACGAACATTCTATCGTTTACAGCTTGCAATTTACTATTTACAGTTTACGCTTACGCGGATCTCAACAACCGACTTCGATGCACTCTAATACACTATAATGCGCCGTTAACCGGGTCTAAAGTTACCTTCGAACGATTCGTCGATCGCGATATGCATACGATAAATGTTAGCTTTTCGATTAACGAATTTCAATATTTTATTTTCAATATTAGTTCAGCCAGTTGCCGTTCCAAAGCGATGAACATTTAACTTAGTTCGTGTTTTATGTTTTCTAATTACCGTAATGTGCGCGACGTATCGACTGGTTCGATGACAAAGCCTATATTCTATAGAATAGTATGCGCATTTGCATGAAGATTCGCAGTCTACTTGTTAACGATATCGTACATAACCGTACAACGTTCTTTTTTCTTCGCCAATTAATTCAGTCGGTTGCGAGTCACCGAGTAGATTAGCAGCTCGGTTCCGCGTAGAACGATGGTCATGCGCATCGTAAATTTTCGTTTTCTCGTCGCGTTATGTATTATGCATTTTCTGTCCACCCGTTTCAGTCCGTATTTAGAGCTCTTGACAATTATCTTTCCGCTGGGTAAGAAGCCATGTAATATTCATGACGTGGATTGCGAGTGGACGAACGGCCGGCTACACAATACCGTAGATTCCGAGATTGCGCGCTAACCGTGACACTAATACCGGAAAGGAAACGGAGAAAATCAGTCTTAATTGGGACACACACTGGAAACGACGATTTTTACCTCTTATTCAGTCGCCACGTAGACCACCTGACTTCCATTCGATCGTTCTCGCGCCTCCGTTATTATTAATCGTTTCGGTTCCGTTTCTCCCACTCGGTATATCGTGTGCGCGATATGCCTGTGCCCTGAGCACACGAATCAGCGTAACAGCGCAACGTTTGATAAATGCCTCGTTTACCGGTAAAGGTACCAGTAAAAATCACCTTTCCCTAATCTAACGATTATCGTATTCGTTTATCGAACATCGTGTACAAAAACGAAAGTTAACACGGTGCTTTTTGCTTTTGAAAATTGCAAAGGTTCTTCCTTCCCGTTTAGTCGGTATCATCTTGCCGATTTTCTCCTCGATATATTTCAAACAATTGAACGAAGAAATTGTTATTATCGCTCTTTTTAGTTTATCCAACGTGAACCTGAAACGTAAAGTGTCTCTTTGCCAAGAACACGTTTTCTCGTCGTTTCCATTCTCCTACATCGAAAATTCGCTTCTACCTACTGGCTAATTACCAACCGATCGAACGATTAAGCAGAAAATTGCTGAGCGTCGCGAGCGTAAATCCAGAAACTAATTTCGCCGGCTAAACGCGAAGAGTTCCGAGGCTAAACCGAGGCGGATAGGGTAATTCGCTAAGGTGTCGTGAGATGCCAACCAGAGGTCGAGCATACTTTCACGCCTATCAGTCTGGTCTGGGGTCTGGACGGTGCAGTGGCTCTTGTTTCGCAATATCGCCATATCGCAATTTCGTGCTTAGCTTTCGAGCGAACGCTCGAGTACGGTCTCGTTCGAAACCAACGAAATATTTGAGAAAAGAAAAAATCTCCTTGTTTCCTAAGAATGGTCGTGCTGTGTTCTGACCTTTCACGATTCTTTCGCGCAACAGAGAATCGCGTTTGTATCGAAAAAAACGATTTTGTCCGAATCGTTGCGTCGATTAACGGAAATTTAACGGAAATTCAACGAGGAATTTGCTAAAGTTTGGGAAATTGTTGGGAACGCGCGCGAATTCGTAATTTTGCTAGATAAAGGTAAACCTTCCGGAAGATGATGTATCGGTACTGGAAGAAAGTAACGCAGGAACATCGTAGCACGAACGATAATTCACGATTAACAGAGTGTCCCTCGTATCCTTCCCCAAATCGCTACTTTTCCGCTAGTTTTCCCGCTATCGTCCCTGATCGTGCTCGCAGTTTCTCATCCGCTATCGTCGAACGAAGAAACATTAATATTTGTCAATTACGTTGGTTCGTTGGGAGGCTCGATCGCGGGAGAATTTCATCCGGGAGACACGCGAGCTTTGTAGGACGGAATCGAAGGAGAGCAATCGCGATTGTTGGTTCGCATGGTCATCGTTGTAATTGGAGCGTCGCGGCGGCTTCCCGATAATGGAGGAGCAAAGAAGATTAAGAATAGAAGGACGAAAATGTAGAGGGGTAGCGTACGAGTCGGTGGGAAAAAGGAGAAGGAGAGGCCCCTAGGTATAGTCTCGATGACTTATGTGGCTCTGACGCTATCAGCGAAGCGTCTCTAGAGTCCGGCTTCAGCCCCGGAACGGCGCTCCTCGTAAATCATTGCGATCCACCCACGCCCGTACCCGCTCTTCGCTTCGGTTCGAGCTTCAGCTTCGAGATGCGATATGACAATTAACGGGGTCAAAACGGAGGACGGAGTTTTCGCTTCGCTTCCCGTTATCGATCCTCGATTTTTCCCGTTTTCGTTTAGTCGATACGGATCAACGAGAGAGAGTTGAAAATCCTCGTTCGTTGCAACGACGAAACATTTCTCTCTGTCATGCTGTTACGTGACAGTTAAAAATCATGATTTCTGGCTAAGAAAACATTGCAAAAAACTGCTGCGAATCGTGTTTATAATAAGAGGCCAGTGTTTGCAGCGTGTTCAAGGGAGCTGAAAAGGCACACGGCGAGGTCGGATAACGTCGAAATTTCAAGAAACGCAAGGATCAACGATGCAGCGGCAACAACCACTTGTGGGTCTCGTTGAATTGCCCTAATAAAAACGTTATACCGGCTCCGTTTTTTTTCGCGTGGGAGTCGGCCAACTGCCTGCCGAAAAAAGGAGCGCCTAGTAGCCGGACGATTGTACTCCTCGATAACCGTGAAAGCGGTAGCCCGACCAGGGCCGTATCTTTGTCATTTGTATCTCCACGGGTGCACCCTGCCACCGGATGACAATCAAAGGAACGGACTCTCTTTCTGTCTGAGAAACACCGATGTCCCCTTTCTGGAACGGAGATACGTTTCAAAGCGTCTTCTTCTTCTTTTTCTTCTCCTTCTTAGAATCCTGATGCTCGCGTTCGTTGCGTCTGACTTTTTGCGCATACAGTGTCTTCCATTTTGCTCAGAAATCTTTTCAGAAGTCTTATCGAGACTTTATTAATCGATAAGTATTTCGATCGATGCGCGTTAATCGGTCGTCTTCTAATCGTAACGCGTTAGCGCAAGGTGCGTCGTCGAAAGTATGCGACGATCCGAGTAAAACGCATTGTAGGAGAGACACGATTCTAGAAATATTATCGTTTCGGTTGGTTAGACTTTGCAGAGCGGTTAGGATCTCGGTCGAGTATAGGAAATGGTTGATTCGTTTTCGCGGTTAACGTTATTTCGATAAAGGGCGAAAGAAACGAGTTCGCGTTATCGAGGTAGAAAGCGAATCGCAAGCAGGTTGCACGCGTGCACGTTCGTTCGATGCAACGGTGCACTTTAGAGGACGCGTAAGTGCAACTCCGCGGCTCTGGGAAGCGTTGCAGCGTTGCGTACACACCGAGATGTCCTCAGGATAAACAGGCAGCCTTTGTTCTACGCTTATGAATAAAACATTCGATAGTGCATCTCGGAGCTATACTGTAGCTATACCGTAGGTACACACGCTGGTGCCGTCGCCTGCCGCCGCGCCGTGCCGCGCCGCGATCCATTACTCGTCCCGGCCCTTTTCCATCATTTCTGACATCACCTGTTTCCCCGGTTGCATTCGCTTTCGTCGTTCCTTAAATGTTTCCTTAAACGTGTCGAACGATACTCGAGGAGACGGCGTTATCTCGTTCGATGCGACTGATCGTAGGTAAGATCGAATCGGAAGATACTTGATCCGAAGAAACGTTGGTAAAGCGAGCGAGTAATCGTAGTTTAGAACGCGTCGCAATCGGATCTCGAGTAGCTATTAACATCCGGCTGTTCGAGCGGGAAGAGCAGCGGCTACTTCCTTGCCTCGAGTCGAGACTATAAGAATTTCCAAGGAACAGCGGGCGAAAGTTGCACAACACCGGGAGCTTTTACGGGGTTCTCGCGAGAGAAGGTAGGTCGAAAGAAGGGAAGAGGAAGAGAGGAAGAGGTTGTCTCAATGTCTCCCAGAAGGCACAGCTCGAGCAATTTGTGCCTTCATTCGCACAAAGCTCGAGCACCGCGCTACGCCGTGCCGTGCCGTGCTGTGCCGTGGAAAATGCCGGCATAAAAGAGAAGTTAAAACTATGCCGTCGTTCTTATTACTGCCTGGAGCCACCCTGACCTAGCCACCCCTGTTTTTCTCTTCCTCGAATCAGCCCCTTGATCGTTGCCTGGTCGCTTGCACTCTCTTTCGGCCTCGTATTCCTCTCGCTTCGACTAATGCCTCAAATATTTTCTTTCCGCTTACTTCGGGCTTGATTAAATAATTTATAATCCGCCACGGCTGGAATCTCCCGAACAGAGGGTGCTTCTTTTCTCCGTGTTTATTCTTCGAATCACGGCGTTGCTTAACTTCTTTAGGGATATTCGCGCGTACGCGTATACGTTTAACTAGTTACCTTTCCCTTCGTTTATTTGTTCCCGCGCGCCTTATCGATCCTCCTTGTGTGGACGATATTCGAAAGAACGATACGATCTAATAAATCGCTAGGTTTTCTCGGTCGCGTCACAGGTTGTCTAACTAAGATTTACTTGTCGTTAGAGAGACAAGTATTCGTTGGAAATCGATCAAGTCCCAGTTGGTTGTGGTGTGCGCGAAGTGGAAGAAGGTCGGTAAGAGAAGAGCGCGAAACGCGAAACGCGAAACGCGAAACGCGGCTCGCGTGCTATTTGCAGTTCTCGCTGCATTTCTCCCGTGGCGTGGATACAGCCCCAGCTCTTAGCTTTATATAATTGCGAGCTTTCATATTTGATATTGCCAAGCCGTTCGTACCTTCAACCAGTTTGCACTGGCTTACACACGGCCCGTTTCTAGCATTTTCGAGCAGACTGCACGCTAGCTAGGCGGCGACCTGCAAACACCCGAGCCTTGTTTGAAGTCGGGATTTACCCTGCGTTATTTCTGCATTTGTGGAAACCGGGATGTTAGATCCATCTTCTGTTTCCTGTTTTAGCCTCCAGTGGAATTTTTTAACGTCCCTACAGCCAGCTCCCTTTGTTCTCTCCACGAGGCAAACTCGCAACCTTTGTTTCCATAAAGCGTTTTTCGGATCGTCACTCTTTCAACCAATTATGCTACTTTTCGACTAAATCATTCTGATTGTCGATAATTTCGTATCGCGTCGTACCGTTGGTCAATATCCCAGTGACAAGGAACGAGTTATGCTCGACGGACGAACGGAACACGCGGCACGTCTTCTGGATATATCCATAGTTGGCGCGATCATTCTTTGTCGGTACGACGTGTCGCAGTCGTAGCACGAATCCTGTTTGATCGATGCGATTCGGTATTTAGGCGAGCCGAGGGCGTCGGAGATAATGAAAACAATCCGTTATGAAAGCGCACGTATGCCTTTTGCCGATTCGATGATATCGAATCTACCGTGGGAAACGATTAATCCGTGCCTCGACGTTTATTTCCAGTATATTTTTGTCTAAATTCAATTTTTTCTCTGAACGTACGCGAAATATCGTTGTCACGCTTTCAATAACATAACAGACACGAGTATTCTTTTCGCGCCAAAGATAATACCGTGTAACAGCGCGATACAAGCTGGCAGCCGAGTCGGCTATTAAATCAACTGGTTGACACCATGAGATACGTGGGAATCCTTTGTAACCGACCGCGACAAAGGCTAACGCAATCAACGAATATAATTAGACTTTTCTCATTATTTTCCGTCCGTCAGGGCGCGAATGCGGCTCTGTCTCGTGAAAACTCGGTGAAACTCCCTTTACGCAATACGTCTAACGCTAGTCATTGTTCGTGACGTGCGTTAGTACGCGAAATCTTACTCGTAGCGCGTTCTTTCTCTCCAACAGAGATATTTCGCTTGCTCGTTCGAATATCGATGGATATTTCGATAAGAACGGAACGAACTGGGACGCGTAAAGCGACAAGTAGAAAAGCGCGTTTAAAGAGGGAAGCGTAAAACCGCGCGACATACTTTAATGAAAGTACGTAGATACCGGGCAAAAGCACCCTTCGTTTTCTCCGACTCGTTCGTCAACCCCTTAATTTTTCCTTGGCATCGCCGCGAGATATTTGACATATTTGATTCGCGGTCCGTAAGAATGCTCCCTTCGAATAACTTTCGGTATCCGTGGTCGCGGTCGCTTTGAACCGCAGTTTGCTTCTCGTTTCGTTTCGTTTCGTCTCGTACACCGGAATTTCGTTCCGTACACGGTTTACCAGGGGGTAGCAGATTGGCTCGTACAAACAAATAAGAAAAATGGAAATTCTTTTCGCTGATTTTCGCTCGAAGGCCGATAAAAAATCGTTGGGTTCGTTGGTGAATTAAAAAAATGTGTAAAGTGACAATGAAAATTTAGCTACGATCTTCGATGAAAAGTGAAATATCGTAAACGATAGTTTGCAAACATGTATATTGTAGTATGGTTGCACTGGTTTAATGTTGCAACAGCGAATCAAGTATTCGACCTATAGAGGGCGGAAAATTATTCTACCGAACTGTTGCGGTACTATTTCGAACAGTGTCTGCTTCCTGGAAACACGGACTCGGCATAAGCGACTAGAACATTGAAAATCGACGATGCAATAACCTAACTAATTGTTAGATAAACAATAGCGTAGCATTGTTGCACGTTTCGGCATCGTTTTTAGGAATCGTCGATACGAATCGTCGATTCGTCCAATAATTTTCAGCCAGTCTTTCGAAATGAACCGTTCTATAGATCGCTGTAATAATGTCGGCGTTTTTTCACACTTTGAAGTTTGGCAATTTAGAAAATTGAGGCATCGCCACCGATTTCTCTTGTACAATCGAGTAGAGGAAAAACGTACGAATCGAATGTAGGGCCATCGTTTTAGGGCCAGCGATTCGTGTATCGAATTTTGAGCGCGAGTAAGCGAAGGAACGAGTCGGCGATAACGAAACTCGTTAAGCAATCGAGTAATTTCGAAATACCGACTCGTTCTCGTCTAAGCTTCCGAACGAAAACGCGTTTCCCGAGCTGAAAACACCGAAAGTGTTTGAATCGGTATTCCGATTCGAATCGCTGAAAGTTCGAATCGCGAAACTATTCGGCCAATCCGGGGCGAACCGGTGGCAGGCCAAATGAAAATAGTTCCGTAGCGGGGGATGAAAATCACCGAGGATCGTGGCACAACGCGGAAAATTCTTTCGTTAAAATACGAATTAAACGCGTTCGACGCGTTCGCAACGAGAGTCGGTGATAGTCGGACTCGTTGCGTTCATTCGTTTGCTCGTTGCCAGGAAAAAATACCGGGGCCAACGAGAAAAAGGAAGGGTTGTTGTTGCTGTTGTTATGTATGTATTTAGTTCGTGTACACGTTGGTTTCGTCGTTGGAAAACGCAACGCAGCCAACGCTTTTCCAACGATAACAATTATCCACGAGAGACTTTATTAGCCATTCGCCGCGAGCAGCCTTCGTTCTTTATTTATGGACAAGCTCATTATTTCTGTGCAAGTAAGCATATGAAAAATTCTCCCCTTCGTCGTCTACCTTTCCTCTCTCTTTTCTCTCTCTGTTTCTTTGTTTTTCCATTCTCGTTCTCCTCTATCGTTCTCTTCTCTTTCTCCGTTGAACGTTTACGTTGGCCAAATCGTTAATAATCCTCCCTGATCAAAATTTTCTACATAGTTGATCGTTCAACTTTTTGTTCTAAAACTTATCGCGGAGTTTCGATATTCGTACCATTCTATTTAATTATTTCTTAAGTAAAGAAATTTCATCTGCCTAGGTAGGCGCATTTTCGAAAGAACAGACGTTGCGCGAGCAATTTGACTATTCTATTAATTTCGCTATTCCGCTATTTCGGTGTTACGTTGTACCGTTACATTAGCAGACTAATTCCGCTGCGGAACTGCAAATACTATTTCACTGTTTCGCTATTCTAGTCGAAAGAGAGACGAAGTCGGAAATAAGGAGAGTCGAGAGCCGTATCGTAGGGCCGTTCGTTCGGATTTTACTCGAATCCGAAGAATCGTCGACGGCATCAGGAATCGATCGAAGGAATCGCTAGGAGAAATCAGGGAAATTTCAGCGCGACGCGGTGCGGTGGAACGCGCGAAAGTAACGATTCGCCGATGCAATAAAGTAACGAGCCGTATGTCGTAAATTCGACTGGGCATCGCAATCGGTGGCGCGACAAGAGTTACGTCCGGAGGGATTGTGTCTGAGCGCGAACTTCCGGTATCGGAACTTCGAGATCCATTTTTCCAATAGGATCGCGCCAACGGCTACGACGAATCGCGATAAACGGCGCGGCAACACTTATAAATGACCGGTAAATATTCATGTCGAGGCTGCGTTCGTCGGTGTTATGCAGATGAGCGTAGCTACGTGCAAGAGTGCATTATGCTCGGCAACGTCGTCCTCGAAGAACTCCGCGGAAGTCGCGCTCGCTCATCTTTCTATCTACCATCGAGAACATACCGAGTCGCGCACGTTTGTTCCTGCCCTGGCGTGGATAGAATTCCCGTTCGAGGCTAGTTGTCGTGTCCGCTGTCTCCCCGTTCAATAATTTACTGCGCAATCGGAATAATTAACGCTCAAGCTCGATGCGTTTGTCGCGAGTCCTCGAAATCGTACCGGCGCGGTGCTCCCTACGTTTCGAACTTTCGACGTTTGCCAATTGCAATGTTATTTCAAAATTCCTACAGTCGTTATTATAATAATAATGTTGTCGACAGTCGTTGCTTTCTCCCGTTGCCCTTCGTATCGGTGATCGTGTTCATAGAACCGGCTTGATTAAACGAATTACTGTATCGTTAAAGAATATCGTTAAAGAAAGCGGAGAAGAGACGACGAACACTCTTTGTTAGCTCCGTTTTCGAAGAACGTCCTCGTCTTCGGAATCGAATAACTGTACTTACAATTAGTTACAATTAGTTCGTTTTTTACGTGATAACGTCGAAACGGATATCCGCGTAAACGAATACTCGGGTTCGAACGAAGAAATTCCGAAATTGCTAGGAAATTTGGAAGAGGAATCGAAAAGGAAGCGACAAGGTGTTCGCGTTCGAAAGGATCTCACCACACCGGCGAATATTCGCTCGCGTAGATATGTATCCTAGAGTGCTTTATGCACGGCTACCGGTGTGTATGAGTTCCACAGACCGTTGTTATATTCAAATTCAGTCGCTTGGCCAGTCCATGATTGTGCGTCGGCGAATATTCCAATATCCCTCGTGCTGGCCATATTGCAATTCTATTACCGCGGAATTCCACGACCGGCATAAGTAGCGGCCTGAGAATTCTCTCGGCTTAGCCGATTCCCTTCTTACTACTGGATCGCTCGACAAATTGTTTAGGATTATTGCGATATGATTTTATGTCCGAACATGAAACAGCTATACGGGAGTATCGTGGACCCTTCTCGCTTCCTGAATACTGATTTTCTACCCGACACCCTCGTTTCGTCGCGGGTTACCAATGTTTATCGTCGTCTACGACGGAATAACAAGAGACGCGTTTCGCCGTAGAGGTTTACGCTTGGACAAATTAAGTTTTTACGCCGAAATTCAACGATATTATTTAATCTGAGTCTCCGAGTTGCTTTATTCGAAATTTTCCAAGTTCATGTACCTAGAAGCCCGTAAAACGAATTAATTAATTATAATATCTTAGAAACGGGAAATAATCTGAAAAATAGTTCGTTATGTTTAGAACTTTTGAGACACGATTGTTTACGGATAAGCAGAATACGACTTCATCGATATTACCCGCGATAGAAGAAGGAGAAAAAGAAGAGTAAAGGTTGTCGAGATAGCTCGTTATTCTTGGTCGAAGAACAATGCAAATTGGCAGAGCAATTCGGATCTCGGCCGGTTGGTCGCGCTTCATCGAGCCCATTATTAATACAGCTAATATTTACCGAACGGCTCAAACGATCTTCGATACCAACAAAGTTATTCCTTCCTTTACTTTTCCTCCTCCTCTTCTTCTTCTTCTTCTTCCTCTTCTTCTTCTTCCTCTTCCTCCTCTTCTTCTTCGTCGTCGTCACCGTCCTCTTCTCTTGCCGCGCTAGTAGATATCTTCTCTGTTTCGCGATTCAAAGGAGGAGCAGCCCTCGGGCGTAGTATGACATTTAATTAAGAAACTTGGCCGAGCTCTCCGAGTGATATTTCAGGTAATTAAAAATGTATCCGTCGCGGTTCTTTGAGACAAGCCATTTTCATTGCTGCACAAAGGAGCCTCCCGGGGCTAATCTCTCCGATCCCTCCGTTCCGTTTCTCTTTTCCATCTTCCTCTTTACCCGCGAGTCCTCCTACGCCGTTCGAAACGCGATAAAAACGCGTGGAGATAAGAAAGAACGGGGAGACAGATTCGGTAAACGAGAGCGAGGATTACGCGGAAAACAAGCAAGGACACGCGGCATTAAAAGATAAAGAAAGAAAATAGAAAAGAAAGGAGGGTAACGAAGGACTAACATAGAAATTACTTTTTGTACGGATGATCGGAGAGTTCCAATCGGACCAGATCAATATGAGATACCTACCTACCTATCTACTCGTTAGTTGGAAAGATGCACCTGCATCGATGTCACATTTCAACACTTTATTTGACAAAGATTCTTTAGCTCCCTTTCCGGACTTACGAGCGAAGCGAAGAGACGGCGTTCATTCGTCGCGATATCGACTCGCTGCGTCGAGAAGAAATCTCGAAATAACGTGGACCGGCCTGAAAATAATCAGGCGTAGCAGACGTTCGTCGAGCATTCGAGTTAATTTCATTCGCAAAAGTAAAGGATTCCATTTCCTTTGTGAGCGGTTCGCCAGTGTGTACTTAACACGGAGCAGAGTCAGCTTTCGGTAGCACCGATCTGTCGACTATCGGGCACCGCGTATCGCGCTAGGGCCAGCGGGGTACGCGAACTCGCGTCAGGGGCGCAGAAAGCTTTTTAATTAAACGCGATGGTTAGAGGGTGGCCGGGTCAGCTATCGCTTTCTCTTCCTCTCTCTCTCTCTCTCTCTCTCACCTTGCTTCTATCCACTGATTCGGGAGTTCAAAGTCGAGAATCGGCAAGTCAATATCAAATACCTCGGAGGTAAACGAAGTCGATGCGCACGCGGTAAGCACAGGAACCAGAGACACGATTCTAGCGTTAGGTTAGACAATGTGTCTGATCCTCTATACTCTGTGTACTCGCGAATCTATACTGTATAGACTTAAGTCGCATAGTTTTTTTTTCTTTTTTTTTTCTAATAATGGGTCAAGGCGGTAGATCGTTTTGATGCACGAACAACTTTATACGGATTGATTGCTGGGGATCAAAGTAATGATTTCCTCGAGAAAATTCATTTCTTCTACCGTTAACTTCACGGTCGTTACCTTTTAGCGAGCGCAAAACTTCTTGTATCGCGGAAGAAGACGCGCGTGCCGTTTTTGAACGTTCGTAAATGATACGCGGTGGCGAAACGGCGTGAAATAACGCGAGGCTTTCCATCTGTTTCGGCCGTACCTCGTGCGTTTTCTAGCCTGTTCCGTGAACGACCGCGACGAACCGGGTGTAACCGATGAAATTTACAAATGAATTATTCATTTAATCGTTCCACGGACAATTTACCTCGCGAACGCTTGTTTCCACGTTCGAGCTGGAATCAGTTTGAGAAACCTGTCTCGACGCCGAGTTTCTCCGTCCGTGTGTCGTGAAACCCGCTCTCGTTAATATTTCTTTTATACTTTCTATATTTTTTTCTCTTCTTTTCTTAAATCGTACAACGATAATACCGCGTTCGTGATTAATTCACTAAATACAACGTTGTTTCGCAGAGTACCTACCAGGAATTTATTGTTCGACCCGGAAGCGTTACGGACAATTCGATTACCACGAAATTTCCAAACTTTTCGATTGCCGACTATCAGAATTTCTCTTTACAAGTTAACGTTTATAATATTAAAGTAATATCGTGGGAATTACGTAAATTCTTGGAAAAATTCGACTAAATAGATTCGACTAAGAATGCCGGTAGACCGAAATTTCAGGGAGAGCAAGGGAGAAACGATGGCAAAAGAAGCGCGCGTACGCAACACGTGCATGCGCAACGAGCATGGCAGGCGACCAGAACAGACGGGTCACGCGATGAGAGAAACGTTTTTCCCGTAAATGGGAACGAGAGACCGGCGTTACCGACACTCCATGTTTTTCGTTCTAATCAGACCGTGATTTTATTGCAACTTTGTCGAGGACTTCGAACTTTACGAGCCGTCTGCATCGCGATTGCAAAGTCGACAATATCGTTCGTTGCTTCGTTAGAGCTCTCGTTTCTCCTTTCGAACAGCGACGAATTAATTAACGATATCCTTCGACTGTTATTATCGGTAATATAACGCTGAAACGATCTCTAACGGAACAACGATTTTCAGTCCGGTTCTAGATAATTTTCAAATTGATTCGATAGGAAACATTTGATTCGATAGGAAGTTAGATGGAAAAAAGTTTGCGAAAAAATCGATCTTCCGAATTCGCCGTTCGAACAGGAGATATACCTCTGCGAAGAGAAGGGGGAAAAAAAGGAGCGTGCAGAAAGGCGCGGAGCATTCTCTTTGGTGTCTGAGAGAGAGTAAATTCGAGGTAAGTAGAGGCGAGAGGAGATCCAGGTAAGAAAATAAATCGCAATGATCGCAATGGTCCGTACGAGTGCGCGGCACGATGGTCGTATCGTTGTAATTGGCTTCGTGAGAGCGTGCATTCGCGCCGATGATTGTCGCCAACCGGTCGATATACATCACTCGAAAGACACGGATGCGCGAGGGGATGTTGCTTCGGGATTAAAAGGACCCCGAACGGGAAAGAAAAGGAAGAGAAGAGTTGAAAACGTGCGCAAGCGAAGGGAAACGAAGATAGCGGTGACAAGCGGCCACCAGGAGCCTTCGCGTGCAGCCAAGTTTCTCTTCTTTTCCTCTTCTCTTTCCATCTTTCAAACGGCCATCGAGCGGCGATCCTTTCTTTTATCGACACTTTTATCGACTAATACCTTTCCACCGACACAATTTTCTTACTTATTCCATAAAAAGATCATATTACCTAGTCCGGCTTTCTTTCGGTAAAATATAATGATCTCGCGTAAATAAGTGTCAGTTTCGTAGAAAAAAATTGTTCCGCAGATACATTGAAAAATCGGAACAATTACAAATTAGCATATACGGTCGAAAAATACGAGTATGTATAAGAAACGAGATCGTTTCGGCTGATTCGGTTGATCCTCGACGCTTTCCATTCCGTAACGGAATCCTCTGGTTCGTTGGTACGCGACAACGCGTCGGCAAGATGCACCATTTGTCCCGGCCATAGCCGGCTCGAGAGAGTCTACGCTCGTTAAGCGAATATATTCGATCGGCCTTTTTGCCCTAAGCAGGACGCGCAATGCGTCTTGGCGACACACTGCACGCCAACTCGCGTCGTGGTCGACGTCGACTACGTACATGGCACCGATGTTGACGAGAGAGTCAAAATAAAAAAAGGTGTCTGGTACCGTAACGGTTTCGCTCGATTGAAATTTCGCGCGAATAGCTCGCGTACCGGTTAGTCGGAATTCGTTTCTTCTTTTCTGTCTATCCGTGAGAATTTTCGCCTGATCGAAATCGGATAAAATCGAATCGTTTGAAACGTAGGTACTAGCTCGAAGACATTGCCGATAACTTATAAAGATTAAATATGGACAGAATTTTCTTTTCTCGAGAATTCTAGATCCTCGATATCGAGGTATGTTGTCCTCAGAGTAGGCTGCGCGTTCAGCGACGCTCGAAGAAAAGCGAAGAGAGTCAGGCGAGTGTTTCGAAAGCTCTACTGGTCCTGGGTAGGAGCGGTTAGCCGGGAGATTCACGAATCCAGGAAGCGTCGTCGTTCCGGCGCGGCGCGGCGGCGATGCATCGCGGTTCAGCCGCATTGTGGCGGACGAACGAAGAACGGAGAACGGAATCTAATCTGATGGCACGGCACGGCGTTGCTCGGCGTTGCGCGGCGTGGTGCGGTGTGGCTCGGCGGGTCCACCTAATGGGCAAGCCGTGTCGGGACACGCACCTCTGCTCTCCTCTCTCGTGTCCTATGCCGGGAAGGCTAAAGTCGTGTTCGCCCTGTCCGATGACGATATCACCCTGACGCAATCGCCATACGTAATGCGGCACTCTGCGACTGCGTCGGATACCCCGGAGAGACGATCCAGTGCACGACCGGAATCGCGTCTCCTACGCTCAGCTTCCTACCGTTGCTCCTTTCGTCTTTCCTATCGGTTACTTTTCCTTTTTCTTCCTCTACTTTTATACACTATTCTTATTATAATGGTTCTCGATACCAAACTCGACTTTTGATAATGTTGCACTTATCTTTTTTACGATTTCGAAGTGCCTCAAAATTGTACGTTGGCATGGATTTTCTCGGCGAACTTTCTATCCTTGTTTATAAATCTGAATCGTTCATGAGTCGATGTGGTAGATTTCTTATCATTTTTTTATACTAAAATTCTTTTTTCGTTCGATCGTCGATGCAGCGTTTTCGAAACGCAGCGATCATGAAATTCGGTTTAATCGTCTGGCAGATACGATGATGGACTAGCACTCGATTTCGAGAGTTTCCCGAAGAAAGTGGAGAACGTTGGCAGGAAAGGAGACACGATGCTAGACGTCGAGTATCGGAAGGAAGTATACGTATACACATACATGTAGAGTGCAGGTCGAGCGATCGCGTCGTTAATAGCAACGCGACCGGGTGATATCGAGGAGAAGGTGATATCGCGGTCGGATATCGCGTATCGTTCGTGTAAAAGCGTGAGTGCATGCATTTTCTACCGAGTTTGCACCGTCGGGCTACGACAAAAGTGGAAACGAACCGATACCAGACGATACCAGCTAAGCTGAGCGGAAGCGAGCGAGGCGAGAGTCGTGCAGCCCGTTCGACCCGATAAGAAAGCTTCGAGAAAAGCATCAACGGCCCGACAAAAGCCCCGCTACGATAAGATTAAATGCCCTTCGGGGCAAAGGAGCATCTTTTGCCAGGAGACTTGCAGCGCACTGGCTTCGAAAGACCGATTACGTAATCGGAACGATCGATCGCGACTCGAACGTTATTGTATCCACCCTTTTCGTCGAACCTGTTTTCGAAAATTCTGTCATTCTTTATTTTTTTTCTTCCAATTTTTCGAATTTTTTCATTTCGCGAACAATCCTGTTCCACGATATCAGACCATCCAAGTTTCCAAGTAAGAAACAGCTTCGATATACGTATACGTATAAGTTACGTTTCTTCGATATTTCGATATGATCGAATCCTGTTCTGTACGTTTAGTACGCGACACTCGAAGAAAATAACCGTGCAAGAATTTTGAATCGCGACAATTTTCCCACGTGTTCCAGCGCCGTTAGAGCAAGTTCAGTAAATTATCGACGAGCTGGAGAGGCGTGTCCCCGTGAAAATTTATTCGACGGCTTATAAAGTACAGGACTCGAGGCCGCATTAATGTATCTGCTGTGAAATCGGTGTCCTCGGAATCGCGCGACACGCACTCGATGTTGTTGCGACCTTTTTCTTTTCGATTCGACACACGGCACCGCAGCGTAACGCACCGCAGCGGTTCGTGATACGACGCGACGCGATTTCTCGCTGACTATCGGCATCGGCCAACCGATCTTTCACGTCCGGAGAAAAAACTGTAATTACCGGGCCGACGAGATTCCCCGTTTCACTCCGTAAATATCAAAGACATCCAGGAAGACTTTGCGCAACACTTTGCCTGCTTGTTCGAGCATGAAATCGAACGCGTTTGAAAAATACTCGATCGCGCTTGATGATCGCGATAATTGAACAATGATTAACGAGTTAAGTTCGTTAATCGATTCGAGGAAGAATCGGTTTACGCGAGTGCCGAAGATTATGTCGAAAACGATCAAATTAACGAATCAGATTGACCGTTAAAGAAATTGTCAAAATATAGCCATAATTAGATAACGAAGTAGCTAAAGATAACTAAAGATCGAAAGTAAACGCGGTGGCTATTGCTATTTTTATTCGAAGCAGTAATTAGCGCTCGAGGATAAGTTGTTTAATAAGTCGAATAAACTAGTCCCTGAAGGAGATTAAACGGTAATAGAATGGAACACGAAGCGAAGATCTAAGGAGAAAGGGGAAGGGAAAAATGCGAAAGGGTAGTAGCAAGGTATAAAAAGGTGTAATTAACCTGGCAACTCGTTACATTATTGCCGACAGTTTCTTGTTATCGAAATATTTGAAAGTCCGTTGAGCACGTTAAAGAAGACAAGAAGAGAACGCGAAACGTATAATCATGCGAGGGGTTTAGTCGGAATAAGCGAGAGTAGAGTAGCGGAGCGACGCGATACAAGATAAAGTCGATCGAGATCGACGATCAAGGACTCACCTTAGCATCGTCGACGATCCCGTCTTTTTCTGCCTGTCGTCGATTCGTCGAGACCGTCTCCGTCTTCCTGTAACACGATCAAAACCAGCGAATAAATCATTTTCCTTCGTTATTCGCTTCGTTAAATCGAATAATTCAAAGCCGAGTCTTCTCAATTAGTTACCCGCGTTCCCATCCAGTCACCCGTCTCGTCATTTTTTTCTATCTTCTTTCCGACAGGTTCTATAACACGATCATTCTTTAGTTCTAAATACACCCGAACATATTTGATCGTAGCGCCTATTTCGCCGTTTCCGATGGAATATATTAGGGGCCATCGTTTCAAATTGATTCCGTTTCAAGCATTTTCCGTTAAACGACGAGACAAGACAAGAGAGGTTCTCGGTAGGTAATAAAGTCGAGTATCGTTATACGATGATACGGTTACATGACGGCCAAGGCGCCGTACAATTACCAACCTGCATAATTGCAGCACGGTAACAAAGCAAAGAAAAGAAGAAGAAAAAAAGGAAGAAGAGTAACCGAAGGTGTGTGCGTGCGCGCACGAGTGATTCTCGACTAATATTACTTTATTAAGGAAATGGGATAATGCCACGGTGTGTGACAAATTGGGAGCAACGCACGCTCGCGTAGCGGGCGACGAGTCGAGCGACGGGCGACGGACGACGGGCGACGAGCGACGAGCGGAAAACCGATGAATATTCATGGGACGGCACGGTAATAAGGAGAGGCAACGCGTCGATTCACGCTTCTTTCTCGGGGAAATAACCTCGAGATTTACCGTGAATTTCGATCGAAACGGTTCGATCAATCATTTTGTTGTTAAGCTGCTTCGCGTATCGAACGGAAACGCGGAAATAACCTCGCGACTTCACCGCGTTTACTTAGGCTACGCGAACGACTCGTCGCGAACTTGTTTTATTGGGACGTATCGCGAGTAAATTAAACGAGTAATTTGAATATGTCGTTTAATTCGTTAAGTAATTGGTAATGACGTACGATGAAAAATGTGAGAAAGATCCGAATCGAGAAAAGAAATTTTCCGTGCTGCCTCGAAACAGTGAATTGTACGAAGGGTTAATGCGAGAAAGAAACGAAATTAGAAAAACGATGAAAAACAAGATACCGTTGTTGGAGTTACTCGAGGCCGGAAACAGAAGACCAACGGATTACGTCCGCCGACATAACACGATCCAATTTATTAACGTTAATAATAAACGTGATTAAAATTTTATTCCGTGCTTGTCACGCGTCTCTCTTTCCCTCTTACTCCGACGTTTCTAATTAAAGTAATAAGCTAGGTCAAAGAATTTACCGTGAATCATTACGCGCGGCGCACTGTGATTATTTTCAGCCCTCCTCGCCTCTCCCTCGTGGCTCGTCCACGCCAGCCCACCTTTCCACATGGTGGGCGTCTTGCTTCGGTAATTATTTATTACAGAGCGTCGTTCGCAAATCTTTCGCGAGCCTCCGGTGAGTTTCATTAAGTCCTCTCGCAATTATGCTGGTCATTTGCGAACGAAAACTATGCTTCAAAATGTAAATACCGAAATGTAATAATAACGCTCGGACACGCGAGTTGTTATTTTCTCTTCTGTTTCGAAAACTCTTCAAACAAAACAACGGCACGCTACTCGCTTACGCGTATTGTATTGTATAAGAGATATATTAGGGATACGACGCGAAAACGAAAACGACAGCGAAACTCTGCAGATATTTTTTATACGCGTACATATATAATGCGATGATACGATGAGAATCGAAATAAAAATAAAACGTCGAATCATTCGATCGTTAGATACGCGATCACGTACAGACTGGGACGTCCTAATTGATACGGAAGCGAGATCAGCCTACGCATCGGAGCCTGCGAATTCAATTAAGCAATGATTTAACACTTAATTACTTGCCCGAGACGAATCGACGTCTCGATGTTTCTTTCGTTGTTCGAGCTATAATTCGAGTACTTTGCTATTCTTATTTCGTTGGTAACGAGAATTAATTTCCTGTCTGTATTCGATAGGACGAAATTAAAAAGCTACAAAATTAGAGTTCTACCCTGTTCTGATTGCTGGTAAGAAATATAGAAATTATATTATTTTCAAAGTTGAAATCAGTGTTTGTGCTAATGTTGAAAAGAATCGATCAGAATAATCGTCGACGATTATTCGTACAATTGTTGGAGAAGAGTATGGATCATCGGAGAAGTCTTGTTCGTTTAACGATCAGCTTACGATCATTCGCTTAAACTTAATCCGATACGTAAGGTAATATTTTCACCGAGTATCTAAAAGCTAGAATCTCCTAGTTGGAGTAGACAGGTTCCCATCGCCGCGTCGCGTCAGTTCTCTTTTTGTTTAGGACGCGGCGAAACGCGACAAGGCGTTCGAAAGGTCGCGCGTGAACCATCGCCTCGTTTCTCTATTGGTCGGTTTCTAATTAAAAGAATATTCTCCGTGTCGTACCGCGACAAGAATATCCGCGAGTTTACGAGCTGCTCACACGTATGGGGGCTCGATAAGTCCTCGCGGAGATGCCTACGTGCTAATATTACGATCGCCATGCTTCCCGACTAAATGCGAATCACCCACGCATCGCGATATTCTTGCTAGTCTCGTTTACGCACGAGTCGACGCGGTCACGCGTACTCGTTGTAACGTGTCGTTTCAGGTGATAACTCTGCTCGAGGGAGTCGAGACGTAACCCAGCAAGAAAATTATTTGTCAGCTACGGATCAAGTGTCGCGGTACTTTGGCCAATGTCGTTGAAGATTATTCGATATCGATGCTAAGTTTCGATTAGGAAATATATTTATCTTGTCGGAGTTTTCGTCGAAAAGTTTCAAATATAAAGCGTTCGACCGGTAAACGAGCGAACGAACGAAAGAGACAAAGACTTGACGTACATTTAAGAACGACCGACCGAACCGACTAGACAGTGTGTTGCGTAGGTAATATTTTAAGGCGAGCGAGTGACCGGACCGACTGTATGCATAGATGGATATTTCGCTATCGCGTTACTCCGTACCATTAGCTCGACATGCATCTTTAAACGATCCGTTAGAATCGATATCCTATTCGAAACAACGTTCCTTGCCAACAAATGGATAAAAACGTCCGGTGAAAAGGTGCAGAGGGTGAGGCGAACGCGACTCGCAAGCTATTTATCCTCGAGCATTATTTGATCCTCGTTGAGTGGTCGACGCCTACTGTCTCAGCCGTTAGACGTTGCGTCGCGTCGCTCAGAATCGTTTAATTATTTGAGCCAGCGACGCGGAACCGGCAAATATTTCACGACGTTGCCTTTCCAGGCTGACCAAATGGCCGAGCGAAGCGACCGGAGCGATCGAAGCGTGGGTGACCAGCAGATAACGTGGATCGTGGAAGCGACACGGACAAACGGTCGACGCCGATGGTCCTTTGATAAGATTGTCAGACAGTCGAGCTCGATAGCCGATCGATTAAAGGAAATCCTCGCGGCTGCACGCGGAAACGCGTGGCAGATGGAACGAAACGAATTCTCGTTGCTGCGAGAACATTTATGGTATCTGTCGGTGGCGTCGGCCATAACCGTCAGTCTGTTTCTTATAAAACATTTCGCGCATTGTCCGCAGCGTTTCTGCCGCCCTGTTATTAACGCGTAATCGAACGTTGCCGTTCATTACGCGAACGTTATATTTGAAAGCGGTCGCGGTTAACTTTCAACGTCAACGTCGATATGATCTTGTTCGGGATTCTCGTGGTTCTACAACATCAAATATCGAAGCAAATTCGAAAATTTATTAAGAAATATTGCTTAATAGAGAAATTTGATAGTTCGATAACCCGCGGATTTTGAAATTTCCTCATTTTTACCGACGAATTATTTTCTTCGGTTCTCTTCGCGATGCGAGAGGAACGAGATAATTTTGAAGAGATTTCGAAATAATTAGAAAAACGGTTAGAAAATGAAGCAGGGTACGAAGATAGTAAGATAATGAGTAGAACCTCGTTAATGGGAATTAAGCAAGGTGCACAGGTAAGCTGATAATTAAATTTTTTCGATCGTTATGCTGATCTCTTTCTTATCACGTTCTATCATTATTATCGTAGAATCTGATTATTATCTCAACTATGATCGAACCGACGCGACGAAAGGAAATTGGAAAATTGAAAATCGCAACAAAAATATATCGTATCATTGTTGCTTCGATCCTTCTGCAACCATAATTCCCTTACACTTCCAAGAATCGTTTCGATGGAGCAATAAGTGTTGTTAGAAACGGCGGAATAGGATGGCAACGATTCGAACGGATCTAGCTAGTTTAATGATAGAGGAAACCGAGAATTACCTTTTCCACTGCACCCAACGTATACGCGGCTGGAAATAGTTTTGCGAATACTCGAATAAAAAACAGTCGAAGGAGTCTTGAATTTTCCGCGCGTTTCTTCGAAAATTTCTATTGGACTCGCTTTGAAAAAAATGGCCGCGTTTAACCGGTCACGGTACTCGAAGAGTCGACGTTGCAGCGCTCGACGCGTTAATTAGAGTAACTCGAAACTCTGAACAACGCGCAGGTATTTCGAAATCCGTTTCGTTCTTACGACACGCTACTTTCGATTGTCGTAATTGAAAGTGTTCGGTCTATCCGTAAGTACTAGCGTAGCGATCTCTGTTATAGCAAATAATAGAAATTGATTATTCGCTGTATCTAGCGGTTACGACAACTTAGTCGCGCACAGCATCCCACCGCTGTCAGCCAGGGAGACTTACTCGAGTAATTAACTGGTAATGAGGTATAGCGAGACGGTGAACGAGGAGAGTGGATAAATAAAGTGTTACTGGTCGATATAGGGGAAGCAACGAGGAGAAACGTAGAAAAGGGAACGGTCTAATGGAATATAAATCTTGGAAGAGCGCGGGGGTGGAGCGTGCTCGTTTCAGCTCGTTCTGTCCTCGGTTAAGTGCGTGGTCGAGATTCATTTGCCGAACCGCTTGTTCTTGCCACGGTTCATTCGCGATCAACAAATTAGCTAACTAACTTAACCTGAATTAGAATCGAGGAAAAGAGGTTACTTTTTAGCGTTGTTGCACCAACCTCGGCGCCTAGGCTGTACACCTAACCGTTTTACCAACGTTTCCACGGCGTAAATAGCTCTATCGAATCGATAAGTTTCCTTAGGGAAAAACGGATCTGATTTAGCCATCTTAACGATAGCTAAGAAATTGTCGAGACCGATTCCGTGATCTCGGCTTGTTGGAAGATTCTTAATCCGTCGCAGATAGTATTGAAAATATCAGTAATTAGGAATTTGTAGCGTTTACGAGCAAAATTTACGACACGGACACAATTGTAGATTAATAGAGAAAAAACTTAAAGGCATAGGGTTGAAGCTATTTCCACGCGTTACGACTGGATCTACGACGTCCTTCTAGCGAATGGTACGATCAAGCCGGTGCTTCGAGCGCGGAGAACCGTTTCCGTGTTCAGCTGGACCACCAGCGAGAGGATTATCTCGGAATGGCACCGGTCCACCTATGCAGCTTTAAGTATCGCTTGGTGTACTCGGCTGTGACAACGGTAAATAGAGAACAGAGCATGATAACGATTCCGTATACAGGCTTTTTCAAAAGAAATCGAAAAGTTTCTTAGCGCTTCGTAATTTGCTGAGATACGCGAAATTATTCGAATTTAATTGTTCGACTTACGGAGTGTATTATCGAAATTTTACGATTGCCGAAGGAGATAACCTTTCTCGGTAAATTCGGTGCTGCAATGTCGTCATCGTGCGATAATCGCTAGCAACGGCTTCGAAAAGGCGATCGGCATTGCCCGTTCGACTAAAGAACGAGTCGCAGTTTCTTCTATTATATCGTAATCGAAATCGACGATAAGCGACGATCGAAGAAACGAGCGTTTCGTTAGTTAGCACGATTTATGGGGAGAGAAGTACTCCACCGCGAGCATACGTACATCTTCCGCAGGGATATTACGTCGAAAGGAAATCGTCGACGAGGAATCCCGTCCACTGACATTCCGGGCCGTGCGTGCAGCCGCGCTTGGCATTTCGCATTCGCATACCGCGGACTGTAAGCTCGTACTCGCTCGATCCGCGGCTACCCTCTCTCGTTTTTTCCATTCGAATGCAAATTGCCACCTGTTCGGGTGCACGGTGCCGCCTCGATTCTTGATCGAGCAGACGTTTTTGTCGCGTCAATTTTGCTTACGCTAGACGCTTTCGGATCGCTCCTCCGTTTTATTTTTGTATTATTCTATTTTATCGCTGTTAAGAGAACTTATAAATTTGGAATTTCCGCTGGTCCGAGAATGTTCTCTGCTCGTCCGTAGCGTGGTCACTGTACGTAGACGTATTTGGTAGATTCGCAGGAGCTTTCAGGGAGAAACGGGTGTTCGGAAAACGAGCGACCGGTTAATCGACTAACGAGGTATTCGCGGCGTGTACGGGTCGTTCATCAGCCGTCATCGTGCGAATCGAGGAAATATCGAGAGGTTAGCGAGAGATAGAGGAAAGAAAAGAAAAAGGGAAAGAAGAAGATCGGAACCGAGAAAGAGCAAACGGTCGGTCCTGTTGCTGTTCGATCGAAGAGTAGCACACCGCTGAGAAAGCCTGCTCCTATTGGTTTTAATGTAATCGAGCCAGGCATCTTTTATCATCGCGAAAAAAAATGGCCATTTAATCACAGCGTTTCCCTACGTGGGGTCCATGGCACCCCTCCGTTTCGCCGCTTCGAGAACCGTTCGGATATTAATGGAGGACGGTTCGAGCGCGTAATATGAGGAATCGTTGGCGCGCGCGTATAATATCACTCGGCCGTGCCAACCCGGCAGAGGAACACGCATGTTACATGCGAGAGCATGACAAATTAATCGTCTACTTGACCAGCCAACTCGATCCTGCACCGACCGCTACTATGGTACACTTATCAACGATGAGATTCGTTTTGAAAAAAATCGCTGTCCGTTCGTAAACAGGGGGAAGAACGGCCAGTGAGATTTCGAGAAGTTCGAAATTAGCGTCGTAGAAATCGCTTGATCCGAAGCTTTCCAGCGGCGATATTTCCAGCGGCGATAAGGAGGAGGAGACGTTAACGGCGATAATGGAAGGGAGTGTAAGTAGATAGTGTGTGGGTCCGTTACAAAGTCAGCAATTATCGAGGAGGAGTGGCCTCCTCGATAAGCGGTCGAGCCGTCTGAAAAGGCACGGTTATTCGATGTCCTCTCGCGTCACGATGAATGCACCCAAAGTATGCGGGGATGTCACGAGCAGTGACTTTGCTTTCAGGTCTCGCGGAAGGTTAATTTCTCCGAGATAAGATCGTACGAGCGGATTACGCGGCGGAACACGTTCGAACACCTGTAACCAACGTGATTTTCTTGCGTGTTCCATCGAACGGTCCGTGGTCTCTGCGTCTCTCGCTCTGCTTCGTCCGGTTTTTCCTTCGGTACGGCGCGGCTGTCTCTTTCTCTTCTTCTACCGATTTCTCGATATCTAAGCGACTGCCGCGTCGGCTAGATACGGTGGCTCCTAGAAGTGGATCGTGACGCTATCTATAATATTCTGGGAATATATTATTATAACCTTTCTCTGCAAATTTCTTTCCACGATGAACATTACCATTTTAACGTTATTATTCGTTGAAAAATTCTTGTTTCTCGTTTCTCGTTTCTCGTTTCTCGAAACGCTTCGCTGTGGGATTATCCAAAGTATCAATTTTACGCTTAGTCGTGCGACGCGATTCCGATCCGGTAGTACGATCGAGAGGGACGCGAGAGAGTGCGAAAAGAATCGAGTTAAGACTTTGAAAAATTATTTCCTCCATTTCTTTTCGGAGAACAGTATTCCGGGTCGAACGAACGGGGTTAATGAGAGAGGCGTAGTCGATCGGTTTACCGAGGAATACGCGAACTCGATCAGCGGATTCTTATCGATTACATCTCGATCACGGTCAGCCAGAGCAACGGACCGTGTGAAAACGCCGTAGGAAAGTGGACAACCAAACGATGATATGTGAGTTAAGAACTTCTTCGAACCATCCTCTATTTCTATTTTCCTCTCTACGATTTGCTCGATTAAATTTCCAAGTTTGGAAAGTTCATATGGTAATTTGCAACGGAGAACCTGTAAGATAAATTTTAAACTCGTAAAACGATTTGATGCATCATTAGCTAAGATCAGCTTCGATAAGCGTCACGGTGGTGGTAGACGATAGTAAAAAGACGGCTCGATAACACCTTACAACTGGAAATTTCCCACGCTAAAATATTTCGATGTTTTCTAATCTTCGCGCGCTCTTTCAACACCTCTTAGGTTAATTTTTTCGAAATTTTCCAAGTTTCGAGTAAACCAAACGATTCGAGTATCGAGTAAAATAATTTTTATTCGAGCTTCGCGAACGCGGAGAAAGAGGCAGCTTCGATGGGTGGGGATGAAAAGGGGTAGATTTAATCGTTCATCGATCACGGATCAACGAGATTCGGTCATAATCTCTTGGCGGAATCCTCGGAACGTTTTAACTCCGGTGAAACTTATTAACGTCGGATTCGATAAAAGTGGCGTTGCTCGTAAATCGACGAGACCCAGACTACCGGGCTACCCTACGCTTTAACGTTTCTTTCTTGCTGGCGTATAACTTGCCAGATTGCCGTATACGTATCTACTCGGTTTATTCGGACGGCATGGCACGCCGACGATGTCGCGTACGCCCGTCAATCGACTTGGAACGGAACGAAGCTGTTAGGATAACGCAACTAAACGAAATTTAATAGTGGAATACTCGCTTGGAATGGCTGTCGCGAAAAAACGGAAGCAGGCGAGTAACGAAACGATTCGTTGATCGATTCCTAAAGTAGCGTATCTGTCTGGCAAAGGAAGTCGCGACAATAAGCGGTGCGAATACCCGGTATAAATTCTCGCAAGGATCGCAATTTGATCGCGTTATACTGTAAAGTTGTAAAGTTGAAATAATGAACGATAAGAAACATGGAGACACGTACGAAATTAGCATATTCCGTCGAACGGAATGTGGGCCCGTTACCGGCTCGTAAAATTAACCGTCGCGTTTCAAGCAGCGATCGAAGCAAAGCTTCCAGCTTCGCTTTCTCGATGACTCGTTTACAGGGGAATGCGAGTTCATTGCCTGGAACGTCCAGAGTCTACCGACGCGAACATTGCTCGTTCTTTTTTTTCTTCTTCGTTGCATTTCCCAGCTGTTTAGCAAGCAATGAGTAGTCTCGAATCGTTTCGAGCGCTGCTCGGATCGAGGGGATCATCGTCTGAGAATCTGATTGTTGCAAAAAGAGCATTTTATCTACGATATCGTATGCTTATTCAATGAATTACTTAGATACGTCTCATCGATGTCGTACGTTGCTCTCGTTTTGTTTTTACGATCAAATGGAAACGTTCGTTTCGATTAGCAGCTCCACATCGGCGACTTGCCGAACCTAGTTTACCGTGCACGCCGTCGAAAATTCTCCTTTACAGGTCGATGTCGTATAAGACCTACATACATGTGTATTTATATAATAAATTCAATTACGAATAACGCTTCGCGATATTCTTGATATCGTGACAAGATTCTTTGCGAAGAATTATTTGGAAAATACTGTATATAGAGTAAAGATTTCTAGCGAAGGTAATACGTATCGCTAACGAGATAACGTTTCGTTCCGAGATTCGATTTAAAAGCGGCTTCGAAGGAACGTTAAGAAGAAAAGATAAAATTAGGTAATGAAACGATCGTTTACGGCCGACGAATCCAATTACGTCGAGACCGTGCAGCGAAATCGACCGACGCTTGTAATTGTCATAATAAGGACGATATTGTTGCGGCACGCCAATTACGCTGGAACATGCGTAACGCGTGTACGAGTTCGATCAGATGTAATCGTTCGCTGTCATGCAACGTCGATGGCACGCGTAACTGGTTAAACCGTCTTCTTCCACCCTTTGTACGCGTCTATTTCGCGATTTCGACCTGTACGCTCGAAACGGTTTAGGTGTAATTCAGCGAATTTCTAGCGAGACTAATTCGCTTTTACTCCGCGTGCTACGATGTTATTTCGGAAATTCAGGGTTTCGTCTTTCGATGTTTCGATCTTTTCGAATACATTCGATGTTTGAAAATATATGACCTAGATGAAAAGCGTAGAGGTTAGTTGGTAGTAGAGGTGCAGTAGATACAGTAAATCGACGTAAGCGCGTAATCGACGAGATAGGAAATCGAAAGAATTAGTCGATGTTAATTAAATCGAAAATAAGAGAGAGAAGAGCGTTAACCGTAGGAGAACTAGGCGTCGAGTGTGGCGTTAGGTTCGCCTCGTCTCTTTACGTTGTTCCTTTTGTTCGTACGGATGGTTGCTCGAAACTCGAAGCAGCCGAGCTGAAAGTGGCAACGATTAATAACCCGATACAACACGCAGCGAGGATCTCTCGCCTCGCCATTAGTCTCGGGCCTGGTTCTTATCGCGCCTTCGTCTCCGCGGCTCCGGTCACGATTTCGGAGACACCGGCGAGCAACCGACCGTGTAATTTACTGCGAATCACCCCTGATTTAGCCGGATCATCGACCAACTACCTTTATCTAGTCGAGCCCGAACAACTGGTCCCTTCCCCAAACGTAAATTCGACTCGATCTACGAAAGACGACATTGCCTTCGAGTCTGTTAACGTATTCTTCGACGATATCGGTTATTAGCTGAAAACCGATTAATATAAGCCTTCGATGGTTAATGATCCGTATTAGTTAACGATGGTTGCAAAGTATAAGGTGTAACCTAATGGATAAGGTGTTGACGCGGTACGCGAGTGACGATCAAAATACGTTCGAAAGATAGTATACCATGTGCCGTGCATAGAGCATAGAATTATCGATAGGTAATAAAAATCTGCAAATTGCGAATAGTTTACGAGCGAAAAGTCTAAACGTGTTCGTGTGCAGGAATAATAGACGAAAAATACGTAGCGTTTGAGGGCAATAGGATCGAAGAAGTGTCATTCTCGGTGATCGATTAATTGAATTTGCGGGCGCATATTTGCGACACACGTGCCTCGAGAGATCAGGATTTCAGTGTATCCGGTACCGCGTCACGTCTACATTCCGATCCGGATCTCCCCGAAGGGACAGCCAGTTCGTCCCGTTGTCGGCAATTCCGCGAATTCATCGTTGTATTCGCGTAGAATGTGAGTCACACGCAATATATCGTAACGATTCTCGAATCACTGTAACTACACCTAGCGAAACCTTGCCTGTCCGATTCATGCTCGTACCAATTTATTCCTTTCGAACGCGGATTTATTTTCCTCCCGAAATTCGGACATATGATTTGGAAGTTACAAGTATTTTTGCGAAGAGAGTATCGGAGCGAAATCGAATCGTTCGATCGAATCGAAAGAACGAAAGTACGAAAGAACGAAAGAACGAAAGAACGAAAGAATCAATTCGTTCGGAGAACGCTTCCAATTAGGAGTAGATAGACGGGTGATTCAGAATTTTTGCAAACGGTTGATTCGATTTAAAGGGGAGTCGTAAAACGTCCCTTTCTTTCGGCTCTCGGATCAGATAGAGAAGCGAGGAGCACGGACGACTCCCGGAACGATCCTTTCGCCAGTTTTTTCCCCGGGCAAATCCTAATTGTATCTCGGTTTACCTGGCTCGGATTTACGCGGCAGAGTCCGAGGTCCGTGCTTTCGTTCGGCTTGCGTGCGGAAATCTCGAGGGTGGTCCAACGCGATTCCGTGACTACAAAACTCGAGTGCCGCTTTTATTCCCTATTAATCTCGTATACGCGATACGGTAGCACGATACGCTCAGTTTTGTCCCTTTCGATGACACCTTTCAGTTTCAGCTTGGCAAACGTGTTTCCGAACATCCGGATGAAAACGTAAAATTGGTTATCGTCGATTATTCGAAAAATAATTCGCAGAAAATTCGAGTGGGAAACTTCGAACGTCGAAATTTTGAAAGCGACGGCAAATCGCGTCGACGAACTCGCGTAAGAGCGTAGATCGTCGGTTCTCTCGCGATGACGCGTTCTACGTGTTTCGTGGAATGCCACGAGCAGCTCTCGTTGTAACGGAGTTAGAGCCGCGGGCCACTCTCATCAGAATGCGCAACGTTCGGATCGGCTGCGCCGCGCGAGCCCAACCGGTTGTAAGCGTGGGCGTTTGGCTCGGGCAGGTGGATACTTGGCCCACGGCGTTCAACGCGCACGCACACGATCGAAACTCGTTACTCGATCGCGTTCCTATTCTTCCGATATTTCGCAAATTTCCAACAATTTCCAAACTTTTTTCGCTTCGTCGAATTCGATAGAATCCCGAAGTTTTAGTCGAAAAACGTGCGGTCGTTTACGCTATCCATTCGTTAAGATCTTCGACAAAAGATTTATAGAACGTACAGCTGCGTTTCGTTATTGGGTTAAAAAAAAATTTGTTCGAGAAGTTAATTATTCGAAGACGAAGTTGATCGCGAAATCATGGTCAAAAGCTTAGGAGCATGTGCAATGATTGCCGTAACCATCGGGCACGCCTGCCTCACTGCTCGCTCGGCCTTCTCTTCTCTTCTTTTCTCTACTGATCTTTCCTTTCCCGTGTCGTATTCTCGTCTCGCTGCCCCCGCTATCTTCTGCGCGGCAATGCACCGAGTGCACTTTGCTGCTGCACCAGCAACTTTACCTGCGCCAATGCATCAGCTATCCACTCTCTTCTTCTGTCCGTCTTCTCGTCAACTGCTCCCCCTCTTCGTATCGCTTTACTTTCGTTCCACTCGGCGATCGGTCTTTTTACTTGTTCGCTCTTTCGACTCTTCTCCTTATTTCCTTCCTTCTTTTCGCTTTCACGCGAAAAGAACGCACCTTTTAATTTACCATGTTCTCGAATCTGAGCGTATAAAAAATAGCAAGAGTAGTCCAGGGAAACATGATTCCTCGAAAGCTTCGACAACGATCTCTTCCGATTTCGCCTGTAAGAATGTTCGCTACTCGACGGGGCTAACTCTCTCCCGATTCTCGTCTGGATCGCGACGCGGCTCTCTAGTCTCCGTCGCCTCCATATCGGACCGCGTTCTTTGCCAGGTTATCTCTGCGAGCAGAGCGGAGTGACTCACGCTCGCTTCGCCTCGCCCCGCCTCGCCTCGCCGCGCCTCGGTGAGCGGTGCTCGCACTTGTCGCGAGCAACCACGGTGCAGCGACGCGGATGCCGATTCTCTCCAGTCCACGGTCTGCACGTAACGCGGCTACGTCGCCTCGGCCTGGAAACTGGAAAGGTTCTCTCGTGCAAGTTGCGTAAGATGATTTTACGTCCGCGTACCGAGCACCGATTCCGCGACCACGCAGGTGGACTGGAGCGCGTGCACGATTGCACCGCTCGACCCTCCCACCGTGAGAACGCTAGGGTCGCGCCGGATGTCTCGTAACACTTCCTTCGAACCGGAGAAAGCTTCTCGATTGCATTTTCTTTCCTTTCCGTTTTTTCTCCTATTGAACCTTTATTCGTTTATTATCGAGTTCTACTCTCGGTACGATCAAATCGAGAATGAAAAACAATTATTTTCACGAATTCAACGATCACGATACGAATCTAGGCGAAGTAGAATTAATTCGAATTAATCGTGTTAATAAGTGTAGGGATCGAATTTATGGATAGATTATACGTAAAGCTGCCGATAGATGGGAAACTTTCGTAGAAGCCGAAAATGAATTCTATATCGAATTAATTGGTTCGCGCGGAAACGCGAACGCGGTAGTGATTTTTTTCAGATCGAATCGGTCGAAGCTCTTACGAACGCGCTGGATAGATGATAGCTGGTTCGTATCGTGAACGGGGATAATGCAAGCGCGCAATTTACGAGCGACATTTTTCGCGGTCCCTCTCTGATAACCGTCCGAGACAGCTCGCCCTGCTCAGATTATATTCCCCGCCGCTGATATTTCCGCTCGCGGTCGCGCTTGCGGTCGCGCGTATTCCGCGTGGGAGTGCGAGATCGGATCTCGTTCAATTTCGTCGAGAAGTTAATAGCCACGACTTCACGTAACGGCACGGTGTCCACGTTTTTTGCCCGCGTCGCGTTCACAATGGCGTATTCAAACAGCGGGAACTCTCGATTACTCGATCGAGCCTCGCGATACGTTGCACGCTCTCGAGCGATTGAAATTTCCTAGGCTACGGCAAACTCGCCGACCGTTCTTTCTATCTCGTTTCTCCGAACATTTTCGCCTCGATCTCTACTTCCATCGTTTTTAATTATCCTACCTCGTTATCGTGAAATTTTATCTTCTTATCAAAATTTAGCCTAACAGAACTTCTTATACGAATACTGCTTACCCAGCCTATCCCAAAAGGGGTTGTTAAACGTTTCGTTACGATACTCGATTCGAGCGCAAAGTTCGAGTTGAATGTTGCGATGAAACGGAGGCGAAACGAAAGAAGGAAAGATTACGATGCATTCATCATAATCGCCAGTTCTCTATAATTAAGTACAGCAACGTAACCTTTCGACCCGGTTTCGAGGTTCTGAAAACCCTCGAGTTCGCACGCCATTGAACGTGTTAATTTCCTAATGACCAATAACGATTGGACGATCGATCCTCTGGACACGCGTGAACACCGACACGGAATTTTTTACTTCCGAATCCGGGAATCATCTTTCGCACGGCGAATCTTGTAAAACAGGAAGCAGGTATCGCATAGATGTTCGTTTTAAAGTCGTTTAACTGCAACGAGTATCGATCATCGTACAGTTATAATTCAATCTGTGCGTATCGTTTTTTACTCGCGAACAAAAGGATCGTTATTCGATGTTAAGAATCCGAAATTCGAAAGTCCGAAAGGTTTAAACGTCGAAAGACACTCGACGAGCAGAAATTAGGAATCCGAAGACAAGAAGAAGAGAAAGAAAAAATACGGCCGATCGGCATGCAAACGATCGAATGGCTATCTCGACCTCTCAGAATTCGTATTATCGATCGGGAGGAGGTCAAAACGGTTCGGTCGGCGAGCAGGTGGGACAGGATCGAGATGGAGAACGGAGTTCGCGTCCACGTCGACGGGCACACGTGGCTGATATCCACCGAGCGTGTCGATCACGTTCGAAGGAATCATTATCATTGATCATCCTCTCCGCCTTCTCGTCGAGTGGCCGGCCTATCGGCTAATTGCCATCGAGCCAGTGATCTCGCGGGCGTAAAATCGTGAACGCTTGCTTGCTTGCTTGCTTTGCCTACTCACGTACGATCGTTCTGTTCCTTCCCGTTCCTTTCCGTTCCTTTCCGTTCCATTCCACTACGTTCCGTTTCATTCCGTTCCATAACGTTCGATTCCGTTCCGCTTCTACCTATATAACATTTTCTCGTTTCATTGTGAATAGTACCGAGAGATAATGAAATTTTCGAGTTTGCGTTATTCGAGATTCGAACGATGATGCTCGGTCGATGAGTCACGTCGACCGATCGCAATTTCATTACAAAAATATTTTTCAAACAAATTTCGCGTATCGAAATTTACGGAATTACCGAGATGTTTTACGTCCTTGTTATATAAGCTCGTTACTTTCGACTTATCCCGATTCAAGCTCACCGTATATGCAGCGAAGAAGAAAAAATCCTATCTTCTGTCTAATTTATAGTCCGAATAGTCATTGAAAATTATCTAAGATCCTCGATTCACGGAGAAACATCGAGCTACAAAAAATTGCTGATCTATCGGTGATCTAGCGCGAAAAGCTGCTTGTTTAAGGCGTCTGAATCAATGCGAGCAAGCTACTCACGCTCGTATCTAATACTCGATGTCTTCTCGCGAGCGTAACGCTCGCTGAGATATTGTCGCCGCCAGTACATAACGATCCGCTTAGAAGATTACCACGAACTGGCGTACGTACTACGAAATAAACCGATTACGAGGATCCTCTTGTGATACGTAGAAAAATTCGTATCGTGTTATATGCTTTATTCGTTTTGTGTAAATTTATTAAACAATAAACAATCATCTTAATCTTTGCGGTATAAGATGGCGGTCGTTCGCGTTTACGTTCGCGAACGATCATTCTCTGACCTAGCGGATCGATAACTGGATCGATTCAAAGCGTAGAGAAGATTGCGCAAATTCGAAATTGCAAAAGTGACGATTGACGCACGTTGTTCTACGTAAATTCTTGCCGAGCATATTTTTACGCCGGTAGAATTTCAATTAAAAGTTTCAAGAAAATGTATCGAAGCGAACGAAGCGAGCGTTTATCGTCCAAGGTTTTGCGAAGATCGCTATTTTCCAAGCGGACAAAGAACAGACGAGTAACCTTAATAAATAAAATTATTCGAAACTAAACAGGATTTGATCGATAAAACGAAACGAAAGCGAAGTTTATACGAAAAAAATTGGCCAATTACGGAATTTTCGATAAATAGAGATTCGTCGTGGCTATGGTGCATTGCGAAATGTCGCCCGAAGAATTTCAATTTCAGCTTTCACCGGCGCGGCGTCGGTGACATTTCAGTGGACGCTCATTAAGAGGTTTGCGTTCCTCGTCGATTACGCTCAGTCTCGATCGATCGAATCGGTCCGTGTCCCCTTCGAGCAAATCGTTTCGACGACCGGATAGATCGGCGACCGCGGCCCTGCAACGATCTACTCGTCGATAAACGCTGAAAGTCGATTGCCACGAATCGATTATCCGGTTTTCTGTCCCGTTTATAGTTGCGCACTTACCGCTAAATATCGTTCGATGCGTTCTCGTTATCCGAAATGTTAACATCGTTTTTTTAGGACACCCTGTATCGTAGTTTCAACGAGAACGCGTTAAAATTTCGTCGAAGCGTTTCTAACGAAGTATACTTGTCTCAACAGCTCTGAATCGAATTCAGCGTCGATTTTTTCGGTACGTAGATATTTAAAAATGTTCGTTACACGCGATATCGGAGAGACAATTGAGAGAAGATTCGATCGAAAGTATGACTTTTCTTCTGGACGATTTGTTCGTCGGCGAAGTGGTTCGGTAAAGAGACTCGGTTTAAAACGGGATTGTCCTCGAACAACAAATCAAAGGGACGGATCAGCCGCGCGATAAATTACGCCCGGTAAGATCGATTCGATCGAGCTCGATGATTTACGTAAATCTCTCCGGCGTCGATTTAATCTGATCGATCCTGCCACACGGCAGGGTTAATGTTGGCCACAAGATTAAATCGGCTTGGAGGGTGCGCGATTGAATATATCGAGCAACGCCATGTTTACGTTTCCGGCTTCAATTCTCTACTGCTTGGAATTTACCAGCTAGAGCTAATTGTTTTCGAAAGCTAATTGTGTCGATATAAAAAGCGCAGATTCTTCGCGGCGAAACAAATCTTTCAACATTTTCCAAAGCGTCCTCGACGTAGATAGGAACGTTGAAAAAATCATCGACTGCTCACAGGAATTGTGTATTTTCGCTTAAAATATTCCGAAATCGAGCTTATTCGCTTGGCGAACGAAAACCAACGGAGAATGCGTTGCGAAAATCTGTGTTACAAATCAGTCATTTTGTTGAAACAAAAGCCAGTTGGAAACCGTACAAGTATATTCTTCGTAGAAACTCGTACAGCGCAGAAAAAGTAGAGAAGCGAAGAGCAAAAGATATATTAGGCCGCGGAGGAAAAGCAAAAGGTAAACGGCGAACAGGAAAGTGCGCAAAAGAAGGAAAAAGAGTCGAGCGCGAAGAAGGTACGGCGAAGACAAGCAACGAGCAACAGGACAAGAAGGAGACGAAAGGTGGAAGAGAAGAAAAAGAGAAATCGGAAGAGAGGATGTCCTAATAGATTATTAATTTACACGTCGAGGCTGTGCAGAAGGAAGAGGAGTACGGTGGCTGCAGTAGGGCAACGGCACACCTGTCCCAAACCCGTCCCGCTTCATTATCTTGCATTATGCAAAATGCGTTTTTTATCGTTTCACGACCCCCGTAATAAACGGTTGTCCAGCCAACGGTTGACATAATGTGTCGGCTATTAACGGTAAGAATCGAGCTGCTCGTTTGCGGCCGGAACAACGACCTTACCATTGTCCCGCCTTTATGTCTAGAAGCGAGAAAACTTCTATCTGTAACAGCGCAAAGAAAACTCTTTGGTCCATCGATAGATCGAGCTTATCCAGCGAAATTGTTGCCGCGACTTTGACGCGCATCCCGGAAGTAAAGTGCATCAGGATCTAGATCGTTCGCGACATTCGATTCTTTACATATTCTCGTCCGATCGTTCCTTTCTTCTATGCAGCAAAAAAAAAAAAATGAAAAGAAGAGGAATATAAGAAGATAGAGAGGAGAAACGAAATTTCTCAGAATTTCGCAGGATTTTTAAACTCGTCGAAATTTTCGCGTCATGATCAGACAAAAATTTTCACCGCTCGAAAAACGCACCACGATTCACCTAAAACTAAAACCCATGACGATCGATTCTTATTTTCCATCCGAATCAGCCAACGCGAATGTCTAGGTGTTAACTAAGAAGACACGGTTTCGAGTTAATTGGGCATTAACGGCATTGGGATGATATCGAGCAGCCGCGAAAAAAAGGAGGAGCGTGTCGGTGAAACGCGTTACTGGCGCGGCGCGGCACGTACCTCTATCTACCTGTTCGTACGGTCTCGCACGCCCACCTGGATAAGCGTTGAATTTATCGTGTTATTAATCTGCTGGCCGAGGATCGACTCGAGGAGATTTCACCGCGCGATTAACGACAACGGATTTTAGCGAGCTTCTAGCTTTTGCCAGCAATTCCACGGCTAGAATTCTCCGAATAGCCGGCCCGACGCGTCGCCGAAAAATCGAATACCGTTTTTTTTCATCCACCGAATTATTCGATGTTAAATTTTCGTCGTACCGGTGCTAGCAATTCAGAGATGTTCCGTTCTGGGAAATTTCATAATTCGTTCGAATATAATAATCGATACCGTGATAGAAACTCCGATCCGAGACTACGTCGGTCGATTATCGAGCCGGTTCGCATCGAGCATCGGTAAATTTCGTACGAACCGATTCGTCGGATCGTTTCGGTAGGCAAGAAAATCGTAGAGCGTCGAGAAGACGGGTCGAACGAGCGCAACGCAAAGAACGATGAACGAGTAAGCCGAGAGAGAAGGACCGCGATTCCTCGCAATCAATTACCCGTTCGCTGTACATAGGCAACGTCTCGATAACTAGCCAATCAATAAGGAACCGTGCAGTCGAGTGTGCTACGTGCGGACGCAGTCCAAGCGGAACGGACGCGCGTTCGCGATCGCATTCACGAGGTCAGGTACGCGAGAGAGCTACCTGCATCTCCGCTCGGTGTGCAGTCACGAGCCAACCTGGCCCGTTCACGAGCACGTGAAAACTTCTTAGCCGGTCGAGCGTCGACCGCTTCCATCGGCTGCTGCTATCCGGCTTTATAGGCGCGGTGGTTGCCGGTGTCGGTTTCGGTGTCGATGTCGATGTCGGTGTCGGTGCCGGTGCCGGTGCAATGCCGGTGCAATGCCGGTGCAATGCCGGGGCGTGTGAACGCTGTGACATATGCGGCGTGTCGCTTTCTTTAATCGCCTCTGGCCGCGACTGCCTTTACGTATATACCTCCATTCGCTGCGCTTTACCTAGTATGCAATTCAACGTTCCTCGACGAGAGTTGCGTCGTGTCTGTCTCCGCGGACGATTCGATGTCGACACGATCGTTAACTTGTTCCAAGAGCTATCGCACGATTTTGTCGGAAATCTGAAGGACCAAACAACTATAGTTAACTGTAGTACGCGCGACGCGTCGTCTATCGTAATTGTTCAATATACATAGATAATAGTCGAAATTCTCGTAGGAACGAGTGAAAAGGGTTTATTAACTTGTTCTACGACGATTCGCATCGTTGATATCGGTCGGAGGTTGTTGCATTTAAATAGTCGACTCGAGAGATCTGAAATTGATACTAGTCCGGATAGGAGTTCCGAATATTTCCCTTTCGTCTCGACTCGAGAAGGAAATAGAGGTAACGGTTGTCGAACGGTGTCGGACAAGAGAAGAGTCGCGGTTCCGAGAAGCGGTGCAAAGAGCATGTAAGTCTAGAGAACGCGCCGTGTGTCCGGCGCGTATTGAGCCATCATCGCGGATCCGGGAATTGCGCGGGGCGGTCCATAAAACGCGGCTCCGTGCCGCGTTAGGCCTCTCTCCGTGCCGGGGTAATTTACAACGCTGGACATCGCTGCCGGTTTATTACCAGCTTGTTTATTTTACGGTTGCTACGGCTGTGCGCCTTCGATCTGTCTCTCTTTCTCCCTTCGACTCGTGGAACGTTGCTACTCCTCCCTTCCGTTTTATCTTCCTTTTTCTCGTATCGTTCGCGATGCACCTACCGGAACGTAGTTGGAAGTCGATGGTCCGCATTGCCGTGCACTTGGTGACCCGCAACTCCTCTCTTTCCATCTTGAAAGTACTTTTCGCTTCGATATAATCGACCATAGCCTGTCTTTCTGTAGAGTGTACGCGCACGTACTGTAGCGCGTACACGTACGGCATCGCATCGTACAGAACTTCTCTGACGATTTGAACGCTCGTGTCGAACAAACTGTTATTTCTAACGCTGTTATCTAATGCCACAGTGGCAATCGTTCGAGTTTATTTCTCGTCGGTACTTTTCGACTAGAGGAAATCGCAAGATCGAGGCATCGAAACGGTGACAGTGTGGGGCGCGACGATGCACCGCTGACGGTTTAGGAGCGCGCGAACGCACGAGCGTGGTCGGGTACCAACGTTTCCGTGGTACGTAGCTTCTCGTACGAGTCGCGAAGCGTTTCGCGTGTATCAGGCCGACACGCACCACCGATAATATCTTTAATTACCGGCACCTCGGCAAACAGCCCCCAACCTGGCTCCGATCAATGACAGAGGCGTCGCGATCCAAACGACACCGATCGTCGCTCGATTGGGGAGCCTCGCTGGTTCGATGAACTCGCGTTACCAACATTTCTACGCGGCTACGGCACGACCGAGGTCGTTCGCTTTCTTCCGTTTAACACGATCGAAAAATGTTTCCTCGATATCGCGTCGATTATAAAAACGGTAAAAAAGTGAACCTTCGATACGTCGACACTTGTAAATTACCAAATGCGGAAATTTGCTTTGGCCAGTTATCGGGCCGTGTACGTGAATTGATTTGTACAGGATGATCGAACGATCGTTGAACGAGACAACGATCGAATGACTTAACGCATCGAGATTCCGAGGCGTTAAGAAGAAACTCGGCTAGGAAAGCGTTTCCTCTTGCAAATCGTAGCTGGAGCTCGAGCATGGTCTCGCGATCCACCACTCGTTCAACGTCCGAAAGACACGCCCGGTATTGCTTTCAATTAGCAGCACCTGAAGATCGGTATCCGGGTAGCATCTCGGCTCAGCGACACAGCCGAGCACCGCTTGGCAAAAGTTCGCCGATAAAGCGCGCCGCGATCCACGCGGGAACTTAATAATGGTAATTACAAGGCAACCATGGAAATTTATGATGTTACCTGGGAGAATGCGCCGCGCCATGCCACGCCGCATGGAAAATACGCGAGAGATCCTTCGTAAAAACGCGATGCCCACTTTTTCTCAACTTTCTAGCGTCGCATACCTTTCTACCTGTGACTATTCGCTCGAATTAAAACCGATTTATATTATCCGTTCGAGTAACGGTTTCGTAGAGATCACTTTTCTAGCGGCTATTTAACGCCGCGTCGATTACCGCGTCTACCGTATTTCACCGATCCAACCAATTTTTATCACCGTTTCGGATACGTATTTACGGAATTGCTTTGTACCACTGTTTCGAACAGCGTCCTCTTCTACCGTATCGTAAACTATTAAATTCTATTCCTATACACTTACATCGTTAGAATTTTAGAGTTCTGTACTCTGCGGTTAATCATAAAACCGTAATGTACGTGTCCTCGATGACGAGCGTTCATTTTTTTGAAACGAATATGTGTTTGAAAGATCTAAAAATAGCGGTAGTTGCGCGGTACGAAAATGTTTTGTCGGCTTTACGCATTTATTAAACCGACGCAAAAATCGTGCGACGGGATAACGAGATTAAAGCGAAACTCGTGACAGGTTAAGCATAATACACAAAGTGTTCGTAATGGTCGTGTAAAAAAATGTGCAATTAGCTGGTTTTTCTGCGACGTGTGTCGTGAGTCACTCGTTGATTGTTGCAACGGTGAATAATATCGCGATAATGGAAGGAAACTCCGCAATTAATTCTGATATTTCTTTTATCGTTGATCTTTCGACACTTTTTCACACCAGTTCTGTACGTGGAACTATAAATTATTCATGACGGATGATTTCGATTTCTGTGAATCGAATCGAAGCGACGTTCAACGAATAGACACTTGTCGCTCGCGTCTTTTGTGCGAACAATATTTTTACGCGTATCCGAGTTATGTCCTGTTTCGAATAGTTAATACCCTTTTATTCGTATGCGGAATTCTCTTTCCTAGTTAATTAATCCTGTATGATAGGTTGTCGAGTAGATCCGCGAGGAAACGGACGAAATCTCGATCTCTAGAAGAATATCGATGAGCAGACAGCGACGAACCAGACCACTTATGATATAAACACGAAAATCGCGGTTTCGATTCTCGATAAATAAGTACATACATTTGATAAATTGTTCTAGATATATGTATCTGCGATGGCTATAACGGTATAGCCGTGATTACGCGTACAGGCCACTAGAAAGGATAGCGACGTAACTATGCAGAAGATCTAGGGAAGAGAGTGTTACGACTGTACGTATAGATAACTATAAAAGGGTAGTATGGCTACATAGGAGATTACAAGAGAGTAGCGGTACGAGCGAAGCAGACTGCAGAAGACTGATACGGTTACATGGGAGACTAATTAAGATAGTAATATACGAGCGTAGAGAAGACAGTAGAATATTCGTAGAGGATCAAAAGAATGAATAGGACTTGACCGAAAGGAGGTAGATAAAATAGAAAAGGAGGTAAATAAAAAGAACTTTTTAGTTTACTCGCGTAATCGATATATGTACGTAGCAATTACCTACCTAACCGTTCGATCACGCAGCTGTTTTATTCGAATTCCTCGGCTGAAAATTTGACACGCACATAACACACCGATGAAAGTTGAACGCATCCGAGCCTAAGACTCGGTCGCGGTATCCAGATAAGATTCCAGGGATCACCGGTTCGAAATAAAGAAAAAGGGAGAGATATCTGCGGCATCATCTTCGCGGCATTCCGCGAAAAGCAAAGTCGAAATCGCTCGCGAGGCTCGCCGAGGCGGGGTATGGGAAGCCGGCGACATTTAGCTCGGCAATCGGTAGGACACCTGTGACATTTCATTAAGCGGCAAGGCGGTCGCGGCGCGGCGCGGCGGAACGGAGACACACGCTTGGTCGGTAAAGCCGCGAGAGCGGCGAGAGAAGGTGAGACAGGCGAAAAAGTTCAAAGAAACGCGCGGCACCGTGCAAAGTGGATTCATTACGCTTACGGTGGCCCGCGGAATCCGGCACTCGCATCGCGGTAGCAGTCGTGCCGCTATATACGAGCTGGACGTGGACATTAGTTTGCGTCTTCGTACAACGTGGCAGCCATTTAACATCGGTAACGGCCGCGAATCGAGCCTCGAGAGAGGACGCTGCGCCAACGACCACGACCCGACCAAAAAATGAGATCAGCCTTTTCGTTCCTTCCTCGAGCTTCGAGCAGACCTCTTCCAAGAGAAAGAACGCGAGAAAATAATGCTCGATTTCGGCTCATTCTCGCCGATAAAAATCATTAGCATTGTAAATTTTTGAAAAGTCGACGCTTCCAGTCGGAGAAAATTCACCGCGTTACGAGTGTCGGTCGAAACGACGGATGGACCATGGAAACGTACGATCGAATAATTTCTGTTCGTCCCGACGACACCTCCGAACACGCGTCGTGCCATCTTATAAATTATGATAGCTGCGCGTACGAGTCGTTCGTAGCCTGAAGATCCGCTTGTTCGCGGTTCTGTAGACGAGAAGGTTCGCTACCTCTCGACTCGATATCGATCGATCTGCCGATCGATAGATCGATCGGTCGATCGATAGTAAACTACCTCTACCGGGGGCAACTCCTTTTTCTTGCGTTGCTCGTCTCGGTGAAAACGTCGGCCATCCGTCACCGATCATTACGCGTCGCTCGTTCGCGACCGGATTTCAATGTCCTTGTTAAAACGGATGGCTCGCGAGCTGACCTACGACACGCCGCTAGCTGACGAGAAGATCGATGGCTCGACGATCTAACCGAGATTTTCAGCATCGTGGCTCGTTACGATTTGTTGCGATCCGTTGTCGACAACGCTCGTGGAAACCGATCGAACAGCGGGTACCTGGAGACGTCTTTATTCGATTCTGTCCGCTCGCTTTCTTCCGCTTTCGAAGAGAGAGGCAGACGGTTTCAAGCGCTGTCGACGCGTTCGGTGATTGTTATCGATACGTTTATTCTATTTAGCACGCGGCCAAATTTTTTCGCTGCCCGCTCAAACGTACATATTTCGTTTGTAAATGTCCAAATTAAAATAACAATGTTCGGACGTTCGGTTTTGTAGATATATTACATCGTGTAGAAAATAGCACGAAAGAATCGAGCGAAAAATGCCCGCGAATATAGAGATGGGTATACGGTAAGCGAAACAATTAATTTGATTAAGATCCGATGACTGCGCACGAGTAGCAATTTATCTTTTTTTAAGCCGAAGCTTTTCTAACGATCCGGCATGGCTTATTTAATTAGGTTTTATTAAGACGATTGCGCGGCGAGTCGCGAACGCTTTTCTCGAGCGTGTCGCAATCGAAGGAGTTTGCATAACGCGGCCTTGTGCAGTTCGATTAGAAAATCGGGAACGTGAAAAATGCAGGAAAAAAGTATGTAAGATCTGGAAGATTCGACGATATAGGAATTTAAGGACTCGGTTTTACTTTTATTTCTGATTACAGAGAGAGGACTGTTTTATATTTTTAATTAGCGTGAAACGCGATCCGACGAATGTAGTTTTCGCGAGTGCGAAGCCGAGATAAGTGGCGCGACGTTTTATGGAATCTGTGGCCGGTGCACCTAGCTCTGGCCGTGCACGGTCAAGTCCGTGGCCGAAGGGGCGCACTTTGTTCCACAGTTGCGAACCTAGTATGCTCGGGGCTCCGATCCACCCACGAGGAAACACCGACTCGAAGAAACCGGAGAGGGAAAGATAGGATGGACGCGGGAAGAAGCCACCTCGAACAGAACGTACAGAACGTTCTACAGGGTGTCCTGATATCAATAATTTCTTCCGCGTTGCTCGATTGTTTCGTAAATAGAATATAATCGAATTTAATATTTATATTCGTTAGAAATGTTCTATTCTCGCTTACTGCATTTTGACGTCGTTGTTAGATAACTTCCAAGGGATTTAATTATTCTTCTTAAATCGAACCGGACTCGAAACGTACCGATTGATCGATACATAAGCGGTAGATACTTTGTACGTCGTTGTATCGCGTAACGCTGTTACGCTATAGTTGAGTATTCGTTGACACCCTGTATGAAAAGACGAACCGAAAGACAGGCAGGGAGGAACGGGATAGTTGGCGAAGAAGCCGGTAAGGAGAAGAGAGGAAGGTAGACGGAGAGAGTGCGGCAGGTGAGGTGTCACGAGGCGTGCGAGTAATATATCGTTGCTCGGCCCATCGTAGGTGGGTGTGCTCGTCCCGTATTCTCCTCGAATAGCCGAGCCATTTCACCCGCGCCCCTGGCGCTAACAGAAAGAAGGGTAATGCCGGTATAAACGCGCTCGATCACTTTTTTTTCTTCAAACTCTCTCTACTCTCCGTTCCCTCTCTCTCTTTTCGCGAGAGATTGCCATTAGCAAATGCCAACGTGAAACGCGCACGCCCGCGCTCACCTGCCTGCCACCACACCTCGTGGACGTACCTCGCCGTTGCATATTATCTTCTTTCTCTGTCCCGTTTCGCTTCCTCCGTCGGATCTCTTTCGAACTTCGGTTTCCATAACACGACTCGTTTTCCTCTCCGAGAGCTTTCGCGGACTGTCATGTCGTTGCTGGTCCTCTGGTTCTTCGCGTACCGGTGTTAGGCTACGTTTCGCGCGGATTCGAAAGTCGAGTCTTTCTTATCGCTTCTTTTGCTATCGAATTCAACGATTACGTTAGGCTTCTCCAACCTGGCATTACGTTCTAGAAGGGCTTTTTCGATAAAAGTTTCCCACGAATCTGCTCGTTTCGATGCTAGCGACGCTATATCGGTAAGTTCGAATAAAAAAGAAACGCGAGGATTTGATCCGTTAAAAGCGAGAGTCCGGGATACTTTGGCGAAGAGCGAGAGAGGGGGAGGAGGTGAAAGAGAGAGAGCGAGCGTGTTAAAGGCCACGCCTGTGGAAGGGAAGCAACCGTTTCCTTGTTCGAGAAGTCATGCTCCCATGTTCATACGTGGCCGCTATGTCGTTAGAATATCCTTATCTCGTCGAGTCGCCACAACACCGGCTACACTATCCTTTTATGGGATCTAAAGTCCTGGAAGAAGGACGCGTTACACCTTGCGCGGTGATTTACACGGAAAACGAAATTCGAGCGTTCGCCGCTTCGTTTCGTTTCGAGACTCTTCGCATATCGTACCGTGGCGAAGAATCGAAAAAGGCGAACGTTCGCTCGAAGTTGATCGCGCAACATCAACCGTGCAATATCGGCAAGAACGGATCGAATCGATTCGAGCGCCGAAAGGTTTCAGGGCTTTGGAGAAGTTCCATTAATATGTATGATTGGACAGGATCACGGTACTCCGCGGGGCATTTAAGGATACGGTACGGCAGGGGCAGATGTTACGGGCCGTGTCACAGCATAAATCGCGAAACGTTGCCAATTAGTCGAACGCACAAATTACAATGCATGGAATTAGAAACCCTTCGAGCTATACGCCGCTCCCTCGAAAAATACCTCGCCGTTATAGATTTCTCTTTACCGAAACGTAGCCGAATATCGAAATGTTTTTTCAAGACCTTTCGCCTTATTTTTCGGAAATATCGTCGATTCGATTTCTAATTAAGTTCTAAATCGAATCCGGAGAAAGGTAAGAAATCGAAGATGAATTTCGATATGCGCTGTCACGCGTATGGGATACATTAGCAACGATCAGGTTTGCCAGCTCATCGTTACGAGCATCTGTAACCAATTTCGTTTGACAGGCAGTTTAAAGGAGCTGTCTATAAAGCTCGAATAGAAAAGGTATAAGACACGTTCCCACAGGTGTACCGTGTCCGCCGTGGTACGCCGCGCCGTACAAATATTCGTTTGGGCGCGGTGACACCGGCTTTGAACCTTTCCAATATCTCAAACGTATTCCTCTGGCATTTGTTGCAATGTGGAAACCGTCAACGAAACCGACTACTCTCCTACTCTAACACGGATCTCGTTTCATCGAGGTAAAACGTTTGTCGACGATACCTTATAAAATCGTCATTTTTTTATTATCGATCCACTCGTTCGTAATTGTGAAGTTCTGAAACACCGAAATTACGAAATAACTAATATTTGCCGTATTTAGAAAATTTCATGTTTCCAGAGCGTAACGATAGTTGAAAATCCAATATCTGTAATTTACAAAGTGCAAAGCTGACGGAAGAAAGTTGTAATTTATAAGAAAACGCGTGGCACGGATAATTAACGGGTTAATTTAGACCGAGGAAGAGTCGAATCGAACGAAAAGGAATAAACATTGATGGAAAAGAGAAGGAGGAAAATGGAAGGGTGAAAGCAGTGGGCCGAGTTTTCCCGATCTTTCCATAAATCGAATCGGATCGAATCGAATCGAGAACTCTCACCGCGAGGCGTAACACCTCTAATCTCTGACGCGGTCTCGCGACGGACAATTAAACATCTAGCCGATTATTATCGATCCGTATGGTCGAGGCTGGAGAAAGTCGATCCCGTGACCCCGCGCACGCAGAAGCCGATGCAAAAGCTCGACGCGTGCGGAACGAATTCGACGTTCGGGCAAGCGGAACGGATAATCGCGATTCTCTGGATATACACGGTGTTCGAATTTCTTTGAACAATCGGGAATTTACTCCGTCGCGTTTCGGATAATCGTTCGTTCCGCTTTAATTCGTTTTGTTTCAGCCGTCGAGTGATCGCTGTTCTCGTTAACGACGCAATAAAAATACGAATAAGAAAGATGTATCGTTTTTTTAATTACGAACTCATTTTTTATTTGTTTGGAGAATCGGAGGTTAATCGAGAATTTTTTATCGGCTACGTATAACGATAGTAGCGAGAATTCTGTAATATCGGCAGCATACAGGAATTCCGAAAAGTTGGATAAGAAGGAGGATTCGATACGAATGGAACACGGTGTGCATTGCTACCGGTTCTTGGACGGCGATGTGATTGATCGATGAAATTTCCTTAGGAATCGACCCTTCGAGCGCGTGACTAACTCGCGTTAATAACGAAAATAACGTTCTATCTCCTTTTGCCGAACGTAGGAAGCGACTGATCTCAGCTGGGTGTGGCCAGATGGATCTCCGCGAATTTATCGTGACCCCGACGATTTCTACGCGGACGTGGAACACGAACGCGAAGTCATTCGAGCGTGGTTCGATATAGGGATAGACGGATAGACGGTCAAATTATCGAAAGCATACCGTTAACATGCTGTTAAATTTCAACTCGACGAAATTTTCGGAAATTCCCTTATTTCTGCATACGAAAGAACGGAAGTTGCTAACAACAAAAACTTGACGAACAAGTACTTCTAGATTATCGCGACGGCTCGCAAAACATTTTCATTCGATCCGCGGTGTCAGGAAACTGCGGATTAGAATTTCGCTTCCGATCAATCTATCAAGAAGTATTGAAAAAAAAATAAGAAAGAAAAGTAATAGAGTATTCCTAAATTTCTACATTCCTATATCTTCGTATTTCTACTTTCGCTAACGTAAGCGATCTGCATTCGACGGTAGAGTGTTAAGGTACGATAACATACCGTACACACGAATAAAACAATTAACGATTGTTATTATAATCCTCGAACGGTTTGTAACTGTTACCGCAATACGTGGTAAGTCCCAAGTCGCGTCGTAGCAGAGGACGCGTTAATATCCTTGCTAATCCACATTTGTCACGTACCACGGTGAACATCTACCGCACCAGTCAACGCGTTAAAATGAAGTATACCTCGCAGAGAAATAATCAAGATTCCATGGTGATTAATTCAATCCGGAAGACACGCGTTCCATTGAGAATCGAGCAAGAAGAACCGTTGTGTTGGTCTTCTCTAACGTCTTCATCCCAAGCCGTGCAGTCGATGCTCGCCGTGACCTGGACTGCAGCTGAAGAGCAAGAGAACGAGACAGAGAGAGAGAGAGAGAGAGAGATGGGAAGCGGGAGAAAGAAAGAGGGGGAGAGAGGAAGAGAAAAAGAAAGAGAGAGAGAGGAGGAGGAGAAAGAGAAAGGTAGATCAGGACGTCGGAATTAGAAGTCTGTACGCGCGTCCACGGTTCTTGTTAACATATTTTTCGTCCCCAGCGCTGCGCTGGCAGAGCAGAACAACTTACTCGCTCAGGGCGAGATGGTGCACGCGAGTCTCGAGCGTGGAGTGTCGGTCACGCACGGTCACGCACGGTCACGCACTCGAGCCGATATGTAGCCCATAGATCAAGCCACCGAGAGGACTGGCTGGGTGAACGCGTGTATCGCCAGGAACTGAGACCGCGAAAACTAATTTCCGCGAGGCGAACCGAAACACCTCGATGCAACGTTAGAATCGTGTACGCCCACGGGAACGCGTGTTCGCCTCGAAGAAGCGCGGGATCTTACGGATCCTTTTTACCGTCAACTCGAACTTTCACTACGGGAATCGGAGCTAACGAGTAAACGAGTACGATGAGCTACGTGTCGTAGCCCAATTTCATCGATATCTTTACTCGATTCGATTGGTCTGATCAGAATTTTACGCGATTCGACTCGATTTCACGTGAAAATCACAGAATACGAAGTTGGAAATTTTCCGGTCTGTCAGGTTGCTCCGAACATCGCGATTCGCGATACCCTATACCTTTTATGTACCTAGTGCACTCATGTAGCGAACATCTGTGCGGGGAGTCGACGACGCGCGGTACTTGCAATTAGCGAGGTATCGAGACTTTTACGTACTAACCATTAGTACGTTTCCCGGTTTCCCAACCAATGAACGTTCGAAATACTCTCGCGAAGAGTACGAGTTTAAATTTTGATTACCCGTAATCGCGCGTTACATCGAACCGCTGTCTCTTCGGAAAAAGCAAAGCGCAGGCTGATTTCGCTTAGTCGAAGCAAATGTTTACGATTCATAAAGCGTCCGTGAGCCGTCTAATTTACCGAGTGATATATCGCCGGGATCGTTCGACAGCGCGGGACGCAAATCGCGAACGACAATTTGCTGTTAATTAATGCGAATAGGCGAGCCAGTCTCGAGGCTTGGTTGTAAAATTCGTTTACCAGCGATATCGCACGATATTGCGAAAAATTAGTCGACCACGTCCAATTAATTAAACCGAGAGGGGGAGAAAACGGGCGCGCGCGCGCGAGAGAGAGAGAGAGAGAGAGAGAAAAAAAGAATTCCCTTCTTTTTCGCTAGCCTTCTCTTCTCTCCTACGTCACATCGTATGTCTTTCTTTTATTTTATTGATCTACACGGGCGACCGCTGCTCGTGAAAGTATTTCGAGATCTCTTGCGAAAAGCCACGGCTGCACAGAACCATGAAATTCCGCTCTGATCCGTTGTGACTAACGCTCGAACGATTAATATAAATTGTTACATGTTACGAGTGTCTAATGGCATCGAGAGAGGATCGAGACGCTGGTGTAACCTGTTCAAGTTTTCCCGCTCTCCTTCTCGTTTCTGGTTTCTCTGAGTCACCGTGGCACGCGGTATACCGATCCAAATCATCGATCTTAACTATCTAACTTTTCCTTTTTTCTACCGGTGTCTCTTTTCGTTGCGTAAAAGCCTCATTGACAACGACCGTGTACACCGTTTCACCTATTCGATTCGATCTCGCTATTTTACGTTTTCGAGGAAAGCGTTGAAACGAAACCACGGCTTTGTTTTTATCTGAAATCGATGTTCGTCGAGCGCGGTCATGCGACCTAACGTTGTCGTGACATTTTCCAACAGAATCTCCCGTCGATGGCGCTATCACGAGCTCGTTAAGCTTCGCTCGGTTCAAAGGGACATAAGAAATGTCTTTCGCTGCTAACTCTCTCGGCCTAGATTCGAATTCCGTGGAACACCTACGAGTAATACTTAAAAAGCGTGTACAGGATGCATGTGGACGCGTAACTGGTAGCCGGGCATAAGAAATCGCGTCGGCTCGCCACTTTCTCGCTTCGCTGTCCGCTCGCTCCTAGCGTGAGAAAGGCAACGATTGACCATCTCTGCGTATGCAACGGGACGATCCGAGATACTTAACAAAAGGTAATCGTACCTTTGACTACTTCATTCGAAATAAATTTAATCAATACTTCAACGGATATTATAGAAACTTCAATTCGACTATTAATGGTAGTCGAGGCCAGTATCGTTACACATACCGTATCACAATCGTACCGTAACGAAACCGTCCGCAAATGAAGCCTTAAAGTAATAAAATCCTGATAAACGGTTCGCTTAAGACACTCGATCGTACGGAACTAATTTCTACCCCGTCCTTCAAATTGTACGACGCGAACGTAGTTTCGAAAAAAGTCTCCTATGAAAACTACCTTCGTTACGAAGGTAGAAAGAAAAATCGCAAAAATTTCAAATCAATTAAACGCGTTGCTTACGTCAGTTGTGTTCAACGTATTTTTTTTTTTTTTCTTTAATACGGTAACGGCCGTGTAAACCGATAACTTCTCTACACGGATAGTTTTTCTGGAATTCTACCGATGGTAAATTCTGCAAATTACATCTAGAATCGACGTTCTCAGTAATCGTAACGCGTTTCGAAGACTTCGGATATTTGTCGTAGGTTTATACGATATTCCTCGTTCTACGTATAATTTACATCGCGAGATTTACGCTGCGAGGAGGAATCGAGCGAAATTTCAATATTCTTCGCTCGTACGAATCAAGCAATATATTCGACGATCTTCGGACAAAGTCTTCGGACAAACGACACCGATAACTCGAAGTTTTTCAACGAAAATCCTGGTGTCGATTACCGCGACAGCAGCACACCGAAGAAAATAGCTGGCCGGTTAGAAAGGGTCGATAAAATAGCCAGTAAAATGGTTGTCGAGCCGTGGTGGCGCGTACAAATGCCCATGGAACATGATATCTATTTCATAACACCCACAAAGCGTCCCCCGTGCGAATGCAATCGTTCTGTTACGTAATCCGGCCTTAAAGACACTCACCGGTGCCGGAGAGTTCGACTCGTTCACCGGTCGACTAGCTCCAGCGGCTTCCACGAGTATTCGCGCATTTATTCTCGATACATAGACAGAGATTTGTACGCTCCGTAATGACTCGGACGAAAATAGGAAAGTAATAGTCGGCCTAATCGCGATAGTAAATTAATAGATAATTAAGGTAAGAAATTTGTCGAGTATTTGAGATTGGTGGACAAATCGAAAAGAACGTAATCGAATGTTCGTAATAGGAGGCGAAGGAATAGCGAGATCGTTCGCGAGGAAAGTTCTAATTTCGCATCGATATATCAGTCGACTGGCCATTAGAGGGAAGGACAAAGCGGGAGGATCGCGCTTGCTCTCCTCTACGCTCCCGGCCACCGTACCGGAGACCGGAGACAATGCCGAGTGATGTATGCGGCCGCTTCTTTGCCGCGATCTTGAAAAATGGCCGTCCGTCTCGGACGGGTTTCTCCTGACGAGCCATTCAGGAGCATAATGAAGCGAATGATGGCTAGGAAACGCGGGCGCGAGCTCGAGCGCCGCTTTCGAAAGCCTAACCGATTCTCTCTGCTCGCTGCTGGGAAACGATCACGCGAATCCAACGGCATCGGACATCGGACTTTCTGTCGCCGGGCCGTACCGCGCCGGTCTCCTCTCTACGGACTTAGAATATGTAAACGCAGCTCTTTCGATACAGCCGTATCAGAAAAGTAAATAGTTTTCGAAGAACAGGGTTAACGAGCTTTCTCAAAAACGGGCCTCTCCGTGTTTCTTAGAAAATTATTACGATGGCGATCGATGATACGATTCGCGAGTTGAATACGTTTTTACGTTGTTTGCCTGCATCGTTGAAATTATAAAAGCATCGATCACCTTCTTCGGATACGAAGAAACAGTTTTCACGTTTCCTTACGTTATCGAAAAAAATTCAGATATTTTTCACGATTACGTTCGATGTTCAGCGAATCAACTTGTGGACAGTCTGTCGATTTCCATTTTCCAACGGTCGACCTTTCGACAATGAATTTCGAGCAGCGTCGAATGATTTGCATCGACGTTGCGGATATGTTCCGAAACTCGAAGAAAACTGTTCGATCGATTCCCACAAGAATTTCTCTAGGAGTTCACGTAGCGGAGCGCGTTGAAGCGTGCAGGATGAATCGTCGCAGGTGCGCGTAGATCCGACTCCCCTAAATGGGATAACGATCGAAAAGCGAGAGAGATCACGGTGTTAACCCCCTTTTCTCAGCGCGTGCTCGCGCAACCCCTTAAAAACTCGTGGTGCCCGCATCCTTTTGTCGCCGTGGTTTCTCCGCAGACCATTTGCGGTTTCTTCGATCGGATCTCGGCTCGTCCTTACTACGGCACCGCGCAAACTATTGCAATTGGATGCAACGTTCGCCACTGTTCTGTCAGCGGACGATTTCGCCGGCGCAAACGGAAATAAAGGGAAGGAACGACGGCTATTTGTACTCGAACGGGGAAATTGCGAGCACCTGTGTCGTTACGATGCTGGAGTAGGGGCATAAACGGTACAGGAACCCAACAGAAACATGCAGCATCTTCCAAGATCGGTATTTTCTCGCTAAATCGCTTCTTCCTTCGGCGATTCCACTTTTATTTCGAGTTTCGGTATATAGTTTTTTTCGAACGCTCCGTGCGAACGAGAATTTACAAACTAAAACAAAAGCGTTACGCGAGCATGTTCAGGGTAACAATAGGAAAAACGGAAAGGTGAGTTTTGACAGTTGGAAACAATGAAACAAGAACCTCGAGACACGGAACATTTATCGCGTTAGATTAGTAGCAGAACCAGGCCAGCGCGAATCGACGCGACGCGACGCGTCGAAAGTTTCGAACAATCGATGTAAATATTTGTCGAAATATTATCGAAAGAATTTTAAAGCGACACAAGAAGATTTATAGGTAAAACTGTATCGCTTTCGACCAGAATTAATCGACCCCTATGTATAAAGAGAATGTTTCGTTCGAGGATAAAAATCATGTAGAAACACAGAAATACTTGAAGCAAAAAGTGTGCTCGTTCGAATAGGCTGTCGTGTAGCGATGTAAGTACGCAAATAGGACAGAAGAGGGCCGTAGTCACAGAAGGGACTCGCAAGAAAGCAAGAGTAGTCGGTGAACGTAAATTCGCTGGTTCTTTTGAGAGTGTACCGGCACAGGCACCGCATAGGCACCGCCACCGCGCCGCGGTAACTCAATATCGGAACGCCTTAACTATCGGTGCACACTTTTCTACGTGGTAATTCCGCGCGATGCATAAAGTAGCCCGGAGCGGACAACGAGCTTGCTAGCAAGCTCGGTGTTTCTGGCCGAAGCGGAGCCACGCGTTTCTCTGCGTCGAACTAGCTTTAATGAGGCCGGCTCCCGGCGTGGGTGAACGTCTACTCGAGAGACTCGACGATTAATAGTACATCGAGGACGATATAGAGGAGCAGTATACCCTACAGTCTAGAGTGTAGAGAAATAACGTTGCCAGATACCGATCGCTTGCCCCGATCGCCGATGTCCGATCTGCGCCGGAACAGGCCGCTTCTACGCCGAGGAGACTCGATTTCGCCTCTACGCGTTTATATTTTATTCAAACTTATATTTATATAAATTATAACGTACAATGCTACGCGTATAAACAGTTAGAAAGTAAAAAAGTATCGACGCACGAGGTTGCACGCCGAAGCGACGAAATATTCTTCGAGCATGGTTCGACTATGTTATGGAATAGTCAACCTTGAAGTTGATCGAATAGCAGCATCGATCGGTTTCCTTCCGTATCCCGTAAACAAAATGAGTCACGTCGGATTCGCAACGGGCAGAAGGTTGCTGGAGCAACTTGTCCCGCAGGTATAATGCCCGGTGCACGTGTCTCGTTGCTCGGCAAAGAGGATATCAACGCGGAAGCGGCGCGGACCGACGGCCCTCGTGTCGTCGCGACGAGAATCACGGCTCTTCCTCGCAGTTTCTCTTCGGACCGAGAGAACGTTCCTCGGTGCCCTGATGCACCATACACGAACACACACGCACACACACATCGACTTCGTTTCTGCGATCCATTAGATACGCGCGTCGCGGCGCGATAGTTTTGTTTCGAAGCTCGCCAGGACACGCTTGCTACCGCTCTTGCCGAGACATTGATTCATCCTGCTCTTCCATGTCTCCACCGTTAGTCGGGCCAATTGTGACCGGCCAATGTCTACAGGTTTCTTCACCGATACCTACCAACTTCCACAGACATCTTAGTTTTCCTCTAATTACTTTTTTATGCGCACCAATCTAACAACACACATTTTAACTAATTATACCGATATTATGATGAAATTTCGTAAATGTCAATTTAATCGGTTAGACACGAATGAAAGTATCGAACGTTTTAGAACCAAGGTATTGTCGCGTTTACTTTCACGCCTATATACAAGTATATTTTAACCCGTTACTCTACGACGAATTTTTTATTCGAAACTTCTATCGCTGTTTCTCACTAAAATTTCTCTTTTTAATTATCCTGACCCATACAGTACCGATAATTGCTTATTAATTCTTTAACAACCAGCAACGAAGCACCAGTAAGTTTCGACGTAATTAATCGCAAATTAATGGAAGCGATTTCGTTGCTTTCGACAACGGTACACAGACGTTATTTAAGACTCTCGAATTAAACTGAAAATTTGTTCCATAATTTTAATTGGCTGTTGAATCCTGGAATCGGTCTCTCTCTTCCTCCGTAAAGAGTTTATAAACATCTTGTACGCGGTGTACTGTACACAGGGTGGTCCAATTAATGATCCGATCACAACCTTCTCGGTCCGAGGTACCGATTATATGGCTCGTTTTTCTGATTCCGCGTCGGTAATCTTCGAAATTTCAGCTTCCCGCGGATAGCACTCGAAACCGCGTTGTCTTTTAATGAGACACCGCGCTTGCCTGCTATATTATCGAGCCCATCAATTGGGCGTGACTGAACGCGCCAAAAAGTAATTGCCGCGCCGGTTTATCCGGGCTTTAGATACAACTGAAGCGATCGGTAACGATACCGATCTTCGTTCGACCTAACTTTCGATGTACCTGCCAATTATGATCGCGTCGATTTCGAACTTTGTCAAACTTTGTCCGGATATCTAAAAACCTTTGACCGAAAATTAATTATACATATATTTTATGCCGCTTAATATCGCCTGGTAACGATATTGTGTCGTATTATTGAAAAATAGTGACTATCGTGAAATTTTGAAAGGCAAGAGCTTAGTTATTCGTAACAGGTCGCGAATAGATCGTGACGGTACGTTGAACCGTCGCGTCGCGTCGCGTCGCGTCGGTCGAAATGGGACAGAAATCTCGGTGTTCTCGCATCGTGAAGAAATCGGTGCCGTGGAACAAAGCAGTATCGTTTATTGCCACGATAAACCGAGAGATTTCATTAATATCGAACGATCTCTCGTTGAAAGGTCGAAAAACTTTGGCGATTTCTAGCGTTGCGAGCAATCGTCTAAGTGAACAGGCTCTGCGCGAGAATTAGTTTCCCTCGACCGTTGGAATAATGATTTATTCGTAAATTGCCGGCGACGCGACAAAAATCTGTGCATTCTCACGCAACGGGGGCTGACTTTTCGATGGAATGCGCTGTTTAAGATCGGGAAAGGAACGATCGAGACAAACACGCGAACGCTGGAATTTCTATCGTTCTACCGTAACGAGAGACAATGAGCATGGAACTAACCTACCCTTTTACCACCTTCTATTATCGGAGTCTAGCGAAATGCCAAATTCGAGATAAAACGGACGAGCTTTCAACGATACGTATTATTTACTTTCGATACTTGTTCGACGAGATCTTTCGCTACTCGTCGCTGAATTACTCTAATCGACTATTAGCGTGCTTCCGGTACGAATTTTTCAGCTACGGTAGCCAAACATTAGAATTTACTTTCTCTTTAAACATTCGACAAAAACCTTTAATCCAATGCTGCACGCTCTGAACTCTGAGCTCTGAAAATTTCATTTTCAACTACACCTGTCCATCTTTCGTCACAGAAGACTTATCCAAATAGCGTCGTAAAACCATGGCAGCTGGTGTCAAAGTATTAAAGGATTAAGAACGACGTTAATTAACCGTTGATTCGAAGAGACTCGGGTGCAACCTAGCACGACTCGACAACGAGATCGGTCAATATTCCTTCTCCTCTCGACCTGTTTCTTTTCTGTCGCGGCACCCACGACGACGCTCGAACAGCGTGAAAACGTCGGATTAACCTTTGTAATTGTAGAATTATGTGGCGATTAATAACTCGACAAGGCATGCGTGGGACTGCCGTGCTTTGTGGTTCAAACCGAGCCTGGAGATAATCATCGGTCGTGCCTGGAGCGCGGACGATACGTGCAACTATCTATACCATACTCTGCACTCTTAGCTGTTCGTACTGCTCCTTTCAAAAACTGCACCGAATTAATTCGAAGGAAATCGTTCGTGAAGGTGAAGAATCAACATTTAGCCGATCTCCTTTTAAACGAATTGCGATTGATAGATAATTCTTCGATTTATGATTCGAGAAAGGAAATAATTTTATACAGCAAGAAGATATTGCGTGAAATGGAGAAGAAGAAGAAGTAAAAGACTTCTGTCTTTGTGGCCACGGTGGCACGTAACAAATGAGCCCGCTTTCAAGCACGCATTACGCATTGGTCGCGCTGAATTACGCGCGGAAGTGGCCAGCCAGAATGTCACCGGGGCCGAATGTCCGCGCGCCTCGGTTCGCAGTCAGCACGCTTCGCGCCGTGCGCCGCTTCTTGGGAGGCGAGTCACCGGTTATAATCGATCGGTCTCGCTTCTTATCGAGCCTCGCTTAATATCCTCGATGGCCCGGTAACTACGCCTCGTTTCGTCGAGAATTGTCGTTGATTCGCGTTTAATGCACGGACCAGACCGTCCCTGGACTCCTACCAGCATCGTGCTAGCTCGATTATCGATTCACCGATCTATCCGTCTCGCTTTCGCGCGGACACGTCCAACGAATTTTTATCCGTCCTGTACTTTTGAATCGATTCGATAGTTGTCCGAGAGAACGCGTTAAATAAACGGCGATGCACGACGAAATTGTAAGAGAAAAGAGGCGGTAACGGCCCTTGCGAGGTTCTGAAAAACGATCTAGCCTCCGAACAGGATCGGTGCACCGTCGTACTCGTAAATCAATCTGACGGTTAGATTTCCATCCTCCGAGAGACTCGATCTTCGAGTATCCTCGAGTAACCGTACCAACGACAACGACAACGACACCTATTAAGCGTGAAACGATCGCAGAAGTCGAGCAGATGAAACTCGCACAGGTGCGCACAGCTGCGCACAGGCAGCCCGTTTAGAACGTCGCCTCGCGTTTATTAGCGATTAACTTAACTAACGTTACGGACACTGTGACGCAAACTGACTAGGATGACAGCACGGTCTGGCTTATTCCTGCTCTCGTCGTGCAATTAACTCTCGAGATACTGACAACGACTCTGCGTATCGTTCGATATCGCGCGTTACACGGAATTTTTTGCACGAACAAAGATAATTATTACCTTGCGATGAATCGACGACGACAGAGTTGACGCTTCGACGTTCGGTACCGACGATCACGACAATATTAGACTATCGTTAGGCTACCGTTAATGTCAGATATTCTGACCGTAACGATCACCGACGTTGATTAGAGATTAGGTATACAGTATGAAGATAGTAGTGGCCACGCACTTTGACGCGTTTAACTTTCCGAGGTGGTTGTTGACGATGCCGCGTAGGTTATCTCGAAGGAATTTTCTTGTTGGACGAAGAGCAAAGTCTCGACGATGGACGCCCTTAACCTTTCTTGCAGCTGCCCGGGGACATTTGTCCCTTGTGGCTTTTCGTTTGATCGATGGTACCGGTTGGAATTCCATTTGTCCTCTCGCATCTTCAGCATCGCTCGCTACACTCTTGTAAACCCGCGAGTCACATTCGCGTCGATTCAAATGAAATTCGGATTTTTCTCGAGTTTACTCGAGATTGATGACTCGTTTTTCTCTAGGTATACGAGTACATTTTTAAACGCGAAACGCGAGAAACAGATGGAAGTCGTTATAGTATATACTTTTGATAAAATCTATGAAAATTATTATCGATTCCGACCAGCGTTCTATAACATTCTAATATTTGAGAAAGAAGAACGCGGAAGAAGAGAACGAAGAGAAAACGAAGGGTGATATCGAATGTAGATGCTCACGAAAGAGGAAGCGCAACGGAAAAATGGAAATCACCGATTCGTCGGTGCATTAAAGCAGGTAAAAACTGATGCTTTGTCTGACAATTATCGAGTTTATCGGTGTTAACCATGGGATTACGTAAGAAAGCCGGATGCGAGGATAATCTACGATAATGGCACTTGGTCATAATTACCGTAGGATGGCAGTTTCTTCGAGTTAATTATCTGCGCAGAGGCGTACACGGTACGCGTACACGTAACGAAAGTCCTGTTCTTTTCTTTCGAGCCGATAAACTCTACGATCGTACGACATATTTTTCGTTGCGGCCATCTTAATTCGTATGTTCGCTCGTATACATTGTAAAAAAGATAGGATGACGTATAATGATTGTAGGAAGTCGTAAAGTATACGGACGGAACGTTCGACAGTTGTAAAACGATACGTTAACCCGTGAATATACGATCATCGTGTGCATTCCCATCGATTATTAATCCGCGTTAAGTAATAAGTTCTTTGTTATTATTTACTACTCTTACTCGGTGAAAGACTGGTTTACAGTTAAATACGGTAGTCAAGGATTTTGAATAAAATGCGGTTATGTAGTCGACTATTAACGCGTTTAACAACTATATCGATTTACTACGTTAATGTGCGCCTACTTGGAGGAAATATGATAAACAGTGTAAAATATACGAAAGAATAGGAAAGATTGTAAAATACGCGAATTTCGTTAACAGATAACAATGTAACGAGTATCGAACGACTCGAAGATTAAACGAGCCGATTCGCGGAAAGGTGAAATTCGCCTCGACATTCGTACGAAATACAGTTCCACGAGAATCCAGTTTGTTTTTCTCGAATGATGGCAAGCAAGGTAGGCGTGATCGTCAAGTAACTTTCGACCGAGTGATCATTAATCACCGTTCCACGTCGACACATAGCGTTTATTAAGTACCACACTCGAGTCTCGAAGTGTTAATCAATGAGAACTGCCAGTTTAATTTCCTTTACGACACGCGTGTGCCCGTAATAAGCGTCGACTTTGTTCTATCGTAACGGTACCCCTTTTAACAGGTAGACACCTGCCATTTTCATTACCAGCAAATATTCCAAGGAAACTTTCAGCCCTTCTTTATTCGATATCGGTACGCTATAGTAAACGTGAAAGCATAATTAACCGGTTCGATTCTCTGTAAAAGCCATGATTGGCGTTTCAGAATTCGAGAAGAACCACCTGATTTTACCCACTAACAGACACGCTCTTCAATTCCGATAAATCTTCTTTTGTTTCGTTCCTACCTTCGTATCTGTTATCTAGAAGAATTACTACATATAGTACATCTGTATTCGATTCTTTGGAATTTCTCGAGTTCTACGACTCTAGGACATTTTGCGAACCAGAGATATTTAGGGATTAAAAAACGAGAAATTTCGAATCTCCATCACCTGTGCGGGAATTACCGGAGGATCGTGTTCGAAATTTCGGATAACAGAGCATTAGTATCGTAATTTATTAGCGATTAGAGTCGAATTAGAAAATTTTCTGTAACTGGCAGGTAAGAAAGAACGAGGAGAGGAGAAAGAAGAAGCGGTAAGAAACGACGACGTAAAATGGCATACGGCTTAGCTCCTCCCGAGTGTCGTTTTTCCTTGGCCACTCGGAGCCAGCTTATCGCGATAGAATATGGAAATGTCCCGACGTGGGTGCGCTGCAACGAGGATTAACGTCCAAGATAATTTTCCTCCGCAATGTGCGCGACATTACGTAAACCGCGGACGATATCGTATTACAGATATGCGAGGAAAATTTTCAATTCGTTCCGAGTCGATAAAACGTTTCAGCGAGAAAGCTGTAATTAGCCTAAAACCGAAGGCTTTCGGATGAACGAAAAATCGTCAGCAAGATCCGTTCGTTCGGCGAATAAATATGAAATATGTCGAGATAAGCCCGTGTACCGGAGTGCGCACAAATCACCGATGCAACTTCTTTCTTTCTCGCGGAACAGCAGCGTTCGCTTCGACGATTCCACGATCGGGTCACATTTCGCCTGCTCATGCATGCGTGCGGCCGAGGGTAATATACGGTTATCCAGGTGTGTCATTGCTGGCCAACGGGGAACCAATACGGCCGAGGGTCATCGAAACCGCTCCAGTTTGCTCCGATAACCTCCTAACGGAGTTTGCCTAACGTAGTTTTCCTAACGGAGTCTTTCTCAATTTTCTCCAATGTTTCAGCCTCGAGCGTAGACGCACGAACTTTTCGATGTTACCGAGATTCAAAGGACTATCGTCGGAATGAATCGACTAGTATCCAACTTATGAAATTACCGGTGCACATCGACGTAACGAAGCAAAATCTTTTTGCTACCGTCGTCGCCTCGCATCTGGCTGTGTTTAGCGCGAAACGTGTACACGGATATCGTGTGAAATTTTGTCCGTGAGAAAAGAAACTCGAGCATAGCGTCTCTCCGTGTTTTTCCTTCGAATAATCCAGCTTCCCGACGAAGCTCGCGGACAAGTCGAACGATCGCGTTTAGATTCGATATTCGCTCGGTGCTCGGCATCGAAGCGAGCGGCGGCATCGTTAAATCCTACCATGGGGGGCTAACGACGACGAAATTCCTCGTGACTCGTTCGTGTCCCTTCTCGTTAATTCGTCTCGCCCCCTCCCTCTCTGCTACTCGGCCAAGTTAATTGTCCGGAGATAATTGGACCGGTAGCCACCTGTGATCGAACGATGTCACTCGTCCGGCGAATGGTTTTCCAGGCTCGCGGCGTGGCTTGGCGGCGCGGTCAACCGACTCGCGGAAGGAATTCGTATAGGCTTGATATTCAAATGAGACGCTGACTGCTCTCGTGCCGCGCGATTTTATCGATTCTACCGATACCGGCAAATTAATTAACCCGTTCGACGAGGAAGTCAGACGTTTAGGATAACTTTGGCTCAACTTTGCTTTTTTCTTCTTTTACCTTCGAGGCTAATTTAACAATTTGTTCGACTCGGAATTCGTTCGGGTAACGCGTTCACGAAAATTTCATGAAACGTTGGTAGATTCGTTCAAATCGATCATCGATCGCTCCAACGTTTTCGATCATTTCCAACAATCTCGTACTTGACTGTATACACCGGTTTTCAATATATTGCTCGGCAAATAACAGTATCTTCGTGAATTTTAGTCTTCTTCTGTGTATTAATGATCGAATAGTTAATCCATGACATCCGGCAATAAATTGAAATATATCGGCCATTTAGAAAAGTGAAAAGTACAAGCGACAAGCTGGAGCAACCGATCGTTAATAGAGCCGTATATTAACAAACCTATATGCGAATCTATTTTTCCCTCTTCCTAGATGTTCGATCGAATCTATAATACGATTCTTTTTTACACATTTCAATTCGTACCACTTTGAGACACATCGACCCGCGTAATTGGTCAATGGCAAGCAACGACGCGTAATATCTTAACAATCGAGGAAATGGAGGAAAGAGATTGGCAAAAGTCGGTGAAACGCGGTGGGATCGGGAGATCGCGATTCTGTATCGTTAGAGAACGCAGCCGGTGGTTCGTTAGGAGCGGGCTGCATCAAATCCAGCAATTAAACGCGAAGATCGCGTTTACGCGCAGATAAATACTGGTCATTTCGCGAGACGGAACTCTTGGAGAGACTTATGCCGCGGCGACACACTCGCGAGATAGCGCAAAAGACGAGAAGCGACCACTCCCTTCTGCGATCGCCGCTGCGTTCCTATCGAACGCGCATCTTCCGCTATGCCCTTATCTTGCTCCGTTCTGTTTCGTTCTGTTTCACTCGAAAATCGCGCTTCCTTCCACTCGGTCATGGAACGAATCCGGTTCAGATTCGTTCGCAATTACGACAGTAGCGAGATATCTTTTGTTAGGACGCGTTCAAAATTTCAATTGGAAAACGGAAAGAGAGAGAAAGAGAGAGAGAGAGAGGGAGGGAGGAAGGGGAAGAATGGATCGCAAGGACGTCGATGAAGAAAAAGAGTCGCTTCTGTCCTCTCTTGAATTACCATACCGACCGGATTATCTCTTCGAACTGGAAAACATCTCCATCGTTGAGGTTCGTGAATAATCCGATAAGCGAATTAAGATTAGCAGCTTCTGATGAGCCGCTAAGTGATTATCGACGTTTGCGTATCAAGCAGAACTTCGATGACACGAAGCCGCGGACATCCCACGGAATTGATCGTCCTTCGCAAATCCCTTGACAGCTCGTCGCTATAATCGGGATCGCTTCCAGTCTTGGCATAATTCGATATTTTCTACATTTGGTACGATTATTTTTCGCGGCAAATCGTAAACGATAGGTTAACGAGGACTTTCGATCGGCAGCTTGGAGAGGAATCTTCGTTGAAGCGGAACAATGGAATCGTGCGGTGTTCGCTCGCGATTGGCAGCTGTCGTGTATCTGGCCGAGATGACCCTGCCACTCCGTACTTAGAAAGCGACTATGTCATTCCGTCACGAAACTCTCTCTCCCCCTGTACCAAGTGTTTTCCGTGTCACCGTCGCTGTCGTGTCGACCACTTCCGTTCACGTGATTTCGTGACACGTCTCTTCTAATCGTGACCGGAGTCGTTCGATCGACTGCGACCATTTAACGATTTCTTTCGTCGCCTCGCGACATTGTAATTCTCTCGATATTCGCCGCAAAGCGGCTTATATTAAACGCTTCTACTTACAGCTATCGGATTGAAAGAAATAGTTGGGTATAAGATAGACGAGGCTCGTTTCGAACAGAAATATTAGTTTCCGACGAATTCGACACAGCCTTAAGGAAAATAATAATTCTGAGCAAACATCTAGAGATGGTAACTCGTAATCGGTCGAATTACGATATAAATATTATTGTAGGCTGGTTCGAACGATTGCTCCGTCGTCTGTTCGTGTTTCGAAGAATCATACGATGAAACGGGCATTGCGAAACACCGATACGCCACTCTGGTCGCATCCAACTAACAATAAGGTGCAACGACGCGACGTTTCGGATCACGGACGATTCTCCGAGGGGGCAATGTAGCTAACGGATCGTTTCGCAATCCATGGACGTGTCCGATGGTTTCCGTACTCTGACCCGTCCTACTAGCCCCCTCGCGCACTGTCTTTATAGTACATTGTTCCCTGGAACCGATCGCGATAACGGGAAGCTTTTGACATTTCGCCGAGTTGCTCGACATCCTGGTTCTCTGCACGAATAGGACACGCGAAATTAGCTCGCTACCTTCTTCCTGGAGGACGATTTCGTGTTTCGAAGGAGATCTTTTCACCGTTAGTAAGAGTAAGAGTTTCACCTACCTTCTCGAAGAATTTTCAGGCGAGTCGAAACATCGATAAACCGATCGGGTTAATCGACGATTACGACGCGGCGATGAACGAGCAACCCTAGCAAGAACCAGTAAGAGTCCACGGGTCAAGGCAAGCGGGACCACGTGCACGCGTGTACAGCGTGTATCGTGTACACGCAATGGCGCGAGAACACAGGTGGATCTTAACGAGTCTCGAGAACTTTTTCACCTTCCTCCTGTTCCTCCTCTTTCTTCCTCGTCGTTTTCTTCCAAAGAACTAGTTTCATGAATGTAAACCTTTTGCTTTACTTTGTAATCGTTCGCTACGCAAATCGATGCACAGATAAGGAAACGCATAGTCGGTTTTCCGATCGAGATACGGTCCTGGGAACTCGAGTATACTCGATGACCCTTACCACTGGAATCTCGGAAACGCTCCAAGACGCGCAGCTGTTAAGATAAAGAGTAACGTCTGAAAAAATCGATTCGAAGAAACGATTCGGATACCTGAGATAAAAGGAACGTTATCGAATAGATTAACTCGAAAGCGTATTAGACGGTAGCTCCTTGCTACGTTAATAGTTACGTTAGTTTTTAAACGATAACTTTCGAAAGTTAAGATATGCTCGATAACGGAAGGATTCGGTTTAAGCGTAGAAATCGGCGACTCGAAAATTCCATCCGGACGGCGCGGCGTGTACCGTCGAGAACCCGAAACACTCTGACCGCGCGACTCTGGCTAACACGCAGTGTCCGCGATTAAATCAGTCGGCCGCGATGTCACCTCCGGCGCGTGGTATGCGACCAAGGAATCCTTGACAGGAGGTCGCCGGATCCTGGTGACCCCCTGTGGCGCATGAATCACCGCGAGTTGCCTCGCCGTGTCTTGTCGCCCCTCGGCCAAGGTGACAGCTGTCAAGTCACTCTGCTATACGACACACTCTACGCCATACGCCGTACGACGTAAGCCATGCACGCAGCGCCGAATCGTGTAGGAGTTTCGCGTCTCCGCGTCGCGTCGTGTCTTTTACGTTAGCGTACGAACGCGCCCGTTCCTCGCCCAACCATTGGCGTACCTCCTAGCTTCTACGTACTCTGATTTTCATCGAATTTCACTGATTTATAATATACGTATAATTAATAAACGATTACTCCTACCGATCGACCAGCCGAATACGTTATTTCTCGATCTACGTGGAACATTTTATTTGCATTTAACAGAAGTAAAGGTCGAATAGGGTAGAAAAATCGATCGCGGCCATTTAGTAGATTAGAACGCTGATCGATAAAACGAATCGAGCGCACCAAGTGACTGTGCAACTCGCTCGAGTCCCGACAGCGCATTAAAATCGTGAGCGCGATCGGATCGATTCGACGCGATAAAAGAAAACGAAGACAGCAGCTCAGAGATCGACGTAAGGTGCGAAGGTGAGAGAACCCATCGTACGACGCGACCAGCGTTGCTGTCGGATCACGCTTCGAAGCTCACACGTTTTTCCTTCTCGCTTCTCGTTCGTTAGCTAATGGAATTACTTTAACGCAATGACACAGCGATTACATAATTGCGAGCCTCTCGTTGACTCTGTGCACCAACTGTGCCCATTACTCTCCGCTCCTGTCCGCCATGTTTCGCTCGCTCTCTTCGACGAGTCGTCCGCTTCGTTCCGCTCGCGTCCGAAGGAGACTCGGTCGATTATTCCTCGGAGACAAATGACGCGGACACCGGAGAGTAATGAACGGCAACGAGTACTCGGTGCGCGTGTCGAATGGTTTCCGAAGGGATGCACGTTCGTCGACTTCCCTTCGAGCGGAAGTCAGAATTCGGTTAACGCGACGACGGTGACTCGCGTTCTAACGTGGATCGTTCGAAACAGTTTCCTCGATTAGTCGTTCGAAATGATACTACGTATGTACGACGAGTGAAATCGTTTCGTCGAATAGCAGCACTGGCCGCGCGTCGCGTCGCAGCGATCGTCTTAAGAAATTTCGACGAAAAAGAGTTCCGTAAGCGGGTAGAATTTAGCGAGTAACCGGAGAGATTGGCGACGTAATAATAAATGTCGTTAAGCCGAAGAAGACAGGGCACGAGGGTCGCGAGGAAAGAAGCCGAAGCGATACGTCGTTGTTTGCCGTTCGCGACTCCGAGACAAGGGGGTAAGTCTCGAAGAGCCGACGCGCGGACAGCTCGGCGTTAATTACGCCACGTGGACGATCCTCGGACCGTCCTCGGACCGTCCTCGAATCGCCGATACATCAATGTCCATTAAAATCCCCTTCGTAGCAGGATTTATACGAGTGAACCGTGAAAGTTTCGCGCGGCTTCGAGGACACGGGCTTTTAATTCCACGTATTTGTTCGTTATTTATGTACCGTTTAATACCGAAGCAACGAGACATTTTCAATCGAAACTTCTATAACCACGAGCTAGCGTAAGATAAATATTATGAAATTTCTATCGCCGTTTATCGCGCTAATTAATAATTTGTCGATGCTCGTAAAACGTTTATTTAATTTCTTTCTAAATACTGTTGGTCCGATCGCGATAACAAAACTATAGGATCAACAGGATTACACTCCGCAAAGCATAAAAATTCGAGGACCCCTTTAATCATCCTACCCTTCGCTATTAATTCCATCCCTCGAGCTACTATTCCACGGTTTTCATTAAAAGCACGAGTCTCCCTTTCGCTCGAATCCGGCTTAAAACAATTGATACCTCGTAGTCCGTCATAACCCCAACCGAAAAGAAAAAGAAGAGATAAAATCTTCTCAGCCCTCGAAGTTCGGTCAGTTATAAGTATCCCAGTTACCGTTTCACCCTTTCCACGAAGCTGTCCGTGAAATAAAAACGAGAAAGAGCAACCAAAGTACGGTTACGGTAGAAAAAAAGGAACAAGCTTTCCCGGGGGTGCCGTGAACGTAAAGCTTTATGCAGGCGTTTCCATCATACTTCTCGGCGATTAGGACGTATCGCCGTTAAAAATGCATGCAATTAGTTGAAGCCACCCTTAAAAGCGCGTTGCTCCTTACGAGACGTTCGAACAACCCCTTCCTTCGGATGACAAAATTACGATCTACCGGGTGTCGTTAATATCGTGTCGGCTGAAAAAAAGAACGAGAAAATAGAAGTTGAGAGAGAGAGAGAGAGAGACACGATGCGCGAGCAACGGAGGATATAACACGATTTCGTCTGAGTTACGATTAGGGGTTATACGGGTATTTTAAATCGATACGCAGAGCAGACCGAAGCGAGCTCGATCGCAGCTTCTAACCTTGGTGTCTACCTGTTCCATGTTACGCGAGAATCTAACCGTCGCTAGAAATAGACGGAACAGGATAGCGAAACGCTCGAACGTTTTATTTAAGGGCTGATTCGATCGGAAGTCGTTTATCGTGCGCAAAGTAGCATCGAGGTGGTATCGACACGGTAGCGGCGAGCAACGTTGATCCTTCAGACCTTTTCGATCTTCGTCAATTTTCAAGTTGATTTCGAAATTCGACGATTCGAACACGCATAAATTTCGTTGTCGTACAACCGAACATCGTTCGCGGAACGCATTGTAGGTACTCGCGAACGCCCGCTGTTCGTACTTTCACAGCCAAGTTTCATTTTTTTTCATCCTCGAAGGCGGTTAACGAAGCTCCTTCCTCGTTCCACGACAGATGGCAGATGGAAAGAAGGGCTTCTTATACGGTTCTCGAGATATATAGCCACGTTTCCTCGAAATTAACGCGACAACTGCGGTAAATGGAAGTTTCCTGCTGAGGAGAATCGATCATTCGTACGACGCAACGAATGGAGATTCTGCGACTAACGGAAGAGTCTTCGAAGCGTGCTGCGAGCTGACAAATCGGGAATTCTACGTAGTCTTGGTTGGTAGCCCTTGATCGCGTTTTGCCTCTAATTAGACTGAAAACGACATCGTTTTCATGAAATTCTTCGGGCGAACGTCGAAAATTTATTGGAATAAAGTTATACCGTCGATAAGTTCGCTCGGTTCAATTGTTTCTAGCGCAATTCGAAATAACGTCGCGCGATGATCGCGTGTTCGTAGCACACGGATCGATGAGAATGAGGCAAAGTCGTTCCGAGCATCGTTCCTCGAGGAAAAAGGAACGCGAGAGTTCGCGGCTTCACGAGGACGTCGTTCCCGTCGATTTCACAGCCTTGCACGACATTTACGAGCGTTATAAAAGGTCTTAATCGGAATTCGAATCGAATCGAGTTCGGCAGGCTGGCCCGATAGCGATCTGACCTCACTTGGTTCAATCGGCGCGACAAGATCGAAACGGATGACGAGCGACTTCACAATAGTCCCGACCGAGGGAGATTTACGATAACGTCGATCGTTTCGCGAGTCCTTCATTCGTCATGACAGAACAGTGCGACTGTCAAAATCGCCGAGGAGATGCCGCGGAGTCGTCTCGGTGTCGTTCGATGTCCGAATCCTTCGATCCTGTCCTTTTTACCCTTCGTTCGTGATCGATCTTGATCAGCGACGTCCGCTGCTTTTTAACGATCTCTTACCGTTGCGATTTTCGCCGTGTGGCGAATAGAAAGAGAAAATCGGCAGAAATACATTTTCGCGCGACCGATCGAAGCTGTAAGTATTTTAGAGAACTTATCGACAACATTCATCGTTATTTGTCATCTCGGCCGAGTCGATATTCCGTAAAAGGAGTCCGCTAGTAATATACCCACGAGAAGAGGCTTAACAAGTCCATGGAACAGCAGGTTTTTGCACGGGTAGCAACTTTTGATCTCGATTAGGGGATGACCGTGAATAGAAGAAACAAGGTGAACTGGTCGCAACCGAGTAATTTATCGAGTAACCTATCCCGTGTCTCGTAACATGCTTACGCTTCAACTTTTGCTTCGCCGTTACTTATTTTAAGTTAAGCGGTCGAGAATTAAGATGCGTTTAAACTAAAACTTGACAGGAATTTCGGGAATTGGAAATTTGAAAAACGGTCAAACGATCGAGGAGAAAAGGTCCGAGTAAGAAAATTTGACTCGAAAGTGTTTTCATCGATCCTTCTTCCGTTCAGCGAAGCGAACACGTACGAGTCGCTTCTGGCACGGTCGATCATCATCGGCTATTCTTCCGTATTAATTTGCTGGAGCGTACACTGTGCACGAGACAAAGCGAGCAAAGCGTATGTGTCGCCTCGAACCGATTGGCCGGCGATGATAAGAGTCCCACGAGCGTCTTTTCTTTCGTTCTCGAAGCGGTTCAGAGTGATCCTTCTTCCGCCTGTTCCTCTTCATCATCGTCTTCGTCCTGCTTCTTTTTTCCGTCTTCCCTCTTCTTCTTTCGGGGGACGTTCGTTCGTCGTTCGTTACGGATGGTTGGTTACCGCTAGTAAAAATCCTTTGTGCCGTCACCAGTCATAATGACATCGGCTAAAAACTGTCAATGCTGGCGTGTATCAGCTTCCATGCATGCATTACCACCGACCAGTCTTCTACCGGGCTTTTTGCCTCCTCTTCGGCATCTCCGTTGCTCTCTCTTCGTCGAAACATAGATACGCTAATCGCTTGGAATCGCTGCTTCGATTTTAAGAATTTCGCGAGACAGATATTTCTTCGGATTTGTGAACGATTGGAATTTCAATTGGCAGATTTCTACATTTTATTCGACTTGCGTCCGCTCAACAACTTCTTCTCGCTAGATTAAATCGTTATTTCTCGGTGAGCATGTTCGTAGACGATAAATCGGTGTAAGATTCGAAAAATAAATGATTCAACAGAGTGAACAAGAATTGGCGAAAAAGGATAGGATCGAAAGGCCGAAGAAGACGGTGAATCGAAAACCACTAAAGAGGTACACGTGCAACGTTCGTAGACGTTGTCGTTCGGTTATCTGAAATCGCTCGATTTTCGTTTTTTTCTTCTTCGTCCGTTTACGGTATAATCTATCGAGGAAATAATCGAGCTGGGTCAATTTTATCCGAGATCCGTGGGCAAGGAAGAACGTTGACGACCGTAGCTGTGGTTACGAAATAGATGCCACGTTAGTTATTCGTTCCTCATTTTCGTAAAATTTTTAACGAAGAAGAATGTTCAATTTACTCGAACACGTACTTAACTTATTCGCTTCCGTAACACGAATATACGAAATACTTGTGCTCTAACTACGCATACATGTAGATAAGTATTTTTTCATCGGAATTCGTGATAAATAGCGGGGTAACGAAAATACGCTATTATGGAGAACTTGGTGTTAGTAGCGAACGGTCATGCAGTGGGCGACAGAAGTATCCGGTTCGCTAAAAATCGACCAGGAATAGAATGTTTTTCAGCGAAATGAAATATCGTAGGTGAACGGTTGACCTGGACGATAGCCATCGTAGCGAAAGGGTCTATCCTTTGAAAACGTAAGCGTAAACGTAAGCGTAAACGTAAGCGTAAGGGGATCGAGAGGACGCGCGATGGCATGCGAGCTTTTCGCCTGTTGCCTAGCGGGTTACGGTGCTCGGGTGCACCGGCAAAGTGGAGCGTACGCAATTGGCGGCCCGTCTGTGTTGTGGTCTTCCACGGCGTCACGCATCGTCGATCACGCCGCAAATCCGTTCGAGCCGTGATATCGCATCGACGTACCCGCGCCTCTGCAAATTGATCGCGCCATCGCAACGGAGACTCACGGATTCGCTCGCGCGTCTTTCAGCTTTCCGGGCGAACCGAGTTTTCGTCGAGCACGTGGATATTCGAAATTTGAAAAAGATTTTTCGAAAACATTCGGCTTTCGTTGGTGTTGCGATCGTTTCGCGCGGAATCGTCTGGTTGGATTAGCGATTTATCGAATAAACGAGCGATAGAAGGTACCGTCGAGCATCGAACGACGCGATCGACGAACATTTATCTTCGCACGGACGCCATGGGTGTAGGTGAACAGTTGAAAGAGCGCGCGTCGCGAGACGGCGAAGGAGCAACCGGTCGTTAGGGGGTCTGCGTTATGCTTTAGTCCGTTAAAGCGTAATCGTTTATAGGAGTCATGCGAGCGACGAACTGGCAGTTTCCAAGTTTTGCCTAACTGCCGTCTGCGATGAAAGGAGAGCAGGCAGAAGAGAACGGAATGGAACGGGACGCAGCGCGCACGCGGGTCAAGGAGGAAGGAAGCCGGGCCAGGAGGGTAGGCTCGTAGGTTCGCGAGCAAGTAACACCTTCGGCGTCGCGTGATACCGGTAATTACTGAAAAATACCCGGCCAGCCCTGGTGTTCTCGCTTTAGCTCGGCCAACAAAACGCCTTGCCAATTGCTCGTTACGTGCTATCGTGCGCGTAAACGTACCACCCAACCTCTTACATTTTGAAACTCGGCCGCTTATGCTCCCTAAATGCCTCGAACACGCTTCGTGGTCTCGATACGCGTCTCCAAACGATTCGACGTGTCGAGGTTAACTGTCGGTCTAAAGGTTAATTGTCTTTCATCGAACGAAGGCGATTTAATTAACGCGCTTCCGAATTTCTTTCGCGGCCGAGCATTCCTTCGCTGCTCGATAAAGTCGCCGCGATTCGATTTCGATACGTACTCCGTAAGTTAGTCGTAACTCGAATTGGCGAACGTTCGTCGGATCAGCTGTAACCGTAAATAAAATGTATCGAAGTTGAACGATATTATATTATCGGTCGGAGCAGCGTATATAAAGTGTGCTCGAATCCGGTTGCGGCTTTTATCATTTACGCTCGAGATCGTGATTTTTCATATTCGATTAATTGACGCGGCCCGAACGTCAGCCGAAACGCTTAATCGTGAGTCGCCGTGTAACTTTATTAACCCGCGGGACCTCGATCGCCTCTGCTTCGCCGACGCGAACGGGTTATCTCCCGTTTCCTCCGGGATTGATATGCCAATTAAGCGGTACCTTCAGGTTGAAACTGCGAGCAGCACGCGTGCTCGAACTGTTCGTTTAAACCTTACAGTTCACGGTTTACAGTTTACGCCGCTGACTGTCCGTCAGAAAAACCTTACCGATTTAGCCTACTTCGCGCTCAAGCTGTTCTATCCTCCTTATGTACTATCTTACGTATTTAGAATGCTATTATACGTTCATCTTACTACCAACGAGAACATTTGCCTTCGAGAAATTGAAAAGGCTAAACTTTATCGATACGCACGTGTCGATGCTTTAACAGAAATATCGTTTAACACGATATACAGATACGTGCCGAATAGAATCTTTATCGGGTGCAACTCTGTATTTTCCGATCGAGATATCGTTGGATGGTATTCGGCAAATAGTCGGACAAATTATTCCCTATTGGAAATGAAACGGTTCCGTGACTGAGAGAAGTCGTTGGCTAACTCCTTAAAAATTGTTTCGAAGATTAGGTAGCCGAGCGACGGTAGCGCGATAAAATTGCAACCGCTTTCGTGATCAAGAAATTGTTGAATCGCGTTTGAAAAGTTCTTGAAAATTAAATACTTGAGCGTGATACGAACAAGATTGCTACGGAACTTCCCTTTTGTTTCGTGATAAAGTAATCGTTTCATAAAATACCGTAAACGAGCTTCAAAATTAAATGCCAATCGTTCTTCTTCGCTTTTGGGCCTTCGTAAATGGTACATATTACATGGCACGTGTTATTTCCAACTTCCTCTCCAGACTGATTTCAAATCGGCGGTGGTTATTTTGTAAAAAGGAAAATAGTCCTCGTATTCGCAACGTGTAACGACGCGAATTTTTTCGATCGACTTACGAGGCTAACTCGTAAGTTTGCCTGGCTATTTTCTACGATATTTATACGATATTTATACGCGAAAGAATCTGCCGGAGACGATAAATGATAATTTTGGTCGGTAACGAATTGGAGGAATTATCGACGAGGCGAAAGAGCACCGAGCGCGTTTATCGTCGGGCACGGAAGACGGTTTTTGTTATCCGGACATTGAAGTGGCAGCGGAGAGAGTCGAAGCTCTTTAGAATTCGCGCTCGAGGCAGAGAAAAATATCCAAGATGAAATCGGCGAGGGTCAAAATGCATGACAAATAACGAGGCTTGTCCACCGGCGGAATGAAACAAAACCCTCTGGCAAAGACGCCATGCCGCTTTGTTCCCATTGTGGCCCGGTCTGGTGTCACTTCAAGGTAACGTTGCATTCGGTCGAGCGCGGTGTCGGATCGCCATCAGATGACGCTTGATAAAGGAACGACAAATTGGTACCACCCGAACGACTGCTGCTCTTCGCGGAAGATCCGACCGCGATAACGTTCGTGTCGATAAACACGCTACACGACCCCGTGCCTCTCGCGATTTCATGCATCGCCGTACACAATTTTCGTACGTGTTTCCGGTACGTTGAAAAATCGACGTTTTTTGTGCTTGGATACGCTTCGACTCCAGAAAGGATAGACGTCTTCTCTTTCTCGTCCGAGAGACGTACATTTAAATTTGTCCACTTACTCGCAACTATTTCGTACGATCTTCCGCGCAGCAAGAACAAACAGTGGAAAAACATCGAATCGTAACGGCTACGTAGACGCATCGATCATTATCGCCTTCTTACGACTTACAATTTATAATGTTCCCGGTCACTTATCTCGCGTTCAAGTTTCGTAAACGAACCTATAATCCATCATCAGAAATATCCACTACTTTTTAGCTACCAGAGTTAATCTACTAGAACTAAAGAGTCTAGTAAATGGAGACAAGATAGAGGAAGAGTCGATCGATCATCGAAGAAGGTTAATCGATTCAGAAGGTAAGGACACGTAAAAATTCAGATGGAAATGCCGTGATACGAAGAAGAAACAGGTCCTACCGATAGCCGTGATATCATCGGACGGTCGACTATTCACAACGGATACATTGTTTCCGAGAAAAAAGTCACCGTGTGCGGTGGATCACGGTTGGTCGATTACGGATCTCGATTCGATGAACACCGGTCCACGTCCGACGGCCACGGACAACCAAAGAGAAAAGATTTCCTACGCGGTAGGAGGATCTTCCGCTTCGTTTCGTCGTACCTATTCGATCGGCAATAAACGCGCTACAACTTTCTGGCGTCAACGTTTAACGTCGAACCCTCGACATTCCGATTACTTCTCTGCTACTTTACAGCCGAGCGTACGTTTTTAGAGGAACAATGTCGTGAAATTAACGAAACTGAACTACTTGCAAATTTGTTGTCGAACGAACGGATTAATTTCGATAGTAACTATACGAATTTTAACATCGTTTAGACGAATAGCCAACTCGAAGGACAACACGGTTCGGAACGAGCGTACGTCGAATACATTCGACGAAGATATTAATTAAAGAGAGATAAATTTACGAGGGGCTGAAATAAAGGCGAAAGGAACAAGACGCTTTCTCGTTTTGCCAAGGTTCGCGTTCGCGTCGTAGACAAACCGGCAAAATATCGTTACACGAAAACCGGAGTCTCGTCGTCCTGTTTCTTTCCGAGTGGCATCGGCTGGTTGTAACCGCGATCGTAGTCGATGATTGACTCGGATGACATCGACGGTTATTAAATCAAGATAACCGGTTTACACTGGCCAACCGGCAGGAAATAATGGCGATCGAGTTTGTACGAATATATATGTCCGTGACAAAGGGAGGACACACGAGCGTGTACCTACCAAGCTGGTTCAATCACGAACTACAAGAGATCGACGATCAGCTTCGTCCTCTTTGTCCTGACCAATGGCGCAATCATCTTTCGTGTTCTACATTTTTTCCTTTGTGTCGTATTAAATTTTACATTTGAACGTTGTTATTATGCCAAGCGATGAAAACGTTCTCTTTTTTTCTTCGAATTAATAGTTAATAGCGTTCAGTAAACAAGTAGAACATTTAACATCATTTGGTTAATAAGATAACTAATAAATTAGTATGTCGAAAGTTCGAAAGGAGAAAATTTCGGAGGTGGAAGGTAAGTCGAGGAAAGTTAAAGAAAAGTAGAAAAAGGATAAAGTAGCGAGGGTATAGATAAAGAGCATAGAGGTTCGGACGAAGGGATTTCTTCGACTAGTCGGACTAAAGCGGAAGTTTTAATGGTGGCTGAAGCAAGCTGGCGGAGAAAACACACGGTGGAAGACACCTCCCGGCGAAAATCCTCGGCAAAGAGGAGCAAGCCTCTCTGAATAATGAACCGTGTTCTCGGGTGCTTTATGCGGACCGCCGACCAGTCCCGTTTCCGTAAATTATAACCATTAGCGGCACTCGCGTTCCCCGTTACCCCTCGTCCGGGATAATTCTCGCGAAATTAAACGCACCGAATCAATTACTCGTCCGTTGCTCACCGAACACGATGGGAAATTGTCAGCTTGTCACCGTAACCGATGTTACATTTTAAGAAAACAATTTAAAGACGCGAGACGCCGTGATCGATTTTATGCCGCGTAGCCGTTCAGAATTACACGAAAGACAGGTTAAACGCGATAAACGCGATAAACGCGCGTCGAGAATGGATTAAAATGGTTAGGTTAGGTTCAGTCTGTATACCATTATTTCGCTTCGAACGTAATGCATCGAATAGCATTATTTACAGTTACAGAATGTGTAATCCGTTCGGTACTCTCTAAATTGCTAGCATTATGCATAGTCGATTCGGGATAATAGTTGGAGACGCGTCGCGGTTGTTGGTCGTGACAAGTTTCGTCGGAGTCGAGATTACTTAAACGAGCACGAAACTCGACGACTTCTGACAGAAAATTCGTCCTGGGATCAGCGTTGTGTACCTTAAAAGGCGTGTCGCTCCTTGACCCGCGTTGCTGTTCATCCGTCACGCTTGTCGGCTTTCGGGACACGGTTATACTTCGTACCAACACGATGCCAAGACCTGCTACAAACTCGCTGTGTCTCGGCACGAATTTATAAATTCGCCGACGAAACACCGTGATCGTCCAAGGACATCTGTTCGAGAAGTTCACCTTTCCGGCAGAGGAGCCGAATCATTTACGAATCGTTTCGCCGAACCGTTCTATAATATTATAATTTCTATATTCTCCAAGTAGTTCGCTTCGCGATAATAATTCGCCGATAAAAATATAGAAAAATATCAAGTTACGAAACTATTAATCCCGCGAACCGATCATTCGAATGATTTTGCAGAACGGTGAAACCGTGGTCCGACAAGTGGTCGGACGAAGAAATCTAATCGGACGCGCGTAATGACACGGCATTTAATAAAACGTTATTGAGTTTTTTATCGGTCGACGATAACGACAACGCTAGCCAGCGAGAGAAGGAGGCCGATTGATTTCTTTTGATAATACCTGTTCCACTAGATCGCCTTTTATCGTAGTATAATCCTTATTAAATTTCAACTGGTTCCGGTTATCATGCTCCATCCGAACGAGCGACAACGAAATAACATCGGACATTAACGAACACGCATACTTTTCCACCGATCCTAAATTTGCACTTTCTCCGTAGCAGAATTTTTCGAATCGGTGAAAAATCGATTTCTCGAGCGAGTCTCTTGAGGAAATTGTGCGAGTGTTGCTCGCGCACGCGATCGTCGTTGTAATTGAAATTGTCGGTAACGCGGTAAATCGACAGGCGATGTAGCTCGGGTCCGAAAACTTTCGAAGGTTATAATTGTAAGAGGCGAAAATTGTTGAATTTCGTGTTGCGCAAGAGTTTATCCTTCAATTTGTTGAACGCGTGCTCGTTATCTTGACTCGAAATATCTTGAAAAATTTCCGACTGACGCATCGTGACAAGGGAAACGCCCAAGCACTCGGATCCGAGTCAAAATTCACTGACACTTTCGATCGATCGTAAAAACGAACGATCCGTTTCGCTGTATGGAAGCGTGTAATTCGTTCCCTTCAGCTGGTGCGCGATAAGCGATTCGCGTTATCTTCGGTCATTCGATTTGACCTGGATTTATGTGATCGCGATCGAAGCTTCCTCCGCGTAAGATAAGTTTCATCCGTGGTCTCGATTTGTTTCAGGTGCATTGCACGCGGACCTTGCAACAACGTCCCAGTCATCCTAGCTGGTTTCCTGTCTCTGCTTGATAAATCGCTTCGAGTACGCGGCGCACTACCTTACAGTACGCGCCCGTAAAAGGAGCAACGTCGATCAATCGAACGAACGACTAGTCGATTAACTTCTCTTTAATTTCGTCGCGACAGGAAGAGCAGATAACCTATTATTACGATTATCGCCGACAATTCTAATAAAGGTATCGAATCGAACGCGCATTCTGGATAATCGTTTAATCGAATACGACGCTTTCTTGATCGCATGTTGTTTCTTCCGCCTCGAAGAAATCGTAAATTCGGTCCAACAACTATAAAAGCGATTAGATATAAAAGCGCGCGTTGCTTTTCCACGATTTCGCCGGGTAGCGTTTTCGAGAAGTCTCTGGGAATCGCGAGGACGGCGCGGTGAAACGATCGTTCATAAATTGCCACGGCCAAGTCGTATAACTTTCTCGCGCGATACCCAAAGCAGAATCGAGCGTACAGCCGTGCGCGCAGCTGGACAATCACCTTTCACGCTCGTCTCCTGCCAGTTTCTCCCGACTGGACGGACATTTTCCATTTCGAATTGCCTCCAGGATGCTCCTATCCTCTGCCACTTTGTTGCCGTTGCGTCTTCCACTTCCGAGGACGGTTACCATTCTCCTCGAACAACCGTGTTTCGATAGTTTTATCGACCACGACCTCTCGCGAATCGCGTACCTCTTCGACTACACCGTTCATTTTTTTTCCATATTCGATGTCAGTTATGAAACGCATCTGCTCCGTTGATGGAAAAAAATATACTTTCGTTGCGTCGAACGGGACACCTGTCTTGCTTTGTAATACTTTTACGGAACGTTTGTCACCGTACACGAGTAATTTCTGTAACTTTAAACTTTCGCGCGACTTTAGCGAACTACGGCATTTGTGACGCTGCTTAATCGCGTACCGTTTCGAAACGGAAAGTAGCGAGGTAAGAATTATTAAAGGGGAAAGGATCGAAACGAAGGACCGTGGCGCGTCTTTTCTCTGGCTTTTCGCTACGAAACGAGTAACTCGGTAGAATTTTATTTTCCTCCCACGTGGTTGAATTTCGAAGCGTCCAGCTCGAAGAAACCGAGCCATCACCGTGGCAGAAAGTTCCGAGCGCGAAACCGCTCGCTTCAGCCTACACGGAAACGATCCTCGGCTATGATTTATAGACGGTGGCTAGTTATCGTGAAAGCGGAGAAGTCGAGCGGCATCGGTTTGCAACGTGGATCGTTCCTCGAGTCCAAACGGACGTTCGGCATTCCGAGCTAGATTACTTTGTACTTTTGCGACTCACCTGTGCCAAAGCGAAATCAATTTCTGCCACGCAGTGGACAGTTTTAATTTTCCTACGATTGTTTTCTGCTCGTCGCTGCGTGACCGAGCTTCGCTCCTTCTAATCGATCACTGACAACCAGCCTCCACAACTTTATCTACGGAGCTTCGATATTTGTTCGCGATAACTCCGAAAGAACATTTCGAGTTTCTTCGAGCTGGTTTCGAAACGATTAATTGCAGATGTAACATCAACGATGCGTATCGTGCATAAAATCAGAAAATTTCAAATTTAACGTCTACAAATTGACACGCCGTGCTAAGAAATAGCTTACACGGCTATGGTAATTTCATGGAAACTTCTTGCTTTTAATAAGATCGATTTATCGCTTCTCGCGAGATCTTCTCGGACGAATATGTCGCCTGTCGCGCCGCGCCGCGCCGCGCCGTGTACCGTTAAACGATGTTCGGAGCGTGTTACGTTCAATAAAAATTTGAAAATTTTCCTTCGAATGTTTTGCTTGTCTTAAATAAAGAGCGACTCCACGGTAGACGAAAATCGGCCGAAACTGTACGGGTAGGAAGATTTTCGCGTCATAAAGACTCGGATATATCTCTGCGGATCAGCGAACTAGCAATTTTTGAAAGTTTCGCCGCGCAACCTCTTGCAATTTCTACATAACAGCGGGAGCAGAGATTCGATTGATTCAAATCACGGACGTAGATCGATCGTGCGCTGTAAAAGCCAATAAGTGGGAAAAGATCGAACGTTTTCACCGAGTAATTAGAGACGAATTTACTTCCCTGTCGAAGGTCAACGTTGCCAATCAATTAAGACCGTGGCTGTTAATTAGCGAGGGAATCAGGTAATTGATACCGATTCGAGGTAAATCGCGATCAAATTAGCTCGCTCGGTATCAGCCACTTTAATTGGCCAACGACGAATTAATCGTGTACCCTGGACTCGAATAAACGGGATTTAGTTTATCCAGATTTTAATTGGTTCCCGTGACAAGAGGGCTGGAAGAATGAACGAGATACACTCGTGATTGTCTTCTGACTCGGGTATCGTTGCCGTTCACCGCTCTTCGGCAGATATTAAATTTCATAGATCGCGCGAATATCGCGTTAATAACGCGTTCATGAATTTTCATCGGAACCATCCCCGCTCCATGCCCTGTGCACAGGTTACACAGAAGACGAAGCGATGAAATTCTTGCGAGTAAACGATCACGATACGATAACGTACGTTCGTTCCTCGATTCGACCGAATCGTTTATTATATCGCGTATTTTGCTAAAAATAACCTGTTTCGTTTGAAAAGTTCACTACTACTCGTTACGCGGAATAACTATATGTATACACCGGTGTATAAATGACACCGAATCTAATACATTTTACTGGTTACTTCCGTTTTCGTTGCATACTTTTCAATGACGACGTATCGATCGGAAGGACGAACGAAAGAAAAACACAACGCTGCGACGCGACGGTCGATTTGTTAAACGAGAGTACACACCTGCCCGGGTATCGTTCCGGGACAATAAAGCCCTATCTCGATCTCCCGAAAGGTCCTTTTACCGTCTTGCCAGCAGCCAACCTCACGGGAGCGATATATCGCTCGAAATAATCGTGTATAGCGTTTCGCTGCGAAGGTAGCGTGGTCATTGTCCTTGGTCGGATAATTATTTAGTTTATCGCGGTATATACTCGACAAAATTTTATTTTATTTCGAATTCGATCGTTAATAAGGTATCGACGCTAGCGACGGAATCGGGACCAGTCTATAGAGCATAGAAGGAGGGGGGCTCGTAAATCTCGAGAGGCCGTTTCGCCTGTTCGCGGAGTCGTGCGAATGCAAAAACGACACGGGACGACATTGTAATTTTAAACGGTCGTACTTTGTACCAGCAACTATGCTCAGAGGCTGTACAGTCATCAGAGTGTAGGAACGATGTAATCCAAAGGGTCTATAACCCTGGAAGAATCTCGTTTTCCTGTACCTGTCTCGGGCTCGTTTCGCATACTAACGCGCGATTCTTAACCCATTTGCCTCAGAAGCGGATATATCCGTTTATTTTGCTCGGCCGTTATCACGGAAGCGGTCATATCCGCGTGCATAGCTCGATCATAGAGATTTCTGCCAATTTCTCGATGATACCAGCAATCTCTTCGCTATTTTTTGTTCCAACGTTAAAATTCTATCCGCGTACTGTACGGACTACCCCCGAAACGAAACCACGCGGGTTTACTAGGCTCTAGGTATACTATAAACGCGAAAACTATTCTATAAAAGCATAGGTCGGAGCCGATCGTGTCGGTAGAAGAAGTTGAAGCAATTAAAAGATCACTGGCTATCCGAGAGTGATCTAAATATTAGAAACGGAAGAAGCATCTTGTTAATTATAAGTTACGCCGGCAACGTGAGCGATGAGGTCGTTTGACTCGATGACCCTCTAATTATCCGGTGCACCGTAGTCGAGTAACACAAAGCTTAATTAATACGGTTGCAACGAAATGAATTTCATTTCTCCAGCGCCTAATCGCTTCGAGATAATGTCCTGTTTCATAAGTACTGCTCGAGTTTTGTAATTGCACGTTTCTTCTTTTCTTCTGCTTTTACTTCGAGCCACAGACAATTTGCACTCGACTAAAGCGACCAAGCGAATACGTAACACTGGCCATCGTCGGTGCTAACTAACCGCAAGATTCATCGATAAGAGGGACGATCGAATCCAGGCTGCAGAGGAAAGGAAAGAAAGAAGAGAAGAAAATTAGCGGAAGAATCGATCGAGCAACGATCCGGAAGAACGAATCGTCCTTCGGGCTTCGAAGCAGATTCCCATTGGTAACGGTCGACCGTTAGCGGACCTTGAACAGCCAGATCTCTCGTTGGTACTCGCTAGCGTAATTTACTCGTCGAGCGCCGGCGGCATCGTTCTCGTTAGTTGACCGATTGCGAATTAAGGGGAGAAAGAGAACGTGAAAGTAAGAGGATCACCGGCTACCGGTGAACGAGCTTTGCCATCGACGTCGCACGATAGAAAGAGAAGGATCGATCGATGAATCACGATCGAGCTTGTGGATAAGTTCGAACGCTTCGGGTTTGCATATACACGCGAGATGCGTGACGCGTATCAACGTCTTCGTGGACGTGGTTATGCAAATCGTCTGGCTGCCCTGTGGACGTGATAAAAGCACCGATCATCGGTCATTTTCGTTCGTTAAGAGACGTCCGAAAGAGATCGCTAATCTGCGAACAAGGAGATAAAGGCTGTCTCTTCGTGTACGTATCGGTGGCTGTTGATCGCGGGTTACGGCCATCGCTTCGCGATCGTTAATTCAAGGATCTAGTACGAACGATGTATCGACGACCACGTTAGAGTACTTTTTCGACAGGTTTTCGTCTTCGATTCGTTCACGATCGAATGAATTTCACCGATTCAACGATTTAAATCATTCAATTTCTCTACTACGAAAAATTACTACTACAGTTAGCTTTTGCTACATTTTTATTGAAATTTATTAGCTAACAGTAAACCTAACCGATATTTAAGTTACTATAAGGTTACTAGAAGCTTAATCGTCGTTTAAATCGTCGTTTCATAGGACTCTCGTTAGGAGAACCATATGACTCGTGTTCACGGTCACGATGTTCGGAATAAACATTTCAATCGTGACTATGCGAGCCGGTATAATCGAGAAAAGTCGAGGAACTTGACGCTACGGCGGAACGGTTAGGTCCGGTCCGGGGTGATTTCGATTTCTCGTCGAGTCAGCGAACGATCTCTTTGCCGACTCGCGCGTTATCTGTTTCCTCGAATCTCGGAATCGAAGCGTACGAGAGGAACAAGCACGCTGCCATCGTGGCCACGACTGGCAACTTTAATTGGAGGTTCGGCAGCTAGCTCGAAAGAAACGTGGAACGTGTACGGAGTGAAGATGCCACTCGGTTTTCTCGACTGGTTCGATCACCGTTGCTGGACACACGTCGCGTTGCTCCGAGTCGCGTCGCGCCGCCTCGCGTCGAGTAATACCCCGTTACCTTCGTCACCGACTGTCTATCCGATGCTACTCCTTTTAATGTCCGCCACGGTGTCACCGAGATTCTGCTAATTGGACGGTATATAAGTATAAGAGAAACTCGCGATGCCGAAGAAGGACACGGAACAGGACTGCACGGTGAAACGAGTGACCGTGAAAGGACGAAGGTGTTGGCTTCGTGGTTGCCGCGAACGAGTCGAAACGGAACGCGATACCGAAAGCAGGAGAACGACAATTATTCTTTCCTCCTAAAGTTTTACCGTTACCGTTTTTAACCTCGCTAACTGTTACAGCGAACGACGAATCTACTTTTCTCCTATCGATCCGATGTCTCTTATTTTCGCTTTCGAGTAAATTACTCGATGGACGAAACGCTAAAATAAAGTAAAATGTAAAAAAAGAGATGAGAGATCGCGTTCTGTCGATCGGATTAACGACGACGACCATCCACGTGGACAACCGAGTCAACGGTCGTTAAATTTAATGGGTCCGCTCGTTAATTCCGTATATACCGAGGGTTTCGCGTACGCAATAACGAATTACGCAAACGACTCGACTCGCTGTTGCTCGAGCGAACGAGAGCATTTTCATAATATCCCCTCCTCCTGGAACCGTCGTCAATTAACCGACGGTACGTGCACGCGTCCAGCTCGAGACTCGAGCGACCAGTCGAATTTCGACCGCGAGGGATTCATTTTCACGCGACGTATCGTCGTTTACGATAACGCTCGTTAGTCGTTACCGATACCGCGACTCTACCGAATGTACGATCGAGTCGTATTCCACATTATTCCTTTTCAATAATGTAAATAAGCCGATACGCACGCTAATTTGCTGACAACGCGTTACGATGGTCGCGTTATGACCTCGTTGGACCTCGTTTACTATAGCGAATCGACTGTGACGTCGATTAAAATTCGTGTAACGCGATAATCGTCGGTTATTACGCGGTAAAAAGTCCCATTGAATCGTTGAACGAAGCGGAAAGCTCTGTTGCAACGTCCTCGACGTCTCCGACGATTACTTAACCTCTGCTCTTCGATCTAATTCGCTCTGTATAGAGAAACGTTTCCGTCGATCGACAACGCGAGCACGGTTCGCGCAATGTCATAGGTCATCGAATTATTGGCTGTCACGCTGAAACGACACGATTTCCTCACTAGCGACGATTTTGCTAAGCTGATCGCGGTACCTGCCAACTGCTGCCGATATCGAACAACGGATCGCGAGCGGCTCGAGGATTTAAGGAGCGTCTTTGTCGAATCGTGACGACGATCGGTTCGATTCCGTTGGTTACGAGACTCGTTGAGAAAGCAAAAATACGACCGGCTTCTTCCGTCGCGTCGATCGCGTCCTTTCCCTTTCAACGACGTTCCAACGTATTTCCATTATCTTCTAAAAGGGTTTTCCATAGACGAAGATCGCGAGAATTTACGAAGGAAGAAAAAGTACCTTCTAGCCACCTTCGTGTAGCAAAACGCTGCCTGTTGGAAATATCGACAAGTTGCGTGGAAAATATATTTAGAATTATGTATTTTTAACGAGAAAACCTTAAACGTTAAAGAGGGCTGTTGGTCAGGGTTTTACATTGTTACAAGTGCACGAAACACCGTGTTATAGGGTAGAAATATGTACGGTATCAGCGGCAATTACGTATGCAGAAATTAATTACGTTCAGAGGAAACCATACGAGGAAATTAATTACACGTCCGATATTGCAGTCGATATTAGGTTACCAATCAAAAATACGCAACCTGCAAATTATTAACTATTTCGCTAGTGGAGATTCTAACAGGAAACACGAGTCGTAGGTGAATCGACGAAAATATCGTTAATCGTTGCCTTCGAGTATTCGAAGGACGCGTGTCTGTGCGCGCGAGTAATTTCGGCCGAAAGGACAATCGAGTCGAACGCGAGAAAAACGTGGAACGAATGTTTGCCGGTTGACGAGAGTCTTTTCCCATCCACGTTTTCTCTCTGCCCCCGTCGCCCCTCTTCGAACGGGCAACCCTCGTTACGGGTCTCGGCTAGCCGTAATCAATTTCACGCATTGATTAATACGAAGTAAATGAATACCTGGGAATCGTTGCAGGGCTTTCGATGGCGCGAGCGAACGAACGGACGAATAACTCCAAGACGAGAGCGAGAGATGATTTATCCGGCGTGGGTCGAGGGCTGCCCGCCACGCGTAATTATCATACGACAGCCGATTAAAATTGCGGCCGTGCTCGCGCTCAACATCAATTTCAGTTAATTACATGCATTTTCGTGTCTGCGCGTGGAAAAATCGGCCGCTACGTGACGCGCGCGGAACAGCTTCAACCCTTTACTCGCGAGAACTCTCGATTATTCGTTGATGCCTCGTCGGATCGATCAGTGTTTCCCAACCTTATTCCAAGTTTTCCGAGTTTCGTTATTTTCCCCTTAGCAAAGTACTCTCTTTTTTTCGGAAAAAATAAAACTTGATAATAATGGAAACAATGTAAGAGCATTAGCAAGACGGAAAATGAATATGTCGCTCACCGGAACGTCGCGAAGATCTCGTATCCATCTCCCACGGGAAGTTGTTCCACTCGGTTTTCCGTTCTCGGCTGAAAATATCGAAGCTTTTTCCGCCAGCTGCGTTTCCTACGAATCCACGGAACACTCGCGGAGGTCCTTGGACAGTTGTACCGTTCTTTTCCAACAATTTCTTGCGCGGTTTGCATAAACGCAACCGAATCACTCATCTTTTCTTTAGGAACGAGCTTTTCGTCTCCACTAATTTTCTCTCGATTATTCGACCCTTCGATTTTCGCTCCGTTTTTCGTGTCTGAAATTTTCTCCCCAAATTTATTTTCTTCTATACTCTTTACGAAAGTCTGATTATCGCTGGAAAAAGAAGCGACGGAAGTCGAAGATCTGCCTTTATCGACCAAAAAGTCGATCGCCGTGGAAAAGATGTCCTCTTCCGAGTTTGAACTCGAACATTTCGATAACTTTAATCTCGGTATCGATATCTGGCTGTTTGAAACGATATCGCTGTCCTTGTCCAATGTTTTAGTCGAATTTTCCATACGATCGAAATTGGGCTCGCTTTTTCCGGTCTCGTCGTCGATTTCCAAGAGTCTTTCGCTTTTCGTGAAATCGAAAATAGTCTCGTTGTCTCGTTCGGAGTTCGATATCTTCGTAGAATTTCGAAGAGTGAGTCCGCGTATGTTGTCAGCGACGTTCTCTAATTCTGCAACGCGTTTTTCCAAAAAGGCAATTCGGCGATCGCGGGCATTCAATAGATACAGAGCCTTCCGCGCTCGCTCTTCCTCGTCCAAAGCGTTTCTGAAACAGTATTTCGAGCGTCTTATTTATTAATCTTTCGCAAGGGTATCGCCTGTATACGACGACGAGACGGCTCGAATTTCGTTCGACCTAATTAGAGTCGACGTAATATTAAGGTATAGGTGGGTATACATAGTGAAAAGAATTAAAGAATAATCGATTAGATTTACTACGTAATCGAAACGCGTAGAATACGCATTTGGAATCGTCTACCGACGATAATCGCTTTCATCGAAAGTAAACGGAACAAGTAAATAGAGGCGAGGTCAAGATTAAAGCATCGCGGAGGGATGCTTTTTACGAAGAACGGCGTCAATTAATATCTTAGGAAGCCGTTATTAACGTCCGTGGAAAGCGTCTGCGATGCGGCGAGTTCCCGACGCGACGACTTAAAGTGCTTAAGGAAACCGAAATAAATTACGCCACGGAGAGAGGTGCATATTTAATTCGAGCAATTAATGCCGTCTTGTAAAACACGCCGCTAGGGTGGCTGTTGCCTGTAGTCCTCCCTCTTTCCTGGCAGTAATGAGCCCGATAAATCAACTAGCTCTGCACTCGAAACTTCGCGGATAACTTTGGGCTCCTGCAGTTTCTTCTCGGCTACCAAATACTCGTCGTACGCTTCGTTCGCGTGATCGATAAACGACTGCCTCGAAAAAAGTTTCTCCTCGTTATATATATGTATATCGGTCACGGAATCGCTCGGAAAATCGATGATCGGCAAACGATCGATGATCGAAAACGGGAAAGGGCAGTCGTCGTAGAAGCGTTAAGTTCGCGTTTGAGAATCGACCTACAAAATCCAATTACACGGAGGATAATTTACTAATCTAGGACACAAATCACTAAATTACCCCAGCCGAAAGACGGTATCCCGCGAATTTCACTGCGTAAGTCCCGTTGCTCGCCCTCGGATCTCCGGCGATTAATTAGGCATAAAAATCTGGTCGTTTGCGAGAAAAAAAATGCCACAGATTGCCCTACTTAATCCTCGAACAACCGCCTTCTGCGCTGGGGATGACGCCTCCTGACGTTCCGCTGGAAATTCATTAAAGCGATATCCCATTTATTCCAAACGACCCTCGAGTCCGCAGGCCAAATGAAATAAGAGGCGCGTAATCCGCTAATCAATCTGTCGTCACCCCTCCAAATTCTTTCTATTTTTTCTTTCTATATCGTTTCGTAGATGAGCGGGAGCAGAAATTTCAAACGCGTTACCAGAGAGAAACTTCTCGAATTTCCTCGTATACGTTTCGAGAAAAAAAGTTTACAATTTTAGTTTCGAAAATTTGAAAATTCCTTTATCCGATAGTCGGATACTTGTACAGCTTATTTTTTTCTTCTCTTTTACCTTCATATTTGATTCGTTCGTTGAATCTCGATGAAATTTTCAATAATTTCGATTTAATTTACCGACAAATAATCGCGCTTTTCTCGCGAGCAAACATTCATAAGAAAATTTGAAAGTTCTGTAAGAAGGGACAGATTCGTGAACCAGATGCGAAACGTTATCGAACCATGGTAAGCTGAAACGGTACGTTCGAGCAAAGCATGAATTATCCGAGAGACGTCCGACAAGGGGACGCGTTCGTCCGGCACAAAAGGAAGCTGTTTCCGTAGCTACGAGCTCGTAATATGGCTTATTAAAATTACAGAGGGACCAGGGAGGAGAGTTTGGGTCTCGACCGCATCCCGTCTAGGGACAGACCGCGACAGAGCCAAGACAGCTCGTGTCCAGAAGGGTAAGCGCGGAGTTCCGAGTCCATTCCACGGACTCTGGCTGGTTGCTTTATACACGAGTATCCAGGAACTCGGCCGCTCGGGATTGCTGTTCGCCGACCGCGAGAAGGCCATCTCGACCTTCCGGATTAATGTTATCGCTTCGACTGCTTGACCTCGCCAACTGTTCGAGGGTTCGAGGTTGTCAGTTCGCTTCTAACCGTCACCCCGCGAATGCTCCTATTATGCTTCGATCCATTTATTATGCTTGCTTCTACTATTCACCTCCATACGCTTAAACCGATTGCGACTATATAATTTCACTCGTCGTCTTATCGTTATTAGCTAACGCTAATTTCCTATCCATTTGGTGCATATACATTTGATGCATATATTTTCGATTTCGATTAACGCGCGAACAAATAAAAATGCGAATCTGTAAAGTGTTAGACGTAAACGGCTATATCCGAAGAAAAATGATCGTATACACGTGTACGATTGCTACGCCGATGTTAATTACGATAATTGCTATCAAGACGATGAATGATTTGCCGCGGCCGGTGTTATTGAACTAGCCAATACCTTATTTTCGCGACAACGATCTTAGTCGATCCGTAATTAAAGTCAGCTAACGAAGCTAAGGCGAGGCTGATCGCCGATCAACAGTTGCTTGATTTTAATACGGCCTTCGAACTCTTCGATTTTGTCCTATGCGAACGATTTGTACCTATCATGTTATTACGTGTTACAAATAACCGATAACTTCTCTTTAATCGATCTCTTTAATCCAACCATTAACCGATACGTTATTAACTAATTAAACGATATCAAAAATGAACTCGAAGAGATTGCTTTTCCCGATTTTCTTTCGGTTTCTTTCTACAACGATAGAAGACTTTGTATCGCTTTCGAGGGCTCTTTTTATCCACGGTTCGACGAAGTAACACGCGATTAGAGCCGGTGCGTTATACCGTGTTGAACGAGAAGCCGTGCACTATATCTTTCGCGCGAGTCTACCGCTCTTCGACTCGATTCGAATTCGTCCGAAGAAACGCGATTTTACCACCAAGCAAATTCGGCCAACGATATTTCGAAATCGTCGTACTAACGTTTTATTCGCGAAAGCTAAAATTTGTCGCTAATGTTGTCGATTAGTCGGTCGATTAAATGCGTGCAAAAAATATGTTTTTTCTATATTTTGCTATATCGTTGAAAAAGCATTTACCATTAGCATATCGGATCGAAAACTAAGCGTCCGTTAAGTTTTTCGCGACTACGCGGGTACGAGCGGCTGAAAGGTCCGTCGATGGAGAGTCGATCAGGAATAAAAGCGTGTCGAAAAACGGCCGTTCCATTAGATGGCACGGCGCGGCGTGGCGGCATGGCATCGTAACTGTAACCTGGACGGTGGACTCGAGCGACCGATACAAGAACGAAATCGTCGTGGTTCACCGTGAATCGACTAATCTTCCGATTCACACGAGGCAAGGACGTGGAACGGCCTCTTGAAAGGTGGCCACGACAGGGACTATCCTTCTTGCCACCGCATTTACCATCGTTAAGCGAGTCCGAGCGAGAGAGAGCCTGCTCGGAAATCGTTTAGCGTAATTACGCCTCTTGTCGCGGCTCTTTGCTCCGTCCCTCTTCAGCGGAGAAATAAAAATATAACCAGTTTTATTTTTTTAATACGGTCGTTGAATACTGTAAGCCATGGTATCGAGGTGATGGATCCGTGCGATGGATGACGACCTGACATTCCTTCGCGACGATATTAACCCTTTCCGTACGATCATCGATTATCATCTTTGACTAACGTACAATCGTTGTATCGTGGATCGATGGTACTTCCTATTTCTTATCGATTATCGGTAATTCTTGTTCGTTGAACGAGTAAGACCGATCGCACAGGTTCGGATCGATTTCTCGCCTCCATTTTACTTAACGTTCCTACGTCCCTGTGCAATATCCACTCTTATATCCTAAAATACCTATGCTCCAAGACTTGTACGCGCGTTAGTAGCGACGGATTCCTAGATCCGTACATTTCTTGCTGCTAAAGTTTTTTTTTCTTTTTTTCTTTTTTTACGTTATCCGAGTAGATACACGATAATTATCCCGAAGTTGAGTGACCTCCCGAAGAAACGCGAAGAATGCCCACTGTATCAGAACTGGCGTATTAAACGGACAGATCAGACAAGAGTTCGTTGGTCCGAAGGAAGAGTATCATCGATCGACGCGTATTTCATCGGCGGTAATTACATAACGTCACCGAGATAGAAAGCGGACGAAGCTTACAGGCGAAGAAGAAAAGGAAGAAGAGGAGAAAGAAGAAGAAGAAGAAGAAGGAGGAGGAGGAGGAGGGGGAGGAGAAGAGGTCGCGTCGACGCGTTCCTTTTACAGGCTGCTTCTTAACGATCTCTCGCGCGATACCGCCTAATGACTAGCGCGCGGCCATCTTCGTGTCCCGATACGGCATTCGAAGAAAAGCATCGGACCGGGTATCCGTCAGTTCTGTGTGCCAGAAATCGAGCTGCAAGTCACGCCGCCTCGAGAAGGGTGAGACGAGCTTCCGAGATCTCTGGGGCCAGCCATATCCACTCGCCTCTCTGACTATCCTCTTCTTCCTCCTTCTTCTTCTCCTCCTCCTATCCTCCTCCAGCTTCTGCTTTTCTCCTCTTTCTTCTTCTCCTTCTTCTTCTTCTCGTTCTTCTTCTTCTTCCTCCTTCGGGTTGGAGAGATCAACTCACGGTTCCTCTTCCTACAGCGGCGCTTCTTTTAGGCCATCACTACCGAACAAGCAGCTCGGGAATCCACCTTATTGACAGGTTCACGGCTCCCGAAGATATTCTTCTGCTACGGTATACGCGGCACGTATTCCTTTCTTTCTTCCTTTCATTCTCGTCGCTTCTGCGCTAGCTACCTACCACCCTACTCGACGAAACCAACTTGTCGTCATACTCGAAATACTCGAGGACAAAACGATCCTACCTCGGTATAACCGTGAACCTTCGAGATAATTGTTCGGTTTTGTCGTCGAGGTAAATAGAGTTTTACGAGATCGACGGAGACATATTTCGATCCGATAAGAATGCATAACGAGAGATGAAAGGAGTCAAGTTCTCTTCGGAAGATTCGAGACCGCCTACCACGGTTGGAAGGCAGAGTACAATATTTGTTAGGCGCGAGCCAGAAAGAAATCGATAGAGTGTTGTACGCGAGCGAAAGGGACAGAGCGAAAGATCGCAAGAAAAGAAGAAGACGCGACTCCGAGGAAAGGAAAGCGTACGGTGGACCATTAACACCTCCCGGACAAATCACTCGATTTTCTCGGACGATTTTCCCGCAGCACGTCCGGCAAATAAGAAAACACGATGTATCACCCGTGGGACGAGGACAAGAGAAGGGGGTGGTTTACTGCTTGGCCGGTAATGACGAAACAGATGGCCTCCTACGGGAGGAAGACGCGAGTAGACGCGTGTGTCCCGCAGGAAGAGGGGTTACAGTCGAGGAAGCTTGATGAAGTGCCGCCATTATCGGTACAGGACAAAACCCACTTCTGGCTGGACGTCCAGCGACTTTATTACCCGCGAACACAGGAGCACACGAACACGCGCTTCCTCCCATTGCTCCCACACCGGGACTCCGAACTGTCGTTCGTCGAGCCTATACGAGTAGCCTATACGAGCTTAACGAGCTTACCGTTACCGGAATTCTTCTACTTGTTACGCCAACATCGCCTACCGCTGTAATTTCTCCTTCGTGACGTCTTTCAACATATTCGAGACGTACGTACGGTTTGCCATACTTGGATTCGGTTTCGTTTACCATACTTAGAAACGTCGATAGATTTCTCGTCCTTCTCTTTTCTTACCTTTTTCGATTTCATCAGAAATCGAGCATCGATCGCGATAAGTAATTTAGGCGCGTCTCGGTATTCTATCCTCCGACTAAGTCGGTAAACGAGAGCGCATCGTTGTTTCGATCGTCGACTAACGATTACCGCGAACACTGTTCAAATATCTTTTTCTATAAATCTGATCGACCGGTCATTTCGCGGCGAATCGAAACCGGATCGCTCGGATCGCTCGGATCGCGTCGAGTCGAAGCTATCGCGATATCGTAATAAAACGAGCGTAAAAATACCATCGACGCGATTTCTACGGTTAAATATAGATCCGAGAAAAGTCGTGTACGGTTGTTTTCGCGACTAAATAATTATGCGTTGTTGGTATTCGCGTTAATTAGTCACGCAATATTAATCTGGCGTGCGTTCGCGAGGAAGCTAGGCAGGTTCTTTTCAGCGCCGAGGAACGCTCACACAGCTTATCAGGTGTTTAACAAATATTTCATTCTGCCGCGCAGTTACGTAACAAGTGTTTCATCCTACCAGTTTAGAATTAGTTATGGGATTTTCTCTTCTAAATCCTCCTGTAAATCCTTCGTTTTGTCATGAAAAAACTTTACTCGTGTTTGACATTCGTAAAGATTCCACGCTTCTGGCTCAGATGTATAATCTACGGTAGATACAACTTCCCTTTTAATTTAGTAGCGATCATGTAAATAGCTTGGAAAAATGATTCGCTGCGGTAGCGATAGTAATAACGATAAGAAAAAGTTCGTAAGAATGATTCGCGCGATATATCGGCGATTACGTGTAACGCGTACGAGATATTCGGAGAAGGTTATTTCCAACTTTCTCGGATCACGGCTTAAGCTTCACTGACCAACGTAAATGATCGTAACGAAAAGGATTCGCGAATTCTCAGCACGGTACGCGAACAAGTAAAGGAGAAAGAGTTGCGCGGTGTTCAACCCGTTAAGAAGGAAAAGGGAAGCGAACTTCCGTTGAACTCGTCGAAATTTATTGCTCTGTTCTACCTACTTCCACGGAGCAGCTACCCGAAAGCAAGGTCCATGAGATAATTACGTAATCAGAATATTATTCGAGTCGTTATATCGCTCTATAAGTAGGCTTTAATTTATGCGTTGCTCCTATTTGTCTATAATAATCCTCGGACGAGTCTCGCCACGATTTTCTCTGTTCGTTTACGTATTTATCGAATTCGGCTGGAAAAATATTATTAAAACGTTCACGCGGCCAACGTTCGACGTAATCGTCGCGAAAAATGAACGTTTACGTCGATATACCGCGCGCGATGTTCGAAAGTTACAGCACGAAATCGTGTTCAGTTTTTTTTTGGTTTCGATGATTTTCCATATACGAGGTAAGCCAACGATTGGTACATCGTTCGATGGAAGTTCGTAAACGCGTTTCTATCGACCTTGGTTCGTTTCATCTCGAGACTCGAGCAATCGTTAATCGATTCATGGCAGAAATCTGGTGGAAACTCCGGACGGAGAACAGGGAATAATAGACTGAACTCGGTATCGTTTATCACGAAATCACTCAGAACTCGCTAACTGGAATACAAAGGAAAATCGAACGTGTGCGCTGGTATTAGCTTCATTGTCTTCGAACGATGTTTCCATTCTCCGAGCGTTTCCCACGTGTTGCGTTACACCCTGTATACCGTGTATATTATCCAGGGATCCCACGGACGTTCGTTCGAAGGCAGCTCGAATAAAAGAAACGGATCGGACACCGTTAAGGGTTCAAATGTAGATCGGTCGATGTCGGTCAACCAAATAAAAGAGAATCGATAAAGAGAAGGAGGACAAACGAGAGGACTCTAAATTGGATCGAAGGCGCGTGGCGCACATGGTCGTTCGTGCATAACCATCGGGGCAAAAAGTATCCGCGATCTCGTTCCAGTGTCCGCAAAGTATCGTTTGATCCCTGACTTTACCCGATCTCGTTATTTGCGGTCGAGTCGATATAATTCTGGAACCTCTTTACGGATACGAACTCGCTCGAAATTTAACCTGTGTCTCTTTCGAAGATTCGTTAGTCCGCGCGGTTAAAAATTCGAAAACGACTTAGAAAACGAAATAGAAGATTAGTATCGGTTCGAGATCGCTCGTTACGTTGCCTGTACGACGCTCGAAGATCGGTTTACACGAATCGAAAAAGTCGCCTGGCATCTCTAGCTGTCAGGGATAAGGACTGAAATAACAGAGACGCATTAGCATCGCGAGGATCAAAGTGCGAGGGAAACTGCCGGAGCGAGCGAGACGGAGAGGAAAAGTAGTAAGGAAAAAAGACGAAAATAGGGAAGCCACCCAGGCTGTCGTCGACGGTGAGTTTAACGCGTACGTTAATGCCTGTCGGCCAACCTGGACCTCGTCCTCTATAATTAGCCTGTATTGTGTTACTCTCGAGCGGATTATTGCGCTCATAAACCGTTTATAAAGCTTTCGGTACCTTCTACGCGACGCGAGCGTTTGTCGTTGCTCTTTTCGCGACAACTTGGACGAACTCGTCTTTCTACTTTATATCTTTCTATTTAAACGTAATTCTCCTGATTCTCTCGATTTATAACACATTAATTAGTACATTAATTAGTATGAAATCGTTCCATCTTTTAAAATTCGACAGGTCCGTCGAAAAAGAAAAAAATGATAATACGGTCCCGAGAGTGTTACCTCGAGTATTTTATTTTCTAAAGGCTCTAGAGCGCTTCAATTGATACTCGAGCATTCGTACGGGTTCGACGAAAGGTGAGTTCCGCAGCTGAAGAATTTAATTACCGTGTCATGAAATAATCAGTATCCGCGTGCAAAGCGAGCGGCAATTACACATAATTGACACGTACAGGTAAACGGTAGTTGGAGCGCTACAAGCGAGAGAAGACTGCACCGAAACATATGTCTGGATCGAAACGTGCGTGTTCCGACACAATTTCTGCCCAACTGTCCAACCGTAACGTGTTATTTCGTCGTAGCTGTCGACTCGTCTCTTCTTTGTCGTAGCTTCGATTTCTTGGAGAAGCGGAGAAAAGCCGGAGAACGGTTCGATTCGAAGGTTGCAGCTCGTACAGGAGAGACCGAAAACGATTTGCGGTCAGCATTACGTCTGAAATCGAGTTTTCCGCGGAATCACCTTCGACCACGTTCGACCGCAAATCGCGCGAATCGTTCTTTTTTTCCGTTATCGAATCAACATTAATATACTCGAAATAACCCGCCTCGATATCGATACTGTAATCGCGCCTACCGCTATGTAAAGCGGCTTTATCGTTCTTCGGAAACCTACGGGATAAATCTTATCGACGACGCGACGCGTCGTTTTTCACGTTTCCGAGGTTATCAGTCAACCCGCGTGGTGGCGCGCCATCGATCGGCTAAGGACGTTTAACTAATTTTCTTTTCTTCTATCTCCTCTATAAGTAAGAGACAGAAGAAAAAGAGTTTGTTCGAAGGACTTAATTATCGTCCCGCGGTTCGCGATACCGGGAACACGGTACGAGTTCTCCGTGAGAAGAGGGATCTTTCGCTCCGTGTGCGCGAGGTGCCCCGGTGATTCTCATTTGTTTTCCAGTTTTTCTACGTCGGAGTTCGTTTCGAGAAGGACGGTATCAATTACAGTGACTGATCGAGCGAGATTCGTCGAAAAGGATCGATTCTTTCGACTGCTGGATGCCTGTTCGTCGATCGGTAATGCGAAAACGTTTTCTTATTAACAAGTATTAAATCGATGCTGGACGTTATCGGAAATCATGAAACTAGTTGATGAAACTAGATATTTGGGATTTAATAGTACGATTAGTCCTTTTCCACGATTCGACGAGACGGGCAACTCGAGAGCATGTTAGAGGTAATCGTACATAAGTCGATGGAACGATCCGATACGGAAGGCAGATCGTCCGTTGATCGGTGAAAATACAAAAAGCGGCACCCTTGTCGTGGGTGACGAGGCGATTTCGTCGACCCTCGTTTTGTAAACTAGGCGCGAGGGAATTTCGAGCTAAAAAGCGGGTGATTAATGATCGTCGGCCTCTTAAAAGGTCGTCGCGTCCGATGGTTCGTCTCTTTTCCGTCCACGGGCGTAGCAGTTCCTCGGGGTTGTGAGCTAGTAATTGATTCCGGATTACTTGTCGCCGACAAGAGGAGCACGACCGTCGCGAGATGATTCTCGACGTCACGCCCTAATCTGTACGCGTCCCGTCCACGGACAGGAATTATTCGACGAATTTCACCACGAAACGCCTCTCGAATGTTCCTCGAGCGTTTGGTCAGCTCCGCGTTGTAATATGCCTACGTCTAATTTCAACTTTCGAATTGTTTATCCGGGTTCGATTAGGATAAAAATACGAACGTCGGTATTAAACGCTCGCATCGGTCAGCCTAAGGCGTAAGACTCGAGGAAAAAGCAGTCACGCTTCGCGCACAGGCTCTCGAACACGAGCAAATCGTACAAACGATAAAAAGCGTGTTTCATACTTAAATAGAAGATTGCCGTGGTAAAAAGCCGGACAATTGAAGGCTGCACACTCACGATTCGTGACTTAACTACATTGTACGTTGGCAAAAAGCGCGATGGTCGTTCGAAGAGGATCAACCGTTAGACTGTTAGACGATCGCGTCGAGGCGAGGTGTTTTTCGTTGGTGGTACTCGTCCCAGGAAACGGTTTAGAGGTGACGAGGGTAATATTTCAAAGCTCGTTGAGAGCCAGACGAGGAGCGCGCACGCGGAATGCCGGGAGTAATTTGAACAAACGCACGACAACGTCTCATTTGTCACGAGTGTGACGCGACCGACACCGGGGCCCTCTCTAACGCGCTAGAAATACATACCTGCGATGGACACTTTCTTTTTCGTCTCTGCTCGTTCGTTCCCGAGGAATTCGATCGTAATGAGCTTCCTCGTGTCAAAGGGTTCTTGTCGCGCGACACCGCGAATGATTGAACGACTGCCGCACCGAACCGCCTCGAACCCCGCAGAACCCAGCCGAGCTTTATTCCGAGAGACGAAGAAAATACCGAAACAGGATTTTGCCGCTGACTCGTTGCCTTACCGCATCGTCACACGGACAATTCGTGATTATGTCGACTCTAAACTCCAAACGTTTGCCGTGTATTTATCGACAGAGTAGATATACGTATATGTTAATCGTTTAAAGGGCTATCTGGATCGACAAGGATTAAAGTACGCTTTCGAAATTTTTCCTCCCTTCGTAAAAAATGTGTGAAAATTCGAAAGTGCAAGGCTCGAACGAAATAATACGTTGAAAGATATCCGAGAGTAAGTTTCCCAGCTGTCGTCGAGCTCGCGAAGCGAACCCGAATTCGGAGAGTCGGTGTTGACTCGGCAGCGAGGATTCAAAGCGTCCAGTTAGAATTTTTACTTTGAAATCAGGATGATAGCGCGCGTACGCTCGCGATGGAAACCAGATTGACCGGTGTTTGCGAAGAGCAAACGCGGATAATTAAAATCCCGTGGCTTTCCTCCACGACCGTTAATCAACGAATGCCTTTGGGCTACGAGGATGGTCAACGATTCTCGACCCTTCAGCCCTCTCCTCGAGAGAGTTGTACCGACCGAACGAATCGCGATTCGATCGATCGAAACGTTCGTGTTCTTCTTTTTTCCCAATCTTACCTTACGATACAGTTTTCGATCTTCTTAGCCAGGCTTTTCGCAGACAATTCCATGCTTTTGCATCGTTCATCCGGTCGCTGATCATGGGACATCTAACGGTAAAAATGTTGCGATTAATCGAACAAATATGCCAAAATGTCATTCCTTTAATTGAGTTTAATTTGAAAAATGATTAATTGCAGGAACGAGTTGACGAAGGAAGTAGAGGCATATGAGATACTTATTCTTTCTTATACTTGTGAGAAAGAATAGACGAACGACTGTCGCGACAGGAATTATCCAGCGTAGTTAGCGTTTCCAAGAACTCGCTAACCATGTTTGACACGAGTGTCGTTTGTTGGCTCGTAAATTAGTTGCACGAAACCAGAGCGAAAACAAAGTAGACGTTTCCGTCTTATTTTAGAGCAACGGTAGTAGCATATGGTTTCGGAAAGACGAGCTTCCGTGCGATGTACGAGCGAAACTCGGTTTTCGTAGCGACCCGTTAAGCGTTAAGCATATGGAACGTGAACTTGTGGAGTAGCAGATACCGATACCGGCGAGTGAAAATTTGTCCCTGTTCGAAGCGAGCGTGGAGCCGTTCAGCCCTCGAGATAACATCTCGAAGGGAGCAGAAGCTACGATCCGTTCCCGAGGCGGTAGGAAAGAGTTAGTCAGTTAGTCGGTCGAGGGCTATTAATAATCGTCGCGTAGAAGGCGCGTGCTGCTCGAAGACGGTCGTGTGTCACGGTCGCGTAACGGGTGGCAAGGAACGTTTGTTTGCTCTCGGTGGCCACCGGGTTGACAAACGGAGAACAATCGTCAACGACGAGTAAGAACAAGGCGAGAGACGTTGGACGTGTTCGCGCGGCTTCAAAATAGTACCTAACGATCCGAAAGATTTATCAGGACTTAATGGGCCGGGGCTCGTAAAAACCGCCTGCAACCGAGACTTTGTCAACGACTTTGTCAAAGTTATGTCAACAGAGGCACGTTGCCAACAGCTGCCGAGCTCCGCCACGTTATTTCGACGATTTGTTTATAGTCACGACATCGGGAGGATGTTCCGAGGAGAAGGATAGTTCGGAGAACGGCTTTTGCTCCGTTTCGAGAACAATTTGTTTACTGGCTTTTACGAGAGAAAAGGAACGTAAGTTCGATCGGCTCCACGGTGTACCTGTATCATTCTAATTCGTTCAGTCGATTCTTGTCCGAACTGCATACTCGATGAGCGTGCGTTTATTTTTGTATTTCGGGAATCGGAAAGTTTAATCCACGCGACTGGTCTAAATATTGTTTGTTCGAATTCGACAGAATTCGATCGACGTCTTTAGTCGATCAACGATTTCATCGATTGTCGTTTCATCGTTTAAAATGGCGACAGTCGATGGATTAATTACGGTTCGCGAATCTCTAATGATTTTACGGTGTAATGCAATTTGGTTCCACGGACGAACGGTAAGCAAGCAGCAAGGCAGAGGGAAGTCTGAGACACGATCAGCTTATTCCACTCTGCTGGACGACCAAGTAACACTGATGTGATTAAGCCCCTTTCGCAAATTATGCCATTACGCGTTAGATAAACGTCTGTTTGACTTTGCGTCTTGGCACTGTTCCTCCACCGATGCACGTAACACCGATTTACGCGTGTGCACGAGTACAAAGGAATTTACGACACGTTTTCGTCGCGTACTAGTAACCGGAGGAAGAGACACCGATTAATCGTCCATTTTTTAATTAATCGAGTATCGACGATAACTTGATTTCTAAATAACGAGGGAAAAAACACTTCCCCTTTCTTGGGGAAAATAAGCGGGAGAAGTTTAATAAAAGTCGGAACGTTCGATCATCGAGAAGTCGATTACTACCGAACGTTCGTCACGAGCAGAATTCATTCTCGAAAGATGCTGACTGGCTGGAGACGAGAACAGAATCGTTCCGTTCTCCTCTCTCCGTTAACGAGAAAATAATTTCGACGAGTGGCACGAAAATCTCTCTGCGATCGTTATTCCTCTACCAATGATCCAGATTCACCGGGAGAGTTGCTTTTCGGACTCTACGTTACTTTTACCGGATAAGCGAGTAACGAAATTCGTGCACGTAGCAAACATGTACCGGAAATTTTCGGGAAACAGAAACTGGCCTCTGTCGCGATGCGTAACTATTTCGAAGACAAATGAAGGACAAAAGGGAAAAGTGCTGGATCTTGCGAGGCGAAGAAGGGGTCGAAAACGTCTCGGCAGGCTGACGGAGGCTCGAGCGATGGTGGGTGCAAGTCACCCCGCGATCATTCGGCGCGGTGTGGCGCGGTGTTCGTAGTGACATCACAAAAAATCACGGTGCCGCTTTCCGGCCGGATATCTTTCAATTACCCGTTAATATGATAGGCGGCAGCCGTAGTTGCAAGTCACCGACACGTCGTTGCCCGCAGCACGCACGCACACACTTAGCCACCCGCGTGATTAATCGACGTCAACCGCAGACCATGCCACGCTACGAAACCTCCGCGGGGAGAATCGTCGAATGCTCGTTGACACGTCGATTCGTGGATTTACGCCGATAACGCTACCTTCTTTTTGTCTTAGCGACTCTTACGAACGTTGCAAAATTGAACGCCGGCTAAAATAACTTAATCGCTGGTCCTTCAACGTTGTTCTTCTAATTATACTTAATCACTTTTCTGAATCACGATACACCGGCAAAATATAAACTAGTCTCGAAACGTGTATCGAGCGAGAGGCGAGCTGACACGCGAGAAACGGAACAACGCGAGTAACCTTCGTATCGCTAAATACTCGAACTAATTCGAAGGGAGCACGAAAACAACGAGGTTTTCCCTGGCGAATGACAGCGAGCCGGTGTCGTTTCCCATGATTCCTCGAGGGTGGTGAAAAAGGATTTATGGGAGGACGGTGGCGTCGCTGTCGAGAAGCATCGAGGGTTCCTTAACTCGTACCTGAGGCGAAAGCACGAGTAAAGTCTCGTAGATAAGGGACTCGAAGTGGATTGTTCGTTGAAATTAAAACCGATAAGAGGAAACTTTTGCCAAAGTAGAAACATTATTTTTACTCGAACAATTCGAAAACATCGAGATAAAATATTTGTACGTCTCCACGTGTCTCGTCACTGCGCGCACCGTAAGAACATACGTATAGCGTGCTCGTTCACATGTTCAAATATAACGTATGTATACCACGGACAACTGTATGTACGCGTCTACGTTAATAACGAACGAGTCGTGCAAATAACTCGTGAAAAATCGTTGATTCCGATGTCCGTTGCGTAAACTCTATTCGCTTGACGCGAAAGGGTTCCTTCTAACGAAGACCATGATATCGTAAACAAAGGATGTGTTCGCGTTATTATTAATAACGACGTTGGTAAGCCAAAACGCTTTCAACGTTTAAGTTGGCTTCGCTTCGCGACGAGGCGGACGTCGTACGAAAACATTCTTCGTCGATTTACTTTCGGGAATTCACGCATAAACGTTGACGTATTTAAGGGAGGCTGTAAACCATCTATTTCGGTATGTCGACGGGAATAATCGCACCCACCGCCTTGGATTATCGACTGCCTCGAGGATGGCCTAACCTAACGCGTTGCCACGAGCTGCTTTCGTTGCCTTCTCGATGACCTTCGATCATCGCGGACACGGCGAGAAAAGAAACTCGCACCGCATCGTTCTTACGAGCTCGCGAAGGACTACGATTGTTCGTTCGGAAAAATAGGAAGGTAAATCTTTGGAGCAAGGGCGAAGATCTCTGAAAACGCGAAACGCAACAACTTTTGCGTTATAAGTACTTCTTGAGAATATACGTATAGAAAATGTGAGAATTCAAATTTTCGACGGCGAATATCTTCGAATTGGACCATACATTTTCTTTCTATTTTTATTTTTCTTTTTTTTTTTTAACGAAGGACCAACCAAGAAAAAAGAACAACAGAGAGTAAAAGTTTCATCTAATCGAGATATTCGTGGTCGCGTTACAGGGTAGCCGGGGTATATCGGAATTGCTATCGCAACGAGGAGGAGGCCTTCGTCGTCGGGTAGATTTGCTGGTTGAACGACGGTACGACAAGGAGTTATGATATCGGGACCGATCGCCGCGCCAAGTGAAAACAGGCTGGCGTGAGTAATATACAACCATAGGGCGATCTTTTATAGTGCAGAGACTCCGAAGGGAATGATCCGCGGCCACGTCCGGAGATAGGATCGTTCTAACCCCTGTGCGAACCAGACGAGAAAACGGAGAAGGAGAGGGGTCAAGGAGGAGCGAACCCGGAGCAGTCAGCGATTCTAGTCGTAAATAAAACCGCGTCTGCTACCAATGCCAATCCTGGACCAAGCCCGCTGACTCTCGACCGAGAGTGCACCTTTCTACGTTGCTTCCGTACAACCTACAACCTTTATATCGCACGCTTTCTCATCGAATTCGCCCACAAGAATTAATTAAACTAATAGACGGACCGCGTTAAAGCGGTAGCTGTATACCAAGAGAAATTGAACGATCCTCGCAAATATCGTCAACTGACACTTCGCTTTCGGAGGAAATATATATAAAATACATAAAGAAGATATGTCCGCGCGTTAAGAAGATTTTCAAAATACTTAAACCTCCGTGTTCGTTATCGTTGTTTCTTTTCTATTTAAGATAGCAGGAACACGGTACGGCAGGAAAACTTAGATCCATAACAAATTGATTTATACGTAATCATGCTTGTTTAACTTCCTGTCTCGCTTCTTCTTATAACCTTCTCGCAGAAACGATCGGAAAAATTAGGTGAAACGGTACCGTTCGATTCCGTTCCGAACACTTGTAAACGTTGACGAAAATAAAAGTTTAATTAAATCCGTAAGAACTTCGTAAAATCGAGCAAAGCAACGACGCGCTGATTGCCAGGCCGCGATTCTCTCTCTTCCTCGAGTCCATCGAGAGCAGAAATCATCGTTCGCCGATCGTGTGAAACTCGTTACTCCGGGGCATTGGCGTAACTAGGTAGGAACCAGACCGAGAAGCTAGATCGTCCCGATATCTCGAACTATCGCGCGGAGACGCGACGCGCGTCGCTCGAATCCATCGCGATCGTACGCGCGGCGACCTAAACGCCTAGCGAGACCAGTAGATCCGAGACTAGTCCTCTCCCGTGCAAAAATGTTAGTTACGCCAATGGCGCGAGGCCGTTAGTCTCGCGAATAAAGAAACGAAGTATGTATCGAGGCTTGGACGTCCCGAGGAGCGAATCGCGGAACGATAACGTCACTGGTCTTGATTTCCACACGTAATCACGCCACCTTGGACAGTTCTACTCGGCGAGACCGCCAATCGCAATTTCCTCCGCGTTATGTTCCACGAGCTTACATCTATCCGTTCGGTTTTATAAATTCCTTCCGTGTATACCTCGCGTCACGAAAGTTGTAAGTCACTTGAAAAACGACTCGACGTAATTCAGTGTATCGAGTTTTTCACCGCGGATGAGTTTCGCCGATCGAGGACAGGATTAATGAAAAACACCGAATCTCGTTGCCGAGGAAACTGGTTTCTCTTCCGAACTAACCTTTAATCGCTAATGATGACCGTAGACACGCGGCAGTCGTTAACGCGAGTTATTTTGTGAAAATAGTACCTTTAATCCTATCCGATTCGGTCTCTTCTATGCCAAGAATAGCTTTACAGCCTTATCTATCTTCTCGTAATAATTATATCATCAATGTTTGTGTAGGAATCAGTAGATTACACACTTCTTCGCAACGATACTAATCCTTCTTTAATGATATATGTAGAACGGCACCATATACTCCATAAATTATTGGAGTATATAAAACATGCGGTAAACTGAACATTCGCGCTTCGAGTTCGCGAGTAAAATATGATTTCTTCTTAAATTCCAACGTAACCTATTCGACTAAACGGACGATAAGTTCGATCAAAGGCTGTTAACCGTCGGTTAAGAGAATAATTTCACCAATTTTCGGACGAAGAAGAACGCAAGTTTCCTTTAAGGGGATAGATCGGATTCGATAAATTAAGTATTCCTTTCTTTCATTTTTCCGTGGTGACTCGTTTAAGTAATTGATCGATCCGATGAAGCGCGTTACGAGGTATCGATTGTTATCGCTGCAGGGGTTTCGATAGTTCCGGTAGAAACGCGACAGTGCAACGCGAACTTAACGGTAGAGGAAAAAAGAATGAAAATGGCGGAACGGTGCAGCTGCCGTATAACCTATCGAGGAGAGGACGAGTTACGCGGCACGAGAGCAATCAGAGGGCCGAGCAATCTAGCATTATTGCGTTATTGGCGTGTGTGGAAGTCGAGAGCTGGAACCAAAGAAGAGCGATGAGCCGTGGCACAGCGCTGCGTATACCGCGATTAGGACGGGCACGATTTGAATGATTAGATAGGGTCGACGCGACGATTCGGAAGATGCTGGTTGCCGTCGGCGAAATAACAGCCTCCGGCCAGAAGCGGACGGACGCGTTCGTGACCGGTAGACACGCATCTCGAAGCGAACGGGTCGATAGTTCGCACGAATAACACCGTCGCTGTATCCGATAGCCGCTCTCGAAGATCCACACGATGCCTACCTAACTACACGTGTCCGCTTCAACGACCTAGCCGATCGCGATCGTTCCTCTGCCGCGATCACCCCACCCCTCTGCATCGCCTACCGCGATCCTCGACAGGTGGATCGAGTTGGAATTTATACTCGGCTCCGCTGCTCGTTTCTCGGATCGAGAAACCCTTAAAACCTCCTCTGGATTCTACGAGTTTCTTTCGATTTAAGTCGATCGCGTTAACTACGGAAACGAGACTCTTCCTTTCAAATAAAACAATAGGTACAATTAATACGAAGAGCTAATTGAATATAAGATTTAATTAAGTGGGGCATGGTGTTATACCACTGGATAACGTAACATGCAACGTCACAGTCCGTTCCTCTAAAAATGATAAAAATGATAAAAATGATAAAAATGATAAAAATGATAAAAATGATAACGAGAACTTGATCTGGTTGCATTCGAGCAATATCGAGTCGCGTAATTGAACTTGATATAATTATACGTTCATTGTCGGGTCGTCCGCGGAAACATCGATGATAATTTCTGTAAATTAAACTCACCTGGATTAGACAGGAAACGATGAAGTACGCGTATACGTATACACGCCTATTAACACGTAAATCAAACCTATGAATCCGTTAGGAAACGATTGCGTGGAAGGTTTTTTCTGTATAAACGGAGACGGTAGACGCGATATATTTCCTACAGTTTTAGATCTTTACGACACATTTTCGTTTTGGTCCAGAGTAGTACGAACTAAACTTTTAACCGAATTCTATTCTGTATCGTTAGCGATATACTGAACCGACTGCGCCTCGACGTAACCCGATTTGGCAGAAAAGTGAATTTCAAACGGTTCATGGTAACAGTGTTGCCAAACAACACGATGTTACCAGATTTGAATTTTGATACGAGTGGCGTATGCCCTTGAATAGAAATTTTCGGAAATTTCTTCCAACTAATAGCGAAATTTGATCGTATTTGTGAAAAATGAAATTATCGAGATCGTATAGCTTCTTAGATTCGACGTTTAGACAAAATGAAATAAGAAATCTGCTACTAGAGAGTAGTCTCGTGTCCGTTCGCGCGTGATTTCGTGATTTTCAAGTGAAAATTTTTCATTTCTTCGGCTCGAAGATACGCGTAATTCTTCGATTCGTAGATTTTCACGATTTCGTCTTTGCTCACCGCTGCAAACAGATAATCGAGTAAATATCAAGTATCGCGGAAAAACCTTCAAAATTATATACAACATTATTAAGTAATAGACCGGCTATTAACCACGTACACGATAACTGTTCGTTTCTCAGGGCAACAATATCCTCCGGCTTATGCTCTTCGTTCTGTTTTACGTTGTGGTTCACTTTAGGTTTCTGGATTAGGGTTGTTGCTTCTAAAAATTCGATTTTAGATCGTATTATTTGTGACTCACGACCGATTTGGCTAAAAAACGGATACAGGACTTACTGTTTTTCTTGAATCGCTGCCAAGTTTTCGTATCGAGTTCGTGATTGGGAAGACGAATATCTGGTTGAATAGTTTCCACGCGACTCGCTTTGGTAGAAATTTTCGATTTGTCCGAATTTTTCATGCTATTATCCGTATGCTTGGTTTCGATCGTTGTTAATTTTTCAACACGGACACAAGGATTCGACACGTTTATCGGATTCTCGGTTTTCATCGTATCTCGAGTCTCTGTATATAAATCGATAAGAACAATGAGAATTTAAAGAAAAATTATATCGACTAATTTTTCGAAATAAGTTACGAGCGCTGTTCGTAGACGAGGCCGGACAAGCAAATTAGAAATACGTATACGCACAGAGCGAAGAAAAACAAGGTGTAAAGATTCTACCGTACAATGTGCGTTAGAATTTCCGGATTCGGGGGAAGTTGAACGGTTGAAAACTCGAGAGTTTGGGAACGTGGAAACTCGGAAAATGTTTCGCGCGCTGCGCTTTGCAGGGAATACTAACGAAACATACTAAAGATATTCGACTCGGTATTTATTTTCCACACAGTTTATTTTCACTTCGATAATGTTACAGGTAATGTTAGACATTATTAATCAAAAGCACATAAAACTGACATAAAATCGACGTAAAGCGAAGCATAAAATTTTCGAATAATTTTCAGCAAAACGTTTAAAACTTTGACGCGTTAATCCTTTCGTAAATCGCTAAAAGATATCGCGTACAGTCTTCGCATAAATTCCGAATTTTCTTAGACGGGGAAACGTTAATCGATTTTCTCAATTACGTACACCTTTATCCGATACTCCGTGTTCGGTAGAAACAGGAGCATCGGTATGCATATCCCGAAGCGACGGAAGAACGTCGGTTTGTCTGGATGGGTTTTCTCTCTCGTACGATCGCCATTTGTTAAAATGTTCTCGACTGTAAGGATAAGGATCGCCGGGTATTCTAATATAATTGCCGTCCGAAACATATTCTTTCCCGTATTCTAGTTCTTCCGGCGAATCAACGATCGTTTCCTTGCGTTGGACGTTACCCGACGCGGCGGGGACTTGTTCGGATTTCTTGCTTCTCTCGTCGATCGACTTCTCTAAAAGAAAAAGGTTCTAATCTTATTTGATTTCGCGAATTTCGCGACGCTCGCTAAATTAACGCGACCATATTACCTGGCACAGGTTCGAAAGTCACGGATTCGTATGCGGGATAAAAATCATCCTCGTAAGGCATACTCGCGTAGTCGAAACTACTTTGAAAATCATCGGACAAGGAACGCGACTCGTCCTTTTCATCGAGGTTTCGCGTTGCTCGCGTATCTTGATTCTCCTCGCGCGAACTATTCATCGTAATCTCCGTCTCGCTATCGGTGACTCTGTTCAAACTGTCTTTCAAATCCGAATCTATCCGTGATTGCGTTTGTTGCTCGAAGTTTGCCGCTAAATCTTGACGATTGGCAACGTTCGGCTCTCGGTTGTCTGCACGATCTTCGCCGGTAACCCTGTTGCTCGATCTCTGATCGAACCTGTCTTCTGGCTCTGTTTGCCGAATGTTTTGTGACTGTTCCGTTTCCTTCGCCGTAGCCTGATCGTTTTGTTGGCAGCTACTGTCGGTGCTGGTAGAAAAATCTGACAAGAAACGTTCGATAAATGACACAAACTGATATTTATTTCATTTTTATCGGATAAGTTGCGTTATTATCGGTTCTAGAATCTTGCGTTTCATTCTCGCGGCGCAAACCCCTATACAAATATCTTATTCTTAAATCGATCGAACGAGTTACAGAAAAATTGTCATACGTTACTTACCGAATGTTCTTTGCGAGCTTATAAAACCGATGGCATTGTTCAGGTTTTCCATAACTGGAAGAAAGCCACGCGATCTAGGTGATCGTCGCGAGTGTGCGGTATTTATTCGCTTAGAGTAAGTCGAGCCAGTGTGTAATTTCCTTTTATCCGACTTCTGAACGTCCGTAAAATTTCCGGTACGACCAGTGTCTCCTTTGACGGTTGTACGAACGTCCGTCGAGAAATCTTCGTCTTCCATTTCGTTGGACGGTTGTTCGTTAGACGTGGGCACAGCTTGCACGTCCAATTTCGGGCGTGGAGGTTCTGGCCGTATGGACAGCATTTCGGCTCGTCTTCCATCCGCCGGTACGAGCTCTTCCTTCGAAGGAGCTAAACGGACTTTCGATCTCAGTACCAGCTCCTTCCAAGCCGAGACCTCCGCGTCCAACTTTGTTCCCGCAGGAACGTTGTAGTCTTCGTCGACGGCATTGCTCTCGTCCATCGGGCTCGACGAAACGTTCGCGGTCTTCGTCGAGGACCGCGAACTCTCTGTTCCCCGGTTAAGATTACTCGAATCGGCCGTTTCTCTCTTTTCCGTCTGTTCCTCTTTCTTGGTGTCCATAGTCACCTCGGAATTCTTCGAAGAACTCATGTCCACCTGTAAATTCTTCCTACCGTAAACGGGAACTTGAAAACTGGAATCATCTGGCTGACGAAGTTCCATACTTTGAAGCTTTTCCACCTCTTCCGGAAGTCTGACGCCCCACTGATGACGAAAGTTCACGTCCATGTTATCGTGAAGGGTGTCCTTTGTTTTCAGGCTATCGTTCATCGTTCCACCTTCCATGCGTATCACGGGTTTCTTTTTCTTCTTCTTATCCTTTTTATCGTCTTTCTTCTCTTGCTTTTCGGGCATGTTCGGCTCTCGAATGGGTGGTTTGGTGTTCCCGGGAGCGCAATCCATGATCGTTCGTATCGAAGTGTCCATGTTTTCCGAGGGAACCAACAGATTCTGACAAGACAGACCTTTACGCGGTTCACGATTAACGCCGTTGTTCTTCGGGTATTCTTCCGAATTCAACGGGATCGAACCTCGGTCGTCCATACGATCGCGTTTCGAGTCTTTCGAACACGTTCGATTAATCTCCGGATAATCGAGAATCGTAACCGGATCTTGATCGCTGCTCGCTTTTCGAGCTTCCTGGATCTCATCGTCTACAAAGCATTATATTAGCACTGCTTTGCACGACTTTAGCACGGTTATTATGTATTTAACGCGCGCGATGTTCGATAAAGACGGGTTGAAAGCGAACCAGTAGCCGGGCCAGTAGATTATTCCAGCGTGTACTCAGGGACGAAGACGAGAGCCGATGGCCCATCGAATTTTCCTCTGGCCGGCCTTCGATACCGGCGACGGCTACCGGCCTGTTAACTCGCGGTCGAAGAACAACCGCGGAATAATTATGATCGGATCTAATCAAGAAGGGGCCTCACCGTATTTCAAGATGTCCTTTAGCCAGGAGAAAACACCTTCTTTCCCTTTCTTTCGGTTTGTCTCCTCCCCGTATCTTATCGATGCTGTACGAACGGAATTTATCGATGAGAAAATTTATTAAAGAATACTTATATATTTCGATGGCTCTATTGCGGAGGAACGAAATAGTTATTTCTATTTCGACAAATAATAGATTATTATCCCTCTACCGTACGATTCTCTTTTTTTAACGTTGACCAGCATCGATGAGAATAGCTCACCTGCGGATAAAGTCCTCCGAAACGAGGGGTTAACGATGCCTTGTATCAGTTTGACCGAACCGAAATATCTGCTCAGCATGATTAAGAAAAAATGATAAAAACCCTGAGTGATCACTGACACTGGGTGAATTTTGAGACGAGTCAGATAGTATCGATGACGTTTCTTTAATTTGCCGTCTCTATTCACTTCTCAGCGATTTTCATTGACAGATTCGTTAGACTGTCTGCTTTTCTTACTTCGTTTCTCTACTTTTTCGATTCGTTTCGTCGCTGTGTTCAGCTGACGGAAGCATGCGCCAGTTCATCTACCGGCTACCGATAAATTTTCCGTACGCGTCGAATACGCGTTAAAAGTGTATTTAATCGGTAATGTCGCTGACCGATTCAGACTGTCCGCCGTAAACGAAATAAGGAGAGTACGATGGAGAGTTTCCGCGTCCAGAAGTTGCTATCGAGACATAATTATTCTCGGCAAATCGAGCCAGGCGAGTTCCATCTACCGATCGAAGCCACAGCTTGGATTCCTGTTAATCATTGCCAAAACTTTTCTCCCCATGAGACCAGGGCCCCTTCCGCGAACCTTAATGCCATAATGGACACTTTTCTTTCTCTTTTCGATTGGTTGCTTATCGATCCGACACCACTAAACTCGTACGCGACGTCTCGCAAACTCTTTCCTTCGATTCGATAGTCTTACTCGCGTGATTTCTCGCAAACAAGCTTCTTTTATCTTATTTCATCCGTTAACGTATCCTGGATCGATAGAATAAACAGTATCTACGTGCATAGATTGCATGTACTTTTTATAAGTCGAGTCAAATTATTCGAATACGCTGTAGCGAGCAAGTTCTGCTCATTCGCGATGCGTGCATATAGCTGTGAGCGAAGTTTCGTTAAAATAATTAAAAGGTTTCCTTAAGAAGCTGTTCAATAATATATCGTGCCATAACCGAAGGTTTTAAGACCGTCTTCCTGTTCCTTGCCAAGAAAATTATTCATCTTGGAATTTGAAATTTCGTGGAAGACCGTCAACTTTTTTAAAAGAAGATCAGACTAAAATTCCTATTTTACAAACAATCAAAACTTCTTGTTTCTAACTATTCTTCGATAATCTCGTAGCATTTCGTACGCATTGTTTTTTACCCAACTTCGCTGCATTTCAAAATTAGCCGCGACCAAAAATTCTAACGATGAAACTGTAAAAAGAATTGAAACGTTCGTGTCTCTCGTCGATCGAACCCTTTAATCTGCTGAAATTCTTCGTAAAGTAATGCTGAGGCAAAGATACATCGTAAAATATTTTCAGTTACTAGAAAATGCTGATCACGCAATCGCGAAAGGTTAGAATTATTTTAGCGAAGTATAAAGAGTATCGCTTTCGAATTATTTCGAATTTCTTTCATTCTATAATAGATTCGCGTCAACGGCATACATGGATGTTTAAAAAATTATGGAGGCAACTGAAAAATAAATTTCGTAAAACTCCTGCACGTGAGTATTTAACTTAGAAGTTCGTTAAATTTCTTTCGATATCGCGGATACTTCGCTATTACCTGTCGAGTACCAACTAATTTCACCCGACTTCGTAGAAATTCCTTCTAGAAAGGTAAAAGAAAATAATCCCGAAATGGAAGACGTCGATCCATCCGTTTCGTTGGAGGTTCGCGAAACATGGAAGCCCGATTATCGCGATCGGACTCGGAGTAGCAGATTCTAAGTAGCACAGTTCGTGTATAATTTTACCAAGTAAAACATATGTAATACTATATACATATACGTGTTTTCAACGTTTTGATAGTATTATAATCGTTTGAAATCGTATTCCGATTTCGAAATGTCGAAGAGCATAAAATTTCTGTCGCGATTGCTCTTTGGCGAAGGTGTTCACGGTTAAAAAGCGAGTCAGTCGCGGAGAAAACGCGAAGGAAAAACAAGGCGTGTTGGGCAACGGTGTTCGCCGAAAAAGATTACACGCGAAATGAATCGGTTTCTGTTCCTCGGGAAAAATAAATGTCTTACGTGTTATCAGATCTGGCGAGATCTCCAGGGAGGAGATCCGAAGGCCGTTCGTGATGTCGCATTCGAATGGCCATGGCGATTCGGCCCACGTACCGCAGCTAACCGTTAATAAAAGCTTAAAGGACATTATCGTAAGCATTCGACGGGACATTAAAAAAGCGCACGTGCCTTTAACGGTAGCATGCTCGATGCAATTTTAAACAGCTATTTCCGGCTGCCGCACCGCCACCTATCGTCCACGATGACACATGTCCCCGATGCTGTTACACGAATCCAAGGGATCCACCCTTGCCCGAATACCAATCGCAAGGGGATCATACACAAGGGTGAACGTCTGTACGGGGACATGTCCTTCGCTCAATCAAAACAAACATTCTCTTCCGCTCGATATCAATCGAGGTTATTTCTCCCTATTGACTGTGGACTCGGAACTTTCTTTTCCTTTTAAAAAATCATATCGATACGGCTACCGATAACGGCAAAGGAGACATTTCTACGTACCGATCCATTTTATTTCTGCAAGAATACCACTATACTCGATGGTTGCGGCAACTGGTTGCGCGACCGAGTGACGGAATTCGTTCGAGAGGAAAACGTACGATTCACGAACGTCTCGGAAGGGGACAAAGGCAGACTTTAGCAGACGGCGTTGGCCATGGTACGTGAGGGGCTAAAGGTGGAACGTCACGTTTTCTCGTAGACCTCCGGGGAACGATGTCTCAAACGATCACGAGGGAACCACGGGGGTAACGCACCTGCACGAAATTCCGACCAACCGAAATAGTATCGACCTCGTAGGACGTGTAGGGAACTTACGAACGATCGCGACGCTAGCAGGACGATAAGTTTGTCATAGCCAATTTATACAATTGGCATTGCGGCTCCTCCGCTATTCGCCACTGGGGACCCACGAATTTATGGCTAATGTCTCACCCTTCTCTGTTGGATCCGTGAAAAAAATAACCGCTATTTCCGCGAGGGAACGATGCCACGTCGCGAAAGCTAACCTAAAACGATGCTTTTAACGGAGGACGACATCGTTCCACGAATGTCGTCGTTACATTTTCACTCCGCTGTCGCCGTTCTTTCCTCTACAATATCGTTCGAGTATTATTTTCTCTCCGATCGGAATCGGTGATCTTCGTCATCGGCTGTTATTCATTAGCAATTGCAGTATACTTATTCACGTATTATGACTCGTTCAAAATAATTCTCGAAGAATAACGCGTGTCAACGATCAGATAATCTTTCCAACTTACTCATGACCTACTAACAGACTGTCGCCGATCCATGGATCGGAACGACGACGATTAATAGCCGTGTCTGTCGGCGACAATCGTTCGAGTCGGAAAACGATTTACACCGTGGCTGTGCCACCCGCTGGAAGCGTGTCGGGAAAGAAGGGTGAGTTTACATTTGGACGCGTGGGGGTGAAACCGCTCGTTTATCAGTAACCGACTCTAGTGAAAGCGACACCGAGCCTCTACGCCGCACGAATAACAATTCACCCCCAACCCTTGCGATCCCGATGCGAAAAGTATTGGCTGGCCGACCCTTCACGGTCTTCTTCCGATCTTGGACATTATTTATACCGCCAACCATCTTGTTTTTTATTTTCAATTCACTTAGAAGCCAACGAAGAATTTCTTGGGTTTAAAATCACCCGTCTCTCGGCCCTTGCTTCTTTCGAAAGAAGCCAACCGCTCCGAATGCGAGGCGTTGTTTCTGATTTTTAACGGTTTTCGAGAGGGAAGCGATAATTGTTCGCGACCACAAGCGTTACGCGATTTTTCTCAAGATTTCAAAGTTTTTCAAAGTATCTGCAAAATTGCTAATTTTCGAGTAAATCGCGTGACTTTTATCGCAACGGATTTGTACGAAATATACCGATCGATTATCGATGTCTTTCGATCGGGCTTGAATCACGATCCGTCAATGGCTCGTTGCAATTTCCATGAAAAGAAAAAGATAGTAGAACGGTATGCGGCGGCAAGAGCGAACAATGAAATAGAAAAGGACACGAAACACGGTTCAAGGGTGGATCAATCGCACCTCCCGTTCGGGCTGGCCTCTTCTTTATAAATGAGAGAACGAAGGGGGTGGACGTTGGGGGGATGAGTCGAGTTTCGAAGCTGCAGTTTAGATATTCACCGGTTGATTACCGTCCCGATGGGGTAGGCCGACGGAAAGGGGAATCCCCTGGAGGACGCTAACTCGACAACTGACAAATTAGCCCGCCGCCACGACGACACTTGCAAAATGGGTCGACAAGAAGGTTTACTTCGAATTTCATGCCACCGTGGATGTGATTCGAAACGCGTGGACCTAGTGAATTTTCGTTGTTGCTCGAATTATTTGATAAGTTAACCGAATGTTAACCGCGTGTGTTAACGATCGGAATTTTCCGAAATAACAAATAATTATCTCGTAAATAGTCTAAAAATTTGAGAATTTTCATTTGAATTTTCATGTTGTAATATCTATATGTATAAATATTCGACAAATATGCGCGTTCTTAGAGCGTTCATTCTAGAGTTTTCACGTAGAAGTTTTACGGTATTTTCAGTCGTCGATAACGCGTTATTCGGGGCGAGGACACGGGACAGCTTCGACAACTCGAAACGAGAATAAGAAACCGATCTTCGAAGAAATCTTCGAAGCGAACCACGTAAGAAACGATCCCGGGGAAAAAAAGACTCGAATTCGGAGGAACACGCTAGGAGCAGCGGAAAAGTGGTAGCTAAACGTTCTTGAACGTGGCAGGTGGATTCCCTCGGTTGTCACGAGACTCTCTCGCGAGCGGATTTCAGGGCTTTGTAGTCATCCATTCTCAGGCTCACCCCCGTGCATTATTTAAATAAACAAGCGACTAAGAAGGGCGGGATAGATTGGCTGGCATCTCTTCTTCCGCGAAGCAGCAGTTCAGTGACGAACAATTATCCCCTCCAAGGGGGAACAGGAGTTCGCTGGCTGACGAAGCGACAGGCCATAGAGGGTGCAGACGCTGTATCCGCGCCTTCTAATGAATTTTAAATTGCCTCGCATTCATAATGCAGCCCCGTTGACAGTCGGGATGAACCGGAGATGACAAAGTAAAACGGTTCGACTTAATATTTCCGGCTGCGAAACGAGACGAGACGCGAAACTCGAAAATTACTAGGGGGTCCCGATACTGAATCGGATCACGCGCCAACTTGACGCGTTCGCGTTTCACTCGCTCGAGGAAACGAGTCGTGCAACGCCAACATCGCAAATTATCGTCGATAAAAACAACCTATTAGGGAAATCTATTCGAAAAAGTCAGGTTTTGAATCAACTGCCTAGCGTCGAATATGTTCCATCTATTTAATACCGGAGCTCGAACTTCTCTCAACTTCTATAAATACACGTAATCAACAATGGATGGATTGAACGAATTCTTCGGGATTGTACGTGAACTTTTTAAAAGAGTTCTTTCGGTTTGAAAATCATTTTTACGATGGCCGAATTTCTGTTTATTGGCGATAAACAGAAGCGCTTTTTAAACGGAAATATAAATTTCTTCCAGTATGAAAGTCGCGAGTAGTTTATTGTTTCTCGACTGGAGTGAGTCACTTTGCTCAAACTACTCGGTTATGTTCGAAAATTGTAAACGCGTTCTTCTCTGTTTTTATTTAACCGACTGACTGGCACTCGAGTCGCACCTCGAATAGCACAAGTTAGGAGTTTTACACACTTTGCCGTGACGATGTCACACTCGCCGCCGCGTTACCGTTTACGTAAAAAGATTGTGTTACTCTTTATTCGGCGAAACACGGTTGCAAACCAGACCGGTAAATTATAGACATGACTCGAGTAATAAAACGAACCTTTACACGAACGAGCACGGTATCATCGATTATTTTGAAACTAAAACAGGACCTCGCATCACGAAACGAAAGGTTGTTTTGACACGTATAATTTCGTTGGCCAATTATCTGGATACATTCTCTGCCGTGGTTTCGTGTCGGTTACAGATTAAAGCGTATCATCGCCGGTGTTACAGTTATTTAATAGCGAACAATGGCCAGTCGTTGCGTGCGAGATACATGCGTGTAAATTATTACTGGCGTCTTCGTTGTTATAACAGCTACCTGATCCGTTTAATACAATATATACCGGTCTCTTCAATTTTCTACCAGACATTCGATAATCGAGTATTAATCTTTATGATACATTAGAATTTCACGCTGCACAAACGGACATTTTTTTCTTCGGCCTTTTAAGCTAATCTCGAGAATTTCTAATACAAACGAGTATTTATAATATAAACGTCGACTATACGAATACCGCGTCGGCGAGTGCTTCAACCATGATTACGTGAAAAATTTATAGAGCGCTGTAACTGTAGCAGTAAAATAGTTAGCAGTGAATTTATCTCGTATACTCGAATGACTGACGAGTGTAACTTTCGAAAGATTTCGATCGCTACGACACCTATCGTATAGCGTTCGAACAATTCCAATAGCAAGAACGGCAGCAGAAAGCAAACGGTCTATTAGAACACGAGCCATGTTCGATATCCTGTTGTACAGCATTGTTCCCCAGTTTCGCATCCGCGTTGAATATTTTTAAACTCGAAACGCGAACATTTTGGAAAACACGCTTTGAGAGCGAAGAGAAATATCGCGATGGAAATACGTCGAAGCAATTATCGGCGTAGACAACGGTAGCCATTCGAGAACCGCATTCTCCCCCAAAAATACCTGTCTGACCATCGGTGGCCAGAGTTAACATCGGTGCAAGGCGTAAATTGCCTGCGCGTTGCTACGATAGCTGCACCGAATTGGCGCCACGGTTTCTTGACGTGCATAAACCGCGAACAATTCTCGAGGAACGGCAACGAGAAGATGCCGAGTCCAAGCCACGGAAGTGGTGTCTTGGGAGCAGTGTGCTCGTTGCACATGCAGCAGGCGCATCTCCGGTGCCGCGAGTATCGAACGAATTGCCGAGCGAAATTCCACGGAATCCGGGACGAGGCGTGTTTATTGTTCGCGATCAGCCCCCGAGAGAGTGTGCCGTGGACGCGAGGGAACACGAGACAGGTAAACGAGAGAAGCGGACGAAAATAGACGGGACCGGCATCTGGCCAACGTCCTCGACGTTAACCGATAAACACCGCCACTCGACCAGCCAAACTCGTCCACGAAAAACCCTGCTATCTCGCGAAGGTTCTTTGATCACGACCAACGGATATCTCTCCGACTTGGTTGCCGCCTCGCGATCAAAGGATCGCCTCGGTCGAGGTCCTTCGTGACCCCCTGCTTTCTTCTTTCACAAGACTATTCGCCACTCGATCGCCGAACTTATCTGCTAATTCTGTTCCGATACGCTGCTGCCGACGATCTTTTTCCTCTTTGTCCTTTTCAACGAACAGATTCGTTCGCCTTTGCTGCAACGTATGATCCAAACTAGAATCGCGAAAGCGTAAAAAGTTTAAGGCAACGAGAACATTTAGCTAATCGTATAAACCCGGTAACGTTTAACCTATCCTTAATCTTTGCATCTTAGTTCGGCTACCGCTCGTCAAAACTACCGTTTTCCCCCTTCTCTCTCTCCGTTATTTATATATATATATATATACCGTTTCTGTATCCACGGGAAGTTAGATAACCGTCGGTACCTACCGGCGTACCTATCCATAACGTTCGTCGAAACATTGTAACGGCAACGGGGGCCGAGATGTATGGTAATTGCACGTGGCTAACTTACAGACTCGAAATGGCCCCGAGGCGCGAAGTATCATCCAGGTTGTATCACTGGCGCAACATCCGGCCGCAGACACTGACAGCGAATTCGCTAGGTAAAACCACCCGATCCGACTCGACTCGACTCGACTCGACTCGACTCGAGGCTAGGCTATCATCCCCCTCTCGGTGGCTGCCGCCTGCAACCAACACCAGAGACAGAGTTCGAAGTTGTTCGATCGCTTCGCATCGTCGACAGACACAGAGAAAGAGAGTTTGTCTAACGCCAACGATATACCCCTGGTTCGAATAGTTGCAATTTCACGGAATTCTTCCTTACTAATTCGTATCGCTTATTTTTCGCGATTGTAACGACATTAGACAAAGATGGCAACGACGTTTTGCAACGTTGAAGAGTCGTTAGAAAATCTCGGTGTTACTAATTCTCCAGCAAATTAAGAAAATAAAGTAGAGAAATCGGTTCGGGGCGGGACAGAGCGCAACCCTTGCATGTACGAGCTTATAAATGTCAGTGAAGCGGGGCGAATTTGTCACCCTGACAAGCTGCGGTTTTTTTCCTTGACTAAACTGCCAGTAGGGAGCGTCAGTCTGGCCAGGGGGTGAGATTTAAAACAATTACAAGGAGTCGTGCCTCGGCAACGACGAACAAGGAGAAGAAGAAGAAGAAGAAGAAGAAGAAGAAGAAGAGGGGAGCTAATCTTGAGGGCGGTTTAATTAAAAGTGGTGCCAACTGACGGGTGACCATCGATCAACGCCGCCACGTCGTCGACTGACGTTTACAATGGCATTCTCGTATTATTCTATGACAGTTCTTGGTGGCGTGGCATCGTGGAAACGAGTTCTACCATTGTTCGTAATAACTTCTAGTCACGGACCGGCTGGTCCGCATCAAATTTATCGGTGTAATTCGCCGCGACGTTAAAGAGTCGTCTTTTCTCGATAACCTTTAAAGGAGGGGTTCGCGAGACGCGATAAATTTGTTTCTCAAAAAATTGCGAAGCAAGCCGACGGAATCGATCGACATATGTATACGCCGAAAAATTTCGTTGTTTCGAAACGGAACGCTACGCGTGGATCTAACCACGGCTAGCGAAATTGCGTGAAATCGAACGACGCCAAGTCGAGAGTTCATTTTCTTGCTACTAGTTGAAATGGTTAGCTATTTTCTGAGACGATCGATCACTAAGCAATCTCGGTACCAAAAAGGGAGGAGACTCGACGCAGGGATGAACGCTACGACATCTTGGAATTTGAAATATGTTCGTCGAAAGGATCCGACGAGGACAACATCTGGAGTGATTCCGCTCGGTATTTCGAAGGCGATCGGTATGTGTCGAGAATGTCCACCGTGTGACGTCCTAACGTCCTGTCAACCCTGTCGACCTTTGCGTGCTCGAGTATCCCCTCGAGACATTCCTCGACTGTTTCGAACGTCTTGGAACATTAATCGCAAGAAAAAGGCTGCTCGTTAAGCTTCATTTTGCCGCTTTCGAAATTCCGAAGGTACGCGGTAATTAACTCGAGCGCGTCTATCCGCGCGTACGTGGAAAACTTGTATTTGTCGATTCGTTTCTTCCGCGTAAAACAGCATCGAATTTGTACACGTTTTAACGACCGAGCAAGCAATCGCGGTAACCGAGAAGCGTAGAAAACGATATCGCGGTACCATACGTATTGCTTTGGAAAAAAATTTGAATTCGTTGAAGAAACAGGGTTGCCGAGTTACGGGCAAATTCAGCAGGCCGGCTAAAAATAAGAAAGTGCAGGCGAGTCGAGACACGATCGACGAAGAGACACAGGGGTTGAAGGAGGTCGAGAAAGGATCATGGGACTTTGCGTGCAGTTCGGTCATCCCTCGTGTTCTCGGAGAATTTATGCCGCTTGTCCCTACGCCGTCCTAACTAGTCCACTCGCTTACTTACTCACCACGAACTAAGGAACTTGCGGCTGGCTGTGCCCGGGGGCGGGCCACCCTTGAAATATCACCTATCCGCTCAACTTTATCGGACCTGGACGCCCATCATTGTCCCTTTTTTTTCAGTAGAAAAAGAAGAAACGTGCAATCTCGTCAGGAGGACGAATCTCATCGAGCCAACAGGCGTACGAGGGAATTTACATAGAAGCGAACAGTTTTATCGCCGACTACAACCCTCTTGTTCCAGGGATCTAGCGTTTCGAGCGGACTCTCGTCTCGAGATTAGCTTTTGAATTTAGTGGCGGTTTCGATCGGGGCCAGTTGCTTTCGAGGGTCGATCCGATGTTTTTAACGCGATTGCCTCTTACAGGGGGTTGCTCAACCCTTAACTCTAGTGACTTTTAAGCTCCGCTTTTATCGACGGTCGTTGCTGTTTCCTTTTTTTAAGAAGCTTAAGGTTAACGAAAGGAGGGCTTAATTTCAATTTCGTTCAAGTTTCGAGAGAATACAGAGAAGAAACGAACGCTTTCGTTACAGCGACTGCAGTGTCGCGCAACGTTTGCTAAATAATTTACCAAGTGGAAAGGAAGACGATACAAAGAGATTTACTCTGCGAGTTAAAAAAGTTTAAACTATTTGACGAGGCGATGCTAATTCGAAAAATCTGAATTTTTAGAATCATGTAGCGTCGAATGCGGAGATTAACCGTGTCAGCTTGTAGCATCGTGATTATTTCAAACCTGGAGATATACGCGTAAGAAGCAAAACGAAGTACGCGGATGATCCAAACAGAGATTACATGGACTTAGCTGGTCAGATTTATGGGCATCGTTGAAAGGGAGATAGAAATCGAGTGACCTTCGAAAGTTCGTCGTAAAACCGATAACTTCTTTTCCGATACAACGTCTGCATAATCCGTTTTAAGCGGAACTAACTTCTAAACGGAGATACTCGATAAGTTTGACTGGACCAGTGATTATAGTACGGTGAAATTTGTTTGTATGTTCGTATTATGAGGTTAAATTGAAAGCGGGAGATGGCAAAGAAGCATGGGATCCCAGAAGGTGAACGGGCTGAGCCGGTGGTATCGCGAGGGTGCTTTAACCGAATTGCTATGGTAGCTAGCCCTCGAACGAGCAGTCGTTGTACGCGCCCCTTTGGCTTAACGAACCGCAAATGCGTTGTTTTAACGACGTCATTAATATTTAACCAAATATCTGGCCGCTATTTTGCGTGACCCAAGACCGTGCGGTCTCGGAGAACGTGACGGCTAGCCATTTGCACACGATTTACCTGATTCCCAGAGGCCATGTCGACACCGATGCTTCTATTCGCTTTAACACGACGTTTCAATTAGCTTTAACGAATTTTATTATTGTACAATGAATATAGCGATATTTTTACCGGTATTTTTGCGTACGCGTTACCGTACGTATAGCACGCGTAGTAACTAACAAAGAAATTTTCTATTCTTACAGTTTCGTTCGTAGCGATAGAACGCCTTTTAACGGCGAAACTAAAAAATCATTCGCCGCATCAGCGAAACTCACGTTTCCGGTTGGAGGATCTTTCTTCTTTTCTCGAGCAAGAAAAGCAGTAATGGCAGAGGGACGCTAACTAGATCGCTTCGAACGAAGCTAACTCATTTTTCTAATTACGCGGCCACTCGTGGTCGCGACGAAGGCCAACGCGTCGATGCCAAACAGGAAAGAGTCGGGAAAACTCTCCCCGGTTAAACTTAGGTGTTGAACGTGCCAACGTGGACTCGCAAGAACCGTATGTGTTCGACGAACGTCGAAGAACGAGTGTGCCTGCGGAAAAGGGCAGAGGGACGAGGGGTTAGGACTCTTTGGTAGATCAAAGCGCCCCCAAAGATCAATACGCTCCTGAGACTCGAGGGGCTGCTGGTGGTCGGGCTGGCAGAAAAGAGAGGCACGAAACGCGGAAGAGAAGAGAAGAGAACCGATAGAACGGTTGATTGAGGGCACAGGGCATTAGCGGACCAGGCTATCTGTCTTTCTCGCTTTCGTCCGACCTCTTGTCTTTCCTCTTTGCAAACACGTCACGTAGCACTTTTCGGAGCCGAGCGGAAGCAAAGGGGCATAAATAGGCGCAATTAAGGGAGCCGATGCGAGAGCCGCGATCTTCGCTCAAATTCCCCGCGACCAGCACGAGTCGCCGGAAGTAATTTAGCCGGCTTCTGCTCGCTCTTCGTTCTCTTCTTCGGCAAACGTTCGAACCTTAAGGTAGTTGTATCGCAACCACGCTTTATGACGTAGTAAGCGCAATAGTTTTTCGCCTTGTCGTGTCGTTTAATTACAAATAACATTTCATTCGCCGTAATGAAATTCCAACACCGAATTCCAGGTCGAAAATCGTGTCACCTTTCGGTGATCGGTGACTTTGACGGGCTTCGAGGTCGAGCAAACGAGGAACGGTAAGAGAATCGAACGCGAAGTCGTCGGGTTCCGTGATAATTGGCAACCGCAGGAGCAATTGTCTAGACTGGTGAAAAATGGCGATTCAAAGTAATTTAAGCTGGGTTCGCGGCCCTCTATAGATCACGACGTTTCGCAGCGAGAATATTTAGGGAGTTAATTGCCGATATATTTTATTAGAATTGCGCGAGCCGCTCGGCTGTCTCGTAAATTCCTTTCGCAGGATGTCCCTGCATTTTAACTTTACGCCAGGCTGATCCTTTTCTGCTCTTCTCTCGTTGCCGACTCCGTGTTTCTAATTAAACGTTCCGACGTTCGTCTGGTAAAAATTCGGAACTGGTGCTGCTCGAAGACAGGAAATTTCTTCGACGCGTTTACTTTGCCGAAATTTCGAACGGTACGTTATGGTTTTAACTATCGAAATTATTATCGAATTCATAGGCGTACGCGTACACGGGAAAATAAACGATTTTATCCGTCGTACTTATCCCGTTAGCTGGGAGTTCTGGGTAAATCGCGTATCTGGTCCGTAGCAGAAAAATGCGACGCTATTCATTTCAGGGACGAAGATTTCACGGAGAAGCGGATACGTCCCTAAAAGACGTCTGGCATCTGGACGAGATTCTGCTCCGTGTTCGTGACCAACATTAGTAACGTTAGTTATCTTTCGCACCCCTGCGTCAGCATCGAAATCGTTGTTTCTCCGTGAGATTTCGAAAGTCGCGAATCTCGTTCGATTCCGGCTCGTTACGTTTGGCTCGTCGTCGCTGTAATTAAGCTGCGCGAGTCTCGACGACACGGCCCGAGGGGATCCCCTCAACTTCTCGTTTGTAGTAACTAAATGCGTTTGACAACGGAAGCCTGTGTCTCCCCTTGCCGCCTGTCTTAGCCGTAAGCGATGTTCGCCGTGCCCGTACAACGTACAATAATCGCGGCTGTACCTGTACGTAACGACAGCCTACCGTTAACGCGTTACTGTTCCTAGACTAAACGGATACAGTGGAATTTAAACCGGCCGTTTTAAATTGTTTTATGCCGGAAGCTATGCTCGGTTAACGCGCCGCGATCTAGATCGATAATATTTTATTCGTATCGACGATTCGAACTTCGTTGCGCGCAAATGCAGGAAACGAATCGTTCGACGAGGTCGATTCGAACCGAGGAAAAAATATCCAGGCATCGACGAAGAGCGTGTCATGAGGTCAGCCCGTCGACGGTATAAATATTTCAAGTCCCGAATTAAGACGAGACGATAAAGCGGTTCCAAGTAAACGTGGCCGCTAGCTCGGCTTCTGGCTCGTATCAAACCGAGCGGTCGTCGGCCGTTCGCTCTTGTGCCTCGTCTCGTTTGGCCGTCCTAATACTTTCGCTTCGCTATCTGACCTCCGCTATCTGCTTTCTTCTTCGTCGTTCGCGCGCTTTTCTCTTTTCAGCCGAGTCGGTCCCCGTTTCGACTCGCTGTCTTCTCGAGGGCTGTCAATCTCGAGTGACGGGACGAAACGTTGCTCCCAAGAGGGGGAGCAGACCACTTCACGAAAGGCGTCGTGACGTCAGGAGGCGACGCCCGACGAACAAACGAGAACGTGCACGCGCGTCTACGCGGAGATTCATCGCGGCCGAAAACTGCAGCCTCGAGAGCTATCGAACGACCTAATCAATTATGCAAACGTTGCCCGATAACCGATCCGAAATCGAACAAATTTATAACGCAATTCGCGTACAGATAAGTTACTCGAAACGTGTACGATAGGCGTATAGAGCACCCGCGAAGAAAAAGCGTAATTCGTCGGTTGATTCGAAAAAGAAAAGAAATCGAATGCGATTTTCATGTTCCGTTTAGAACGGGCAGCGCACGATCACGAGTAGCCCTCCAGCAAGGAAATTCCATCGGTTTCTCGGGAATAATAGGAGCATTCTAGGGCGTCTCTTAAATCCTTACGTCGTTCGAACCCCTTCTCGATTCCCGAAGGGTCGTGAACGTGCGATGAAATCAACAAGAACAACAACCACCACCACCGGCGGGCCATCGTGTGCCAGCAAAGGCACTCGATGCCTCGAGTGACATTCGTGAAAGGGTTGCGAATCACCCTGCGTCCCTTCTGGTCCGCTTCTTTCGAGCTTCTTCGAGATCCACGAACCGGAAGGGTTCTTAACTAGCGGGGCGGCCGTCGCCTGATTGCCAGCCTGTTATTGCCTGTCAATTGTTCGCGTTCCACGTTATTAAATTAATATTAGGGGTAAACTCTATCCTGGCCCGTGAAGGGGCCAGTTGTCCGAATTTTCCTTTATTTCCCAAGGATTTCCCAGGGGGATTTTATCCTATGGAAACCCGTTCGCGACGCGTGACGTTTGCTTCGGTCAGCTGTGCGATTTGGATCAACGATAATGCCAATCGACGCGTCATCGTTCGACCCTACGATCGATCATCGTTTGGGTAGACCGTCGACCTGCTGTTCCTGGGAATTGTTTCGCTTAAATTTCCCGGAGAATTTCCGCGATCAACGAACTTTGCGGACTTTTTCGTTTATTTAAAATGCGAAGGAGAAGAACGGTTGTCCTTCTAGCGGACACGTTTCCGATAGGAAGCAACGGGGCGTCGGCGAACGAGTAAAAACGAGAGGAGAAGTTGATTGGAAGGAGAATAACTGCGAGATAATAGCGATACGGAGAACGGTCCTCTTTCGTTCCCTCTATCCGTTGTTTTCTCGGACATAGGTATGTAAGTAAGTAGGTACGCAGAAAGGGGCGCGGCGGAGGGTCGGTACGGTGCTGGTCGTTCTCTCGTCGGGCCACCCTGTTATTTTCTGGAGGGCAAATTATCTCGGGACCGCGGCGCGGCGTGGCGGTTGCAGCGTGCTCTCGATGCACTTGCCGCGGTGGCAAGCCGATCCCGAGCATTACCCCGGCTAGTTGCACGGAAGAAGTAGCATCTTCGCGCACGTATCTCGAGCCACCACGGCGCATCAAGGCACGTCCTACTGGATTGCGGCTCGAACGATCTCGCCGTACTGCTACCTGCTCTACGTATGCCGTATAGACGCGAACCTATTCCGTAACGCCGCTATCTCAGCGATTCCGACGTTATGCTGTTTCTCGTTTCAACGCGCACGCGACACGTCGCGTAATGCCCTAAATTAAATGAATCGAGGTCAACAGCATAGTCGCGGTAGAATACTTGCAACGTTGTCAAGCTACGCTAGCGTAAGAAAAATTGCTTTTTCGTCATGAAAGCGCCACGAAAGCGTCACGAAAGCGTCACGAAAGCTACGACGACGAATTTTATTACTTTTCTTCCCATCGAGATATCGACTGTTATCGGCAGGAATATTTTGAAACGCGATTCCACGAAATCTTTGTGTCTTGAGACTGCTTCGAGGGTTTTAATGCAGAAACGCGTCAGCTCGAGCGAAGTGGCTACCTATCTGTGGTCGTAGGATATTTTTGGCAAAGAGAGCGGACGCTGGTTATCGCCAACGCCTGGTCACCAGCTTGACGTGGTTCTGCAAGCTCTTAAGAACACGCCGTGCTCCCTTTTTTTACGTGTTTCTTTTAAAATAGTCGAGTAGCTGCTTTTCGCTATTCGCGCATTTTAAGCTCGACGTCAATTATTTGTCTACGTCGTGTTACGTATTCTCTATACATAGCAGTCGTTACAGATTTTGTTCGAGGTTCGATTCCATCTCCGTTCGCTCTTCTAACGTAAATATAACTGTTGGAAGTCGGTCCATCGAAAAAGAGCAAATAAAACTAGCAATTTTTCTCCCACGAGTTCGGCTGTAATTAAAGTAGCCCCATGTAATCAGTAATTTCCGAAAAATCGCGATATTTTTATTTCCTCTTTGAATCGTTAATCTCTGCATCGACAAACGAATGTTCGGTAGAACCGTTGGCTCGTGGGCGCATCCGCGGCAGGTGCGGCCACGGCTTGTATCGAGCTTTAATTCCAATAGAAACGACCCCGTACGCGGAGGGTCGGCTTCGAAAGCTACGGAAGCGTAGTCGCTTTAACAAGGCGAACTCATTACCATTCGTCAATTTGACCTACGTTCCGCCAGAGTGACCAATGGCCTTCTATTCCGTGTAATGGCTTACGGCCCGACATCCGTCACCGTGGCACCCAGGGCCGTTATAACTGGAACACCCCGTCCTATGGACTCGACCACCATCCTCGAGCCGTTTTACAACGACAGAGGGTATCCTTTCGTAGCTGCGAACCGACCGAAAGCTTTCGATTCTTTGAGAACGGTGCTATGCGGCGACGATAACCGCGCGCCCAGCCGTCGTGTCGGCCAAAATTCCGACATTATTCGCGGTTATAGAAAACGCTTGTGACCAGTTGCGACTCGAATAGCATACAGACGCGTCTAACCGCGTTTCGAGTAACCAACGTGCCAAGGATCGTTCGGTCGAGTCGTGCCAAGGCGTCGTTGAAAACGGTCGCCGATTCGAACAGTCGATAGACGTCTAAGTAAGCGACATAAATTGTGGTTCCCGAGTGTGACGGGAAAGCTCGAAAGAATCTCGTGGATCGACCGAGAGAGAAGCATCGCGAGGGCGCTTAAAACGGTCAGCGCCCATGGAACGCAACGTGGCCCTGGGGTTAAACGAGTTCCACTAACGAGTTGACAAATCGAGTCTCGGGGGGGTCGTGGCGAAGTAGACCTATAAAGCGGAGGTCGAAGGGGGCCGGGGTTCACGTCGTACGTATCACCCGTTACTGCACTCCGACACGTTTATTGCTCTTGTTCGCGGCCTCGTAACGAATGACTCCACGGCAGCCTCTCCGAACTGCCATCAGTAAGAGGGGACGGTGAAACGGACGAGGGACTAGAACGAGCAGAGTTCGTTGTTCTCGTTAGAGTCGCGTACGCACCCCGGACCTTCTTCTTTCTTCGACGATCGTCCGTTTTCGCGAATCTTCTATGCGTTTCCAATTATCGCCGTTTACGATCGACTAAACTGTCATCGATGCGAACGGGTCGTCGAGATCCGTCACTTCGTTCGTAAGGCCATTCTTCGCTGACTGTTAGTCGCGTTTCGAAAGTTTCGCCGAATTTCGGGCACGTTTCTCGCAACCGGAAACAGTAAATTTTCTTCGATACAAATTGAATATATGATCAACGTCGCCTAGCTTCCGCGCGGAAACGAGAAAACGATAAATTGGCAAAAGCTAGACGGAAAGGAGGATTCGCGAATACGATCGATAGGTTTAAAAGCACTCTTCTCTTCTGGATCCCCTTGCGGACGAAGCTTGGCTCGCAATACCTAACGGAGTTTATTCGACATTGTTGAATGGCGGCAGTTGTAAAAATGATAACGGATGACCCATGGAGGCTCGCCGGCCCTCCTGGGTAATGAAGTACGGTCAGTACGGCTGGCCCTTTGCCGAATGCCAGGCATCTCTTAGAACGCGTTCCCCTCGGACGACGTACACTCGGATTTACACCCCGTCTTGGACACCCGTCACTTCGCGCCGATACGGGGGATGTTGCGCGGTCTACTGCTCTTTTTGAACACGATATCGAAAACTGATAATAAATTCTGCGAGTCTCTTTAACCCAATAATTTCCATTTGTTTCTTTCGAAAAAATAGACCCGATATTTTTTCTACTTTCTACCGAAGACGTAAAGTTACAATGACGTAACGACTGCGTAAAAGTAACTAGGAAAACGAGAAGATTCGAAGGGAAACTCGAGAAAGAGAGATGACCTTCGTAAAAGTGCTCGCCACTAGCAGGAAATACAAGGTAGTCTGTAATTAGCAGCTGACGATGCATTAGTACCGCGTGGTCCCCTAGTCTCGTCAAAGAACGCCTTTGCGATAAAGTTGGAACGACCAGACGTCCGTCGTTAAACAGAGCCCTAATACTTGCAAGTTTTATCGAGGAGCGAACCATTTGTAACCATTACGTGTCACTGATCAAGAGGTAAGACATTTTCTAGCCATCGATGACTATTAAGTTTCGATCGAGTATTCTGTACGCTACTTTCATTTCGCTATTGTTCCAATAGCTCGCCAATCATTGATCAAGTTAACCGTTTAGAGAAATATGATTTATGCTACCCTAACATTGATTCGTACGCGCGAATCGAACACGTGATTTATGAAGGTAATCGTTGAAGCTGAATTATTCGTCCTACTTTTCTGATTTTTACCTACAGACATCCATGCCGCACGTGAAAACATCTCGTCGTTCTATTTTCGTCGAAAGACTCTATGAACGTGCTAAGAAAATCTTAGTGCAAATTGTGTTACGATCGCGAATTTCGTTGCAAGGATTTATCGATAATCTCGTAATTTTAAAATTACTTAAAAGTAAGCTACTGTATCGCATAAAAAATATGCTTGTCGGAGAAATCGTTTGGAGGACTGCGCCCTTCGACGGATGCGAATCATATTGCGAAAATCGTGGAAAGGTTGCGAAATCGAAATCGACAAAATGCATAGCAATTCCGTCGACCGTTTCTACGCAATTTGTAAACGATCGTTGCAAGGAGCGTTCAATAAATATGGCTTTAAAATTGCTTCATTTCTCGCGGCGCTGTAGCAAAGCATCAATCGATCAGACTCGTCGGGATTTCGAAATTGTAATTTCAATCGTTCAATTGTTCGCTACATTTGATCGGAAGAAAGACAAAATGTTCCCACAGAATCGAGTTTCGTTATATTTTTCGATCGTTGTGGAAGCGACAGAATTTTTCAACCGGTGCGCTGCAATTATTTTTTATTTTTCAATGAAAGTCAACAATTTTTCAATGAAAATGAAAACAGTATCATCGTCGATCGTCGATGTTTTATTAAATAAATACATAATTGGAAGAAAATTACAATGTTCCGTGAAAGTACAGCAATAATCCAAACGCTTGGGCAATGATTCGTAAGAATTTTTCACGGTTAAAATTGCACGTTTCCGAAACGTATATTTTCCTATACTTAATCTCGAGTTACGACGATTAGCGGCGAAACAGAGAAAAAGGACGTCGTAGCACCGATAATGAATCGAGGGTACCTTGTTGGACGAGTGTACGGCGATCTGGAAAATTGCATCGCGTAAACGCTTACGATCGATCGTTGTATCGTTGCAACATTCTAGCTAAAAAGGTTGCACAGCAGCGTCCATGAAATTATGAAGTGTTCGCGTGGAAATCATGGGACTACCTTGAACTTCGCTATCGAGTCGTAAGTGTCTCGCGAAAAAGCGCGATCGATGAGATCGCAGTTTTCGAAAATTATCAGCGAGTTTAAAAGTAAATGGTAAACGTGGCGGGAAGACGGTGATCGTTCATTGGCACGGGAAAAAGTAATCGAGCAAACGAAGCGAGTTCGATGCCAATTGTCCATGACGGGCTGGCCTGTTAAAGAATCGTTGTTGGACACGATCCATGCATTCCCGACAACGCATCGACACCGTCGCTCGTAAAGCGTTCGCCGAAAGTGTACGGCCGTGTTCGAAGGCAAAAGCAGAGGTCAGAGGCAGGACGTTAAAGGAAGGCCGCGATCTGGTCTCGGTGGCCGGTGTAGAAGCGTACGGTGGCGGTGACGGTGGCGGTCGTGGTCGCGATGCAACGGTCGTGGTCGTGGTCGTTGCCGTGGTCGTGGTCGGTGTAATCGTCGGCGAGGCGGTGGGCGCGGCCGTTCTCCAGAGGCCGAGAGGTCGTCCAGACCCGCTGGGAACCGGCGATTGTCGCTTGTGCCTGGTGCTTCGAAGAGCACGCACTCTTTCCGTCTCGTTCGCTCTCGTTCGCTTTCGTCCGGTCTCGTTCGCTCCGTCGAAGCACGGCCATCGCCGTGCAACCTGCGATTACGGGAACGATTTTCAGATCGGTAGCGGCCGACCGTCCCGGATTTTTTCGCACGCTGCACGATCGAGCCGAGCTCGCGAGCGCCAGCCGCCGAGAGAGACACGTTCCTCTCCTCGGCGTGGCGCGGCATTCGAGGTTGCCGCGAATAAAAGCAAACGGGCCCAGAAGGTAATTGCGCACCGCTACACGATGCACCCTGCTGCTACATTGTAAGGACGCGCTCGGTTTCTCCCGTCGTCGCGATCTTCCTTTTCTACCAATTCTATGCTGATTGCCTCGGCCGGGATCCTGCTATCCGGACAAGATGTCGTTCTATGAAGATGCTTGTCGGACGAATCGAAGATTCGTTCGTACGTGGGACATCGACATTTGTTCGGTCGTTCGCTACGATTTCGAATTATCGAGGAAAGATATTTGCGGTTACGCGAATATTTCCAAGATCGAAAAATTATCGTTGTTCCTCCGCGATACTCGTTCTACGTAATTGTCGCGCAATGTTACGGTGTCGCTTCGTCCTCGTGAAAGCTGCTGATAGATCAGAAGATGTTTCCGTCGGATCGAAATCTTCGGACACGCGAAAGACGAGTGCTACGACCAGTTCAATACGGTAGGGACATTGTAATTATATTTAATTTTATATACCACAATTATTTTATACGTACGTTAATATTCGAATATGATAGGGAAATTGGAAAAAGCTTAGGACGGCCCCGTTTTCCCTCGGAAAGCTTGCCCCTCGGATAGAAAGAAAAATGGTAGTATCACGCGACGTCGTCTTCCACGGTTCGAAGAGGAATTTTTTCGCTGTGGACGTTATTGCTTCGGAAGCAATTATAAGTACGGTAGCCCCGAACTGAATTGCACAGCTCGCGCACACCCCGACCACTGGTTCGCTCTATAATTGTTTCGACGATTCCTCGGGCTCGCGAGAGCCGTGCAATTGCACCTGCTTCGATTTTGCTCGTATTTTGTGGGAGGGGCGATCGCCGTATTCCCATCCATCTCCGTGACCCGAAGCACGCAACCTCGAGCTTCGATTGATATGACCCACTCCCTTCTACCCCTGGCCTCGATCGCTTCATTGTCGACCCTGAATCTTTCGCGCCTAACTCGATCCTTTTTCGTGGCGCCAGATATTTCTCCTGCTATAATCGTCACTTTGACTGATCGCGCACCTTTCCGCTAAAAAATTGGAATTCGAATCACGGTTACGATCGGTGGCATTTTTTTTTCTACGGCTTATCGCTGGAAAGTGGATGTTTGGAACGAAAAAGATGAGTTTACTCGATTATTGTTAGCCGCAAACGCTCCAGATCGAACAGTCGATTAAATTATTCCCATACAACGTATTCCCACCTGCACCTACAGAGTCGTTGAAAATTTACGCGAGTTAAGGTTAATCGAGTCGCCGTAATTTCATGAGTCACGAGTCTGGTATGCGTGTCCCGAGTTTATTCCCGCTCGGAATCGGAGTAAATTTGAATGAATGGCCTCGTAATACCGGGCGATAATGAGAAAACGCGGCGAATCCCGTTATCCGCGTCGACGATGACTATTTTTCCGTGGCAACCTCTAAAGGAGAGCCGGCCATGAAGAGCACACACTTAACAGCTCTTTTTGCCTGGTGCGCAACAGGTATTTATTATTTTTAACGAGAAAATTACATTCGTAGCAAGCTGTAGATACAGCCAATAATTAATACGGCTTTGCCTAGAAGAACGACCGATTTCCTTTTATTTATCTCATCGATTTGCGTTCTTATGCAGCGCACGTGGATCTTACGCTCTTGATTTACCTAAACGTACTTTTATTTGACAACGTTATCTCGTTAAAAGATAATAATAGTTATCTCGAGATCGATGTCGAAGAGTAGAACAAGGTATTGATTGTATGCGCGTGTACGAGCGTACGCGAACGCTCGATGAACGATAAAAATAGTTAGAACCCGTGATAATTTTCGGAAAAACAACCACGACTTAACCGACTCCGTAACCAACGCTAATGGATGCAACTTTTAACAAAGTATCGATATATTAATTTAAATTCGCTTTCGTTTATTTGTAAATTTGACAAATTTTCACGTTCGTTTACCGTGAAAAGACACGTTTCTATTAAGGTTGCGTGGCTTTCGAGACTCGACAACGGCCGACGTAACTTCGCGAACGCGTAACCTTTAGAATTTTCGATTAATGCGTTCAGTGGCGCGAATCTATTATGGCGCATAATAACGCTGTTTAAACTCGAACGCGACTAATCCGTGACACGTATTAGCAACAAAGATATTCGTTATTTACCGTAGATAATATACGAAGGAAGAAACGAAGGCGAATCGAAGGGCAAACGTGAAAAAAGTATTCGAGGGAGTCGATCGAAACGACTGGTCATAAGCGAAGGTATCGAAGTTTTCTCGATGAAACTTTCGGAGGCAATCGTCTCTCTTTCTCTCGGAAGAATCGACAGATGAGAAACTCGCGAGGACGTCGAGAATAATTCCACGTCTGCGAGGGTAACGACTTCCAAGGATCAGCCATAAAACAGCGCAGTTTTACCGAAAGCCACGAACTCCGTCCGAGCGTAATATAAATTTGTCGGGCGTGTTGCGATATCGTTGCCTTCTCGGAGAGAAGCGGTGAGTACAGGATCTCTCGCGAGGTTCCAGCTCGCTCTCTTTGGTCATTATCCTTTTATTACCCGTGCGCGTTATTTAGAGAGCCGATCCTTGGGAGCGTTCGTACTCGCGGCCCGATCGCTCGACTGGAAAACGACCCATACGGGCCCGCTGCATCATCGTTGCAACGCCCGCCGTTCCTGCATCTCGTAAATAAAATACCGTTCGATCGTGCATCGCCGACCCGGCCTCCTCCTATCCAAGTTTCTATTTTGCTCTCGATGCTCTATCGGCCATCGTCTCTTATAGTCCCTCAATTTACGATTTACGCCGCGCCGACAAACTTCGCCGAAAGTCTAACGACACGTACCTTTTCTCGTTTCGGTGTTCCGACCGCGTGGTCTGACCACCGACGCCGTTACTACTGCGCGAGACGTTCGGAAGTCGAACAGCATTAGAGCATCGTCTTTCGATAAATCGAGTAAATAAATTTCGCTTCACGCGACGCGAGAATAGTAGACGATAGCTACTATAGTGCCGGAAGCTCTTCTGCCGGTGTAACGTATAAATATCTAGCAGAGGGACACATTTATCAGGATCTGTTCCGTGCATCGAGAGGCACGCGCAGTTACTTCCGTTAGGTCTTGTCCTCTCGAAATATTCTCTTGAGAGGGTCGTAAGAAGATGTTCGAAAGACGATCGCAGAGAACTCGGTAGCGCGTAACAGTGCGGACAGGGAGTGGATTAGCAGCGTATTCTCGAATGAACGACGATCGGACAGCGGACAGTTCACAGACAGGATGCGATCGAATAAAAAGCGATCCAGTTTCGATTTACATTTCGTGTAACGAGTCTTTATCGAAAATGATAGGTTACAAAAATGTGAAAAATTCGCTTGGAATCGAGAGAGTCTTAGGTAAGAGTGTTTGCCGTCGCGTCGGAACGAGAAGAGGCGGAAGCGATCGTGGTTGTACCGACGGTAATCGTGGAGCTAGCGCGAGCACAATGACGCTCGCGTGTGCTTAAAGAGCGATACATTGTTGACGGGCGATCGGAGAGTGTGTTCACACGAGCGTGTTCCCTCTATCCGCGGCGGAGCAATTAAAAAATTAGCCACGCTCGGGAACGAATAGGAAGAATGGTTGCCGCGATTTGTTGTCCGGCTGTGTGCGAGAACGCGAACGAGCGAGCGAGCGCGTGCGTGAGCGCGTGAGCGCACGCCGAGTGCCGGTAATTATTTCGACGGAATCGGCTCTGACGGGCTTAATGGAAGCGAGTCGGTCTCAGAGCACCGGCAATTAATCACTATTCATTAAGAGGCCGAGCCGGAAGCCTCGACGAGGAAAACAAAATTACAAGTCGGCTGTCTTCCTTCGTAATCCTTTCCGTTTCGACCGAGACGATAACGCTCGAACGCGTTCACGTTATTCGGGACGCGCTGATAATCTTTCGAAATTTCATATTTTTCCAATATTTCGAGAGTTTCCATGTTTCTTAGTAACTTCGAAAGTTATAGCGTCCAATATACTCCATAAGCCGAGAAAAATTACTTCGGGTTTAAACATCAAGCTGATAATTCGATCGAAAGAGCGACTGGTCGACGAATACCCGGTGGTTATACTTCGTAAAAATACATGCACCGATATCTAATTTTCTCCGTAATAATTTCGCTTGTTTGATACCGTACCGTAGTCGCGTACAGTCTATAGAGCATCTCGACGAGAAAGAGATAAATATTTTGGAAAAACGATAAGAATCTGATCGATCGCTCGCGACGTTTATCGACGTCGCGTCGCAGCAAGTGTCGAGGTTTCCCCAAGGCTTTGGGCTACATCCTGTGCGAGGCGAAGGGAATTCAGGACCCTTCTTCCGACCGCTTTAAACAATTTTAAGGCTCATTTCCCCCCTTAAAGCGAATATCCTGCGAGAGGAGGCACGAAAGAGGAAGAAGGAGAGTCGTTCGAACGAAACCGAGCGCGAAACGAAGAGAGAAGCGAAAAGAGGAAAAGAGAAGGAGAAACGCGGGGACGAGGGAAGCCGCGAGGCATCTTACTTCGGGTTCCGTAGGCCATCCGGCAACCCCTTGGTGAAAACTAGAAGGTAACCCTCGTATTTACCAATTACCTAAGTAATCTGCGGCGGCCAGGCTCCGTCTCTGTCCTCGCGACTTGCCGCAGCTCTCCTTCAGCGGCATCCGAGAGTCCCTTGCGAACCGTAACTAGCCCACGGCGAACCAGACCCTCTACGAGACTGACAAACGCGAGACATTATAGCTCGCCTGTGCTTTAAACGACGAACGACGCGATAAGCGACGGTATCTTATTCTTTCGGATGTCGTGCCGTGCCGTGCGTTCACCGCCCATTTCGATCTTTGTCAAGTTTCTTTATTTATTAATTATCTTGTTTATTTTGTTTATTTTGTCGTTTATCTTGTGTCACGGCGTACGCGTACTTCGGAAAAGAATAGCGAAATTAGAGAAACGCGATTGCTAGAAAATCATACTTGGTTTGTAGCGTGCGTGCAAAGATCGACAATTTGTCTGTAGAGAATTGTCAATTTTCGAGGTGCGTATATTTTCTGAATCAGCCAGTACACTGGAAGCGATTCGGAACGATTACTAGCTTATCGCTCCATACAATGCCAGTCTAGCAATCTGCATATATTACACGCGTATACGTACACGCAACATATTCGCCACACAACGGAGAGTTGGCTGAAACACTTTGTCCTCGGTGTTTCTCACGGAAGCTGACTCGAGACGCATGACGGTCCCAAGGTCTCATTGAATAAACCGACCGAAGAATCGGCCTCGTGGTTACCTATCGTACGTATCGCGTACGTATCGCGTACGTATCGCGTACGCGAGGGCTCGGTAAACCGCCCTAGGAATTGCACCGGGGGCCATCCGGTTTCCGGTGTCGTTTACCCTGCACCGTCGACAGCTAATGGCGGAAGAATCTCCGATTAGATGCGATCTAACAACCGCGGTAGTCGCGAAAGGGTAATTGAAATCGTGGAGCGTTTTGTTGCGCCTCCCGACCTCCTTTTATATCGTTCCCCATCGAGCAACCGTTTACGCTGCCTTCTCTCGCGCGAACGGAGAATCGCTGGGGTTCAACGGAGAAACGTTAACGAGCTTTTGCACTTCGCTGGACTTTCGAAGTTAAGGAAATAGTTGTTTACGATTAATCATAAATCACTGGACACCTATGCGACTGGATAAAAGAAATATATTTTGTCGCGTATAAATTCCACGCTTAGCATCTAAAATAGATCGAGAAAAATAGAAGAAAACGATCGTTGTCGAGAAGAAAAGAAGAAGCGATCGTACGCCGACAACGAATTCAGCGGATAATTGAAACGATCAATGATTTTTGCAAGGATGGAAAGGCTAGTTTCGCGGATAATAATTAGCAAGGATGGCACCGGTAGCACGGTGGTACGTCTTCGCAGAAAATGTCCGTCGGTCGTGCACGTCAGCCAGATGTTTGCTATCCGGCAACAATGGCGGATAGTTGATTAATTAATAGGCTCCGTAGTCCGCAGGCCCAATGGACGTCTTCGTCTGACATTTCGAGTGACAAGCCAGTGTTCCTTGGTAGCGTGACCAACCGTGTCCCGTGCATTTATTATTCAACTCTCCGATAGGTTAGCTGTCGTGGCGGTTGGTACTTGGAACTCTGGCCGTCACGCGTCTTATTAACCCTTTGCGGACGAGACATTTTGCAGCATGAAAGTATACCTGGACGAAAGGCTTACTGGAAGAGATGATTACAGATCTCGCGTTCATTTATTCGGCGTATGACGTATGCATTTGATTTTTCCTTCGGTAAGGTTTGAAAATATCAAACCAGAATGCTTTTAACCCGAGACCGTCATCAATTTACAACGCGAACGAATAATTGAAAGGAACGACGTTAAAGATCGCGTTAACTGCAAAGAGATTGCAAGCGGATCGTTTAAATTGAAAAACGAAGGAGATCGTAACACCGGTCGCGTTGAAGATTACGTTAATTACATCTAATTTCCATGTTTGTACCGATTATTGTCTAGTGTAATATTGGCGCGGGAAGTATGTTGTCAGCGGGTACGAAGGTAGGTTTAATCGTTGGCTTGGCTTGGCGAGTGATTTAACAGAAGCGAGCGTTATGTAGACGTCGGTCGTAAAAGTTGAAGATCGAATACGCAAACGGTAGGACACGGAAAGGAACGGGAAGGAAGCAAGACGGTCCCGTGAATCGGTCCCAGCGGTGGCAAATCTCGTAACGAGGGCTCGTATCTCGGCGGATCTTTATAGCCGGCAATTACGGCCGGTTCCGGCGCGCGTTCCGGAAAAAGCTGCAAGGAGCACGAGCTCCCGAGCCGCTATGACCGTGGAATTATATAAAGATGAAAAGTTAATGGCGGTACGGGAGTCGAGGCTCGGAGTCGAGCATATCGGCTTCTGCCCTAACCCTCAATCACTGAGGCCTCTTATGACCAGACCGCCACGATCCACCGGGGAAAATTCTGGCGATCGTGGAGCATGCGAGACCATCAAATATGCAAGGAGCTCCGATCTACGATTATGCCGCGGTCGGGCGCGAGCACAGCCTGGAAAACGACTGCTTATGGGACACGGTTTGTCCTACGATAACTCGCGACGCCGCGCCGTTCAAACGCCAGCCCGAATTGCTGGCTGCTCTATATTATAGAGCATTATCGATATTATTTCCCATATTTACCCTTCGTTCGTGATTATCTACCTATTTATAGTAATTAAGAAACGAATTTACGTTCATCAACGGACAGAGAACGCGTTGAAGAGCTTACGATAGACTAAGCGGCTAAGCAACAACGCGTTTCGAATTTTCGAACTCGTCGATTGGGAGCGTACGGATATATCGATGCGGTAAAATAGTGGAAAAGAAGCGAGTGCGTCGTCGTGGCGTGTCGCGTCGCTCGGTGGCGGTTCGAGGGCCAACAACCACTTGGAAAGAAATCTATTGCATCCGTGGCTCGTGTTGGTCGAAGGGCGAGTGTGGGCTCAAATGACACGGAATAAAAGTAATGCCCTGCGATACACACCGCCCCTGCTAAAGAACACCCTTCTTCTCACCCTTCGTCCTCGACTTTGCCCTTCTTATAGTGCTCGACGCTAGAGGGTTCCCGCTGGGAAGCGAGCAATCGATATCCGGGATAAGAAATGTCTGCTAGCACGGACCAGCCTTTCCCGCCTATCGGACCGCGATTATTTCGCGATACAATGCCAACTGTTTCACGCTGACAGACCCTGTTTTCTGATTATCCCCTCGATGTACTGATTCTTTTAGAAACGATAAAGCGAACAAATTTTACTTCTAAAAAACTATAAACAAATTAAATATAACGGATGTCTACGAACATGCGTTACTCGCGTACACTCTACAGACTTTCGTATATTGTAAACGTATAAAAATTCGCGGTTTAACGATATTGACGTAACGACTCCGGGAAAATTCAAATCATCGACAAACATGGTAACTCGATAGTGGATCCTTTCGATTCGGTTAAGAACGATTTACGAGTCCTGTTGAAATCTGTACCAGCGTGGAATCTGTTGTAATAAAACAGAAATGATGATTTGAAAACCGACATACTGACCTAGAAAAGGGATACGTACACGGTGTGACGTCATTCTGCTTTCCTACGTAGGGGTAATTCAGAACTGTGGGGTATACTCGGCCGTGGGATCGATATTCTGGTCCATGGGGTTTGTCGACATTAAAGAGGAGAAGAGGCTATCAGCGAGAACTTACCCATATTGAAATAGAAATATTAAGTATCGATTATTCCATAGCAAAAGACGAATAATCGATTGCTATAAAGTATACCGGTGTTGATTAGAAAATCGAGTAAGCGTCTTCCCGATAACCGGACGCGTATATTGCTTTTCCACCGTTTCCAAACTCAACGGAGAAAGATCAAAAAGATCTCTCATCCTTCGTGATTTCAATTTCACGAATCGACGCCCGTTAGCCCGGCCAGCGTTTTTGTTAAATTAAGACCGATCGGTGGATCAAAGTTGTTCGGACATTGAGCGGACGGAGCTACTTCGTCATCGAAGGGAAAAGAAGACTCCGAGACGCCGGGCGTCGATTAAAACTTTCTTGCGAAGTCTTTCACGATCCGGTTCATCGGCCACCCTGGCAAACATCAGTGACAGACTTCCGTTTGCGACTTTTTCCTTAGTTCTCTACTTTTTTCGTTCCCTCTTATGCTAAGCCGATAGTGGAATTGCTCCAATCGCTAAATTCTATTTCTTTTGCCATTACTAGCTTTCCTTCGTTTCGTGATCGATATCTATCAATTTCTTTCTTCCTTTCCAAATTGCTCGTTACGCGATTGCATTTTCGCTATATGTATATTCAGTTGTTATTCCGATCAATCTAGAACGTGTTAGTTCGCAGTGGGGTTAGGACTACTTCGAGCGAACGACGAAAAATCGGTGGATCGGCAAAAGTTGGCGAACGAAAAGAAACGATGAATCGCACAGGGTGGTAGCGACGATCGTAAAAATCCAGAACGACGCGGAACCGATCGGAGCGGGCCATACCGAGTTCGTGGTGGTGTATCGCATAGTAATTAGCATCAATATTCGTGAACGAATCGCGTTTCAGCGGCGTCAAGATGATCTCCGTAGGATGCAATTACTTGGCACTTTCTTAGTAAGCGAATCCATGAATTATTCGTGGAGTAGGGGCACGTTAACGAGCGCGAAACGGAACAGGATCGAGGATGATCGCGATGTCAAAGCAAAAGAGATGCAGCTGCGAGGCGAAACCGGTGGAGGAAGACGAGGCGACGAGCCGCGCAACGTCCGGTGTGTAATCTACCTAACGATCTCTCTCCAGCTCGGATTAATAATCATGGTCGTTCCGAGTCCTACGAAACAGTCAGTCCGGCGGAATCTTATTTAAAAATAATTGCGTACCCAGTTGCGATGGTTTCCTGTGCTTGATTACGGCTAATTGTTCGGAATTTACAAGTATAATGGCGCGTTTAACGCGTCGACTATGTAACGGCCGTGACTGCAGTGAGACCGAAACAGTCCCGTCCCGTACTCGCTTGTCGTCCTACAGGCTACTGCAATTCCTGTGCGTGCTCGAATCCGTGTCGTGACGAGAATCGAATTTCTTTCTCGTATTTGCGATAACCACTCGATAACAATATACAACTCTACCTTATACCGTTCTGTACCGCAGAAATACAGAACACGAGCTACTAGAAGAATGTTTAGGTAGTCCTTCTCCGATACTTGACACCCTTCGAACGCCATTACTAGCTATTTTATTATATTGCAGTTCATTTAATACGGTGTTTTCTGCACGGAAATGTTCTCTATCTCTACTCGGGACCTAACTTACGATAGTAGATCACTTTAAAAGATTATTTGCTCGACTAAACGGTTAACGTTACCTCGTAAAGAACGATCAACGTCGAACAACCGTCAGAATAATTAGGGAATTAGAAAACTACTAAAAGCGAAATACGTCGAATAGAATGGTCGTGTTCATCCCCGTTCTTCCATCGGCAACACAGGCTACCACGGTTCAGGCAATCCGGTAGTCCATTAATTAACGAATTCCCAAAGTCGAAACAGAACCGGGCATAGAGAGAGCTTTGGTTTAAAATCAGCCATAGGGGGAGCATATCCGTTGTGTCCCATCGTAACCGGTCACAGCCAACGAGCAGACACGCGAAACGTCTTTATGCGGCCACCGATACGTTTGGACATTTTCGCTATCGGTTTCAGCTATCAGCGAAATGACCATTCGTTGGTGTATCCTGCGCGAAATAGAAAGAGAAAGAGAAAGAGAAAGAGAAAGAGAAAGCGAAAGAGAAAGAGAAGGGAAACGTAGTAGAGAATCGGCCACCGCCAATCTGTCGCTGGCTGCATTAGCCCAGGGGGTTGGGTTTTGCCTTTTGAAAAGGCAAGCCTCGTTTGATGAACCGCTCCTCTCGGCTCGCTCCTCTCGGATACTTTTAAAGTAAATTAGCTTTTTAGTTTTCTCTGCTTAAAACCCCCGGACGAATATAACATGTATAAAAGGAAGGGCCTCTGCTCGAGGGTTCAACTGCCTCAATGCCTGAATGGACCTCTTTCTACGCGAACGTTTCAACCCGCGTCCTACCTACTACGCCTCGTATCCTCTTCGTTCAGTTTCGCGGCGAGCTCGTGCGTGTAGCACCGTTACCACCGCCTAAGTCAGCCTCTGAATGCTTAAAAACAAAAGTAGAGTTGCATCCGTGGCTGTTTCGAGGTAGGCGCGAGTCGATTCGTCTGAAAGACACCCTCTCGCCGACCTCTCGCGATCGAACAACCACCACCCTTTCGTCCGCGCTCCGTTGACTCTTCGTGTGTGGCAAAAAAAAGAAACCGGATTCTTCCGCGTACAAAAACGTACCTAGATACGGAGTTTTCCATGGTGCAACCGCCGAAGTAAAAAAAATTTGCGGAAAAACTTCGAAGGAAGCGGAACGAAAGGTTGGGCCGGGAAAAGGTTGTTTTTTCTAAAAATGGACATCGCGGCTTGTCTGCTCTTTCAGCTTTCGTAGCCCTTTTTCGAAGTCAGGAAGAACGAATTTTACGGAAATAGTGGGAGAAGCGTTTGAACACGGTACATATGTATTCGGCGTTTATAACGACGTCGACTGAATAATCTGGCTTTCGAGAGGCCCGTAGATCGAAAAGAGTAGCCCGTTGAACGCGAATCGTTCTATGTATATGGCGTAGCTCTTCTACGAATCTTCAAGATTTAACGGCTAACGTTGCTTTACGAATATTCAACGCGGTTTAGTTCGGAATAGGATGCTCGGTACTTAATAGCATATTTCGATAACGATCGTAACAGCTTGTCGCGATCGATCGAGAAAGAAATTTCGAAAACCGCGATACCTCTCGAACTACTCGAAGCGATTTCTAACCATTTCGATCGTTTTGCTTTAACGCCGTGTATTAATCGTTCTTCTCGGAACTACAATTTCAACGCGTGCTGATCTCGGGCTCTTTCAATTAATTTCGCAGATGGAAGGAAGTCGTTCCGTGTCGTCGAAGAGTATCGACGCTCGCATGTGGAGCAGGTCGAGATCAGCGCAGAAGAACCGTCTAATAAAAATGTTAATTGCACGGCTCGTTAGAAGACCCCCCGCAATGTCTGCTAGAAGTCAGCTGGGGTCGCGTTGCGGGGAGTCTACGAGTATTTGCCTTTAGATCCTTTTTATTTCTTATTTTTTCTTTTTCTTTTGCTTTCTTCAAATCCATCCTTTCGTTCGATTATTTATCGTCGGACCCGTTCGACCGCGAGCACAATCTGGATTACGCTTCTTCGCTTCCTAGATCGATGAAAACTCGGCCTTAATGAGATCGTTCGAGACCCGCTCGCGACTTGATGGATACATGAATCATTCCGAGTACGTTTCGATGATGGATACCGCGTGTCGAACAACCAATTTTCAATCGCTTATACCTTGAAATCGAAACTGCAGATTTTAGAACGATAAACGACTTCTCGAGTTTTTGTCCCGGAATATCTTGTCCAAGCAAAGTTGCTTAAAGACAACGACATCTCGGAAAAATTTTATACTGGTAAATACGATAAAGAAGATTATCGATTTTCGCGTGAAATTAGGCGCTAGTTTAGGTTAACGTTTAACTTAATAATTTGGTCTGTAAATAACGCGCCGTGAATGAGGAAACCTAATGGCAGAACCACGATACGTGTTCTTCTTTCTACGACACGATAAGACTTATAGTTCGGCATAGCGTGCTGGTACTCGTTAATTTTCACGCTTCGCTAATAATGATATCTCTAACCGTAGCGTAATCGATTTCAGCGATAACTCTTTCAGATTCGGATAAATAAGAAGATCGTTCAGCGGGTCGAATAATTTGCAAATTGTCGAAAGCGTCCGAAAGCGCCGAAAGCGTCGAAAGCGCCGAAAGCGCCGAAAGCGCCGAAAGCGCCGAAAGATGATAAAAATAGAAAGGAAGGGATTAAGAGGTCGCGTAAAGATAAACGAAAAAGCGTGAAAGGATCGTAAGCGTTTCGAAGACGCTTAGTAAATAACTGGGAGAGAAAGAAGCAAAGGATAAAACTAGAGAGAAGAGAAAGGGTGGTGGCGAGTGCATCGGGTATTGTTCAGCATTCGGTGTGCTACGTGCCGTACGGTGATTTGGCTAACCACACGTTGTTGAGCCATCGGCGGCATCCAGCATTGTTTGCTCGCTTTGATGAGGCCAATTCGCGTTTCGCTTTTGCGTTTCAGTTTCGTATGGGATGCGCGCGCGATTCCCGTGCTGTTCGCTCGCTGTGCCACGGCATTTATTTGCGCGCCTATCCATGCCGGATATCGGTGTGCGTCCCGACGCGATACCATCGTTCAGAAATTCTGCCTGGCATCGTGTAACGCGGTTTTCGTTCGCGTTATTTGCCCCGGTCCACCCTAAATCATCCGGATAAATTCTTTTCTCCTTTCACGATCGTTAATTAAAAGTCTCACAGACTATTATCGTAATTCGTTAATTCGCAACGAGTCGCGGAATCGAATATCATTTCGAATTTTCTGCAAAGGATTTGATAGATTTCGGTCCGTAACAGAGTCGAGGGAAATGTACTTAACGAATCGACGAACCGCGAGACTGGTTTTCTGAGGGCTCGTACGTGTGAGTGGAGATCTCGCGTGCGTGTATAGGGCTGCGTATGTCATTAGTGACCCTGTGGGTGACCCCAGGATTCGCTCTCACCGTACCGGGCTATCAACACCGACCACCGTGTGCACGGGGCTCCATTACGCCTTTTCTAACGATCCTGCCTGCACGACACTGTCGCAGATTATAGTTGCTCGCCTCGGACGCGAGTAGTTCGAGCTTTCCCTTACGTTTTATCACGTGTTGCACGGTTAATGGTAGGATATGTTGCGGCAGAATTGTTTCTTGCACTCTGTCCGGAGGCTCGACTCCTTGCCGCTGAGAAGACGTTCCTTCGACGGCTACCTATTTCGCGTTCGTCATAAAGTTTGTCGCTAGTGTTTTTCGTACGTTTCGTCGCTTCGCATTATTACTACGCGTCACTATTAACCTTCTTCTCGTAACACGGGACATACCCAGCTATTCTGCTAATCTATCTTTGCGATAATTATAAAGTCGGTATTCGAGTTAACTAACAAAATATTGATTACAGAATATCCTTAGATGTAATCGAAATTCTGTTTGTTTGCGCGAGTATCGTAAGTATTCGTAATGCAGATATCTAAAGAAGCGATGTTCTCGGAAAATGTTGACGAGTAGACGGCAAGAGGCGCGATCGATCCAGTCGATGAAACGACCGTCTGACGCTGAAGAGTGTAAGTACATAGGCGAAAGAGTATGCTCGCTTGTAACGATACCGTTCGTCGCGTCGTCTTGGCTTGCCTCCACCGAACCTGGTAACTGCTGCCGCTATTAAATGCAGACACGAGCGAGCACGGTCCGGAAATTGCCTAATTTCCTGAGTGCGCACGCCGATCCGTCAACCTGACGTGACGGAGACGTAGTTGCACGAATACCGTGACTTTTAATGTCAAGTGTCGAAAGAAACTCAAAGGCGATACCGTCGATTGCATGGCTGGACCAAGTATCTTGCCGGTAAACTAGCCTTTATCGATTAGATCCGACCGTTCTCGATCGATTCTCGTATACCCGTGTATTTAAGCAATCTAATTAAGTCGAGTTTACACGCTTTAACGATTCACTTTTTACTTTCTACTGTTTCAGGCTGTCGATTATGATCGATTAAACGAAGCGATCGCGTAAACGTTAATTGTAAAAGAAAGAAAAATAGAGAAGGCAAGAAGAATATACAATCGTACAGTAACCGGACGGTCGATACAATAAGCTCCCGAAACGAGTGGCTATCGAGGAAAAGATTAGGAGTTCGACGTGGGTCGTCAGTGATAGAGAGACTAATCCTAAGACTTAGCGAGAACAAGGGGATAGGGTGACAGAAGATAAGAGAAAAGCCACAATTAAGAGACGTCAATCGTTCGAGCCACGTTAACGATCTAAGCTTCGTCGAACGAGCAGCCTTCATGGACGGTGATTTTCGCACGAAGAACCATCGTTTCCGCGTATGTTCTTTCAATAGCGAAACGTCGGATTCTAACCTGACCGGAAATATCTATATTTTTATTAGGTTATTTTCGTTACGATACTCGATTGTTCTCGTATAAAATATGATACTTGTAAATGACGAGCTGTGCGTAACATCGATACAAAGGTATCCCTGGCGGTAAATTCAAAGCGGTCGAATAGTGTCAGGAGCAGTGTCCGCAATTCGTCGAACGTTATGGGTAAACGTAACGACAGGTAGAACAGGTAAAAGAAACCCGTGACTCTCGGTTCGCATAAAAAAACGCAGCTATGCATAATTTTTCCAGTCGAAGTTTTACGAGAACTCGTGCATTTTTAAAAGGCAATTTCGACGCTCCCTCTCTTTCGTTGTTAGCTCGTTCCTTGTTACTCGAGCGCGCCGTTTTCTTTTAGCGAACGGTCATTTTGTTCGAGCAGACGTCCGTGGTCACGATCCGTGACGAAGAAGCCCCGTAAGGAAATTTATGCGCATAGCCACGGAGGTAGGTACTCGAGCTACCGAGTAGAACGCGGTCTACGTGTGTGCCCACCGACAGATATTCCGCAACCTGCGCGCCACTCTTTACAAAGCCGATGTTGCTTTTGACGCACGAAAGGAGATCACCGCGAATCGCTCGCAGTTTCCAACGGAAAAATCTCGTAATCGTCCAACGATCTTTCCACCGCCTTGCATCGCCGGCCAACCGGTTTTTTCTTCCTACGACTGCAATGGGAAAATTCCGGAACGAACATTTCGCATCCAATCAAATTTCGTTTACGTTCCTTTTCCTACGCGCGCGATTCGAATTTAACGCTTGACCTGCTAACTGAACCGCTTTTCTACTAGAAAAGAGTTACTTTCTTCATTTATCTCCTACGAAGGAAACATTTTTCGATAAATTCTTTTTATCAGCTTTCTGTATCACTCGTATCGTTCCAACGAACAGTGAACGACATCGGTATTGTAAGTCGAACCATTTAAAAACCGAAAGAGATCTAGATTGCGGTGCAAAATGTTATAACTAGAAAAAGAAAAGAAACAGCGATACTTGATCTTTTCATGAACCGATACTGCCGATAACAAAATTCAGAAATTTCGCTGCCTTCGGAAATAAACTCTGAATTGCCAGATTTGCAACGTTCTATAAATAACTACGTTTTGTGTTTAACAAAATACAAGAATTATATGTATAGCATATTATATTCGTACAGTATAAATATTTCTAACATATTATAGGGCAGGTTTAATAAGAAGTCGAGTTATCGAAGAAGAGTTGACAAGAGTTGACAAGAACGCGTGTTCCCCTTGAATAAGCCTGTAACCGAAAGAAATAATGAAATGCATTCCGGTCGGTTCTCGATACGGCGTAGAAAATAGCCGACGAATTCGGGATCGGTAGGTTCGCGAGTCCAGCTTCTGGCTGCGGTCGCGTTGCGTCGCGTCGCTCGTACGCGTACGAGCGGATGCCACATGCGCTGTAGTCCGCGCAGGCCAACACTCGTCCCCCAGCGAGGTTCGAATGGGCGGGTTCAAGGATCCCCACCAGGCTCGATATTCCCCTACAACCCCTCTCGCGGTCTCCCCGCCGCTCCACCGGACAATTCCGTGACCGTGATCACCGACACAGAGACCGCTTGCGGCGCTCGTGGCGCTCGCGGCGCCCGAGGAGTCGAGAGGGATGGCTCGTGTCGCTCGAGAGTCCCCTTCTTTTCCGTGTCGTCCGCTTGCTGTCCTCTGCCACACGGATCCACGCCTTCCCACCTTCCCATTGGCTCGATCTGTCCCCGGACTCTGGTGACACACGCCCATTCGCGATTCGTTCTCCAGGAAACGCTCGCAGAATCGACTCCGTTCGCGCAGAACGTTTCTTCTTCGTGGATATCCGCCGTTCGCTTTGACCGGCTCGGTAATTACAAGCTTTCACCGGGATCCGGCAGGTAGTAGCTCGGAATTTGATCCTAGTCCTTCTAGTCCTTCTAGGTTAGAAATTGGAAATTAGATTGCTCGCAAGAACCGAGCGGACCAAGTTCGCGAAGCGTGCTACTGCCCTTCTGGGTATCGTCGAGGAGATTGAACTACGGCTCTCCGAGACTTAGTCTTGCCATTTCTTTGTCGAGACTTGCATCGAGTTTTTATTAAGAACGATCGTAAACCATCATTTCCTTTTTGGATAATTATCAAAGACGGTTCCGAAAGTTTCGACACTTAGCGGAGAATGGAAAGGCGAAATGCCGTGGAACACTGTGTCGAAATCGCATTAATATTTAAATGAAATATCGAGGGTCGTTCGCGAGGGAAATAGAATAGAATAGCTCTAATTGTTGAAGGATCCCCTCTAGTTACGATACCGCGTATCGTCGAGCAACCTGAACAAGCCGGTAATCGCGTTTGGCTGGTTTTCTTTACCTCGCGATACCACGAGCCCCTCTGTTCCCTTCCGAAATCACCGACCGAACAGCTGGGAAGCGTGGCACGGTTGCGTAACGTCCTCGACTGCTAAAACATATTCGGATCGTTTCGCTCGGGGCGTGTTTATCGCGCGGGAAACCGCGTTATCGTGAAGACGGGTGCAGAAACGGGGCCGAAAAATCGGTGCGCACGCTTAAAGGTCGCGGCCGATCTCGTTTCGGATTTTTCGATCTCGATACGTCACTGTCAAACCGTTATCGGGATTCTGACGTCTTCCGGTTGTATCGCGACGGATTTTTAGCTACATGACACGTGATAAGTTTGAAACGAAGAGCGTGCTTCTGTCCTATTAAACATTTTTCATACGCCGTTACGTCGAGAATGTTAGAACTAATGTACTCGCCGATTTTAATTTGGCCATTTATAAAAGAACCGCCGAAATTCCACGGACGTGTTCTACTCGTTTCGAGAGTTCGAAGGAAGCTTTTCAACTTACGAAAGTTTCGTCGAACGAATCAGGACTTTGATAAAATTAAAAACTATTCGACTAACTAAAAAGTTGACGAGGTTGTTACAAGTTGGATAATGTTTACATACATATAAAAGTTTAGGCGATTCTTTTCTTTTTCTTGAACAATCGGACTCAACGTCCCAATGAATTTGTTCGAGTCCCAAAGTAAACGTACGAGCAATTAAGTACAGAGCCGGAATTTTCCAAGGTCTTATAAAGTGCAGCGTAACTTGCCGTGGGTAATCGATTCCGCGAACAGTGTAATCAGCTCCATTAAGTTTTTTGTCGTACGTTTCTCGTTTGACGCAAAGGTCCGAAGAACAAAGGGGTGTTGAACGGAACGACAGGCCATCGTCATCCCTTTCTCCGTTGCGGTGCTGCGTCGGTTCGTGCCGCGTAGTACGAGATTCGATGTCCGGTCGAGAAAAAACGAGGGACGAGAGCCGAGTGGAAGATGCAGCCGCGATAACGACGATGGAAATTGAATTCTCTCACCAGTCATCCCGCTGCGAAAGTGCATACGCGTTGTATACGTGTCCAATCTTGCCTCCGACTATCGACGTCTACAGAAAAGGGATCCCGAGGATCGTGTCCTCTTTGTCTCGAAATCGGAGCATAGGTATACACGAATACCTATCTCTGTATCGAAAAACTGAATATTTCCAATAAATACATACGTACCGAAATTTATGTTTCGATTATTCGATAACGAAGAATTTTCAGTGATTTATTAGCTATTATAAATGTCGCCGAGCGAGGGTTAATTCGTTCTATAATATAGGCATAGTAGGTTCTTAGCGGCTACTTAACTCGAGTTCACCTCTCATCCACTAGACTCGAACGATGCCCGGTGATCTAGTTAGCGAAATTGGAATTGAAAGCGTGACTGTTCGACGTTACGATAATTTATCACTCGAATAAATGTTCGCTCATGGTGTTCAGTCATGTACAAGTATCAATTTACATGACGCAATGGATATGTAATCTGATATATCGTGTAACGGCGAACACAGAATCGCGAACGGTGGTTCTCATCGAAACCATACCTATGCCGAGGGTAATGCAGAATCGAAAATGATAAATCTCCCCTTTTACGTAGCGCAACTGCAGGTATTTACTTTCTTTATCGACTACTCGTCTCGAACGTTCGGTGCAACGTCATATTTTAACGCGATCGGGTTCGCGCGGGAAAGACGCGACACGACGCACGGTATTCCGCTCGCGAGAATAAACGCCGCGATGTTCGCAGAGAGTACGCGTCATAGAAGCCGCTCCTCGCTACTCGTTTCCTTCGTATAAATCGCTAGTTTCTTGCGTACCGCGTTTGCCATATATTAATGATGCTTTAATGAAATGGGAGTGTTCGTTCACCTCTCGCGCTCGATATTCCTTTCCGTTAACCTAGGCAACGCTTGCCAAGTAATTAGTTTGAACAAACTGGTCGAATAAAACGGTCTATTAAATTTATTTGTTATACACGGTCTATCGTATTTCATACATCCAGCAATCGTTAGCGCATAAATTGTATTTAACATTGTAAACACCTTTATTAAGGTAGCACGCTCCGATCGCGTACAAATAGTTATCCTTAGGATCGAAATCGTGGCAAGAAATTTAAAGGTGATATTTTGTTTCGCGTTAATAAAGCCCTGATAAAAAATCGACTTAAGGCGTTTCGAGACGATCAAATTTGAAATCGATGCTGTTCGAAGGAAGCTCTCGCGATTTAGGAGACAGCGCGTACGTGGACAGGAAAAAAGAGGCGAGACTGTTTCGCGGGAGGATTCGTATGGTGGATGGAGGTATGGCGGGCAAAGTGGAGAAAAGACGGTAAGAGGAGCCGTAGACTGTAGAGAGATCGTAAGGAAGAGCGAGCAGAGTGAATAGGAATACATGGGTAGATTGGACAAAAGGTGAACCCAGTTTGTGGATCTGACGGTGTATAGGTCCGAGGAAAGCGGGAGGCAGCCAGCCGACCGACTCCGTTGGTAGTAGAAGAGATATATCGGCGCTCGGGCACACTCGGGCAGGCTCGTGCGTTCCCGGTGGTTGGTGGTGGCCGCGCACCTCCGCCAAGAGTTTCACGCTGCGTGGAACGAAACTCGTACGCGATCAGCTCGGCCGAGCCAATCTGGCATCCTTACGTATGCCCGTTGCGTTCTAGTTCGAACCGATACGGTGCTTTATCCCCTTGTAATCTTGTCCCCGTACGGGCACGAATAATCGTCGCAACCGCGTCGAGAACCGTGTTCGATCACCGGACAGTTCGCCCCCCTCTCGAGGTCCGCGATCGCGCGAGTTCGAGCATCGGTTGCCGTTGGATTCTCGGAGCCAGTGTACCGTAAAAAGTTCGCGGAACACGGTGAAAACGCGACTCCGTTCGTTTCGCGTGCGGTGCTTCACGCTCGACGGCGATTCATCGTTTCGAAACGCCGTTGGAGAGGGAGAATAATTGTGGCACCGCGCCGCGTCGCGCCGTGACACTCTTCGTTCGTTCGTTCGTTCATTCGGTTGGAAGTGACAACCCTCTCCCGAAGAAAATCCGCCCTCTCTCTTGCCCTCTTTTCCCGGTGTTCTCGTACACCGCTCGTACGACTCGTTCGAGCGACAGTCAACGAATGACGAAAGTGGAAAGGGCGCTCGCTAGGGCCAGCTAACGATCCGACCAAAGGAAAATCGGAGTCGTAGGCGGGGCCTAAGGTCGGGGGACACGTGACACGGAAACTGTCACGCCGCCCTTGTGCTCCCCACCTTCACCCCCTCCACTCGGCCGAAAACCATCGAGCTGACTATACGAGCGCCGCTGCTGCTACTGCTGCTGTGCTGTGCTGTGCTGTGCCGTGCCGCTTCTACCAACCGACTGAACCGACAGCGCTTCTGTCCCCGAGCACAGAGGATCGTCCTCTCGTCGTTTTTCTCTCGCTTTTCGCGCGATGATCTTCGTCTAGAAATGCGAACGATGCTTTCGCTTTTTAATGCCAGTGACGCAGCCCACCATTTCTAAGATGTTTCGAGGATAATGAAGCACAGATATTCGTTGGTTATGTTTTCCGTGGAAATGAAGGAAGGAGGGTGATCTATACCCGTTCAATCGAGGACAAACGGAGACTATGACGATACACGATTCGTGTACGTCGCGCAGCCCTTTTCCGTTAACCTTGTTTCTAGGTGAGCAAGGGAAAACCGGGGCAAATGGTGAGACAAAGTGAAATATTGTTTTCGTAGTATCTCGTAACGTTTATTTTACCCTTCAGAGTTGGAAGGACTCTTCTGTCGTGCGATTCGATGAATAGTTGTTCGTTTCTAGTCGTACGATTCGGCTCAGAGTCCACGTGCATTCTTACGCGATCTGAACGATAATAGGTATGCGAAAAAAAAACGAAGCGACTATCGTTACCGAAATTCTTTGACGATGAACGAATTACCGAGTACGAAGCTTGCTGAACTCTGACGATTTTCGAAAATGGTTATTTTCTCTGACTAGTTCTAACGCTTGGTTTAAAAAGAACAGACATCGAATAAAAAATATTGCTCTCCAATTTTTTATATTTTAATAATTAACGACCCTATCGGTGTGTCGAGACCTACATTTTGGAAATTTCGAATCTAAAGTATAATTTTTCTCTTAAACGAGCATTATATTAATATAGCACGACCTATTTTAACCGACGAATCGAACATTAAAACGTGCTCTCGTTCGAACGAATTCGAAGGCAAAATAATAAGGTCAGGTGGAAATACGAATGGGCTTTGTATAACTACGGGACGGAGAAAAACTCGGCTTCCCTTCGTCTAACATATAGTTTTATTGAAAATTCATTCAAGGTTAGATTTCGTTCGATGTACCTTGACCGATTTCAACGAGACTCGGCGCTAGTCTCTGAAGTACACCCTTAGAAAATAGTTTTGTAAATTTGGAGGAAAATCTCACTTTGTCCCGGTTTCCTACCGATTCGTATCGGAATAATGTAGACCGGTTAGCGCGTCGTCTATTTAGAGGTGCAGGCTCCCACGAGACCGGTGCGATGAGGACGTCGAAGGTGCTGGCGTGAATATCCCGAGGATGCAGCAGGCAAGCGTAGGTGGCTGCGATGGGGATTCTCGACCGGTGAAATCGGCGAAAATTTTTGGTATGAAGGGCGACGTCGCTAACGACAGAAGCTCGAGCGACCCCGACGCTCGAGTCAGGGTGAAAGTCGAGGCTCCAGAATCGACGGAGATGTTCGAGATGAAACGGGAGCCTCAAGACCAGCACGAGTATCAGCACGACTTCCGTTACGACAGAAAGTCGATCGTGCCCTTGAAGCTCGAGCTGAATCAGGATATCGCTGGTCAGACACAGCAGCATCCAGGATACCGTGCTGCTACCAGCGGTTTCCCGAATTCTTACGGGTTTCCGCACTTCTATGGGACAACGATGCTACCTCCTCCGTTTCCTGCACCAGTACCTCGACAGGATAAAATCGAAGAGCAGGAACGCGAACAGGAACGATACAGAGTGACTAGTGTTCCTGGTGACGGTGATTTTCCTCATCACGAGCCTCATCGGTTCGAGATCAGTGATTATCAAACTAAGCATCCTGGGTATCCTGCGATGCCTTACGCGTCCTTTCGACCTTCGATGCAACCACGTTCGTCGTACGGTGGTCATCAGAATAATAGTAGCTACAGGAACACGCAGTATCAGAACAGGAAGCGCAAGTGGGGCGGGGCTGCGCTTCGTGGGATGCACCCGTCGATACCGGTAAGTTTTTTATTTCCTACTTTTCACTCTAAGCCTGTTAATTCGCTTTTATCGAGAAACCGATTACCGAATACCGATTAACAATTCTTTCATGATCATCGATTCGACTGTAACTAATTAAAAAGTCTATTAAAAAGCTAGACGCGATACGATCAAGGTGATTTTTTTTCGCGAACGAAATATAGTTTTTTTTCAAGATATATCTTCGAACCTTCACGATATCGAGATCGTTTAAATAATTGAAAAATTCGATCGAACAACGCAAAAAATGAAACATCTGAACACGATCGAACGTCTTGACTATGTCGTTTAAAGCTACCTTCTTCTTACCACGTCGCTTCGAGAAGTTAGCAAATATTTCCGACAGTTCTGGTCAAATTTCTAATAACTATTGCGAATTCGTCGTTGATAATTGTCTTTTTCGTGATATTTTCTTTGATGGATATTATTGAAGCGGTGGTGTCGGTCAAGAGATGTTCTACCCGTTAACCACCGTGATTTAAGGTACGACTTTTCGGCGTGATTTAAAAAGAGAAGAGTAACGCGTGGTCAAGTTGGACCGCTTTGTCTCGTCAAACCAGGAAAGTGTTGGGCGTGCGCCAACGTAGTGGGATTGCCACCGCGAACAACCGAAATATTGCTAAAACATCGTGCATCCTATTGCTGAATTTTCTTACATAATGTATATGTACAAACCTTCGTTCTTTTCTGTTTACACAATAAGCCAGAAAGAAAGCGGCGTTCAATAGATCATTAACCTGGAGCGCAATTAAAACTGATCCGCGAGTAAAATCGACACGGTCGTCCGATGCTTCCGCGTCTCGAACAAAAGCTATTCTTTGCCTGTATGTCGATATTAACGAGTTATACTTGGAACTACGTCGCAACGAAATAGTTCAACTGGGAAACGGGGATCTGCCTTTAGGTTTCGCAGCTAGTAAACGCGTTACGAGCACGGAAAGCTAACAACGAACCAGAACTTTCTCGATAGAATATTTTCGTCCCTGTTCGAAACATATTTTTTCCATTGAATTATCAAAATGAATCTTATCGCTCCCCTGTAAGACTAGGTTAGTTGAAGAACGGAAAATCGACGCAGCTATTTTTATTCGGTCTATCGGCTGTAAATCAAACGAGAAGTACGAGAAGTAACGCGTTAAAAGTACGAAGGTGCTGGAAATATATCCCGTAGGTGTATAGAATGCAGAAAAGTGACGCGTAACTCGGCTTCTGAGAAATCGTTGTCGGTCACGTCGCGTTATCGTCGCACGACCTGCGAATACTGGCCCCGGGTATAGTCGCGGCATTAAATGAAATCGAATGAAAGTTCACGATCGTTCGAGTAAAAATTACGCCGATCCGTGACCGAAATTACAGTGTTTATGCGTGGCGTGTCGGTTTGGACCCTCGGGGAAAGACTTCGTGCCTCGACAGAGAGGTTGGATCAATGGAAGTCGAACTGACCCGATTATGAACAGGAAATGATCGGTGCTGAATGCTTTGATCAACGATGATTGCAATATCGAAACATCGAAAATAAATAAGCAAGTACCTACAAATTGTCTCGTTGCGTAGTTTATTCAGAGGCGATGTCTACATATGTTCTTGAGAAAAGTATCATCCTCGTGAACGAGACGCTCGTTTATTCATCGCGAACATTTGTCAACGAATCACGGCATCGACACGACGATTCCGTAGTAAAATCACCGACAAATTTCGCTCTAATCTTAATAAAAATTCGGATATACGTATCGGGTTCTTTCTACCGCGACTACGTCTAGACCGTAGAGCGCAGAGAGTCGCGAGAGGATCGAATAATCTAAAAAGGCAGGACGTTCAGCAGGAAATAAATCGTCGTCAGGATTTAATTGGCTACCGTATTTATTGCGCGCGGTGCGTCCAGAAGTTCGCTTATAGGAAGAGAAATTATCCTGAAACCGAGAATAAAACCGCGAAGCTTGGCGTTCGTTCACGCATTTCGCAATCTCCGTATCGTAGATCGCTCCAAAACGGGTCAGAGTCGCGACTCGGGAGTCGACGGAACGTTTCCGCGCCAAAAGTGTCCGGAATGGTTGGTCACGCCGGAGCCAAGTTCTCTCATCTGCATACCGTGTTTCCTCTTTCTCTAACGATCGTTCATCTTCCGCGGTAGGACGCACGCACCTGTATCGAGATAACGCCGCGTAACGTATAACCGCAGCGAATAAGGGCATCGAATCGAAGCCGATCCCTTTGCTCGGCTTTTTCCTACAAACTTTAAAGGAGAATCGTAGAAAATCACCGAATTTACGATCTTTCCGACCAGCTATCGAGATTTTCGATGTTTTACGCTGATTTCGACGCTCATAAAACTATCGAACATTTCGAAAGGAGCACGACACCGTTCAGGATCTATTAGGGTTCGACCGAATTAATTTGTAAATTTTCAATGACAAACCTGAAAAACTCACGAACCTTCGAATCGTCGAGTTCGCAAACTTTGGAGCATCGCATGGAAGGATGCAACATCACCCTTCAACATCTTTTCCAGCATCGGTTTTAGAATACTCTATACAAACATTATTCGTAAGCGTAACCGATTTCGAAGCTTTTTCGTCGTAAAAAAAACTGCTTTCTCCTTTACTCTTTATCTTGATCGAATCGGCGTGACCCTCTCCCTGATCCGCTATGAACTTTTTCTTCTCGCTTCCACTCAATTAGTGGCTGGCCCTTAAGTTGACCGTCGAAAAACACATTGTACGAGCTGACTTGTTTTCACGTGGATACGAGACGAGACGAAACAAGACGAATCGTTTGCCATGTTTCGAGAGTGCAACGCCATGTGTTGCGCTCAATTGGACGCCCTTCAGGTAGAAAAACGCGTATCGGGGCCCGGCTCGTAAACGCATCTGGCGAGCGGAATCACTCCGGGCCCCTCCGGAGGCGTGCAAACGTGTTCCTTTCTTTCGTCGTTTCTTCCTTTCGACGATGTTATTTGTAAATTGAGGCGGTTTTGCGTTAAGTAACGCGCCTCCCAGTCGGCAGGTTATACTTATACGCGTCCGTTTAGCAGTTTAGCGTCTCGAAGTCGTTGCTTTTGAACGCACGGAAACATTTCAATAGAATTAATCGTCGAGATAAATGAAACATACTTCGATAACATAACGAATTTCATCGAAACGATGTTAAATTAGAAAATTATCTGGTTCGAACTTTCAAGGTGTTTAACGAGAACAGCGAATATCCGTTCGATGTATTACCGGATACGCGAAGTAGAATTCTGTTCGAACCTCGATTCAACTTACCTTCGATCGTGAGCGTTATAGATGTATTGTAAATTGTAGAATGGGAAAAAAAAGAAACGGTTACACGATAGAAGAGCAGAATAGTAAAAAAGTAAACTAATAAGGTATGGTGCAACGGTTGTATCGTAGTGTAGCAGAGCGATAAAATCCGAAATAATAAATTGAAGTATCGCGTTAAAACGCGTTTCAACATTTCTAATGTTTTATCGTAGTCATTAATATGTATGTTATAAAATACGAATAATCGAATTTCCGATAATCGATTAATGCGAAGTTGATTAGAAAATCGTTACTGTCTGTACACAGAAGATTTTCATCGCAAAGCGTCGAGTTAACGACAAATAGCGTGATCGGTGTTATTACCGCGAAACGAGGCGTCCCGATGCCACGGTGCGCCTACATTATATACCTATGGACCCCTGTTTATGCTTGTTCGCGCGACCCACCCTTCGATACGCCGCGTAATCACGCGGCTTTACGTGTCACTTTGTAGTCCATGAATAATTAATGGTCAGCGTTTATTTTTGCTCGTTTTATGGCCCTGGTTTTTCATTTATCTCTTTGATTTAGCTACGCAAAATCGAAACCGAGAGAATAAGCGTCACTGATGCGATTAACGATCGAATCGTTTATTATCCGATTAATTCTTTACGATATACAATCTTGACACGATTAAGTCATGTAGAAGGTAACGATAGTTTGCACCGAAAATCTGTGTAAGGTTAGGTGTTCCTTGAATTTTTGCAAGTTTAGGTATATTTCCGATACTATTTAGCACGAGATTTTCAAGATTATCGAATTACGTGCGAATGGATTATTAAAACATGTTGAACGGGAGAATTGGCAGTACATTGTCAGGTAAAATTCGCGCAGGGCGAGCAGAAAAAAGCCAAACAGGTAACAGCCCCCGCGTCGTTATTAAAGGACAGCCGTCGACAGCCGCACGACAGGGCGCGTGCTCTGAAACCGCATCCCCAAAGCCGCACGCTAATTATTTATTCTTCGTTATACCTTCCTTTTCGAATGGCGTCACGATTCTCTTTCTTCCTTTCTTTCTTTGTTCGCCATGTACGTTCTATCTGGCCCTTTTCGTCGACTCGTCGCTTCGTTCGATCGTTTCATAATTCGTTCGTTCGCGTTAAGGGGAGATACTCGGATCTAAAGTACGTAGGTGTCTAGGTATAAAAAAATTTTGAAACCTGTCGATATTTCTTACGAAGTAGTCTATTCGATTAACAACTATAATCACTTTTAGTAGCGAGAAGGTTAGCGGACAGCAGAGAAAATTATCGATGAAAATTATCGGTATTTCCTCATGTATGTATCCTCTCAATTACTTCGACTTCCACGTCGCGTAAAACGTTTTATCGACAGAGTACGAGGAGGACCCGATGCAACACGCGCGCATTCCGACGCGAACGAACACGCACGCCAGCAAATATTTTCACACAATAATCGGAGCCTTCGTGCTTGGCCGTCTATCGTCGTGATATCGACGACGCTAGACTCGATCTTGGACGAATCGTGTGTTGTAACTCATTATAACTTATTATCGGAGATAGAAATTTCGGAGGAGAAATATTCGACTTTATGTAAACTTTATGTTTCTTTATGTAAAATCAAAGCGACAAATGGATGTTCGATAAAAAGTCACTAATTGTGGCACTAATATCAGGAGCGATAAGAGTTGGAACGCTTCAATTACGTTTCGAAATGGAAAAAATGTGAAACGGTAGATGCTTTTACGACGATGCTTGTACCGAGTCTCGTCCGATGTTCGGCAGATTGAAAATATTGTATTATCGTCGTTATCGTCGCTAGCGATCGGTGCTTTTCATCGGCTCCTCGGCTCTTCCCGGCTCTTCTTTAATAATAAAGCCTCTTATCCTCTTCCGCAACACGCTTTTCGACTAGACGCGAAAGGGGTTACGCGTCGTGGCACCGTGGACAATAGCACGATACATTGATTCTTTATGAGGCCACTTAAATAGCGGCGATGCCTGTAAGCGTGCAGCCAACGTTATTGTAATGCGGGCTAACGTTCCACGCTGTTAGCCGATTACGTTACAAAGACACGGAACGGCCGTTTACCGGCTGCCACTACGCTTTACGATCGCTGACACCTATACCGACCCGCGAGCGTTCCACGATACCCCGCCATTATGATCACGGCCATTCAAGTAATCGATGCTATTTACAGGGGATACGCTTCTCTTACTACGCTCTGACCCTTACGTGACATCATCCTGCAGCCAATAGTTTCGATTTCAATCACTTCGGTCGTTAATGATTCATTAATTCCGATCGCTTTTTCTCCGCGTATTCCGCGAATAATCTTTTACTCTTCGATATCCTTTCCGCTACTATACACCGCATCGTTATTCAGCCGTTACTGTACTCGAGTAACGAGTATACTATAACGAAGGTACAACGTCGTTCCGTAAACGAAATCATCGAATTTGATCATCCATAGGTTTCTAAAAATACTGAATAGTCGAAAACGCATAGGCAGAGTGTTGACTGTTAGCTGCGCGGGTGGGGACGCGGCATTCTCGCGAACGCTTACCTTCTCGCAATAACGAGCAGATATGGTGGCTGGTCAAACACGACTCGGCGATTCTTTATGGGGCCATTAAAGGCCTGCGGAGTTCTAGTCGCATGGTACACGTTATTATAATCCGAAGAGCGCTGACACTTTAGCCACGCGGATGTTCGATATTACGAGCTCGAAATATTAGAATAATCGATGCCAGCATAGAACATCGAATCACCGTAGTTTCTTAGACTATCTCCGAATCTCTGTCGTGTTGATTTTTTTTCTGCACGAGTGTTACAAGATGTTGATCGAGTTTGCTTGAAAACTGATCAAGTTTATTAGATTTCTCGATCGATTGAGCGGAAAGATAAGAGATACTACACATTGCACATATCGGGCAGCGATGTCATGTGCTTCCGAAATTTCGAGAATTCGTAAATTTAGAAACGTGAAATTTTCCAACGGAAAGATGGAGTCACTCGCGAATCGCTTATCGGTGTTTCGCGTCGCGGATCCAGCCGATGATAGCTGAATAGGACTGGCGTGTACGGGTTGTAACGGTTCGCGCTTCTCTGGCAGAATAATAATTTCTCATCGCCGCGAGGGATCCGGAACGACTTCATCTCCCCGAGGCCGGTGTTCCGCGCGCGCGACATTGTCTACCCTACAGAGGCTGAGGAGGATTTAAAGAGCGGGCAAATCGTGTAGAGTGTAGGCGGTTTGCCTCGACGGTGTAAACCGAGCTTTACGGCGTTCGTGGCCCCGTCGATCGTCAGGATCGTATTAGTGCGCCGCGCCAAGTCGGCGCCGAGTTTGCGTTTCGTACGTGTTTTCGTACGAAAAGGCCGAATATTCCGTTCGTTGCATCGACCGAAGCGCAATAGAGAGCACGAAGTCGGATGAAAAGAGGAATAATTAAAGAGAACCGGAAATAAGTGGCATCGGAAAACGATATTACACCTTTCCTCTTAGATTTTTATCCTCTACCGAGCGGCGTTAAGCGAATACGACTCTTTTCGAAATAATTTCACGCGTATTACCTATTTATTTTCAAATCGAAAGCGAATAAATATACGCGCAACGTACGTAATGCCGCAACGGTGTTAAAGAGAAATGTACGCGTTTGATGGTAGAGGAAACGAAATAGATCGTAATGTATAGGAAGAAAGAGAGGGAAAAGAGGGAAGGAGGGCGGGGAGAAAGAAAGAGTGGAAGGGCACATGGAAGGAACAGCGTGTAACGATGTATCAAGCTGTTGCGCCCCTGGCGTGTCCGGCAATAGTGGATCGTCGCTTTGAGCTGGACCGCGCCGCTTCGGCTCTGCATCATGCCTTTACACGCTCTCAATGCCCAAACGAGGGACGATAATGCCTCGCTCTCGTCTTGTTCCCGCGCATAGACACTATTAATTTCGTATCCCTTGCCGCGTGCACGACCCATCGTACGGGTGAACAACACACACGCCCGACATTGCCCTTTTTCTCTTTCTCATCGATTGACTCGTTCACCTCCGCCTTCTTATTTTCTGTCATGATATGTTGCACGGAAATCGTACGCTCTGCTCGCGTTATTACCGCGACAACTTTATCTTGCAGCGTTAGAAATTACGTACGAGCAGCTTGCTGACGAAAACTTGCGAGCGAATAATTTTTGCCCGTTAACCGATGTTTCCTGTCAACGTGTTTTTTTTATTATTCTCGTTCTCCGCGTAAAATTTAACGCGCTGCTTTAGAACGACAGAAAGAGTTTGATAGAATCACGGTAAATGCGTTCTAAATAATTGATTTATCAAGTTCCGACGATCGATTAGCGATCGAAAGATGAAGTGTTAAAATCAATTTCGTATACCCTGGCTCGTTAACGTTGAATTAATGATAGATTAAGGTTCCCATTCGGCAGCCTTTTACCCGCTAATCAATTCCATTAATAACGTTGCATGATACGCCGCGCCGTGCCGCGCTGCACCGCGCCGCGCCGGCTAAAGCTCACCATATCGAGAACACTACATAATTACGCGTGGAAAGATTGCGACGGTGTTGGGTTCGCGTGTGACGTTGCAACGATATTTTCTCAGCTTGGTCTTGTTCTTGGCAACAAGTATTAATTAATTTCGTGTCCCTTCACGCTCTCGCTTCGCCGTGTTTTTCGATCGAAATTGATTCGTCGGATGTACATCGGATTAAAATCGCTTCGATAGAGTATTATTCGAGGGTTTGCCCTAGAACTCGAAAAGAAGCTAGGCCCGAGCCTAGAGAAAAACCGAATTGGGAAAGAATTAAGGGAAAAGAATTGTTCAACGTATCTTGAACGAAGAAACGTAGTTCGAGTAAAGATTATTAAATAATCGTGCGAGAAGGGGTCGTCGAAGAGGCTCGTAGAGCGTTTCGCGATATCTGCTCGTAAACCTTCTCGAAGATGTACGTCCTCGACCAGCTATTTTTCCACGGGAATCGCATCGTGGATCCTCGAATCGTAAACGTAGCTCGATGTTCACGAACGCTTTTATTGCCGTACTTCTGCGAACCGACGAAGAAGCTCGTGCATCAACGTGGCCCATTATTTCCGCGAATGTCACGACGCGTGGAACAGAAGTACCGGACGTATAATGGCACGTTGACAGGTGTGTAGCTCGGCCGAGCGTCGGCTGTTTGTATCAGTGCAACGATACTCGGTCGAGGCACGCACGCGAGTGCACGCTACGCGTTCGTGCTAGACTGCTAGGCGAACGCGTGCGTACGCGCGAGGAAACGCGTGTACGCGTTTCGCACGTGCCATGCACGCCGTTACGCTTCGAAAGCTTCTACCAACGGACTCCTTCGTCGCTCGATCGACCACCTATACACTTTCTACCTATTCCATACGCTCTATACGTTTTGCCCTTGGACGGATCCCTCGTGCAGGATCAACCGGAAGCACGGACGATTGGCCGAACGGAGTCGAACGGCTTTCGCTCTGAACGGTTGCAATTTGATCTTCCCCGAACTTGCTTACCGTTATTGCGACGATATAGCCTTTTCGCTGATAAACGTGAATTTTACGCGCGTAATTTGCTGATCTGTCGTTGTTCCGTGAATCAGGAAATTTACTGTTCAAGTTACAAGTACGGTTATTCGAACTTGTAAAGCGTCACATTTTCATATATCACGTCACCGTTCCGATCTTTGTCCTATCTCTTCTCGATAAGGTTATCTCCTTCGAACGCGCCTTTCCTATTCCCGTGATTATTTTCCTGTCGCAACGGTATCGAGATTTCTGCGCCATTATCGACGGCTCGAAGAGGATCGAATAGCGAGAATTTGCCGAGAGATAGGCAAGGGTCGTGTCTACGCAACGCGAGGGGAGAATACCGAAACTCGGATAGAAAGGCAAGCAACCCTTTTCCAGGGGTACCGAGGGAAAAGGAGAAGGGAAAGGGTCCACGAGACAGAGAGGACGGGAAAGGGTATCTGTTGTCATGGTCCCTGATGCTCCATTATTAATTAAAGATGGCTGGCTGGCTCGATGGATGGATGGGTGGGGGTCGTGACGCCATTTTAATATGCGCAATTATAATGTGTACCTAGAACCCCGAGGGATGATACGGGCCTGGCATGGGTCAGGAGAGAGAAAGACGTATCTGTCGATGTTTGTCGGTGACCCTGCTTCTTGAAACAGGACTCGAGCTTCTTTGTTTGGCCCGAAATCAGAGGGGAACCGCGTAATCGAGGAGTTAATTAGGACGCGTTCGGTGCTTTAATTGGCTTTTCTCCCGGTCATCCGTGCTCGTTCGTCCCTCGTACGTTGATTTTCGCGGTTTCTCAACAGGTTGTTCCATTTCGACGCTAAAACCTTGCTTCTCGTTTTTTCAACGAAATCCTTGTCATTGTCTAATTTTTATCCCATTTAGATAAAACTAATTCGTCAAATTAATTCCATATTTTTCTGAACCTCGTATTAGATATGGCCTTATCGAGCTTCGCACAGGAACAATATGAATTTCATTTTCACATTACTTTTGAAACAATAACACGAACAACGTTTTCGATAATGGCTGTCTAATATCAAGAGTGGATGGTAAACCATCGTGAAATTTCAAATAATAATTCTGAATACGTATTATTTTTGATAATACGCGCAGCATTCTGGAGTACCGGCTCGTTTCTCGTGATACAGCATAGTCGTAGAAGGTTTGTTTCGGGATAATGATTATCCAAAGGGATACAATGGTATCGCGGAGAGGGATAACGTCGACGACAGCTCGTTAGCGTGACAGTGGGGTTGCAGCGCCGTCACGACGCTCGATACCCGATAACGGTAATCCATGGGACTTCGTGATACAGCTTCAATGCCGATAATGTTCGTGCATATATCACGATACTCGTAATAGGAGAATTAACGCGTATAGCAAGCTACCAAATCTGTGAACGCCTCTGGCCGTGTCTTATCCACCATAGTATTCTTCGCGTATAATTTCTGTACGCGATTAATTAAAGTTATAAGACGCGCGTGAATCGTTGTTTTTACCTGTCGCGTCAACGGTTTTTTAATTCGTTAAGCCGTTCGTTTCGCGCTTACTCAACGACTACCTATCTTCGTTGCCATTAGAGAAACGTGAATTTCGATTTTTTTTATATAACGTATCTTCGACGGTCCGATGACGATAGTCGTCGTTATGATTCATGCAGCAGGACATTATGGGGCGTTTACCGTAAATGAAAAACAATCGTTCGGCCAGGAAGCATCGCACCGTTTCTCATAAAAAGAAAGCCAGTAGTCGATTCTCGCGTGCAATACCACCGACATATTTATTAAACACGTTTCCACGTCCGACGATACCGTTCAATAGCAGATAGCGCGTTGAAAGGAATCCTAAGGGCGATTCGTTATTATTGCTTGGAGGGTGGCCATTATGCTCGAAGAAAACAATTGCCTCTTATAGGGAATAACTTGTATCAGCGAGTTGTCGGACAACGTGTATTCTGTGTTGCGTGGCGTCGGTCCTCAGACTGTACACTGTCCCTAGTACGTGTGTCCATTTAAATAAGAAATACGGTAATGTCGTTCGATGTGAAACGAAGCGTTGATGGAAAAAAAAGAACGGGGAAAAACCCATTGCGTCGTCGAGCAACCCCAGCTTTCAAACCCGTATACACCTTGTTATTTAGCCTTGTTATTTTATTCGTGCGTTATTCTTGCTACAACTAGTGAAAATTTCACTCTGCTTTTTCACGGTACAAGACTGTGATACTAACATAGAGCGTAATAATAACATCGGACCAACGAATTTTAAGATTAGCACCAATAATTTACTTTCTGGAGAGGTACTGACAGAATGTAACATTTAAACTATCGTTTCTGCTCGTACCGCTACAAGATATTGAGTTTTCGAAAAAAGCTGCGACGGTGGAATACATTTATTGAAAAGTATTTGATAGTCTGTTTCGGTACGGTATTGGAGCTACGACTCCCTTCTTAATACTATCGCGATACAAACAGTCATTTATATGCTTAGAGCGCATAATTGCTATAATATATCCGAGCGCGTTAATAGTCGATAACCGTAGCCAAGTTCCATTTGCTATCGGTGAAAATTTTTCTTTCCTCGCGGTCGAAGAAACGCTCTCGGTTCTCAGAGCGTGGCTAAGCATGAGTCACGAACTAGTCGATTGATTACGTTCACAGGTGACCAGTCGAGAATGCGTTTATGCTGGCGCTAGACTTTTCCCATGCGTCACTCCAAAAAGATCGTAATTACGTTTTGCTAGAATTTCTCGGTAAATTTTCTTATTATATTCGCTTCGTCTCTGCCGTACGTAACGCTCTTGCTCGAAATCACGATCGAACGATTGCGCTGGCGAAAATTCGCTGAAATCGATAAGACAGAGCGCGACGATAAATTAATCGGTTGTCGCGTTAGGCCAGGTTGTTTCGTCGGTGTCGCTGTCGGTAACAATTACCAGACACGAAGTAGGCGGCGCGTAGCGTGTCGACTACGAAGCGGATCGCGCGAACGAGGACGCGCGACACGACGCGATTTCACGAGGAGACGCAGCCACGAGAGTGTGACGCTTCGTACTTCGTTGATGTCGCACCGGTTTGTTGCTCGACCGTCTATCAGATAAAGCGTTAACCGGTCGTTTGACCCGACTGATTCGAAAATTGTACCCGCGAACACGTTTTCGCGCTAGCGCGCGCACGCGCTTATGCCGTTTATGGAACGTTGAAAACTGACTTGTACCTTTTTTTCTTTCTTTGTCTCTTGAATTTCATGCTCGTTACCCGAGTTTAACCTTCGTTATCCGTAGTAGAGGCTCGCACTACTCGTTTGCAAAAACCATTTGTGGAAATATTTGCCTCTACTCCGAGGATGTTTTTCGACTCTTTTGTTACAGCGAATTTCAGCGGAATGCAACTTTATTCGTAACGTAATATGTACTTACATACTTTTAAACATGCTCGATGTTGATTCGCGACGCGAAGATACATCGAAAGTTACAGACGAGTTCGTCGATTGTTTTTCGTGGCGGACAAGATTAAGTCTACCCGTCACCGGCAATGTATTAATGACGCAGATGATGGAGAGGAGCAATGATCGTCGATGTACGTACACGTACCTCGTTCGGTTTCCTCTTCGTTGCATGTCGTACATGGCGCTCAGACTAATTATCACAGCTGTCGGAATTGTTGCTTCCATATCTTCGAGATATCTCCACGATTAAGCGCAACAACCAACGTTTCGGTTCTACGTCGCAAATAATTTTCTTCGTAACTTTGACGCGCGAAAATTATCTGTCCTTACGTTTTTAGATTTAGCCAAGAACGATTGTCGTTCTAGCTTCGGCATAGCGATGTACACGTGAAAAATGAAAAAATGCGTAAAATTACGAACAACGTGTCTGTTCGTTGAAATTGAATCCTCGAGCACTGTCCCGTTTCCTCGGTTCAAATGATAATTCGTCCGGTCCCACGAATCAATTTGGTTGATCACGATCGATAACCGTACCAATCTCGCAACATGCAATCTGTCCAGCCGTGTAATTACGCTGCGGGCCCGTTTAATGATTCTTAAGCGACGAATATTGATTGCCCGGGAAGTCGGAATTCTTCGGATCAAATTGTGGAGTAAGACGCGAATAAATCATTTAACGATTTCAGTCTGAACCTGTATATTTTCAAAAATCAAGAAGCTCGCCACAATTATTTCTAACTTTCGCGCGAATAAATAATTCTGCAGGAAAAAAAAATCACGAATATTCTTGATACGTTACTCTTTTAAGCGCAGACATTTCTCTGCAAATGTATGTTTCTGAAAATTCTCTTTTCTTTGGACCTCGTGATCAAGTGTTACCTCTTGATGCGAAGCCTGACTCTGCAACACGTGATAATATAGTAATACATAGTAGTATAGGAACACCCGATACTATAAAGCGTGGTATAATAACAATATCAGATGGTATTTCAACGACTAAGGATGCAAATCGATGATAATGCGACGCTATAATGTAACGCGTAACAATGCAATAATACCTAACAATATATAGTACGACAGTGTAGAATACGTCGGTATAGAGCGTAGCGATATAACTATGGTCTACCGTAAAATTCTATACCTACCGTGAATGTATACGTATACGTTTGAAGGTTTCGTTGAACGCGTCGCGCCGTATGCGATATACGCGTGCCATCGTTAAAAGACATCGAAGCATTGGTTACTCGATTCATCGATAAGAAAAGAAAAGGCAATATACGCGTCTGACAGCGATTTACTAAACGTTACTCACGTTTTTTTCCGAAGAATTACATCGCTGAACGCTATTTTCAGAATATTGGTACAACATCGAGCAAAGGGGTGGAACATCGAAACTGCTTCGTAGATCACGATTATGATCACGGCAGAGAGTTCTGTCGTAAGAGCGTCGCAGAGGGGACCAGTGATTAATTATAACGCAAATATTTGTCCACGGCTCGATAAGATCCACGCGAAGCGTCTACTTTGGTTACAGCTGACTGGATCTCGGTGATTCGTGACGATGGAATCTCAACAATTCCGCTCCGTGTTTCCCCTAACTCGTACAAAAATAGGCTACCGATATTACACGTGGCATGCTCGGACATCGACGACGCGACTAAACGATATTTATCTCGTTTCCTTTAATCGTATCTTAAACCCTTCGATACGAATCGTTGCTATATTCTATGCGAATACCAAAAGCGGATCGATCCTGCGATCGTTGTGAAAGACAGTTGCCTACCATGAAACGCGAATTTTCATCGTCAACGACTAAGGAAATCCACGGCTCGAAGATAAGGGGCGATAGAAAGCGCGGACGAAAGAGCGAATCGAAGTTACCGAAGAAGCGAAAAAACTGGAAGCTATTTCGATGCAGTCGAATCGCGTCAGAAACGATCTAGCAAGGTCGGCGGAACGATTTCCTTCCGTGTGGTATGTCTAAACTGTTCGGCGTAAAGAATGGCCACGGTGAACAGAAAATAACAGAAGCATCGAAAGGTATGACGAGATAGCGTTAACTCGCGTAGTTTGTTATTTTGGTTTTGCCGTTAACTCCCGCGAGCCAACGACAAGAGACATTCGCCAGACCACCCTGATACTCTTCTTCTCTCTTCGATTCGTCTCGTCACGCTTTCGTTGTTGATTTTTCATCGTTTTCTTGCCGTGACCGATCGAGTCTCCTCTTTCCGAGCGCCGCGCCACGTCGTGCTCGAAAATAATCGAAACATCCGATATTATCCCCTCTCTCCTCTTTTGCCTAACATTATCCTGGACCATACATTTAGGTACTCGCGTTCGATCTAACATCAACGATTAGGTATAATCTGCATTTGAAAAAAGCGAAGATTTGGAGCAGCGATGGCCGATCGTATCCGCGAGGATAAGCTACAAGTTACACTATTTTAGATATTTAATTGACCGTTTTGAAAAATTTCATCTCGAAATATTGCATTGCAAGTTGATATTTCTATAAATGATTGATATATCGAATTTCTTTTTGGAAAAACATCGTTATAGCGTATCTTTATATTTAACGTATACGGGTATAGGGCTCGAGACGTAATAAAATAAATTTGAAATCTTTAAAGTTTACAATGTTTTCGGATCCGGATATTATCGATCGAACGAAGCAAAGCGGATGGTTACTGTAAAAACGCGTGAATGGAATAATCGCGAGGAATTCGTGTCGTCTGGTCCAGGTCCTCGGCAATGGCGATCAAAAGGTCTTTACGTAGGACGGTGAACGGAACACGGTGGCTTCTTTTCATCCTCTCTACCTCGGGTTCCTTTTATAAGAACACTTTACAATGGACCACACGCGCAGTGACCTCGAAGCGAGTGCGCTTCTTACAGGGTCAGGGCCACGTGTCATCTATCTTAGAGAGTTTCATATTCACTCGGTGACACTAATGCCTGGTCTACGCTCGCGGTGCGAGCTTTATCTGCCCGCTGGAACGCGGGAGATTTCGAGGCGGGACCGTTTTTTCTTTCTTTCTTTCTTTCTTCTTCCTTTCTTCTCTCTCCTTTCGCGTAAGAAATCGCCTCTCGATGACAGCCAAACGATTCAACGTCGTAGAAAAATTGTCCCGATTGTCTGAAAGAGTTCGATAAAGTAGATCCTCGTTTTCTTCGCGGCGTTTCGTTGTCTCGACTTATCTGTGGGAATAAATTGTCTTTCGAAATGTCTCGAGTACAGTCGTTCAAATTATCTGAATTTTTTTGGGAGTTCAGAGGAGCGCGTTCAACAAAGATAGAGAAAAAGAAGCGAAACAAACTCCCTTTATTAACCTTTTCAGGGATGCTGACACGTACATATTTGTATCTTTAGTTTCTCCTCTTTTCTATCCGATACGTTAAACAACGATTCGATCGATGTTGCATACAAACCTTTATCATATCGTTCCCTTAAATACTATCGGTTGACGTATGAAACACTTTCGTTTCGTTGATTCGTCGTTGGTTATCTGTATTGCGATTTTAAATACGAACAAACGATTGTTTCAGTGGCCAACGTGGTTCTATCGACCAGATTTCCCTCTCGGTACACCACTGCCTCCGACTAACCACGTTTCGAACACCAGCAGTGTTCCTACCTCGTCGCCTTTATCCTCCAGATGTTTGCACTCGGACGCGCCAAAGGGTTCAGAGTTTCTTGACAGCAGCAAGATCCACGGGCAAACTCCGACGATATGCACGGTAAGTTTCTCTAGAATGGTCGCTTTAGGAGATCGACTTTCATAAGTAGCGAACATAAAGGAAGACACGATTTAAGGAGTAACGGTGAGTATCGAACTCGAATCGGATATTGAATTTCGAAAGGTAGAGGGGCGCGCGACATCGTTCTCGCGAACGATAAGCGAAAAGAAGAGTGTCGCGAAAGGGAGGCCATTCGTCAATATCGAAAGGATGGTTATCCTGAAACGATAAAATCGCGTGGGCGTGCTGTGGCTTGTTAGAAGGAACGCTGTCGTGGTCCCTCGTTAGCGGCGATCTGCCGCGCAACAAATGATTTAAATATAATACTTAATAATGCCACGCTAACGCGCGTATACTCGGCCATAGTATTCAATGCGCCGACTTTTGTTTCTCGATTATCATTATCCAGCCGCGTAAATCGTGTCCCGTGATATTAATGGCGCGTAGTCGGGCCGAGCAGTCGCGGCAGCGATCAATCTCGTTGTCACAATTAAATACGCCGCGCTGGCAAGCCGAAGAATAATTTATATCCAGCTACCCACGTGAAGAACGAAAGGGAAGCGAGGGAACGACTCCGGACGAGTTCTAGCCGTGTCTTTGAAAAAATACCGATACGTTTCGTCGAATTTGTCCTGAATCGAATTTCGATTTTAACCTGAAGATATCGCGATCGAGCTGTGTCGAGCCTAGGATCTCGAAGTAAAGATATCTGCCGATATACTTTCAGAGACATTCGAGTTACTTCGCTCGAAACTTGGTCCGGATCTAACGAACGATTGTCTATCATAATTTTCTATCAAGATTCCCGTTAAAAATCTGACGCGAAAGAGGAAGCGCAGGATACATCCCCGTAACTTTGATTAATGTTAAGCTTCAAGACCGATCTCGTAAATAATTGGCTCCCAGATTAATCGTTTTCTGATGAACCGCGCTTGTCCGGCTTTTATTTATGTTTATTCGCGAGCGTAATTGAAAGTCTAAAGGGCTACTACAAACATTGAACCTTAGAATCGCGTGCGGATGCAATCGATAGCTCGGGCAATTTATTTCGAGAGTAAAGAAAAAATTGGTAGTCTCTAAGTTGAAACGTTCCAGTTGATCGATCGAAACGTTTCAACCGGGACATGACATAGTAAGCGTCTAATGGGCACGCATGATTTCTCCATGGGTTTACCGTGCACTTGCATGTCCACTTTTAATCGACGCGTTTCTCCTTCGACTCTAATTCGCCATTGATTCGTGAGAAATTTGAAATTGCCTCTTGTATCGTAGGTATCGTGCTGTTTGACACTGCAACCGGTACAACCGATTAACTTGATTCGCCTTTGGTTAACACGCGTTCGCCTATCTTATCTCGGACTCTTTTCGCCGAAACTATCCTTGATAGGATCGCTACGTCTGCTACTGAATTTTTATTCTTGACACTATTTACAAAGAATAGCTAGAAATATGAACGTGGTCGTAAATTATCAAGTAAAATTGTTTTCAACTCGAAGCGCTAAGAAGCGGACGAATTATTACGAAGTATAACAGAATCAATTATTTTGTTGGGCAGTTATAAATGCAAAAGTCTTATACGGAGCATACTTATGCTCTCTTATTAGACGAGTAAAGCTGTTTAATTATCCAACTTTACTCAGAATTAATACCCAATTACCTCCGAGTACTTTTTTCAAACTAGCAGTTTAAATGCACCGTTAGATGACCAACCGTTTCTTGTTCGTTACGAATCGGTAAATTCATACGACCGGTAATAATATATCGCTCATTATCATATTTAATGTTACGTAACGCATTTCACGCTATCGCATTTTTCATTAGACGACGACACAAGGAAGACCTATCGTTGGCACCGCGAATTGAAAACGATCGAAAACGATATTATTCTCGAAACGTCGATCGGTATTTCCAAGATGAGTCGAGCTATATGAAATTTATAGGATGACACACCTTTGGTAACGATCCGCTTGTAGCAGCAGCTCGAGCGATCGCGTGGGCGTTACTCGTGAATCGAGAGAAAACCGTGAAATTGGTCGCGAGCCAATTATTCAATTTCTGTCTAACGATCAACTACCATCAGCTACGTACCTTGAATTTTGTTAAACTCGTCGGATTTCGTCGAAAGAACTATCCACCTGCCAATTTAACTTCCAAACGATATCGATACTATTAAGTTATAACGGATTCAACGAAATTAGGGCTAAATTAAGATTTCGGGGTTATTAACAGAATAGTGGTATATGCATTATCGTTGTTTAGGTTGGGTCAGTTTAGCGAAATAATCGACAAATATGATAGTAATGTGGCTAGATAGCTAGCGAAGTAATGAAATAGCGGTCTATTAAAATAGCAAAATGGTGGAAACGGAAAGTCGATTAACGATGTTGTATTCTGCATTGTTGCAATTACAGCGTACCACGAGCATAAATGAATAGTTAATTTTTGTTACCTCATCCTCGTGTTGCGAGTCCGAATAAAGTTTAATCGACAACGAAACGATATAACGGTTCACAAACGTCTCGAGTTTCGAAACGTTTTCGTCGCAGTACTCGCTGTTCGGCCATACTTTTGACCCGTGTCGCTTAATTGCCGCTTAAATTCGCGTTACACGATGTCAATTACGATTTCATGGGGAGCGGAACTCGAGGTCCGTAGAGAGGCATGCATCGAAAGGAATTCCGCTACCGGTCGCCGAGATGTCGGCAAATAATGAACCAAGAAAAAATCATGAACTAATCATTAAGCGTAACCGTTTGCCGAGCAACGACAGAGAAAGCCTAATAAAGAAAGATTGTAAAGATTAAACGAGTGGCGCGAAGAGACGCGACGCGAGCTCGGTGACGAAGCAACGACGAGGCAATGGCTACCGGTAACCAACGGCTAATGACGATTACTTTTTTTGTCGAATCCTTTTACTCTTTTTTTCTCTCCCTCTCTGTCCGACCGACCACTTTTCACCGCTCACGGGAACACCGTCGTCTCCCGAGCGTTATCTCTAATTACTGTTATTACGAAAATATTCCTCGACTCGATCGGTACTTCCGTATTTTTTACGCGTTAGATTACGAGCGTCCGCAGTGTCGCAGCGCTTTACATTCCGTTTTATTAACCATGGAGAATCGAATCAAGACCAGCGGAATCATTTATTCCGGCGAACGATTCCTCTTTCGTTCACGGTTACGTCGCTCCGAAATTCTTTTTAAGTGGTTCAGTTATTTTACTTTATTTTACCGTTAAATTTAAATAGCTGCTACTGTATGCGTTCGATGTAGAAAATTTCGATTTAATTGTTGAAAAGTACCGTTTATAGCGTATAATAATTAATTTACGTAGAAATTAATTCTCCTTTCGATGTGTTACCTTAGAATATCGAGTCGGATCGGTGATTTTATCGCGACCAACGTTTAGGTGTTCTGTCCTCGCAAACAACGCCCGGATACGTGGTTGTTAGGAAGAAGATCCATAAAAACGAGCACGAAGCGTTGAGTCGCGTCGCGAAATTGCTGGTAATTCCTGGTATCGGCTTTCAACAAATAATTAAGTAAACGCGATAAAGCGTGTTCGGCCGATGAAACGTGGTTCTGTAGGTTGGATAAAGGAACGCGTTCATAAGCTTAGTCGGCGACATCTGACGCTGGCTACGAAACGACTGATTAGCCCAGTCGCGTTTGAAGCTTCGCGAGAAAGAGGACAAGAAGATCGGCAGGCTATCAGTCAACGATGCCACGTACTTACATACTTACGTACGCGCGTCTTTCGAACGATGATGACGCTGATCGTCGAGTCTAGGCTGATTGCGCGGTTGATGAACGTTCGCGAAGGACGTTGAACCGTTCGCGACTGCATTGACTGATGCGACTGCTCGAGGTTGATTCAAACTTTCAGCCAAACGCGAATGAATGAACGACGATCGAACGTCGACTAAATGGACGATCGATTGAGCTGTTAACCCTAGGAATCTTGACGCGACGCGAAAATCACGTAGACTCGCGCGCGTCGATGTAACGGATACGCGATCGCCCATCGAAAGAACATAGAATACCGGTAGCGTTATTCCGATAACGAAACTAATAAAATGTTCCCTTTTTCGAAAATCGCTATCGAAGTCGATCTCCAAGGTCTACGGGTCGTTTCGTCGACGAACAATATTTTCTCGATCGAAACGATACTGTTACGCTGTGTTATGTCTTATAATCAGTTCTTAATCCGAAAGCTGAGAGGTTGTAAAATCACGAGAAAAAAGGTGATATCGTTTAAAACGCGGAACAAAGAGACGTCTACCTTTCGCGAATGGTCGCTCGAATCGATTTTCGTAATAGTTCGCGAGAAACAATCGATAGGAACGAACGCGTGTATCCACGCACGTTGAGTGAACAGGCACGCTAAATTTAGCAGGGAGCCAGGGAAACGAGATTAATAGCGCAGACCAGGCGGTGAATTAAGGCTGATCCGTATCGCAAGGACAGAGCAAGTTTGATACCGAAGGGCAACGCGAGTGCAAACGATCTAATTAAACGTCGGTGCAATTACATTTCTACTTCGAACGCGATACGACAGTCCGACGAAACTTTCGAAACGCTAATTACTTCGTTTCTACTTTACCCGTTTTCGAACGCGGAAGAATACCAACCCCCGACTGCAGTCCCCTCGCATCGTTTCGCGATTTTAACGTCGATCAGACGGACCGTGCGATTTCACCGCGCTGCACGAACCCGCGAGAATATTTTTACAAGCTTCTCTCCGGTGGTAACGTATCACCACGCGAAACAACGTTTCGAACAAAGAATCGGCAAAGATCGATCTAACCTTTCAGTTTGGCTGCGTACCGTTTTTACGTCTCGTCCTTGTACGCCGACTGTTTGTCGTTTCGTGGTTAATCGCTGGCAGAGCGCAGGCCGAAGAAACGCGGTGATTGCCACGGGTAAGTACAGTTCGTACGAGCAGGATCAACGCCGCTCTTTTACGAGGCTCGCGTGTGGTCGTCCTTAGCTAATTGTACGCTTTCGCGAGATTCCTCTCGGAAAAATCAAGATTCTCGACCGCCGCGATCTCGATTAACGCGCGCGCACCGAACTTGCTTCGTTACGACTAAAGACTCGCGAACTTCCGATCGAAAGATATTCTATGGCTTCGAGAGCATTCTGTTTCGTTAGTTGACCGATACCGAAAGGTGTATCGAGGAGAATATGTAAATTGGACGTTACGATCGAACGAAAGTAAGTTCAAGATCAAAACACGATATCAGCCGTTTTCTTGGAATTGGAAAGTACGCGAATCATTTAGCATCGAAAAAAAAAAATCGAACAGTTAAGTTTATGGTAATGAGGAATTTGCAAGTTCAGTAACCTACATTCCTTTGCGACCAGTTTTCTAGCGAAAGTAACACAGTCGCGATAACGTAGTTACGCTGGAAACTTGATCAAGGCGTAACACACTTTGCTGTTCTGGCCGTCGACGATCATTCTTAAGCGTTTCTGATAAAGTCGAGTACGTAATTTGAATAATGAAAGCGCTCTAGTTGCTGGTACATTTTGTAGCATGCTCCGATGAAAAATCGTCCAGTGTACTGTCGCATTTCAACGGCGTATTCGAGAATTTGTAAATTTCGGACTTGCTTCGGATTTGTTTGGAGCGGCTGGTCCGAAGTTAGCTTCTCGAGACGTTTGCATGTCGGTCACGCGCTGCCATGTTTATGCGCCGATAAGGCTCGAATTAATGCCGGCCGCGTTTAGCTAATAACCTTTTGGCGGTTGTCGATCGGGGTCGTGTCGGTAATAACACGGAGATATTGCGTAATTGTGCAGGGAACTGTGGCCCGGTATACGCGCATCCCCCGTGGTTTCGGCGAAGAAAGCGGATCGAAGAGGCGGTCGGGTGACCGGGCGTCCGTACGGCTCGTACAGGAAAACGTTCTTAGGCCTAACAGCCGATCCATTAATTCGGGCTTTATTAAATTTGCCGCGACCCCCGTAATTTCCCCGTGGCCCCCAGACGTGGCGCGTATTCTCGTTTCTTATCAGCGGAAAGAATGCTACTCCCGCGGAATCTTGCCATCTACCTGTGCCTTGGGTTACTGTCCATGATGAGACGGTGTGCCTCGCACCGGCATATACGTGACACCATTAATAATACGCTGGGTGGTTGCGAAAAAATCGACGCGCTCGTCCTTCTCCTCGACGTGGAAAAGATCGGTAAACGGCGATACGCCGGTTTCGAGATCGACCCGGATTATCCGTGTAAGGGTTCGGATAAATCGTGAGAATTCGAATCAGGTTCGATCGGAATAGCAATTTTCCGTCGATCGTTGACACTCGCGCGTAGATCGCGCACCGATCGTGCATCGTTATCGTATCCAATAATAGAAACGGTGATTCAGCCGGGAAATTGATTGTTCTGTCATGAAATCAATGTACTGGAAGTATAACCGGTTTCTTCGTTCGCGAGAACGGTTAACGTGTCGCGCGAGTCTCGTTACAATTACGATTATTATCTTTTACCGACGCGACCAGGGAACGTTGTAACGCGTAAGGTGATCGCGTTGCTTTTTTTTCCGTCTGAAATTACATTCTGTAAAGGGACACGTTTCTTGAAAGTGAACGACGAAAAGTTGATTCTATCAAGAAGTTAGAAAACGAAGGAAACGGTCGATCGTCGACGTTTAATGGAACACGTTTGAAAGGGCAAGGGCGTGTTTGTAGTAGATCTCTGTAGTAGACGGTGGTGGAGGAGGATACGTTAGTCGATCTTTCGAGCTGAAACATCTGCGCCTTTAATTATTTTACAGATTTAGTAGATCGTTATGGCTTGTAAAATTACTGCCAATTTCACGGCCCTAAACTTATTTTATCCGGGCATTAGCTGCCTATCGGTGCATCGCCGCAGAAAGCTTTCGGAGGATATTGGGCATTCTTCGTGGCTAAATTAATGGCCCCTTGTTTATGACTGTATCGGCACCGGACACGCAACGATTCCGTCGCGAATTCCCGTAAATACCATCGATAATAATGCTATTCTTCTTCTACCTCCGATACCTTTTTCTTCTCTTCCTTTCGCTTCTCTTCAATTTTTTTTCTTCCTTCGTTTCTGACGCACCGATTATTGCAACTGTGTCGGACGAATGCAACGTTTTTACTACTTTTTTTCTTTCGTTCGCCACTTACCCATCCTTCTCACCGGCTTCACTACCGATCTCACGAACTTCGTGTCCAGCGCGAACAATTCCTCTACAGCGCTCCGCGTTTTTACGCGAATCGACAATGGCCAGCTTTCTTCGACGATTCCGACGTACTCGATCTCGATCAACAAATTCCAACGTTCGAAATAAAAGTATCGAATCGGACAATCCCTGATTCGATGAAAATTCACGAGGTGGAACTCGATTCCCCGGAGCGTCGATGGATTCGACCACGATCCGGTAATCGAAATCGAAAAGCGACGAGCAGGACTCGCGACTACGGCCGGCTCGAAGCCAGGGCTACGAATCGTCGTAATTTAATAAATGACGAAATGGCCGAGGGCAAATTGTGGCATAATCGTTGACTAGCGGGTGGCGAGTTTCCCGTCCCTTTCGGTCCATACCGAATCACCGTTTAGACCAACTTGCTCGATACGCGATATTCGATCTTAGCTTCTCGATATTTCGACTTTGCAATTGTCCAGTTTTATAATCGAAAAAGTATGGAAAGGATCCGAGATACGGTAGACGAACAGAATTGCTGGAAAGTTTGCAAGAGTGATCGAATCTCTATCGGTACACGTGGCCAATTGGGATCGGTCGACTGTTTTTCGACCCCTTGATTTATTTACTTGAAACTCACCGATATTTCCGACACGGGATAAAATGTTGCCAGCTTTATAGAAATGGATCCGTGCTTGTAACGGTACTTAATACGCGTCGAGGGCGGCCGCACTCGGTTACGCGATTGATTTGCTTTCGAAAATTGAACACGGGAAACAACGTTTCCCAGTGTGCCGAAGAGATCGCAGACAATCGCGTTCTCGATGGAAAAATATTTTTCTATCGTTCGGGAAAACTATAAAACTGTTCTCTTTCTAACCGAATAACAATGTATTTTATTCGGTATACATACATACATATATTTATTTTTCCTGGTAAATGTCGTTGATCGAAGGCTACGCGGACGATACCGTATTCGCGAACCTTTTCTTCAGCTTTCGAGAACGGAACTCCGTCGAATCGTGTTGCGATCTTACGGTAGATCGTTGATCGCTCAATTTTGTGGCGATCGAGGATGAAGCTTTCGTATCCGAGAGAAAAACTGGAAGCCCAGGGCAATATGGTGGCGCGTGAAAAGAGACCCGGGGATCGTCGTCGTTGGAGAAAATTACAGAGTCCATTGTTTCGTGCTGGCCCTCGGGATCAGCATCGGCAGCACGGCCTCACGGTTTCGTGTTCCCTTTCTTTCGGTCGTTTTGCAGCGCCGAATATCGATGTAGATCCGTCGATGATACTGGACCCATTACCGATACTGGTGCACGGAAAATTATTTATTACGCGTACCGTATAGCGTTATAATGTCTTTTGCCAGAAACACGTTTACGAGCTTTCTCGATCGCGTGCTTAGCGATATCGTAGGAAATTTTGCGGTAAGTGACTACGGAAAGGCGGAAAGTTCATTTTTTAACCGCTACCATGCAAACTTAATTATATCGTTGAAATTATAATTAACACCATTCGCTCTCTTAACGACGAAGAAATTAATTTTACTGTTTACTTTTCCTCGATTAAAACGTGTACCGGCGAGCATGCTAGCCTCTCCTAGGGAGAATGCAACGAAAAGAATTATCATTGCTATTGGATACTCTGAAAATTTGGAAAACTGACAATTCGTGTATTTCAATATTCGACAATATTTGGTAATTTCCAACTTTTCAACTTCGACCTGTTTGATCTCCGAAAACGGAGAAAAATATTTACTTTCGTACTAATTATCCGCGGGTCTGCGCGTTAACGGAGAGAAACATATTCCTTCCGATTTTCGAGAAAGCCCACGCCCTCGATACTACTCGTAGCCACTTTTCCTTCTACCCTTCGAAGAATTTAAAAGGATTTCCATCGGGTATCGATGATACTCGACGAAACCGGTAGACGGGAGTTTGTAAACTTTTATCGGGCTATCGAAACGTTTGCGCTTTCAAGACGTTGCCTGTCGCGTGGAAACTTCGGCAAGACTATCCGAAGCTCGAAGAATATCAATGGGGACCGTTTCTTCCTTTACCTTGTTCTTCTTCTTCTTCTTACTGTTACGATTTTTCGAGATAGTTACGTTCTTGCATCGAGTCGCATTTAATCAGGATCGTTACCGAATGGAAACGCGAACGTCCGAATTTGGCACGATCATAGGTAGCCGCAAGATGTTCTTGTAAATATACAGAATATTCCGAAAATTGAGTGGATCGAGTTTAGTCGAGGTTTATCCGATATAGCAGTCGATTTAATTCGAGATTCCTCGGCACAGCACGTGTATCGAAACAGTTTCCGAGCAACCATCGGTGCACCCTAGCTTTAAATCGTCCTAATTTTTCAAATTCTTCGGATTCCTCGTACCTATACAAAGATCCAAATTTATTTTATCGAGAGTGTAGTTCGTTTACAAACTCGAACGCTATTATTAGCGAACTCTTTTTCGTTATCTTAGCAAAGAGATGTAACGGGAATTCTCTCGAGAACGGAATCGATTCGTATTTCGTATCTTGTATTCTTTCCTTTTTATGACAGTTGAAATTTCGCAAATTCATAAATTCTGTATCGATCGATAAAGCGAGCATGACATTGTACACGCATTCCGCGGTAAGTATTATTAACGCTATTAATCGAAAGGTCATGACGCGGAGAAGAACGCGGGTGTAGAGAAATAGCGAATGCAGGGCGTGGTTTCGATCGGTTAACGCGGACAGATTCCGCAACCACGCAAAAGACGACCTTTATTTAACCGAATAATCGGTTCGTGGGATCGAAAATATCGTACGTTTGTAGGTTGTAACGCGGATTTCTAATTTCCGCCTGTACGCCCTTAGACGATCCCGCACAATGCCGTCATTGTTCGGTGGTCGGCGGTGCGCTGAGAATATTACCTTTTCCTTTTTCACCCGATTCGATTCGTTTGTCTAGCAGTAGATGTTGGAACGATGGAAACTCGAGCGAGCCATCGTGTCCATGAATATTGATTTTACCTTGGAGATTTTTCGAACAGAACTGGAACGTGTGCTCTTCGAGCGTGAGTCAACGTATCGTGGAACTTTCGGTCGAAGGAAGTTTGTGCGTCGTTTTAGTTGTGAAATTTCGTCTAGACGGATCGCTCGAAAACTTCGGACTTCCGACACGTCCTCGTTTAACTCGTCAGTTATTAGGCGCAACTGTACTAATTTCTAAATTATACTACGCGTAAGAAATCGGAATGAACAGAATCAGGAGTGTAAAAAATATAAGCTAGGAAATCGAGATACTTGTTGCCGCGAACACGAATTTTCTGGCAAACAAACTCGACGATCTGTGCCGTTTGATCGTTGATCGGTGATCGTTGAATCGGCTTTCGATCGATACGAACAAATAACGACTGGTCGAGAAAGAGCAACGACGGTAACGAACGAAAGTTGGCACGCCTGAACGTACCGACCGATCAAAGAGGAGCATAAAGCATCAAAATATGCAACATATGCAAAAAATGCAACTGCCGTTTAAAAATTGCATCGACCTCGATGTTGGCTCGCGATTCAGGTGATCGCGAACGAGGCCTGGATCTTCGTGGGAAACGCGGACTCGTCGCGCAGAGACGCTCGGCGTCGAACAGGCACCGAAGGATTCTGCGAAGGCCCCTGGGGCTACAGATACTGGCGGGATGCTTAACGAGCAACGTCAAATTTTTTTCCCTCTACAGCTCGACGCAATTAGACTCTGTCCCGTTCGACGAAGGGACGCGCGAAGAGTAATGGCGTCGTGCTAAATTGCACGTGGCCCGACCTGTCCGTCGAGTCAGGATCGTCCTGGACTGTCGAACGTCGCGTCACCTCGCGTCGCGTAAACGACCACGAGTATACCTGTCCGAACTCGTTTTTTCCTATCGTTTCGTCTCGCTGACAAATGTCCGTTCCCTTCTTCTACGACCATCTACTTTTTGCCTCGTTAATGACCAGTCGTTACGCATTCATCGCGTAAATACTGTTACGACTTATTTCCCTGCGAATCGCTACTGCAATTTCGATCCTGTTCGACTATCCGCTTATCGAATCAGTTTACGTAAAGCATCGATCGTCGCCAAAATCGTCTCCAAAACATGGTTAGGTTTCTACCGGTTGTTCCCGAAGCGAGCGTCGAATTCCATCTCGAGCGAGATTCGCGCGAGCATACTTCAACGCCAAGTTCTCGTGGCTCGCGATTTTTCAGCAGAACGGCTTGGCGCGCCGCGGCATCGGTTCTTGTTCCCGGTAATTCTTTAATTTAATCGCGCATCAAGCCCGCGCGTTACGCCAGTCACGGACGGTTTAATAGATCTCCGAGCATTAGCTGTCCCGACTTAACAGCCGGACAGATCGTTCGGCTCTTTCGAAAAGATTAACGCGAAAGGACTGCACGGTAACGACGTTTTGCCGGCCATTCAGAGGGACGAGCGATTATTTCGAGTCGCAGGGACACGCGTCCGAGCTACTATCGTCGGCTTAACAACCGTAACGTTGCCACCGTTGCCGCAACAATTGCTCTTACGAAATAGGATCTCGAGTGCGAGCGGTTGTTCGGACCGATCCTTCTCGACGCCGATCGTTACCTTCGCTTCGCCGCGATCGCGATTCAGCATCGTTTTACATAACGATACCTAATTATTACAACCTGTTTCTTTATTAGGAGATAATTATTGTATCGATCGGGTTATATTTGGTTAGCGAGGAAAGGATACCGTCCTAAGCGGCCTCTTCCTCTTCGACCAGGTTCACTTTTCTCTCATGCGACGTAAACGACACTTTCTTTTTACTCTGGTCTACGATTCGGATTCGATTTCGTTTCGTTCCTTTCGCCGGCGGATCGCGTCGAGTGTCGGTATTCGATAAAGAGAAGAAAAAAAAAACACCGGTGGCTCGGCTTTGTTTTATTCGTTCGATCGATCAATCAAGTCCAAGACTGACACCTCTCGTGGGAACCATTAACTTAAACACGGTTTAATAGTCGCTGCGCTCGACTCGCGGCCGTCGCGTTGGAATTTCTGCGGGATTTTGATGCGTGGAGCTAATGTTTCCTTCGACCCGATCGACCAGATAAATTTCTGACGGAGGAGGCAAAGCGAGGCGGTGAATAATATTTTAGAATTTATGACGGCCCCCTCTGCTGGGAGTTAACGCTCGTTTCGAAACTCGACGAAGAATTACTGCCACGGCAACGACGGTGTTAATTGCAGAGTAATTAAAACTGTGCGCGGAAACAAGGTGTTTAGCATCATGCAATGATTTTGTAACGACTTTGCTAACTTTTTTCTATTTTTCTTCTTTTTCGTTTCGTCTTCTTTTTCGCGTCTGTTTCAGCTAAGTTTCAAGCTAGATGAGCGTTTTCTCGCACGATTCGCGAGTAATCGTTTCACGATTATATTTTCTGCATGCACACTATCGTTCGAAAGTCTCGAGACGTTCGTTGCGCGTCTATTTAACGCGATGACTAATACGTTGAAAACGGACGTGGCTGGTACGACACGTTGCAATTATTCCAACAGAATCGAACATTTTAATTCGAGCCTTCGATTCGATGGCTCGCGTTACGAATGCGACAGTAATATTATATTGTAGTAATGCACTGAGATCTACCTAGAGTTTCCGATTATCTTTCGGTCGTTTCGAGTCAGGTTACTTGGACGATACGGAAAGTCGCGTAATTGTTATTCGGATTAAAGATAATCTATCGGATTTGGAGTAACCCACGTTCGCATCCTCTCGTTCGAACGATCGTAGGTATACCGTTCGAGCGTACCGAACGATAAATCATTGCTTCGTAAAAGAATCGGCGAGTTCTCGACACCCGAAGGGCATAACTTGTCCAGATCCGTTCCAGAGGATGCATAGAATCGTTGCGGATAAGCATTGTCCAAGATTTTTCTGCTCGCATAGGACAGGATAAATTGGCTGCGAAACGAGCCGTGTGATAGGCAAATATTTCTCCGGCACTCACGGGGAAAGGATCGAAAGTACAATCTGATCGTCGGCTAACATAGAGAGAAACGGTACCACCCGGCTTTTAATGAGCACTGTACCGTGCGTTCGACCTTAGGTCATTGTTTGACTTCGTGGGTGGAAATTAATGCGGTCTTACGTTACTCGATCGCTTGTATATAATAAGATGTTTAAATATGCGGCTTCACACCTGCGCCACCCTGGCCGTATATTAGCCGTATATTTTTCACTTTTGTCCGCGAACAATAGAGCCTATCGTGACTTACCTTTTACCGTGGACGCGGAAACCAACGCGTTGTTCCTCGTTATCAGAATTTCTGTTACGTGTTGCGCACTGGCCAATGCCGTGTTAGTCATCCTTTCGAATCCGTTCGAATATCGATTCGTTTCGAACTAACGGATACAGAGATCTAGCGTCGCGGATATAAATTTAGAAATCATTCTTTACGTTAAATTCCTTTTATCGCTGAGAGTAGCGATATAAATCACGATGCTAATACGATACGCGGACCATATAAATTGACCAACGGTTGAAACTCGATGATTTTCCGTACTTGGCAGGCGCGTCCAAAGATCCGGTAAAAAGAAACGCGGAGGCAGGACTCGACGAGCAATAAGAGAAAATACCGCGGTCGGGGAGGCTTGTTAATTGCAGTTTAGTGTTCTTGCTCGTAATTAGGCGCGGCCGAACAGCTGGTCAAGCCGGCTAAACGGTGGGCAAGAAGAAGACGCTCGTACGGCTCGGCTTCTCTTCACAGAGGATAATTACCGCATCGGAATCGGTCGTCCTTTCGTCGCTCGATTTTCGCTACTCGTACACCTCTTTCCACCCTGCCGAGAGTTTAGATCGCGTTTAGATGCGCGATTCGCGTGTTCGCTCGTCCTTTTGCCGCTAATCGAGCCGCGGTGTTTACGAGACGCGACGCGACGTCGTGCGAACTTTACAATTTCGTACGTATCTGCTTGAATACATGTAGTTCGCTGCGAGCGCAGTTTTAGATTCGAGGAAAGGGTACCGTTCCTCTTTTCTAATTGTATGCCAACCTCGATTTAAGAAAGGTCTTACTCGTACGGTCCGTTATAAATCTTGATTTACCGCGTCGTTCGCGTGTTTGCATCCTGCGGAACGGTAACGAGACAACTTTCTGGAATCGTTTAAAAAATACTTCCGTCATCGAAGGTTAGTCTCGTTCTTTTTTTTTGCAATTTTTCGGAAACTCAAGTAAAAGAAGAAATTGAGCTGAAAAGAAATTGTTGGACGTATCTTAAGCTCTGGTTTTCGTCGGGTTAAAAAAAGGGCATCGCTGGCAAGAACGCGAAAAGTGCATAAAAGCAACGTTACAGTCGAGAATGTTGCGAATACGAGGCAAATGATTTTTCAATGTTAATTACGATTCGTGTAACCGAAGCGATTCGCGCCGGTAATAATTATAACGGGGCAGCAGAGTTAGCGGCGCGATTCCGTTTCGAAATTCCTCGGAAAACGAGTAATTTCGACCACGGTCTATCGCGAATCGTTGGACAAGGTTTCCTTAACGCGGAAATACGCGTACATACCGATGCATTTAGCTCATCGAACGTTATCGGTTCGAAAGATCGGTACGGCGTATACCGACTTTCTCACGAATCGACGGGCCTGAAAACGACGCGACGCCTAAATTAATGCTCGACTGCTCGTTACCGAGCTGCTTAGATGTTTGACGGACCTTTGATCCCGAACGGTTAATTATCGAATTAAATGCCAACGTGGGACTTACGGTGATTTCTAAAGCGTGACACGACCACTGAATCGTACGTGTTCAGACGTTATGCAAGCGTGACTCGTCTGACGGAAGGACGCTCGTGAAAAATGATCGGGAATCAGAGTTCTACCGAGATACGTATTTTTTTCTTCATCCTACAGCCGATCGTTGTCGAGTGGATTTTTTTTCTACGAACAGAAAAAAATCCAAACTCAACTTTTATATTTCTTTCGAGATGTTCGAAGACCGCGTTTTCGTGTTAATCCTCTGCCCGACTATCGAGAGTATAAAGATGTATTCAGATAGAGTCGGTAATTATGCGGACAGCATGAATAAAACCGTTTCCCCGTGTTGTTTTAATAAATGCAAAATTCCCCTTTGAATATTCATGCCAGACTCAGGAGTTTCCTTTTGTCGTTTGTGCTCGTTGCTCGGTCCTTAGCACCTGGAAAAATGGTAAAAACGAGCGAAAGAAAAGCAATTCTAGAGGAAAAGTTATTCCGTGAACTTCCTCCGAGTTCCTTCGAATTCTGATAGCTCTTTGAATTTTCTCAAACTCTCCGTTACTTTCTTCTTTTAGCTATAACTCGTGCAGAATGGTAAAGAAACACGTTCGTGACTTACTGGTTCGTTAAAATCGTCGGTAAAGGTACGCTGAAAAACGAGTCGTTTTAAATTTCACCAGACTTTTTGCCCACATCTCTATCTTTCGAGAACGAGAAGGTAGGGAGGTAGCGCTATTCTGTGAAATATACCGTCATCGAAACGTTGATATAGTTGAAAAATAAAAGTCATCTCTTCTTCTTGGAAGTTTCTGTATAAGTTCGATATAATTAAAAAGCCAGAAATGTTCTTTCCGTAGAAACTATACCTCTCCGGCCATCGTTCGTTTGTTTCGCAACAACACACAGTTGCGCGCAGACTGAGTAGATAATTTCCATTATTATGTAAGTTCTCGATAAGTGTTCCGTTAAGTAGCGAGCAAAGTTCTGAAACGATTCGTTCGTTAACGTTGCTTTCCATCCGTTGAACGGTCGCGATCGAGCATCGCGCAGCTTTTATTGATGGTATCGCTACTATTTCTGGCCTGGACGAACGTATGGTTAACCGTTTATCTCTTTCGTTGGCCGGTTACGCGGTCGGTCATTAAGCGAAAGATTAATTAAGTTAAAATCACACGTAACGGGCACGGTGCGGCTCGGTGCGGCTCGGTGCGGCTCGCTGCGAACGGAGTGGCGAACGGTGTGGCGAACGGAGTGGCGTGTTTGTTGCACAGCTTCGCTTTGTCGAAGCTGCTTTAATTTGACGGAGAAACGAAGCGGAAAGGTAGTTGTGCTCCCCTTCGTGGATTAATGCTTGATTAATGAACGTAATAATTCAGCGGAGCAATCGTTTAATAATAATTAATAAAGCACGCTTTGTCAGTCAAGAGTATAGGGCGTATTCTGACAAAAGGGTTGCAAATCTCTTAAGGTAATCTTGCTTACGGATCTAGACGAGCTTTTCATTTCCATCGTGCACGGAGAAATGGAAAATTCCCATCGTTTTCGTGCAATCTATTTGTATCTGGCAACCGCGACGCATTAGCTCAAGTTTTCTCGCTCGAACAGACTATTTTGTTCTTCGATTATTATTAATTTCCATCGATGCAAAGTTTATTTCTAAGAGATAACCAGGGGACGTTTGTCCGTAGGAAAGTTTACGTAATCTGTTTCCGTGAGGGAACGAAGAGTTTCGACGAAAAGAATTTTTTTCCAAATCTGTAGCGTGACTTGGACGAGTTCGATCGGGAGCCGTTAGCTCGACGAAACGTCTCCATCTCGACCGTTCATTAAAGGGTGAACGTTAAGAGTTTTCCCTTTTAGGTGGCAAGCAGAAGGTGCACGGGTTCCCGACTGTTTGGCCAAGTGTTTAGCTCGGTTGTCCCCGAATCCTCGTCGTCCAGAAACGACGAAGCCTTGGCTCGCCGCCACCGCAATTAGCACCTACGTGGTCGTTAACGTGTCTCGAGCTCCCGGGCTTTGCCTTTTCGCTCGCGTTTCGCTCTTCGTTCGTCTTCTCTTCTTTCCTCGAACGTGCCTTTTAACCGAAAAAAAGCCCTTTCGTCGTTGCTCGTCCGCTCTTGTCGGTTGTTTGATCGAACCGGTAGCTGTCCCGAACACGCTAAACGAATCTCTGTTTGCCGAGAAACGTTTCCTTTTTCTCCGGCTGATTATGCGGCCAGCAGCTTTTCCAACCTGCATCCGTGGAACGTCGTTCTCTTATCTATCATTCATTATCGAGATTTTTGGCTGACGTTTACACGAGTAATCTTCCACGGTAGTTGCGTTTTTTACCTCTCGTTCGGTTTGTCCGACTTTTTTCACTTCTCGTTTCACCGTTTGCTTTCGTTCGGAGGATTCTTTTTTTCGCTCGATAGAAATTATTTCCATACTTGTCGCATATAAATTTTACGAAACTGTTTTCGATTCTGTGCTCTTCGCAGGAGCATAGGTGTGAAATATTGATCGGGAGTGCCGAATGGACAAGTGCGAACAATAAAACGAACAAGAAGATACTACCGAGGCGAAGTTATCTTAATTGCTAAATTGGCAGTGGTTAGTCGGGTTTTTTATCCAGGCGAGCTCGAAACGCACGAAAGCATCCGCATAGATTTTCCAAGCCCCACGAATCCCGTACCGCGGACGTTCTTAATTTCTTATTGTGTATTAACATGCCACACGTGTGATCACGCGAACCAGTATCGCGGTTTCGAGTTTTCCGTGTTTTTGCACCGTGCAAAGAGGACCCGTGTGAGAGACGGCAGCTGTGCATTTCAGATAATGCTCGCCCGCGATGCTCGCATTACGCTCGGTCACGTTATCGATAAGGACGAACGTGCAGGGCACAAGCACTCCCTACGCCGCACACACGAGTTTTTCCCGATTCTTCGTTCGTCACTTTTTTCTTCGATAGTCACGACGGTCACTCGTAAACACGGCATCGTAAAATAATTCCTTTCGTCTGCTGAAATTTTCTTGAAGCCTGTCGCGACGCAACGGTAATATTCGAATTGATTCGGTAGACAGTTACTACGGCAACGGCCGTCGGAGCGTAATGAAATTTCTGTGATTTACGGTGAAGTATTTTCCGTATATTTTCATTTTGAAACACGCCCAAACGAGGATGAATGCAAATGCGCGAAACCGGTGCAACGTCGAGGTCGGCGTTCGGACGCACGCTTAAACGAGCTGTCATCGAAGGAACGCGTAAGTACGACGTACGGCGTACGGTGTGCACAGAAGGGTTCAAACGCAGCCGACCGTACGACTGTCAACGAAACTGACTGTCACGACCGCGACGGAGGCCTATGAGGAAATTTGCATCGGTGCAGCCGCTTCTCCTTTCACGCCTTATACGAGGAATGACAGCCTCGTAATCTGCGTCCTCCCACACTACCGCGGTCTTATTCTCGGCCCTCGACCCTTCCATCGACGCCCTTTTTGCTCCTCCTTACCTGCTGTCATTTATCCTGGCCTGCATCAGCACCAACGTGCTCTTCCTGGCCCGCGGCTCGCCTACCACCATATCTTTGCTTAATATAAAAACGGACAAACAAAACGAGCCTCTAAACTCTTAACGGACCGTACGTTTTCTAACTCGGCGTACGAATCGAGCGTTTTCTTGGTCTAATTCGATTCGCCCGTGGGAGGGGTCTGTTTTTCGAAATTAATTTTGAAATTAATTTTAAGGACGACGTTTAACCTTTACGACGAATAAATATCGATATTTTTTAAATCTCCGACTACGAGTTCGATCGTCCGAATGAACCCCAACCGAGAACAACCGTTCATGGTTTCGAGGAAGAAGATCTAACGATAAGTAGGGCTGACACTGTTCGATTCAGCACGCAATCGCGAACGAAGGGACAGAAAAAAAGACGCGAAAGAACATGGTTTATGAAGGCTGGTACCTTATAGGGTTACAATGTCGTGTTCGAGAAGCGAATGTGACCGAGGCGGTAATAATAATTAATCAAGCTGAATGCTCCGATGGTGCCGTTCGTAATAACAACGCGAGCTGTGTGGTCCATCCCTGTTCTTCGAATCCTGCCAAAGAACGTTTCGAACACGAAACGACGTCGTCGTCCGATCGTTGCTTATTCCTATCTATTTCTACTTAATTAGTAATCGCAACGAAATCGTTTCTGGTATTCTACTTACGGTACCTACCGTACATCGTGCTCGAGTAACGATCAAATACGCTATCGCACCTACGCGAATTCTAGGTACGAACAAGCAAGGAAATCGGAGCCGATCGGTTGGCGGTCGAGCTATTCGAACATTCGACGGATTCAATTTGCCGAGCGAAAGGTACCGTTCGACGCTGCAGGTGGAAAGGAGGCGAGCCAAGCGAAGCGAGCAGAATAATCCGTGGAGGTGGAAAAGAAGCAGAGAGGGAGAACGGATTACTCGTAAAATTCCTCGGGACTAATTACCTGCACGAGTCGAACGCGGACACGGTGCGGCGCGTCATCGGTGTTAATCGCGAGGTAATTAATAGACGATCGTCGCTAATTGCGCCCGATCGAATCTCAAGGATCTTAATGGCGCGTGACGTTCGCCGATTCGCGTTGCCCCGCGGGTTCGTGCGTGAAACCCGAACGATTCGTTTCTCGTACGGCCGCTTTCGAGCATAAATTTGTCCGTGCAAGAATCATCGCCGCGAACGCGCTGTCGCGCGTTGCGTTTTCTTCGAGGCAGACTCGCTTTGAACTTCGCGTTGGAATTTCGATTGCACGCGAACATCGATTCAACCAGCCTTCGACGCGTAATCGCTATAAGACCGGCGAGATTTCTTCGGTCTCCTCGACTCCCCTTTAATCGGTGTTTTCCATTCTATGCGTTGATTCGTGAACGTTGCTGGTCGTAATACATAACCGTCGCGTCGGAATAGTATTCTCGTGAAACAAATCTGGATGGAGAGGAATTAGAAGTTGCAAGTGATTTCGTCAAATTGTTGCGTGGAAAACGAGATTATTTACAACTTCGTATTTAAAACGACGATGATAAGAAACGTTTGTTCCGCGAGGGTCGGAAATCGAGAGAAGAGGAGTTGAGACGGCGACACGACATTGACGGTTCCATCGTTAACGGTCCCATTCGCACCTGCAGCATCACCGTTCATTGTGCACCTGTCATGTTTCGTATCGTTAAAACAACAATCGTAGTCGACGGTGCAGGGTGGCTCGCTGACGAACGAAAGGACGAAGGTTCTCGAGCAGTGTCTTCCTCCTGCTCATCACCGATCAAAAAATCACCGATTTATTTATTTATTTACATAGGAACGGACCATAGCCGACAACGCCAGAAAGCCACAAGTCGTTCAGATGTCTTGTTTATTTTGCCGACCCTAAATAAAGTCGCACGCTCTTTCGGACCTCGCAGCTAATCGCGGAGGAAAAACCTTTGGAAAAGTGTCGATGGAATCGGTGTTGAGAGGAGAATACACTGTTATTTCGAAGTCGTTTAACCCGAATTATTCGCTGGTACCTGTAGAGGGTCGTCAAAAGACTCGACTGGAAATTAAACACCTTCTAAACTGTAAATTTTCACGAGTCCGCGTTGTCGGCTTTAATCGTTGCGGTTACGATAGGTCGTACTCGGTGTAACAATCGGATTATATGTATAATTATTAACGACATCGATTGCTATAAAACTTTTCTCTCGAAATTTTTCGAAATGTTCGAATCAAAGGTTGAAAGATCGATATTAAAGTTGCCGACATCCCAATGTGTCGATACTCCAAATCGTCCCTTCTCGTTCGACCATCGATATATTTATCGTTGCTCGCTCGAAGCTGTCGAATCGATCGAAGCGCTTGCGGAACCAGCAACGTCAACGCGGCCACTATTTACCCTCGTAACCCTAAGCAAATGCCAAAGAGCCACGGTGTCAGCGAGTTCAGGTTTCGGATAGCGTGACAATGGTCGAGCGATTCTCGTAAACGCCGTAAAGAATTCCATAGGAAGATGAGAAATCGAGAAGACGGAAAGGTTGCACGAGAAAGGTTTATTTGTCGAGCAAACAGAAAACGCGAACGGGGCGTTGGTCGAAGTGGAAAGAGTGGAAAGAGTAGAAAGGTGAAGTAGAAGGAGAGTAGGTTGAATCCTTCTCAAGGAGTAGAAGGAAGGGCTGGTTCGGTTCCATTGTTTATGTTGCAGCCGCAACAAAATATTCTTTCACGAGAAGAGCACCACGCCAGGCGCCCTTCCCTCTTCGCAATCGCGGCTTTGACAGTCCCTGACGAGTCCATCAGGGTTCGCAGTATTTGCATGTTTACGAGCTGACTACGTTCTCGCGGCCGCACCTGTACGAACGTCTGTCTTCGGGCGATGCGATGCTACGCTATGCTTTAACCTGCTTCCAAACTGACACTCCTACACGTTCCATGGATCGTGGATCCCGTGTTCTTCGTTTTCCTTCCTTGCTTTCTTTCGAGTATCTTTCTCCTTCCCTTTTCCTTTCATTTTTTCTCTCTACGTTCCCTTCGATCGTTTCGATATCACGTTCCATTCGGTATTTATTCGTTCCCGCGTACGTTGATTGTTTAACGCCGTAAATACGTCGCTTGCTGGAAATAGACACGTCCGTGGATTTTTCTGTTAAGCAACGAGGATAATCGTAAGGTCACGAAGGGGGTATGGATCTGCGGATATCCGGAGAATTCGTATTATACGTGTTATTATTGTATATCGCGTTGCGATGCACGCGATGCATCGAAAGATGTCGGAGTCGAGAGGAACAGGTGTCACCGTCGTTGATCCGTGGGAAAGGCTCGATGATGAAAATGCATGCTTTTAATATCGACTCGATGATGTCATGCAGGAATGAAGTAAAAGACGTTGAATATGTCAGGACATATTCTGCCTTTCCCTTTTGATGTTAATCTATTTGAAAAGCCGCATTTTACCGACTATAAGTATAGTCAACTTGTAACGCAACGATTGATTCGTCGTAGTTAACGGTTTGCGCGTTTCGACCGATAACTGCGAAATTTAGCGATTCCTTTTTTTCGTTTATCGAACTTTACATCCGTGAATCTGTTCGATGATTTAGCGACTTTTGTAATTTTGCTTCACCGATTCTAAATAGAATCGTCGATCGTTTACGGTTTAGAAAAAAAAGTCGATTTACAGACGTATAATAGATCCTCAATGCGTTTAATACGTTCGTACCTAATTAATCTACGAAGGAGCGTAAACGTTCTATTATAGTTAGGATTCGCGTTGGACTACGCGTGTTACCACGGGATAATCTCGGTTTTAGGATTCCTCGTGTTTATCTAACTCGAATCCGACGCACTGATCTGCTCGAAATGTCGTAGAAATCTAATCGAAACCTTATCCTAATTTAATCTATCGCTATTTGAAAAAACTGAAAAGCTCAAAATTGAATTTCTGTAAAGAAAGATTAAAAATGAAGAGCTCGAATTGACTGCTAAGTCGCATAAACCGACCCCTCGTTATCCCACAAGGAGAAAATGAAACAGTGAAATCTGAAGGAGAGGATAAAGAGAAAATACTCGTTCTCCTAGCGAACTAGAGAAAAAGGTGGACACAGACGGAGAGGAGAGGAGAGGAGAGGAGAGGAGAGGAGAGAGAGAGAGAGAGAGAGAGAAGGAAGCAAAGTGCAGATCGTACTCGTCGTCCGGTTGCCAGGCAACGCGCTAATTAGCCCACCCAGCTCTTTGGAGTGGATACTCGAGGGTACTTGGTAACCTCTCTCCTCCTTCTCTACCCCCCTTAAACCCCCTGCGTGTTGTCTCCGTTGCTCTCTTCGTCCGTCTCTCGACGGCGAAACAGTGACATCGCGCCAATGGGATGCTCTGGTCAATGCCGATTTCTTCATCGACGATCGATCGATCTTCGAAAACGTGTCAACGATACATAACGCGATTCTATCTGATTTCACCGCCCTTGTAGGAACGAATTAACGATGATTTCTAACGTTCCGTTACCCGACTCTCGATTCTTACAAGTCTTAAATCGATGTTTTTTTAAAGATTCCTCTTACGGAATCTTCGATGATGGATACTCGATGTTTTTAGATGTCGGTTAAGTGGCTCGTCTTCGGACCTGGAAACGAGCTTTCCAATTAAATGACGGAAATTCAACGCCGCTCTTCTCGCGTATTAATGATCCTCGCGAACGATCTTTGTTGCGTGTCTCGTTAATGCTCGTTATTCCGGCGCAGACGGTTCGATCTCCGCCTATATCGAGACTCTGACTTAAATGGACACGCTCGCTATCGACCATTTAAATGCCAGAACGTTTAGAAAGCTCGCGCTTCCGGAGAATTATGGTTCATCGTGGAAACGAATGGTCGAATCGCTGTGGTTCCGAACGGCTAACCGTTCCAAGGAATCGGATCCTAATTACAGTTGCGAAGCTACAAATTTCGTATCAAAATCAAATTTAAAAATAAAAATAAAAAAGCGTTTCTTTCCAGGAGATGCTATCTATGAACATAAAATAAGAATTCTTTTTCTATAACCTCGACTTATTTTTCTCGTTTAAAATGAACTCGTTTCGCGTTTTAAGTACTCTCCATCTTTCCCGGATGGCTGCTTCGATCGAGTAATCATTTTCACCGATTGTGCTTGTAATCGCTCAAAGGGCTTCCATCGTCCAAATAAATTTCGCGAATCACGCTTACCGGCAACGTCATTTTTATTTTCGACTACTTTCAAAATCAGTTAACGCTATGCTTTAGCGTGTTCTCGTGTCGAATGTCGAGACCTCTTTCAGCCGAGACTCGAAATCCCGGATCAAGGTTCCATGTTTCGCAAGGCGGATTAATCGCGAATTTGCTGAATTGCGCAAAGATACCAACGTACAGGATCACCTATTCGAGAATCTCGTGTCGCTAAATTCGCTTGTAGCGATAGTTTCGTGTAAAGATCGACCTTCGCGTCCGAAGAAATGATCGTCGTACGTATCGTAAAATAGCCAGGCAATCGCGACGCGACCACTCGATTTCGACTGGAACGCTCGCGAAGAATAACGTTCCAAAAGGAATCTCTCGTTCGAGTCTCTACCTAGCAGCTCGCTCGTTTTGTCGGCGCTTCAAGCTGTGAAATTGCTCCGACTTATCATTCGGGCTAACGAGTCCCTAACCGTCTTCACACTTCACACTCTTCTGTTCCTTTTCTATTCTCTGTACCTTCCTCGCACTGACGTAGCCTGTCATAGACTTTACACTTTATACGTTTATACGTTGGATGCTTTTCTGAATATTATACAATTCTACAATACACGAAGCTAACGATTCATTCAGATACGATCTAGAGATACGAAATAATTATTCTAACTCGAGATATCTCAACATAATACAGGATGATTGTTTACGTGTAACACGGTGTAACTAAATTTATTCTGCGTATTAAACTTTAAATACATCTGTATTTAGTAATTCTGCTTCAAGATTTCGATCAAATTTTTGCCGTCATAGTTGCCGTTGTTACTTTTTAGTTAATTTTGAAATTTGTCGGAGTCGTATCAGTTTCTACGCCCTTGCTTTCGAGCGATCAAGAAAGAATGCTCGACCTGGCTTGTCACCCTTTGGAACGTCGATTTCGAGGGATGCCTGCAATCGCCTGTAATTTGTGCCTCGACCGACATCGATGGTGTGCATTGTTGTTTCATCTTGTGTGCCTTCGACGCTCACGCAGACGTACCGAAATCAGAAACAGGCCTGTTCAATACCACGATAGAAATAGCGTTAGACATTCCATTTTTTTTTTTTATAGATGTTCTTATCAAATTGAGGAATCTAACGAAAAAAGGACGTTTCAAAATTATGCCGAATTTTCGTAACGTCGCGGTATTAAGTAATACAGCTAACAGTAATGCAAGTATTATCGTTGCATCGACTGATCGATATCCGAAAAATGCGAAGAAACGTTGCAACGTTGTCCTAGCGGAAATGGCAACTTCTGAAAATCAAAGTCTCGTCTCGATCCATCGAGACAGTAGGGAATGGCAGCTTCGAAAGCAGCTGCGCGTCTCGAAATAACGCGCGAGAAGTTAATAAATGCCATCTGCGAAATATCGCCTTGGGAAACGTCAAAGCGGCTTCATAAACGTCGATCCAACCGAGTCGTCGGCGTCAAACCTGCTTTCCTCGAAATCCTCGACCACGACGCGTTTCTGATTACCGATCAAAGTATCGGGGACACGTAGGCCCGGTTGCGGAAACGGTTATTAAGAGTTATCCAACTGTTTCTTCGCGACGCGACGCGGTACGCTATTCAAACTGCTTGGTTTTGTCGCGCCCGTAGACCTTCGTGAACATTAATCATCGATTCCTTCGAGTTGTTGACGCTCTCTGTATCCGGGTGACATGCTCGACAGGTACTGGACAATTCAAAGATAATTCCGTCACGCGTCTCGTTCTTTCCCAAATACGACGCTAGAATCGATCACGTTTAGCAGTTGAAAAACATACTTTTTAACGAAACGTTGATCGAGCGATAGAGCTTATACGAAGATACCTACTTTCTAACGAAAACTCCTCGAGTCGATAATCTACGTTTCTCCATATAAACCACTTACACTCCATTTGTACGAAACTTGCTCGTTTGAAGCAGCTTGTACACCGTAGACGCACGCCGAACTTTCGAAGATCCGCGGACGAATATTTTGGTCGGAGTCCGTTATATTAAAAGCTTATTCATCTCTCGTCGACATTGTCAACCGTTTTCATCGTGACGACCAGTGAAACCTCAAGGGATTTTAATTGCGCGAAGGTCGCGCCGTTCAATCGTCCCCGATGACTGTCGACAATCGATGTTAGTTGACGCGGCCTCGTGGAAGCGACAAGGATGACGTAACAACCGGACAATGAAATCGACCAAGAGATGCGGTTTTCGTTCCCGTGGATCGTGGTTTAGCGCGCGTCTCCCAGTTGTCAGCTGCCTCCTTTCGAATCTCGTCGATCGCTCATTCTTATTATTAGTTGTATGCGAATCGTAATGGCCGTTTTATTATCGGACATTTTTGTTTATACAACGGATTTCGAACATCGTTGATCACCTCGCTTCGGTAAAGACTTCCGTACGTTTTCTCGACATACGTTTTATATTTCATCCACGCTTTGTCTTGCCTTTTCGAGAGATAGCGAGCAGTTACTCGTCGATGATCGACCAACGATCGATTCGGGTCCGCGTCTCCGTGAAGCTGAGAATTTTGCGTGATCGGTCGCGCGGATCGATCGTCCGTTTAGGGTGGATCCCGAGGACGATGATTAGAAGTTTGGCGGAGGCGCGTTCTTCTGTTCCGAAAGCGATCCTCCGGACGAGAGGGAGACAAGATTGAAATAATAGTCGTGGCGTTGGTTGTTCGACGCCGTTTAGAGAGAATAGTTTAAACTGTTTAACATAATGACGCGACGAACATCGGGTCCGATTTGGAGACCCAACAATTTTACCGGACTGTTCTCTAATGTCAACAGATTAGCCGTAATAGTGAAATTACATGGTCGCGTAACATCGCTCATGTGGAGTCACGTCGTGTTTCGGTAATCCTCGTGATCTCGTCGTCCTTCTCCTTCTTTTCCTTGGTTCCGCGCTTGTCTTTGTCTCGTCTCTTGTCCCCTTGTTCGAAACCACCTTCGATCCTGGACCAGCAGATTTTGGTAATGCTAGGGTTAGACGTTTATACCCCGAGACGAGAGGTCAAATGGTTTTACGGAGCAGATTACATGCATTATTTTTGCGCTCGACTCGACTCGACTCGACTCAGCTCTGTTCTTTCAGCAGGCCACCAAATGGCCCGTAATTCGAGCGAGACTCCGCTTCTCTCGCCTACCCGTCGCGTTCGATAGGGTTTCAGGGAGTCGGGGGACATTTCTTCGGACACGATATACTATAATATCGATATAATAGTTTGACCGCGTGTCGGAGAACGATGATTCCTTTCGACGAGAAAATAATTCTTCGTCGTTTAATTTTACGATGGCGAGAATAGATGAAAATCGAAGTATAATAGGAGAAATTCTTAACGTCGAGTATCGGATCGCATTTAACGTATTCGAAAGCATCGAAAGTATCGGTGGTGTAAGAGGACTAACTGAACTTAGAGTCGAAGTACTCTGGCGGTCCAAGTGTTCGATTTGCTTGTCAATCGAACGTCGAACACCTGTACGGGGCCGATCAAAACCTCGAAACGGATCGTGAAACGTGATGCGCGTTTTCGATGGCGGTGAAACGCTAGGAGGAAGGAAGGAAGGAAGGAAGGAAGCAGTGTATTCCCTGGATAATAATGATCTCAGGATCGACGGATGACGTACGACGGAGTCCCCGAGGGGGCCAACAGCGGTTGATCCATTGTTACGTTATCTCTCCTATTCTGCCTGGCGTTTAATGCATAATCTATTACGGGCTTTTAACAATGCGAACCAGCTCCGCCGATGCTCGACCGAGCACTCGTCTTTTCATCCAACGGTCCCCCGACGAATCGATCTTCCGGATGCCGCACCCTCATATTTCACGAATGTTTTGACGTCTGCTTCGTAAGCATCCGTCCTAAGGGCGAAACGATACTCGTCTTGGCTAGCAAACGGCGAAACAGATCGGTGCAGCGTCCTTTTCGCGATATCCTGGACGAACGTCCTGGCTAGGGTACGACGTTTTGCGACCAACACTCCTCGAGCTTTGGATCATTTTTCATCAACCACTCGCTTGTAATACGTTTCTTTCGAAACTTCCGAACACGAACAATTTTCAAAGAACAAAGAGAGTATGCGTTGAACGAAGGAAAAGATGAAAATTTTCTAGACACGTTACATATTCGCAAAGTTCGGACGTTGATCCGTTAGAGGTTAGCCTTTATTTTCCACGTGCACGCTCGTTAACGATTCGAAACGAGTGCACGTTCTTCGACGAGGATGCCGGAAGCGCAACGATTTCAGCCACGATTGCGCGAATCAACCGAAAGTGGAATGCAAAGATCGTTCGGAATTTACGAATCGTTCGTGTCTTCGAGTTTGATCGTTGCGTTCATCGAAATCGTCCAACTGTGATACGATCTCGTTGGTTCGCGGTAACACAGGTTTTTGCGGTAAACCTATTCGCCGCGCAGCGCCGCGCCGCGCCGGGGCGAAACGTTCGCGTAGAAACTGTAAACTAATTTGCCAACTTCGTTTCGAGCATCCGTACGAGGATCGTTATTTTTCGAGATGGGCATTCACCGAGAGATTTCCTTGGAAAGAACCGGCAATCGTTGTCTCGGGACCATTTAATGGCCCCGCGTTGAAAAGAAGAGACGTAAAAAGGGGCGAATCACCGAAGGAAGAAAGGGTGATTATACGATCTTCTCTTCCCTGCTCTTCCCTCTTTCTTTTCCCTTTATTGTCCTTTTCGCTCTTTCCTTGGTCCCTTCGCGAAGTCATTCGAAGATTTTGGCTCGTCATTTCCCGTAATGCGATATATACCTACCGACCAAATCTCGATCATCACTCCGCGGCTATTAATCTATTGGCAGGCACCCAAGAGCAATGCACTTCTCGATATCCATATTCAATGACCGGGTCGTGTCTCTTCCCGCGCGTGTTCGATTAGACGAACGATCTTTTTGTCGGTAATTATACATTACGTATAGGTAATTGGTTACGGCTGTTAAAGAGCGGCGAAAAAATGGCAGTCGTGGACGCGTCGAAAGCGCTTATCGGTTAGAAAAATAAGCGAGCAGCGGTAAGAAAAGGTTCCCATCGCGGCGTACCAACTCGTTTCGTATATCCGTCGAGGGATCGACGCGGCTGTTCGGATTATCGCGGCTCTTCGTCATTAGAGAAGCGAGGAGGTCACACCTGGCGCCCCCAGCTACGGAGCCCGGGTTAGGTTAATGGCGTGGCAGATGCGGATCACCGTTCGTTCTTCCCGAATCTTCATAAATATCCGATCGATATATAAATATGTCTACGCCCTGCCTCAGGACCGACGACCACAGTTAGAGCTGTTCTCGTTTTTCGAGATCCTATTGCTGATCGGACCGAGTCGACTGGCCTGCAGCTTTCGATCGATTCTTTCCGATCGACCAAATAACCGGGACCAGAATTTCGTTCGATGCAACGATTAGAAGCCGCTCGGATCCTCGGACCGAGACAATCGATCGTTTAGTACGATCTTCTTTCTTTTTTCACCGTGGAACGTTAAGGACGCTGGACTAGCAGAAATTTATGCCACGCCGATTTTCAACGATCGTTCGACTTTCGTCCGACGCGTTCGAGGTTCCGTTCTCGAATCCTAAGTAAATGTTACATTTTTCATTTAGCCGTATTTCGAAAATGCATATACGGGCTTCTCGATGTCGAAACCGATATCGGACGCGTTGACCGAAAGGTAATCGACTGTCTACCGTTTGGCGAACGAGTATCTCGGTCTCGGAAGGAACGGTCAGAAACGATAAGAAACGAGAGAAGGAGGCGAAAAAGAAAGATATCCTTTCTCGAGGAGACGCGACGGTACGCGGAGCTCGGACTCGCTAACGTCGAACAGGAATTTCACCTACAACCTTTCGACGCGGAGGCTGCGCGCCAACGTTTGAAGAGGACCTTGTTATTAATCACGACGCTGCCATCTCCCAGAGCAGCATTCGCTCGTTAGCCAGGGGTTCGTCGGGGCGGAGGGGTGGCCATCTCTTAATTACTTCCGCGCCAATTAACACCGCCTCGAATAAAGAAGGGGCTACTCGAACCGCCAATGGGAGCTCGCTTCTGAAAAAGCCAGTTGCCTCGGAAGCACTCGCTTTCGATTTAATATAGTGGCAGCGTGCTCGCGCTCGCCTGCGCGACTTTTGTGTGTGTGTGTGGGCGGGTGGGTGTGCACAGGAGTGGCCTGCCACTCTCGCGAAATCGATGATCACCGGTGACGTCGTTTCCTTCTCGTCGCGGCTTCTCGCGTCTAATGGTCGATTAAACCACCGGTCCGATCCGCTTACCCCTTTCGACCAGACCTCTGACGGATCGAGAGAAGCGATCGATGATTTCGCGTTTGACCATTGCGATGGGCTACGCGGCAACGGAGCTAAATGGTTTTTTAAAACGCTTTAATGGAACGTTGTAACAACGAGTGGCTCGTTTTGCCGACTGCGAGAATCCTAGTAGTCGGTACTACCGATTCTTTGGAATAATTCGAATCGGCTCGAAAATCTTTTAAAAACGATGCTGTCGAACGAGTTAACGATTATCAGATCTTGAACCGCGCTTTGAAAAGATGTTCTAGAATCGATGCGAAAACGTTCGTTTCGGTGATCCGGAATCGATGACGTAGAAGCTATCGACACGTCTAACGAAACGGAATTTTTGCGGCTTCGAAATCGCGAGTCAGGAAGAAAGGTCGGTTGATTGACTTCCCGTGGGACTTTGCTTTCGGAAGAACACAGCTGATCCCTTCTGGCTATCCGGACCTGTTGTCCGTCTCGCTTTTTCTCTCGCATTCTCCCTCGATTTCTTTCGACTTCACCAAACTCTGCTCGAACGTGACTGGCTTACTTGGTTCACTCTGCGAAAAGTACTCGGGTAAATCACGCGGAGACGAAGAAGCTTGTATCCACTGGCGATCTTGCTTCGCTTGTCCACCCCTTTCGTTTAACGGCTTTGACTTAATGGCTTTTCGTCTCTCTTCGCTTCTGAAAAAGCAACGATGATTCGTAATTTATCGAAGAATTTATCATTTTTCGTGTCGAATTTCAAAAAACCGTTATCGATAACATTTTTGTCGCTCGAAGCCGCGTGTTCGATAACAGGGTAACGGAAGAAAAAAATCCTCCATAGATAACTGCTTTAGAAGGCAGGAAAGGAAAATTCGCTGACAAAGTAAGGTTAAGGAGTGGCAGCAGCGACTCGTTTCCTTGTTGATCGCGGGCCCATGCTGTTCGGGGGTTGGAAAAGGGTTCCCAGACCGACGAGTTCGCTTCTGTTCGGTCTAGTCGGTTTCGTGGGAGGGGTACGACGATGCCAGAAAGTAGTAGGACGAGGAAAGGGAACGAGAGAGAGAGAGAGAGAGAGAGAGAGAGAAAGAGTCTGCACAGAGTAGACGAGAGGAATAAACGGCGGAGAAGAGGTTAGAAGAGAAAGAGGAGATGGAGAGGGTTGGAAAGGGGATCACTGCCTCCTGCACGCTGGCCCCCGGGGGCGGTGTATTGATCCGGAGGCGGCGGCGGTCATCCGACCGCTAATTAAATGCCAATCGCCAACCTCATCCCCGTCAACTTCCCCTGCCGCCGTCTCATCCCCACTATACCACCCCTTCCTTTATCCAACAGCCACCTCCCACCCTTTCTGCACTCAATTCACCCTCTACTTGCTCCGCACGCCGGGTCTCCTGCGAACCCGTCCCCTTTGAACCCACGCACCATCGCCATATCCTGTGTGATATCGCCATATCCTGAGCCCAACCCTCGCTCCTCGTTCTGCGGCCAAACGCACACGTCGTTTCATCCTCGACGATACTGGTATGCGACCTGGCTAACCTTTATTATACTCCATCTACCCCATCGTCTATGTCCGTGTGCGTCTCTGCGTAGCTGCGTCTATACGTGCGCGCCTGTATTCGTCGGTACGTGTGCGCTGTGACTACCGATTCTTTGTGATTTAGCGAGCGAACATGCTGTTTTATACCGTTTAACCCCTGTGTTCATATAACTAGGGACTCATTTTCGCATCGACGTCCAACAATTTCTTATGCTCCTGTTGGAATATTTCAAAATTGCTCTGGACGTGCTCCGTTGCTTTCTATGTACATTTTTGCGTTCGTTCCGTGTCGACTTCAATCGAAACTTAAACACGATCGACTTTTCTCGCACAGATTTTAGATGCAACTTACAATTTCATTAATAATATTAACTGTAATCGAGGGACAGCGCCAAAGTTACGAGAACGTCTCAGGTGGTTGCGATACGAGCAACTCGAGAAGGAAATTTCTTCGCGATACTCGGTTAGACTTTTTCGTGAAAAAGGTAGCACGTGTAAAGTGAAACGGTTCGATGATTCATCGGTGAAATTTGAAAAGTTCGCTGCTTGCCGCGCCGTGCGCCGCGCCGTGCGCCGCGCCGTGGCGAAGTGTAAATCGATGGTCTCGGTCGTCTTTTCGCTCTCGTTCGAAGGAGTTAATCACGGTAAACAGTCTTCGTTGTTCCGTGACGCGGCCTGCGTTCAAAAAGACGCGGTACCGAGTCGAACGCTCGTGCCAAATCAGTGTTTATGCTTGAAATTATGGCCAGTGGAGTAACAGCCTTTGAAAATATCGTCGCCGTGCGCGACCGAGGAGGTTCTCAAATCTCGCGACTTTTATCGATCGCCGGTCGCGTTATCGAAAAAAAAAAAAAAAAGAAATACTTATCAAAGAAGAAACGGACGCTCCGGAGCAGGGATAAATTGATTTATCTATCGATTATCTCCGTAATAATTTACAGTGACAGCGCTATCTATATGTAAATGCACGATCGTCGTATGGTGTCCCGACAATCGATATCCGATCGATCAGAATTTATTTACATTGTCCGTCGAGACTGGAAATTCGAATACACTTCGGAAGCGTCAATTTCATTTCTAAGCACGATTTATTTGTTCGATCGAAGTATAAAGATCGAAATGCGAAGGAACGTACGGTCGCATCCTCTAGTTTCGTGTTCGATATTAAAATCGTTGAAAGAGGATAACGGAGCACCCCTGGTGTCGGGTGATCCCCTTGTCAGCAGCCGACCGGTTGTTCCTGCAGGAGTGTATAAAATACGGGACTTGTTAACAATGTTCGCACCTACGGGTACGTGTGCGAGGGCCCTCTTTCTATGTACGTGTATCTGGTCAGCCATTGCACGCGTTGCACCGTGCCGCGGCAAGGGGCCCTTTCGGCGACGCCGACCTTCGCCCCGAGATCCTACCAAGATATTTTATTCCCGGCGATTTTTACGAGCCGATATATCATGCATCGACCGGGCCCAACGGGGTTGGTGTTACATCGGTTCGATATCCGCTGGTGCAAGGGTAGGGCTGCGACTCGCCTCGATCTTCTGACCTCTGTGCTCGTGGGCCACGGAATCGTGGAAACGAAGCGAGCTCGATCTCCGCCAACGATAAATCCGATTCGCCGAGTCTTTGCGTCTGGTTTTTCATTCTTATTTTCATATACATGCATATACTTACGAAATACATGTAACGATACTTAATAAAGATTCGATCGTTTTTCAATTTTTCGTATCGCGATGGCACATGGATCGTTAAATGTGCGAGTATACGAGTACGAGCAAAGCACGCTTTTAACCGCACGTATTACGCATAGGCGTGTTTATTATTCGTTTATCGCGGTGCAGGCGCAGTCGGCGTGGCGCGAAGCTGAGCCCGTGAACGTGCAATACTCGCGCGAGAAACACAAGACCGCGAAGCGCTCATAATTCATCGGAGGGGACGAGCGCGGTCGACGCGACGCGACGCAGCGAACACGAGCATCGAAACTTATCGGTTGCGTCGCATCCTTAATATCCTTTAGAAATTCTTCGCACCTCTTCTGGGAACCAACCTGTTCTCGAATACTCCCGATCTATTTTCTTGCTCGCGTATCGATTCATCGTTAACCGTTCTCCGAATATCAAATTCTACGTAAATATCGAACGCGAATAAAGTAAAGTTTGCTCTCTATGTCGAAAGGATCAGAAAACTGAATAGGTAACGAATTCGCTTTAGCGAATTTAGCGAAAAATCTGCTTTACCTTAATTTTCGATTCTCGTGCCGCGAGCGAGTAAAAATCAAAACGATTAAATCCGATAGCGGGACGAGAGCCAGAGAGACACGAGCAATCGCGTGATCGTTCTTGTTATCGCGTTAAAAAAGAAATCCAGGGGCGCGTGGCCGAGCGGAATGCACGCGCGATCGTCGTTTCGTGGCTAAGCCGAGATGGATTAAGCTTTCCACCCTGTTCAGGGTGTCCGCTTCTCGGTGGTGGCTGCTCCCAAGACCCGCTTATTTTTCGCGTTGCCCAGCAGCTGTAATAATGAGATTTAAAAAGCACCCTCTGCCCGCTTTTCTGCTACCTGTCGGCACGGCAAGCGGTGCTACAAACCGGAAAAAGAAGAGGGATCGAGTAATTTTCTCGACCCGGCTCTGCGGTTCTGCTGATTTTTCCTAAATAATTGAGACTTACGACTAACCACGAGGAACATTTTCTGAGCAATTGCACCTCTTTCGGTTGCCGCTCCACCGTCAATCGTTAAATGGATAATCCAATTTTCTTTTTTCCTCTTCATTCGTTCCGTGTATTCTTCTTTCGAGCTTTTGTTTTAACGGATCAAATTGGCGTAAAGAGTTGAAAAGTACTGTATCTTTGACAATTTTACGCCATTCCGAGTGTATAAAATTTGTCTCGACAGAAGAGGCAAAATTGAAAATTCAGGAGTCGTCGATCGTGCCATTAACGATCAAAATTGTCTACAGAAAGTTGAGCTACCAATTACTACGACGTAAGTACCGTAAGTGCTACCTTAGCGATACTGTTATGTCGTAAAATCGTACTATATTCGTATGTCTGTTGCTCGTTCGACGCGCAGTTACCTAAGAAAATTAATCGCGCTCCTACAGACGCCACAAATTATTCAACGTTTATTTATACGATGTATTATCGATGAATTAATCGAAGCGGTAAGGCAGTGTAATCAAGTTGAAATTAGTGGATAATTAATTAAGCGTTCATAAATTATAATAACGGAAATTCCATTCCTTGGAGCAACTAATATTGTCGAACGAAAAAATGGACGATTCCCTTCAGCGTCTTTCGAGGTCGGTAACGTTCCACGCTATATGGAACAAGGCCAACAATCGGACCGATATTATTTCATCGGTCGTAAATAAGGAGAGGGGTGGTCAGGCCGAAAGTTAGCATAGGCGTTGACTTAGTGCTCCTGAGGGTGCCGTCTGTCAACTCGCCTCGTAAAGCTTTTCTTATTTCGCGATATTTTGTCCTCGCCACAACGATATTTATCGTCCACGCAGGACCCACGATCCACCTACTTCTTCTTCCGCGACGCCAAATAATCGTTGCGTTCTTTTTTTCTCTCCAAGGGACTAATCGTCTTGCCGAAAATTTGTCATTTTCCTCGAAGATACGGTATCGATTCGCCTTACTTGCTTCCCGAAATTCATGACCAATATTTGTTATCGCGCAAAAGTGTCGCAATGCTGCAATTGTACAGAAAATTCGATCTATTATTTTGACGATATTTAACATTTACCAGTACAAATTAGTATTCGATTCCCTTTGGGTACTACAATAGATTCTTCGAGGAAGCAAACATTTCATAGTACGAGATTTGTTAAGGCAGTTTCTCGTGAAAAGGTGATTCGAAGAATTATTTATTCTTGTGGTTTTTGGCAAACGCACGTTCCGCCACGAAATACGCGTTTCTTCCGCAGCCGTTTGGCCACTTAATTCCGCTACATTTGAACGCGACCCGAGAAAACGACCACATATATCACGCAAATTGCCATTGTGGCCGCGACAATATGCTAAACGTAGCCAGGCTGTTAGCATTTCATTATTCCGCCACACATAAAACGCATCGGGATGAGGAACGACCTCGTGGAGCCTGTTCCTTCTATTTTATTCCGCTGCGTTTACCCGACACGAACACGCGTTCACCAAGATTTCTAATCGAGGGATGCAACTTATAACATTCTTTATTCCATTTTCGATCCTTTAGTTTACGAACGCGTAAACTAAACAAGTTGTTCAGCGTAGCGGTCACCATTATTATTCGTTTAAATTATTTTATCCGAAACAATGCACGATATTATTTATCTTGTTATTGGCAAGATATCGTTAGATTACGAACGCGTGATGCATTTAAGTATAGCTACCGTTTCGTGATATCGAAAAAAAAAGTATTAGAAATTCGAGCGTAACTGCCGATGGCAAAGATCGTAGAGAGGGCGGTGAGAAAATAAATGACTAAACGTTTTAATAAAGCGAGTATTCGTCTATCGTGTCTATACATCGGCAATTTCCGATTGAGTCGCCGTCGCCGAGTAATCGATCGCCATTTTCTCGACTGGCGTCGTTGCAGCGTCGACTCTGTTTCGCTCCATTCCGCTTTTCATTCTGACGGCCACACCTCGACGATCGTTCGACGAAAACCAACTATAATAGCGTAATGGTCGATGGATGTTAGTAACCCCTTCGAGACAAGAATCGTTCGCGATACGCTGCCGTTACACGCGACACGTGACACTTTAATCCATTTCGAGGCATCGCCTTCCATCGAGAGCACCTTTCTTTTTCTTCCATTTGCACGAAGAACGGAAATTATACTCGCTAACGCGCCGAGTTGTACCATGGAAATAACGAATTCGCGATGCGACAAGATACCCAAGTATTTATATATTATAAGCAAAGCGGAATTCCGAAAAATAGTTTTATTCCTCGACAATACACGAATAATTTGAATGGTACGGTAAATGGAAGTGTAGGAAAGCGATTACGAGCTACGGATATAGGGGATGTTTGAAAAATCTAATACGTCGACGCAGGTCCCTTTTGAACACTCGCTACTGCACAATTGGCAATCATCTAATCGCGAGAACGAAACTTAATCCAGGAACAAATCGCGAGGCAATTTCCTGCTCTCGTAGTTTCAAAGGTATCCGTAAAAAGTAAAAATGAACGGTGATCGAAGCGTTTCGCACTTGAAACGTTGCAGCAAATACTCGAGGCCGCGTAAGCTAAACTCGAAACCGAAAACTCGATGGGTACTCGCCACGCGTACATATACAGTCCAATTTCCCAAGCTAGCTACCATCACTCTTTCTGATCAAATCCTTTTGCCGAGTCGAATAACAACGTCAGCCGACAAACACGGTATTTTCCAACGAATAACGGAGAACCGACTACTTTCAAGGCAAACTCGAACACTCGAGCTTGATCTATCTAAAATTCGACGTTAACGTTCATTGAATCGGTAGCGATCTCCTCGTTGATTTCAACACCATCGGCGAAAGAGAAACAGACCGATCAGATGGAACGGGAAAGTAGGAAACCTCGACGGCACTAGAGGACGATCACGTGGATGCGGTATGCGCGTTTGCACCGATGCCAAATCCGACCAACCAGATGTATATGTATGGCGTAGGTTCGTGTTTAATGAACGGGGGCTAATCTGGCCGCTTTGAAACGCAACGTGAACACAGGCGGCTAGAGTGCACCAACTATCTCGTTCATCGTTGCAAATTAATTTGACCAGAGCGCGAATTAAAGCTCAAGTATAAAGCTGGCTAACGTTCGTACCTCGACTCTGAAGCCCATTAATGAGTTCGAGGATTTAAGCTGGCCTGCCGTGCTTCGCTGATCGAATCCATTCGTTTCCCTTTCGCGCCCTGTACGAACCTTCGCGTTACTCTCTGCCAGTCCGGATCTATCCTTTTCCTCGCGGACTAAACTGCCGCTGCGTTCATCCGATTCCGTCGTCTACGCGATCCGAGGATCGAGACGAATACCGCCAAACAGGCGATTTTCCTACCGAAAATCGAATCGCCAACGTTTCCTCGCTTACGACAATCCATCGAGTATCGAGTTTTATCGAGAAAGAGAGAGAGAAAGAGAGAGGGGGAGAAAATTAATTTCGTTGCGAGTTGAAAATTCGACACGGGTAGTAAGTAAACTAATTTAAACTAACCTAATTAAATTCGAAGAAACAAACGTTGACAAACGTACGCGTTTCACAACAAAATTGGTTTGCATCGTTAACCAGTTACAAATAAAATCCGTACTTCCCATTGATATATTTAACAATGCGCTGGTATATTGTGCGGGACTGTGCTGCCACTTGGATTATAATGATGATCATCGTTGCTGCCACAATCGTCGGTACTATTGATAGGAAATATACGGTTGCGTTGTTCGTGTAATCCATATGCGCGCGATTAATTATTGTTCTCTGATATGTTGTAATATCCATTGTTATCTGGCCATACGTACGCTTGTTATTCGTTCGGATTACATCCAGCTACTGTACACGGTGCATGTCCGATTTTCTTGTCGAAATATCGCGACACGAAATTTAGACGTTTCTTCTCTTTATTTGATCGCGCACGACGAGAGAACACTAAATCAGTGGGGCATCATTTTTTACTTTTTCTTCGAAGAAATATTTCGATCGGCGATTTCACGAAATTTCGACGAAATATTTCACGCTAAAAGTGATTTTGTTGATAAACGCATTCTCCCGTGGCATTCGATGGAAACTTGGATGTGTACGCGTCCAATTAAGAAGACGCAAGGTGCGAATATTGTCCGCTTTTCAGCCACGTGGCGTTACACGCAGCTTTCATTGTGTCGCGACGACGAAAAAAAGAAAAAAAAGAAAAAAAGAAAAACAGAAAAAAAAACGCTGAAACGGCCAGTGAAATTAGTGGCTGAACTTCTTTTTTGTTTGGAAACATTAACTGCAGCCGCCAGTGTCGAAACAGCCCTCTCAGCGATCGATTCCGCCTGTCGTTGATCGTGATCGATCGCCACCCTTCGTTCGACGAGCTTCGTAAACTGTGCTTTATTAACCGCTCGAAGAATGCAAATGTCAAACGAACGAGTTTCAGAAACGTTCGACAAATTTTATTCCTGCGTTGATAACGTCGTTATCTAGATTATTCAAAGTCTTACAACTCTAACTCGCGATACAATTAACGAAAATACATATATTTTCCTGGAAATTTCGTATGTTTCAAATTCGATGAAGCAAATCTCGCAGCTTCCTCTATCGATTCTATTCTTCCTTCCTCGTTATATCCTTCTCTAATGATCATTCGATCGAACAGTAACACGAGCGCGGATAACCGAACGTGTTTCATTAGTTCGCGAAACGAATCGATTAATCAACTGGTTCGAGTATGATTATTTTTGGATTTTTTACGAAACGGTAAATTGATGAACTCGTCGTTGCCGGTGTAATCGGAAGATATACAACCGCGAAAAATATACAGAAGCTACTCGTGGCGCCCTTAAACGGGGAGTATTAAGCGAAGGAACGAGATGATAAAACGCCACGACGCGGCGGAGAGCCAGCAATAAATGTTTCGTGGCTCGTAAAAACGTTATTGCCTTCCGTGCACCCCGATAGCGGAAGACAGTGCACGAGAACCCTAAAGGATATGCAAAGAAACGAGGGACAAATGTGTCCTCGTGGTAAAAGAAAAAAGCCGATATACGATGTAATTCGTGATTAAAGCTCGAAGGTGGTCTTTCGAGTTAGATAAAAATATTCTTTCGCGAACGCGCCAACGACTTTCGGATCGTTCAATGACGAACGTTAATCTCGGCGTAACTCGGAAGAATCCCAATTTACCGAACAAAAGAAAGACTATTTCGTCAAAATTATTTCGACAAATATACATATATCGACGTTGTACATCATCGAATAGGATGGAAATAAACGTACGAGCTACCGCATAAAACAATTGCAGATTAATCGAGCGTAGACGTATTCGATTAATTATCGAACTGCTCGTACGGAAGCAGAGGCCGACCGCGGTTTTGATCAGAAAACGGAGCGAATTAAGTGGCGGAGGTAATTCCAAAGAGTCAGGGTGGTGAAATATAAAAAACCTGACAGGGATTTTGTTTTATGCGAGCCTGGTCTCCCTTCCGGCTTGGCAAACGACCGCTAATATCGCCATATAATCTGTCGCCGTTCCGAATAAATAACCCGCTGCGAAGCTAATAAAACTCGTCGACCGCGAAGATTTTGTCGGGCAAGCCGGTGTACGGGCTTACGCTTACTCGTGACAGAAGATTTCCCGCGAACGTTGTTCCATGGTGGCACTGGGATGTTGTCTCTATAAAGACACATGGCCGACGAAGGCGACTCGCGCGTCGCTTCATTTGTCTTTATATTAACGGCACACGCCGCTATAACGCCGTAACAGCGACGAGTTTCACCCTCGTTGCTTTTTCACCGCGACGCGACACACCGATACGTAATTTCTACTCTCCATTTTCCAGGCGTTGATGCTTTAGAAAGGGTGGCAAGAATCGTGCGAACCCCTTAAACGGGGATCGCGATTCTACAATATTTTCTATTATCTTCTATTTGCAAAAGATTCGATAATTATATCTATCGATGTTCCATTTGCCTTTACTTAACGATATTGTCTCGAGAGAGCGACAACTTGATATTCGTTTAAAGTTTAAAGAAATTCCGATTTTTTCACCGTCACAAAATATCTCGAACAGTTTGGCGGGGATTAAAGGATCGTTGCCACGGGCGAAGTAAAGAATAGAAAAAAGGAAAGGAGGTGTGGTATTTTGAGTGACCGTTTGGCATAACGCCACCCCAGAGAAAGTTCGCGAAAGAGACGAAGCTCGTCGGATTTTAAGGAGCCGTGAATATTTTCCGCCCTTCGGCGGGAAATTAACCCCTTGGGAGCCACCATCCAATCCTGTGCCCCCGGCTGAAAGGAGGCAACCGCCTGGATCGGGTATTACTTTATGTTCGCGGCAGAAAAGTTTATTTTCCTTCGTGGCAGAGTTAGCTGCAGCCACGCTTGGCCAGCCGTTGCTTCGTTGCAACCGAAACAAGTACGGAGGATGAATGAAAAAGAAAAGAAAAAGAAGAAACCTACCGATTTCTTCTCTTTCATCTTCCGTTAAAGTTTCCCGGTAACCGACACGGATCTGCACTAAGGCAAACTTCCGATATTTATTAAATGTACGCCCTTTTACCATCTAACGTCATCTTCATCATGGTTACTTTCCTTCAAAATTATGTGGAATCTTTGCAGATCGAATTAATAGATATTAATAGAAATTGGACTAGAAAATAGAAATAGACAAATTTCTAGTATTATCTTTTATTGATAATATCGAATAATTATGAAAATAAGATAGCCGATTTTCGTTCGATTACAGTCCATAAGATGCACCGTAAACGGATGTTCCTGCGACTCGTTCACTCCTGGAAAGCGGCACATCCGATACTGCGACAGGTGTCATCATGGTTGGGTGCTTCACGGTGAGTGTCTTCTTTTACTATACGTTCACGATTATTCGAAATTTCAACCACAAACGGATAAGTAAACGGTCCGCGCAAGTCTCGTTTTAATATTATTAAAAACCGTTGCTTATCGAATAATTCGAAAAATTCGAAAAATCTCTTATCAAGATGGAGAGTCTAAAGCCTAGTAAAAAAGTCGAACGCGTGCTAAATTATTCTCGATTCAAGAATCCTTGTCGAAGATTTTCTCCGGTGGTTCGTGGGGTCGCGTGCACACGGTTAAACGCAAATTTTCCAACTGTCAGCATACTTCATCCGAGCGGCCCTCTGGGACGAAATTCAATTTTCCAAGGATGACCAGTGCCGTACCTTCGCTCCACCCTTCTCTATGTCCGCGCACGCGATTCGTTTCGTGGGCACACGCGCGTGTATGCATACGTATCGGCAATATATACGAGGGCACTTTATGTCCTCGTAAGCTTCCCTATCTATCGAACCGCTGATCGCGTTGTTGCAAAGTTTTCAACAAATATACAGGGTGTGAAATTTCGATTTTATTTCGAAAACTTTTCATTCTCAATCATTTCAATCTATCCAAACGTCCAAACGTTCCTTTAAAGAATCGAATGTATGGAAATTGAATAACGTTAAATTGGGATTTATCTTAGTTTTTTTTCTGCGGTGCGAGAACGGACAAACGGCTTTGGTATTGGCCGATCAACGCTTCTTATTCCCATTATTATTCGATCGCAATATATAACGTATAAAATGGAATTTCAATTTGAGTTTTGGCGACCAATTTTTATTTCGATCGACTTTAAGTTGACCAAGACACCCCTTATGTTACTCGTACAAAACACCCTTCTATCGACATCCGTAGAGGGATCGGGATGTACGATGTATCGTGCTTAAAATTCCGGCTGCTTGACCCGCGATAGATTGGACGCGCTATGGCACGGAATACATATCAATTTCGGGCTTCGACTACGTCCCGTGGGAGCGCAGTTGCATTTTCCTCTAGATAGCCTCTTCTTCTTCTTCTTCTTCTTCTTCTTTCGTGTCGCGTGAAAACCGTTTGTTCGATGAAAAATGTTCGAGCAAAGAGATAAGAAAACAGATTTTATTGTATTATTTCTGTTTTGTTAAATAATCGAAAGTCGAAGAAGGAAAGAAAATTCCGAGTATTATTAACGATTCGATTTAAAGGCATTACGTAACGACGAAACACATTTTCATTTTCTTGAAGTTAAAACTACGCGTATATGAATACTTCCATCTGTCGAAGATAGAGCAATCCAACGAAGTTGACCCAATTCACGCGACCTGAAACGTAAACACGAAGCCGTTTTAGTTCGTCATCCGCGGACCACACACGTTACTCGCGAATGAAATCGAAACGATCCATTTGAAATTTTCTCCACGATTACAAGCAAAGATTAAAAGTGTGAATTATTCGAATTACTAATTGCATGTAAATGTTATTTTAAGAAAGGCGTAAACGTTTACGTAGGAAAATTCTTGATTCTATCGTTAATCGACATAAGCTATGTGGTTGATTAAAAAAATTGATAGCGAATTTGAGAATACGAGCAACTACGCAAAAATCGTGGAATTACCGCGAAAGACGACAGGTATGTAGATGGTGAAAATACAGAAGATTGGTCGCTCCGATCGTTCCGTAGCCCGATTTCGAAGCAATCCAGCAGCATTTTAGTCGGACGACTCGGTCTGTCGACACGAATCGAGCCAGGCCATTCATCAAAATCGCCCTTACAAAAGACGATCCCTGTAATTGCTCGGAATCGGTCTCGAAAACGCCAACGGAGTCGTTTCTCTTTCGACATGGCCGACTGGAATTAGAAATCCCCGAACAGTCGACTCGTCGTTGCTCCCTTTTGTTCTTGACACGGACCGGTTCCGTTTGCCCCGGCAAAAAATTGTTCGAGCCTCTCTTCGCTCGCTGCTTCACAGATCAGACACGACGATTTGTCGTTCGCCACGAAACAGCCGAGTCATAGTCCAGAAAGAATATCAAGTTCTCTGAACGGGGCCTAAGAGGTTTGCTTTGTCGCGCCTTGACCGGCATGTACCGTGACAAATAGATCTTGCGATTTCATCTTCCTCCACCTCGATCGAGATCGTTCGATGGCCGACGTTCTCCATAAAATGATCGTCCATGGTCAAACGATTGCGTAAGAAAAATGATAATTCGACGCTTTCGATGATGTTGGCGTACGTTAGTTTTAAAAGGTTTTTTGGTATTCGGCTTGTTCGATTGGTCGAATGGAAACTTTAAGATTCGAAGACGAACTCGAGAAGCAGACTTTTTGCTCGAAAACTCGAGGGACTCGCGGGAAAGACATGACCGAAGGACGAAAGTATCGTTAGCGATGAAAACTCTATCGTGGCGATCTCCTCTCTTTCTGTCGAGAAGACAGACACGTCTCGTCGATATAAATAAAGTATATCGAGGGTAGAAAGAGAGAGGCTGGCGCAACGACGCGACGGGTCAAATGAAAAATGCCGAGACGGCCGATCAATGTAAATATATTCATGACGTGGGGTGGCTGAGCGGCACGAGGATGCCAGATATATACATACATGCACAGACTTTTATAGGATGGGGTTCGTCGACGACTCGATGGCACTTGGGCGGCACATAATTCACTCTTTGGCAGCTCATTACAATTTAAAAAGGCTTTTGTCAGTACTCCTCTGGCCCGTGATTTCTTACGAGCAAGCCACTTGTTCTCGTCTGTGACGAATCTGCAAAATCAACGTTCCGTCGCGTCGGGAAGAAGTTTGCCGCGAACGGACAATAAGCACGATTAAGACGGTTATCTCGCTAACTTTGACACATCCTCGTTAGCGATCCGTTAAAAAGTTGAAAACACCCCGAATATCGCGGTCGTAAAGTACAGGAAACACGCGTGTATGGAATTGACCTTAGATAAAACGGTACTTCGATAGGAATGGGTGATTATCATCGAAGCGTAATCTGTAGGCTCGCTGGTCGAGGACCATCTCGAGTGCACGCGATGCATCATCAGGAGGGATCGTGGACGGCGGAATAGGCTTAGGTACGATGAAAAACGTTTAATTGGCGCGGATAGAGGACGTAGATGACCGGTTTACCAGGCACGTAAAGTATTGGAAGCGAACTTCGGGAAATTTTCCCTTGGTTGGCTAGGCTGGATTGCTCGCTCTCTATATTACTAGGAAGGCTGTCGGAATTTCAAGCATGCGTATCCGGTCTAAGGTTACACGAGAGCAGAAAGAAATTTCTGCCGCCGCGGTTTAATCCTCTGCTTCAACTATTTATTAGATGCACGTACTATGTTCTCGATGAATTTTACCCTTTTCAACGCGTGCTTCGCGTACAAGGTTAAACGGTTAGGATGCCTCGACGGCACAGAGTCCTCTCTACGAGATCACGAACACAATGTAGTATTTAACGCGACGAACAGAGGGTAATTGTGTGCTCGAACAAAGCATCGAACGCTTCGTTTCACCTCGTTCTCTTGCGTCGGTGATTTTAGCTCTTCGAAAGAGGACGATCAACGTTATAGCGTTATCGTAAATGTCAGCGATCGATGAATCGATATCTGCAACGCGCGATGATCCGACGCGTAACAAAATAACCAGCAGTATAATCTATAACAATCTATAGAATTTTTAGCAACTTGTAGGGGTGCATCAACTAGCGACACAAAGGATGCTAATATGTACGGAACGCGACAACTAAATTGACTAAGAAACAGGCGGTACGAAGAATACGTAGTAGTAGGCCATATTTTCGTTTAATAATAACTTCATTTCTTCTCCGTATAATCTCGAAGAAAGCGGTAGGAGTATAAAAAACGTATAAAATAACAGGATATACGAGTGACTAACGAGAAACAATTGAAGCAGTTCTCAGTCTGCAACATGTTCGAGTCTCGTTCTAACGACATCGTCGTATCTCCATTAAAAGAAAATTATGAAAATTCCGACGTAACGACCACCGTCTTCGAAGAACGGTAGAAGACGTTCAGTTAACAGAGGTGAACGAGTGTGACAGGGTTAAAAGAGCAAAACATCTGCGTCTACATCTGCGTGGTCGATTCGGCAGCTGTAAGATGAAGGAAAGAAGGGGTGGCCGCGGGCAACGAAAGACGCCTAGTCGAACGAACCATGCCACGCTAAACAATGGATTTACGCATCTTGGCGCGTGTACGATAAATCATTAAATAGCCCTCGCCCCGAGTGACACGAAGCCGCGCCGTGGCCTGGCTCTCCGTTAATAAATGCACCGGCAAACCGTGAATTACACCGGATCAGGGGTTGATCACCCCCTTTCTTCCTTTCCTCTCTCTCTCTTTCGTATGCTTTCTATCTCCGCTTCTCGCTCTCTTTTAGCCATAGATATCGAAGCGTCGCGAGTTTACACGTGAAAACCGAATAAATTTCTGGGTAATTCGCCCCTTTAGCGTGGACAGAAATCGCGAGACGGTGATTTCTAACGGACAACGCTTTTTGGCGTTCGCTTCTGTCTCTTCGAGGGACACTGGAAATTACTTTCTAGAAAATAATTATGGAAATGATGCATTGTTTTTAACGACCGGCCACGGACTAAACATCTGTGATCGTGACTGCTTACGTTATTCTATTTTTCGAGGCAAATCGTTACGTCGTAAGCTGAAATTTCAGTCGAATAATTTTCGATCGAACAAAATTGCACGCGCAAAACTAAGATTCGTGTTTGACTAATATCGTATACACATTTATACATAGAAAATGAGAAATCTGGAATGCGCTAGCGTAGTGTATAGCTATCGCGCGTATAGTAGATACATCGGCAGCTAATTGGTATAGTAGGTATTGTAAGTACAGCAATGGTTATTAATAGTCTTCTATCTCCGTATTCGAACAAAAGGAAAACCTATCCCTGTTAAATCTATCGATTCTCCCATTGTTCGCGTTGATGGCGAAACAATACGCGGACAGATGGCCCACAAAAGCACCAGTCACCACCGGCAACCTTCCTCGAGCAAAGTTTTTCAGCGGGGGTGCATTACGCCCCATTAAGGGACGGGACACGTCGCGCCTTTTAAGACCGAAAGACGCCAGCCTATTTGTTCTAATACGAAACCAATGCTAATGACGATATATCATATTCCCTTCGTGGCAACCAACCAACGTCACCATGAATCACCAACGAGATGTTAATGTACCAATTTATCTTTGACTCGGCTTTATTAAGACTTAGTTTTTCTCCGTGCGAAGGGAATGCGGCTTTCACGCCGTTCGTATCGTTGCCTTTTTTTTTTGGCCCTCCCCTTCTTTGATTTCGATTCGTAGATCGGTACACGTATAAAGGAAGATCGATATCGAGAGGTCGAAATGGACAACCACGAGCACGGTCCGACAAATTCCAGTGACGGAACGAACACTCGTAAATCATCGTACACGGTTTGCTCGGCTACGAGACACAACTGACTCTCTTCGAAATGACTGACGCGAACAATTATCTCTTCTTCTGAATATTTTTCATTTCGATGTATTCGATTTTCAAAGAAATATTTTCTAGTAAAAGGACAAATTCTTATGAGATATTTTTGAAAAATCGATCTCCCATATTCGAAGACGGTCTCGTCGTGTACCTGTTCGTTCGAAGTAGATACACTTGGGAAAGGGTGAGGCGGGCCAGCGATCGCACCTCGGGCTCGAAATAACTCGCGTGGCTACCATATGGGCACGATGCGGCGCGGCACGGCACGGACCAGAATGTCCCTCGATAAATCCGGCCAGCGTAGAGATTTGTCACGCGGTCGAAAATAGACGCGAAATAAGTAGAGCGAGTCGACACGAGGCTGTTTCCGTGGCGCGCAACAGAGAGAAGCAACACGGTGTCGATGGAAAGGGATGACGCGGTTGGTGGGCCTCGACGTCTCCGCGTAAACACCAAGGCGCCGCGGCGCTTTACGACGCCTCCGAACTACGAGCCGTGTTTAACTTATCCGAGACTTTCTGGCACAAACCATTTTCACTACCGGCTTCGAGCGACGACACGCGCGTCGAATCGTGCCCACCCTCTTCCACCCTCGCGACACCACCCGACGCACCGCGCCGCGACGCCTTCCGTAAACCGACAGCCGCGAGAACGCGTTCCATGTGCACGTTCCAACGCTAGTAACCTTTCAAATGTATCCTCCAAGTACGTGGATCGCGATTTCAGGGTCTTTCGATAAAATATGAGCAAGTAATCGATGATCGATGATCGAACGAATCAGGAACACTATTTTTCGATCAAGCAATTTTTCGTAGTTGGCTCATTTTTTACGAATCAGCTAACAGACACGTGATTACGTTACAATGAAATTGATTGCAGTGGTAACGAAACGGCCAAGGGAGAGCTTCTTAAAGGACACTGGTACAAGGTGGCGTTACGACTGTACGAAAGCTAAGATTCGCGAAGAATCTCGGTCGAAATTATTTATCTCGACACAGTTTATCTCGCCGGGAATAAAATTATTGCGAGCAAACGAATCTCGATAGATTCGCCAAAGCAAGATTTATCGCGCAGATATATAAACTGGTTGGAACTGTCAGCCATCGAGCACGATCAGCGATCGTCGTGACCGATGATTTCGTTAAAAAATCACTCTGTTTACTGGCCGCTGAATTCTGCAATTTGCTGTTATCCGTGAATGAATACTATGCTCGTCGGAGTCGTGGCTTAGCGAATAATTATAGTAGACGATACAAGTTGTTTTTCAATAATTATAGTCGACAGTGGTACATACGTAGAACTCGTACGAACGTGTAGAATCGTAGTCGGAGGATCTCGATTTCGACGAAACGTTTCGCTTGTTCCCACGTATTTCCGCTTCCTAGCAATTCGACGTTATCGCTAAAGTAAATAAGCTTGCGTCGGCATTCCGTCGCGCTAATAGATTCCCCTAGGAGGATGTATCTTGGAATAAATGCTCTCCCCAGCGACACTGTTCATCATAACAGCTGGTACAAGGCGGGAAGGAGATCGGAGAGACGAGAAAACAGCGAACCGGGGGATAAATAGGGAAACGGTGCAGATAAGAGGACGGGACGATCCGTGGAACGTCCAAGGTGGTAATCAAACCATCCCTCTTATTCCTTCGAACGATATTCGTGGTCCTTTTGGCAAGCACGCCAGACAAATCGCTGTTGGGTCGCGCGAGAAGATTGAGCTGCCAGCGAATGCACATTAATCTGTATCAAGTTGACTATCAATATTTAATCCTAATCCGGAGAATTGCTATTCGTTTCGTGAAATACGCAAGGAAAGTACCGTGTTCTGTTTTCCATTTTTTTTCTTCACCGAATCAGATTAGTTTGTTCGTTCAATTCGAAATATGAATTTTTATCGAGCACGAGACAAAAATTTGCAAAAACGATTACGCCAGACCTTTAAAAGTTCGATCGGAACATGTAATCACGCGGCTGAAAAATTTCTTCGAAAGATCGTTCGTTTAATTGGAGCAAAGTTCAGGCAGTTTTTAAGAGCCTCGTTTAATCTATGCCTCTTCGGTTGTTGAACGTTTGTTCGTTTCCATTAGTTCGTAATTTATAACGCGTGATTGTTCGAGAATAAAAGATGAAACCAAAAAGAGGTTTCATTGCTATCATCCTGTCCGAAAAGGGAAAAAAAAAAGAGAAGGAAAAGTACGCGGACAAGTAGTCGCGATCGTTCCGCGACGGGCCACCGGATCCATGTCGATTAAAGACTGCCGCGTAACGAGTGTTTCGTCCGATCGTTCGTGTAATTAATGGCGGACTGTGTGCAGGTAGAGGCAGCGCCGTGTAATAATCGGTAATTACTCACGGTAATTAAATAATGCGTTTATCGTGGCGCGATCGACCGGATGGGTGGCCCGAATCGCGTTGCCTCTGCACCTAACCGGCTATGATTCGCGGCTCACGACCTTATAAATCTCTTCCACTTCGCTCACGCCTTCCCGCTTTGCTTCATCCCTTTCAAACTGCACCACTTTCCGAGCATTCTACTTTGGACCGATCGTTTCGTTTGCTGTAGCTTTTTATAGAACCTTGATGACGATCGTTGCGCGACAATTAATACTTTATCAGTGGAATACGATATTGGAATCCTTTGCGACATAAACGCGTAGCGATATAATATCGAACAATAGATTGGCGATGATTTTTAATCACGTTCCAGTATAGAAGTTGGATCGATCGAAGAAGAAAGTCTCGTTTCTGGCTAGGCGAAGATTGTAACAGCTTGTTCTTGAGGACGTTGAAGGGATCGTGATAACACGTCCATCAACGATGCCAAGAAAACGGAGGCAACACCTTCTTCTTGTCCCGAGCAGTCTAGCGAAACGCGAATTAGTCTGAGCGATATCGGGGCAAACAAATGGCGCTATTCCTGTTGGAAACGTGCCGCTTAATAACGCGGATAGCCCCGCCGCGCCGTCCGTTTCTCATTCGTAAAGACGTCCGGCTACGCCTCCTAGGGCATTTGTCAGGTCTGGTCAGTTTTTGCAAACGTCGCGTTTCGCGATCGAATATTACTCTCGCGTGTCTACCGTGCTTCGAAGAATATTCCTTGTTCGGGGAATGGAAATTCACGATATCTGTGGGGAATGTTCCGTTACTTGGACAGAAAGAGGAAATATATTATTAAAGAAATTTGGCCCGGTAAAGACAATTATCAGTTTCAAAGACAGTTTCGACGAGTTCACTGTCATTAGAGTAAAGGTACAATCTCAAATAATTAGTTGCGACGAAATTGATCGTACAAGTAGGCACGCGAGAAGATATCTACATAGTTCGTTAAGATTCGTCGTATTTCGAGGAATCGGAATTACGAAGAAAAAGATGAGGAGCCACGAGAGACGAGGTCTATTCGACCGCAGAGAAGCAGAGGACGATGTGCGGTCAACGGGCTCTTCTTCGGATTAATGTGTCGCCTCCTATCACCGATGATTGACAGTCCCGTGACCGCGACAAAGCGCCGACGACTAACACGATTCTTCTTCCTTCTCTTTGTGGCTCCTCTCTGTTTCCATCTCCTCGCTTTCTCACCGTCTCCTTTCTCGTGTTTCCGTGTCTCTGCCGATTTTCTTCCACCGATATTAATACTACTCGATATTTCCTTTAATAGTGCCTTGTAACCTGTAGCCTCCGCGTTACGGCTTCACCTTTTAATTTAATCTTTCACTTTCGATTTCGAATTACATTCAAGCATGTTAGCTTTAAAGAAAACAGTGGTCTGTCATCGGACCAAGAGATAAAATATCCCTGGTACATACTTACCGAGCATCGAAAAAATTAATTACCAGCGAGTTAAAATAAGCTTATCAATCGCACGATAAGGGGACCCGTTTCGGTACACTTCTCGCAATAATTCCACTCGTTTTGCGTATCGGTGTTACGTTCGAAGATATTGGATAAACATGTAAGCGCCGATAACGATAACAATTGACATCCTCGTTCCCGAAATTGGTAAAATACTAAATCCTTCCTTGGGAAAGAGACCCAACTTACAAAAAATCTATCACAGCTATTGTTTCTTTCCGACGAAAACATGCGTCTTTCCGTGCGAAGAAATAATTACTTTAAAACCATCTTATTTTGCAAGCGCTTTGACAACGAGCGATAAAATGGTGCGTTAGATTAGGTAGAGGCAGAAAATGTAAACCGTATCGAGGTTAAAATTGTTGAACGTGCAAGAGGAATCAGTTTCCGGTCGATCCCGCGGGTATGCCAGCAATCAGTCGAGCTAATTAGATGAAGGTTTAATTGCAGGGAGCCCCGGCGAAGGAGAGAAGCGCGAGCTGTCTCCTAGGTGCAATTCCCCGCATATTTACATCGCCCACGGGACTCGAAGGGGTTCAGAAAGGGTCTACATAAGGCAGGAAGGAGTGCCTTCGACCCTTTTCCATCGCGTACCTTCTCACCCCGCGGCCGTCTTAAAAGAAAGGGTTAATTAAAAACAACAAAAGCTATCCGCGCCATTAGCGGCCGTTTGCATGCGCCGCGTTAGCGTTATGTCCGGTGCTTTTCAAGATACAACGCAGCCCTATTCCCTTTTTCTTCGGACGACCTTAACGAGTTCGAGGCTTCGTCACGACCTCCGTTACCTCCTTCCCGTTGCTCTCTTTCTTCTTTCCCTCTCGCGCTTCCGTAAATGAAGGATCAAAGCGGAAATTGACGGTGAATCGAATTAGAAAGATGATTCTATTCTAACGAGTCAAATAATTATTGTAACTCCGCGTTGTTTCGATGATGCTCTCTGTTGGAAGGAGCTCTTTGTATGACCACTTTCGTACGTCATCTTTTTGCGACGAGAAAATTGTAACGACGGAAATGAACGACTAGACGGAAAGGTCTGTAGGATTCGATCGAAAAACACGAGTATTCCGCGTGATTTCGAACTTAACGATCGTGCGAGCCAATAAAATTCTGAAAATGATACGTCAGCCAAATAAACTACTTGGAGGATCATTTATCTTTTATTGCGGACTTCGTTACGCCTCCGCGCGTCACTATAAACACGGATCGCCTTCGGAGCTCGGAGACACGAACGAACATTTTACGATCGTCGCGAGGTTTGCTTATGAAATTGCTCGTTTACGCGATTCGTTTCGCAGCAGTTATTTCAGCGCACGATGACAGTTTTACACGTTTGTCCTGGCAACGTTTAAACAAGAATCTCCGTACGTAATCCGTTATTCGCGTACGCGCCGATAATCCAGATGCTCCGAAAAAAGGAGAAAGAAGACGATCACGCGTGATCATTGGCGAACAGTTTCGTTGTTCCAAAGGGCACGGTATCCATTATTCGCGAAGTGGTTGCGAACCTTGGCGGGCATTTACGCAACGGCCAGTTGCTCCCTCCCTTATCTTTCGTACAGAGTTATCTCCCCCGCAAATATATATTAATGCGAGTGATATATCAGGCTGGCCGCGAGGGACAAAACCTTAAATATTGGATAAGTTGGTCGGTGGTCGGCCCATGGAGACCGAATCTCGGTGATCGATGGCCCGCTGCTGACTGTCATAACAACTTTCGTCCTTTTATTTCACGATGTGATTCCTCGACGACTCTCTTATCAGAAGAGAGAAACGTACCGTGATTGTCCACGGAGTTATTATTGATCCGTGGATTTCCATTCGCCGCCGCAACCCAAATCGAGTATTTCTGCTTCCGAGTTTTCTACTTCGATGGGCGCGCCGGAACATCTCTCATCTTTGTCTCACAATTCTTTTTTCGTTTCCTATTGCAGGTGGTTAACGTCTATTGCAAATTATAGAAAAACAAATTGAACGTATAACGGAGTGACGAAACGGTAAAAACAGTAGAAGAGTAGAAGAACATACATGTATTGATATACGATTAAAGAAATAAAACGTTAGAGAAGCTACTAACGCCAGTCGAACACCGAAGGGTTAATAGAGCGTTCAATTTTCTCCCATTCGAGCACGCTCGCCCATCATCATCATCGTCGTTGTCGTCGTCGTCGTCATCGCGAATGAAATACGGTGCATCCCCTAATTTCTAATCCCTTCGCAAACCGAACGAATAACACACGAATTGCCCAGGGCGACTAGCCCACGTTTGTCGGTGTACAAAGTCCGATGGGGTACGGTCCGAATCTTAATTCATCGCGTATTCCTCCGTCCTCGTTATTGGATTCCTCCTGATAATTCAAACCTAAATCATCCTCGCTGGATTCGGGAGGAGTAAGGGAGGTCCTCTAATTCCCTACGTCTCCACGGGCTCGTGGATTATGCAGGGATCAGCAAAGGGTTGATCCTCCGGGGACGTTTGCGTCGACGTGACACTACTTGGCCTCGCTTAATAGAATATCGTCTTCCTGTAAACAGATAGTACCGGAAGAACAACCGTAGGGTTCGGTTTCCATGATATGTACCCTCCTACAGACGAATCGCGTACAAAGATATTTCCGATTAAGGTCCCATAACCGTTTCGGCGTCGAATCGAATTCGTTTAAAACGCATCGATATTTCGTTATCGAGATCAATTTCACGAAAGTCAAATCGTTCTTTAGCACGACCACTGGCACAGTAGAAATGTCCGTATTTGGTTCGACAAAAACTTGAAAAATGTTTACACGATTACGTTTGTCCGTTCCATACTTTACACGATCGCTGTACGATGGTTTCCGACGTCGAAGTATAAAATTAGCAACTACCGATTAAGAAGTTGTAGTCTCTAACGTTGAAACATACATCGCGTTGAACGTCAATTAGAAAGTGACTCTATCACTGCCATTACAGTGTAACCGTGTGACGCAAATGTCGCGATTACGTTAAATATGAAAAATGTAATTCGTTAACTGCTATCAATTATGGAATTAAAGATTTCAAGTCGTTTACGCTTCGAAGAACACGTCGTAAAAAATGCCATATTCGCTTCACAATTGCAGTACATAGTTACTTAATTATCTACGTATTCGAATTACATACGAATTAATTACATACGTATTCGAATGTCTAACTATTTATCAGGGTCCGAAATAAACGAATACCGAAAAGTGTAAACAAGGGAAAAACAAGGTAATTTATGTAATTTATATCGATTTAAGTTATATTTATACGGACGGATTCGTTATAGAATACTTTGATTGGTATGACGCGTTCTCCCAGAGCTCGTCACTCTGTTTATTATTAGCGTGTATTGAAGATCTCTAGACAAGAAAACATCCGTAAAACACATGGACACGTATCTCGTTAGACTGTCGTAGAAAGTCTAGCGAAGAGAAAGAATTCGGTATGCAAGTGGCATTCGTGGAAACGATAAGTGAGCCCGGGATGTCACGAGAAGGGGTTATCGCTTAAGATAACCGGCCTATGACATCGATCAGTCTTTGTCGCTCGATGAACCTCCTTATCGTTTAACATTAATTATTATTGCCTGCTCGACACTTTTAAACGACCGATCCATGCTACAACGGCAACAACAACAAGAAAGCGTCCGTGTATACAACGATAACCGCGACTGCGACCTCTCGTTGCTACGACATTTTTATTCGCGTTAACACGCCGATATTGTTCGATTCTAAGTAAACGATAAATACCATTTAGATCGAAGAATTCGGGAGATGCTACTAGTCGAAGGGTTGGAAAATGCTACGTTATGCTTATGCTTCGTACAATTTAGGTGGTCGATATTAGCAAGTTTTATTCCGAAAAGGTAGCTGCTCACACGATTCAAGACGAATAACGCAAGTTTTTGTCGTCGTTGTACTCGCGCGAAAATCGGGTCGAATCGATTGTTCGTTGTGTTACCCTCGCAATATGCATAGATATCGATAGTTGCGTCAGTATCCAAGCAGACGAGCGTGAAACGCCGTAAATTTGATCCGTATCATTCTTCGAACCGCTCTGGCTATCGCTCTTCACCGGAGAGTTATCACCTGCTAAACTGGAACAATTTCTAACGCATATTTGTTCCTCGTCTCTCGCGACGCGCACAACATTTTACTCGATTTCTCTTCGAGAACTTGCACTCGGCTACGTTCTAAATAAAAGTGTCGACTCTCGAGTATGCGACTTACAGTTATCAGCGACCGTTATCGTCGATCAAATTCTTGCAACTTTTCTCCAACGCCACCGTTATTTTTCAAAGAGACTGTTAAATTTACGCAAACTCGCATAAAAGTACGATAGTAAAGGAGCTGATATTTCTCTAGTCGGTTAGAGGAAACAAGGAAATACTCGCGAAGAATTTGCCTGCTCGTTTCGTGAAAATAAACGAATTTCGAACGACCTCTCGCGATCGGAAGTCCGAAGAACACCAAATAGGAAATTCCTCGGCGCAAGTAGTAAGCAAATAAACTGGATCAGCTCGAAAGTATACGAATAATCGTGAACGAGGAAGAAGCCCGATACTAGCTGGCAACGGAACCGTCAACCGTACCACGAACCACCAACAGTTTCAGAACCGTCCTATTTTGCCGCACCTAATATAACACGGCCGTTCGATCGCGGACGACCAGCTTTATGGCGTAAACAGACCGTTGCCATCCGCTTTGCGGATAAACTCGTCTTGACAGAGTGCAGGTCCCCCAGGAAATGCCCGCCAACGAGAATCCCGGCAGCCGTTCACCACGGAAAATCCCTTTCCACGAACACGATAAAAAAAAAAGAGCGATATCAGTTTTCCAGTCGGGTCCTAGCACTTCCTTTTCGTCACCTCTCCGTGGAAATCCTCCGGTGATCTTGGAAACTGTTTTCATTTTTTCTGCGTTGTATATCAGGATCACTATTCAAATTCTCGTTGAAATATTTAGATGGGCAATTTTTTTGAAAAAAATCCTGATCCGACGACGTATCGGTTTCCTTTTCAACGCACGAATCCTAGAGACACGAAACAGTCCTGTTCGACCACGGACCAACCGATCCTACGCGAACGTTGAAAAACGTTTTTAAAGTGTCAGGCACGATGAAATAATAATCCGTTCACAAATAGCCCTCTGTTTCGTTCGTTTTTGTCATCGGTCCTTTAAAATTCTTTAACTGAGCTCGTATCGTTGAAACGACTATTTTTTTATAGCCGACGCGCCTGCGAGTTATTTTCCAAGTTGTTGTAACCCAATCATGATCCGTTTGTCTCGTAGAAACACGAGAACCGTGTGTGTCGCCATAGCACCCCCGAAACGACGTTCGGTTAGTCCGAACTTCGCTACGAACACCCCTGTGGCCGTGAAACGATGCGTAACTAACCTCGCGCACGCTTTGCGCATTAAAGTGGCTACACACTGCTTTCATTCATGAACCATGCTCGCTCGTACGCGAGCTTTTGCGCGAGCATTCTCTGAAAATGTTCCGCTTCGAAACACCCCGAACGATACTCGACGTTTTGGCTTCTTTGCTCGATTTTCTCCGTGTTTTTGTTTCACCGTTCAAAGAAACGAACGAGATATTTCGTGAATCGAAGCTGATCGGACCCTTCCGAGTTACGTTTCGCCTTTTAAACATCGTTTAGTTCGATTACGTGTTACTCGCAGGATTTACTTATGTTTTAACAATAGTCGCCCCGATAAAAATGATGCAGTTTGATAGTCGCATCGTACTCTAGAAGAATCGGTATTCGCGAAAACTAGGAATTCTGCAGAAGTCTGTCATTTTATGACAGAAAGAGCAACGAAAAGTTAAGAAAAATGATGAAGATATTTTTTATATACGGCATTCATCGTAAATACCTAGATGATTGACTCGACGTAAGACGAAGTTAAGAATTTCCGAGAAAAGAAAATCATTTGGGACATCGTATCGAAGACGCAGTTGGTATTCGTCCGATTAAAACGCTAGCGGATAGAAACTTGGAAGTCGGACGCGATTGCAAAATTGTGATCGTCGTCGAACGAGTATCTCTCTTTTCGTTAACGAAGAAGAAGAATAAGCGTATGAGACTCGTGGTCCTTAGCCGCTCCTTTCACGCATTCGTCAATGTATTCAGCGACAAAAAACGGTAGAACGTGCCCGGAGCGATGTATTATGGATGGACTCGGACAGAGATCCGTTTGTGCTCGCATTATCGTCGCGCACTGGCGTAGACATCTTTCGAAATCAACGTCGCGACCATTCCGCATAGATTCGAATCTCTTCGGCGTCGTTCTATCGACGTTTGCGGTCAAACGTTCTCGTTTTTCGACGTTTTCGCGAACTGGAAGATCAAAGAAATCGGAATATAGCGAAATATCGCCATGGCGTATAAGTAGAGAAAATTGTGGTTCGTATACTGGTAGTCGCATTAATGGGAAACGATGCGCGCGAACAGTCAAAGAAGAAGAAACGATTACGCGTGAAAGTTCTACGCCCGTGAGAAGGCGGGTCATTTAACATACGCCGAGCATAAAGAGGAACCCGTTGAGTGGTGTAGCGTCGATCGCAGTTAATAACTGTCTGGGGCAACTGTGGTACCGTTTTCTTTCCGTGGACTGCCGAGCTGCCAGCAATTAGCGGTACGTTGCGACACGTCGTGTTCTGTTCTCTGCCACGCTTACTACTCGTCGTTATCACTTTCGCGTTCCTATTTTCTGTAAATCAAATCATCATCGGTCGCGACGGTCAGCGGAAGAATATCGAATAGCTCCAGCAAGAAGCTGAAACGCGTAGCGGAATAACATATAAATGTAATATTGTAATTCGACAGCCTTCGCAACACCGTTTCCAGCAACCATAATAAAAAAAGTAGGAGAATCGCGAGACACTGAGCGAAAGCTAGTCGAAAAGCAAGCATAGCGTTCTGGATCCAATTTGCGGAGTGTCTTAGATCGGTCGATTTACCAGCGGATACGTACGACTCGTGGCACGCAACTCTGGACAGCATGTGCTGGCAGCAGATAAGAGAAATTATCGTTAAAAACACGCCAGCGTGTCCGTTGTCGGCTCGTCTCCCGACGTTGGCTCGTAAGCGTTACCGCTTACTGTTTTTACCGGGATCCAGGAGTCGGGGCACGCTCGAATCAAAGTCCATCGGCAATTATGCGAAAGGACAAGGGTGGTCGTCCCGGCGACTGTCGACGTCCGCAATTTCGTCGCATTCGAGGAGCAACGGGATCATAAGAAACACAAGGAACGACCTGTTTTTCGTCCATCGCGAATGTTTACGGCTCTACCGATCTCGAACTTTTTGCACCATCCTTCGTTTTTCTTTGGTCTACGTTGTTCGCGTCGTCTATAAAAATTATTGTATCGTAACTTTCTCGGAAAAGACAGCGACGTCGAAGAAGAAGGCGAAATTATCCCGCTTTGTCGTTGCAAAAGCTAAAAAAATTGGAAGCAGCGTGTACGAAGACTCCAGTTGAAGGGCGAAAATTCTAGTCTAATTATGTAGTAGCCACAGCTCGTAATCGCGACCGAACGAGAGCCAGACATCATCGATTGAGAGCGTTCGTCTCGGTCTGGACTCCATTATTCCTCCCCGAGAAAAATAGAAGCTGCCGCGCGCGTAATCCAGCCGTAATCCCAAATACGCGTGCGCTCGCCAACGGTGAATTATTTTAGTTGGCAAGTTTCGACCGATAATCACACGGGTCGAGCCAGACCCGGCGTCGTTCTTCTCTCCTTGCACTCCCTTGCACCTCCCTGCTGCAACCCCTTCCTCGTACCTTGGCCGAGCTCACGGCGCATAAAAACGACCGTTCCATAATTGATTTTGTTCTTCGAAAGTTCGCATGCACTCAGCTCGGGCCAGCGTGGTGTAACGCGAAACTTGCACAGCGAAAAGCCGAGGCAGAGCGAACACTCGAGACCCGCCTCTCGAATCCCGTTAAAAGTTTTGTAACGATCCCTCGTGGAAATTCCAGATCGCGCTTGTTCCATCCTCTCCACGATGACCGACCTAACGAATTTATCAGAGATTCTGATTTCCCTCATTTTACTCTTCCCTCTTATGTCAAACTATTTTTTCCTTTCTCTTTCCTCTTTCTATTTCTGTCTTCGTGGCTAATGGACATATGACTTCTTATGTACCCTACGTGTCGCTTCGAGATCTAAATCTATACATCGAAATCTAAATGTTTTATCCTTGTCACGGGACGAGGAAAATGAACGAATACGTAAAAAAAAAGATGGTACAGCGAGCGACTAAAGATAACATACGTTCCACTGCACCGTTTCGCGTCGCGTATTTTCTTTGATTAAGCGTACGCGTGATATAACTGATCAAACGCTTTTCATCGGTAGCGTAAATGAAATTAAATCTTGCCGATAATCGTTTTAAAATCGATAGAGAAAAAAGAGCATTTAACCTGTTTTCAGTGGTACAGGAAGCTTTCGATTCGGATGAAAATCGACGAGGATACGGTTGGTTTATCGGACTGAAAATTTTGCGAGCGAAAATAACAGCCATATGCCGCTCGTAGTGTTGTTAATCCTCGAAAGTCGGGGTTAAGCAGCTTGAAAGCTCGCAGAGAGGGCGTAAGAGAGTTGGAACGCGTAAAATTGCACAGGGATTCGACCTGTTGGAGTTATTAATGCTCGCAATATCGTTACCTTGTTATTTAAGGGATCCGCGGTTTGCGAATTAGCGGATACCCGCGATCCAGATTATGAAAAATACTGCAAATCTGTTTCCGAGATTTCGCGTTGCTTATTCAGCGGACGTAATTTCAATTGCGGCATAAAATTCAGCACGAGTTGATTAGTAATCATTCGTGAATCGTTTTAAACGTACGACCAATGCATTTCGGAATGACCGAGAACGTTACGCCGTTTTAGAATATATTCGGCTTACATCGCGGATTCGGTTATTTATTGTATCGATAAGAATTTTCGATTCGACGTCTACTACGTTAAACGAAACAGTGGGAACAAATATGCGGCGCTAAAATTACTTGATTCTATCTAGAAAACGACGCTAAATAAGTACGACCAAATGGAAGGCGTACATCCGTAAGAAAATTCAATTTAATATTACGAGTTAATTTGAACTCGAAGCTGAAACGATACGGTGAAATGATCGATGAGCGAGAGCGTAAATTTCGATTATACCAGATTAGATCGTGCAGCCTTTATCGGAAAATTATTCGATTATTCGACACGATCTTTTAGAGGCTGGTAATCGTTTGTGTCGCTTCTTCGACATCGACATTTAGTCGAAATTACGAGTTAAAATCCGTGCTACGATTTCGAACGTCGGCTTCCAGTTACAATGTAACAAAGTGGACGTTTCATTTCGACGTTCACGCCAAGCCGGACGTCGCTTGATGTATGTTGGCAGACCTGGCAATTATCGTCGAGTATTACGGCAATAAGCGTGCGTAACCGTCATTGGTATTACCATATACTGTTATTTCCACTCTCTTTCCAGGCGTCTCTAATGATAGCGTTGTTCCACCTGCCACCCTCTTTCGCGCCGCGTTTCTTCACCCCCTGCCCCATTTTGTCTTTCGTTTCCATTCCTCTTCTTGTCGTTCTTCGCCCCTTACGACGATTGTTAAGTACGCTCATGGCGATGTTTCGTGTCGCTGAAATTTCCATGTCTGATATACTACTAGACCGAAAACTACGAATTCGAAGAAAGCTGCCCGTTTATTCTTATTCGAATATTATACAGAATTCGTTCGTCCAGGAAGCATCGTTATCGCGACGATTAAGAATAGTAGCGTAAGAGTCAATTCGGAATGCTGAATCGTTGAAATCGATTCTTCTAAGCGAGGCATGCGAAGAAAGGAACGAAAAAGAAAAAAAAAAGCAGAAAAATCCAAGCTGTCGGGGATTCGCGCGACGGAAATTGCCCCAAAACGATCGCTACGAATTAAAGGAGAGTTTAGGTAGGATGCAAGCGTATACTTAAGAGAGTTAGCAAATCCGAATCGGAGAAAGGGAGAAGGAAAAGGAAGATCAGTGGGAGGCGGACAGCGTCGATGTGGATACGCCACCCTGAAGTAAGACTCGGCCTAAACGACTTGACTCCAGTCGAGTTCCAGTCGACAGTCCACCGCGTATAAATCATCCTAATAACCGTGCGGTTTCACCTGCGGACTCGCCGAAACGCGCATACACGCGTACCGCTCGTGTGTACATTTCGTTCGACCGCGCGAATATCGCATGCATTATTCAGGGATCACGGAGACTGGCTTGCACCATCGTGAGAGAGACCGGCTTTTGCATAAACGACCAGAAAAATTGCACCCACGTGTGCGTGGCCAGGGTGTTGCGTTTTTGATCGGTATTCGTCGATAATCGACCTACGAACGTGTCATAATCGCCTCCGGCACCTTTTCACGGGACCTCTCGTTTCCGCAAGAACAAAGTGGCCGGTTTTGCTGATCGGTTCGCGGCAAATCGCTGGCTACGTTTTCGTCAACTCGTGTTATACGTAATGTTATTCGGATAAGATAACGTAGATGTCGTTTAGTAACGAATTTTAATAAATTGTTGGTCAGCTGCCCAACGATGCCCATCGAGACGTTGTCCCCTGCTAATCCGAGCGTCGCCTCGCCAATTATCGAGCGCTAATCGAGTTGCGCCAGCTTACGATCGCCGACAGCGCCGCTCGTTGCCGCTTACAAACATTTCTTTGAACACGAATGCATGAAATGTTCATAGAAATAAATTATCGTCGCGTTATCGATCGAACCAGTTAACACGGTCTAATAAGAAAAAATGTACACTTTGACACGATACGTTCACGAATTGCGTAACGCGTTATTTTTTTGCAGCATATTTGCAACGCGACGAAAACGAAAGGTCAGAATTTTTCAGTGGTATCGTAACTCGTTAGAAAGTCAATAAAATCAAACAAGTTCGTGTCCCGCGTTGGCGATCGTGGCCCGTCTTCTTAATACCTTTATTATACGAACGATCCTAATATCTTAATACGTGCATCCCACGGAGGTTATGCGAGTTACACGAGGGTCTAATAGTCGACTCAATTAAGACACCATTAGACCAACAGCATTTACATGTTAACGATAATAGCCGTCATGATACATTCTCTCGGAATAATGTTCCGCGTGTGTACGCGGTCTGCTCACCGTCCGGAAGTGTACGAGTCCCCGGTCGACCGGTATAATTTCTTTTAATGGCCACCCCTAACCCTTCCGGCCACCGATACCCGACCGCCAATTTGCGAATCTTGCCTCTCGCGGCCATATTAGCGAAACACTTTCTTAATACGCTTCCCTCGCTATTTAACGTATTTCCTACGCTGTTCACGGTGAGCTGGTTATACGTATAATACGTAGGCACGGATTAGTTCATTCGCGACTCGATTCGTTCGATAGGTTATCGATTACGATTTTAGAATGTGTTTTTCAAATTTTTTATTCGAAAATTCCTGAATCGTATCCATGCTACCGACACGGATTATTTATCTTTCAAATAATGCTACTAGAAGCATCGCGAAGTAGGCTTCGAGCAAGGTGGATCGAGGACCTATGGCAGTAGACCGATAAAGCCATAAATAAAAGCACGGGCTGATTGATCGACATAATCGTTCGCGTTACGAGGATCCTCTCCGGTGGCGATTCGCTCGCGGTTTTTGCTTTTCGAGCCCGCGGCTCTGTACCGTCTGTATTATTACGCGGACAAACGAGAATCAAGGGCCATCCTTGTTTCAGCCCTCTTCTCTCCGCTACGGCCGCCGATGGATTTTCAAGCGACTCGCACCACTCGATCACTGCCGACAAAAGCGTTTCCTCTAATTGTAAGCTCGGTTTAGCATCGATGGATGCGCATTGTGACAGGTAAATGGTAAATATCCTCGCTCGATGTCGATGGCGGCTAGCGGTGAACACGAGGCTCAGGGAAACGCGAATCGAACGATGATCGAGACTTTTTTACCAGTTGCCAGATATTTTCCTCGAGTTTCCATCAATTATTCGTCGTAACTTTATCGAATAGGATAATTTCCTAATAATTTAGTTCGCTAACGCGTTGATCGTCAAAAGCGTCGTTCGCGGTTGGTACCGCTAATTCGATCGACACCTTTATTTCGTTGCGCGGCTAAAAACGATGCGAATATAGGGAACCGCGGTTGTTCGCGGTTAAAAGACTTGGACCGGCGCAGATCGAAGCGTATTGTTTCTTCTGTTGCTTACGCCAACGCTTCTAATATTTTATAGTACATTTCACGTTTTTCGCAACCCTCCTTCGATCCAGCAGCATCCGTGGAATACCAACGGGCTTCGCTTTACCGAACGCACGGAAAGAAAAGAAAGAGATAGAGAGAGAGAGAGAAAGAAACGTAGGGAGGCACAAAGCCGAAGAATCATCGTTCCTCGGACGGAATATCGATGACCATGGACATCGAGGAGACGAACCGTCGTCGGAGAAGACGATGAAGAGTATTCCCGGAGAAAAGCTGAAAAGTGATCCTGGCAAGGGTGAGGCGGCGCACGACGTCCCGCGGGGGCGGCAGCTTTGACCCGGTAATAGCGTGCCGAGAAGAATGGGAAATGTCACCAGGGGGCGCGGACCTTCTCCAGGTCGAGTCAACCTGGTTTCTTTTTGTTCGTGCCGACGACTGCGCAACACGGTCGAGCCACATGGGGTTGGATCGTTCTTCGTGGCGTCATTAGTCGTTCCGTCGACGTGAACGCATACTTTGCTCCGGTCGTTCGAAACTACCACTACCGAACAATTCGAAACATGTATGAAACACGAATTAAAATCTTTCACAAATTTTCAACAGTTTCTTTTAACGGATCGTTTAGCCCGTATCGGCTACAACCTTTTCCCTCGAACAAAACGATTTGGTCTTTGACAAAAGATTCTGATAAAATGTAGGTTTATCGGTAAGAATGATATTGGAATCGCGTTGTTTAACAGCCACACCTCGTAAATTGTAGCCGGTGTCCTCCGGTAACAGCTGGCCTGCTCCCGTCGTGTTCGATCCGCGTGGCGCCATTCGAAGCGGCACAGAGCGTTTCTTTTCTTCGACTGCTGGGATTCCGTGTAATCGCGTAGCGGGCGCGTGCTACGAAAAAGATAGGGATCTCCGCGATCATCTCGTTCACCGGCACGGGCCAACCTTCCCACACCTAACCGATCTACCTGACCTATCTATCTATCTATCTATCTATCTACCTATCTACCTACCTACCTACCTGCTAACTATGCTGACCTTGATAACCCCGGCTAGACAGAACGCGGTTACGATCGGGTCCTTTGTCCTATTCGTCAAACACGTGTACGTTTCAACGAACGACCGGTGTTAAGAAGAAATATGGACCTCTTTCGTCCTCTATCTTCTCCTTTTGGAATCGCTTAAGCGGACACCGTGTTTCGTTCTTCCTTATTCGAAGTTGATTTGTTGGAGAGTTTGTGACAGTGATGGACGCGTTACGTTCAGACTGTGCTGATTTTGTGAGGAAATTTGATTGACCGGAACGAGATAGCGATGGGTGTGCAAGTTGATTATTTCGAAAATTATTCTAAGGTTATACAAAAATATTAATGGTTTTACTTGATAGTAAAGATTTGACGTTAGAAGAAGAATTCGTATCGGATCGAAAGACAGAGGAAACAATGGGTCGAGAAGATGGCCTTTTCTAAAAGCCAATCAAAGGAATGACAGTCCGCTGCCCACCTCGTAACCTTCGAAAGGGCTGACCAAGGGCTGCCGCCGGATTGGGCACTCGTCTACTTCATATTGATGAGTGACAACCGGTTTACTTCGAAACAATTGCGATGCTTTCGATGTTCCGTCGATCTTTTAATATTTCCTCCATCGATTCGATCACGCTCCTCGATTAATATTCGTTTGAAATTATTAAGGCAAACATTGAAAATCATTTAGGGAGCATCGATAAAGAATTTTCAAGAAACGACGCAAATAAATAATGGATTATTCCATAAAATGGTCCGAGAACAGTGATCTTTCTCAACATCGGACAAAGAGTTCCGAAAACTATCGAATATATTCGGCGACGCGTATTTACGCGCATCGCACGAGTAGCGGCTGAATGTCACGATAAATCGTTTAGAAGGAGAAAAAGAGAGGAAAGTCTCTCGTCCGCTGAGGATTTCGTCAGAAGAATCATGCGACAGTGTGTATCGTTGATTTACTGTCGCGTTTTGCGACTTATACTGTCATCCGGTGTCTCGAGTCAAGGCCAAGGGTCACCTAGGGTTCAACGAGTGAACGAGACGTTTTAGCGGGAAACAGGCAAAAACCGCGAGCAAATCGAGATTCGAGACACGTGCGTTGACACTACCGTCGTTGTTCGCGAAACGCATCGATTCGAGGATGGCGGGGAGTATCGGTACGGGTTTATCAACCGGGGTTATCCGAGAAGACACAACTAACAGCGTGTCGTTCTAGCTGCGTCAACTACGTGTCGTCGTTTATCGTTTTAATAGCTCTCTAATTAGCGTCCCATTGCTTTATTGACTCACTCTGTCCTTCTTCGCTCGCGTTTCGTGCATTCTCGTCTCTGCGGTTCGCTTCGAGTCATTGTCAACGTACTTACATTTTTTCTAACAGATATAGTAAGCAATTTCTATGTAAAAACAATATCATCTCTAAAAGTACCATCTCAATGCCGAATAGTATTAGAACTACTTAATAAATGGAAAAGCTGTATAATTGTGTATTCGTTTCGTTCGTGTCAACAGTAAAACTATCTAAGGGAATTGGACACGGTAATTGTTGAATCGAATAACGATACCTAATTTTTAAGGTCGAAATAACTCGGCCGCAAATTAACGGAATACCGAAAAGACGATAAGATTGATCGAAGAAAAATAAGATTGTTCAGTGTCGGCGAGAATAGTCAGTCACGATAAAAGTTGTACAATTGAGAGTCATGCAACGTTTCTGAAGATTTTCCACGACATTACGTTGATGAGTTCACGCTAGCATGCGCTAATAATAACTCCTTCGTATTAATGACGGCATAGATGTTATTGTATCGATAACTGCGGTTCATTGTACAAAGAATTTTCCTTGAAACTCGTTAAAACGAAACTGTTTACCGAAAACTACTACAAACGAGTGGTCTTCGTTTGTACATTACTTGTACGAGCCGCGACGCCCCTAAAAAGATCATTTTTCGCGAGATGCTGGTTCCCGATGAGCGCTACTGCTCGAAGCTCGAGACGTTAGAGAGTTTCGAAACGTCGATGCGGCAAATTCGAATCGACGAATGCCCACACGGACGAAAAGAGTATGTTTCGTTGGAGAAAGCAACGTCCGAAAGGAACGGAAGAAATAAAGGAGCAGGCTGGTTGATCCGGACGAGAAGATCTCTCGAAACAACAGGTTCCAACGAGAAGCAGAAGCGTTCGCCGCAGTCTGGAAGTAGGCGTAGCCATTCGAGGCGCATAACTCTGTCGAGCAATCTCTTAGGCCGACAATGCATCGGTGATTGTGGAAGAGGACCCGTTCGTCCGAAGGTAGGGGGAAACGACAGCCGAACGTAGAAAAAAATAATAGCTGGACGTCGCGTAGATCGGAGAAGGGAGTAGGACCGATCGAGAAAGAAGAAGGACGACGAAGAAGATGGAAGCCAGGTGAGACGAGCGAGATGACGGATACCCGGTTTCACCCCGTGGAAGTCACAACAATGTTTGTTAGCCGGCGTTAGGCCCGGCACGCAGGCAACCTTTCCATCAGCGGTTTCCTGGTTAGACTAATGGCCGGCACGTCGTGAGGTCCTGCGGGATGACTGGCTTCACGGTATACACTGAAAACAGCGCATTTGTTAGGCCGACTTCTCGCGGGATTATTACAGTTCGGACGAGGTGGTACGGCGTATAGACGAGTCACGGGGACGGGGTTAGGTCGGCGACGAAACAAAAGAACGGGGAAGACCGATGTCCGAGGATAAATCAAGGCTAACCAGCGAAGCGCAGCCGTTAATTCGTGCGCGTGGGACGAGCTTCGCCGGCGATACTTGGGAGGATACTTCTCCGAACAGATACGTAGGGGTCGTTACGGATCGAGGGGGGGATACGGAAAGGCCACTGGATGATACCGTTTCTCGCTGGAGAATCATCTCGACGAGGTACGAGGATTCTTCGCCAAAAATTCTCTTTCTCTTTGGACTCGTCTTCCAAAATCCATTTGGATTCGTCCACGATCTGGTACAATACGTGACCAGGTTCCTTCGGATAATTAGAAAATACCAATAATTTAGCTTCGACAAAATTTTAATGAAAAACGAACGAATCAAATACGATTGTATTTTTGTCAAAACGTAGTGATACGATGGTTAAATTTAACTTTGAATCCATAGCGAAGTTACGTATCGCGCTTTAATAGGTCGTACCGTCCATTTAGGTTCGATATCATTCATACGTCGAAGCTCGAAAGGGGAACGACGTTAAGTAGCGGCGCGCGCCCGGTAGCAATTTATTCATTGCGCCCGCTAACTGGCCGTGCATTGAAAACCCGCCATGGTAATCTGCATTCATTTGAATAAATAACCGATCAATAACCAATAATAAGTTGGCCAAACCGTGGTTTGTCATCTTAACAATTCCGTCCCACCGATAAACTGACCCAATACACTGGACGATTACGAACACGCTCTATATTGTCGCAAATCTACGCGGTCTTTCATCTTCGTACAACCTGCATAATCGATTGATCCTTTAGAAATATATCCGACAAAACCAGCGGGCCTGTTTGCCCAATTACCGAATCGATAGAAATTCTAAAAACTATGCACACGGAGATCCGTCTTCCCTAAATTGGACTCGATACGTACGGTACACGTCGTATTTAGCAAAATGCAAGCAATATGTTATAGAGCGATACCACGATTCGAAGAATTTTACAGGAAAAATTTACTAAGGAAGTTGTTGAAAGGAATCGTTGATCTTTCTACCCTGAAGCTTCCTCCTGTTCGCTATATGTAGAGCTCGATTACTCTTTTCTTCGCTCCTCGATTCCGCTGGTACCAGACCCTGGCAGAGATCTCTCGTGGGCTACCTCGACGACAACACCCAATGAACGACCGCAGAAAAACTCAAGCAATTTTAGTCCCTCCGTTGCTTATTACCAATCGCCTCGTCAGTCACAAATTGGCTTGCTGTGGGCCTCGGCCAGCTCATCCCCTTATTTCGCTTCGTTTTTTTTTCTCTTCTTCTTGTTCTTTCCTCTGGTCGTTCGTCCGATACCGAGACGCTACCGCACACGCGGCATGGGACTGGCCAGAGAACCGCATTTGCAAGCGAGATCGAGTAACACGCGGTTCACCGGGCGAATTCTGTTGACAGAGGATCCGTTATTTGAAAGTTCGTCGGAAACGTTGCTCGAAAAATCGAGAAATTTCGGCTAAGTTTCGAACGTTCTCGAGTCCATCCGTAACCACGATCCCATTAATCGGTATCTGCCATTCTTCTCGTAGCAAAGAGAACGGAGCACCGCCCTTTACGCTTCGTGTCCCTGCGCTCTGATCGAGTGCCAGGCTCCTTCTATGGGACCCTCGGGTCCTCTACGAATAATAAACGAGAGAAATCTTCATCCTCGCTCATTTTCCTTTTCTTCTTCCTTTTCTTTTTATTCCTATCAGTCTCGTTGGCTGGCCGAAGCACGGAGATTGATTGCTATTATGCTTTTGGTATCTTCATCCTGTAGAGAGACTGATTTTCTGACAGGAATCTTCGAACTTAAATGTATTCCCATTAATATCCAGTAAATATACGGTAAGGTGAAAAAGTTTCTGGCTGAAATAATTTTCTGGTAATCGGCGATACTTCGACACCGATCGTCAATTTTCGTAGAAATTGTTGGACGCGTCGAAGTCGTATTACGCCGTGCCGTAAGAACGGCAACGTTAAACGTTCATCGAGTGGCATCTTATTAGAAAGAAAAAGAAAGAGAAGTTCTAATCGAATTCGTCATCGAACCGCACGAGAGCACGAAAGCACGGCTACCGCGCCGGCAGGACGAAAACAAAGGGCGATCGTGAACGAAGGGAAACAGGAGAATCGGGACGATCCCATTAACCAGGGCCCATATTCTCCATGGTGGAATACGGCAAAGAGAAGAGGAGGGAGAGGAAGGGCACAGGTGCCCGCCCTTCCGTGTGTGTCTCTGCGGCTCGCTTCTGCTCTGCAGCTCGAAAAAGGAGGTGGAGAGGAGGGTAAATCGTGTGGAAAGGGGACAGAGACAAGAGGGAGAGGGCCCTCGGTCCCTATATTTTAAGCAGCCCCGAACGTGTTGCAATCATCTCGAGACAATGGCCCACCGATCGGTCCGCCTCGCAAAAAGACCAGGGCCCCGATAATAGCCGCGACCTATCGTCCACCACGCTTCGGGCGATTCCTCCTCCCTCTCTTTTTTCTTTCTCTCCCCCTTTCGTCCGATCTTGTCCCTTTCGTTTTTCTTCTCCCGGCGAATTCCTCCCCTGCTCGATCCTGCTTACTCGTCGCGTCCTTATCGGACCCTTTCGTCTCTGCGACGACATTGTTCCGGCTGAAAATCTAAAGCTTCAGTCTGGAACGGATCAACGGTTACAGTTGATTTTGCCGCAAATTTCACTCGCCGCGTTCGCTTTGTCGATCGTCGCGTTTCCCTTGGCTTTCAACACGGCTGTCCAATCGACGACTATTTTTCGATAGGGATATCAAATACATATAATTAATGACTAGCTCGTTAATTCGAGAACAGCCTGAATTTTCCTCTTACATTTTCTCACTCGCGTCTGATCCATTTTCACTGGTCTCCGTAAGAAGTCCGCTGGTTTGTTCCGTGTAAAAAACAGCAGGGCACGGAGCGCGTTAACGTTAAGTCGTAAAATGATAAAACGTTCGCGAAGAAGGTCAGGCGACGGAGAGGAGAGAGGGGTGGACTACGCTGTTCCTGGAAGCTAGGGGGCTAATTGGTCCGCAGGACGAGACAGGACCATAAACTGTCGCCTGCAATCAAGGATGCGCGACTCTAGCCCGCGGCTGGACCTCTCGGTCGGCTGAACCTCGGCCTCATCCCCGTCGCTCGCTACGCGAGGCCAGAATCGTTTCGAGTTTTATAAGGACCCCCCCGGCCTCCGGGCGCTCGACGCTCGGTCGCGAAGAAACAGAGAGAGAGCCTGGGACCGTGTATGAATTTACATTTAGAAAATATAATGAAGCAGCGTGAAGCGACCATTAGTCGTTCGGAGATGACAGACGATTTCGGACCCCCGCAGCTCCTCCCTCTCGAGCCGTTCGCGAGCACAACCTGGCCTCGACACCAGCCAATGAAACAAAGAGCGCACGGAAAGGGAACCGGACTCCCTTAATGACACTGGACCCAGTGGTTTTCATTAACCCCTTCTCTCCTAACGTCCATGCGCGCTATCCGCGAACTCGTATTCTTATATAGACGAATCCGAATTCTTATTTTTTTATAATATCGGGCGAAATTCGCAAATTGCGAACGAGAATTTTCACATCGATTAAATTTGTCCCACGCCTCGAATCGTTCTAATGCGATTTTCACGCTCGACCAGTCATCGTAAATCAGCGTTCAGGCGGCAAACACGAAATCGTATTAAGAGAATAAGGTGACGTATCCTCTCGTTCGACGAATCGCCCGAAGGGTTGAACCAACGATCTTCGTCCAGGACATATATGGCCTCGATTCCCGAACGCGTATAGAAACGATTAGGCGCATTAGTTTTTGCGCAATCGTTGATCCAACTCGTGCCAACTGGACTGACAGCGGGTTACATGCACGGATCGATTAAAAGAAACGAGGACGAGCAAAAGAGCGAAGAGAGGAGAACGGGCAAATAATAATTACGTGTTCGTGTCACTGAACAACCGTCCTCGAACAACTATCTGTCTCTAGGTTGAAAATATATTGGACAAGGCTGAGAAATAGAGAGGGAGAGTAACGTCAGAGTCGAGGAGGCGTGCCCCCTGATTATTATAATTATTTCGGCGTTGCCGGAGCCTCGGGACCGTAATTAACGCAACCGCGAGCCCCACGACATTTTGACAGATCCGAATTCTTGGTAATGATAAAAAATCGCTGGGACGAGCCGTTCTCGATTACCTTTCTAGCTCGGTAGAATCGACGAGAATGGAAGACGTTTCGCGGACGGTATTTTCGGTCCTGGGTCCCTGAACGAACAAATCTAGTCCCGGGCGTCCCGGGGTTCACTGTCTGCCTGGCAATTAACCGGCCCGTCTCGGGACCACCTTCCTTCCCGATGGAGATCGTTTGGGCGCGCGTAAAAAAGGTGTCGCCTAATGATCTAGAAAATAAGTCGAAACGGTGAACGAAGCGTCCTTTTACGACGGCTTCGTACCGTTTCGTGATGCGAGTTTATCGTTTGCAACCCTCGATTTCTTTGTCGGAGAAATCGACGAGTTATCGGGAACGAGTGATCTTAGCGAGTAATCAGCGAGACCGTTCTCGAGTTGATTTTCGAAATTTCCAAGTAATTCCGGTATAGCAAATTTTTAAACCCTTCCGTTATTCTTCCATACTGGCTTAATTCGGTCCTTGTTCGAAGCGTACGATCCTCGAAACTCTTGTTACCCTCGACCATTCTCTGTGCAATAGTTTTAATACTAACAGCTTGTTGTTCTTATGAGCCAGTTTCTCCTCGACTATGCGATCGAAATGAATAAATTATCAGGTAGATGATTTTGAAGTTTACAACAACTGGCAATACGATGGTACGTTACAAGAGAATATGCTGTTTGATAATTGTTTATTCGTTGCAATGTCATGACACGGATACGTTATCCCGAATCTACGATGCAGTCGGTGGCCGTGTTTAAACGTTGTTATACTCTACAATTTTCGAGCAGTTCGAGCATCGTGGAATTTCGAAACGCTTCGATATTCGATGAAAGTTGAAAATTCTCGAAGCTCCTGAAAGCTTTGAGAAACTCGTTAGTTTTAATAAATATCTTGAAACTCTGGAGAAACGTTATTGGCTCCTGATCGATTTACTCGCGTGTCCATGTGTCGAGTCTCAACTGAAAATGATATTTTATGTAATTTAATCGTTCGAAATATTAAAAAAAAATTGATCGGAAGTGGCATTTGAATTCGATCGCTCGAAAACATTCTAACTAATAAAACGAAACGGAACGTTCTTTCCGTTTCCTCCGAGCAGAAGCATCGAACGGAAAGCTTCGATCACCTCCTATCTGTTTACTCGAGTTTCTCGTTCTGTACGAGTAAAAGAAAAAGAAACTTCTTGACCGATACCGGACGACACGATTGCGACAATCGATGCGACAGCTCGTCAAATTAAAAGCGACACCGTGATAATCGCGTGACACGGATTAATTTCCAACCTCCTCCTCAGCTCGTGTGTTGTCCGATTACGTCGGTTATCGAACGGGACGTTTCGGTCGGTACTTTCGGCAAATTAAACAAACATAAAGATGAGATAAAATCCTGCGAAACCTCGTTCAGTCCGTACGCGATCGAAACACGGTGACCCATTGACCCTGGATGGCTCTCGATCGGCGAACGCCAATAGCGGTTCGATAATTAAATCAGAGAGTTATTCTCGTCACGCGTCCGCGTAATTATAATTAAGGATTTATTAGTCGTCGACCGGCCGCCTCTTTCCCTTTCTCGTTGGCCCCTCGGGCTTCGTCGGAATACCGTAGAAACGCCTCTTCGGCTTCTAACGACTAACAGGTCGAAAAACTGCTTAAAGACCGAGAGCATCGCTTTCTCTTTCTTTTTCTTTCTTATCCTTCATTTCTCTGCTTCTTCGTGTCTGCCGGCGTCTACCCCGTCCGCTCCACGGAGAACAAATTAAAAACTGTCCCAGTGGCCGTAAATAAAACGTTCGTCGGCATTCCGTCCCATCTCTGTAGACGGCGTTTAAATAAAGTGGTCTCTAGACACGCAGCTATGATCCCGTTGAAAATTCGTTAGCTCGTAAGTACGTGGATCGACGAGCATCGGTAAGCTTTCTTCGGGAAAATACCGATATACATATGTATAGCGGAAGAGAAGCTCCGATGCTCTGATGGCCAACGATTTCTTGTACGCGAGCAACGATGAATTGTACGAAAATTTTGACCGCGGTAGACATTTCGAAATTTATAACTACAACAGACAATTTACTTCTTTCTCTTAATTTCACGCGACAACCAGCACGATCCTTCCTTGAAATCGAACAACAGACACGCACCTGATAAATTGTATCGGCACAATTATTGAACCGGACGAAAGAAAGCATTAATTACAGCCAGAGGGAGAGATACGACCGCTATCCGTCGTATTTACGAGCAATAATCATTTTTACGAGAAACAAGCCGACGGTTCGTGATTAATGGTCCAGATAGTCGGACGATCGGTTTCAGATAATTGCGATGCGTTAATGTCACAGACACGTTCAACGATTCTTTTTGTGAACTGATAAAAGACGAGGAGCGACGTTTCTTTTTTCTTTTCGAAAGTTCCTTCGTCGCAGGTGTGACGAAACCGTTAATTGATTTCCAAGGTTCAATTTACTCGGGGAACAATGCTTCTTTGTTGAACTCGTTAATCGATCTTCGTTCGAGTACGCCGAACGTTCGATTCTTAAACCTTTTCTTATTATTTTATTATCGTTTTGGTGTTTATACGCAGCGAATGGACCGTTTTTCGCTCGTTTACTTCACGATTTAGAACGTATTAGATGACGTCCGTTTCGTTCGTTTCGACGATGCCTAGTGTAACGTTAGAATATTTTGAACACCCGTTAGGTCGATCCTTGGTCCACGGCGTATTTTAAGGGAAGGATGAGATACTGGGTCCTGGCGCCGCGCGGTTCAAAATAATGACACGGGGTCCGAGCCACGGTCCCATCGGGGGAACTTTTAATTACAAACTGATGACCAAGCCAAACCTAAAAATATTGTCTTCGGTCGGCTCGTATCCTTGAGAGAGATACAGACTGGAATATATTAGCCCAAAGATCGATCGCTGGTACGTACTTTTATGTTAGAGCAAAAGTACGATTCATTATTTATTGAAAAGAATGGTTTTTCTCACCGGCAAATCGCTTCTGTATTTATTAGTCATCCGTTACACGATTGCCGAGTGGCGAACAACACCGGTAACGAATTCAAATTTGTCTTCGATGCGTCGTTTGCGAATAAAATAAGCTTGTCTGCATTATCTATATTACGTATACGATACGTTTTGTCCGCGTAAACTCGAAGACACGAGAATAATTCGAGATCACTGATGCGAGACAGAAATTTCAGAGTAAAATGTAAAGCAGCAGATTCGAAGAAGAAGAAGAAGAAGAAGAAGAAGAAGATGAATAAAGAACGAAAGATAGATAGATAGAGAGAAAAAGAAGAAAGATGCGCGTGGATGGAACTAGAGTGGCTCGAACGAGTCTGAGATATGACAGATACGTTGTTCGCTTTTAATTATAGGGTTCCATGAGAGAGGAATATCTCACGCGAACCTCCTTCTACCAAGCTCGTCATAATACATTGTATTTAGGTTGTTTCTCGTTTATTTTCTGACCCTTCCAGAGTCGAGAAAAAAATTTCGGCAAATTACCGTGTTTGCCGCTTGTGTCGAAGAACCTTGGCCACTTACTTGCCCGCTCGGTTCTTCACACGCTGGACATTATTAACTTTTCAGTGTGTACGAGTGAATTATTCCCATTCTCTGTTCGAGTCTCTTCGCTTTTAACGCGTTTCGATGTTCGCGATTAGAGCAACTTTACTCGAAATAGACTCGTACACACGATGTCGGTAGTATTTTCAAAACTGCTCGAAGAATTGCGAGATCGATGCTAAAAATACGTTGCGATATCCACCAAGGCTATCCAATCGTGATCTATCTAGGATAGGAAGAGGTTCGCAAAGTACGTATGCAATATTGACACGCAAGGGCGAACATCCCCCGTGTTAGTTAACAGAACGACGATTTCGTGACGAATCGACATCGACCTCACGCAGGTGCGAACGCGTAATCCACGCCGCGATTTCTCGAGGATTGCATTCGCGAACAAGGGGTGTGAGAACAGCACCAAAGGGTATCTCTCTATCTCTCTCTCTTTCTCTCAATTTCTACCTCAACCAATTCCAACTTTGGTAGAGGTGCTCGCGTATAACGTAACTTCTGGCCGGGGCAATCTGGCTCGAAATCACCGTTGGCTGAATTATCTGCCGGTAACTGCGTGCCGTTCCCGGATTGCAGCAATTACCCTGGCCTGGGTAATTATCGAGGAGAAGGACTCGAGTGTTGTTTAATCTGTGATCTGCTGGCCGAGCTTCTTCGATTACGTCAGAGACCCCCTGAAGGAAGGGAGGTTCGCTAGCGGCAACCGGAGAAGGAAAGTCCCTCTGTGTTCATAACTCGACTTTAGCCTCGTACGTTTTTAACGTTCCTCTGCCCTCGCGATTCCAACTTTTTTTTTACCAAAATTCTCCTTCCATCACGATCGAGTTCATCGCGATCGATTTCGATTCTGCCGAAGGAGCTTTTACGGAATTCGAATTTCAACGCCGCTACAAAGATTTTTAAAGCTAGATTCAGTTATTCGTACGCGATAATAACGAAGACGGAAAGTCGTTCGTCGATAAAAAAAAGTTGAAAATGTCGACTGTTCGATATACATTATTATCACGATCATGAGTTCGTGATGTTCGGGATTCTGGGTTGAAAGCGCAACTGTCGAAACAACCAGGACCGGTCTCGAATTGCCGCAACTTCGTTCTATTCGTGCGCCATGATTACCCAAGTTTGAGTTACTGCTCTGCTTCACTTTATTAAGTTGATCTCCCGAACCTTTAAAGGTTACGCCTTATTCAGCGCGATATCTGTTGACCCGAACTCATTTTTCTTCGGTTACCGTTCTCTTTTTTTCTAAATTGCCATTTCGTCCTAAGAGGATCGTCGATTCGTGACTCGATCCGATATCGAGAAAAAGAATGAAAGATGCAACTCGAGAAAGTGAGACTTTAATTTCTAAACGTTGCCGTTCAGGAACACTGTCACTTTTGTAATCGCCAGCATTTGTATTTATATCTGATCTAACATTTTATGTATCGAGAAAGTTGATCAGGCGCTTGTCGTAATAAAGTAGCCATTCATAGAGATGGAACGCGCGACGATTAAATCGCAACTAGGCTAAGTATAGAAAAATGAAGCCTGTTAAATTTTCGTAGCAAGAATCGAGGCATCGCACGGTCTCTCGATTGTCCTGTACAGGTAGGCGCGAAATTCGATATATGTATGTACAATGACGTATCATCGACGCAGAAGTGCACGTCCTCCGCGAGAAGGTGTACACTCTGGAAGCATTAAGGTTCCCAACGTCATCGTCGATCCTAGGCGGACGATCGAAGACAACAAAGAGAGAAAAACGGTAGTGGAAGGCTGGATACAAGGTGAAAATAAAAGGAGCCTGGAATAAGGGGATGGCGAAGAGGAAGAGAATGGGGCACAAACGCGAAGAGAGAGCACATATAACATCGAGCTCGGAGAAGGAGGTGGTGGTATGTCGAGGATGAAGGTGGACGAGGGAGGGTGAAGAAGGGACGGGAAGAGAAGAGAAGAGGCCGGGAGCTATGCGTGTTCCGCCCCGCCCACGCTTTCAGAGACCCAGGACTCAACTTGTCCACCTTTTTCTCGGCGTACAGCCACCCACAAGAGTGTCTGATACACCGTACCACCCTGCTTCCAGGTTCCAGCTGTTCTCTAGCTCTTCCGCTCTCTTTTCTTCTATCTTCGTCCTGATCCACGATCGATTCTTACTCTTATTTGTGCACCCTCGTTGCATACCCGGTGCGCGTCGGTTAAGGGCTCGAGAAAAAATTACGATATCGCGATATCGAAACTTTTCGATCCCTGGAAATAAATGAAATTTTACCCTTAACGAATTTCCCACGATTACGACGTTCGAAACTCTGAATCCGTTACTCGTATACGGACAAATCCACGTGCATGTTTGTCTCGCGTTTTCTTTTCGTACTGTCTTCCAAACCGTACTGTGATCCAAACTGCTAATCTTCAACCTCTGCTCGTAACCTCCACTTCTCGTAACCATCCTCGAAGCAGTTCGAGCCTGGACAACCGGCAATCAGAACTGCAATCGCGTCAGGGAACACCCACCGTACGACACAAGGCTTCCAGTGAGTCGAAGAAAGTCGACGAATCGAGGTGCACGCTTGTTCCTGTACCGAGGATCGAGAAGAGGTTTACCCTTCTTGCCGTGATAACCCGTGATGCTAGAACGCGTTACACGAAACAGACAGTCTTCGGGTCTTTAAGAAACTCGTATTTTATCGTGGACAGCCTCGAGAGAAATTGGAGAATTTACGGAAGGTAAAATTCGAAAAAGCGACCGATGGGCGTTATTCGAAAAGAGACCAAAGAGAGCTTAGAACGGAAAGCTCGAACGATACTCTGGAATATTGCGTGATAAATAATAAAGAGGCTGAATTGTACGGAGATCGTTGTCGGCTATCGAGCGGGATACAGGTGAGCGTGCAGAACCGACTCTGCTGGAATTTTCATCGTTTCTGGCTCGCAGGTGGTTCCTTTTGGCACGGACCGTACGAGCAAGGGTCCAAAGGCCGCAGGCGCCATCTTCTGAAACGGTTATCCTGGAGTATCCGTGCAAGCGAGTCTCCTCCCGCGAGTTCGTGTCTCTCTCGCGTATTACCATAGCTCGCTTTTTCCTCCCCCGGCTGCCCATTATTCTAATAATTCTTCCACGGTAGTTTTCTTTTGCCTTTTGACGGCTATTTAGATTAATCTCACCGGTTTCCACTTGGCTGCCGTGAACGCGACCAGCCTGTTCCGTTACGAAATCTTTCGATGCGCCCGAGACTCGTCGAATTCCTTTTCGAATCGGGTTAGGAAATTTCTTCGTTTCTGATTTTGCATTTTGAAACTGAAAAATGTCACGGATAGAAAAGAGGTTCCGATTTCGTTGGCATGCATCGTTCACGCCGATGCCCGTGAACTTTCTGGTCACTGCTTGATCCGTCCATCGCTGGTATAAGAGATATCGAATCAAGAAGGAGCACGTGCCCTAAAATTACAGAATTAATGAAAGAAAACAGAAGGGGTTAGAACACAAAAGGTTGAACAAACATAGAAACGTTAAATGTATCCAGGGTCGCGTAACGGTGTTTGGAAACATTGTTAAAACAAGAAAGCTCGAAACGAGCAGCGGAGTATTGTCTATCGCGGGACAAAACCGGTGCTCCTGGCTTTCCTGCGGTTGAATGGGTCGACGAGGTGGGGTGGAAGACCGAAAAGAACCGCGGCGAGAAGCTTTTGTCTTTTAATCGTCGCGCCCCTGCCGAAGGGGATACCTCGTGGACGAGGGTAGTGTTCCAAGTCGCCTGACAAATGGCTACCGACTCTCTTTCTCTCCCTTTCCACCGTGCTTCTATTCGATTTTCAACGCCGAGTTTTATTCGTTTTCAGAAATCGACCTGCTATCCCTCCAATGATCGAACAGTGCTGCGGTCTTTCTGGCCTCGGAATGAATCGTGTTTTGTCTTCGCAACGTTTTGGTCCTTTCTTGCAACGGAGGATCCGAAGGGCGTCAGAAATTCGTTCCGGATATTAGATGTGCTTCTCGACGAGCTTTCCAGAAATATTCTGCTCTATGTACAATGTCATTATGGACACTTTGCCAAGGTAGAAGAATTTTATTCTACAAGCTGCTTACGCTTCTGACGAATATATGTAGAATCAATTAGAGTTATTATTAGGGCGATTAAAAATGTCTGCGTTTCTGATACGAGGCATGCGTTAAGCCTATTCTAAAGCGAGACAAGAAAAGGCAGGAAAAGAAAGCGCATAGTGAAGCAAAGAGAAGATACGCTGTCCCACGATAAAGACCTCGTTTTCAGCGTGGTAATTATTAGGATCGCGGCTAGCGGGGCGAGCAATGGCCACCCGTGGCGTTGAACACGAATTCCAAAAGCTGATCGGCATACGTCTTTCGAAATACGGGAGGTACCGACTAAAAAGCGGCTCGGTCGGCGAGGCTTTGCTTCGGTTTCAGACAATACGCCTCCTGCGGCGGCGATCTGTATAAATCGTTTTCGGGGGTGGCGGTTTGCGACAGACGTCCACCAACGACCGCCTAATTGATCAACATCGAACGTTTACGAAAAAAGAACGATAATATTTTTTATTACTTTATCGAACATTTTAGCATTTGCTTCGAATTCGAGAAACTGGATCGGGGAAGTAAATTAACTAGATCACTAATTGTTTCTCAAAGTCGTGGTTTTCTATCGATACCATCATGTATGAGACAGAGGAACAAAGAAGGTATCGCGAAATTAAAAAATGATGTAGGTAAGTTTCGTAATATTCGAAAAAATGGTACGATCGACGGGAGAAAAGTAACTCGAATCTTTTCCATATTTTATTGTTCCTATTATTTATACGTATCATAAAGAATAGAGTAAACGATGAGTTGGAAGTTATCGCGATGATGGCGGTCTTGACCCAAGCTCCCTATCTCTTTTTCACTGTTTACGTTATCGTTTCATAGAGGCGTGCAGCCGTTCGAGAATAGGGACCCTCGACATCTATTTCTGTGTCATCGGTACACAAACTCATGGTCATGGCGAACGTAGAGCCGGGAGGAGCACGAAAAAACAAATTACAAATGATTCTTGACGGGAGACTCGATTCGAGACGCTCTCGAAAGTGGATATTTCCGAGAGGCCGAGCGAGCGCCACACCGCCTAGCCTTTAGCTTCTCCCGGGGTCCGATACGACCGCTTGGCTCTAAGCGGGACCTCTCCAACACTCCATTTCCGTGTCATTGATATTACAATGCTCGAGAACGCGGACCAAGGGACCGAGAACACGAATTATAATGACACTCGACCGGGAGCTGGCCTCCCTCGATGCAAACACCTCGTCTCGAAATAATTCGTGCATATGTTTATCGAGTTCCAAAAACACTTTTAGAATCATATCGAGTAGGTAGTCGTAATCTACGCTGTCGCTAAAATCGTATTATGTACCTTTTTCTGTTCTGAAATATAGCGACGCGTTAGGTATCGATCGCATCGGGTACCGATACTACAAGGTTCTGAAACGAATTACGTTACTTTTTTAAATCTAATTCTTCTAGCGAGTTGGTTGACTCGCGGCGCGTAATCCTTGTACCGCGAGATCTTTCGAGGACTCTTGTTCTTCTTGTTCTTCTTGTTCGGCTGGTCCACGAGAATGTTTACATTCGTCTGCGGTGGCAGCGTGCAGGCACCGGTTGCACCGCGAACACAAAGAACGTTTTATAGTCTGAGTCCACGGCACGATGGAACGTAGAGAAATTCCACCCTCGTCACGGCGTGTCGCGGCCGGCGACAAAACAGCACAAAGACGGCCTTGTTAATTACAACCGCCGTAACCGGCTCCATCTGCATCCGCCGGGACCGTTTTCCGAATACGGCAAAAAATTCTTCAATTGAACGAGCATCGCGATCCTATCGGTACCTCGTAACAGTCGTTACTGGAATCGAATTGCGGCCAGGGATCTCCGACAGTAAATTTACCACCATTTCGCCGTTACTATCAATTTTAACTTCGTCGCGTGAAACAATGAAACGCGATTAAACGAAATTCACGTTTCTCTAGTTTTTCATCCGATCGTTAGAATGTTATCGAATTTGTCGAGCAACGAAAACTCGATTGTTCTCTTACGATGAAAATTCGTGAATGGCTATTTTTTTTTTCTCGTAGACGGTGTTCGAAGAGAGCGTGAATTACGACTCGTGCTCAATACGCGTCTGCGATACGTATCGGAATAAACAAAAACTTGTAACGTTGTAGAAACGCGAATAAAAATAGCGATTCGCGTATGTAGATATAATTTATGGGTGTCTATTCATCGAGAAACGAAATGATACAAATCGTAAGTCTGTCGATACAATGCGTAAATGCCGCGAGATTAAAGTCACGACGCGACGATACGAGTGAAAATCGTTGAAAATATTGATTCGCGCGCGTCCACCCGATCTTTGCTCGTCTGTTTATCGACGAAAAAACTGATACATATCAGTCATGTCAGTCATCGGTGAAGCAATTAATTAACCGAACTAAATATTGAAGTTTGTCTTTGGAATACAGAGAATCGGGGAGCCTTTAACACTTTAACGTCGCATTTCGAGCGACAGCTTGAGCGACACAGACATGGGTGGTCGAAAACGGCGACCGACTTCAAGGAAGTGTCTCTGGACGCTGTCAACTTGGTTACCTATGAGAAAATCGAGCGAGAAAGCGGTTGTCACTGGCTGTCAGCTGCGTAATCGCTTGGTCCGGAGCGAAAATAGTCGCTGCGTGACCGGGAGACGCCTAGCAGGTTAACCGCGACAGATGTTTCGCGTCCGAACGACACTCTCTTGTATTTCTGTCCCACCCAGTATAAACAAACCTCGGCGAGGATCACCGTCCCGGAATAAAACGGTCACGGGTACGCACGGAAAGTTCGATGATCGATTCTATATCGTTCTCGCCCCTTTCTTTCCTATTTCCGACATTTCGCGAGCGGGCATAGCGTCAACTCGATATCCTGTTTACGGAAATAACGCTACTCGCGAGGTTATTACGATCCCTAACAATCCGTCGCTCTAAACACTCACCAACCAATACACCTTCTACAAATCCGATAAAACGAGATAAACTCCTCCGAGCGGAATCTTTCTTGCTGTCCGTCCGAAGCGAACACGTAGGCCTTGAAGTGTGCAAAACCGAGCTAATAGCGATCATGGTCCATCGATACGCGTCCCAGCCGGCGATCATCGGCGAAAAGTGGAACGAAATAATTTAGCGGCGACGGATACGTGCTTCTGTATCGTCGGTTGAAAGAGAAAGAGACGCGAGGAGAGAAAAACTAGCGCTACCCGTTGCACGACAGGGAACAGGTAAAAATCGTAGAAGCAGCAAAAATGCGATGTTCTTGTCGCGGTTCGAAACGTTGCATTGGACAAAATTGTTTTGCTTCGGGTGACACGATGCGGCTCGGCGTGGCTCGTCGTCGCGTAATGGTTAGGTTCCCGTGTTTTCGCATTCTTGCACGCGAGACCCGCTAGGCGACACTTTGCTTAACGACAGGTCTCGTCCACGAGGACGACAAAATCCGTCGAGGATTCTCGGTATCACGCGACACCGGTCTTTTAATAAATCGAAAGCAACCTACACCCCTGTCGGTCACGTTCGATTGCCGTTGCGTTGGGCAAATATTATGGTCGTCGGAACAGCTGCCGTTTCAACGACGCGAAGGGGTTTAATTCTGGGTCTCGTTTGCTCGAAAACGAAAGCGGAATTTAATTTTGGGTTTCCTTTTTAGGACGGAAACCGCGGTGGTCTTGCTTCTCCTTGAAACGACGTTTTGTGCTACGGATACTCGGAAACGAGCACGAAATGTATGTAAATTGGACGATACACCGATTCAATTTCGATTCGAACTGTCCATTTGTATAAAGTCTGCCTCTGAATCGATCGAGCCAACACGAAACGAGTCGAAGTAAGAAAAAATTAATAAAAGAAGATAAATATAGATGAAAAATTGCCGGATGCGATTAATAAGCCGATTGTTTAAACATTTCAACATATTTCGTGTCTCGTCCGAACTCGCGCTTTAAAATGTCGAGCAATATCTTGGAGGTTTATTTCGAAACGATGCGTAAGAATTACGTAACCGAAATAATGACCTCGTTAACAGATGGTTGAGAGGAAAAAATAAGTAACGGAAAAGACACTTGTTAATTCTCACGAAGTCAGCTGTACGTCGACTTCCAGTTATCATCAGAAAAATGACAAAAATGTCTCGATGGTTCGCTTTTGATATCTTCACGATTCGCAAAAGAATAGTCGCCGATGAAAGGATATCAACGAAATCGTGTCACGGTCGTGGCATTTTCTTTGTAACGTCTCCATCCGCCGTTGTCTTTGTTTCCGTCCCGACAATGGTCACGTCCGTTGTTTTCTTCATTTCCATACGATCCATCGGTTCGAAAATTGACAGACTGCACGCAACATCCATAGAAGAGTCAGCAAGAATTTACCCGTCGATGATAGTATGTATATCTAGCTTTCGTTGTTAGGGGAACATCTGTTACTTGCACTTTACAGGGGTGGGAACAAAGAAGCGCGATGAGCTGATCGATAAACTATCGTGAATTAGGCCGTGATCGGGGATTTGTCGTAATTGTTCCATTTAACGCGGTTCGTTGCATACATTTTCTCTGGTCCTAATCATGGACTGGTTACGAAATTTTCCCGACATCGAACACGTCGGCAGACATTTATTAATTTAAAATTATGATATCGGTCATAATTTAACAGATTATGAGTGTTTGAGTCTGTTCGTTTCGTTCAACGAAACTTGGAGAAGTTAGAACGGATTCGATTCGGAAGAGTCGATTTCCTTCGGGAGAGGTCGTCACGCTTCCTCTTTCGCTGTCAGGGGTTTCACCACGATGACAACGAACTTTCCTCGCAAAAACAATACGCGAGAATGACTGTGAGTGTCCGTCGGATCGTAGGAAATCAGTCGTTTTCTTTGTGACCGGTTGAAAAATGAAGAAGGAAGAGAAACGCGAAGCAGAAGGAGAAGGTGCGGAGGTTCCGAACGAAGGCGAAGGTGTGACCGTGTCCCGCCCTCTGAACCGGCTCGCCACGAAAGGAAATTACGGGCTAAACAGTACTTTCACCGTGGCCGGTTATTTGTATTATTTCTGACACCCTGGGTGCCATTGTTTCCGAGCGTGGCTCGAACGAGCTTCGCGTTGCCACCCTAATGACCGAACGCGCCGCCCGCAAATCGGCAAAACGAGCCGATAATTGCGGCTTTCGTTATTTTTCCGGGGGTCTGGTCGAGGCGAGTTCCGAGACGAAAACGCGCAACGTCATCGCATTCCCAATTTGTATCGATTGGATTCCTCGTTCTTATACTCGCGTCCGCTACCAACTGGTCCGGGTGCTTGGTAGTTTCTTCTCCGTCCTTTTTCGATGCGCCTTTCATGGGTAGTAATCGGTATCGATACCTGCTCAAGGTTTACCAATTTTTCACCTGTTCGAATAAATACTGTCAACGAATGCGCGTCGTCGCGAACGTACAACAATTTCTACAAACATCGGTTTAACAAGCAAATTTATGACGGAATCGCGTTTGCTAATGTAACGCGCGACGACGGAATAAAAAATTCAGGAATTTTTCTCGACGACGAAGGAAACGATACGCGTTTCTGCTACTCCGATCATACAAAGTGGCAAGTGTCATTGTATATGTTGTAACCGTCGCGCCAAGGTCTGTCGAAGAAACGGCTTCCCGTTCGCCTTGATCCTATATCCAGGATCCAGGTAAAGACGCCAAGCTGAGACACAATGAGTCCTTCAGCGGTTAAGTTATTATTACCGGTTCGGCATTGTCCGGCTGTCAACAATTAGTTTAGATGATGCTTCAACATCCTGTTGAACAATGCCACCTGAACCGCGTATCTTGCTTCGGATTTCACGGAAAATGAAATTCGTTCGAGGAACGCGATCTTCTGTCTTTCGAGTTTAACACCGTTTCGCACAATTTTTGCGTGTTCGTTCGTACAAATCTTCAAATTCTCTGAAACGTTAACGACTTTCGTTTCATTTTCTGCACCGATTTTCTATGTCGTTTACCCCTGCCGAATAGGTTAACACGCGAGAGTGTAACGATTTAGCTATCTTTGAAAAATGAGTCCGAACCGTAGATGGCGAACAGTTTGCAAGTGACCGAAGAAGCTTCGTGCCGTCGAATTACGCGCAACCTGGACAGCTACCTTCAGCAACGACAAAAGCGGAGCAGTAGACGAGGGTCCTGGTGCGGTTACATCCTGTTCGAAGGACGACGGGGGCAGGCGGCTCGCAAGGATGATACAAAATATTAATATCGCGCGCGTTTCCCTCATAACTCACGGGCCGATGAACGCGTTACGCACGCTCCACGTCCTCTGTATTCCCGAGGGACGATGGCACACGGCCCCTGGATAAGCAGGATGTCGACAGTGGTCCCAGGAGCGACGAGGACTCGGGACATCGGGGCGATCGGGACGATCGGGGCGAAAAGGACGCGGCGTGTCTTTGTGCTTTTAAAGGCTCAAGGGCCGTTCCGTAGCCGAGCCATTGTGGCGTCTCTACGGATTGGAAGGAGCCGCGTGTGTTCGAGCTGAATACGCCGGCGCAACGTTTGTGCCCGGAAAAACCTTCCCCCTTTTTTTGCCAGGGGCCATTATGCGCCGACATAACTCGTCAAAAATATTGTGATTGGTTGGTCCATTGAATATGACGTTACCTGGGCCGGATCCACGAGACCGAGAGAACAAGTATCTCGACAATGGGGAGAGACAAGCCGAACCTTCGCTAAAACTAGGTCCTTCTAGGCTTCTTGCTTGTCTCTCTCTCTCTCGTTAACCACCACAGAGGGTCTATGGGTTAAAGAATATCATATTTTCTCGTTGGATGCGCAACGTGTCTCTGGAATTTCATACGACGCGTGGACAAAAGATCTCGGCAAAATGGATCGGGAAAATCTTGAAGATGATCAAGTTCGACGCATTATGGGAGCGATCGTTACCCAGGGGGTTTTAAACGGAGTTTTAAAGGGGGTGCGCGCGTTTTAGCGGTAGTTTCAGTTCGATTTCGAGTGGGCCGGATTTTCGTTGAAACCGTTGCTACTCGTTCCGGTATTATAGACTAATGGAGGCGAACTTTCGTTTTCTTTTTTTTTTTTTATTTGTGCTTCGGAGAATAGAATCGGGGGATGATGGGAGTCGCGGTAACGTTTAGTATATTTCTTGAGAGAGTTCGATGTTTTTGCGATATAATCCAAAGTGTATTGTATGCAGAAACATGAAAGTGCAACAATATGCAAACGTAAGGGGACAAAAAGAAATAAATCGCACTCGATCAACTTAAGGATCTTAACTTAAGGTTCGACCTAAGCTTAACGTAATCGTAAATTTCTAAATTTAAGAGCGAAAGTACTTATGTTCGCGAATGAGACACTTTGTAAATTTAGATGCTTTTGGAGATGTTGAAAAATTAACCGAAAATAATTGGATTATCGACGCATACAGGTTCGTAGCGTCGGAAAAAGGATATTTGGAACGGTGAAAATGGACGTTGGATGCAGTGACCTGCTCGGAAATCGCGATTGCACGCTTCAGCCCGAGGAACGATCGCGAATAGAATCGAAGGGCCCGCACAAAGCATCGCGGAAGCATCGCGAATGTGCTTCCGGCGAAGAGGAGAAGGGAGGCTGATGGTTCGAGAGTAGCGGTTGTAGGGCGCATGTCTACGGACGCACAAAGTATGTGGCCTAAACGTAAACGGAGTTCGGACGAAGCAACCCCCGCGGGGCGTCCTCTGTGATCGGCGTTCCGTGTAATCGGCAAGTATGCAGATGATTAAATTTGCAACATCATCGTGGCAGCCCTAAAAGCGGCTAAAGGGAGGAACGGACCTCCGGCTCATTCCTGATACGCGCTAGTCGCCAGTTTGACTCGCGGTTTGCCAAAGGAACGTCTTCGGATACGAGGCTTAAGATTTCGTCGACGCGATTCCAGAAGGAAATTAAGGGATTGGCCAGGATGAAACGATACGTGGCTGTTTGGATCATCGAACGTCAACGTTTTCCACCGATCGCGGTTCCGAACGTCGAAACACGCAAGCAGCCGTATCTTATCGACGGTAACGCTACGATTAAATACTGTTATGTTGACGTTGTTCGCGTTACGAATAATTCAACGATTCGTTCGAATGAAAAAATTTTAAAACTGAAATATTACGTAGGATGAAAGCATCGATGGGTGAAAGGTTAATGAAAAGCTTCATCGAAAAGATGAATTGGCACGTTGGTAAACATAATATTATTCCGCGTTAGCGAAGGGGTCGCGACAAGGGACGGAGACGGAAAGAAAAGCAGGGGTGGTCGGTGTCGCGACAAGAAGCATCGGAACACGAGCGAGCAACAAGTGGTAGAGGCAAAAGAGAGATCGACGGATGTCAAGTCGTGGGGAAATAAAAAAGTCACCCTTATCCCTGAACGGGGGTGGCAAGGCTAATAAAAGCCTGCGACAACAAGCGACAAGAGGGGTTCCTCGTGGCAGGAAGGTGGAGCGAATCGAGGGTAAACGAGAAAGAACCAAGAGGCTTAAACGATCCTCAACGACACAATAGAATTTTATCGGGATGCCTACGCCTCCATTTTTTTTCTTTTTTCCTCCTGATCCTCTTCTCGAAAAATTTAGATATCCTCGGAATTCGTTTAAATCGAGTAAATATCACGAATTTTCACGCATAAAAATTTCAAGAAAAATATAAATTTCGATCGACGAACACTATATAAAAATACACTTACCTCCACGATTGTTTCAAAAACGGTCTGATTTTTTTAATTAAAAGCAGCGTCACGATGTACTTTGAAATCGTAATAGCCAACTTGTAGAATAATTATCGAGTTGCGCGATCGACAACTGTAAAGCAACGATCGTAAACGATAAAAGGAGGGCGGATAAAAACGAAAAGAAAGCCGCCCTATCGACAATCCGGTATTTAATTAATTCGAGATCCAGGCTTTGATCGGAATATCGCAAGTTCACCCCGACGGAAAACAAATCCACGCGCGATTCCCAGCTGCTTAGCATTACGTAAAAACCAATTACCCGGGAATGCCTCTGTCGATTGGTAACAGAAATGACCCTGCAGGGCGCGCGACCCTGCACCGGGATCGAAACTGCCTCGGGTCTGTTGTGTCAGCGAAATGTATCCGTTGTCAAAAGTGGCTGGGTAGAGGGTGCACGCGAAGAGGGATGGGGGTGGGTCACGGAGACGATGCCGGTCCTGACCGGACGGGTGGCACGTGTCACTTTGAAGAACGTCCATGGGGAAGAGAAACATGTTATACCGGAGTAAAAATTTTCCGGCAAATCTCGTTAAGTTTTCATTTGCGAAATGCGGATGCCAGAGCCACGGTTCTCTCCGAGAGTGACTGACTCCTGACCATTCGACCGATTGCGATTTGCCTACGGCAATTTTCGAAAGCCCTTTTTTTCGCTGCACGTTGCGCTCTATACCCGACCAGCCGAAGCTATGGGACCATCGGCGAAATTCGTTAACACATCGACTACCGTGCAACTTACAAATGACTAGTATCGCGAATACGATACGATCAAATAATTCCAACTAAAAGAGTAGAGAAATGAAATTTGTCGCTTCTTTTACAGTGTACCCATTTAATGGATACCCTTTAACAATTTAATAATCCATATTATGAGGATTCGATTACACGAGTCATCTAACAAGATCGTATTCGCGTAGAACGATAATAGACCGTTAAAAACTTGCACGATATAACTTGACTTGACGAGAATCGAATGTCTGCGGTCCGATAATCATCGTCTATTACGATCGGAATTTGACGAATGTTGCAGCGAGCAACGATTCTGGCCCACGAGATCATCGCTCAGAAATTACATCATTCGGCAAGAAATTTCGCAAGATTGGTCGAAGCGCGATATCTTCCCCTTCTCTTTCTTCCTCTTTCTTCTTTTCCTTTATTCTTCTTTCTTTCTTTTGGTTTCGCTTGGCTCGAAACGCCAGGACGATGCGAGCCTGGCAGAACCACCGTAATTCATATTGTCGTTATACGTGCTCGTGGATCCCCGGCTTGATTACCAATAACGCCGGAATGGATACATGGCGTGCCAGGGTCTCTCATGGGAATCAACGAAATCGGAGGAAAAGGTGACACCGAAACAACGATCCGTTTGTGGATGCCGTACCGAATATCGTGATCGAATATTTGTAAAGCGATTAATTTGTTAGAAATTTTGCAATTGCAATTGATCGAGAAGTTGAAAAAATGTATTCGAACGAAGATTTCATCTCCCATTTAGTTTGGATAAACCAAGTTTATCTTAGTACCTCTACCGTGTACGGTGTAAAGTGTGCAGGCTCTCCCGAAATTATGTTATTCTTCTTTCACGATCACGAATATCTCACGCTCGCGCGTAAGAAACGAAAAGCCGTTGGATTCGATGAATCTTCTTTGCGGATTAACGAATATTCGAAGAAGAAGTGGTGAGAGCAGCACGGCGCTGCGGATAATAATCGATTATTTCGGGACGAGGATTCGAATGAAATTTCCATCCCTAATTGGTTGCTGCCCAGTCGCGGAGGCAACAATTCGTAAAAAGGACACTATGTCACAGTCCCACAGTAATTTAAATCTCATTATATTGGCCCGCGGTTTGCGGTTTTCGTACAGCGGTTCTCATCGGGATCTATACTCCTTCGATTCAGTCGTTAACTTCTCGCACGAAACGAATACCTTCTTTAGTAATGTAGCATAAATATATACTACAATTAGAGGAATAGGAAGATAGTAAAATAGCGAAACGGTAGTAATGATAAGGGCGATAAGGGCGAGAATAATTTTTATGTATGCGACTAATTATCAAGAGATATGCATAATTATAAATTCGTTCGGTAACTTAATAACCGATTCGATTTTCATTGGACGCTGAAAGAACGCTCGCCGAAGAAGCCGTGATTCTCGAAATTCTCGTTTAATGGGGTCGCGAAGGTACCTACTTTTAATCCCACAGTTATCGGATTATCGCGGTTCGTTGTTCTGGAGAAAAAAGGCGGGAGGCGTTTTCCTGATCGAATCGTTCCTTCTTCGAGTCGACGCCTGTTACGAGACGAAAAGCCACGGAACAGATCGCATCTTCGTGACCCCGAAATTTTAAAGCCCCCGCTAAAATCTTTGTTCCTCGTCGCGTTATCTGCGAGACTCGATCTACCGTCAAGGATCGAAGGGCACATATTGATTTCGATAATGATCGATCACCACCACCGAGCCTTTTCCTTCTCTCCTCCTTCGTCTTCTTCGAGTTCCTCGTCATTTTAGAAACGTATCCGTGTCGTGACTCAATTTAGATGTAACGATACGCGCACGCTAGTGGAAGATTCGTCTTTGACGGAACTTTTATGAAAGATCCATGAGCGGGAGTAAGAATTACGAGAGAACATTGATATAGCTGGACATGTTGTTCAAATTTACGACGGACTACAACGCGAGGACTGTACAGCTACGCTATAGAAATATGAAACTATAAAGAGAGCACGGTTGTTTTCGTATTTCAATGCGCTCCTTAACATTTGTCTCGCTTCCTTGTACCTCCTCTTATCCGAGACCTCTGATCTCGCCGCTCGAATGCCACTAGAAATGATATTCTCAACGATCGGTCGAAGAAAGCACTCGAGAAACTTGAGTAAAATAATTATCTGCTTATCCCTGTCGATGACGAACCTTCGGAAAGATCGAGGATAGTACTCGAGGAGTTTTCCTTTCTTCGAAAGTTTTGCGTTTACCTGCACCTCGTTTGCGTTTCGAATCGCGCACAATTGGATATTATGTTGGTGCGCCGGTGGAGAAGGTACTCGTTCTAGTAGCTGAGACAGTAGTCCAAATAGTACTTTATATACGCAGTGTTGAATATTTGAAATTACCTTCCTGACAATTGACTATGGCGACAGGGCAAAGTACTCGTCTATTTTTTAAGAAAAGCAGGTAGGGATATAGAAATATGTAAAGAATGCAGATAAAAGATAAAATTAATAAAACTTTCTCGGATTAATCTCGTTGTTGAAAAATCCGTAACATTTTCGAAGCATCTGAAAGAATCGAGAAGAAATCCCTGTAAAAGGGAAACGGACAATGGACACTCGATCTTCGTAATCTCGCCATCTAGACACGAAAGTGTCTCGTGGCGATGACAAAGCGGTTGACTTGGTGGCTAGGGAATCCCAGCTAGGGGATAATCCTGTTACGATGTTGCGCGATGTCACCGACCCGACAACAATGCTAACAATGCCGCGGTGACTGAACTCGAATCGACTGGCTCGAAAGCACCCTCGATCCTTCTATGGAAAGCCGCCTCCGGTCGTTCGAAAACTGTCACGAGGTGTCACCTGTTCAGGTACGCGCGTGTCCGTTGCCCTTGCTGCGCGACAAGTGTCCCTCTTCTGGTTGGCAATCGAGCCGACTCGATAGGAGGGTAGGCGTACCTGGCCACGTGTCATGCTCCGAAAAACTTTCACGATAAATCCGCGACTTCTACACCGTTATTATACGTATACGGAATATCGAATATATCATATACGGAAAATGATTTTTCCATCGAACGCCTATGTCAGAGGAACACCCACTAGCTGCCATTTCCTCCGACGAGGATTTGTCGTTGCATAGGACGGTGTAAAATCACGCGGAAGATTTCGCCTAAGGTTATTCTACGGTACCAGAAGTGACCGTGGATTTCATTAACCGTGAGCGTTTCGCGAAGATTAATGTTTCCACGCGCAACTCGACCGCCGCCCACGCTGTCGTTTCTTGCATCGCGCAACCGAGAGCCTCTCTCTAATGTTCCTGCCCTTATTTCTGTTTCAGGTAAGCGGAACTAAGAGATTCGCAAGCGTGACCCCGCGGCGTCTTCTCGTCCGCGTTCAAAAGTTCCCTTCGTTCGGGAAATTAGGCCCGTGAAACGTCGATACGAGCGGTAGGATCTTTTAGTAAATGGGTGCTGTTAGGGACGGTTGTAAATTCTTGCCACCTCGGTGAGTAGCGAAGTGGAATACGAGTAGAGGAGATTGCTAATTTATACTTTTTATTCGATCACTGTTAACCCTTTCTCTACGAGAGAAATATTTTTTGGCATCTGCATAAATGACCAGTGAAAGGTATTTACTTTTTCTTCGTGTAGAATTTGCAATTTGTAAGCATCCTGTAGAAGAGATTCGAGCATTCGAGAGAAGAAATTATTGGAAATTAGCCGTGTGTCTACATTATGTAATTCTCGATGAGAAGTATCGATACAGTCGATGTACGAATACAAACATAGAGAAGAAGGCGTGAACGATCACGTTCGTCCTTGGCAAGGGTAATTTATGCGGGATTTGTCATTACGGTCCAAGAAAGATCTAGCAGAGGTAGCCGCGCCAGTCACGCCTATCCTCGAAAATGGAAGATCGGTTAATTAGTTACCGGGTTGGTCGATCCATTCTTTTGTCTCCATTTTCCCGGATATTTTGATAGTATCTGAAACTCTACCGCGTCGTTTTGTCGGTAGATTGTCGATTCCGATATAGTGTTCGATGGCACAGACATCGTTCTTTTAAGACAAAGAAGTTCCGCGACTAATAAAAATTAGTAAATTTTCAAAAGTAATGCACGACATCCAATACGATGAGGGATCGAGTTAAGAAATAATGCATTTTTCTAATGTAAATTCGAAGAAAAATTCCATAGCTGGTATTCAGCTACGCAAACATCTTAGGATCCGAGAAACGGGCGGTTCCGCAGGAGTGGTTCCACGATTGTCGCTAGAGTGGTCCCATGGGGCGTCTAACGAGTAAAAGTGAGCGTTCGCCTAAGGCCTAAGCTGTTACGGCTAACATAATCTCTTTCGATTGTAAAAAGAAAAAAATACATGAACTTTGCGGATCACCGGACATCGTCGACAATGCCACACCCACGCGACGGTCCCGTTTATTTATGCAGCCGCTTGTTATTTTATTTCTCCCATCGACTCGCGATCACGAGAGACGCGCTTTCTACTTCGTTGCCGACAGAACACGAGATTCAATCTCGTGGCAATTATAATTATTTATTTGCTAATTAACCTTTCGATTGAAAAGCATTTTCAGCACCGCCAGTGCTGAAACGTGAAACGATTCTTTCGCTTGTCCCGTTCGACTTACATAATTAGGAATCTTTGGCAATATCGCGCGTGTATTATGTGTGACGAACTACCATAAATAGTATATTATTTAATTGAAGGAAAGATCTCGGTGTAATTACCTGATTTTTGCAATTCTGTTAGCTGCGAACGTTGCCAAGGCCAATGATATGCAATTGCACCGACGCGACGAGGACGCGATTGCCGAGAGATTCCAGCGGTTCGCGAGTATCGATAACGCGGCAATTTCTTCATTTTTCAATTCGCAAATTACGGAGTTCGAGGTATTCGTATTTCGAAATTTCTACGTTTGATACCGTCTCGAGATGTATCGAGTCATGAAATTTCTCCCGTTCCACTTGTACCACGGTACTCGGTCCAGCTTGTATACCATAACGATAACGATATAATAATGACAACGTCGGTAGTGGGTTATAAGTTCTGATGCATATTTTTTATAAGGAAATGAAAAAGAAAAGTTGCCAGGATCATAAATGTCCACATCCAAATAATGTTCGTAAGTAACAGTGTTTAAAAGTTGCAATTCCACTTTACACGCTTCCTTATCCGTTCCGAATTAATGTCGATCATCATTACCGAGCGGAAGATCGATCCATGTTACAAAATTTATCGAAGGGGACACGTTAATGGGTCGCCGGTAATTATCGCAGGAAGAAAAAGAAAACTTGTCCCAGCCGATGATCAAAGCTCGTAACAGTTTCCTTTCGCGTGGAATCGATTACTTTCGTTTTTCTCGTCTCGAGTTCGCTTATCGTCGAACGCGGCCGTTCCCGCGATCGCCGATCACCGAAGGTCGAAACGCGTCGATGCATCGTCGAGTCGACCTATCGTTAACATCGACTAATTGTCTGCGTTTACGCCTTTGCGCGGTGCTCGTTATCGAGCCGCGAGCATCTTATTCTCACCTGTGCACGTGCGAATAGGCAATTTATCAAAAGTTTCAGTCGATCGGATCGGTTCAAAGCATTAACCAACTTCGAAGCGCTTCGACTTCTAGACGAAATTTTCCCGATAACCTTTCGCCAGATTATTTATTTGTTTATTTCGCCGAAGGATACTACATCCTTCTAATATAATCGGTAATATAATCAGAGCGAAGAAAAGACGCGCGATCATGCGTCGTGTTCGTCGTTGGCCACCGATTCGAGCATTCGATTTACAATATGACTTTTATCGAACGAAACAAGAACAGATACTTTTTGAAAATTTAACAAAACTCCCACGCAACGGGTAGACTCCATATTTCCAGAACACGGTAATAATAGACGAGAGAGAACTGCTGTAGCCAACGGCGTTTCGCTCGATGCAAATGCATATCGGTACAGAGACATTTATCCCACGATATCGACACGCCATTAATTGCGATCGTGAGGATCGACGTGCCGCCATAGGGTCACGACGATGCATCGTAATGTAAGGCTTGTCGGTGCATCGGGGTGTAACGTTTCACCTCTCGCTTCGTACGTAACTCGATTACGAGTAAATTGCCACTTGGGAATCTGAATTCTTGTTTATCGTTTAAGTTGATCGATAACTGTTGTCATTTAAAGTTCCCGTTAACATTGCGCTACCATTCTCTCGCTTATTATTCCAATAATTTTTATTAATTTCATCAATCAGAAGTTTTATTATTTTCATCGAATCATTTGCTATAAAATTATAGGCTGAAAATTCTACTCTTTTTTATCGCATTCGAATTGCTCGAAAAACTCGATCGATCTTCGATACAGGTTGAAAAACGACTCGGCACCGTTCATTCGAAAATTCCAGCAAAACGATTCGCTTTTGAGAAGCGTCTGTTTGAAACGAAGCCGATTCGTTGGTTAAGAGGCAGATGGAGTAAAGTGGGGCTGAAACGTTAACGAAGACGTCGAGGATGGCGACACGGTCGATCTTGGACGTGACACCGGCGTGGATAGAACGCTCGCACGGATGCGCCTTGGTGCTTCTGATAATGCATTAACGCCGTTGGATCAGGAATATTAGCATAGCATACGCCCATCGCGTTTCAATTGAGAGGCAGCAGCCCCTATGGAAGCAGAGACGAGGAGAAGGCGTCCCAACGTCTCTTTGTCATGCTAATACGGCCTTCCATCCATCCCCGGCTGCAGAGATGACTCTGCATCGTTTACGCTACGCGGACGTCGACGATCTCCCAGAGACAGGACCGAACGTCGAACGGCTTCCGGTCGTCCGGAATTTCCTGCGATGAGTTCGCGCGTTTTACCGCGATATTCGCTACGAGAGTATCTTACATTTTCTATGGCTTCTAGGCACCCACGAGAAGCAAATGATTTTTCCACGGATGACGAGAATGAACGGTATCGCGGCGAACGATGTTAAAATATTAGAATAATAGGCAAATTAACGGATAAAAACGTTGATTGCCATGTTACCTGTATCTGACTGATATGTCCGCCTCGATATCTTTGCTACCTTTGTCGATACGAAAGAATATATCGAGTGAAAATCGTTTGCTTCGGAACGACAAATATCACGGTTCGCGACACGAACGACAAATGCTCTAAGAATATTGAATTTCCAGCAAGAATCCCGAAAATTCTGGTGGCACCGATCTCCTCCCGTTCACGCTTCGCGTCGCGGGTTCGTGTCTCCACGGTCTGCCACCCCTTGGAACAGTCTACAGTTGACAGATGACACCGGTTTGACAGTGCCCTGCGCGTTGCCATTGTGCGAAACCGCGTGAGCGTGCTGCCTTGCCATTGTTGAGACGCGCTGCCTCTTCCTCTCCTCGTTTCGCTCTTAACTTAGACGCTTTCGTTCGCTGCTAGCAAGTCAATCTCTGCCATTTTCATCGCGAACTTTCCCGCGATTCTTGCCAGATCCCACGATCGTCTAACAGTCTAACCGATCATCGTTTGCATAGTTCCATTGCTCTTCTATTTATCGTACACATGTTATATAAAAAAGATAAGGTACAAACGTTATATTTCTCGAATACTCCTCGAAGAAAAATCTAGCGAGGTTTCATTATATTTTATTGATAAAATATATTTATCAAAAATTTTTCTTTTAATCCACGATGTTTCCTTTCTTACGAAATCTGAAAAATCTTCGTTTTTACCCAATTTTTATTTCGCTATTATTCGCTACCTCTCAATTACGCACAGCTTTCCCATCTCTGCTTCATCCGACGATTCGTTCGTGCCTTCGCGAACGTTTTTTTCCACCCCCCGGTGCTTTCCTCCTACCCTCTAACCGCGACACGAGTAAATGAATAATTTAACGACAGAAACAGAAGCTCGTGGAATGCGCGTTGGTGTCACGCGTGTTCGCGAGAGTGACGTGCCCCTCGGTTTTTCGCTCTTTTATGCGAAACACCGACCGTACGAGGGTGGCTCTGTTCCCTATTGTGTATCTGACGGGGTACGTTTGCGGTCTGTGTGGCATAAAGAGATACTGCGAATTCCGACGCACGGTGCTTCATCGTCATCCTAACTGTCCGGAATAATCGTGTCTCATTCGGTAAACAATGATTTTCGATTTTCTGCAAAATATCGAATCGTTACCTTTATGAACTTGCGAATTCACAAACGTGTAAAGTCCATCCCCTCGACGCGGAACTTAGAACAAACGAAGCTTGCCTGAAACTAGTATTTCGATCCAAAAGTTGTAATATATCGGTATTCTAAATTCAAAAGCAAAGATTCGAATGTTTGAACGGTAAATTCGAAAGCAAAACTATGACGTTTTTCTTGGAAATTAGACGAGCGATGTTTCGGTAGGCTAACTAACCGTGACCGCCACATCGACGCGAAAAATGAAAAAATTCTTTCCTTTCCAGCGTTTTATCACTTTTAAACAAACCGTTTAGAAAGTCGTATTTTAAATGCTTCGATATACTCGGCGACATCGAAAGAGAAAATTCATAAGGGAGCATTTAGTACGGTCGTTAAAATTCTGGAAAAGTCGTAAAACCCAACGTAGAGGACGCTAAGACGGCGGTAGGGTTCCTTGCCACCTGGTGAAGTGGCAGGAAGAACGAGTTTATGGAGGCAAAAACTGTACCGACGACACGGCCTTCTCTTTCTTCCTCTTCTGGATTCCCTTCTGCATCAACGACCACGCGATTACTGTTTCTTGTCCGATTTATTTCGTTTATCCCCCTTCGACCGATAGACCACACTCGTATCTTCGTTAATAAAGTTGTCTCTGACAGGTCCAAGGTTCGTGCAGCGATTCTCGATCGCTGATCTGCGTTTCGAACGAAACGAAAAAAAGGAAACGCGAATAATTTGTCGATAATCGACGTGTCGTAAAAGTGATTTCGCGAAATCTAAAGTTATACGTAGAGCTGCATGCGCGAAACGTTCAGATATTTGTTCGTTTCGGACCGACGCGAAAAAGGACGACAGGAGTGGCAAGACGGCGAGAGAGGTTGAAGAGAAACGCGGTAAGATTGGAACATTACGGATAATAAGGGTATTAAAATGTGGAATTACACCGTGTGCAGGATCGTCTCGCGGAACACGAGACAGATTTGGGTCGTTCGTTTTACGATCGACGACGTAGCGAGTTAGGTACATTGGTAGAGGTCGTGTGCGCCTCCACAGGTGTAACTAGCTAGATGGCGAAGGTACGAAGGGAGGGTGGTTCGCGTGATGCATATTTTTCATGAACTCGCCACCTTCCGTGACACGGCCGAGTACGGCCCTTCTGCGAACGTATCCGTTCACCCATCTCCGGCTACTCGTAAAGCGACCTTATTTTTTACGACTTCTCAGTCACGATTAGCGGAAAGAAGCGGAATGAAAATCGAAAGACGTTCGAGAACGGAGGCATGACTCGGTAAACGCCGGCTGTGCACGAACAGCTCGCGCTTGCGAAACAACCTTCCACGATCGCTTCTTCGTCTTTTTCTTTCTATCCTTTTCTTGTCTTCGCGCCGCTCCGCGCCACGTCGCGCCGATCGAACGTTTCCCATCCTCCTGAATTCTTACGGACGCGTCGGACATTGGACGAACGCGAACTAAACTTTATTTTCCTGATATACCTTAGGAACGGTTCACGACTCGTAACTACTCGACCAAACGATCGAATCGACGTAACAGCGACTTGCCAACTTTTCTTTCGCTTTGGTACGCGTAAGAACGGTTGAAAATTAAAGAAAATCTAACCAGTAATGTACGATAATATGAAATCGATACGCATAATCTGCAATTATATTCGATTGCTTACAATCGATTTTACTCTCTTTCTTACTACTCGATTTCGGAATCTTCGGAAAAATTTTGATCCGGCTGTTAATCGATCTTGATATCTTGGTACGTTTATCCGTTGCGGCAAACAATTTGTGTTCTTTACGAGTGAACAAAATGAACAACGGGGCAAAAAAGACAGCCGTGAAACGCTAATGAACGCTCATGCTTGGAGCTTGTCAGGCCGCGAGCAATTCGGTATTCGATGAACGATTAAGTTAATCGACTCTGGTCGCGAGAACATCCCCTCCCAGTCAAACAATTATCCGTAAACTTACACCCGTTACAACTCATACGACGTCCGGTCACGAACACGTCACTGGTTCGAAAGGTCTAATCGTTTTGAACCTAACATATACACCGTGCATATCGTATACGTGGAGTTTGATCGCAACGATCGCTGGAATAATGATCTTTTCGTTGAAAATATAGATCGAAAACGAAGCATAAGTTTTTTTTCCTTGAGCACATCGTTTTGGAAAAAATGAACCGTCGAGTTGTCGCTTCGAAATCTCTGTCGTCCCCTCCGGACTCTACAGCCATAACTGGCACTTTACTTTATTTCCTCCTCTCACCTTCTATTTCTCATATTCTTGACCTTTCCTATAAAGGGATTTAATAGAGTACCATTCGAAGAATCATCGTCCGACTAAAATTACGAGCGGGAGACAGGCCCACTGCTCGAGGATTTGTCCCTATTGTGTGTTTGAGAACGTTGCTTTCGCGGTAATCCCGGTCCCCTTGCCGTATGACACTTGTCACCCAATTTTATCGCATCGTTAAACCTTCCTCGGTCCCTGTATCGACATCGACGCCTCTTAATTGTGCATTTATTGCCCAAAAGGAATCTGGCCGTTCCTACCGCTTTTCGTTTACGATCGTTAAAATCGCTGTTCCGAAGTAGGCAGAAAACTCGGTAACCTCGCTTTTTGGTGGAAAACACGATATCGCGAACAACGGTTGTTGGTCTCTCTCAAAATTTAGCTACTTTTATTATTTTCCGAACAATCGAATGCGTTTTACCTAAATATTTCAAATCATTCGCAGTAGTTTTTATTTGGAAAATGTCAGAGTTCGATGAATAAAAAACTCGATTGGCAGGTGACGGTATTATTAATTGTCGGACTATTCATCGGTATATTTGTTGCAACGGCGGCGTGATTTAACGATCGAAAATTTTGCCGCGTCTCGCAATTTTCGACCGGTGTCCCGTTACCGAGTCGAAATTTATTGAAGGGTGTACCGCCTGGCCCCCATTGTGGACCGTGCCTCGTAATTAAGACCTTCCTCGAAGGGCCGTGCGCTAATTATGATTACCGGCGCGTGCGTATACACGCAACAACACGAGATTCGCAACCTCTGGAAACGGCATTTTTATCGAAAAGCAACTCGAAGGTAAAAGCAATTTTAACGTCATATTTATCATGACTTTTCGAATTACAATTTTATTTCCAACACTATTTGTATAAAATAGACTTCGACGATTCGTTGCCTTCATTTTCTCTCTCACAAATTAACGGTTTCTTCGCATCTACGATGTATCAATGTCGATGCTTGAAATTGAATCCGAGTCAAGAACATATTATTACCGAAATTGTTTCGAGCAATCGTAGTTTTTCAGAATAAAGTCATCGTCCAAAAATGAAATGAAATGTTATTCATTTTTTTGTTCGTCGCTGGCAGTAAGTTTCTAATTTAAGCATCCACCGGACGCATCTTTAAACCATTAATTATCAAGAACGTACATGACCTATTAAAAATGTTAATCTTGTACATTTCTTTTAATACAAATTTGTCAAGCATTTCTTGACCGGTTCAACGCATTTTAGCCGTCTTTACAACTTTCGAGTTTCCTTCTTTTGACCACCCTATACATTCACCGACGATCATACTTGCTACATTCTTACCGGCTGCCGTCTTCGTCTCCGTTGTCTTCCGGCCAAATTGCTTCGTACAAATTGATATTTACGGGTTATGTTAATTCCCGTGAAACCGGGCCTTTAATAAATTCTGAAATATCAATCTTTCGCCACGTCGCTTCCTCGTACAATTCGTTCGATCATAATGAAACGCTCGCACGCCTCGCGTCTTCTTTCATCGTTTCTTTTTTTACATTTTTTTTTTTTTTTTCCGAGCCTGTTATGCAGTCGACTCGTTCCACGGCTGCTGTCGCTTCGACAGCCGAACATTACGAGCGAAAAACGAGGCGAAATGTTTAATGTTTTGTTGATACTGTCAATAAAAGAAACGAACGATTTACGGTATCGCCAAACAAGGTACATAAATGTCGTTTGTGATCAAATTTTGTCACGATCGGAAATTATTACGTTACATACGCGGCGAATGAAAAAGAAGAAGAAACAAATGTATAGAACTGATAACGATCGTCCGGTAAAGCTGAACGTTAAAATCTCGAAATCGAGGTTTATTCGGTAATGTCGTGCATCGAAAAGAATTCGGGATCACGATCGAATCACCTGTTTCGGGGGAAACATTAATAAAGATATTACCGCTATAAATAATTAATTAAGAATTTTCATGCGGCGAAGAGAAAGGACAAAGCTAAAAGGAATACGAAACACTTGGACATGTCCACCTGGCCCGCAGACAATTTTATCGAACGTATTAATGCTGTGAACAATTAATTAAGAAACTACGAATGTCATAAGAATAGCGAAAGAAACAAGTCGAAACGATTTCAAGCCAGGAGAATATCACCTGCCGCTTGGAAATTTACGTAACTCGGCGACGCGACGTTGTAGCGCTTTTAAAAATAATATTAATACCTTATTTCTCTTCTCAATTTCTATATCGTTAAAAGAGCAAACGAGTTAAACGATTCGTCGAACGATAGAATCGAATCGGCGAACCGCAACGAAGACACGGTGGCGCGAAATTTTGCATATCAAAGTGTCCAGTAACCTCCTTCGCATCGGAGACATTAAAATGACCGTTGTAACGCAATATCGTCGATCGCTTTGTCACTGAAAGTGTCTGGCCACGAGAAATGCGATTACGCGGCCGAATTTCGGATTCACCCTCGACCACGTTTTACCACGGTATTATTCGTATTCGCTTTGTATCCCCGCCGGCGCGCAAGGACACCCCTCTCTTCCTCCTCGAGGGCACACGCTGAAATGCGCTTTGCGATTTAAATTTTGTCGCGGGACAAATTGCCTGACAAATCGGATTTTCACCGTGCCACCGCGACGACGATCAAAAGCCGACTGCCTCTTTCACCCTCGACTATTTTTTTTCTTCTTCCTCTCTATCGCTTTGTACCCTCTTCGCGAACCACAGATCCCTGGAATCCAATCGGTCGACTGTCCGAAATGGTTTTGTTCGAAACGTGCCGTGAAAATCCTCTCTCGAGTCGAAGAACTTCATTATCCGCTTTTGGAGCGTGTCTTCCTTTCAGAAAATTATCATTCTATTTAACAAGTGTATTTGCGCTCGTTCGTTTCTTGCGTGTCACCATTTTTTAGTAGAACGTACGATCTAAAGATTAGATTCATTTTCATGATTCTCAAGATTTGACGAGACCAAACGAAAAGACCACTCGGTTGCAATTTCTGGTGGGAAGATTTTCCTTCGAAGAAGGAACACGATAAGAAGAGTCGCGTTATCGACGTGGGTTGTAAAAGAAGAAGCGAAAAGAAAGAAATAAGATTCGATCTCGTGGAACGGACAAATTTGGCTGGCTAATTCGCAAAGAAGGTAACAAGGGCTCGATGGAAGGGATCGATCGCGTGTCTTCCGGTTGCAAATGGGATTACGCGGATCTCGCGCTTCAAACGCCGTTTTGTTCGACCCTCTGGCAACGACGAATTGACAATTGACAACGCTGTTACGCCAGTGGGGCCACGTGTTCGCAAAAAAACCGCCCCCAGTTTCGTCGACCCCTCTGGAAAGATCCGTGAAGAGCGAGCAACGTCACCCGCGAAATCGAACATCCTTTTTCACCCCATTACCGCATTTCTGGCAGAGCACGAGTTAGCCCCGAAGGGTGGAGAAAGAATTTATGCGAACCGTGTGTTAGAAACGGAGAGAGGAGAGGGATGTTTCTCTCCTTAGGCAATCTTTAAATTGTGCCGGCTGTTTCGATGAGAGTCGTAAAAGTTTATGCGCGTTACACGGTTGCCTCGATTTTCGATGACTGCTTTCCGCTCGAGGCCAATCGAATTGAGTGCTTGCAAGAGGAGGCGAACAGGAAGGTCTGCGTTACCGATACGTTGCTGTTACGCGATTTTTCGAGGTCGCAGAAATATCGTTCAGAGTGTGTAACGTTCGAGGATTCTAAAAATCTAGATCGGCAACTGTTCGTATTTTCGTTTTAGAAGAAAACAAGATATTTATAGAGTTCTCGATTTTCGCCTTAATGTACCGAATCGCTTAGAGTATCAGGATTCTTCGCGTACGAAAAGCAAGACTTATTATACTGTCCTTATTGTCGTTTCCGACAACCTGAAACGAACGTCCGAGCCAAAGAGCTAACTGAAAGGTCGCGTTACATCCTCCAGTCTCGAAAAAGCTTTTCATATCTCCCGTTCCCTATTTGTGAGATACTCGGGTCGTTGAAAAGGAAGACGGCACTTAATTAAAGCGGCGAAAGAATCGAATAAAGTGGCACTCGGTACCGGTCGCCCGTTCTCGAGGAATCTCCGGCGCATTGAACGTCGAAGAAAGCATCGCATCCTGTCGTGATTACCACGGAAGGATCGCGAATGGACCTTCGTTCGATCGGTCCTTTGAATATCCACCACCGAAACGGACAACCCTGTGCTTGCCAACATTTACGTTCTACAGTTCTTCGTAATCTCTCTTACATATCGCTTTAAACGTTTAAAACTTCCTAAATATTTGATAGACGATCGTTATATGCGTGAAATCATGATATTTAGATATCGTAATCAACGAGAGAAGCGAAACTCGTCGAATCGAGTCGTTACAATCGAGTGATCCGCTACCGTCCAAGCCAAACAGAAGAAAGAAAAAAAGAAGCCCCCAAATCAATTAATTGACGCTGTCCAAACTTTTACGATAATCAATTAACTCGAAGGGCCATCCTATACATTTCGCCCCCTAATTCTAAAAAGAAAGAATAAAAACAAGCAGCAGAAACAAGAAAATTGATCGAGAAACCAGGAAATCTTCCCCGTTCTTGGTTCACGGGAGCCGCGCAACGAGTTGAAATTAATCGGCGCCCTTCTTCTTTCAATGGACCACTCGTCGCCCCCTCTCGCCCCCTCACGCCCCTTGATTTCTCCGTCGTCCGTCTCTCGTGGGCATCGGGATAGGTAGTATTAATCCTGGCATCGTGGGGTCCCGGGATTATTGAAATTATTATACGGCAGCCAAGTGAAATCGGACCGAGCCGTAGAAGGGGGTTCGTTGTCAGGGGGCAAGAGGGGGTTGGCGGTTCGAATATCGAGAGATTCCAGCGCACAATCGCGTTTCTCCGTTCCTCTCTGTTTTCGTGCGTGTTTCTCGAAAACGGGGGTTGAAAGCGGGGGAAGGATGAGAACGGCTAGCCGAAAATAATGAGTCACCCGACTGGTCGGGATGCTCGCGGCCACAATACGCACCCCCGAAATATCGCCACCCTTGGCCCATGAGACGGTGAGAGGTAAATTGGCACGAGAGAGGGAAAAAAAGGAACTCGTTTTTTTTTTTTTTTTTTTTTTTTTTTTGGGGACGACGAGGAAGGGGGACGGCGAAATATCGACTATCGAAGGTAGACCGTAATCGATGGGTGACGCGTTTATTAACCCCCTCCGCGTGCCTCTGAAGTTCGCCACGGTGAAATTGAAGTCGAAACTAGCGTTTGAAGTTTGCAAATAGAACCCGAGCGTTGGGGAATCGAAACGATGACCGCGTACCTCGAACCTTGTATTTTTCGATCGCGTTTCTTTTTTTTCTTTACTTTCCCACTCCATTTTTTGTTTTTGTTTCGTGCCTTTTCGCAGAACCGATCTATGCGCGGGTTTTTAAGAGAAACGAGATTCGAAACATTTTCCTTTTACGCCGCGAATTACTTCGATAGGAAGTAAATTTTTAATTCTGCTTCTACGAAGATAGATGCAAAAGCGATATAAATCGATACAATAAATTTATGATGTCTGCGCCTTATAAGCATAATTTTATTACGAATACATGAATTTGTCGTTTCGAAAGCGTTTAGTAAAGCACGAATATTGATGCGACTATCAAGTACAACGTCGTGTCACGACGATTAAATTATATTCTATGGATATTTGGTATTTATTTTGCCTTAGCTTCTATATCTTCTTACTCTTAATTACCTTCGTTATCTGTACGATCATTAAACAGTTGAAATAGTTTTACGATCAGGAAACCAAGAAGCGTAACGAAAAGATATAAAGGGAAGGTAAATAGCTATGATTAAATTCTAGTCACCGTTATTACGCTCAATAAACAAAATGATCCGGTAGAAAGAGAGAAAAGTAAAACAGCTTGGATAAGTTCCCGATTATAAGACTATTAAAGAAAGTGAAAAAAAAATGAATTGGAAAACGAAGGAACGATCGATCGATCGGGTATCGTTCGTTTCGCTGGAATTCCAATGGTCGACGCGTTGCACGACACGTACGAGCGAACTTAATCGCCGGTAAACGCGCGTGCAACTTATAATCGACTTACGAAACAATCTCATCAATAACCCCCGTTCGACAAGCGTAATTTACGAGCAGACGTAAATAATTAAGCGAACGTGATCGTCGAAGCACGGCCAGGGAACGATCGACTACACGGCCGCGTGCGTTGTATTTTTCAATACGTCCACGGACAAGACAGAAGATTTCGCCTGGACACTCTTCGACGTTCTAACGAGTTACGTTGCCTCGACATTTTCATCGAATCGACGAAAACGATGGCCCGATGCGTGATCGGTGATCGGCTGCGATCGAACGAACCGATACAGCGGTACGACGAGATAGTATAGAACACTGAATCGATACAATAGTGGTAATCGTGAAACGGCAAAGTAACGGTAATGAACACGGTAAAATGATAAAATGAAGAAGATGGAGGAATAGCGGCACGGCAAAACAGTGTAAGCAACGTATGCGTTTGAAAAAATTCGTGATAAAAAAGCTAAACGAATAAAATGACGAAAAGACAGCGATAACGCGCTTCCTGAAAACGATACGCGACGAGAGAGAAAGTACATTCGAGCTGTCCGAGCAGCGATTTATCGATAATGAAATTTAAATACGCTACATCGGAAACATTCCAGCGTTGAACTGACCGGCCTTCGCGATCGTACGGAGGGGGTTTAAAGGAGAAAGGAAGCCGTTGATTCTGTGCTAGGGGTGCGGCCAAAGAGGGCGTAGACCTCGAAACCCTAGGTGTACTCGCAGTCACCCCTTTCTCCAGACCTTTTTTTTAATCTTTTGAACAGACGCGGGAACCGTTATCGACCTTGCCGCGAGTTAAGGAGGTCGCTTTCGACGAGTTACGAGAGGAGACCCCTTTTAGTCGTACCCTCGCGTGTCCTCGCTACGCTTCTTCGTTCCCCTTTCGAACACCGCTTACCTATTACGTCCGCTAATGCATCGCGCGTCGCGTCAATATTTTTCGTTTCCTGTGAAAATTTGCCGATTCCGGTTCACCGTTTTCCAACCCCTTCGTGGAAATTCGTTCGTGCAAGAAGAAAAAGGCGTAAGAGCGAACAGTCGTTGAGGTGAGAAACTCTTAGATACAATCTTCTAAATAGCGTTTCGTCGCTATAAAAAAAAAAAGAATTATCGGTAACTGGATCGTTAGCATCTACAAACGTTGATCGACTTATTTATTCATTCGACTACTACAAACGACCGGATAAAAAGTCAACAGAATTACAATTAAATCATGTATTCAGGATTACACGGAGCTTATCGTACGCGAGATCAGTTTCGTGTCGATTAATCGTCGCAACCGTTTAAACCACCCTTCCGAGGGAATTAATTCATCATGCAGCCCCCTTGAAACACAACAATCCTTTTCCCCGAGCCTCTCTTACACGTTATCAAAGTTTTCTCGAAGCGAACAGCACCGGGACACGACGCGATAATGAACGGTTAGAGAACGGGATTGCGAATGTCCGCCACTCACGTGAGATCGAACGTTTTGCATGGTGGCACGATCGTTCGACAGGTGTTCCCATGCCGAGGAGGAAGTGATTTTGTACGCCAGTTACCGTGCTAAAGTGTTAATGCGCGAATTAATATAGCGGTCACTTTGAAATGTAAAACGAACAACGCTTGCTTGCTTTCTTTCTTTCTTTCGTCCTTTCCTCTTGATGGATAACACGATTTTTCTTTGTCTTAGATCGAATCTTTTTTACGCGGCAGACTTCTGCTTGTAAGGAGAGCCGATTCGTTTTATGCGCTGACAAATAGTCGTTGAATTTTCATGGTGGTTTACTTGTAAATGGCGGATAATTTTCTAGCAGTATCGATTATTAGTCGTCGAGATAATTTTACTTATGCAAAATCTTTATGATTGTTTTTGTATTCGAAATATTAATTTCGTACGATATCAATTACGCGGTACCTTTCTCTCGATTAATTGGCGTGACGATGTCGAAGAAGTACGCCGCACCGGCTCTGTTTCCCTAATTAATTCGTATTGCAAATTTCTGCGTGGCGTAGAGGTAAGGGCCAGGGAACCGCTATCGCGATTTTTGGTTTCCTGCGACAAGCAGCGAATTCTTCGGGCAAGATATCGAGTACGTTTGCGTGTCGAAGACCGTCGAAAATCTACGCTCGAGCTTCGTGAGCGTAATTGCCGGCGCTGCGTGTCCTGCGATTGCGATTCGTTTAATTGCCCACCACTCCCCGAACCACGATCATCTTCTTCCTTTACCCTTCTCGTACTCGACCCTTTTCGAGCTATCGTTTCGATTTTCATTCCTTTCGAGATGCCGCTTTGCCTGCGACTTTATTTACGCCTCATTTGCTTCTCCGTAAAATGTACATATACGTCGCCCGAAACGGTTACAAAAGATCAGCTTCTTGAACGCTTTAAACGAAATTATCAAGGACGCTTTAATAAAACTATCGAAAAATGCCGATTACGTACGGTATGATTTTGTCGTGTGGTAAGCTAAGCAACGATGTTCGTTATCGACTTATACAAATAACCGTTTTAAGTAATATATGTATAACTAATGAAATAAAATGAGAAAGTTAGATACGAAACTCCCGAATACACGACACCGGTCGTTAAAATATCGACTCGCGAGGTAGACGCGAGAATCCTTTAGCGGCAGGATCGCTTGGAAACGCGGCATCGAATCGGATCGAATCGGATCGGATCAAGTTTAAATAAGAAAAATGAATAGTATTCATACCTTGACAGTACGGCGTGAAATGTCGGCTCGATCAGCGTTCCAGCTCGATTTGTCGGCGTTACGAGTCTGGCTCTTCGGTAATTAACCGCGCGGCAATGCGGTACCGCGTCCTGAAACGGCAGTTGCAACATTTTTGCAACCCCGCGAAATCGTCGGTATTCGATCGGAATTCTGTCGAGAGCCGACGGCATTTACGTGCACGGGAAGCCATCGCGATTGGAATCTTCCGGCGGCTCCATTTAATTTTCATATTTTCGTGTCCCGCACGTTTTCTGTCGCTTGGCGACGTCCGGCTCCGCTTCCCGATACGTTTCAAAATAATTGCACGCGTTACGTCGATAGATTTTCAACGTCATGAAAATTCGTGGCATTCGTTGTTCGACGGTACGCGGCGAAAAAAGGAACAGTGATTTTTGTTCGAAGCGTGTGATGGCCACGTGATTGACAAGACATTGTATCGTTTCGATGACGAGGGAAACTTTTCGAGCGATATCGTCACATTTTCGCGAGCGCCTGTCACCGTTACGTTATCCCGAATTTCCGACGCACGATTTTACCTGCCGATAATCGATAGTTCAAAGGACGCGTACTATTAAGTCGCAACGTATCGATCGATCGAATTCGTCGAATCTAAATACAATTACTTGGTGGTTCACGCAAACGTTGCTTCTTTCGCAACGATCCACGCAATCGTCGTACTAATATCCATATCGTTCAAAGGCCGGCAGCATAAAAGACGAGGAAAGGAAAAATGTATATGGAAAGAAAGTAAAATCCAACAAACGACGTTAATTTCCTACATCGGATTCGCGTGTTCTCGTAACTTAGACCGCAAGGAACGCAAGCGTGCACGCTCTGCGCGTGCGAGTCGTTCGAAAATTGCAACGTTACACGCACGGTACGAATCACGTTGGTGAGATTCTTCGGCTACTCACCCTTGGGGAAAACTTGTCAACGATGCCGCCTTTCGACTGTTTCGTAAAAGAACCTCGCGGAGAGACAATAATTCGCGAAGTATGTTTCCTGTCGGCACACGGTATCGTTCATCGGCATTCGTAACAGACTGGAATTATGTATACCTTACTACGCTCAGCTGCTGTGCCCGAGACGAACTTCCGCTTATGAAATCGCACGCTCTTCTCGTTCTCTTTCCTTTTCGTCCGCCTGATCGATCAGTGATTACGATTCCGATTTTTCCCCTCTTATCCTCCCGAAAGTTTCAAAATCTTGGCAATTGTACGGGAACGTGATAATTTCGGAGATGTTGCAGAAGAAGTACTATTAATTCGTGTGTTCTTAGAGGAAAAAGAATTAGCCACTCGAAGCAACAAGAAGGCAAGGTAGTTTGCCGGCACAGGAAATATCGATAAGCGAAACGATTCGGTGGGCGATATCGAATTCGCGGTTTCGCGAACGACTCCCTCGTGGAGATCGGTTAAAATCAGAAAACGTACATATCCGTTCTCGTAGCCTCGAAAGTTTCGAGATGGAAATTCGATCCGTGGCACCGACGACCCGGACACGGGCCGCGGGTATATATACCTGGAAATGAGATAAAGAAAATTGCGAATAATTCAAATCCAAATTGCCCCGGACATATTCCTCGGTGATTCGATCGCGTTCAACGGCGAAACGAAGAGTATACCGGGCAAAGAGAGAAACGGAGAACGGTGTGAACGAGAGGAAACGAGATTAGAGAAAGAGAGAGAGAGGGGGGTTAGTAGAAGCAAGGGTGAAAGAGAGAGAGAAAGGGAGGAACGAAGCGCGAAACCACTCTACAACTTTTGATATCGATGCATCATCTCGATCCTCGCACCGGCTTCTCTGATCGATTTTCATTCCGCGGGTTGCATGGCGGCTCGCTATCCGGGTGCTATCTTGAACCACCTCGTCTTCGACGACTGATAGCTATACGGTGTTCCAAAAGTATACATTTATGAAGATTAGTCCGTTCGAAGGAAACTCGTGTTCGAACTATGTCGCGGAACCATTTATCTTCGCAGAGTGGGTCCACCGAACCGGTGGGAAATTTCGTTGAATCGGGACATTAACAGATTCGATCGTTCTTCGACGATATTCGCGTAAAAGTTATCTCGAGACTCGAGGAGACGCGTGCCGATGGAAGCGTGGCTTTCTTTTTTCGCGTGGTCGCGAACGGTGAAAATTGGTTGATCGTTGAAAGCGAGGCCAGTCGGAGTGGATCGTTCGCGTGTGGTCACCGGACTTATTAAGCAAGTCCATTGCTCATCGCCAGGGCTCCGGCTTCTCGCGGTTGAACATTATAAATTTATCAGTGAGAAACGGGCGACCAAAAGAAACGCGTTGATCGAAAGATGGAGCCAGCCGGTTCACCTCTGACCTCGCCAAGTATTTCGATACACGCTCTCGTGCCGCGGAGATATTTATTGGAGATAATTATAAGAGCGGTCGTAAAGTCTTGGACGGGCCCCGTTTCTTTGCTGATATCTTACACGGCACCGTCGACTGGATACCTTTACACGTACCTTCGTACGCGCTCGAAAACTTCTATATCAAAAGAAACGAGAAGATTCGTTCTCGAAAATGATGCTACTCGCTCGCTTCTCCTATCACCTCTTCGATTTAATACTGGAAGACGTCCGCAAATTAAACGGACATCCGTCTACTCTCTTCACGATCGATTGTTCGAAACTTTCGGTCCCCGTTATTTATACTTTATCGAGACGATAAAGGAACAAATGTAATTCTTCTGGCGACAAGAGATTACGTGGCGTATTTATGCGAGCAGAGAAGTTTCAAGCGTGTAGATTGTGCGCCACAGGTGCACTCCACAGGTGCTCCGGTCTTCTTTCGGAAAGCAATCCGCGCACAAGATGTTGATCACTGCACGAGTAATTTCGGCGAAGAAGCGTTTCGTGTCCGACCTGATTATCGCGTTCTCTTTCCGCTTGTCGCAAAAATTATGCCTCTTCCCGACTGACGTGTTCATTCGAATCGTCATCGTTTTCAAACAAGTACATCGTTTTTCGTTGCAACGAAAATTTATTATTACGTTTCTTAATATTAGCTAATTAATATTAGTTTCTTAATATTAGACTAGACTCTCTGCAACGTTATTATTACAGCAAATCCGTCAACGAATAGAAAGCAAAGTCACCGCTGTATATATTAACGTGTGCTACGTTCGTCTAAAATCTAGGTGGTTAAAACGATCGGACAAACTGAATGAAGAAGCGACGTAATCGAAGAAGAAGAAGAAGAAGAAGAAGGTTTCGCACGATATCTAGGTTAGAAGTCAGCCAGGTGACGTCCATTTGTCTTTGCAGAAAAAGAAGAAACCACGAGCGTCGCTTTCTTACCCGTTAATTAAGCACAGTTACGGCCTTCGGTTAAATGGCCAGCGACCGTTTAATAATATCGCGACCAAGCTCGTGTCGATCCTCTCGACGCGACGGAGGGAAAGTGGACGTCTAGAATGGTTTCCTACCGAGTTACTTCGTCTTGCCTCTCCTACATACTGGTCATGGAATTGCAAAAACCGGACGACTCATGGGATTAACTCGCGGTCAAATAATTATGCAGCTAACGCGACCGAAGAAGGAAGAACGTAGAGTTACGTAATTGAATCGTGACATTATTAGAAAGGGATGACTTAGTCTGCTTTAAAAGCGAGCGTCGATTAATAGGTCTCTCGTTTGTCGAAAACAAAAGGTCCGATATTGTATTCCCTGGAATTATAACACTCGTAGAAGGTAGTTGTTAATAAATCGTTTTCTCCTCTACTATTGTGACTAAATGTGTCCTGGGGCATCCAGTTCCCGTAGTAACGTTACATTTTAACCGATCCCATAAATTTATTTCGCTATGATTCACGATAATGCTAGAGATAGCAGAGGTAGAAATTACCGTGGAAAGGTAAATTATGTTAAAAGATCGTCGTTTCTGGGTGGCTGTGTCTCGCGAAACAATGAACGACTTGGGAAAACGAAGGTGACAGAGAAAAAAGGAGCGGAGCGAACAGGGCAGGAAAGGGAATAGAGACACGGAAACGGATCGAAGTAAATGTTCTGTGAAGAGGGAACACGTGTATCTTGATCTCGTTAAGCCGCGAACTGTCGTGCGTAACGTAAAATGTAGAAAGGTAAGAAGGAAACGCGGAGCACAAAGTTTCGAGCGGAATAGTCATCGGGCGACGACCGCCGCGCCGCGCCGCGCCGGGCGGATCTGCGCTCGTAAAACGTTCGAGTCGCTTTCTTTCGTGGGTGATAGTCGAAATTTAACAACCGTATCATTCGGAACGGGTTCAGTGACGTTGCTTTCCTTTTGCCAAAATTTCTTTTTGACCGGCTCGTTTTCGATGACGGTAGCGAAAGAAACGTCGCGTCCCGATTCTTTGTTCCAAGCGTAACTTTATGATTCGAGCGAGTTCCCAAATTGATAAACTTAAGAAACCCCGAATCGACCAACTTCCTTATAAACGAATGTTCCGTTTCACCGTTACAAGCGTTACGAGCGATTAAACCGATAAGCTGGATTCGCGTAAATTGCTCTTGCTTAATCGGACGAGCAATTATCTTTTCGCGTTGATTTTTCCGCGAAAAACCACGGGTCGTGAGCCGCTTTCCCGTTACGCGGCGCGAATCGACGCGGGAAATTCACGCACGTGCGTGCACGCGCAACAAACGGCAACAAACGCCAACGCGCTGCACAGCCGGTCGTTGGTTCCACTGTTCGGAGCCAGGTCACACGATTCCTCGTGTACACGCTCCGCTAAAGAAGCGGTCCGAATGGAAAGGATAATTAGGCGAATCTCGGACAACCTACCTTTCTCCCCCTTTTCCTTCACCTACCCCCTCCGCCTTCTTTCGCCCGGTGTCCCGTCAAAAATGTTTCTCGTCAGCGAGATAACGTTAGTTGATTCGAATCGTTTTTACAGTTGCACGGAAATATTTAATTAAACTAACTGCTCGGTTTCTCGATAATTAAGGAAGCTCGATACGATTTTAGACAAGTTGGACAAGGTTGCTGGCCCGTTAACTTCTCGTCGAAAGCGAAATACACGAGGGGTAATCATTTTTTTCTTTAATTGTATCGTTAATTGGGACGTATCGTGTCTAACTTGTGTCCCGTACAGGATCTATTAATTCTCCTTTGTCCGCTGCGTATTATACGCGAAGCGAGAAAGACTGTTTCGTTTTCGAACGATCGAATTGAACGAAAATGTTCGCTGGACACGAATGCAGGAACACGATTTCGAATTACTCGTTATCTTCCTACAGCGATTTCAAATATCTGAATAATCTGTGAAGAATTTTTTTGCGACCGAAGGTGTGCGGGTATTTTAGCTAAAATATGTCGTTACGATAAGGCTAATCTGTCCAGAAAGGCTACTGTTCGCGGTGAAAAATGTTCTTTTGGTCCTTAAAGCAAAGAAAGTCGATCGAATCCGGCCGTTACGGTCGAAGGTATTCTAGAAACCGTGCAGCAGGATCGATCGGGCTGTTGAGCCGGTCTCGTCCTTAATTCAGCGTAAACGGGGAAAAAGGAAAGGAAGAGACATCGACCCGTGGCTGCTCGGGTGACCGCGTCCGCTCGCGTTACGCAAGCGAGTCACAGTAGAGCAGCGCCGATTCCGACGCAGCGGCGTGTGAAAATGACGAAGACGCCTGGCGACGAGAAGGAGGGCCCTGGGCACCGAGTCCCGAGCTCCGTGATCGTCCAGGAATCGCTTTCACGGCACATCCGACTGCTTCTCTTCTCGTCGTTGAGACATCGCGCAAAACGCGACACGCTCGACGAATCTCGCCGGACACGGACGGCCGAAACTTACCTCTCGTTTCTCCTTTTATCCCCCTGCACAATGGGCTCGTTCTCTTTGGCATCCTCCTTCCTCCATTATGCTAATCAGCTTCCTATTTCTCGAGCGAATCACCTCCTTTCATCTGCGATCGGCTATCGTTCCACTACGCGGACGCTCGATGCGTGTCACGAAAAATTTGGAACTCTCGTCGAGCGTCGAACGACTCGAGTGACGTGTAACCTAACCGAAAGTAAAGCACGAAACATGCATGTAACAAACAATTGGAACCCGCGTTTCATAGCGTTATAAGTATAGTTTGAGAAGTGGACCAAGGTGGATTGTCGCCGTTGAGCAAGGAATTCCAGCGAGGAGTAGCGGTGACTTTTATTCCCGATAATGACAGAGCGCGAACAAAGTGGCTCCAGCATGGTACGTGATCAATTTTCGGCGGTCCTGCCTTTCGGTGATATAGCAGCGCGTCTAACTACGATTTCGGCGTAATTATATACGTCCGTCTGTCCCGACTGTGTCCACGGTCACAACGTCCCGTAAATCGCTTCCTTTTCTTTCTACGGGATTGTAAAAATCTTTTCTTGAACAAAACAAAATATGATCGTTCAGTTTCGTATCGAACGTAACGGTACGACTATTCGATTAAACATTTTCAAGAAACGTTCCCGATGTCGTTTAATTTGTTCGATCGTCGATCACCGATACTTTTTCTTCTGCTCGCGAGCAACGAGCGAGCAGCTGCGTGACGAGGCGACCGACAGTCTTCCTCGTTCGCGGTGCCATTCACAGATAACTCGGTCTATCCATCCGTTGGTCGCGTTGTGTCGCATCGTGTCGGGACAGTTGTCTCGATTCTGGGTATCGAAGGAACACGGAATTCTAGCCTCGATTCGAAAGACGAGAAGAAGAAAAGGAAGATGGGATCGAGCACCAAGCGAGAAAGAGAGAAGAAGCCACGGGCAATAATGGTCGATGGTTCGCCAATTACGTTCGTCTCGTGGCCATCTGCTCCTCTAGGAGACGCGATGACCACTCATCCTTCAACAACTTTCCAGCCTCCTTCGCCGGGGGAGTCTTCCAGACGAAAGGTAGGTTTCGTGGCATTTTTCATCACGAAACGAGGAACGTCGGGTCGAACGTGACCGCGGTTTGTCGCAACGACCCGATGAAATTGATACGGTCGACTTAGCCTTAACCTTCTGCGGTTATGTGCCGAACCTGATTCAACGGCGAAGCTTATTAATAACGTCGCTTCGTTTATCCTGATTTAATCAATTATTACCGCTTCTGTTAGATTACGAGAAGACTAATAGAACGAATCTACCGATTCGAGGACGATCAAAATTTGTCCTACAAATATATTGTTAACACAGATGCACTCGCTTGCATACGCGTTCAAACACCTGTTAGCAATTTAATGTCGGTGGACAGCCAGCAGAGTACGGTTCTATAAATTATGATTACGCGATTCGCCAAGTCTTTGATTACCAGCCACTCTTACCAGGAGTTCAGTTAACCGTGATCCATTAAGTAACCAGACACTCGCTTTGATGCCACACACACGCCATACGCGTACACGCTTCGTTGTTATTACACGGTTGAAAAATACCTGCATTCGATTAGATCGCCTAAATAAAAGTTTGTTGATGGTATTTGTAACGCGAACCGTTTCGTGTCGCTACCGAAATAGAGCATTTCCTCGAGTAGGGTTTTTCGAAATTTCATCGAACGAATCTCGGTTTCGAAAATGGACATATTTCGCGAGCCACTCGCTCGTATGCAATTTTCCAAAGATCCTGTATCCACCCACACGGTATTCCTTTCACGACAAACGAAAACAACGTGCACGGTTTCGTTGTCGGTTCGCCGTGTCCCCTCCGGGTTCAAAGGTGAATCCGTGTCAAGAAATAGTTATCCTCGAGAGCTGTCGGCTTCTTCGCTGGCAGAGGGATGGTGGCAGCGCGTAAAAGTAACACCGGTGAAGGCAATTTCTTCGAAGGCAGTTCTCGACGTTGAAATACACGTACACCGATGTTTAAAGTGCTGCCCTTAAAAGCCTAGGAGCGCTTCAGAAACGTCCTGCGAACGAGCACCACGCGAAAGGGCAACAACATCGGCAACAGAGCAATCTGTGTATCGCAACCGTAAATACTCTTATACACGCTTCTAGACATTAAAATAAGATCATTGAGCTGCAGATCGATGCTTCTTAAGTACTTTTAAAAAATCGTTTATATGTATTTATCCGATTAGCGTCGAACAATTAATAGTAGAAACAATAAGTATTTAATAAGTACGATTATAAAAAGTATAAAATACACGTTGGATAGAGGCGCGCGCGAGCACGACTCACCTGTCCTAACCCGCGACCGTGTAAAATGACTTTTACGACGGGCAGTCATGCTGTCCCGGTGTCCACAGGAGGTCTGCGAAGAGGGCTGACCTCTCGCCGCAACGAGGTGTCTCGTTCGATTCCGGCTGACACCAATCTTCCAACACGACTCCGTAAACGTCGTATAAATTTTATTCGGTGCTTTTATCGCACGCTCGCGACCGTAATTTACGGCTCGTACAGGTTTCGACCATGTGAAAAGCCGCCACCGAGTGCCTGGCGATCCGCTTCGAAATTGCTAGTTCCGCGAAACGCACCGGGGATCGTCACAGTCTACTATCGCATCGCATTTTTCTCGTATACGTATACCGAATAAGTTAAGAGATTCCTTTATAGCGCAAACTTTCTTCTTTATCTGGGTGTCGTCGCTTAAAATAAAATTTTCATTCGTAAAATCGTTACTGCACACGAATATCGAATATTGCACACAAATATCGATCAACTACGTTTGGCGCGCCATCGGTGTAACGCGCAGCGTTCGCTGAGAATCCCTGCTGTATAAAATAATTTGATACTTTAATCCGCTAATCGACGCGTTATCTGATCGCGAGAACCCTCTATTCGATTAAAATGTAAACGGAATTGTTTGATAAATCTTCGTACGTAAGATACAATTTCGATTAGTAAGAGCGCAACTTGGCGCGAGTGGCAAAAGAATGGAAAAGAAAGCGTGTAAGCTAATTACCGCTCGTGCCGCACGATGAAGATGCACGCACCGCGCAGATGCATTAAACGTACATACGTACGTACAACGTCACGACAACTTATGTGCCGTGCTCGACAACACTCGCCGTTGATTTTACGAGCCTCGAACTGCTTACCGTTTTCTTGGCCTTCGCATTGCCGACGACTAATTGAGACTCGAGGTACGAAACCTCGAATCTGGCCATCAAATTAGTCTTTTTAATAGTGACACGCAAATGGAGTTATAAAAGAGTCGAACGCGTGTTTTGTTAAGATAGAATCGTAGGTAAACGAGCGCGCGCGGAGATAAATCAGCTTAAGGGTGAACAGTATGCAGAAAGTGAGAGTTTGGTGAGAGTTTTTAGAGAGCATAACGAACGCGTATAGTTACGCAGAAAAAGCTGGTGGAGCAAAAAAGAATTACGCTCGTTTCGTTGCCTTCGTTTACGTCTCTCGTTACGTTCGCTAGTCCCTCGTTGGTAAATGTGCAATATCGAATAGAACGGAAATAAGGGCGGTTCAGATTCCAGAAGCGTTCGTGCTCTCGAAGCATGAATGCGTGTACGTAATCGCGCGTGGAGAATAGCGAGCACGAGGCACGGTGTCCCCAGGTGTCGTAGCAAGATAATTTGTTGGAGGTGTTCGCGGATCGACGGGACAACGGCATGCTCGACAAGGTGTACGTCGGATTTTACGAGGCGGTTCTCGTAGCTCGCCGCTTTCTTGACAGGGACATTACGAAGCTGGCAGGCGAACCAACCAGCCAAACCGAGCCAAGCCAGTTGGTCACAGTGGTTGCTTCTCGCACGCATTTCCATACAATGGCAACTGCGCGCCATTTCCATACGCGTCGAGTCGCGCTCCTGGTTTCACACGCGCCACGCTGCTTTTTTCGCAACATCGCCGTGTATTTCGCCCCCGCGCCACACCGCGCCACGAATCGTCGCACCAGCTGTCACGCTCCTCTGATCTGGGTCAGCCGGATCGTCGTCGAGACGAAACAGATCTTTGCTCCTGTCACCGGTTTTACTCTTCGGAGTCTCTTTCCAAATTTCTCATACAGTTTTCCGCGAAATTTTCCGCTTTCGAGTCTACTTTGAAGCCGATACGCCGTGATCGATCGCCGTCGATACCATTTCAGCAACAGGGTCTTAACGACTTTGATCGAAAATATTATTTCCCTAACGACCTAACGAACAATACGGATAATAATGTTAGCAAGTTCTAGTCGTGCGAAATAAGATCAGAAATATCGTTCGACGCTCGAGACAGCTGCATCCTACCGTAAGAACGTTGTCGATAGCCGGTACGTTAACACCGTGGAAAGCTACATCAACGTGGAATATCTTATTGTAGAAATGAAGACGTAAGAACGACTAATGGATCCAGTCCCACGCAGTCGATGGTAATCCTTTGTTTTCAAATCGTATCTAACGAGCTGATGCGAGCGAGTAACGTTTGTACGATTCTTCTTGTTCAATTTATAAAGTTAATCGCTTTTCCCCTACCGCGTACATTTCAAACTGTTCTTTTTCCGTTAACATATGCTTCATTGTATATCTCGACGATGTCGTTCGCTATTCATTACTAACAATGAATATTCGCATCGGCGGTATCGCGGTGTCATCGTAGCGAGAAATATAATTATTCCGTGTTTCGCCCGCGATAATTCGCGATGACAGTTTTACGATCGTAAAGAAGAAGAAGAAGAAGAGAAGATATCATGCATAATTCATGGCTTACCGTACATTTATGCGTCTCATTAACTACCATTCGTTTCAAAGAAAGTACCAAAACGTGCTAATTAGCTCGCACGAGATTCAGCTAATTAACAAGGGAATGCCGTTCGTTAATAAAAGCATTAAAAGCATCCAAGATCAACATCAATCACCGTTGGTTTGCTCCGACGAATTCACCTCGGCTCCGCAGCCTTTCTTTTTTCGTGACGGAGGCAAATTAGTCTCTGACGAATCGCGATCGATGCACGCGGCTTTCTCAATTTGTCAATGAAAAACGATTTATGGGATGACCGATGTCGACTACGTTCCAGACTGTCCATCCTCGCTTTTTTACTTTCTTTTTCTATTTCAACCGTTCGTTGCGCGACTTTTCCAATTTCGTGAAAACATATATTTCCCAACTATCGAGTAACATCGGGCTTACAAAATAATAACGAGTAAACTTTGTCCGTATTGTAAACGTATTAAAAAACAATCGATAACTCGACAACGATGTCGGATCCATCAGCTTGGACCGCATTGACGGAATACGGTCCTCTCGTTCGCTCATTTATTATGCATTCGACGGTAGTCGCAACACGGAATATCCTTTCTCTAGCATCCCATCCCTCGACCAGTCGAGCAGCTAAATTCGACGAGACGAAGGGCGGAAACGATGCGAAGAAGCGGTGTCGTTTCCACGTACAAAAGCGTGTTAGCCGGTAGGAGGAACATCGAAAAAAGTAAAAACGGACCGACGCGACGCGACGGAGGGTAATAAAATTGGACTTGCGTCGCCCGCGAGCACGGTGGTCCCTTCGATGGCGTGTCACCCGTGAAACGTTCGAAACAAGCAATTTCTCCGAGAATCGTCCAACATCGACCAACCTGTTTACCTGGAAGAAAGTCTCTGGCAGCGCTAGGATGTTTCGCTTCGAGTTACGGCTTTTGGTCATTCTCGACCCGGATACGCCGCGCACCGGTTACGAACGCGCCGGAACGCGAGGCGGGTTAACCGACCGATGTAAATCTTTTGACTCTATAGCCACGTTGTACGGTCGTTCGGTTTTCTTTCTCGCGGACCGTTACGATAATAGGGGAATATGGTTTCTAGCGTGCGTGCTTGTAGAGATCGGAAGCGATCGCGAAAGGAAACGCGCTCTCGAACTAGGCTCGCGAGCAAAATTTCAACATTCGGAGAAATTTCAAATTAAAATTCTAATACGTTCGAGTACACGTTTTTGAGTAAAATAGGATACTTCGGTTAGGATACTTCGAAGTTGGGCGAGCGTACCGAGGGTTAACCAAAAACTGTCCGAACGTGTCCAAGTAAAAACTAGGAACACCATAACCGTCGGCGTAGGAAGGAGGCGCGCGAAGTAAGCTCGCAGGAACCGGACACGCGTCGTTCAAACCTGCTCGCTCGACAAGCGATGCGATGCGCGAAACGTTCCGCTCGCGAGTCGGTGACACGTTGACACGTGAAACGTGCCAGACGCGGCCCCGCCTCGTCCACGAGTTACGTTCGTGTGCATCTTTATTCGGCCGAATAAAGGATCGATCGAGCTCGAACGATATCGTGACCGTTGTGTTCGTCTTCCGGGAGGAGTCGCGCGATTTCACGGAGACTTCCGTTAATTTTCTTCCTATTAGCGGTCACGAATAGACCAAGCGACGGTCGGCCTTCTACCCGGAGAGACGAAACTCATTAAACGTCTGTCCGTTTGTCTCGATTGCAACACGCGGATCTCCTCGCCTATGGCGTCCGTCGCGGAACTTGTAAACGAATTAACGATGTATCATAGATCGCTACGACCGCCACGATATTATTCGCGTCACGCGGAACAATTATGCACTTTTCTCCTTCGGACAACGAACTCGCTTTACGAATAGTAACGATAGGGGAGATACGACAGGCAGTTTGATCGTTTTTGCCAGCCGTTTTAATTTCGTGTTTCGCTTTACGCCGTTTCACTTGAAAGAGGCGCGCTGACGCTACTGGCGCGAACGCGAACACGAATATATGTAGTCTACTGTAATTAAATAATGTAGAAGAAGAAATCGAAACAATTGAAATATCGTAAACCCGTGTAAGTACTCTGAACGTTCGATTACTTGTTCGTTCGGAGTTTAGAGTTTAGAACATATTCGAGCTCGATAATTTCCAATTCCCATAACGCACAAGGCTCGGCCACGCGTGTCCTCGGTGGTTGCACTTACCTCGAAGCCGGAAGCGTGTATTAACGGGGGAAGTACAGGCGTATCCTGGGACGAGCAACGAAACGATTATCGATAAATGACAGAAACCGCAGGTCGCCTGGCGTCGTGGCGCGCGTCAGTCGTGTTCGGAGCTGCCATATGTCGGCTGTCGGATCTGACGGCTAGGAAACGATGTTTCTTCGCTCGAACGATCGACCAGGATATACGATTCGAGAATGCTCTTGCTCGAACTTCCGTCGTGATTTTATTCTGTTCCTCCAATTATAGGCGAACTTTACCGATTCGTTGCATAAGATTCTTCTTCTTCGAATCTGATCGATCCAAATAACGTAACTCGCTGATACCACAAACGGAAATATCGATCGACAAAGAAAGATAATAGCGTGGAGGAAGAAAATTACTTTGGAAATAGTTCCTGACGAGATTCTCGAAGCACCGATTCCTTTCTGTTCAAACAAAACAGACGTTCCGACCAGTAATTTCGTCAGCCTATATTCTTCCAGACGACCGCGAAACGACTGGAACGTCGCCGGAAAGGTGACACGTGGCCGCAGTAATCGCTACCTATACAGCTCGATATTACTTCCGCACCCGCGTCTGGCCAACTCGAGAACGCTTCATGCCGTTTATCTATTCTCGGCTATCGATCGTCTCGACAGGTGCTCTCTAAAACTCTTTCACGACGCTCCTACTTACTTTCATCCCGAACGTTATTCGTTTCTTACCAAGCTTTTCAGACTCTCTGTACGAGATCGTTCGCATGGGTGTTCTTAAAACGTTATACCTTCGCACGATTTGCGTTAAATTGGAACGAAAGCAGCGTGTCGAGAACAACAAACCGCCTAAATAATTCGGGTCGACTCGTCGTAGCGCTGTCAGTCTGTGGGAAGGACGTGCGGGCCGGGGGCTTTTCATTTCGAGTCTCGACTTAATTCTCGTGTCGCACGCGAAAATGCTGTGGCGAGGAAATTAAGGACTCTCGAGGCCGTCACGGCAGAAGAAAAAAAGAAGAAAAAAAGAAGAAAGAAAGAAGAAAAATCCAACCAACAACGAACACGCTGTCCTACCCTCGTTTTAGCCCTGAGGAACGATCTCGTGCTGATCCCCCGACCGTTTCTACGCGAATTTCATTCTTTTTCTCATAGATTATCTAACATTCAGAATAATGTCGTTAGACGTTTAATATTTTTATACGACAACGATTATTAGACAGACGACATTTTCTATCTTTTATTCCCAATCGTTCCTCGATCCTAAATAAAACCGACAAATTCGGTTGCACCAAAGAAGCTCCATTCGTTTAAAAATCGCGTCCGAGAGAACGATCAATTTCTGAGGAGAACCAGTAAGGTCGCGAAGTCGTGTCCAAGGGAACCTGTTCCCGAACAATGCCATATTTTAGACGAAACCATACGGTACATACTGTCGAATGTCGCGGGTCAAAGAACGAAAAAAAGGGAACGAGGTTCCATAGAGAAGCTGAGAAAAAAAAACAGAAGACAAGGGCCCGATGAACAGCTATGATGGCCGCTTTCCTGTCGACCGGATAAAAAATTCAGTTTTAAAACGACCGGCCCCGGGACAACCCTTTGTACGGGACAGAAGGGTGCCCCTTCAGACGCGAGGGCGCTCACAATGTATGGGGCGTGTGTCTCTTAGCGTACCCTATTTACACAGCGACAGCCTCCGACTACGAGACAGGAGACTTTTTCCCTTCCTCTTTCGTACGAGTCCTCATCCCCTTCGAATATTGGCATGGACAAGCCCACCGTATATTGTGGGACCCCTCGAGCGATCCCAGCCAATCGGGCCACCGCATGACGATTTTATTATGAAAAAGCGAAACGCTAGGGTGGATCGAACCCCTTTGCGAAAGGGTGAGACAGAAAGAGAGAGAAAGAGAGAAGCTGGAACGGTCGCTCGTTTGCGTGTCTCGAATGTTTATCGTCCCTGTTAAATGTTCGTCCTTGTTGGGAAGGGTGGAAGTGGAAAAACGGGTGCTGAAACAGGGAGACGCGATTCAGCGAATCCTGCCGCGCAAAGAACTTTTTTTTAAAAAACTCTCTCTATAATTTAATGATTTAACTTTCCGAGTCGGTAAATCTTTCGCTATGCAGAATGTACCGTTTGAAAGCGTGCATAGAAATAATCGCTTTAAAAATAAAACTAATCGTGGACTTCTTGACAACAATTCTTCTGAATAAATTTTCTTCTCGTTACAACGATTGAACATCGTGAACATTTTAATTGGTATGCGACTCGCAATTTAACAATTTCTCTTGTAACAACGCAGCGATAAAAGTTCGCGAAAGAACGTTGGTTCGAGTGTACGCTAAGGGTGCATCTTCCGCGGTGTTTACGAAGCCCGCGAAAACAATTAGGAGTTGCAGGCGCCCCAGAGCGACGGGGTGCAGGCTGAAAAATCCCTTCGAAATGAAATGATTCGGTCGGAGGTTGCCGGGGGTACGCGAGTGTACACAAAGCCAATGGCCGGGAACGTGGAGCCAACGTCGCTTAATTATATCCCCGTAGCGGCGGAGAAATAATAATCCGGAACACAACAGTGGCATCCCATTGTTTCTCATCCGTCGCAGCGCGTTATTCACCGTGGGGTCTGCTCGAGAAGAGCAAAGTCGCCATCTTCTTTGTGATTGGTAACGCGTATTCGATACTTTTCGAGCAATACGATCGTTGCACAATTTTCAAAATTCATTCGGAATGAATTTTTTTTACGCGTACTGCCTGATCTTTTCAAACAATATAATAATTCCGCGTTATATTACAATAAAATAACGACTCTCGACTGGATGAACCGGGGTGTTTGTAGGGTGTGCGCGACGGCTGACACATGGGCAGGGAAAAGAGAGGGACACTAAGTATACAGATGCACGCGGGTACGAAGGGCGCCTAGCGAAGGTACTTACTCGCAACCCTGCTCGCACGAGTGATTAGCGATATTTTATTTCGCATGGGAAAGCACAGAGATGAGAACTAGTTGAGTGGGAGCTCGGTTCTCTCTTTCATTAGGGGGACCCTAACCCCTCCCACCCCTTTGCAAACCCCATTTTTCCCTGGAACCTTTCGCTGTCACGATGGCGTTACGTCCAATATCCTTCGACTCGGCCGACTGATTCAAAATGGACAGATTTTCGAACTATGGAGGACGAGCGTGATCCATAGGATAAATATACTTGACCCTAACGTTCGGAGACGAAACGCGCGAACATTTCTACGTTTTCGAAACGATAACAGCGATGAAATTTCATTGTTTGGAAAATTTAACGAGGCCGTCCTACCGGTTAAACGAGAAGAAAAATGGAGTCGATCTAATTTTCTGCGTTTCCGAGAGGTCTAAACTCGGAAACGCGTAATTTCGAATACTATCGAAAACGAATCGAAGCGAACGCGGGTCCATCGATAAACGAAAAGGAGGAGTAGTCTGTTCGTGGAGAAATCACTCGAGGACCCGAACGTACAATAAGCGAGAACCGAGAGGGGTGAGAAGAAGAGCTCCGAGAGGTTTCTATAAGAAGAAAATGAAACACGGATGAAAGCAGGGACTTTAATATCAAGAATCAGAATCCGCCATTTCTGTACCGGGCGTGGAATCACAGCGTAGCCTGTGTATACACGATACGCTCCGGTTTGCAGAGGCGCGCGCGTGTTACACGGAAACAAGTCGGGCAAAACTGGTGCTTGTTAGCAGCTGCGTAGCATCCCCCGCCAGTTACACAATGCCCACTCTCGATCCCCTGAAAAACGATGGGTGGATTAATGACGTCACAGGAAACAGGGAACGCACCTGGCTTCCAAAGGGACAATCCACCAATCGTCGCAACCCTCTTGATTCTCCGCGCCATCCAACGGCCTACGAAAACTATGGTGACACTGAGTTACGCGATACGCACACCCCCTCACCCTGCCATACGTGTTCGATTTCCTCCAATCGCGTCAGCAAACAACCCGACAAGCGTACGATGACGGATTGAAGAACCTCGGGGAAGTAAATTAGGGAGTTAATTGTAAATGAACCGACGAAGGGTTGGCGAGTAAATGAATTGAACAAATGCGGGGTGGGATTGTTCTGTTTCATGGACAGAAAGGGTGCGTTGCCTTTTTCGTGGCACGATGTTGTTCGAATTGTTTGACCGGTGTGCGTTATTCTATCGCGATGAGGAGTAGGTGCAACATTTTCTATTGTTTGCTATTTTTTCTATCGGACATTTCTATCGAAAAGGAATATCGGTTGGAAGAAGCCGATGTTCTTTCGACCCTCGAAGAAACGCGATTACTGGCTATTTCGTTCGATTTTCTAAAAACATCCGCACGCCGTCTTATAACGAAGCATTAATATTTTCCCCGGTCTTTTCTCCGTACGGATCTGCCCCCATTAGCGTACCTAATTTATGCATCATCAGCGAGCCACAACCCTTTACCCCTTTCCTGCATCCATCTTTTCGACTGAAAAGTTTCTAAAGATTCTCTCTCGGCTACGATGTACGAGGTTTGCGTCTTAATTACGCCAAGAAAAGGCTCGGCGCCCCGTCTTTTCAGTTTCAGGGTTGCGCAACGCGGAAACCGTTCTTGCACCCCCGCAACCCCTCGCTCAACCATCTCTCTTCTGGGTGGCTAATAACAAAGGGCCCAATAAACGGTAGGTAGCCGTCCGTTGGATTACCGGCCACCGCCACAAAGCCTGCCATAAATTCATAAACGTGTCGTGAAGTTGTTGAATGGAAAAGCAGTAGACGTCGCAATAAGACAATAAAATTCGGCTCTCAGACCGGGTAGATCAAAAAACAGTCGCGGGTACCTTCGAATCTTTCTACGATCTTACGTCATTGAAATGACACTTTCCAAATTCTATTAGGGGCTGTCCTTTTTTTTCTTCCATTCGTTTGCTACCCGTTTTTCGAGCGATTTAAATGTTTTCTACAATGGTCAAAGGAATTGGAAAGATTATTTTTAATTTGTCTATTGCTGTAAGTGCTCGAGAAAAAAACACTTTTAGGAAAAGCTTTACTAGAGCATGTAATCGTTTTGTTTGTTAAGACGCACTTTGGTTTACAAGAGCGGTTACACAAGCAACCCCATAAAGACAGACCATCGGGTCGGGGTTAGTTCGGGGCACCGGGAAAGCCCCAGTGACACTAAAATTCCTAGTTTACACCCGTAACCAACTTTTACGGCCACTTTGACCGTCGCCGCCATTGACGTCTCTGTCATTCCAATTAGGACGCAGTAAAGTTTTCCCCTGTTTTCTTCTTTTTTTGTTGGAATCCTGTTTTTAGGGTTGATTCTCTGAAGCTTCCTGCAAACATCCTCCGGAAGAGACCCGACGAAGGGGAAAAAACGTTCGTTTCCTCCTGAGAGACGATTATCGGTGACGGAACGAACTTCGTGTTCGACTAATTTTACGCTGAAAACGATCATCGACACATGATATCCTTCGTATCGGAGCGGTGTCCGCTGTAATGTTGCAAAATTACAGATTTTTTATAATTATACCCATTTTGGATAAAATCAGTGTTTTAAAGGACGTGCATTCCCCTGAATAACACCGGTGATCCCTGATATTTAGCGAATTCAAAGTATTTCTATTCTTGAATATACAACGACAACGTTAGAATCACGAATAATTGTCCGTTTTTGTGGCGAACGTTGGTACGCGCTCCTGCTTGTCGATGATTTTCCAACGAACGGCAATGGGAACAGGAACACGGGAACGAATCGCGGTTCGCCGCGGGGGATCACACGGAAAACAAGATCTCATCAAGATAGGTGGATGCTCGCACTCCGTTGCGCTGACCTGACGTCCTGGCCCCTGCAACTGCCATCCACCATTAACCGAGATCCGGGCCGGGGGCTTTTATAGAAAAAAACTGGGAAGGGACAGGAGGGAATGTTGAGATGTGGCTAGTCACCTTACACGTTCGATCAGTTTGTCTCTTTTCGATCACTCGGCTTCCTTTTCTCCGTTATCCCTCTCAACGTGCCTCTCTGGGAAAGAACCAGACTCCTTGGAAGCGGAAAACTGCCTTTGTTCTTGAAAGAACGGGATGCTAATTGACGATCTGGCATCTCGAAAATGAAGCACGATGGTACGCTATTAACGCGTCGACACACCCGGTACTGTGTCGTGTCTGACCACATACGCTAAATTTCACTGCAACGATCAAGCGTGATTAGCGATCACGGTAACGATCGTTTTATATTTCTATGTAAAAGATCAAATTAATCGCTGACAAATATTTCTTACGTACAATTCCAATCGCGCAACGTACAGTTGCAATCGTTTCAACGAGCGATAAACCCGAAATCGAGTGTCGAATATGGAAATTTGATGCGATCAAATAACGTAGAAAATATGTAATCATCAAAGTGTTAAGTATGACAAGTGTATGACAAGTAAGACTTTTGAGCAGTAGTGTACGTCCTTGTACACGGTGTGTATGGCCGGTCCTTATATCCGCGTCTCTCTGCCCCGTAATTACCGGGATCGGCCTTCACCGCGGCAATTTGTCAAGGCTGTAATAATCCCGGCGGACCTGTGGCATTGTATACATATCGGCAGATGCCTCCCACCGTTGCAGATAACATCAGCAGGCGGCCGTTCCTTCGGTACCATCGACTGCGAACCATCCATTTCGAGTCCATGGTACTATCATCGACTCGATTTTGACGCCCGCTTCGAATTCAACCCAATCGCTAGTTCGACTAGCCTCCTTTCCATCCAACCCCTCTATGTACAAATATCAACCGATCTCCGACGAAGAATGAAACTTTTCGTTAGTTAGAAAATAGTAAATTGGTCACTTTAATAAACCTCAATCTCGGAAGAAAATTACAATTGGTGCGTTATTTGTACCGCACGTCGTATTTCATGATCGTGGAAAAGTAATTATCACCTTCCGTCAATCGTTTCCGTTTCACCGATGATCCCGTTTCTTACGAGCCCATTGTTATTTCCCAATGTTGTTCCCTCTGCGCTGTTTTCCGTTCAACGAGACGACGATGAAAACAAACGGTCCGAGTTTTCCGCGGTGATAACGGCTACCGATGCTTACCACCTACGATCCGTTGATTAGGGGATTAATTAAAACCGAGGCACGGCCATAATAATCGTTCGTCGAGCCATTCTAATGAACTTAATTATCGGCTACGGGATCTCATGGAATCACAACACATTGTATGCAACGTTACACGACCACCGCACCGGTGTGTACGATGCAAACCCGAGGCTGATTAGTATTCCAAACGCCGCCGTCTGCTCGCACTATTTATATCCGTGGATCACGCGTGTGTACACCTACACACGAACGGACCGAGTATTTATATTTCGCTTATTAATACACCTATCGAGAATAATTGACTGCGAATAATCGGTCGAGAACGATCGAACTGCGTACGAGATTGATCGAAAAGTTGACGAAGGAGATAAAAGTGCGAGCACAGGCTAATCGCGTGGAAATAAATCGGAACGATCCTGACTATTACACCGAACGATACGGGACAAGTTTCTTACCGGTTTGGAAAACGTGCCAGGATAAATCGTGAAATCCAGAAAGAACGCGTAAACCTTCATTTTTATTTAATTGTATTATCATGCGTCGCGTTATCGCGTGTTGTACGTTCAAGCGTTGTATCGCCGTCCATCGAACGACCGAGCGTTAAATCGTCATACGTTGTAAGATGTAAAGTATTTAATAATATTCTCGTTAATATTCGGTCTACCATGTTTGCGAGCAAAGGCTCGTAAATAACTGTATTTATACAAATATTCCCGTATCACTTCCCAGAATTACCTGCGCCAAACAGGTCGTGCCTAACAAAGCGAACAAATAAATAAATAATTAATCTCTATCAACGATCGTGTTAAACCAAGCTCGCCCACGGAATTATCGCGACACTCGCGAGGTTAAATTTAGTTGGAATTTAGTTGGAAAATAAGCTTGTCTCGTGAATATTAAGGAATAGAAAATTTAAGAGAGGCTTGCCCGAAGAAAGAGCCGTTGCATGGTTGTTTCGAACATAAACAACGATAATCGTGGCATCGATTAATTAAATTTTAAAAGGAGCGACTCGCTACGAAATCGGTCGACGATTTCGGGCCTGGACCCGGTTCGTTCGGTTGTATGATAATCGGTGCGTTTGCTCTTTCTTGTAATTAGAAATTTATGCACTAGTTTGCAGACGTGTTATTCAAATGTGACACCAAAGTTCGGCCCGGCCGTGGCCGTGTATCGGGGCATAATAATATGCGATTATTTATGCTCGCCTCGACGCCTGCCATTAATTATCGCCCCTTAATGGGACACGGTGGACAACCCGCGTTACACATTGAAAAGCTAACCCTCCGACGTGTTTTCTCTGTCCTCCGTTATATCATAGAGGACCACCTTGTTCGAAGATACCGAATTTCGTCGTTTTTATTTTTACTTTTTACGTATTTGTTCGAAAAGGAATGTTTGCTTCGGACAAACCTTTACGTGTTATTTCCCATCGAAAAACTTTCAGTCGATATTTCGTTGATGGATAAATATTTTTGCGACAATTCGCTTCGATGAAATTGGCGCGTGTAATTTTCACTAAGGTATCTATAACGCTATCGGTAGACGATATATCGATTCTCGTTCCAGCCAATAAACAAGTAACTCCGGTTTCTCGCGTTGCAAAGAAAAATCGTTAAAAAATCTGTCGACGGTGGTTGTGGCGCGAGGAGAGGTCGCAGCTGCCGTCTCGTAAAGGCCATCAAGAGTTCCACGCAAGCGGTCGGCTTTCAGCGCGTCTTTTTAATAAAGCCCGATTCGAGATAGCGCGGTCAGTCGCTTTCGTTGGAGCTGCATGGCGCTAATGGCGCATCGAAAGACAACGGGGGGCGTGAAAGGGAAAAAAAGAGAAAAGTGGAGAGAACGCAACTAACCCTCTTCTCCTCGGCAACAACCCCGCAGTGACTGCCTTCTTGACACCGAGGTAACAACACCAGATAACGATCCCCGCCAACACGTATGCGTGCCTCTTAAACGTTTGTTACGTGGCGCGATAAACGCCGCGAGCTTTCGTTACGACATCCGCACAGATTTCGTTAATTCTCGCGCGAATAACCAGCCATCTAGATACCCGTTTCTATATTTTCTTTAACGATCTATTATTTTTCCGCGAAAATGTTCGAATAGAAAGACAACAACTCTTTAAATCGACACGGTACTTTTGAAGGGCGTCGATTAAACTGCTGCTGGGTTGATTTTTCGAGCATTCGTCGTATCGCGGTGTCCCCGATAGAGCTACCTGCGCGCCGAGCGGAAAGGTGCGAAGGGTCGCGTGTTTAACGAGCCATGACGTCGCTCTGTTCAGGATCAGATCGTTTTTCTCTGAAAGGGGAGGCGGGGACTAGAAAAAGGAACGTGTTCGCTTTCGAGACACACCCGTGGAAGAAATAATTTGAAACGGGCGGGGATCCTGATCAAGCTGCTACGATTTCGCAGTCGAATCGACCTTTCGTATCGTCGATAACGCTCCACCTGTCTATCGATTGTTCCAATAACGTTGCAAACCTCGATTCTTCCTTTCGTGGTTCCTAGATTGTTCTTCCGTTATCGATCGACGATAGCGAGACAGAGAAAGAGAGAGAGAGAGAGAGAGAGCGTGTCTCTCGAGATCCGGTCGACCTTTCTCCGTTCCCACGCGTGAAATCGGGACGAGGAATAGACGATTTCATCGAGCACACCTCGCCGATGCATTGTCCGTTGCTCGTTGTTGGAATATTACTCGCAGAATCGTTGGTTCGGCACGCATCGTACGGATTGATCGGTACCTGTAAACCCGTTATCGATCTCTCGTGATTCGCGATTCGCGATTCGAGCGATGAAAGGAGTTTCTCGATCTTCTCTAATTCGCTACGAGCCGTATGCTAAGGTGTAGTTTCAATCGATGTTTCAGGCTGTTCGATGGTAGGCAATTTGTCCGATGAGTCGATGAATAATTATGTCGTTGCTTTCTATTTTGTTAGGGAAGAGGAGTTGCGATGTTTTCGAATTAAGTCGGGACATAATTGAATTTGACAAGTATCGGATATCTGATCGTGTTCTCCTTATACGTTAAGCGTAGCTTTTAGATAAACACCGGAGAAACTCGATTGTATGCTCCGGTCTGAAAGGTAGGAAGTTTTTTCGAATCATTATACACGGTTGTAAATTTAAATAGAAAGAAAACTCGAAAGATACGAAGTAGGATTGAAACGTTTCGTCGAATTGTTTCCCGGAGCAGAGACAATTCGAATTTTGAGAAAGAAAAACCATTTGAAAGGTACGAAAGTATGTAAAAGCGGAGCCGTCAAGTTGACAGAACAGAGGAGAAGGATACGGAGCGGGTTGTAGGGAACGAGTAGCCTAAGAAGGCGATCGGTATCTTCACGCTGCGTGCTCGCGTTGCAAGAGATGGAACGTCGACAGCTTGACAAATTACACCCCCGTTCGCGTTTTCGCGAAAATCAATCACCCCGCCGTTAGCGTGTCACCTTTGCACTCTGCTGCACCGGTAATTGCCAGATTCTCAGCTAATTACGTTCCATTGCGATGGCGAAGCTTGCGTCTGCACAATGCAACCCCGATTACGTGTCAGTGTCAGCTAGCGATAACCTTTAGAGCAAGATCATACTCGCTACAATTTATTTCTTCCTTTTCCTTTTTAATAGAATATCCTGCGTTTAGGAAATAATTTAGGGAATAATTGTAAAGGTTTAACCAGACAAATGCGGGAAAAGCGAACGAAATGCATAATCTGTCCAGACCGCTGAAATATTAAATTTGAGATATTTATGGAAAATAAAGGAAACGAATCGTGACGGTAGTTTGAAAAGCAATTTCTTTGAAATTGCGAGATGCATTCGACGACGGGACCAATATTGCACACCTGCCCGCGTTCACTACCAAGCAACGATTCATCACTTGCGACGTATAAGCATCGGTTGTTGCAGCTCTTTGGTACGAAACAGCTAATTGAAAACCGCTGTTGCCCATTAAAGGAAAGACTCCGAGATATTTGAGAACGTGCAAGCTTCCGTGTATTAAAATGAATAACGCGTGTGTTGAAACGCTATTAGCGCTTGATTCGATATCAACTTGTTCCTGCAACTTGGTAATTTTAACGCGTTAACTAACGCTCCGGGACGAGGTGAATACAGGCTACCTTTTGTGCAATTTAACAAATAAAAAGTAATAAACTTGGAAAGAGTAGCGTTTCGATTGAGCAACAGATGAATCACCAGCGATTCGAGGTCTATTAACTCACTTTCAGTCGATAATTTCATATCATCGAGAAGTCTATTAATTCGCTTCCGCTCGATAAAGTGTTAATACACGAGGTACATATTATAACATACCTATTATAAATGTAATGAACGTCGCTTTCAAATTACGTTGATAAAATATTATTATTATGCATCTATGGCACGCGACGATCAAACGCGTAACGATGCGACGCGTGGCGATATAAAAGGTAATGTGCGACACTTTTTAAAGAAAAAAATCTTCCGACCTTGTTCGTACGAAGTAGTAGAGAGTAGAAAACGAGCGGATGCCCGATACGAAAGTGGCAGCGACGGTGTCCGTCTTGGCCGAAATTAATTACGCTTTCGAGAGCTGCAGTCAGTTTCAGAAAGAAGGTGCGAGCAATCGTTTCATCGAAGATCCTGCTGACGCATCCTGTATCGGCAGCAATATCCTCTGTGACCTCTTCGTCTGTGTCCGTTGCGAGCAGTGGGAAAGCCAGGGGCCAGGGAGAAATCAGGACCCGGTCTGTTAATAAAAAGATATAGCAAGACGATAATGCAGTCCCCAGAAGGTCCTTCGGAGGCACAATGGGATGTATCATGACTGGATGACACGGCCGTTTCTGTCAATGGCTACCCACCGGCTCGACATTATGCCGTAAGGTCTCTATATCTTTGCGAGTTTCTCTTTTTCTTTTTATTTTTCTTTTTTCGACATTTCGCACGAGTCGCGCGTCATTCGACGAAATTCGCGAAAACGGCCTTCGATCGTTTTCGACGGCTGTGACCTTTATTACGAACCACGATGTCTCGTTTCGAAAGCGATCTTCTTTCCTTATTCCTAAGAAAAGTATTCCTAATTATACCGATTATTTTGGAAGCTTTTCTATCTTTTAACGAAAGCAGCGCGCGCACGAAGAAAAATGAGAAGCTCGTCGAATCGATCGAATCGATTCGCTTCCGGAAGGTCGAATCGATCGAGAACGACGCGTAACGGGTCCATTCGCGATTAATATCTATTAGAAGGCGGAAGTTAGGGGCGTCGGTCCGCGGGGATGCTCTGGACGGATGACGCGCCGATGGCGTCATTGCCGGTCAACTACAAGTATTTCGCATTAGCCGTGGCGGCTGCCGTTAATTAATTGGATTAAAAAGACGTTAGGCGAATTGATCGGTCCATTCAAGGTGGCCATCAGACGAGATAAAGTTATTATTCGGCAGTATCAATTTGCGGAGCGACGCGTGATCGCACGGAGTGATCGCGTGCCGTCCCGCTATATCTCGCCTCTTATCGTTTCGATTCACCACCATGGGAAAAACTAGCGAACACGCGTTTCTTTTCCCGCAGTAACTTTCCCTTGCCTTTCTTGCTGGACCAGGGAGAGAATTCCACGACATAGCGCTTTAGTCTATGGTCAACTTAATTAAGCTGTTCTTAGGTTTAGAAAGGTATACGAGATTTCGATTCGATTCGTTCAAGTGGATTGAAAATCGATCTTACAAATTGAACGTTAACGAGGCGAGATAAAAAATGAGCAAGAAACGCCCGTTCCGCGCCGCGGTGGGAACGAATTTTCGTTAAAAGGCTATGGATGAAATTTCAAGTTAAACTTCCCTCTATTCAGGCTTCCTCGTGCGCGAGCGACAAACAAACGGAAACGACAAAGGAATTATCGAAATTATCGAAATAGCCCAGGACCGAGAATGCCACGCTGTAAACACACCGTATCGTTGCCACCGTCAGCGGGTGACTCCCTGCTGAAAGGGCACCCAAGACGCTTAGGACAATCGGTACCCGCTGTTACGAATTTTCGAAAACACTACGATGCCCGGAAAATCCTGGTCAACCTTTTGTTCCCCTGTCACCGACCTCTCTAGACCTCTAAGGGATCTCATGAACCACGAGTTCAACACGGAATAATCTTTCGGCCCGTTTCCCCCAACTTTCTCGTTCGATAATTCGCGATCGACGTGCCGTTGTTGCACCGATCAACGTTCTCCGAAGAACGCGTTTCTTCTGTGCTTCCTTTAATTTTCACTCAATTTTTTTTTTTTATTCTTTTCGAGGGATACAATCAAGCGACGAACATCTTTCAACGAGCTGTGCGCGGATTTGTCGGCTAAAAACGTTAAGCACGAAAGACAAGCTCCCAAAAACAATTGGTATTTATAATAGAAAGAAATTTGTCCTGGAGATTTGTCGTCCTAACCAAACACCGTGACCGCGAACGAAAAGTAGCAGCGGTGGCTGCGTGATCGGAAGACGTACCTGGGCCAGGGTCCCGAGTCAACTCGATTTATCTTCACCAGACAACGAGGGATTGGCTTCTGTTTTTGCTAGGCTGCACTGGAACACCAGTCTATCCGTTTAGCGTTCCGGTTAATCCAGGTCGCGTTCGTCTTTCGGTGAGTGCGGATCAGAAATCCGGAAAGATCAACGGGGACACCAACGAAGGACGTTTTCGTTTCCAGACGATTTCAACCGACAACGACGACAACGAAGACTACGAGGACGGCGATAACCCGGAGTTAAACCTATTATTATCGTGGCTCGTCTCCCGTAGTGAAAATGTCAAACGGACATCGTGCATCGGTGATTCGTTGCCCAAAGAGAATAAGGGAGAATAAGGTTGAATAAGGCGGTGACATCAAAGGCGAAGGGAAGACAGGGCTTTGGCGTTCTCGCGAACGTCACGCGACAGGACACGTCCGTCCTGTCGACCCGGCTTGTCCCAACTATTTTATCTGTCTGTATCTCGACCTGTTCCTCGTGTGTGCCCGCCACTCTTCGGCGTATCGGTGCTCGCGATCAAGATGTACGCGTCACGTCTCGTGTACTGCTTTTCGGGAATTTCGATCGTGTTTTAAGTATAGGGTATAACAGTGACGGGCAAATCGGCGAAGAGTTGACGGACACCGATGTACACCGCGCGTGCGTCGCCGAGACCCTCGAGGACCGACTTTTAAATCGACCAATTCCGAAATATGGAAATTTCAAATTTTCCTTCTGCCATATTTGTCGAAAATAGATCGTCATCGATCAGACAGCGAGACGCGGTTTCGTCGAGCGAATCGCTTTCGCGTTCTACCGACCGATCTAACGACCGAAGAATAACATCGCTGGTTAGTACGAGACAAAGAGACCGGACCAGACTGAACCAAAAAGAACAACGGCGAAACGGATAGAGAAAACGAATTAGGGAAGAGGCCTTAGGAAAAGGAACGAGAGCCATCGACAGGGACGAAACCGATAAAATCCAGCAGAGCAGAGTCTGAAAGACCGGCAGAAACATCAATCGTTGACTCATCCCATTTCGATCACAAAAGTACGTCGAATTGGGTCGTCCGGTGTCGGGTATAGGTCCCAGGGTATCGGGGCCCCGAACTCATCCGACGAACAATTATTTTGCGGCTCCTTCTCTCTCTCTTTCTCTCTCTATTTTTTGCTCTTCTTTCTTTCTCGTTCACGCACAAACACTCTCCTTTCTCTCGAGTTCGGTCTCGTTCGTTGCTTCGGGACAGAATGTATATCCCGCGGTGCGACGTCCACCGACGCTCTGCAAGACAAATGGCCTCGTGACGGCGGCTACATTACGTTTCAAAACTGACCTAATCGTCGGCTTTCCGGATGAGAAACAGCCTCGATACGCGTATAGAGAGCCACGGACAGATATACTACCTGCTGCTACGTCCCTTGGCTCCGGCGCATCCTATCGGATACATTGTCTTTTCTGCGAAGATGCGGTAATTCTTGTCGACGAACTCGTCATCGTTGCTTCTATTCACCGCCACAGCCAGTTAACGTTGTTCGAACGCAACGATTACTTTTTAATAACTCCCATCGACGTGATCGGACTTATCCGATAGCCCTAATTTTACTCTCGAACGTCTCGATTGCATGTTCAAATCGATTTTGATTTAGCGCAAAGTCCGAACGCGTTGCAACTATGTTTATTTTCACGCGCAACCGCATTGTGGCCCGCGAATCTTTTCCGTGAAATTTTCAGCAACGCACGGAGCTAATCTTTCCAGTGAATAGTGGGAAATCGGGCCGCTATTGGACGTGCGCGTAAAAAAAAGAAGGCGCGAAAAAAAGCGATTGTAACCGACGGAGGTCTGTAGGGATTCGATACTTCAGCGATTCGTATTGCGAACAACGAAAAGCTGGATAAAACCAAAATGTCCGTTACGGTGGAACACCGATAACCAAACAAAACACCGCGAACGAAATTGCATCGTAGCTTGCGGTTATTCGAAACGAAACAGTTTTAATAGTGCACGGTAACACATTTCGTAAATTTGTCTCATTGTATTCGTAGGTTAAGTTATCTAGAGTTAAGTTATCTAGAAATCTGGGTAATTCGTATTGATACGTGAATAATTTGTCGATAAAACTATCGGTTAAGCAATCGGAAAAGCAATCTACGAATCGGTGTAGACGGGATTTCGTTGATGGAGCGTGACGCGTTTCCACGGAGTTTCATTGTCTCGGTTATATTCGTCGACGAAGAATATCCCATAGAAAGTAACGAATAGGGCAGGAAAGGAAAATTTGCGCGAGGTATCGTTGGCGTAACGAAAGGTTACGGAATGGAAACCTGTCGCGTACTATCCTAATGGTGCGTAGAGAAAGACTAGCTAATCGGTGAAGAAAATTTCAAAGGGAGCTGTCGTTTCTTCTTTCCATCGAAACTATGAGGTTGGGATCGTTTGTCCATCGTTGGTTGCTTTTCACGTAAGTTCTTGCCTGTGTGAGATATTTTTTCCTTTCGAAACGCATAAAAAAGATAGATAATTATTTTCGAAAGTTTCGTATCTTTTTATTGTGTACGCGTACGCGATGTTTCAGATTATTGATCTCGACTCTGATCTACGAACGTCAATGTACAACACGTGTTTGACAAATAAAGAGTGACGATTACTAAAGATACGCGTAACAACGTGGTATTCGAGTAGGCATAAATGTCGGGTGCGAAAGAACGATTCGAACAGGTACGTATTGTAACGTGACCATGATACAACATGGTATGACTCGACGCGACACACGCTAATTTAAAAGTAGCCATTGAAACGTTTGAGAAAGATAAAAATCAAGCACGAAATCGACGTTATCCTTGTTCGTATCGCGTAATGTCACTTAAACGACCAGGTAAAACACGAATAACCGACCAACCAGTCAGACTGGACCTTTTCCCGCGGCGCATGCAAGATGACGTGTTTAGCTATTCGTCCCAGGAAGTGAAGTCGTCGTCGTCGAGAATTGCGCAACCGGTATCCTTGTAATCTCCCTAACAACATAATAAGTGATTTCTTGCTTACTTTGTACGAACGATTTAATGGCGCCGGGAGACGTCCGGCGATCCACTGAAATTACCCGTTATAATGTATTCGTAAGCGATGGCAGTAAGGGTACGCTTTTAAATATCAGTTTACGGAGATACCTAATTATCCTTTCGATTCGCTTCGTATCAGCTACCTATCGTTCCAAACTGGAAAGGTTAAAAAATCGTGTAAAAACTGTGAAACCTCGAAAATCTCGATCTTTCGTATATTTAACGAACAACTTTGTCCACCGAAGAATTTTCTCTCGAAGTTTCTCTCGCAGTCGGCGAGTTCGAAAATCGGAAGGATCTTTCGGAAAGAAGAATTTGCAAAGAATACATGGGCGACACGCAACGTCTGAATTTAACCATCTGAACACGAAAACCGAATATACTTAGTCGACCTCGAAGAAAGTTAGACAGGACATTTTAGGTCAGCCCACGCCCACTGTCAAAAAGAAGAATCAAGGGTTTCGGCATTTTACCGGTCGGTCCAATCGTCATCGATTCGAAACTGTCCGTGTTCGTCCTCGCGTGACACTCTTCTCGATCGGAAGAGAGGCTATTTCGCAACGCTTTGCTCGAACAAGACGCTTATTACGTAACGGCCGACACTCGTCAACAGCCCTGACACGTTACTCGACGTTAAGATCGATCGAGCGACTCGATCGTCCTTCTCGTCAGGGACTAATCGACGTTCGCGTGCTTCTCAATTCCCTCCGAACATCGCGAAACTTGTTAAATTTCGCGCTTCCCGATCAGAAATTTATCTAATAGAAATTTTCACGAATACCATAAACCAATGCTACCGATATTCGGAAGTAAAAAATATAGTGGAAGAAAAAATGAAGAGTATAAGCAGTAAGTCTATTTCACGGAAAAAGAAGGCGAACGCTTCGAGTCGTAGCCGAGCAACCCCATGCAGAGACAACGCGTAGCCCCCTGGTTCGCTAACAAATGATAGTTTTGATAATTAGCGGCTCCTTTCGTTGCCGAGATCGGCGTCCCTTTAACCTACCACTAGTGTCAATGGACAGCAGGTGCCTGGCCATTGTCTAAAAGTGCACGATAACCGTGGAAGCGCGAATTCTTTTCGGAAAACGCGGCGTGACCGAGCTGTTGACAGGTTTCGTCGAACAATGGAACAAAAGTCCCGAGAGGGTGGCGCAAAAGAGACCGGTTCTGAGACAAAGCTCCACGAAATTCGACTTTTCGTCAAACGATCGGCCAGCATTTGCATGGATTTCTAAAAGAAGAGGTCTATCCTCTTCTTTTGCGCGATAACGCTGTATTAGTTACGGCAGAATCGAAAGGAAACCTTTTCTCTTTCGGGAATATACATATTTTCTGCGTAGCTTCGAGCGATACCGCAGAAATTTTAACATTCGCTTATTATGCGTTATATAATTATCGAATAATTTGATGAGCTTACGAATTCAAATTTTCGATTTTGCGTCCACAATAAATCCATGTAGAAAAGTTGTGATCGGGCGCACGATCGATTAATTATATCATACCGTGATCAAGGTTACCAATTACTTCCCGATAGATTTCCCGAAGTCGCGAAAGCAGTCCCTGCAGAATTCTCCGTCGAGGTTTCGTCTACGCGACATTCGATCCCACGGTTCGACTCGTCGATCGAAGCGTTCGACGTACGCGATATCGGAAGAAGGAACGTAAGTACGGATGGTAAAAGGAGATGATCGGTAGTACGGCGTCGACGCGAGCACAGTTTGTACAGTATTGTAAACAGCCAGTTCCCGAGGTTACAGGGCGCGAGTAAATGGTGTGTAAACCGTTGGCGGGTTCACCCTTGGCCCGAGTGGAGACCGTGCTGCCCTCCTCGCACTCCGCAAACTCCATTAAAACATTATCCACGTACCGATGCGCTCGGAAAATCAGACGCGACTATCCTGCCTTCGTGGCGTATTGATATTACGTCCCGGCATCATCGGGTCCTCTTGCACCCCGCCGGTTATGTATGCATGCACTCGAATCTCCATTTCGTGGCTGCCTATCCTCCTCCGGGTTGTGTCGGGCTTTCACAGCTTTTTATTTTTTGTCTAAAGGTCAAAAAGCACGCGAACCAACGTCAGGATTTTTGTTTTCGAAAAGCACGGAGGCGCGTCGCGTCGAAACTTTTATCGGACTCGACGCTGATGCGTCGGTTCGTGTGATCTCCGATAGAATTCTCTTTTTTCTCTCTGTTACTTTTGTTTCGGAAGCTTTATAGAGATAGAAAATGGTGTTTAGAAGGGCGATCGAATGATTAAAAGCGGGCAATGACAAGCATACTTCTTCGCTGCGTATAACGTTACATGGATGCGTTTCAAAATATCCAAAATATGATATCCCGAATCAACATCACCGATACGTTATCGTTACCGAATTATAAATTGTCCAACGACATTGTTATACGACCAACTAACAGGAACGACAAATTAGTCTTAAAAGTATAGGTAAAAAGCGTAACGTGTTACAGTCGGCTATGAAAAGGCGTTAAGAGCGACGTAATCGAAGATAAGTGGATAAGTTCTAAAAACGATAGTATGTCGTTGTTATAGGTGGCATATCGAGCCCTTTGGCGAGTTTGCGACTCCATGAGCGGTCTGACCCTCGCCTCGCTGCGAGCCCCACTCTTTGGATCAATAGAAATCACGAAGTCATCGCGATTGGGCGCCACTTGTCATTAATGACTCTTCGATTTTCGATTTAATTAAACCGCGATGACGATCTCGGCACCTAGTCGTCGGAACCCTTATAACGAACGGACATTGAAATCGTTTTTCTCAAATGAGTTTCGATCGATCTACCCGAGATTTCTTCGGTTTTCGCGTTTCGATTAAACTAGTGATTCGAGTCAACCGTAGTTCAAGTTGCACAAATTTTAATGTTATAATTTATCACGGTTTCAGATTTCCTATTATGCATATGTGTGTACATATGTACGTAGGTAAAAATCGAAGAATTAATATTGCGATTTAATAAAAGAAGCCGTAAAGTAGGCATTGTCAAGAATTGTTGGATAGCAATGATAAATAACAGGAAGGAAGCAGAAAGAGAGAGGTAAGGTAAAAGAGAACATTTCCCCTCCAATCAAATCCCTTCTTCCTTACGTTCTATTGTGATTTCCTGAGAATCACTCTGAAATTTTCACCGAGTTGTGTTATAGATGTCATAAAAATGTAAATATATGCAATTAGTAAGGATTATGTGATGCGAGGGCACCAGGAACAGGTGTTCATCGATCCGAGTACCAGATTACAGCTGAGAAATTTCAAATTCCAAATATGTTTCTCAGGATAAGTTTCAGTTAAAAGCAGAAAAGTTTTAACAATTTTCGACACGTATTCGTGTAACTAATAAAATTAATTTTAATATTTATTTTAACGAACAATGCGCTAAAGCGAATGAAAGTAAGTTGAAAAGCATGAAAATTGACCTGTACTATGAAATTCTCGTTTATCGTACAAAATGGTTGTTACGTCGAAAGAGAAGCACGTTCGTCAATTTATTTTTTCCCAACATGGCGATGTTTTTCCCGCGAATCACCATGGTAGTTGTTCGCGACAACGAATTTTCCGCCGAACGAACGTCGATGGAAGGGTGGTACACAGCTGTCGGTTGCGTTAGCTGGATTTGCGGATCGCATTTTTGCGAGACGCGAAACTCACCGTCCGTCGAATTTCACCGGATTTCGGTCACGGTATTGTACCGAGGGTCGATCAAATACAAACGAAACCTTTCATATAACGGCGAATCGCGACTTGCGTTTTATATGAAACGATCGTACCATTAATGATTCTCGTTACAGTTTTATTCCATATAATTTACACGTTTTCGACGAGAAATAAATATTTCCAAGTATACACGTAGGTTTCGATTCGTGAATCTAAAGAACGTATATAAAATTCGAAAAAATTGTATTATTATCGATTGCTAGGAAAAAGTGTATAGATCGTTCGAGTGCACCTGTTATAGGTAGACAAAATCGAATGCGCACAGGTGTCGCTAGTAATCAAGGAGGGTCAAAGATACATCGTCCACGGTTCAGTGTCGAATCACGGCAATTCACGAAAGAAACTTGTTAACCTTCCGCCGAGTTATTCGATTAATCGCGACCAGTCTATAAATTCACGATCGATGAAGCGGCGGATATAGAAGGGAGAAAGATTAACGCGCACCGTTTCGATTAATGTTTTCGTCGTATGCGAAACCCGGGAACGATAGCATCGTCGAGCGTGTCTGCGCGGTAAGAAGGCCCATAAACTTTCGTGTCCCGAGATAGGAATCGTCAGGTGCGAAAAGCGTGACGGTTCTGGAGGGAAAGCGCCTCGAGACCTTATGGCTGTTCCGACAACTATATACCAGAGTGTGGTGTCGGTGTCTCTGAGAAAGCAAAGGGGGGCCGCCGCACGGGAAACACCGTGTCCGCGGGCGTTTTCCCTCGTGAAACTCCATCGCGATTGTTGCACCCACACCTTCTGCATCATTCGGCTATAGGCATTGTTCAACGTTCAGACGTCAACCCACTTTGGACTTTTCCAATTTTCGAACATCGCAAATTTTCGATATTTCTTCTCCTACATTATTTTTTGTTTGCATTCTCGAAAACATTCGACATTATTTTACTCGAAATAATAAACAATTACTTACGATTTCGAAAGGTATCGAGTGGATATTCAATTTTTCGAAAATGTTTTCGTTCGATTGCATCGAATAGAAGCGCAGATACGTTCTTGGCGCGGAAAGAAAAATATCTACTTACTTACTATTTACTACTATCGATTGGAGCCCAGCCGGAAGCGAGGACATACGGGACGAGTAGTAAGTAAGTAGAGAGAACCGAACAGGCTGACTAGAGGCCGCGAACGACAGGAACAAAACGAAAGGACAGAAACACGCTTGACGAAGGGGTATAGGTGGGGGGCGGGGGTATCGGAGCGCGAGTAGAGTGGGAGGCAGAGTAGCGAGCGCGGAAGTCGGTGTTGTATAGGGGCAAGAGGGGTATTCCGTTTGCTCCGCCTGTCCCCACCTTTCACGCTCCTGAAACCTCCACATTTAGAGCTAGGCTACGCACACGACTACGGCTTGGACAGTCGTGTCACTTATTCCAAGGTGTACGTAATATACGTGGCTGCATATACAAAATGGACCAAACAATCGCTGGTCGTTTAGCCGTCAGACACCTGCGACTATCTTCGATTTTTAGGACTCTGACAGTTTTCACCCCCTAATTATACCAGTGTACCAACGAAACTGTCCTGACAATTCATTTTTTAATACGATAATGTTTCACAACATTGTTTTTATTAGAACTATTTTAAATAAAATATACGAAAAGTCCTGTAACGATCGTCAGCGACACTGCACGACGCTTGTCGGTTCGACGTTGTTAATATGTATTCATTGATGTACTGTTCGTACGCGTCCTATATCTATCGACTATACATTTAATTTCGAGACAGCGCCCAACGATGTCTCGTTGCAGGAAAAAGTATTTGCAGATTCGTCGAACCGTCTCTTCGGTGGATCAAAATATTGACAATACGTCGATATCTTCGTTCGTACGGTCAATAATACGAACAGAGTCGGATGTAGATATATTCGTAAATTTTGGCTCGCCGAAAGGCACGTATTGTTTCATCGATTTATAAGATAGCGTCGATCGTGAACGCGCGCGATAATATCGAATCCGCTACGACACGATAAATAAAGGCGTAAGAAAAGCGTGATGCTTGGTCGTCGCAGACTTCCCGGGTATCCCCGTTCGCCGACAAGATACTACGTATGCAATTAAATCGGTGGATTAAACCGTCTCGTCCAATAAGAAAAGTACATGTTCGAATAGGTGTTCCTATTACGGTATAACCAATCAGGCCCACATTCCATCCTCGCGCCAACTTTCCAGCTCCGCGCAATACCCAGAAAGAAGCGTATTCGGTGGGGTTGGTTTGTCCAGGGTCACCAACACATCCGCTAATCCGTACGATTCTGTTTCTAAGCCATCTCTCTTCCTCTCTGTTGTTGCAGCGTTGGCGCGTCTGTCGTCTGGTGGGGATGTCGTCTCCAGCCCCCGTGCCGTTGGTAGGGATGACAGGAGCGTTGGAGGGAGGGTAAAGCAGGCGACGCCGACGACCACGGTGACGACGACGACGACGACGATGACCGCGTCGAGGGAAGGAGGTGTCTGTGGAGGTGGTGGTGGGTGCGTTAGCGAGGGTGGTGGGGGCTCGAGCGGTGGGGAAGGAAGGGTCGCGGGTGGGGGTGGCAGTCAGGATGGTGGTGGCAGTGTTGGTGGTGGAGGCGATGTCGCGGAGAAGGAGGAGAGGCCACCGGCTTCAGAGAGTGTCGAGCCGACGGCCGCGTTTGACGTCGCATCCCTCGTACTCTACGGCTCGCGCGCACTACCGATACGCCTTAAGATCTTGCTCGATCAGTTGTTCAACCAGTTGCAGCACGCGCAAGTGACACGTTTACTAGCCGCTTTCGGCTGGACGTACGAGGATTACACGCGAGGATACATACTGCAGGTGAGTCCACCCATTTAACACGTAGGCCCGTTAGCGTTTAGGCGTAGGAGCTCGTCTCCCGCGTGTGTGACTCGAACGAGTTTCGACCAAGTGACATCTCTAGTAGTATTATCCAGCTATTTGCCCGCGCGATAGTGCCAAGTGGATAGGCTAAAAGCGTCTTTGTTTATTCGAACTACCGTGTCCGTTATCGTTGCTCCGTTAGGGTTTAAGCATAGGACCCGGCTCGTCGTTCTCGCGTGTGACTCGCGGGTGATCCGAGACCGAGTGACATCCTTCGTTGACGTATCGCCCGCGTGGCATTGTGAAGTGGATAGGCTAACCGTTTTTGCCCTACCGTGTCGCTGCTCCGTTAACGTTTAGGAGACCGATCGAATCCTGTCCGTCGTTCGCGCCTGTGACACTCGCGGAGTGACATCGTTCGTAGACGTGCTGCTCGACGATTTGCCCTCGTGGTTATCCCGACTCTTCGTTTCTTTCTATCGCCTCCTCGTCGTTGTCCAGAGATTTATGTCGTGCCGCTCCGCAGATCCAGAATACCTCCTCGCTAACGATGCTCCTAATCGAACAAGTGGACGATGAATCAGACTCGGACGTAGGTACATAATTGCAACGTGCCGACAGTATGACGTGATCGAAGCAGACAACGAAGTGACAAGTTGAAGAAAACGATCGATAAAGTACTGCTGTTGTGGTACGACGCTTGGACAAAAGTGGAGTAGGACGAGTGACAGGTATCGCGGGATGCGGTGTGCCCAACGAACTATTCGAGCATCGAAATTTCACGATGTTTCAAGGATTTGGGCCAAAATAGGTCGATCCGCGAACGAGACATTGGTGACGTTGACGTGATCTTCGGTGACGCGTGAAAATTTCGCCAAGTGGAACATCGACAGTGTCTTAGAGCTACGCGAAAACGTGGCGCAACGCGGAACAGTGAACAACGACTCGAACAGAAAATTGTTTTCAAATTGTCCGAACAGTGATTTGAAAGTGCGCGGCGACCAAGTGTTCGGTGTATCGGTCGTATCGGGACACGAGACTGAAACTGTCGATAAGAGTGCTGTTGTGCAATTGTTAAAAAGGAGAATCGGTTGATCGACTCGGAGTATCGTGCAACGCGTTACAACGCGAGTGTTTTGAACGACGTAAAGAAAGAACTGACAGGGTCGATCAAATAATCGAGGCGTAAACTTTCGAAATTGTTACGTTTACGCGAAACGAAGTTGCCGATTCCGTGGATAAATCCGTCGTTTCGGAAGGAGTGTCTTGGCAGTGATTCAAAGCAAGTGTTACCTGTTAGAGGAAAAAGACGTTCGTTCTTTTCTCGCGAAATTGAACAGTCGTAGATCAACGTTTCGAAAAATGTCATCGATCGCGCGAAAATAATTGACGAGTCTCGATGACACGGGAAAACGAGGTCGTGTTTTGTCAGTGATGGAAAGTGTCGCTTAACAATTTTCCGTATGTTAAGGTGGATCGATCTGCTTTCGAGAAAATCGATCTGTCGCTGATTCGCGTTGACGGTTTAAGAGAAACGCTAAACGCGAGGCAACAATGTTGGATAAACCCGTTTCGATGAATCATATGTTAATGGTAACAGAACCGCGAGATTATACAATTTCATCCTTTAAGTATTCATTTATTTCTTGATCGCGTTTCAATTAGAAAATATCGGATTTGTTAAATAGTTTGGTCACACACATGTTTGATCACACATTTTATAATTTACGACATCGGTGATAATCCTACGAAAATAATTAACCACCGAGCCTGCGTCAATAATAATCCGGACGAACAAAATGTATGACAGGATATTTCGACTAAATAAGTTAGCGAATCTCTGATACTTTACAGCGTATCAGAACGTACATTAAAAAATGACCCATTTTCAAATTATAATCAATAGAATAATATAGATTAAAGTCGCGAGCAATGTTCGCGTATCGATTCTGAAACAAAGATATAAATATTTGGCTTCTTAAGTATGCTTTACGTATAGAGTATTGCACTTTTTTGCTTAAGAAATTGATCTAAGTGCATTGCAACAGCGATGACGAGACTTCGATAGAAATCGATTGTTTCTCTTCTGAAAAATGATCTCTAATTAAGGCGGTTCGATTCGAAAAATAATGAATCCATGTTGATGACGCGTAATTAAGCGACGTAAAAAAAGACAGTAAGCGATATCACCGATCTACCGTTCGAACGATCTCTCGTGGATGATTAACAGTGGACTCTGGATTAATCTCGAGTCAGCCTAATAAAACGTATAAAATGTACCGACGAAAAGTTAAGTGTCGAATCTTTGAACGAGAGGGATTGACATAATCGTTGGAAATATAAAAGGATGGTACACGGTCTGTTATATTAGCACCGATGAGACCGTAGGGGCAGAGAATTGCAATTAATGGGTTGACAAGTAAATTTGCGAGGCTCTCGCGTGTTTCGAAAGAGAACTTACAAAGAATTAACGATTGAAACGATGCGGACCTAGGTTAAAAATTGCCACTTGTAAACTTTTTTAATAAATAACTCTATATACGAAATGGAACTCGGAGTCGCAAATTTAGTTGTCAGTCCGATAATGATATGACTCGATAACTAAAAGAAGAAATAGTTTAAGAAAAGGTTTTACGGCGGTGAATGAAGGCTAACATTATTTTGATTTATTTGGCCGAGGCAACGCAAGATGGCAAGTGCAAAAGTTAATTTGAAAAATGAAAGGATCGTAGGTTGATTAATCAGGATTATAAGGTGTCCCAAGGTGCACGGTGATTTCCAGCGTGGCGCGTTGAACGCGTTAAGATCGAACGGCGACGATGTAGCGGAATCGAGCGGAAATCATGTGGTCCCGAGGTCGTCCCGCGTTCCTGGGAAACTCGTCGTCCGTTCGATCCGTGGAAGCTCGAAAATACACGCTGGACCCGTCCACGGGCTGAGCATTAATCTCCGTGGCGGGCCGCTAGCGTTAGAAAATGGCCAGTATCCGTGTAAACTGAATTGCGCCGATGTCAGCGTGAAATTAAAACGTATGGAAAACCGGTTTCTCGAACGATGCCGCTCGGCTCGACGCTGCTCGACGCGGCTCGACGCGGCGTGTAGCGACATGGAGCGGTGTGGAGCGGTGTGGAGCGACGTAGAGCGGCACACACGCCACTCGCTTTGCTCGCTCGCTGTCCGCATGCCTCTGCGTCGCCCCGGAATTTAATCGACCGATGAATTCCGCGGCTGTTCGCGGTCACGCTCGAATCCTCTTCTTCTTTGCTCTTTGACCGTTCGCGGTACCAACGTCCTCGCTAATATATCGACACCGAATACACGGCTTGGGAGCCTGCCACTCGATATATGGACATCTTCGAGGCTTCCTTTCTCTATTGCGCGCGCCAGAGATTGTAGGCGACAGTACGATTCTCCTTGGTGTCGCGACGAGTGTCGTACTTTGAGATTAAACGAATAACGTTGCGGTCTTTACCATCGAACACAGTCTTCTCTTTTAGAGTGGCATATTTTAACATATTCCATTACTCTGAATCCGTTGTATGAAACGGATTCATATAACGAGTTTGTATTTTACGTGAAAAAGATGTAAAAATTGATGATTAGGAATGGTAGAATATAAAGTAAAAACGTTATTCCGGTGAGAAATTTGTAACTACGAAGTATATTCGAAATGCGATGAAATATCAATGAACGAATTGAAACTTCTAGCTTCGAATTGCTGTCTCGCCACGCCTCGACATTATAGAAATTTCGTCGGATGCGCTAATAACGCGTCCCGATGCTTCGCGTCCGAACGAGAAAGTCGACGGATATTTATACAGGCTTAACACGCAAAACTCAAGTTACATTCGATACTTTCACTGTATATGAATCGCTCTAGCACGATGCAATTTCAGTTGTTCGACGAGTCGCCTCGTCTCCTAAATGCACGAACGCGTTTGCAAAAAGCGCGCAGGAATTGTTCGCGCGAATTCGACAACCACGCTTGTAAAACTATTTTTTCCGACGTCGGTAACTGTCGAAAGATAGAAAAAAATTGTCGGTTTTCCAAGCATCTTAGTTCGCTAGAAGTTCGCGAAAAAAGAAGTAGGTTAATCACTCTCGAAACGGATTACGTAACTCTAAACTACTTGGATTTGGTACAGTCGAGTGCGAATTGTCGAATTCTGTTCGTTTTCCTGTCCTCGATAGAGGAGCAAATAAACGATCTCTAAGAATAATAGATAGAATTTATTTCCTCGCGTTGGAGGAATGTTATTTCGACGATCCTTCTTTGACCGATCAATATTATGAATGTACGGTTCTGGTTTCAAAAGATCAAAATAAAAATTCATCGTCCAAGAAGGACGATTCTTCCTGAAATTACGATTCTGTCGCAGGATTCGAGGTAAATGTCAAGGAGAATAGAAACCTGTTCTTCGTATCGCAGGATTATCGAAAGAAACAAACGTAATCGTTTGTATAAAACAGGTCTGAACAACTCGCGCTTTCTGGGCAAGTGTTATGAACCAATGTCGCGCGAAGGATTACTCTGTAAATCTAAAAGATCGAAACGAGCATTTCGTACTCGCGCAAAATTTCTCTTCCTTCTTCGATTCGTTTCAACGTGTGACTAAACGAAATTGATAGATTCGCCCGTTTTCGAGCCCCGTAGCAATCGACGCGTTAAGATACGAGAGTGACTTAAGCAAAGGATATCGAACGGTGAGAGGAAACATCGTGAAAGCTCGACTCGATAAAAAGCGGATTCCAAGCAGAAACGAGCGGCGTGCGTGCGACACCACGATGATTCGTGACTCGTTCGCGTTCCTCGATCATCAGCTTGCCAGCGACAAAGAAGTTAATGTCTTTTTAAACGCGTCTTCTCGCTATCAACGTGGCAGATTTGACGTTCGATCCAGGAACGTTAATGGACGACGTTGTCCCGAATGCACGCGACATATTCTCGAGCAATTATCGCGATATTCTTCAGGCAAGAAGGTGATAATTTCGCGTTTCACCTGCACAGCTTGTCACTTATCGCTGCCTCTAGTTACGACCGCTCACCGATGCGATGTCGCCAGCATTTTTTATCCGGTTTTTCTTGAACATTTTCGACTGTACAACCATTAGCTGATTCGTTGAACAACTGTTACAAACGCACGAATGGTTTATCGGTAATTTCTTAATAATTCTGGTTTTTCGAATAAAATGTTACGCTCGTGTGTGCGTGCGTGATTATAATCGTTTGTCAGGTTTTCATCTCGTGGAGAACGACGTTGATCGCCTTAGAAGACATTCGCAAGCATCTGTAAATATCTTTCCGTAAGAACAGTATGGTAGTTAACGAGTTATCCTTTGTTGAAAACGGCACGAACGTAATAAACGAAGGAGCATCGAATAAAGTTGGAATCGAACGATGTCCATCGCAGATGTTAAGTTATTCCGCTATCGTGTCCCATCTTCCCGGAAAAGCAGAGAAACAGAGAGGGAGGGGACGCGAAGGTGGAAACGGTAAATCATACGGTGGCGTCGCGTCGGCCCGTATCGAGTACGTTTCACGTAGTGGAAGGCAATTTCGCACGACAAGCAGCTCGGCTGTACGGTTTGCACCGTGGAATCCGGTAGAGTTTCGCTGGGAGCAGAAGCGTTGCAGTTTAACTGCGGATGCCTTTAGAACGCAAAACCGCCTGTATCGTGCGCCGTGCGCCACTCTCAGATTTACGAGCGAATTCTGAGCCGGCGAATCGTTGGCCCCGAAGCGAGACGAGTCGATGGCCCTTTGTCGAACAGAGCGTTCATCGACTTTCGAACGTTCCGCGAGAGAACGAAAAATCGGAAACAAACTGCTCCCGCACGAGGTATCGTCTTTAATGCTCCGCTCGATGTAAATATCGCGGTTTCTACAACTATTATGCGAAGCAATCTCGAATCGCTTATTCTATGCAACGCGTAATAGCGAGCTGAATTCGAATTTCAGATTTTCGAACGTTCTTACGACTGACCCGAGATACCGTTAAACATTATGCTCCATTATTACGATATTCAATTTTCTTCCTGTTACGCTATCTAAACGAACAGATTAACACAGTTTCACAATTTTCTTCGACATTTTATTCGATCGTATAATACAATCGTGTGAAAATCAGTTAATAAACTACAAGTTACTCGTTACGTAGTATATTTGCGTTTCAAGTACGCTATCGTACATGTAAAACCTTTCGCGCGACTATTCGAATTAATTAGTAAAAAAAAAAAAAAGGAATTGTCGAGGAAATTAAATGAAGATAATCCGTGGAATCTTCGAAGATCGTCTTAATCGAGATTAAGAGGATGGGAGCGGAATAAATCGAACGTGTCCAGGTGGCTATCGCGGTCGTGCCGTTCGATAACATCGCGACCGATCGAGAACGCCGATTTATTATCCGCTGTCTCGTTGACAGCCGTAATTGTAGTACATTTTCCTTCTTTCTTTTTCTTGTTATTAGCGCAACTATTCATCGGCGGGACGTTGATTTTTCCCGCAGGCCACGTCAGCCGTGAAAGGGCCGCAGGCAACCGTGACGAATTTATCCGCGAACCGCGAACGCTCGGAACCGAACGATTCGAATGGAAAACGAAAGTGACGAGCCTTTGACGGCTCGATGCTCTTCTCGAACAAAGGACGCCACTGTATTTTCACAAAACGGAAAGACCGAGTTCAACTTCGTCCCGACGCGACCGAACCAAATTTCCTACCTTCGAAACCAATTTTGCAGCTGAAGCTAACGAACCTTCGAAATCGAATTTTAACGATAATCGTTGTTCGAAAATAGCCACAGATGATATCGGAGACGTCGAGCTGGCAATTTTCCTTTTATAAATTCAGAGACGTATAGCTGCCGAAACATGTTTGATGTTTCTGAAAAGAAATTCGTTCGAATCGAACAATTCGTTAGATCGAAAGCGAATAGTCGCGAGGCGGAGACCGTAAACTGGCGAAGATGATAGTTTCGAATCAATCGACCTGTCATTACTCTCCACCTCGACGATAGGTGGAATGATCGAAAACCGTATATTACGGAGCATTCCGGACCACGACGAATCGCATTTTCGTTCGCACACTTTCAAATTCTAAGAAAACTACAGGAATTGCTTATTCCGAGTGAATTCTGATCATCGAACGTCGTGTTTACTCCAACGGTAATTAATACGAAGCGTTTAATACCGTTTACCATCGATTATATTCGATCGATTAATATTACTTATTAAAAATGTTGCGAATATATCCGCCACCTGCGCCAATCTATGTAATACGTTACACAAATGTGTGAGTCACTGTATAGTAGCTATAGAAAGGAGTTGTATTAAAGCGATCGAACGATGATAAGCCTGGAAAGAGAAATGAAGCTCTGGGTCTGGCAGGGAACAGATGAAAGGAGAGAAGAGGAGGATCGGGTCGATCGTTGGCGCGGAAACGCAAAAGCGATCGGCTCGAGGGAAATTAAAACTCGAACGTGGCGTTTATTTGGGCTACCGATCCGACGAATTCGACGCGATTCGAAAAGGGAAAAGAAAGGGAAAAGGCCCAGAGACCCGAAAGATTACGGGGTGCTTCGAGGCCAGGCCAGGGTCGAACTCTGATTGCTTCGCGAATTCTCTATTCGTGGCTGGAACTTATCGATTCTTCTCGAATTTCTGCCTGTCCCTTTTTCAACTTCCTATTCTTCCTGTCGTTTTTATTTCCTAATTAATTACTCTATGCCTGTAATAATTCTATAAATATTGTAGCTATGTAACGCAATGATCTGTAACTAATACGATCAGCGGATAGATTCGAAACGAACTGTTTAACAATCGCTGTTACGATCGCATTATTCGAACATTGTAATCGTCGATGTTCGTCGTATACGATGTCGCGCATCGATCAAAATTTTATTCGTTATGTCCTCTCGCGATACATTTGTCACCTGTCAACAGAGAATATGGCCGAGTTTATTAAATATATTTATTAAGAGGACACATCTTCGTTAAACATGATATTCATTGTCACTCAAATATCAATATCGACGTTTTGCTTAGCAAGGTAGCGAGTCGCCTGTTCCTGTTATGTACATGTACATGTTATGTGTAGAAGAAAAATCGACTTTTTGATCAATTTAATACGCTTTAAAAATAAAATAATCGAAGCTTATTTACTCGATTATACGTATAATATATCGAGACTCGAAGCGTGCGTTTAGCTGCGGGTAAGAGCGTCTATAAATATTCATAAAATTTCATCCGTGTACGAAGAAAATTCAGCACGAAGAAATTAGCCTAAATTGTTGATAGTTCCCTCGTAAACAGATTCGTAAATCGGCAAGTCCTTCCGATCCGCTTAATCCTGCAAAGAAACGATCGCGTTTCGTATGCAAATGAAATCCACGCGTTTAAAGCACGGACGGAAGTCGGCGTCGATTCCAGGGGACGTTCTCGAGGCTAGTCGCCCAGGGCCAAGTCGAGAATTATTATTACCCCGTGATAATGGCAGCGTTAAACGCAGGGAACGGCTCGATCAAAGTCACATTGTTCATCTTACGATGGAAGACGCGCGCTCCACTGAAAAAATAAAGAGAAAAATTCTGTTCCGATAGCAATCGTTAATAGCCGGTTCTCATAGCCATTGCCGTAGCATCGGTTCCGAAACGTCCTCGTCCTCGTCCTTGTGGACGACAGGACGAGCAGGTATTAATGATCGCGAGGACCGCGAGCGGTACATCGATTCGGTGTCCGATCCTGGCTATCGATAACGTTCCATCCATTTTTTTTCCTATTATACTAATGCGTAATGTCAGTGTTTATTGTTCTCGAAGGACACGAGCACCATCGGTTCTCTAAACGATTCGAAAAGGCTCCTCTTTTTGGCTAGTGTCTTTAAATTTGTATTCTAAGTTTTTGCTCATAATGAAATAGAAAAAATAGAAAAAGAAAGGATCCGTGATGGTGTTGCCGTGGCCAACAAGCATCGAAATCACCACGCGTAGGCATCGATTTCAAACAATCATCCGTAAAACCGTATCGTGCCAATCTCGTCCATCTTGTTCTATAAAAAAAAACACGAGGCCAGACTAGTGTTATAAGCATGCATTAGACTCTTTAGAAAGTACCGATCTACACATTTATCTTTCCATCTGGAAGTTCGAATAACGAGCATCGAAATCATCTATCTCGACGCGTGTCAAAAAAGAAGAAGATCGACGTTTAAGGAATAATAATGAAAGGAATAGATTTCAGAAGGAGAAACGCGGTAATGGTCTGGGACATAAGCGCAGAGGAGCGAGCTCTCTGTTTGCGATAGAGATAGCGGAGGAGGTACGGAGAGACGCGTAAAGGGAAGAGAGACTGCAGGTAGCTGCAATCCAATTTAAAGGCGGATATCCACGCGAGATCTTCACGATTTCTACACACGAATAAGACGCCGAGCATCGGCCGTGAAATCATATGCGGTGTCCAGTCACGGATGGCATTGCCGTCGATCGTTGTTTCTCCTTTCGGAGGGAAAAGCGAGCGGCTAGATTCGTTGCCGTTCACGCCGACAGATGACACCACCTGCTGGAACACCGACATTAACGTTACCCTAAAAGCGTCAACCTACGAAGAGCTAAATTAGTTGACTCTTCGATAGAATAGTCGGAATATTATAGCATTCCTGCTTCGGTAGACCCATGTAGTATAACATAAAATATCTCCTATAAATGAATTTCAGAAGCTTCGAGAGAATCAATTAATTTGTATTTTGATATCGCAGGAGTGGTTGGTATCTTCGAACGATACCAACAACGAACGGAATCAATCGACTCGGCCAAGATTCGATATCGAAAATTAACAAGCGAAAACTGATATTAAAACGAAAGAAATAAAATTGGCTACTAGTGCTTGCATAATGTTCGCGATTTTTTGTGAAGAAAGAGAAGACGTTTTTAGACTTTGAAAAACATCGTCGCTTTAATAACGAAGATATAATATCGCCGAAAGTAAATGGTACAAAACGGATACACAGCGGCGAAATTTTTGTTAAGAACAGCAGAAATAATGAGAAAAGGAACTCCTCGATTGCTCGTAAAAGTTGATTGAACACGGGAACAAAAATAATCGAACAACCATCAAAGTCGCGAGCTTAAAACCTGAAGAAAGCTAAAAAGCTTCGCGAAACGAGTTTCATCGATAAAGTCGAAATAATTTCTTCGGCGTGACGAACGATGACGACAGCTGGTAATTATAAGGAACTTAATTGAAGAACTAATTGGATGATAATAGATAGAGAATTGCCTTTAAGAAACTAGGGACTGTGCCTGATGTTATGTACTTATTTAATTACTCGGTTCGCGCCTAATTAACCCTTTTTTATTGCTCGATATCATCTCTTTCCGTGTTTCTTGTTTTTTTTTTTTTTTTCAATGGAAAGTCGAATTTTATTAAACTGAACGTATCGTGACTATCGTTACGTTCGAAAATACGTTTATTTTCCAATATGCTTTTGTTCAACTTTATTCAGGATTTGTGAATTATATTTGGAATTTTACATTTACAATAATAAATGTTAACTGTAGCTGAGAGAATGTGTGACAGCGAATGTGTTGAAATCTAGAAGAAATAGATTGAAAAAAAATGCGATAAGATTGTCGTGTTAAATTAAATAATTTGTTGGTAACAATAGCAGCGGTAGAAATGATTTCGTTGATTCGCGAATGGACGCGCAACCTGAGGCGTCGAAACATGGCGAAATGAAAATGCGAGGCGTCGAGCTCCCCGCATTGTTGCGATTATGCATTGCGCAATGCACCGCGCATCGCTAACACCTTCAATTGCGACCGCGATACATTTTCTACCCTCGGAAAAATATAAAACTTTTGTCCCATCCGACAACAAACAGACTATGTACAAATTTAAAAAGTATTTAGAAACGTGTCGTCGGTCGTAAACACGATTTAAAGGCAGGGTTTCGCTTAGCTCGTTCGTTTCCGCAATAAAGGCGATTGTGCGCGGCCGATTTCATTAGCGTGGCTGATTTTTCCGTGAGAAGACGGCCAAGAGGAGCGCGAGACCACGTTTCAAGCGGGTTAAACGCGATTCGCATCGTTCTGATTCTCACAGGGCCGCATGATTTATTATTTTTTTTTTTCTTTTTTCTTTTCGTTGGGACCAGCAGCCTTCCTAGTCAGGCGTTTCCTTTCTTTTGTTTACGTCTTAGAACCTTTAAACTCGATCACGATCCGTAATTATCGTTGATTTGGAAAAGTTTTAACGCTATGCTCTATATGGCCACTTTTCATATCGGCAGCATCACGCTCTACACTGTCACCGAATTTGTAAACATTTCCATCTTTTCTTATTACTTCAGATCACAACTGTCATTTTTACGGCTTCCACCACAGAAGTCTGCAGCAAGTAGCAAGGCTTTGCGATACAATCTTCATTTTGTATCCTTTTTACGTCTATAAATTGTAAATAATAGATAAGGTTTCAATGAATAAAAGTATATAAAAACACCTGTTGTATCCTTGGCATTTTCCCCCTAAAAAAAAACAGTTGTTAAAGTCAGCTACATTTTGTGACTTCCAAAGTGGCGTGACCCCTTAAAACGGAGAAAAACAACGAGAGCAGGCATTTTTGTATGGTTAGAAGAAACTGATAGCCCGAAGGAAGTAGTTTGCGCGGGAAAAAGAGACATTCTAGCGTGCGGAAAGATATTACCGATTATACGGTATCAACGATTTAGCGATTGCCCTGGTGTACGCGTGATTTCGCTAATTCGACTGTTACCGCTTTGCTCAGAGGCTCGTGTGTGTTCGATCATTATCCATTGCCTGCGAGCGAATTCGCTCTTCGGTTTGCTGTTCTTTCAATCTCGTTCGTTTGCTCTTTTCGTTTCTTTTTCGCTTCCTTTTTTTCTACCTCTTTACATTTTCGATTCTGTTTTCTTTTCTTTTTTCGTGGGGAGGGCTTCTGTGCAATTTAAATATCCACACGTGCGTGGAATTTTTTGAAACTTGGCTAAGCGAAGCGTTATCCGCTTCAAGGTAATTTCGCGTCACTTTTAATAGCGTTAGAAGAGTAACAGATACTTACTCGAATCGGAATGCTAACGAACCGATTTAAGGCAACTTGTACATCACTCGTACGACGTCGCGTTATGTTTGCATGAAAATAGTGAAAAAAGTAATCGATCGACAAAAACGACAAGCGCGTTCTCTCGGATTTCCTTGGATCCCTTAACGAATTTGCTAGACTGTGTGGAGATTTTCCGTAGAGGAAGCTACCGCGGTACTGTTCGTGGGCGAAAATTAATTTGAACGGAGGTAATAGGAAAAGAGCGAATAACCGAAGGGATGATCGCTTCCCAGGCTCGAAGGATCTCCCGGCTCGAGTATCGGCTCGCGTGCGGAATTAAATTCGAGTCCCACGGTGCACACGGTAGTATTGCATTCTCAGACACGACCGTTTAGGTCCTGGCGTTCCTTTCACGTAACGACGAACGTTTAGCCGATTCGAGGAACTCCTTTTCACTCGACGGATCCGCGTTGGTCACGCACACGCGCCAAACTCGCGACGAGTCCTCTTCTTCGACGGAACATTCCTCCGCCAGAATGGTCGCAACGACTCTTAGGAAAATTCTTATGGGAAAAACGCGACTCTCCGTGTTTCTAGGACTTCTGTGTCCGGAAGTCGATGAGAAAACGAGCGATCGTTTTTCTGCTCGCGACGCTGTTTAAAGGTGAAAGTGGAGAATACGAGGGAATCTAGTGTTTTTTCTCCATGGGGGACCTCGATTTTCCCAGAGACGACGTCGGGATATGGAGCTGTGTCGTTCGCGAACTTTTCTACGAGTTGTTTTTAACGAAATCGTTAACTTCCGTCTCGTTTTTAGCGATCGAGAAAGGACAGGTTCTATTTTTACACAGGTTATGGGGAGAAAACGCGAATATTTGGAATCGAGAGGGTCGGAGTCTTTCGAGGAAAGTAACTAGAGACTCACGATCGAAACTACTCGACTGCTATTGCTTTATAATTTCCAAGAGAATTTCGAGCTAGCTGTAAATCGAAGGGAAGGCAGAGCGTCGCGTCGCGTCGGTTCGAACGATTACAACTGTTAAACGATGAAGCGCGGATTAACGTTCGAGTTAATTCCGCTATAGATCTTCTGCTCTAACGCTGTAATTCTGCCGCGAATGGTCGAGTGGAGAATTACGGGACACGGCTAGGACACGAGGACACTGACCTCGCAGAAAACAGAATTTTAAACGAAAGAATTTTAACACGGTCCCGTCAAGTGTTTCCTTAAAAGATCGTTAATAAATTGTGAGAACAAGCAAAAAATCAGTTTGAAAAAGTCTCTAATTCCGTGACACTCTGGTGCAAAACGTTTCTAGCAACAACAAAGATCGGCTTTTTCACGGAAGAAACGTCCGTGATTTTTGTTTCGACCGAATCGCGCGATGTCCAGAGAATTTCAAACAACGCAAAAAAAACCAGACTCGCGAAAATCCGACGAACGATTAACAAATTTTCCTTAAACGCAGCGTGTCGTCTCGCCAAACTCCACAACATTGAGCTTTCGCGTCTCTTTCTTCGATTTTGCGGTTACGCCCCGCTAAATATAAAACCGTTCGACGAAACCTAACATCGACGACGTCGCCGTGAAACCATCGATGTTTGAACGGCTCTATTATTCTTTCGACGGGCAGCCGAACGTTGCGAGAGAATCGTTTAACGAGTTTGACAATTTCTTCTCGCGAACTTTTACGAGTGTAACGGAGCAAGCATCGTCGTCAGAGAATCTGTTCATTCTGCTATTCCGGTATTCCGCGTTAGGAAGTTGATCTTCGATAAAAACAGGAAACGCGAAGTGGCTCGTTTTGTCGTGCACATGGCATTCGTAAGATGGCTCGTGCCAGAAGAGTGGATTGTTGTCGGATTCGGGGCCGTCGCGTCGGTTGTTCGGTCAGCTCGGCGCGAAAAATAACGCGGCGCAGCACGAAACGATGTGGCTCGATCGGATTTGGATCGGAGTCGACGTCGACGTCGGCGTTGGCGTCGGTCGTGAGTTCACGCCGGTTGTACGTCGTTCGCGGCCGCGTGTGCGTGCTTGAAGAAATATACAGCCGGGACGCGAAAAGCGTCGCGCCGCTGGCCGTCCGTCCTGCGTTACGTCGAGCTCGCCGGTATGCGTAAATATACAAGACGAAGCGAGTGAGACAAGCTTACGGCCCCGCGATCTATATACGCTGCCCACCCTGATTTTATATATGAATCCGTGACTCGACAGTCGATACGTGACGCTTACCCTCCGAATTCGACCAACACCGTTTTCGTCTTATTCAACGTGTTGCGTCTTCTCCTTTCGAGACGTCTCTCTGCCGATAATCGTGTAAAATACTTTGAAAATTTTCTCTTTCTAACAGTATCTTCGTTTCTCGCGAAAGAGAAATAACGAGTAAAGATGAAAGATTATTTCGGTTTTTAATAAAGTTCAGAGGTGAAGGAAACGAAAGAAAAGAAAAAGAACGTTGCAGAAATTCCAGCTGCTAATTATCGCAATAATTGGAAAGTCCAAGGGAACAGACCGAATCGACGTTTCTCGTTCGAGATCCTCGGTTTACGAGCAATCGAGCGTAAAAACGAAAATTCTTATCACGCCCTGTTAATCGATCGCTAAGAAATGCTCTTGACTTTCGACGAAGAACAGGTGTGTCGAAATTCAAGGAACGCCAGAAGAGAAAACTACGTAAAACGACCTCGGTGTCGTGACATTTTATAAATCGATTTTTACTATTTTTAGAAATATACCGCTATTATAAATTTTCGAATCGGAAAATTTGATTGTCCATCTCCGTTACACGTACGCAGTTTACAATTCCAGTAAACTAATGAACGCTCGCTTGTCAAGCACGTAAAAATACGTGCCCGACAAAGAAATTGTACGTTTATACGGATTACTAACGACCCCGATTACCTTGTCTATAATTCCACGTTCATTTTTAGTCCCGATCGATTAAGCAGCGTTCACTCGTTCGAAGCAGACGACGGATCAGAAGGATATTCTCGAGACGTCTCGTTTTGACGAGACAACTCAGCTAGAACTAATTGCTACTGCTGTTAAAGAGAATAAATTAGTTTCGTTATTCATTGATCCGCTCTTATTAATCGTTTCATACAATGTGTAAGATAGTTACGTAAGCGGCCTTCCACCGTAGACAAATAAAGGAAGTATTTTTTATCCGGATACGGAATTATCATATGCTACTCGTCACGCCAGATTGCTCCTTTTCGAAGTAGTTAAGAGAGACTCGAAGAAGCACATCGATATCGCAAATAATTGACTTTTTCGACGTCGGATTTTATCTACCGATTTCGTTTGAAAATCACTCGAATTTTAATAGTAAAGAGATAACGAACTACTGAAAATGCGATGAAAAATGATCGATTCGAACGGTGCATACAAATCTATATGTATGTAGAATAATTGTATAGCGACATAATCGAAGGTCGTGAAATATAGTTGGCGACCTAATAGTAAAGAAAATCTAACAAATTACGGTAATCCAGTGATCGGTACGAAGGAAATTTATTAAATAAGCCTGAAATGTTAATTTACGTAACGCTCCATTGACGAATGACCGTGACACATAACGTTTTTGCTTGGATCACGCTTTTTCTTCTGTTCGTGTTCGGCTCGATACGATTAGATCTTGCATTCTGAACGGTTCGAAACAAGCAACGGAATAATCGTTCGCGTCGTGTAATTGTTATAATTATCTAGTCGAAATATTATTATTTTGTCGTTGGGACGCGGTATGAAATGATTTCCTGGATTTCTAAAGGTATTCCTAATCGATCGATCCTAATCGATCCTTAAACGACAGCAGAAAAAAACGAAGGATAACACTGACGGTATTGTCTGTATCTGTTGGCAGGATTCGCAGAACGGCCCGGTGCTGGACCGATGGAGCATCTGCTCTCCTGAAGAGGAGCCGCTGGTGTTGCAGCAGTTCCTCAGATTCGCCGAGACGCGTCCGTTCGTGCAGCAGTTGCTGCTGGCCGCCGGAACGCCGGGGACGGATGCTATGTCACCAAGCAGACGACCTTCGCCGCCGACGATGCCACTAGCACATCTACCACCACCGTTACATCTTCTCCATTGCGGCCTCCCGCCACCAGGCTCGAGGTTACCGCATCCTTTGCCACCGCCACCGCCTCCAGCCGTCTCGCATCCGTCGATGTCGCCGACCGCCCAGAAACATTATTCCTCCGCGTCCGGTGGCAATTCGGGGGTGACGAGCACCGCGAACTCGCCGCCCAGAAGCCTCGACTCCCATCTGACGGTGTCGCCGTTGAACAGATTGCAGAGCATGCAGCCGTTCGACTTCCGGAAGCTGGGCACCATAGGTCTACCCGCGTTCCCGCCGCTACCGCCGCCGCCGCCCACGGAACAGCTACTGCAAAACAGAAAGTCCATGAGGAACCCGCAAAGTCCGCACAGTCCGCCTCACCACTCGAGCAGCAACCAGCTGCAGAGGCCCCATATGCCACCGGTGGCACCGGTCTCCTCGTCCGCGCTCAACTTCGGACACCCGCTGTCCGTCGCGGTGTCCTCCGGTGCGCTTCCGCCCAGCTTTCCCGCTCATTTCCCACCGCCGCCTATGGGCAAATCGTCCGGAGCCGTGGCCGGTATCACGGTACCGAGCGACGTGCACAGCGGAGGCGAAAAAAGCAGCGAATTTGGCTCGGAGGAGGACGAGGAGGACGACGAGAATTCGGACAGCGCTCTGAACCTTAGCAGGCGCGACTCGAAGCACGCGAACGAGCAACGACACCATCCGCCGCTACCTCTACAGGCTGCCCCCCTAGGCAGGCCACCGGGTATACCCGGAAGAAAGCCTCATTCCCCTGGTAAACGGCCCGGAAGCCAATGGGGCGCGTCCGCCAACATACCCCCTAATCTCGGGACACCGTTCATCAATCCTACCACCGGCAAGAAGAGGGTGCAGTGCAACGTGTGCTTCAAGACGTTCTGCGACAAGGGTGCTTTGAAGATCCATTTCAGTGCGGTACATCTACGCGAGATGCACCAATGCACCGTGAAAGGTTGCAGCATGATGTTCAGTTCGAGACGGTCGCGCAACAGACATAGCGCCAATCCCAACCCCAAACTCCACTCTCCGCACCTGCGACGAAAGATCTCCCCTCACGACGGCCGCTCGTCCATGGCGCACGCGTTGGTTCTGCCCCCTCAGGTTGGCCTGCCTGTCCCGGCTACGGGGCTGAATCACATTCCGTTCGGGTCATTCCCGCTGTTGACACCACCACCGGATCTTCGATCGCCGGCGTCTCTGTGCGGTCTCGATTTCAAGCACCTGGACCTGTCGTCCGCTCAAAACCAGGCCAGGCCAGGTTACGAGGAGACGCTGCAGCAGAGAACGAGCGTGAACGCGAGCATCTCGACGACGGCGCTGACTACCGCCACAGCGGCGATCAACAGCGTCGTGGAAACGTCCAACACCGCTGTACCGACCAGAGGTTCTTTCTCTGGAAGCAGCGCGGTCGATACAGTTTCTCCGTCTACGCAGGCGTCCACCGCGGCGGCCGAAGGCGAGGAAGAGGACGACGACGACGACGGCGGCATCGTGGTCGTCGTGGAGGACGACACCAGCAACTTGCCTTCCAGGCTGCCGTTGCGTTCCGGGGAAGAGGACGACGATCAGCCGGCCGATTTTAGTCTGGCGAAACGGCCGAAACTGTACTTTGGCGACAACGTCGACGAAGACCTCGTCAGCAATCCGGACAGCAACGAGGACAACGACTCGGTGGGCACGGTGGATCAGCAGAGTTGCTCGGTCAGCCAACACTCCCTGAACTCGACGTCGATACACAGCAGAGGCGTCCGAAAGAGAAAGTCTCAGCATCCGACTCGGTGCGCCGTGCTGACGGAGGTCCATTCTTCGTCCACCGACGGGGATTCGTCCAACGACGAGGAGAGAATTCAGCGACGATACCTGTCCGAAAGCGCGGGTATCGCGTCGATGAACGATTTTCAGAATCAACCGGAAGACATGTCGATGTCCAGACTAGAGGCGGAGGGAAGGAAAACCTCGCCGAGTTCTCCGAAAACGCTTAGCTTCAACGATCAGGAATCCGATTCCCGTTCGCCGGAAGCGTGCAACAGAGAGGGGACAGCGGTTCACCGCGACACGGTCACCTCCCGGGACAACGCGGAGGATCTCGCTCAGGACCAACCGCGAGATCTCAGTTCGAGGGCGAGTAGTTCGAAGTCGCCGAAAAGACAGATCAGTCCAGAACCAAAGACGTCTCGCGACCCGACGGAAGTTCGGCCCGTCGATATCGCTGCCTCGGCGACAGCGAACGTTCGCAAAGACTCGAGCTGCCTGGAGCAGACCGATCGGGTAAGACGCGAGTCCGACGACGGGACGAAGGAGGACGAATCGATCGGAACGTCGACGAGAAAAGAGAGCGAGACGAAAGCGGAGGAGAAAGCGAAAGAGGAGGAGAACCAGGAGGAGGAGGACGACGCGGAGGATGAGCCGATGGAAGAGGTCGAGGAGGATGATGATGATGAGGAGGTGAACGACGCGCTGCGCAATCAAGAAGGTGAGCGTCCTGATGATTCCTCCCGTGCCCCGAGCTCGGTCGACAGCCGTCCAACGACAGCCGACGACCTCTCCCACGACTCCTCGACCAACACTTTGCGTCAACTCCAGTCCTTGTCGCAGGGTCGCGCGATGCAGTACGCCGGGATGCAGCAGGCGGCTTCGAGGTCTGGCCGCGGCTCTACCAGCCCATTCAGCCTCACGACGCACCAGGAGACCACCATGGACAATTCCTCACGTGGCTCTCGTTCATCCAGCGCCTCAACCTCCACAGCGGACACGGATACGGACAATAGCTTGATCGAGAACGGTGGCTTCGTCAGCACCCAGGAGGTTCCCTTGGACCGGGAGAATCCTCGTCGTTGCACCGCGTGCGGCAAGGTGTTTCAAAATCACTTCGGAGTCAAGACGCACTACCAGAACGTCCATCTGAAGCTGATGCACCGATGCAGCGTGGACGGGTGTAACGCCGCGTTCCCCTCGAAGCGCTCTCGCGACAGACACTCGGCCAACTTGAACCTTCACCGGAAGTTGTTGTCCACGTCTTCGAGTCCGCCTCTCTCGTCCAGTCCGCCGCCGAGTTTGTCGCCTAGGGTCGAGGATTCTCAGATGAATCCGTTGTTGCACAACGTGTTCTTGCACAACCCTCATCTTCTACCGCCGCACTTGGGAGCCACGTTTTCGGGTCTGTCGTCGTTCGCTTCAGATTCCCGGACGCGATGGCGTCTTCGACTATCCGGTTCTATCGACGAATGGCTCGATTTCTCGATCTTCCTTTACGGCCGCGACTATTATCCTCGACTGTGAATGCCAAAATTCCGATTCGACGATTCGACCGATCGCCAATGATCTCGATTAGACGGAGTCGGTGAGAGACCGAGGATGCTCGCCGCCCTGGCCGAACGCCGCGCCGGCTCCGTCCGTTCAACGTAAACGTGCAATATCGAACGGGACACCTCCTGCCGATCGAGTTCGCTCGCTTTCGACGTGACTACCCAACGTGTGTAGAATCAGATTCCTCGCGTACTCTTTTCCGGTTCCCGAGTTTATTTTTTTAAAACGCAAGGTGCTCGAATCTAGTCAATTCGGAAACCTCCGGCCGAGTGGCTGGAGTCTGAAAATTCGTACACTTCACACGCACTACATGGTCCCCCGATTCCGACAGTGTTCCTTCGTTCAAGTCGATCGTCGACCGGGACAAGAGTACGTAACTCGCCTAGATCCTCGAAGACGTCGTCGAATTCGGGTGTCAGAATGTTTGCGCTCGTCCAGTTTCGCGGAGGTTCCCGTTCCCGGTCCGCGTTCCACGGAATACCGTGAATAAAAACTGGTCGATCGAAGAGCAATACGTATGCCCGCCTTCCTATCCGCGGTAGGAGGACAGCGGAGAGAGGAGGAGTTCGGTGAAAGAACTAGCGTCGACTGGAAAGATCGAACCTGCTCTTTCGATCTTCCGGCTGATTTTATCATCGTTGTGATAACGTAACGTTTAGTGAATACGCCACTATTTAATCAGTAATCAATTACTACCGCTGTATATATTAAACATAGTACCTTTCGATGTATCGCGCAATTAATCAAGATAAGCTATCGGAACTCGGTGCGAACGAAGATGATAGTTTTGTAAAGGTGAACCGATCTTTGGACCGGGGGGCTGAAGGTCTCGAGTAGGCAGCTAAACGGAAGCGCGATCTTTCGAATGCAAGGGCGCGTTCACTGCCAGATAAAGTCAACTTTCACTCTCGTTCTTTAATTTCGAGTTCGCTGTTCTGATTTTCTGTTAGGCGCGTGCCAACGGGATCGTCGTCGACAGTGAACGCGTCGAAACGACGATAAGAGGAAAAGACGAGGAGCCGAGCGATGATCGCGACGCGCGAGCAGCGAGCACCGATCGACCGCGAAATCGAAGCGACGGACGTCGTCTCGCGCTAGATAAAATGAGAATAGATAGATTTTATTTATTGTTTCCTAGGAATCCTACACGATACACACCAGCGGCCAGTAGCGGGCACTGCCGCGGACATTTTTCTTCTCGTTCGGTCGCGTGCATAGATGGCTTCCCTCCGTTCAACGAAACCGTCGCAGATTTCAGCTATCTAAAATGTGTATTATCGCGGTTGGATCTGAATCTTTCCGAAGTTTACGCGGTTAGGTCTGTAAGAGTTAACACGATCAGCGACAATTTCGTATCAGAGTAATTTCATACTTGAACATTTTTCGTTCATAATTAAATTTAATTCACAATTATATTTAGAAACATGGATCGTTCGCGGCCGTACCCACTAGATCTTCGCGCGGTCGCGATCCGCTTGCCAGCGAGTTAAGCCATCTATGCGCGTCGTTGTACAGTCGAACGATCTCGTTCGATCAGCGACCGTTCGCGTTTCATTCGTTCGTTCGGTTGTATATACATTGTATACGTTATTTTCGTAGTTTGTACGCGATCATACCGCGTGGCACGGCCAGGATTTTAAATCGAGAACGAAACGGAAGAGAACGAAAGAAATTAGGAGGGTAAAAGCTTTTTTCTATGCCCCTGAGCCTACGCGTTTTACACGTTTCGCCTGAAATTTCGTAAGGCAATTCGCGAACACACGACGAACTCACTATTAACTACACTCCCCTAAGGGCGAAACAGATTTACAATTGTAATTATGTATAAACGGAATGCTATGATGTATGATATTATTAGATCGATTATAAAGAACACTCATCATTATGAAAATAAAATACCTATCGAAATCAATCGAGCCTGTTATACGCCCCCTCGCACCTGTTCTGAACAGCATTGTGGAGTACATGGGTCTGCGGGAATCGTTCGTCGTTGTACAAATAAATATCTATACGAATTGATTGAACCTGGACGTTGCATTTATTTATGGGCATTCTTCCATGGGGCATTACGCTTCGACTAACAATTTTATTTTATTCAGGGGAATATTTATTCGAAGTAAGTATTTCGAAAAAAATTGATTAAAAACCACGTCGATCATGATATCAGCCTTTCCAAAATTATGCATACCACTCGTGTGGTAAGTACGAGTGCGAATATTAGTCGTGAATCGAAGAAAAAGATTTATCGATCGTGCACCTTCTTTCCCAAAATTCCTCCTCGATTGGAATACTCGGCCGAATAACTAGGTTTCCCGCAAATGTAGCAATCTCGGAGAAAAATGAAACACCGACCCCGCCTATAACCTCGAACGTTCGACCTCGTTTTCTGCGAAAGAAATCCTCTGGAAACGAGGGAGGCCGAATCGCGGCGCGCCTCGTTTATCGGGGATCTCGCGGGCGTGCACGCGCACGCCTACCAATCCTCGTGCCACCAGGCGAAGCACGACCAACGACGAAGCACGGTACCAGTTACAAGAAGAAGGCTTTCCTCGAGGTTGGCTGAATTTCGCGACGGCTGAACTTCCCGGCGAACAAAAACGAAAAGGTCGGCTGACACTGGACCACGGTAATTACGATTGTACCGGTATGGTTCAGAGCGACGCTTAATTATAACGCGTGCATGTATGCACGTAAGTGAACCGGGTTCTCGTTTCAACGTGTACGAGAGATGGGTCCCCATCACGGAACACACGACCGACCTTTAATCGGCCAGACAGATTAGATTAGCACCTTCGATTTCTTGGATCGCTAACGTACGACCTGGCCGCTTAATAACGGGTGCACGCGAAATAGAGTCTCGAGAGGACTCGAGCTGGATGAGTCACGATTAGAAGCGGTGCGGCAATTGCTGCGTGGAAAAAGGAACGCTAAGAAGAAGGATAGAACGTTTCGCACGGAACCTGTTGGTAGACGGTAAAAAGAACTTATGGATCTTTATTATCGATATCCTTTGGGTTTTAACGAATTTTCGCGAGTCGACGAGTCGCGCGACGAAACAGGGTCTCATGTTTTTAAAAATGAGTTCATTGAAAATTCATGAACTAAATCGTCGTGCATAGTGATTTTACGAAAAAATCAAAATAAAAAGAGAAAATTCGCATCGAAGCAATTGCCACACGCACAGCGAACTGTATCGAAATCGAGTATGGGGGTGGGAAGACGTCGGGGGTGAGCAGGGGCTTGATGGGCGAGCCAACTTTAACCGAAGACCGCCTTCTTCCATTTTCTTCTTTCCTTTTCTCTCGATCTCCGTCCTTCGTTCCCTTCCGATCCAGCAACTTCTCCAACCCCCGTTCTCCTACGCTACACCTGTCGTGCGCGTTCTCCGAGCAACCGGAGAGGAGGTGGTAATAAAGGTCTACTCGTTCGAGTACGCGTACTCGAAACCACGCCAAATCCATTTATCTCGTTTCTTCATGCTGATTCTCTCTTCTCGCGATATCAGGTTAGACTCGTACAGGTTCTACGTAGCTTCGAGCTTACCAATGGCCGCTATCACGAATTTAACCCTTTCGTTGCGCTCGTCAGTTCCGAAAACTTTTACATACTATGCATTGTATTATCCGATTCGATGCATCGTATTTAATTTATAACGAGAAACCTTTTTGTTAGGTAGGTATCTCTGTTTCTAATTACGTTTTTCACTGTCTTAAATAAATGGAATACGTAAGTAGGTAGCAAGTTTACGAAGGAGGATGAAAAGGCGAAACAGTAATTTAAGACACGACGTATTTACAACTTGAACTTGAGCGATTCGTTTGACATATTTTGACTCGATTACATCATAGGTGCTCGTATCGGAGTCAACATTAAGCCCGTCTTATTTGCAGTTCTCGAGAGCAGTATACTCATCGTTATTCGTGTTTAATGGCACGCGCAGAGAACGCTTACGATCAAGAAATTTCTCGCTTGAAAGGTTAACGCGTAACACTTTTTACGAGCCCGCTTAGTGTTCGGCTAATTAAAACTACGGTTGTTCTGCAAACTGCTTTATCGTTTCCTACAACTTCGTCGATACCAACGATTAGAAACGAACGCTAGGTATTTTGCGATTTATTTTTCTTGCGTCTCGAATTTTTCAATGGTCTATTCGAGCACGCGCAATACGTAGAAAGATAGATCGAGTCTAATAATTTCGAATTTAATCCGAAGATTATTTAATTATCGATATGGAAGACGCTTCGATAAACGATATTGTTCCGGCACGTAACGAAACGAAAGAGTCGTCGTGGTTGTAGAGAGCCAAAAGAGCCAAAAGAGCACGTATTTATCCCCCTTGTAGCCTTCTTTGATGGCCCAAAATCAAATTACGGTAATCTCGATTTCGATGATCGATACAGTGATTGTTTGCTAATGACTGTTAGCAGGTGCAGCGTTCAAAGAAGGGGATCTGGTTTCTGGCGAAATAACACGGCACCGTGACGATATCTTTTTGTTCAATTATATAAATGCCGCGTAAATTCGTGTTCTTCTTCATTGATTCTAACTCGATATCGAGCCCAACCCTCTTGGTTGTTTTTCGTTACGTAAATCTCTCAAGGTCCCGGACAAAGAATGCTGCGGTCGACGAACTTTGCTCGAATAAATCGCGTGTCTTCAACCGATTTGGTCGTAAAAAGCGAGCGAAAATCGCGTCACAGGAATCGATAATCAACGGAGGACTTGTCACGTTCGAGCAGCGACAATCGGTCCTTCCAGATGGCTGTGGTGGCCGATCGCGTGCACTGTCGTTCCGGCCGCTGCAGGGTCGCACCGGAAAAGCTCTGCGGTTCAACTCGATTCTTCGTTTAACGCTTTTACAATTTCGTTTCAAGGAAGCAGTGCTGTACAAAGTATATTGTTTAATAGAAATATCACGAACGACCATCGTCGATGCTTGGATATCGCGTATACGCGCAATACGTAGCAAGGGGACTTTAATGTTCAGTTTAAGCGAACAAAATTGCTCGCCTGTCACTTATAAACAAATACCTTTATTTCATCGAGCCCCGTTCTTTCCTGATGTACGCATCTTCGCCGGTTGCCTCGATGCTTAAAATCGGTCACGTGCACCGAATTTTAATAAGCAACGGTGCAAGTCCCGAGGCTCGTCGACGAATAAATTGATTTTCAAGTGAGTTCTCTCGTCAAAGTGTCCGCTTCAATCATCATCGCTAATGAAGTTTCTACACACCATCGTTCATACCCCGACATTAAGTGCCTACCATACAATTTTGCCATTGAAATTCGCAACATTTGGTTAAATGTTCCCCTGGGCTTATTTTTCATGGCCGAGCGACGTTACAATTTCCTGGAATCGAGTACGAATTATGTCAATTGCTACCTACTGTCCTTCCAGTTAATTGCATTTTAAATTCTTTGTGATTTTGGGATTCAAGGTGAACGCACCTTCTCTTATTAAGCCTGCAATTACAAGTCGGTGGCATACAAATTTCAGAGTACAATTATCCAACAATTATCATAATAATTTGTCCAAGTATCGCGTTCGTTAGAGTTAATTATTATAGCGGTACAACGTCGGTAATACCGAAACTTTCAACGATCTTGAAACAAAAGGAAAAGGAAGCTCGTAACTTCGGGCCCGATACGGTACGATTTGGAACGAAATGATCCATAGCTGGGCATACAAATCGATTCAGCGATTAAGAACAAATAGAGCGTTAATCAGAAGCGGTGGCACGATCGACACGGGATCCGAACGAGATAGATCCGAACGAACGATAAGGTCAAACTGCTTTCCGAGCGTGGATCCTCTCGCGTAATGCACAGTCCGCCAGCCAGAGACCGGATGGGACGCGACATGTGCACGACGCCGAAATTACCGTAGCGATTTTTATCGTGGCCAAGATACGAGGGTCCGATATTCACGGTTCGACATGGAAGCTCGCCTGCGGCGTCTGATTAAACGACCGACTGGCCACGCTTCTAACATGTATTTAGAGCGCGCTTATACGCCTCGGACTCGGACCAAACCCACGGTACCTGCTCGTACCAAGTCGATTAGTTCGACGTGCCTCGTATCGTGTTCTTCGATTAAGGCGCACCACTCGTCGATACGCTACACGACGCTCGGATAACTTTCCTCGACGTCCGTCCAATCATCGATGACCTTTTGGATCTCTTCTATCTTTTCTTTTGCTCAAGGTCACGCTCCAACTTTTCACCACGTTTCTTTAAAAAACTAATCGTTTGGTAAAGAAGGAAATAACTGTAGTCTAGATCGCCAAGCGTTACGTTAGTTCCGCTACTTTTCTTACAAAATAGCAATTACGTATTTCCTATTACAGTTCGTTCGAAATCCACTTCTACGACATATGTAGATCTACGGTTCGCAGATGCCTTTTGACATCGTCCTTGGTCGATGGTGAACAGTAGTCTGTTAGTCGTGGCAACAAGCGACAAGTTATGGCGATAGTGTTCCCATAAACTGAAATACTTGGTATAACTTTGTCGTTATCGCGCATCGATCCAGTAGGGTTATAATTGGAGGATAATTTTCGTAAAAAACCGTGTACCTTCGAAACTACTTGGCAATTTATTATACCCCTCGAATGGAACGGTGTCCCGTGTCTTTTTTACGCTGGAAATTTATAACGACGAAGAGCTTGAAATTGCACACTCATTAATCGTGATATATAATTGAACCGACGGGTTTTAACTGGCTCCCTTCGTACTTTTTATCGCGAACAAAACCTACGACGAATTAAAGAAGCATCGACACACTTTGCGTTCTAGCAAACGTTAGTGTGCGTTATAAATTATAAGTTATAAGTTACGGTTCATTCGCGATTCGCGATTCTGAAATAGTGAAAAACACGGATATTCGTATAACGTGTACGATATAATATACACGCTTCGAATCGATTCTTAAATAATTCGAGCAAAAGTTAAAAGAGGCGTTCGTAGTTAGTACTCGGCATTAATTCAAAGTGGAACCGTATTGCGCTTTGATTACAACCTCCGCGTAAAAATGCCAGCACTTTGCGCCGGTGTGGCACGGCGTCTGTGTCCGATTAGCGAATACAATGCTTCTCGCGTACTTAATCCGACCCCGATAAGATCGACCCTTTTCGCGGGAAGGACTCCGCCGCAATTTCACCGTCACACCGGTGCACCGCGGTTGATGCATTAGCGCGATTATGGAGGTCCAATTTGTTGCCGTTGCGGATAGGCGGTTCGTTATCGACGACAACGATCGTTCGAGCTTTGTACCCTTTTGCACGAAAGCGGCACAGGTTACGCCACTGGACGTTATGATTACCCGGTGCTCGAACACGACCTGTCGCTCTACGTGATCCCTCGGATTTCATCCTTGTCGGCACGGACCACCTTTGAATCGTTGCGTAGCCTGCAACTCGCTGCAACAAACGTTTCCCTGTAACGACAGGTGGAGTATATTTTTTTTTTTTTTTGTATTACCGAACGCTTTGATATAGCCAATTTTTCAAAATAAATCCGGCGCTTTAACGATGCACCGAAAGGAAGAGTACAGGTAAAAGTAATTTCGATTCCGATCGCGTCTTGTCTCCTATCGTTGCGGTATTATTCGGCAAAATTTCGTGGCTCAATTACGTCTGTACTCTTTTTTTCCACCGCTGAAACGAACCCTTAAATCGTGTTTTCTTCTCTCGCGTGCAATGCCGGGTCAAAATTAGAAAAGTGCCGGTATAAAACCGAGGGAACAAGTTAGTTGCAACCTATGGCCGAACAGCTGCCACGCTGGACTATCGCCGGTAGAAAGACAGCGAGATCGGTGGAAGACAGAGAGGGAAAGAAAGAAGAGGAGAGTGTAGGAAAGAGGAGAGAGTTCGAAGACAACGACCCGCCACTCAGAGCCTCGTAAAAAGGACGGAATGTCACTGAATGACGGACCGTGGGTCCATCGAGACCGGTAAGTAATTCTTCGGCAATTACATAATTACTCGTGGTTAGCGGTTTGCGCGTTAACCAAGCCGGTGGTGCTTGGTCGCGCTGACCAAGAGCAGTCGTTACGATATTTACTACTATATAATGGCTGCCCCTGGCGACGAAGAAACGGGCCGCTCGCCGGCGAACACGGTTCGAGCTTCGAGGCGTCCTCGAGCGAGCTTATTCCAGGCGAACCGAGGTCGTCGTTGGAGATTCATGGTTTAGTTTTCTTAATCTTTCGATGCTTTTTCGCTGTCTTCCGAGACTTAATGGAAGTGTCGTGTTACCAATTCGTTATTTCCATCGAAATTCGCTCGAATATTTTTCGAGTGAAATTTTAAAAGAAAAACCGATCTGAACGTCATCGGGAATTTTCGAAGAAAAATTGAACGAAATATCGAAACGGTGAAATGGTAATTTTCTAAAAGAACGGAAACGATAGTAGCGAAATAGTGAAACGGTAGTGTAGCGTTACCGCGTTAAAGTTAGCGAGATTTTTTCGAGATTCCTGAAAGTGGTTTCATTCTATTTTCTCAGCAATCTGGCCGCTCATGAGGCAAGATTAATGCGCATTATCGCTCGCGGTTGATAGTGAAAGGTTCTAGATTTCGCTTGGCTAACTCGGTGGACGTTTCTCAGCGAAGGACGAGCGGGTTACAGGGAATTGATGTAGCGTTACCAACACCTCGACGGGTGTAATGGATGTAGTGTTGCTGGTGGCGAACGATAAGCCGCGAGAATGGATGCACTTTTCACGCATGTAGCTTTCGCTCACGGCGATGCACTTCTCGGCCGTTGCAGGTGGTTTCCTTGTAATCGTGCTCACTTCTCTTGTGACAGAAAGGTGTAGCTCCGCATCGTTGTAAACCTAATGAAACGGAGATTTCACTAGCTACTTGATAAAACACCGCTCCACCCTTTCTATTATCACGCCGGTTGACGAGTATTAATCGTCATCGTTTAGTACCTATATCATTACGCTATTCGAATAAACGGACTTCTCTGATCTTTTCGACGTATTAGAGAGGAATATAATCGTCGACCATACCGGCATCGACGAGTCGTCGAATGATACGGCCGAACGAATACGGCAACGAATCAACAAGTAAGGAGTCAAGGGACAGCGGATAGCTGCGTATCGTCGCTGTTTCGAGAGGGTAGGCGCGTAATTTCAGTAATTCCGTGCTTTGGCTCCCCTCGCGAGGTCCGTTCGAATGCTACAATTCGCGGGGCCGCGCGATCCGCTCGCTCGGCTCGCAACAGGCGTCCCGGTAAGCACGCGAGAGCCGCGATTAGTAATTTGAATCGTTACGGCCGTCATTCCCACCGTTCTCGAGGCCGTTCGAGCTGTGTGTACCACGAGAAATTCCAAAATAAGAGAACGAACGCATTATAGTCGGACCCTCTTTTACCCTGGCCAGATCCGTGGAATCTTTCTAACGATGACTTTTGTACACCGGACAGCAGGTAAATACGAACATGGTTACGAAAGAGGATAGAGAAGGATGGAACGCGCGTTGGCCAAAAACACGCGTGACCTGTATTTAAGGTGGTTTTCGCTCGCTCTCCTTCTCTCCTCTCCTACCTTGACCAAGCTTTCGCTTCTCCTCTTTCTTTTGTCTTTTTTTCTTCTTATTTGCAAATCGTTCCTTCTTTAGTTCTCTTTTGGTTTCGGCTATTCCTTGCTTTCCTCGCTCTGATTACCCTCGCTTGCACGCGAACGTGAGAACCTGGATCCTCGCGTTGCTCATGCAAACGCGGATTCATCATAGATCGACGGCTCTTCTTCTATGCTCTAGACTCTCCGCTCTAGGTCGTATCACGCGGTGTATCAAAGAGTAATCGTGTCAAAGTTATCCTCCGGATCGCGATGAAATTAGAAAATTGTCAAATAGAGGTTGAAAATTCTCGGTTGGAGTAGAGGTTGATATTCGAAGAATAACCCTTTTGTCGAAACGTTCAAATATTCTCCTCCTTTTTCCGATCAGCATCGAGAAGATAAGTTGTTCGCAAAGGCATTCGTACGTATGCCTCGAGAGACTTGAAACTTCTCGACGTTCGTTTCCTCCCCGTCTCGTCCCGATCGTCTCGTTTCCTCGCGAAATCTCGACCGCCATTAATTCAGTGTTCGGCTGACAGGTCACTCGAGTAGAACAGCCCATTACAGATATTACGGGGCCAGCGTAAGGCCCTGTTCCTATCAAATAATTATTATTGTTGTTTGCTTTGCGCGAAGCTTCCTCTTCGCGGTCTACCTTCACCCCTTTCGCAACGTCTCTCGCGAGATGGGTCGACCAAGTGACCGGCAATTTCTTTCTAAATTTATTACCGATGACCGATATACCGTTCGCTGGTATCCGAATCGGGATCAGAAACGAAGCTCGTAGCTGGACAAAGACGATCCCTTCGATTCCTGAGGCTAGGGGTTGGTACGAGACCGTGCAAGGGGTCAGAATCTCGAGGTTACGGTAATAAATATCGGGGAAGCTGATCGTTCGGCTCGATGCGTTCTTCTCGCGATCCGTTTCGGGGGATGCTGGCAAATTCGAGAGGAATTCATTGGGTGTCGCTGTTGGCGCTGCGCTGCTGGAACGAACGGGAGAATCAAGGGAGGGCTTGCTGTTGAGTAACCGCCGATAGTTCAATGATTAACAACTCGAGACGATCGGTCTGACGATCGTAATTGAGACAGATCTTTTATTTTTTTTTTTCAGTTTTGCTCTCGAAGCGTACCTAGATACTTTTAAGTCGCCAGGAGATTCCAGTTGAAAAGGAAATAGGTATACGAAGAAATCGGCCGAAGATGAAGGAGTTGAACGTCGAAATATTTTCATGCAGCGTGTAACACGCAGGTCATAGATGCCATTCGAGCTGCAACATTATAAGAAGCTTACGGCATTCTCATGCAACTCATTAACGCGCACTTTTCGTTTGCGACTCGCGTGCGTTTTCAATCGCACGCAATGAGTCCCCCTTATTTTCCATTTCTAACCTGACCGATCCTTCTCAAGCATATTCCACAGGCATCTTGATCGCCTGCCAGTTAGCCATTTATTTACTGTAATTTGCAACAAGTGATTCGTTCCTGGACAGTTTAAATACATAGAAGTCACGAATGATCTTGCGACGTTAAAATCTGCGGATCGATGGATAATCTGAATCATTATGCAGTTTTTATCGTTGCTCTTATTGTACTTGCAAGAAGCGCTTCAGAAAAGACTTTCTTTTCTTTTTATTATTATCACCGAAAATAGTTACTACAAATTTCAACTATAGAGAATTGGTAGTAATTTTGAACGTTAACGTTCAACGTCTTTAATTTCGGAGGAGTAGTACTCTTCCAACGGGAACGCTAATGTTTAATGGGACAGCCCACAAATGAGACGCGTGAAATACCGTGAAAAAGGTAAGAAAAGTGGGTCGAACACGAGCCATCTGGCGCTAAGTTTTTTGCGACGAGAAATACCGTTGAATGATGGGAGCAAACCAGTATCCATTAATTAAAAATTTGTCCATGGAATACGTAATAGTATCCATTGGAAACCAACGCCCATCTTCATGGGATTTGACACTTCATCATTCGTCGAGCATGCACGACCCTGTCATTAAAATGAGATTAGTCTAGCGATCACGAATGGTGTCTTCGTTTCAAACGAACGTTTCGAAACAGTAAATTGTATAACTACTTTTCCCCTTAACTGGTTAATACATAGTTTGACACTGTCGTTTATTGTTAGACATTATGTAATTTCGTTCGTTGCTAAATTTTTGTCGAAATGATTCGAAAAACGTTATAACGAGAATTTGATTATTGTAAAAACGACGTTGAAAGAATAATTTCTCCCTGCTAAATCAAGAGAGCGTAGATCAAGTACGTAGAACTTCGAGAGTAATTGTAAGTATTTACTTGGTTCAGATATTGAAGAATATCACTTCTTCCTATGAAAATGGGATACACGAATAATGAAATTCATTTATTTTATTGAAATACATTGAAGAAAGGAATGTTAACGATTAATAGGCTAAAGTAAAAGAAGCGAAATCATCGAATGACCGAAAAGGTTGAAACTAGAAAAGCTTTGAATATATGCGAAGACTGTAAAGGTGGAAATTATTTGGTAAAACGAACCGGATGGTAGTTTCTACGGTGGCATAGGCGATATTACACGGCTGTAGAATCGGAAGATCGCCTGGTACAGGTTCGGGGCCGGTTATCGGAAAAGCTGGCACTCCAATCAATGCAAATCAAATCGAGAGCCGTGAATACGAAGCGTATAGTCAAATCAACCGAATAAAAGCTTCATGAATGTAAAAGACTGGTGAATGCGAACCAATCTGGTAATGCGTCTTCTCCCTCCGCACCCGCGGTCGGTTGCGCTGCCGCCCTCTTAACCGGGGGTGAGAAAAAACACCCCCGTTGGAATATTGCGTTATGCTGACCACTACGAGCGTTCGACGACTCGTTAAAAAAACACGCGCACAAGCATACGTATTGCGCCTCTTTCTAGCGTTTTTGTGGTTTTCCTAGTGATAAAGGGATCGTCAAGTACTAGAGGGGTGAGATAAACTGTGATTTCCAGAATTTTTAGAGTGGCCGCGAGTTAATTGTTCTAAAACGGGGTTAAACGGAAAGGATTCTTTCTTTCTCGTTATATAATTCTCTAATCTTTCATTAAAAATATCTTAACTTGTAATTTTATTCATTCTCCAAACACGATGCTTGGTGATTTTACATGCATAACAAATCTTTTGATAAACTTCGACTTTTATATTCTTACGAATTTTTTATGCACACACCTTAAGTTTCCCACGTTGCGATTTTGTTAAGAGTTCGATTAATTTGATGGGTTTTCGAAAATTTTCCGTGGTTTACGACCTTCCGGAGTTAAGTCGTGCAAATCCGATGCATCGTGGACGGATTTTCCGGTTGGTTTGGCAGACTCAACCTGTTCGTAATATTCTGCAAAAAACAGAGCAGATTTAATCAAACTATTAGTTGGAATGTTAATTATTATTATAACAAATTTTTACCGTTTTCTGGTCGATACTTCAACGCTTCCCGTCGAAACGGATTACCTCGATTCGCATCGTGGATACTGTAATTTCTGGATTGGATATATATTCCTGCGAAAGGTTATTTTAATCGTTTGAAACTCAACAATTTCAGTGGGTTGGATTAAACGTAGATTTGTATCTATTTTTTGTTAAATATAAATTAATCTACCATCGAAACGTCGGCGCCAGAAATGTCGCAACATCGAAGGTTTAATAACGCACAAATTACGCCAACAATCTGAGTAACTAGAATTTTTAATAATAAACCGATTAATCTTTCTCTCGAAAAGTAATTTGGCTATGAAGTGAAACTCTGTTTGATTTGAAGTTTGCTATTTTAAGTCGTTTCAAGTTTGTATACAAGCTACATTTTCATTTCTATCAGGGATTTGAAACTGTTCGTTTAAAAAATATTTTTAAAAAATGTTGATGACAATTCATAAAAGAAAAGGCACTAAATAACTCTGCTCTGAAATATCTTTTCGAGATTGATGACACGGCGAGCTTTAAAAGTTGGGAAAATCGGCGATAAAGAAAAGAACGCACCGTCGGATGCTGCAGTTGTCTACTTTCTGTTTCCACTGGTTGGTCACCCGCTTCACCCGTTTCACCCGTATAAGGCAAGGTAAAGCAAGGCAAGGCAAGGCGATGGCAGCCGGTTGGCGCAATAAAAATTTGACACGATCGTCCCAGCATCGGTCGGCGAAGAAAAACGGTCGACACGGAGAGACAGGGAGGAAGAACGATCGACTTTACGACTGGTGGATACGCGAAGGGCGAAAAGGGACGACAGCGAAACTCGTTATTATCCGACCGTACTTCTTCGTGGCGTCCAAGAAGAAGACGGCCCTGTACCCTGCACCATGGATTGCGACGGCCGTCGGTGCACGCTCGCTCATCCACGGGCCACTTTCAGACCATAAAGAGACAATGGAGCGTTCTTCTGTTGCCTGGCCCGCTGCCAACCAGTAAACTCTCATTTTCGCGAGGAAGAGGATGCGTTTCCGTTCCTCCGAAGAGGAACGAAGAGGAACGAAGAGGAACGAAGAGAAAAAGATTCGAAGATGCACTTCGAGACTCTTGCTGGATACTTGTTCCACGATTGGGCAACCAACTCCTTGGTAGCTTCGATTTTGCACAAACGACCATGAATTCTCGGTATCGTGACCCGGTGCGTGAACCGTCGGTCAGCTGAAATGGCGCGAAATTCAACGCTTCGCGCGGTTGCGTGTCTAACGTCAGTCACTGTATCCGAATTCTACGGAACGAAGGCAAAAATTGAATGTTTCTTTAGTCGAAGTTGAGAGAAAGAAGACGAACGAATCTTCATACATGTATTTACGTGTATACCGCTCAGTATTCTCTAATTAACTTCCTTTTCTTAATCGTTTCTTTAGTATCCGATAAAATGATGTATAATCGGCAGAAATCGAGTACACTAGAAAAAAAAGATACCTTCGACGGAATAATCTCGGGTTCGAAGGGATGATTCGAAGGCTCGTTTCGAGGTTGGTTGAATATCGTAGGACGTTGCAACGTCGCGATCGTTCAGTCCAATCCGCCGAAAAGGAACAAGGGTGGCGTTCCATCCGGTCTCGTCGCATCGCGCCTCGTGGATCCGCGCATACGTAAGTGCGGATCTGCTTCGAGTACGTCGAAACGAAGAAACACGTCCAGCTTACCGAGGATTAATGTCACGCTTAGGCATCGTCCACTCGACGATGCCGAAGAACACGAGCGCTGATAATGCAACCATTGAAATGGTGCTTCTTCGGATCTTCGGCATGCCGTATTTATGCGTCTAATGTGTCGTGGATCATCGTCGTCAAAAAGTTTTCGAGTAAATGTCCAAGAATTATCGAACTGTTTAACGAACGATACGGCAACGTCTTTAAAACGCTTCTATCGTTGTTCTCTCGTAAGTACATCGAAACACGACGACGAACAACAGTAATCCTGGTAAGTGGCACTTTCGTAACATCGATTTCGTGTTTCTGCGTAACGATGACAGTATTATGTCGATGTCAGCGGTTAAACGATGATTAATCGACGTCTGGTCACAGATATCCCGGATTCCGTGGCCCGTCACGACTACCGCGGCAACAAAAAGAGGAAGCCGATGAATAACCTTTAGACCATCACAATATTTTGGGGGACAAAGGTAGCGTGGAGGCCGAACTATTCATTAATAAAAATCATACGATCGTTAGGGTGAAAATATTTACAGTATAGGTAATCGTGGCCTGAACGTGCCAGCATTTTCACCTGCTAAATACTTGGAAGATCGATACGACGATTCGTATTGAAATTATTCGAACGTCTGTTTTATCCCGTGAATTTTAAAACGAAAAAAATGTACCTTCCAAGACACGATATTCTCGTTGTATCGACTCCAACAGCATCTCGAGTTCTTTACATAAAAAATGAACCCGGCTCGGTATGACTTGGACCAATCGACTCGGAAGAATAGAAAAGAAACCGTCGTTTAATCGTCGCACCATGAGTTTGAGATTCCTTTTTCTTCACTTTTTCAAGGGTGGTGGAGAAACGAGTCTCAGCTGGGAATTTCTCAGATGAAATTGATTCGTACGCGATCGCTTCGCGACCGAACCTATGTTCCCTTCGACATCATTCATCCTCTAGCCGTGCCATACTATTAGTACAGTTATTTATGGTGAAAAAGAGCATAGATCGCGGTGCCTATTATGTATCGGGATCTTGGGTCCCCGTGTGATTTATGCTCCGCGGCAAATTGCCGCTTGTCCTTTTGTGAGAGCCAGCAAAGCGAGCCTGATTAAATCCTTTCGGTCTCCTGTAATTTCAGCCACGTTATATGCTGGTCCTTAACGCGGTCATTTCGAATCGAAGAACGTAAGTAGATATTTGGTAGAAGAATAAAATAGAATAAATAAAAATAATACTAATAGTAACGTTAATGCGGTAGACTCCACTTTTATCGCCATTGACGGAACTGTGGAAGCGGAAAATTATAGAGCGCGGTGAAACAAAGCTTGTCTATGTATAATAGAACGCGTTGCAATAAGAGGCGTGACGACGCTATTGTAGAACGTGACACTAAAAGTCTCGTATATATTATTTCCAGCATTACTCTTATTTCTATTAGCTACGATATCGAGCAGTTGGTAAAAGTATCTCTATTGAACGAAATAAAATAATTCGTTATATAATATGAACGAACAGGATCGGTCATCGGCAAGGAGAAAAATCCTAAGAAACGGGATCGCCCTTCGGGTCGGACTTGTCGTCCAGCATCTTGAAGCCGAAGATCGGATATCGTCGAAGTCTGAGCAGCTCGTGCTCGGTCTGCAGCTCCAACAGCTCCGCGTAATTATCCTGCAGCTTCTTGATCAGCGCGGCTCGCTTCATGATCATCCTGAGCTTCTCCTCCGCGTGTTCCTGCTGCCTCGCCTCGCCGATAAGATCGCGACGTTGCTCCATCTCGCACCTCGCCACGTTCATCTCCAAGATCTGTTGATCGAGCCGCTTGTTCTTGCTTCTGGTGCTCTCGATCTCCGTCTCGATCGACTGCAATCGATCCCTGTACTCATCGAGGATCTTCTCGAATCGCTGGTTCATCGCCGCGATGTGTTCGGTCAGCTGTTTCTGGCTCTTATCGTCCTTCGCACCTCTAGCTTTACGCTTCAGGTACAGCTGCATCTCTTTAGTCACCATTACCGATTCCGTGAATCGTAAATCCTCTCGTAGATCCATCAAGCGTTTACGTTGACAACCGTGTTCCCATTCTTTCATCAGGGTACCTAAGAAGAATAAAGTTATATAATATTACGGGATGACGAAAATGCTTTTGTCGCTGTTTTCGATACTATACCCCTCTGAAAATCCATCAGCCGGCATAAAGCTTTCAGCTTGCACGCGCCCGCGGCTCTGATCAGTTCGTTTACGGATTCGATCTCGTTCCGCGAAACGAGGATCGCGTTTTCGGTGTCCTCTAGATCTCCGGTGGTATCTATCTCCACCTGTCCCATCTTCAACACCAGCTGCACGTTCACGTCCAGCTCGGAGAGTGTTCGACGCCTCCTCGTTTCCTCGATATTCTTCTTCGTTTCCTCCGCTTCGAATCCGCATTTCTCGATCCTCTGTTCAAGTCCAAGGATCACGCTTTCCGTGTCCGCGATTTCGGCCTGTTTAGCTTTCACCTTAAATTCTGCGTCGATCTTCAGACGTCTTAGACGAATCAGATGATCCCAGTGCGCAGTGTCTACAGTTGGAGGCAGAGTGGTCGGTCGTACATCCAGATGATCCAAGTGCTTCAGGTAATCGTTGCACTCCGACGGTAAGTAGATCGGTCGCGATCTCTGCACCACGATTTGCCCAAGTTTCAGATATTCCGAAGAGCCCAAATTCTTCAGGTTTGTCTTTGGCCGACGATTGCATTGGCGCTCGAGTAGTTCCACGTTTAACTTGCTCAACAACGGGAACTCGGATTTAAATCTTCTGGACATCACTTTCTGCTTATGAAGCAGCGACTCGTATTTGGAGACCAGCTGCTCGTGGACGGTTTCGAAAAGGTGCAAATCGCCCCTCAGCATATTTTCGCATTCCTGTTTTTGCGTCACTCTTATTTTCATCTCGTCCTCTTCGTGCAACGACTTTGTCCGATTATAAATTTGCGTGCAACCACGTACATAACGGAAGTTCATCTGATTTATAGCTGCCTCGACGTTCATCTTCAGCTAAGGATTCGAAACGTTCGTTGATCTGGTACAACTAAAATTTTTAATCGTTTATAATACCTGGAACAACCGATTCAGTTTGTCGTTGAATTTATCGATTCCTTCTCGAAGAAGACCCATGACCTTGACGTACTCGGCCTCCAGCATCCTCTTGTAACGTTTCCGTTCTTCCTCCAAGAACTCCACGTCCTTCTCGTACTGTTTCACGGCTTGAATCTCTTCCGCGGTATAGTCATCCGGTTTCTTCTCCAACATGAAGGCAGGCTTAGGTACGTCTATCTTGATGATGTCCTCCCATCGAACCTCGAGCACACCGTCCATCATCGCCATTAGAGCGCGTTCGCGAAAGTCATCAGCTAACAACAACTGTCTGATTCGTTCTGCCTCGGCCGCCTGCTTGTCTAGGATTTCTTGCAGCGACGGGGAAATGTAAGGTTTCGCCTTCACTTCGTGATCGAGCACCTTGATAATACCTTCTGGCTTCTCCTACGCGCGCGAAAGAGGAAGTTCGGTCAAGTCGGATAGGAATTAACCGAAGAACGATGTAAACGGTTTCGTTTCGTTTTTCCGAAGCTTTTCGTGAGTGAAAATTCGAAATATTTATACTAGTGCACTATACATATACTAGTACATTATACGTATAATGGTATCGTTACCCGCCAGTGCCAGTCAGGATCGATAGGTACGCCTGGTACATTTTGCCCAAACATCACGTTTAGTTCCGAATCGATATAACGTATTCTTTCGATTCTGTCCCGTATCGTATTCATTTCCCTTTCTTTTCTCGCATACATCTCGTCGAACGCTTGATTGAAATATACCCGAAGTTTATCGCAATCGTGCTTCAAGAAACGATTATTTATCGAGACGTGGTTGTACCCGTAACACTCCATTTGCGAATAATAGGACAACGTCTCGATAAACAGATGCGTAGTTGTACCTTCGATAAAATACCTCAATTAAAAATGATAGAAAAAATAATGCGTTTCACGGGTTCGTACGTTTGACGTAACGTTTCGCTTACCTTCCATCGTTCTATCCTCTTTCGTGTCTTCTACGCTGACCTCTTCGTCTTCTTCGTCCTCGAAAAACATATCGATCCTTCGCGCCTCTTCTTCTTTCAACTTCATTCGTTTACTCAATTCTACTTCTAGTTCTTGCTCGTTGTACAATTTCCAAGGTCGAAAGGTTTCGGTTTCTACGATGGTTGACAAAATTTCCTTGCAAAAGGTGGCCCACTGCAGAAGATCCTTGGCGCGAGGCGGTTCAGCGATCGAGGGATAGTTGGTGACATGTTGGCTGCCGAAAATGGCGACCAACGATTTACCCAGAATCTTCTGAGGATTCCAAAAGGCCTCTCGAATCCAATTGGTCACTCTCTTCGTCTCGCTGGTATCGTGCTCCAACTTTAAACGAAGGTCCTCGCATTCGTCGCGACCAGCTTTCAGTTTTTGATCGCGACCCGCTTTGTCCAGATCGAACGAGGACACCGGAAGTCTTTCTATTTCCGGACACGTTTCGTTCTCGTCAAGTAGCTTCTTTACTTTGCCTTTCAACGATCTGAATTCTTGAAGAATGTCCGCTTTCTCGACCTCGCATTTTGCTGTCTCTTCGATAATTTGCATCCTTTCGCGCCACTCTGACCATGTTTCGTCATCCTGCTCAGGACCAGGAAACTCCACTTTCGGACGGGTCAAAAGACTGTAAGCTGTCGCGTCCAAACTGGCATAATCGGCGTTCATTTTTTTCCTGTATTTTTCGTAGAGGTTATAGTCCACCTTGTATACGAACGACTCATCACCGGAAGCGGCTTTACTCTTCTACGCTGAAGAGAAGATACCAGGAGGTTAATTACGGTGAAACGATGTTTGTATCGTACAAGAATCTTCGAAGATAAGAGACTAATAATTTGTATTTAATCGAGAACTAATTGAGAGTAATTGAGAGTAAAGAGACAAGGAGGATGAGAAGAAAGGGAACCTCTGTATCAACGGATATGTTTCTGGTAGCGATCAAGGAACCGTTGTATCCCAGAGACACTATCAAATCCCCGTTCCTATTCATCATCGCTTTCGCGGTACCAAAGTCAGCTCTGTGGTGGGTCATGATGCAAGCCTGCACCTGTCGAACCGTTTTGTCCCTGACAATGACCAATCCATCCAAGGCAGTGGTACTGATCCATGCTCGATCAACAAACAAATTGGCGAGTCTAACTTGATGTCCCGACGTAAGACCATCAGTCATAACTACGTCTTTGAAGTTTTGCACTTTTTGCACCCTCAATTGCCGAGTCGTGTAAGGAGATCCCACGAAATGCATAGGATTCCCAGGAACGTAACATAACGTACGATATACTCCAGGTAAATCGAGTACTTGAATCGCTTCGGTAATCAGATTCTGATTTTCTGCTACCTCGAACACCAACAGATGTTGTCCCACTTCGTACTGTGCCACGCCGACGAACAGCACCAACACCCTTAGCTTTCTGAGCGCTTCGTAGGCCAATAGATCGATGATCGGGCGATTCGCTCGAATCAGAGATTGCACCGTGTACACTTTGTCGCGATGTAAATTGATACAGAAGCAGTTGCCGCTTGCTTTTTCGGCCGTCACCAAATATCTGCCGAAATTTCGATTATTTAAGAACGCTGTACAGATTTTTGCAACTCTAACACCCCAGATTCGAAATCTTTCATCTTTTTTGGGGGTATTTCAAAATTCGTCTTACCTTCCGGAGTACGAAAACCTAATCAAATCCAAAGGTTTCCTCTGTAGTTTCAAACTAGCTACTATTCTTGGTGTAGTCGGCTGAACTAAACTAACAAAGATAAGTTCGCCCTGCGTGGTCCCTAAAACTATCATCGGATAATCCGGATGGGAGATTTGGCAGGCCATGTCGCCGTCGATATTTGGATCAAGCATCGACACTGTTGTCCCGCTGTAACACTCCAGAACACTCAACTCTTTCGAATTGTCCGTTACTACCATATGGTGACACCAAGGATACACAAAATCCACAAATCGATGGATTTCTCCATAGTCCAGGTACTGTGTGATCATAGGGTTCTCATATTCTTCGGAAAAATCAATTTTCATCAAATATCCTTCCAAGGTATGATAGAAGAATCGGTCTTTCTTGAACGGATGTATCGCAAGGATGTAAGGTTTGGTCACCGATTTCACGTACCACTGTCGTTGCCAGCTATCCTTTCTGGGGCTCTTGGTGAAAAAGCGAATTTGACAAAACGTCGTACGCAGTATGATGCCGTCTCGGAACCAGTAGACTATCGGTAGTTCTAAGTCCATACAAACGCCACATCTTTGAGATAGAACAATCCGGTAGACATTGCTACCGTCATAGTTGGCGAGAAAGATGTGGCCGTCGATGTCTGTAATAGCTAACAGGGGTTCGCTAGAAATTGGACACCAGTCTATCCACATAATTTTTTGTTGTTTGGGAAGCTTCACTTCGTGGTCTGAAATTTGACAACGTACAAATGAATATATCGAAATATGTGTGCTGCAGTTACTTTCCCCTATTGATTCCCTTACTCTAAAAGTGATACGTTTTACTCGAATAAAAATATTAAAATCAACAAAAATTAGCTCTAGCGTTTTGGAACGAAATATCTCGTTTACATCGGTTGAACTCAACTTTCAAAAAGTCTTCTTGCCTTTCAAGACAGCAACATTCCCCACGATATCCAGCCTCCAAGTAAACATCCGTCCACAAGTTCTACCCATCTGTCCAATCACGGTAGGACCAACTTGATTAATTCTGAGAACCTGTCCAACCTCGTCTCGTATGTAAGTGTTCACCGAAATGATCTTCTCTCCGGTTCTCCAATTCCATACGATCATAGCAAAATGAGGGTAAAACCCCAGAGAAATGATATGGTCCTGCGCTGTGAACGCAGTGGCCAAGTATCCGGACTGACATCCACCGATACATTCGGAAATCTTCGTCATCGATGGGTAGGCCATGATCAGGATCCTGGGCCCGAGGATCTTCTCGGCAAAAGCGAATACTGGAAATCTTACGTGAGCAGAGAGACATCGTGCTCCTTCCCCAGAATCGGTGCTCGCGCACCAACGAAAGCTTAGTTTCTTATCCCTGATATTAAAGAACACGATGTGAACGCCTGTACACCACGCTAGCACGTCCGTCGCGATCCAGACTATCTCTTCGAGTCTGCTACCACGAATCCAACTGGTATTCCACGTGTCGTGATTCCGTAACATTGGAAGATAGAGTTTGAAGGCGAGCAACGTCGGAAACGACAAATTTAAAGAGAACAGTCGACGAATTTGCGAGAGTCGTGTCAACGCTGATATATTCGATGCTGCATTCACACGAATGTCATAGTTGGCAAAATTATGTGTAACGAATGCAATGCCATTGCGATACTGTTAGGTTAAATTGTTCAAATGTAAAGTATATTCCAACTTTTGGCCGATGTATCGAAGAAATGGAATTCCGCGATTCGTCGGAATATCCGAACGCAATGTTAGTCGAGTCCACCGCTGGCAGTGAATGCAGGCACCAGGTCATCGAACAGAAGGAGCAAAGAGGGAGAAAGAGGTTGGCAGGCATCTACGGGCAGTATATCACGTGGCAAGGATAAGTTTTTGATCGGCCCTGGGTATACGGATGACTCCCTGCTGCTTGACCTCATCACGCCACGCTATGGGGGTCTTTATAAACCACCATCGACTGCGCGTATCCTAATCACCTTTTGTCTTAAGCCTGCCAAACTCTTCGTTCGAAGCCGGGTATGCTAACTTCTGACAGGGGATCCATGCCACCCGGTTGCTATTTCGTCACCGTTCCCCTTTTCATTCTAATCTACCCTTATTTTCGAGTCGTCCGACAATCTCCGCGCAGCAACGTGTCACATTTTAGACATCTCCTTTCGAACTTTTCGCAATAAATTCACCGTCTAGCATTTGTCCTATGCTACATTAAAATTTATATTCAAATAGCCTCTTACGCGATTGTTGATAGTTAGAAAAAAGTGTAGTTTGTTAAATTTCGAAGGATAATATTTGAAGTAAATGGAAGTGATTACTAGCCCATCACTACCTGCGGAGTAAAATTGCTCGGAAACTCGCAGAAGGAGAATCGAACGTCCATCACTACTGACCGCCAGTCAAACTTGGTTGCCCTTCGAGCCGCTTCGCCGCATCCATCGTGACGACGATGCGTGGTCCACGTTGCCCGAACCTGTGGCCTCGCCATTAAATTGACGCCCGCTGAGACTCGTATTTGCATAACCCGACGCCATACGACCGATCCTATCGACGTCCTGGTTACCTTCGCCTCGCGAATCGCGCGACCCGTGTGGGAACCACCCTTCGTCCTCGTGCAAGCGACCAACCTCAATGGCGGTTCCAGTCATTTGCAAACTTACTTTGCTCGTCAGAAAAATGCGAGTCTCGAATTTTTGGTTGCGTCGAAACTTAGGGACGTTGAATTTTTTGAACTTTGGAAAAGAACGCGTTATTACCGAGAATGGATCGCGAGAAGTAATCGTTTTAAAAATCTGTCAGCCCTGCTCTGGATTATTCTCCAGTTTCCCCCTCTTCTAAATTCTCTACGAGCTCTCGCTAATTCCTTCGTAAGCTCTCCTCGAACTCCCATCGCCCATAATGGTATCGTATCCGAGTAAAATTAAACAATCGAACACGACTAACAAGAATAATTTGCATTTGGCTAGATTCTAGATGTTCAGATTCCACGAAGTTAGAGTAATCGTTATTTTTTTATTGTTTGTTCGAACCGTTTGAACGGCAGTGATTACCGAAGAGGAGCCGTTCTAAGCTGGTCCTTTGCCGCAGAAGTGGCAGAGAGAGGGAGAGACAAAAGGTAAAGAAGGAAAAAAGGTGCGGTAAGGTAGAAGGAGAAGGTAAGGAAGAAGAAACGACGAAGAAGAGGAAAAGGAAAGTGGAGGGTACAGAGAAGATCTCGTTGGATAGTGGAGCCAGAGGGACGAAGGACGGGGGTGTAGCAGAGAGCAGAGGTTACTTTTAATGTCTCGCGTCACGCAGCCCAAGGCACCGTGAGCCTCGCCTCGTCCTCCTTACTAATTTGGCGCCAATTTCCAAGCAACCTCCCAACAGCAAAAACTAACCGAACCATATACACCGCTTCTATATACATACACTTGTACCGTGCACTTCACCGTGGGCTCTGATTAAATGCTACCCGCCGTCTCTCGCTCATTCTTTCCCCTCTTCTCCTTCTCTTCATCTTCTTCTCCCGCTTCTTCCGTCGTGGCTTTCCTTTTCTTTTCTTTCTTCTACACCGTTCCTTTCGTCGCTCTTTGCTTTCGTCGTTTCTTTCCTGTTCGACTCGTGTTCCCACACTCCGTGGACGCGTACCGCACCAGGGACCATTGCATCCCCGTTTCGCAGGACGATGCTTGATGCTGGAACACGCACGCGTGTGCTGCTGCGTGCTGCGGACGACTTTTAACGATACTGCCCTCGTGCTTTTTTTTTTCTTACCTAGCTATTTCTTTCCCCCTGGTGCCTTCGCTTAGGCCGTTCAGAGTTTCATCGACTACTTGAAATTTCCTTGGAAACGATGCGTGAATTTTGTACGAGTTCGGTCATTGGTACAAACGCGGATCGCATTATCATCAGCGTTTAGGTACAGCTTACAATGGTCTTAACTTTATAAACCGTAATGCTTAGCGGCGAGTTACGCTAATTGCACTTGCAATCATCGCTAGCAAACCCGCAATTAGCGTCGACCTTTGCACCTGCGTAGATGAAGAGCTCTCCGACAGCTGTCACAGTAGAAAGAATCGTAATCTAACGTTTCAGTTTACAATGTTCAACGTGCATTATTCTAATGTCACAAGTTTCTTTTATATTCTCGGTTCCTGGTTATTCCACTAAAGTATATTAATCTCGCAGGATCGAAAAGTTGGAAAATTCTGAAATCTCAAAATGGCAACTGAGAACGTACAAAGCGATAACGGGCAATTTCGCTTATGCGAATCACCGAATCCAAAGGATCAATCATCGCAACACGAGTAGGTATGCCGAGTATCACGAAAGCTGTTTCATGCCACCATAGGGCACGAAAGGTCCAAATACCGGACCAAAAGTTAGCTGAATCTCTCACGAGATACAAAAGAGTAACATGCTTCTTTCCGGCGAGCCGCGCCACGCCGTGAGAACGGCAAAACAACTCGGGACTCGAAATTAGAGCACGAAATCGGGTACGGGATTTTTTTTCATCCCCTTTAATCTTCGTCCTTGATTGGAATAATAACTTTAGACGAGACAAGAATGTTACTCGAAAATCGAATTAGATCGAAGACTAACTTTCTTTTCGCGAAAGAACCAAAACGAACATCGAACTTAACTAGATCGTGGATGTTCAGGAATCGAAGAGAAACGTTCGCGAAGTTAAAAGAAGAAGCTAAGCCGATAATTCTGTTTTTGGGGAGCAGCTGCGTTTTAGCGAGTTGCATGTCAGAGCGGCTCGACCGACCGCAGATTATAGATGCGTCTTGGTGATCACAGACAAACGTTTAAATCGCTAAACGTCGAATTAGACGCGATTTACTGTACCCCAGGGTCGTAAAAAATAATAGCACACTACGCATAGACACCAGACTAGGCTGCCGATTTTTGGTAGCATCTTCTTCGACAGCTGCGATTTCCTGCCGGTAAGACGCCGCCCCTGCTACGCTTGTTTCCTTCCTCTCCGAATTAATTCCTCGAGATCTCTAATCTTCATGCTCTGCGCCAGGTTGGATTCGTGTCGACAAAATGGAACAGCGCGTGCCTACGAGTTACGGCCTTCCTTTTCTGCTGGCTTCAATTAACGACATGGATATCGGTTTCTCTTCTTGCGTGTAAATTACCCTGAAAGTTTTCAAAATCGAAAAAGTTGATGACGCGAAACGTGCGATTATATTACTTCGAGAATATGTTGCGTTAATGCAACCTTTGTACGTCGGTTAGGCTGAAACTTTTGAGAATCTACTATCCGTTTGAGCACGCCATCCGGAAAGTCTGCCAAACGCTTACGCGATAAACCTTTCGATTCGACCTCATCCGAAAGTGAGCCCTAAAAATTCGCTTCGAGATCGTAAAACATGTGAAATTATCAAGAGGTATAACTTATTTCGAAACGTAACGACTGCGGTTACTCAACATTAGCCCGTCCTAGTTGATCGGACAGCCGGCTCTCTCGCGAGACAAACGTCCCAGTTCTCGCGGCAACGATTCCGCTCGATCCTCTCGAAGCGAGGTCGATTAAGAGAGCGAGAGCCCACGACGAGGACCACACACGAGGCCTGGGTCACTCGAAGTCAGTAACATCAATTAGCATTCGCGAGCGCCTCGACGATGCCATGAACCGACGTTGAAACGAGCAACGGTCAGAGAAGAAGGGATGCCGCGGCATAAGTGGCCACGTACCTATCGTCGGGAATCGTTGGACAAAGCCGAGCGTACACCATAGACTTGCCACGATGACATATGAGCCACCGGACCTCTTTGTGTCGCCTTGAATACCTCTTAAATTGGGGAACCAGCCGTCAGAGGCTACTGAATATCGCCGCTGATACACTTGGCCCTCGAGTCTTGAACCATTCTGCGATTTATCATAACGGATAACACCGGGACACCGTGCTCTTAATCCTTAAACCGTATCTCGACGCTATTCAACGATATATTTATCGAATTTAGTTTATCTACTTCGATTCATTCTGCTGGCAATATAAGGCGTGACTAGTCGAAACGTGGAAACGAAACGAGTAGCGATACTAGGCGCGACAACGTGGAGCTGCGCGATGGTAGCACACGGAACGATACGGAGCACGGTGGTACGGGGCGTAGACATATGACATGTGGCGATATTCGGACATACGGCATGTCGAAAGTTCAGAATATAATATCTTCTTAACCGATAATTACGTCGTACGAGGAAAAAAAATGACTCGAGCTTTCATGCGCGTACGTACAAAAGCCTGGAGAGGTTTCGAAAAGGAGCAGAATTAACTTTAATGACTCCGTCATTCTTCACTGACACCATCTTGTCAGTTAATAAATGTCGCTCCTCGAATTTCAAGGAATTCGGTGATCGACCTTTGATCCGGTCGAAAAAGTGAATTCCTCCCGGTGAATGTTGCTAAATCGTACGTACCCTGCAATATCGTCTCCGGTTTGCCTCGAGCGAATTGCTTTGCAAAGACGGGGAATGCGGGATCTTCGAGAAGACGGAGAATATCGAAGATCTTTGTGTAAGATCATAAATACATGATCACGATCAAAAGAATGTTAAAACTATAAATTTTAACACCTCGATGATGTCGAAGTCGTAACTCGTGGCATAAATTACTGTCATACGATAGTATTGTGATTATGAATTATCGATTACTTATAGGTATTATATCGCGGAGACGTGCCAATTTTTCCACAGAGCAGAAGTTATCGTTTTTAAATATTTCTTAACTCCATAAAATAGTATGCTCCCCTGAGATATTTATGAGAGAAAATGTTTTACCGAAAATTAAAGAACTGTGATAGAAAAATATTGCATGCCTACGGCAACAGAACTACCGTCTAAAAATCCAGCTATTATAACCGAGAAATTTCTCCCAAAATCACGATACAATTTCAACATCCATTTCCAATGAACGTTCTCCATAAGAACCGTCCGCGTAAACCCCGGTAAAAATCCGATTCGACATTCGCAAAGTACCCGTCGTTCATTGAACGACCGCTAAAAATTATTGACCCTTTAGCGAGACGAGGGAGGGGAAGGAGGAGGGAGAGAACGGATCAGCCAGGTAGATATATAAGAAGCAGATGCGTCTGTCATTAATATGAGCCGGCTAAGCTATTAATAACCAGTTAATGAGGCCTCTCGTCCCTTCCCTCTCGTGTGTCGTATGTGCGTGCGAGACGACTTGTGCCCAGGTAGGGATGCGACGTATACGTGCACATGCATACGTACGTAACGTACATTGGCGTGTGGTTGTATATAACAAGGTGTATTGTGCTGGCAGAGTGTGTGCACTGTAGGCTATGGGGTGTACGACTGTCGGGTCGTCAAAGGGTCCCGGTGAACCTCGTGATTTATAATCGGGCGTGTCCTCCCCTACCTCTCGGACACCCTCGATTATCCTTCGCAATGACGGGAAATTTTCGGTTTCTCTCCTGAGGACCAAGCAATCTGAACTGTTTCATGAAACCGTTCTTGGCGATGACGAGAAAAGTCTGAGACGAGATTGCGATGCCAATTTGTACAAGACTAGATACTTTTAACGATATAACGTTCTACGACGAAAGTGTCACCAGCAACTAAATGCATTTGACGCAGTGCTATGAAACGTTATGACGATGATAAGTAGGTACGTAAGTCCTTACGGGACGTGCTTGGAACGGGACGAGAAGAACCCGTGAAAAATCAGATTCTACCGTCTAAAAAATGTCACGCGATTGTTGGCGACGATTCGTCAGAAGATCGTTTTCCCATCGGGGGAAAAACAAGGAGGAAAGCAGAGGAGGGGCAAACGAGTAATTAAATGAGAACCCCGACGTACGAACGCAGGAACGCCCACGCCATGCATCAACCGTGACGTGGATAGGTAATGCTGCTGCAGATGGAGAAGATGGTCTCCGAAGATATTGCCTCGGTTCGTACGTTAGTTAGGGTCAGCTATCTCGCGCGACCCATCTCCGCCTATCCAATCACACACCGCACACCGCAACTATGGCACGCAAGCCGATAATACACGGTGTCCCAATTATCCCGCGACACGGCAAGGCCCACGCTCGCCGTGAGAGAGGATTTTCAACACGCCCCTATCGCCCCTACCGATCCGGTGTCCGGGATCGAGGAGAGCCCTCAGGACGTCGGAGGTTTACCTTGTTTTTGCTGGACGAAGCTTCTCCTCAAGGTCGACGATCTGATTTATCGACCACCGTTTACGACGATAAATATTAATGAGTTTCGTACGTTTCTAACGACGATAACCCTTTTGCTACTAACGACAGCAGTGTACAAATTTTTCGATGCTAATTTCGCTCAAATTTTAGACCCTTATATCCCTATGTTAGAATTGATTCGAATCTAATGAAAGATGATCCAAAGATACGCGTATTTCGGATAAAAAAGAGTTTCCTCGTTTATAAGAGACATTGAATTATAACCGAGCTTACGCGAATATTAATTCAATTTTTATAATGGCTGTAAAGTACTGGAAAGAATGCAGTTTATGTTCGAAAGCAAAAACTTTCACTTGTGAGAACTTGAATCATGAAAGCCTTAAATCTCTTATGCGTTGAATTATGTTGTCGGAGGTAACCTGAACAGGGAATTACGTCGTATTATATGAAATCGAGGCGTCAGGAGGTGCAAGATGAAGAACAGGTAGGTCTTCTTTCGAAAACTTTGCGTCACTCTCAACTTATTCTGTGTGTATGTATAGAAATACCTTCGAAATACTCATTTGCTCGTTACAACATTCGACGGTTTAACGACCTAACCAAAAAAATGTATAACTCTGACAAATCAAATACGGTACCTGGGATAGATATCGCAATGTTAATTAATAAAACTCGATACCTCGGGGAGCAATTGCTTTTATTTGCCGAACAGCCATGTCGGATGCGGATCGAACGAAAAAGCTAACGAATGTGATAACTATCAATTGTTCGATTACGCTTCGACCACGGCATGACGACTCGATAACGAGAATCGCAGTAAAAAATTGGACCATCATCTACCGATTGAGATAAAATATTTGTTACGTGATCCACGCGAAATCTATATTAACTATACATGTATTTAGAGTGTACGATGAAGAAGGAGGAGTACGGTATACTATTTACTTGCGCTAATATGCGTATTCTACGTTATTCGCTACGGAACAAGTAGATATAATATAGTGGCGGTAAGCAGAGTTTCCTTTCCCAATCATCTTCTTGTCCGATGTTGGCAGTCGTTTATAAAATGTAGTCGAGGAGAATCGCGTGTTGGGAAGACTCGAATCGGCGAAAAGCAAATCGTCGAAGCGACAAGCGAAGTAAAGCCGCGAGCAATCGCACCGGTATAAAGGTCGATGCATAGGTGAACGAAGGTGCAATTATCGAAAGACAGCGATGGAGGTTAACCACGCCCCTGTCCCCTCGGGCGACCAATCACCGGTGTCGCTGGTGTCGCCCTGTAGCGGACGACACAGCACACAGCGACATTCCGAGAACGAATCCGTGCCGCGAAGAGCGTCGCCGCAAGCATACGAACGCTTTCCACTCGCGATTCTGCGGACACCGCACCGCTCCGGCCACTTTCCCGGCCAATCAACGTAATCGCTCGAATCTGCTTGGCTGTTTCGCTCGATCAGCGACGACGTTTGCCCGCGGATCCTCCGAGACTCTGGAATACCTCGGGTCATTCGAACAGATCTTGCGGTTTCAATATTTTAACAAATATCGCTTCTTACCTTACCTGTTTAGATTGTTTCAGGTCTTACATTTTCGTTTGCGTAGTTTCAGTCTCCTAAATTAGGTTAGACCGAAGTTAAATTATTCTAAACATTCTTGAATTAGACAACTTTATAGTAGGCGACTGTTATTTTTTTAAATAATATTTTCATTTTTAAAGAAACTTCTGTCCAAGGAAAACCTTCTACGTGTATCGTAAAAGTTAGCACCGTAAAATAAAATTCTCCACACTGATAAAAATCGCGACTTAAAATGAATGCCAAAAGAAAACTAGCCCAAATTCATCTCCGCCCAGAATCGATTGCTTCGAATAAAAATAAAAGGACGAGCAAAAGATCACGTCGATAATGTAAAGAAAAAATCAGTAGCAGCACCACTACCAAAGGAGAATTACTGGGAAGAATGTATAGAATCGTAGTTCAGGGCCCCACCCACGAAGGGCGGTGACCGAGGGGTAGAATCTGTCGCGAGTTCGAGTCCGAGTACGAGTTGGAGTTGACGAAGGCTCGGGGTTGGTTAACGGAATCGGGTAGCTTGAAAAGAGGTAGCAGGACGGAGTACCGGAACGGTAGTAGGACAGAGGGGTTGAATGCGGAGAAACGGAAGCGAAGGGTGGTCCGGAGAGTGACAATCGAGAGGACTGTCACCGAGTTCGGCGAATCAGGAAGGCTGGCGACGTCCTGGAGGACAGGGCTCGCCAGGGCGCAAGCGCTCGTGACCGCTGGACACGCGGGCGACACATCGATCCACGCTTCTACAACCTCCGTCTCATCCACCCACGCCTTCGTTCGACCTCCTTCCTCCTTTCGCCTCTTCCCTTTCCGGTGTCTCCCGTTTTTCCTTCTTTCTCCTCCGCCGCGTGGTCTGGCTCGTCGTTCTTCGTCCCCTTCGCGTTCTCAAACGAGAGAACAACAAATTTCACTTACTTGCGCTTACACTGATTCGCGAGTCGCGAGTTCGTTCGCGCACGAAACCAACGTATCGTTTTTTTATTAAAATAACAGATCCCAGAACAATGGATTGCTGGGAGTACGAGGCACTCGGTCTTCCAGGCTATACGGATGGCCCAGAAACAGGAAAATGAATCATGTATTCGAATACGTTCATTTTTATTGGTTTATTTCCTTTTTTTTTTAACTACTTTACACTGTTTAATCGATCAGAAATTGTTCGAGTTACGACATTTTGAAATTACAAAACATTGAGCTACATCGCAATATCGATAAGCGTATTTGATGTAGCTTTTCTGTTTCTCGGGCGCATCGTAGCGTGACCTTTTGCTACCGGTTGCATTGACATCCGGTTGTCGAGAACAGACACGCTGCGCCATAAAGTTCGATCGCTTTGAGCAGTTTCAGCCTCAGGGGGTTCGACGCGAACCAACGATCGATCGCTTTCTGATCCATTTAAGTGATTTTCGAGCGCACCTCCAGTGCTATCAGCGATATCGACTCTATAGTATTTCAAAAAATTGAATTTCAAGATATCTTATAAGCCATTCCGAATTTTATTCGAGATACGAAGTAGAGAATTATATGTTTCATTTTCGGGGATGAATTTATGATCATTCGAAACTGTCCCGATTCAAGAGGATTAATTTAGAACAATAAACACCGAATGATGGTTCGTCCGAATGCAACGATACTAATCGGAGATGCTACTCGACGGTGAGAGTTGCTAGCGAACGTACCCAGATATCGATTCCCTCTTGCACCTTCGTCGGAGGAGGAGGAGGTTGGACTAGCCGAGGAACAGGAGGAGGTGGGTACTGCCCGACAGGCTTACTCGCGTCTCACGGACGACAAGAGGGTGATATATTACCACGAACTACCCACCTCCACCCTGTCGGTTCTCCTTCTTCGTTCTACGTTTTCCACCGCTAGCGATGGCCTCGAGATCTTTCGAATATATACGACACCGTTTCCCGGACAGTCTCTGTTCAAATTTCCTTTTGTGTTTGCCGAATTTTCTTGTTATCTCAATATAAAAGCGTTATTAGACTGAATATTATCGATAGATTTCGATTCGATACGCGCGGCAGTGGAACGCATAATTAATCAACGCATAGCGATACAATGTTCATCGATAAAAAGCGTGACAATACATGTATAGTATCCTATTTGTTTTGTCTAACGAAGAAAATTTTGAAAAAATTTTCAAAATCTCACTGCCGCCCTCTCGGATCTTTTTCTTCGCCATTTTCTTTCTCAACATCGACCAGATCTCGATCGTTTCACGAATCCTGTCAAAAAGCTTCTGTCATTGTCGATATTTTCACCCCTAGGGTCGTCCTCGACGAATCAAACGTCTACATCGTGGCTCGTATTCGCGAATCGGCCACATTCAACCGCGCACACGAACAGAGTGCTCGTGAATTTTCAACAGGGTGTATACACAATGCGGATCGAGTGTGTAAGAAGGCAGAAGGGGACGTGGAAAACGGGGGCCATTATGGAGATGGATCTTCCTTCGAATAATGTTCGGGATGGGATGAACCGGGGATGGGAAACTTGAAGTGTTTGAAGGGGGTTGCTGTGTGGAGGACGAAGAGAAAAGCAACTATAGGGTTGTGGATAGTGGCGAGTATTGGATTCTTTTTATTCTTGTGGAATTTCGAGCAATTTCATCCCATACGGGTTACAATTATTAGTTTAATTATAGTTTTTTTAACGTAAATGTATCTATCGGAAAACACGGGCCAACTTAGACGAGAACAATCACAGATTCTAAAAGTTATGTAGAGACTGGGCGTTCAAGTACCTAGGGATATAGGAATATAGGAACATGTGCCTCTATGTAACATGCATATTTTGCAATATGTATAGTTCGGAGTATAGGATAGACGGAAGGAATTGAGAATATTCTTGGAAGCGATCCTCCTTTACGCGATCAGAGTGTTCGAAATCATTGACGTCTGCGAAACCGGAAGATGGCGATCGAGCGAAGGATTCGCGACGAGACAGGTAGCGTGCGACTCGTTTGGATTCCATGCGTTTCTCTCCGGGATCTAGGACGCGTCTTCGTTACCAGACAATATCTACATTTGGGATTTCACGCGAGCGTAGCGTCCGAAAGAGGTGGCGGGCAACGGGCGATGCCTCTGCCGCTGCCGACTCTCCAGGAGTTCTCACGCTACGCCTTGCATCTCGCCGACTTTTTTCTTCTCGCTGGTACACGGGAATCGAGCCAACTCTAACCAACGGAGAACACGAACCTTCGGAGGCGAAGGAGGCTCCTATTATGCGTAACCGATCCGCGGCCGCACGAGACCCGCTCGAGTTTCTGCCTCTTCTTTTCTTCCCTCCTTTCTCGTTCGAACTCTAATCGACGCGTGTAACGTGCTCCATTAACGAGATATCGTCAAGGTCCTTCGTCATCCTTCATTAACAATCTTAACTGTCGATCGTAAATGGAAAGCAGGATAATCGACTCTGATAAACTTATTGCTATTCGAGTATAATATTATAATGACGCTTCTAGCTCTTTTAACGTAAACAGCGCAAAACAATTTTCAGTTAAGTCCTTCGTGTGCTCAAAAATATCTTGAATCTTATTTAATTTGCCGACTTCGATTAACTTTAATTGGAGTGATACCGAAAATACTAATTTGCATTTAGACACCAAGGAAGTAATCTAACCACGTGATAAAACAATCCTGAGATAACATTTGTCCCGATCGCGAGAAAGGGAGGGTGAGACGATTCCAGTTAAGAGGTTAATCCCTCCGTTTACGTCGAAAATAATCGAGATTCAGCCGAGGATCTAAGTTTCCGCTGAACGCGGGAGGATTGGGAATTTCGCCGAAGGATAAAAAATTATGAAAATCCTCGACTGCACCTGCCTCGAGTTTTCCGCGGCTGGTCGAGGGGTGGCCTCGGCGAACAGATTAAGCTTTAGCCAAGAGATTTATGGGCGAACGTGTAACGAGCAACTTTTTCATACGATGCGAGCGCCAGGGTTAGCCCGCGGGGGTGGGATTAGCATAAGATCCAGCAGCTGCAGACCTCGCGCGACGCGAAACCTACTGCTTCTCCACCGTTATCCTGGAAGGAACCTGCTTTTCTGATCGTACCTACCATGTTCTACCGCAGTAACCAAAACCTACTCTGCCCTTTTCGCTTAAACACACCTAACTGCCACGCAACAGTTTTGAGGCTTTCACAATTACGGTTATAACGTTTTACGCTATTATGTTTGCTATTGCTACATTCAACGGTATCACACCGTTCAGGACTTCCGGGCGTAATCCATGCTCGCTACAAAAATATTCCCATCGTTTCGCCAATATTTCAGCCGATATTCGGTATCGGTGCGCCCTACGAATTCGGGTGAAACGACTAACTATAATGTCGGTGGAATATTCGGTAATATTTTGCTGGTCGACACGGTTGGTACTCGGAAGCTACGGTTTACCATTTTTCGTCTTCCAATACGATTGGTACTTTGCGAGCAAATTCCGAATATTCTACGTGCTTCGTAGGAACCGGCTAATTCTCGAAACATTCGGTGCGTCCGTACGTTCCTTGCGTCTCGAGAATATCAGGAAAAGCGGTAACGAGAAGAAATCGGGGAAAATCTTGGTCGATTTTCCTCGGGTAGAAATATTTACAAGCTGTCGTGACCGAGTGTTCGCGCGATAGATCAACCCGAGCAGTGGCAGGATAAAAAATCTGAGGAATCAAGGTAAGAGAAGAAAGTAGAGATACGGAGAAACGTTAGAATCCCAGGTTCGGCTGCGCCGGAGGGAAGAGAGGGGGGACAGAGCTAATTGAATACTGCGGGCAGGATTGATGCCCTCTGTCAGTAGCCGTGTACAGAGGCATCGGCGTAATAGACGTATTACCCGGGCTTTTACGGGCAATTATGCTAAGGCCGAAAGCTGCTACCTGGCCTCGCTGCTAGCCGTCACGTCTAGATAAATGCAGCCGGCAGTTGCGTAAGCCTAGGCGCAGCCCGATAGGTAGCAGCGCGATGATGATGCTATGCTGCACCGCGACCTGCAATCGGCACGAAACTCCCTGTTCCTCGGATGATTGCCGACTCGATCCGTGTCCCGCCTCGAAACTTTCCCCGCGGTTCGCTGCTGTAATCATAAAGATCCGTGAACGACGCGGATCACGGCGTAACGCGCGCTCGCAACTGCTCCGTAGATACGCGAAACTATTGCCTTCGATACTCGATACTCGCGTACTACACCTGACATTTTCGACGCTGTGTAGCGCCATAATGTGAAAAAATACAATTTTCGCTAGTGGTTTATTACCCGGGTTTTTCGCGCGATGTCTCGTTTCCCTTAAAGTCGATCTGAGGGGCACGCGTTACTTCGCCACGCATCGCAAAACTAATTCGGTTATACACGGTATAGTCGGTCGATGTCGTTGCAAATATTGAAAATAGGCATTCGATAGACGCAATACGTATTAATATGCCTGTAGAGTCGTAGATGCCTGGAAGCCCTGGCGACGCGCGACGGCTCCACGAAGCATCGTGCAGCAGTGGCGGCGACGGTGGTGGCGGTGGCGGCAGCGGCGACCGATGGTAGTGGCGGGGCAAGAGCGAGACACTTGGAACGGGGCGAATAAAGTAGAATAGACCGGAATAGAGAGTACAAGGTGTATGCCTAGAAGGTACAGAGAGAAAATGGTAGCCAATGGCGTTGGCTCAGCATCGTTGCTACAGTATTGAACGTCTCCTACGTGGGCTCCAGAGATCTCTCTCGCTTTCTCTCCCGGTTGCTTCTCTTTGCACCCCCTCCCAGTCTCTCTCTACTCTCGACCACCGTTTTCCTCTTGGTCTCTCGTCCTCCGTCGCCTCCTCTCTCCCGACATGCTCTCCCGGCCGTCACTCGCACACGATCCGTTTCTCTCTTTTCTCCGTGCCGCCAGTTTTCCGTCTCCGTCCTTCCCTCCGACGCGACGGCTTCTCGTGACCCGACGTCCTCCCTCCATCCAGGTTCTAGGGTGGAGACCCACCCTGCATCCTCCTCCTTGTCCGTATTCCTCTTCGTCGTCTCGCGTCCGACAGGGTGCTGGTGGGAGGACTCCGGTAACCTCTCTCCATTGCGGAGGATCCCGAGAGTCCAGCACAGAGATCCCAGCTGCCACGAGGTGACCGCCTCTCTATCCTCTCGTTAATATACAGAGACACGACCTCCGGAGGTCCGGGCCGGTCTGCCACCGCCGTACTCCTCATTGGCTAACGCTTGCCACATTTCGACGGACCTCTTTCAGACGATCGGACTACTCCAATGGATTTACACGATCCGATGGAGTTCGTGAAACGATTTTCATACGATCTGAAAGGCGATCTTCGTCGTTTTAGACCGCTTTCGAATGATATTCGGAGCTTGATTGGTATCGTATCGTGAAAATAAGATGAAAGAAAAAGGATTGATTTCGTACAGAAACTGTTAGCGAAGTTACCGAGGCTAGCTGGTAAGCTTGTGCCTTGGTTGTGTACGCTGTCTTCTTACCGTTAAGCAGAGTAATATCGGTATACGTTGTAATTCCCATCGGTGGCAGATTTTACGAAACTTGTGTTTCTGGACGAAATCAATAGTTCTTCACTGCCTCTTTACGCTATACATATTATAAAAATCAAGTTTGTATCTACTTCGTAAATTTCCAATTACGCTAACTTTTATAATTTTGAAGATTGCAGTTTGTGCCACGTATATAACGTAATGCAATACAACAAGGATTTATTTAACATAATATAAAGTACCACTGAATTTTTAAAGCTGCTTTTTTTAAATATAATAAGAATAGATATACAATATTTGTGTAGTATACAACGCGTGAATATGCTACGCGTATAGATACAATGTGCGGATACACAATTCCTTCGTCTCATTGTTTTCTCTATGGTTGTCTAGCATGCTTGGAAGCGACAAAAACCAACAGTAGGATTTTTGAAATGATACTCTCGTTGCTTGTGAAATATCAAATACAGTTTCAAAGAACCATTTGTATTATGTTGATTGTAGGTAAGTTTTGACCCTGCATATTCAATCGATACAGTTTATTATGTAATTTTTATTATAAAAGTAATTATAACTAAGTATACACATTATCGTAATTTCTCTGTTGATCATAGAAAAGGAAGCACTTGTCACAAATAATTATGGCCCACGATCAAACTTTTATAAAATTTATCATTTTCTATTTTACATATCGCTCATATTAAATCCATGCTCCTTTTAACAAGACAATAAAGATCGCATCGTTCCTGAATACAATGGACATCTCAGACGATATATACATGTATTGACGTAATGTCAATATTTCAGGAGGTTCTCAATATTTATTGACATTACTGAAATATTAACAATTCGTATATCTGGATCGCAGAACCAAAGAGTATTAAGTCCGTTTAATTAATGACACTTCACGCGTATTCCCTCTGAAATTGTTCACTCTTCCGATTGGTAAAAATCCAAATATGTTTATCGTGAAATTTCTAAAATACTGACGATATAAAATATTAGTCGCCTGAGGTTCTCGTAAGAGAAAACTAATCACATAAATAAATGAACGATTGCGGAAGACTCGTACTTTCGATAAAAATGAAATACATTTATAATGAGTCTTCTAGAACACCGTTAAAAAATGTCTGATTTTTAAGGGTGATCTATCAAAATCGATGATTTTAATTAAATAATTACAAAATATCGTATGCATCATATGCAATTTCAATTACCTATGTCAATTTCAACATTACGTTTCTTTATAGTTTTAATAATACAATTTTGATTGAATCAACTGTTCTTAGATTATTCGTTTTAATTAAGTGTTCGTTCGATACATCGAACGATACAGTACATTATCTAAGGCACGGGATGAAAATAGCATATTATTAAAAAACAATATTTATGTTTCTGAAGAATAGGATTTAATCTAACTATAATATGTATAAATAGTGGCACTTGGAAGTTGAATAACTTTGTGGAACGATTGTATACTTTTACGAAATCTGTAATATCGCTATAAAAATAATGGAACGGAGTATGCATATTTTCCAATTGTAATCGCTGCTAGACAGTTTATGTTTAAAAACCGAGAAATTCTCGAAGTTTTCAAACGATATTCCTTCAATTAATTGAATTAGCTGAAGAAACTGTGGCGAGTCCTATAGTGTATCCGTAATCTAACAATATCGTATGAATACTATAAAAATAGAAAATAATTCAGAGCTTTATACACATGCGCATCAGTATGTTTAAATAGTATGATCCCCGGTATGAAAATATTATCAAGTCATAAAAATAATTGATCATCTTGTTTCCTCAAGCCTAGCATCATTCTTTCGAGCAGCTTGTACGAGCTTCTTCGTAGTTTTAATTTTACCCGGAAGACTTATCAATATCCATTAGAGTATTTACAGTTTCTGTTTCACAATTATCAGAAATAGTTTCTGACAAAGCATTAGATTTTAATACTATATCTTTATTTTTATCTGTATTTTTAGGCGACTTTTCTTCACTTTTCATTTTACTTTCACATTCCATAGAAATATCACCAAGTTTATTGTCCTCCCCCTTTTTTTCATCGAAGTCGGTTTTCTTTTTGTTTTGATTATCAGCGTTATTGTCTTCGCAAAGATCTATGATTTGTATATCATCCTTAACGGCATCCATCTTCTCTAATTTCACACTTAAGGTCTTCAACAAGTTCTCCTTCGACGCCTTCGAAAACTGTTCACCTCTACTGACAGAGATTAAGGTCGCTCTCTTTGGAGCTTTTCCTCCAACAGGTTTAGCCGGCAGAGAAGGAGAGGATGTCCTATTCTTTGCAATACTTTGAGTAGGACTAACAATTAATTGTTTCTTCATTTCTTCTTGGCTGATCTTCTTCGTGAACTGAGTGATCAGAGACACGTTTTTCTTCTCCTTCTCTTTGTCCTCTTTCTCCACCTTCTCCGTAACCTCGTTAAAAATCGATCTGCGTTTCGGAGTCGTAACATATGACCATTGGTTCGGTAAAGGGAGATTCTCTTTGAAGTATTCCTTCCTAACCTCTTCAGAAACGTACCAACAGGACTTCAGATGCATAGGTCCTTCCTCGGGACACGACATCCATTTGCCGATTTCGCAGATCTTTTTCATGAGACTAGCTTTAGATACTTGACACTCGCCATTTTCCTTGTTCAAGAAAGCAAGGAACTCTTTCACGAGGAACCTTCTACCGTGTACGTTTCCGTGAACTAATCGAATCAGGTTGGGCAGGAACTCTTCCGGGACTCGAGTCTTCTTCGAACTCAACGATGCCTGTGGTTGAGTGGGTGTACCACACTCGGTGACGTTCATTATTTCACCCTCGGATGTTGTTGGTAGTATCACCGGTATCTGACGAACCCAGGCTTCGTGACCTGTCAGGAATTCCATGCTTTTTTGTGGCACTATAAACAAAAGAATAGGATATGTGCATCAGAAGGATTCCTGTCATCTAACATTACTTCAATACTAATAAAAAAACTATAAAATCGAGTCGATGAATTAAATACTCACCATTTGGTGCAAACTCATTGTTAGATCCTCTCCAAATGCAACCAATAATTTTTGGCTTTAATTTTGATGTCTTTGTGTTTCTTTCGGTCTCGAACTGCTGTCCTAGAACTTTCAACTTGAACTTTTGCGTTTCAGGATTCTGCAAGAAAGAAAAGTGCGTTAAATGATGGATACAACATAGATTTTCAGACAAATATTTTATGCGTGCAGAAATACCTACCGTATCTTCTTTGTCTTCTTCATCGGCTCTGATTTCTTCGTCCGACAAGTATCTAAATTAAGAGAAGAAGAAAATTATGCATTTTAATGAGAATAACAAATGCATAAACACTGTATTTTAACTTACCCATGAGGTACCATAAATTCGTTATCAACATCGTATTCATTGTCGTCAGGATTCTCTTCATCTTTTTCCTCGTCTGAACCATGCAGAGACTCGCCTGGTTCTTCTTCTTCCCACTCTTCGTCCGAATCCACGTCGTAATTGAACCATTGCTTGAAAAAAATTAAAAAAAGTATCCCAATAACATTTTATTTTGAAATACGGGTAGCTTCAAATTTGAAATTCTAGACATAATTCTAGACGTAGACGCAATCCGAAATTTAAATTAATCCAAAACTTAGACCGAATTCTAAAGCTAGGCGTATCCCTAAATCTAGTTTCGTAGAATTTTGATGAAAGTGCCATTATAACGTTCTGGTGTGAACCAGGATCGTCCGCTGAGAAGCGTACCGATCGAAGGATTGAAATCGAATCGAGAAGCAACTCATTTCGATTCGTTATCGTCCGTTTTCCATAGCGTTTATTTTAGTTACGACCACGGCCACTGGATTTCACTGGAGTCTGCCGTGATTAAGCAGGACGTCGGTATCAATGCGACTTCCTTGACGAGCGATATCTCGCCAGCCGTACCAGCTCTAACGCACGTGCTGCTCCTCTTCGATTCTCTTTAGTCTCCGAGCGATATTCGCGAACGAATCGGTGCTCTCAAAATGTAGATACTCTACGCATTTACGTCAGCCTCAACCATAAAACTCTTTCTCTTGAAAAATCTACCAACTTGAGAAGGAAGAAAAAGTGTAAAGGGAACGCGTGATGGTCTTCGATTCGATTAGATGGTGATCAAAAGTTCGAAATCGTTTGAAATTTTCATTTTCAACGACGGATTAAGGATACGTGTCAAAGGTGAAAATAATGCATTAATCGTCGACTAAAGAGACTGAAAATAATCGTGACGTTTTTCGCGTAAAAAATTACCAAATTTGATTTGATGGTGAGTCAATGTTCTAGCGAAAAATTGCGACCAAAGCGAAGGCAACTTGGTAGCTTATATTAGTAGCTATTTTTGACCTGTCTATTTAACGCGATACCGCGGCCAATTCAAATATTACGAAGAGGATCTAACGATTTCTCTCACTCGCTTGCAAAAAGCATCTCCGAACGCTTGATTCGTGTCAATCAATTTCGAAACGACAAAACAAACCCGTCTCGTTGCGTATAATAAAACGGTCCCGTGAATCGTGCACACGACGCCGAAAAAGTCAATAAATCGTCAGGTTTTCTCTTTGTGCCGAACGCCGAACGATACCTTCCCTCGATATATCAACGTCGATTTCATCCCCGAGCGGACATCAATTACAAGACTATCTCGAGACGTTCATTTATTATTGAAAAGGAAACGTAATATCGTGGATGATCGGTGACTCGAAGGTGTTCGGAGAGTAACGCGGAAAACTAGCTTATTCGTAAAAACGATTCGAAACACCGAATGCAGCTTTCGGCAGACTAGAAAAGGTGAGTAACTATTTCATATATTTTTTCAGTCGTCTAGATCTGTTCGATTCTTTCGTTACACTTATCTCATTATATACTATTTCAATGATTTCTTAGTACCAATCGACTCTATCTCCTTTACGGTACTTAGAATTTTCATCACAGGTAGATTATATGATTCGTTCGATATACATATACTTATAACAAACACAATCAATAGCACAAAGGTCTCGTAAGAAGATCACCGAAACACCGTTAACACAGTTCGTGTCAACGTTGACAGAGTACTTGATTCTTTTTCCGGCCGTGGTTGCTCCGTTTCGACGATCGGTATCGTGTCAAGTACGTTTTAAGGGGCGATAAAACGTATCTCGAAAAATTATGATCAGCTACCTCCACACAAATTTCATCTTCACGCCTCTATGACAGACCACTCGATTTTTTAAACGATCGGTGCGAAAACATTCGAATTGGAGCAGATGCGGTAATTTACGGATTACTTCGGAAACTGATTTCTCGATACTTTTTCGTACACGACTCATGATCTGTATCGAGTGACTTAATAGAAAAACTTCTCAATCACCGAGTTTCCCCTCTAACAACTCTCTTTGCAACTTGATAAGGAAAAAAACAGAAAATATCGGAGAAATTGAAATTATAATCAAGAAGTGCCGTGGCAGTTCACAAACCCGAAGATACCGGCCTCGATTCCACGGTCAGCTTATCATTGTCGATAAAGAGCCAATTGGAAACAGAATGGCAATAGTCAAACTCGTACACACCGAATCTTTAATAAAATAAATCTCGAATTGAACCGGTTCTTCGTTAAAGGTTGATAGAAAAACGAATCGTCCGTTTGGAGGGTTGCATGAACCTGCTAAGAGCCAGAGGGTAACATAGAAACGGTGTCTGGTTGATGCGGTCTACACGCATTATTTACAGCACGTTGTCACCCGCCGGGCCATCTGTAATGGCTGTTTTATGCCCCATTAAGATTATGCCCGGTGCTCCTCGTCGTTGCACACCGGAGATTAAATCTCGGCGTGTCGAATTGATTTATTTCCGAATGTTCAGCCTCTGTCGAGGGTCTAGGACGCTCTCTATCGCTCTCTCTCGGTGTTTTATCGAAAACCAACGAAAATTCTTGTGCTGCACCGACCTGCTTGGATTCCTGTCACTTGTGATGCTGAACGACCATCTAACAAGGTGGTAATGAAACGCGTGGCAATGCAACGCGTAAATAACTCGACTGGCAAAACAGCCCGAGAGAAAAAATAAAATTTCATTTCAGAAGACATAGCTGTAACGTATAGGATATTCTTGAATTACCCTAATTTTGCAACTTCAAATATTTCTGTTTATTCGTCGAAAGAGGGGAACTTTAGTCGTTTTAATCGGCCGATAAAGAAAATAAGAGAGATTAAATACGATGAATTTACATACGTAGCTCTATTGATATACACTTTTGGTGTTAATGGTTTCGAGCGATAACGGCGATATCATGATTAATGGCATGTAACAACCACAATTATGAATCGATTACGCGATAGCTTACTACAAATGTCGTAATAAAGTAAAAGGTATGTAAACAACTTTTCTTTTTTTTCTGTAGGAAATATTGAGTAACGTATGGTTCAATAACAACTTCAACTTTTCATTTTTGAACTTCAATCGTTGTTAAATGAAACAGTGAACTTTATTCCCGATCGTACAAAACAACGCCATGATAGCAGAATCGAGAAGATTAAACAAGTTCTAAGAAACCCCGATGGTAACTACGGATGTGTTCTAGTAGACCAAAGTAATGAATCGAATACAACGACTGTTACAAATTAAGATGCTTCTAAAGGCAGGGTTTGAAATCGGAGTCAAAAAAAAAAATTAAAATCGAATATCTGAAATTCGTACCGATAATCCAATATACATGCGGTTTCAATAAACTCGGTTTAAACTAACACCTCGATGATTTAAAACGCGAAATCTCGCAGAAGAAAAAGGAAAAAAAGAAGAACGAGAGTGGTTGGCGCGATACGAGGGCTCGTTGTGATCGCAACGAGCAAATTGAATCGCGAACATTTTTTTCCTTTGTACTTATCGGTGTGCAAAGTGACGCAACAGGCCGCAATTAATAAATCTTGAAAGGGTAGATACGGTCATAATCTTCGCGGCAAAGGCTGATGAATTTCTGACATTTCAATCGACCGGCTACAAACGACGAGGCATTTCAAATGCGTCATTAGATAAACGTTTTGTTATCTGTCGCAACACACGTATTTCACGGAAAATCTATCATACGAAAGATAGAAAAGAAAAATGAATAATTAACTGATTGATTTTTGCTAAATAATTAAACGTACTACCTTCATCTTTTAAGAATATAAAACTATAATAATAATAGTAATAATTAGTAAATCAAAGAATCGCCGAAATAGAATGTGAGAATCTGTAGAGGGTCGAATGCGAGGGTAAACCCGAAAGAGTAAAAGGGGCGCTGTGACGATTTCAAGAGGAAATCGGCTTAATAGCAGCCATGGCGCTAATGGATCTAATTACGCGTTCGCGCGTTATGAAAAACAAACGACCACTGGTCGACATCGATCTGTCGATGTATCGGATTCATCGCGAGATAATTATATCTTTTACGCAAACGATCGGTTACGTTTTTGGGAATGAACGAGGAAATCCCTGCACGAGTCAGGCATATGGATATTTAATATCTTACTTTCAAGATAACCATTGATGACACAGTGGTGTCAATAAGTCAAGGACACATATGAAAACTTAACAATTCTTCAATTTTCATATTTTCTATTATCCTGAAATTTCATTAACTCCCAATGTTGATATTTCCAAATGTCTCCATCTCCCCATCCCTAGATCCTCGAATGTCTACTTAGTAAAAACCGCAGATTTTCAAATCTCAAGACCCCCAAATTCAACCTAGACCCTTAAATCCAAGGTAACGATCGAAAGAAAAGCACAAATGCAAGACATAAATCATTCGAACAAAAGACATTGAGCTTCACGAACACAAGGTCAAGACATTGCATCGCGCTCTCTTAGCTGCAGCGTGTATTCCTGACTCCTTGAATTGAATGCAAAATATGTACACGGTATCTAAGGTCAGTCTTGCTCGACACGGATAAACGTACTACAAGCGATTCAGTCGCTAGTGCCACTGACTTCCAAGTATTTTATCGGTGTTGCTTCTTTTCCTTGCTCTAGGTCAAAGTCATCGTGCTATACCGATACGTGTAAAACGCTTCGAGTCAATACGAAGCTCAGAGGTGTCTCTTTTAACCCTTTGTCTGTCGGTGATTAATCAAACTAAATTGCCATTCGGTATTAGACATACAGTGTTAAAGTATTTCCTAAATTACTTAAAATAATCATTGTTTACAAGATATTGAGTCACGAGTGCATATAGGCAGGCGTAGATAGCGTTGAAATGATCGGCAAAGAACTACATCGATTTCTTATAGAAAAACAACGAGAACATAACGAAGAAAAAACATGAAGGAAGCGTGCTGTATAAGAGCTGGGCCGACACGCGAATTTGGTACAGGGGAAAAAAGCAAGAATTCATGGGTATCGGTCGTCGGGGGGCCACGTGCTCCAACGTTCGCCAAATGCGATCTGGACCCTCGAGGAAGGAGGATCCTCGTTATAATACTTACGATGGTACTTAGGACTTTCAGTTTCCGGGTATTAACCAGAACAAATTTCTTCACGAATTAACAACATTCGAAGGAATTGCTTAAAATACAGGTATTGCAAATAGCATCGCCAAAATGAGAAATCGAGATGATTTCGACAAAAGGGATGTAGCTCCGTTTTTCAGTTCCCACGACTGTCAAAAAGGATCTGAAACTATGAATCTCGTGGCAAGTACGCGACTGTCTTCGTCTCGCTAAAATCTCGCGATAGACAGATTATCTGCGAAAGGATTAGGTGATAATCGAGTTGTTAACCGTCCAATTAGCCAGGAAGCCGTTTTGCTGGCGCGTCTGCCGGTGTTCTGGGATCGGCCGCCTCGATCCCTGGGGAGATGCCCGGTGACGGCACCGGGTGGCACAGCCTCGATTATCTCGAGCCGTGTGCCTTGTCACACGAGACTGTCCGCGTCTTTTCTGGATCGAGATCATCCAGTCGCTGCAGTCTGCACGCGTTCCTCGATCGCGAAGCTACCGAGAGGGTTCGAGAGGGTGAATCCACGCGCTTTCTTTCCGAGGACCCTTCGTTACCTCTCGAGGAAATAACAACGAACAAATTAATTATCGCTAGCAACGAATCACTATTATCGCCTATATGATCAATTATTATTGTTGTTTTCGCCGATTATTTTTGACAAAGGAAAATTTATGTTTTGTTTTCGAAAAACGGATAAAAATTTATAAACTTGGTGGTAGTTTCTTTGGATTGATTCTTGTTACGATGTGCCGATTGAAAGAACTGTGAGACTCTTTGTGGTACTTTCGGGAAAAAGACGCCGATTTGCTTGTCGCGTGGTGTCGGAACCTTGCAACGCCGGCAATCGGAAGTGATAATGCGCGGAGGAAGTCAAGACAGTGACTAATGGCGGAGTAATTGCATATGTATCACAATTGAAATAAAAGGAGACAGACGAAAGAAAGTAATAAAAAAGGGATAATTGTAGTGTCCTGTTCGTTTTGCGAGAACTGAAATTTTCTATATTAAATCGCTGCAAAATGATTGAAGATGCTGCGATGTACGACGTGAGTAAAGACAATGCTGTTTCAGATTTTCATACCCGCACATTTTTCTATTAAATTATCTGATTCAATATTTGATTCGCGATGACACACCTTCTAGCACAGGTATTTTTGTGTCTAATTGTTAAATTAAAGTTCTTGCAGCATATTAATGGATGTTATATGAACTTTTCGAATTCTTCTAATACGATAAATGTGTTAAAAAATATGTATTCGTCTATTATTTAATAAAAAACTTAAAACAGCGATCGAAGAAAAAATCAGTTTCAAGTAACTTGTAACTTGATGAGATCGCAACGTGTGCCCCTTTTCTAACGAGCCCTTCAATTATCTCGATTACACAAACACAACCTTAACATACTTCAAAAACGGAACCCGCGAGTAAAAACAAAAGTAGTAAAAACTATCTCGTACCATTTTATATTTTCTTCTTTCTTTCGGTGTCGATAACTCAAAAATAGAATTGAATGTTAATCAACAGATATAGAGCGTTCGAGGCACATGATTTATTGTTTCGCATCGTCGCAACCAGAGATTAATCCAAGACGAACAACCTGGTGCTCCGTACAACAATAAACATTATTCTCTGTTATTCGCGATTCAACGATCTTCTTATTTTGCAACTTTTTCTTCTCGTCACAGATGACGGACGAGCTGTTGTTCTCTGCTTTGGGTTTGACGACGGACACTAGTGTCGAGAGGCAACTGTTCGCAAGCTCCAACACCCTTAGCTGCGACTACGAACCATCATCTTGCAGGACCAGCCCTGACAGTGACTATTCGGAGACTATCGATAATCGTTCGAATAATTTTCATAATTCTATACAGTGTTACACGGACTTGACTTGTCCAGCGAAAACCTCTTGGAGCGAATGGTCAGACAATACCTCTACGTCTTTGTCAGGTACGAGCACTTTTAAGTCACACTTTTAAGTAAAAAAAATTCAAAGTAGAATATTAGGTAGAAGAAATTTGTCGCTAAGATTTCTTGCGTAGGTTTTATAAAACGATCTCTGTTGTTCTCAGGCTGTTTAAGCGAACTGAGCGAATTGGACTCCGAACTGGAATGGTGTTTAGACAAAAGTTGGAATTCTGGTCTTCCAGAAAGGACACCGTTATGCACCGCAGGATGCGAAGGTTTCTTACACCTGCCATTACCAAATCCTCAACAAGCTTTTCAAAACGAAGAACCATTATGGGTGCTTGGCATCGATTTAAGAGCACTTGATGATACCATGGAAACGAGTGGAATTGGTAAGTTTCAAGCACTGTGAAAGATTTCGTGTAAATAGATATGATCGAGTACGTAGTTTTGACGAATCATTGAAAGAATTCTATCTGTTAAATGAACTCAAATGACACAGTACGTAATGCCTCTGTATACCAAACGTACGAACTTTCACTGAAATAAGGTACTCTACAATGATACCGATTGTCTTTTGCCTTATACAGATTACAATAACAACCAGGTAGAGGAGAACCTCATCTCGACAGCAGCTGCCGCAGCACTAGCAACTCATGATTATACTAATCGTAGTTTAGCGAATGCAGCAGAAGATAGATGCTTTCCCTGCACTTATCAAGGATGCGTAAAGGTACGTACAGAATAATCAGAAATAAAAAATACTACCTAAGGAAAATTTCAGTAGTTTTAACGTGGCAATGATACGTTTTAATCGAGAGCTTATTTCACCCAAAAGAATAATAATATTTTTCACTGTTGTTTATGGAAAGATGGGTGCTTTACAAAAATTAACAATGTTATCCCATATTTGTTTATGCAGGTGTACGCAAAAGCGTCCCACCTAAAAGCTCATCTTCGTCGACACACGGGCGAGAAACCATTCGCCTGCACGTGGTCCGGATGCGGTTGGCGTTTCAGTCGGTCAGACGAATTAGCGAGGCATCGACGTTCTCATTCGGGAATTAAACCGTATCCTTGCGAGATGTGTTCGAAGAGATTCGCGCGCAGTGACCACTTGGCCAAACATCGGAAAGTGCACAGAAAAAACGCGTATCCATTGTTCCACGCAGGTAGAGGTTTACGAGGCGGAAAAATGAACGTGGTACCAACGGAAATTTAGTCAATTGTTATGGAATAATGTGATTTTCGACCACAGCGTCTCGAACGAATTTTCTTTGCATTTCTCCATTCCTTCCTTTCTTAATGTACTTAATTGATACGTCACCGACAACCTCGATTCATCAATGACGAAACTAAAATCGTTCTTTCAATGATTTTTTTGATGCTGGTGTAAAATGTAATGAAAATAAAAGAACAATTGTTGCACGAGCTCGACAGAAGGAATTAAACAATGTTAAGATAAAGTAGCTTATCTTTAAGACAGTGATGACAAACTTTAAGTGAAAATAAACATGACGTTGAAAATATTTTGTTTTCTCCATTAATTATCCTATGCAATGTTAGAAGCGTGCTTTCTAAACGCGAGATCGATTAATTTATTAAATTCGCGAAGAATCTGAGAATCAAATAGAGCACTCTCGTCTCTAATTCTATATACACATTAAGTCTAGGACTTACCGTATCCTTTGAAAATGGTTTGCGAGGTTTAATATTGCCACTACGTTTTCTCCATGTACCCCAATATGGTGGTCGTTGATTTTCCGAGAATTGAAGCAATTTTGGTCGATGCTTTTCGATAACGATATTCTGATTCACAATATTAGAATTGCCTTCATTTTCGTCGTCTACAAGCAAACACTACAATTAACTGTGATTACAATAGGAATTTGAGGAAAAACGTAACATTTACCTAATATTACTATATCGTCTTTTGCTTCAAGAGGCCAAGTCTTTGTTGATTTACGTGGAATGATCTTCTTGTTTTTAATTTCACTAAGATACAAATTTAATATTTGCGTATTTCCTTTCTTACATTTTTCATCTAACAGTAACTTCTCGTCCTCCTTCAAGATTCTTCTAATGTGCGGAGCTATCTTCATATCCGCTTTCACTTCAAAAGGCATAAAATTTTTTATTTCTGTAGTGCTTTCTTCTTGGATAGACTTTTCTTGCTTCTTAGTAACAAAGAAACTAGTGAAATTCGCAGCTGCTTTTTCCTTCTTACGCTCAGCTTCTAGTTTTTCTTCTTCTTTTTTTCTTCTTTCCTCTTCCTTAGCTTCTTCCTTTCTTTTACGTTCCTCCTCTTTTGCTTGCTTTTCTTTCTGTTTTTGCCTGCAAATAAATCCATATAATATTCAATTTATACAATGAAGATTTAACAAATATTGCAATGAATGACAAAAAGTATTCGTACTCCAATTCTTGCTGTTTTTTTTGCTCCTTCATTTTCTTTTCCAACAGTTTTTGCTCCTTCTCTGCTTTCACCTTCTCTTCCCTTTCTTTACGTTTCATTTCTTTCTCTTTGCGTCGATTGTTACGCTCTTCCTCTAGTTTCATTTCCTTCTCCTGAAAAATAAACAACCAAAATACATCTCATGTATACAGAACAACTACTTATATAACCAATTTCATTTACCTTTCTCCGTTTTTGCATTTCTTCCTTCTTCTTAGTACTTAATAATTTCTTTTCTTGTTGTGTAGGCGTTAATTTCTTCTTTCTTATTTTAGGAGTTTTTGGATTGTCAGAAGTTACACTTTGTTCTGTATTTTCATACGACTTTAACAGATCATCTCCATTTCCATCACTATTCGAAGATAAATTTATCCCATCAGAGTCAACATCACAGGATAAAGAATTATTTACTGTTCCAGACAATTCTTTTTCGTCATTATGCATCGATATAGATACATTTGCATCCATTTCTGCATCAAAACTTTCATCGATAAATGTATCCTTCTCCTCTGTTAGAGAACTATTTTCCTTTGAATCAGTCTTTTTTAAAAATTTTGTGAGCGAGATAGACTGTGATTTATCCTGTTTTTCTATTTTCTTCTTTCCAATCGAAGAATGTTTCGGAGTGATAGACTTATTTAAAACTTTATTAGATGTTGTATTTTCTTTCACATTTTCAATTTCTATATTTTCAGTAGTTTCTTTAATGTTATTATCCTTTTTTGGTGTATCATCCTCGGAATCACTTGATTTACTGTTTACATCCTTCTTTGAAACTGTCTTTGAAACTTTAACTGCTTTTGCACTTTTACATCCTACAGTGGGTGATGACAATTTCCTCTTCTTGGTTTGTATAACATTTGGTGATTGTGTTGGACTGCGTATTTGAAATGGCAATTGTGCTGTAACAATGTCTCAAATTATATACACATCCTCTAATTATTTTTTTACTAGCAATTATTGTGACAATCGAATAAAAATTAACAAAGGAATACCTTGTTTCAGTTTTTTTCTTTTAATCGGTGTTACCGCTTCAACATAACAGTCATTTTGCTCGTTAGAATCCGTCATTTTCATCTTCTACGTCTTTACAAACAATAAAAATAAAAACAATTCGAACTCTGTATTTCAATAAAAATGAAATGTAAATAACTCAAAATATTATACTTTTTACCTCTATCTTACCTAAACAGTTGTAACTGTAAATCGTTTCTTACAACATTACTGTAATTGACAAGATCTATATACAAAAAATCTGTCAATAGCACATTACTTTAACCTAAGTAATAATTTATTAGCCGAATGTAAATGACGAGAATATTAATGAATTATATATTCGAATACACGTAAATTTCGAGATCAAAATATTAAGTAAAGACGTAAAAATTTTATAATTTAAGGAACTACTTTCACAAATACAATACATCGGATCCACATAACTACTGGATAAGAATTGGACCAAAAATCCGCGGGAAAATGAAACAATGGAAGGGGAACGTGATGTCTGATAGGTGTTTCCGTAAACCTACGCTTCACTAGATTCGCAATTCCCGAGTTACAATTGCAGCAACGAAACGCCATCTCCTGTTAAAAAGGGGTGAATAAAGAACTAACTGAACAGAAGAATAGAGAGGCGACCTAAGCCTGAAGTGACTTGGGGGGCCTCGTCCGAGAAAACTGAGAAATTCAGGACAAAATTGGTGATTTTTGTCTTTTCTACATTGTTCAATACAGGAAAGACAAGGATAGCAGCCATATTGACATACACAACTGCAATTTTGTTCAAAGATTTTGAGATAAAAAAACAGACTTTTTTTAAAAATATTCTTGAAATATTTATATAATTTATAAAAATACATCTTTTATATATTTATTTCAATTTTTTAACCCACCGTGACCAGGTATATAATCCTTTTGTTGTTTTAATTTATAAAGCTAAATGTAATAGGTGATATTATTTCGGGTCAATAACTGCTGGATCGAAGACAGAATTAACGAAAATTAACATTAGTAGATACGTCTATTCTTTTTTTTATAATATTAGTAAACTATTATTAAACGGCTATAACATTTTTACATAATGGCGGTCTTTTAAAAATAATAAGATATAATGACTTCTCTAAGTTATTTAGAATTTATTATGATTATTAGCAAGGATTATTAAAGATATAACAACTCGATTTAAAATGTATATTTTACATAAGTTCCAGTCTATATTATTTCTAAATGTACGTTTGTATATTCGCATATCATCCATTCACGTGTGTTGCTAAAATAATTGAATAACACCTTACAGATACCTTACAGATACTTCGTACTTAAAAATTCATCAGTATGAATCAAACAATTTTATTTTGTAATATAGTCGCTTGTACAGAATACCTTGTTTAATAAAGTATACTGAATACACATAAAACTTTATAATAATGCGCATGGGTGTTTATGTAATCGTACAACAATTAAAAGTATTAAAATTATAACTGTTTTTTTTTCTCTCAATAAAGATAATTTACAACATTTACCTTTTTTGTTTCAATATATCTTATTACCTAACCGACGATTACATATCCAGTTTAACACATTTACATGTGATATTTCGTTAAATCGATCTTTTTCGCGCGTTTCTCTATAAACAACCTACACCATAATATTCTCAATCATCACGCTACAAATCTCTAAATTTGTATTGTAAGACATATAGTGCATAGTACTTTTTTTTTTAATATACGAACGATACAAAATAGAAAGGGAAACGAAATAAATGAAAACAATACGCGTCGGCATAAAGAAGAAACAAAAAAAGGAAAATTCGCTTCTTTTTGCCATACGTACGAAACTTACATGGAAAACACTAATGCATCACCGAACACTTTTTCTTCGATTAGATGGAATAATCGAATTATAATTTTTGATAGTTGAGAAACCTTCGATTTTTGCATTTCGACGTCATTTATTTCTATACACCAAACGTTATTTAATTAATAATTACCCCATACCCATTTCTGTTGTAAACATATCAACGTTTCATGCAATACACTTACTAGTATGATTACGTACACGTAAGCAAAAAAGAAAAAGTGACCTTCCATAAAATTTACAATCGATCGATCAAGCCAAAAGCACTTTTATTAACGGCAATCTATTTTCCATGCAGGTTCCACTGTTTCTAAGAAACACCATAAATGTACAATAACAAAGAAGAAGGATATGACCTTCGCATTATGATCTAATGTAATTCTCTTCGAATATGCGATAAACAAATTTACACCGACGAAATACATTAACAGAGCTATCTAGTACTTAGAGCACATCGAGAAATACAGAATACAGAATTAAACTAGAAATTTCAAGAGTGGGATACGTGAACAAGTTAAACATTTAGATATTCAGTACTTGTATTATCGAATAAGATAAAGTACCAATCCAAAATAAAAATGCATATTAAACGAATTAGTAGCGTGTATTCTGTCAAGATTTGGGGTAGAAGTTTATAATTTTTCTGACAGTCAGTTACCTCAAATATCTCTCACCACGCCTGTTGTAAGAGGTAAATAAGGAAAAAATTAGAAATAGTAATGGAATAACGGTATTGCATATTGGTGGTTAGCTCATAGACACTTGTCCATTAGACAGTAGCCGTTCAATAGCAGCATTTATATCTCCGAATGTGGCAATTAAGGCTGAAAATAACATTAATGTACGTATATTATTTACATTATACACTACATAGTCATTAGCACAAATTAACGTTAATTGTGTTCATTGTGTTAACATTAATTCAATAATAACTAACTTTGAGAATATAGAACCAATTAAAAAGTTATAAATTTATATTGCAGGAATTTCAAATTATCGAATTTTTAAATTGAAAAACAGACTACTTATTAAAACAACATATGTTGTGGGTCCTCCGATTAGTATTTTAAAAGCTAATTAAGTATTTGAAGTAATAATTGCCAAAATAATCTAAAAAATATATATACCATTACCTTGTAAGTTAGCATCTCTATTAACAAAACCCATAGCAGTAAGCTGTTCTAACTGTACTCTGTAACGTTCTTCAGGTGGGAGGGTAGCAGACTGACCATCTACACCTTGATTTAATGCCATTGCCGATACCTAACAAAAGTGAATTTAATGATTGGTTCTTTATTCATTATTTATAAGTTAGACGAAATTTATTTACCATACGAGCCATGAATTGAGAAAATGCATCTTGCTGATTTGTATCAGTTGACTGTGTAGTTGGTGTATTTGAACTTGTTACACTCGCATTTGATGGCGGTGATGGTGATGTTGTCGTCGCTGTTGACGGAGGCATAGACAATCCCATACTAAAAATTGTACATTAATAAACTTTGGAACTACTTGCATATTGTACAAAAATTGTATAAAATAATATAAAACTATAGTATAAAAATTAATGTACAATATATGTTATAGGTAACAACTTACCTTCCAACAAGTTCTGGAGCAATTGTACGTAATTGTTCTATACCCTGTTGAACCTGCATAAGTGCGGCTAAAGCATCAGGGTTAGTGACAACATTCTGCATTTGAGGATTTTGCATTTGTTGAATGATTACAGGCATCATTGTTTGTAATTGTTCCTGCATTTGTGGATTTGCCCGAAAGAATGGAGTAGTAGAAATCATTCTGCTGGCTATAGATGGGTCTGCTGCCATAGCTTCCAACATTGATCTTGTGTATGGAGCATTTAACATGTTTCTCATCAATTGGGGGTTCTCCATCATTTGAGCTGTAAGACTTTGCATTCCTGGTGAATCCAGTAGACCTCTTCCTTGATGCTGATTAGAAGAATCGCTCTGATTTTGAGCCCAAGGATTTGGCAATGGATCCCTGTTTTCTTGACCCTGTTGCGGATTAGCTTGACCATCTTGATTATTGCTATTTTCTACTAATGCTGCAAAAGGATTATGTTCATTGGCTGCTGCTGCGAACATAGGTTCTTGAATATCGCGGTACATCCGACGAAGTGCACTATGACCACCAGGAATACTTTCTAAATTAGATAAAGCTCTGTCATGGGAACGCATAAGTTCTTGAAGCATTGCTGGATTACGTGCCAATTCCATTGTTTGTCTAAAAAATTATGTTGTATGCAACATATGTCCATGTATGATTTATATTGTATGTTATAAATTCTTACCTTAATAATTCAGGATTATTCAACATGTGACTAATTTCTGGATTACGTTGCATCAATTCTTGCATCTGAGGATTAGCGGTAACCAAATTACGCATATTTTCTGGATCATTCATCAAACTTTGTACTAACGGATTGTCAAGTACTTGACGCATCGTTTCTGGGTTTGATAATAATTCACGTTGCATACGTTGGTGCATATCTATGAAATTAGCAGATCCTAAACCAAGAGATTCCAAGCCTGGAAGTCCTCCCAAACTCCCTAATCCAAAAGGACTTGCACTTATATCAGCTGATTAAAATTAAAAAGTAATTTAATACTCTTGTTATGACTCAGAAGTATAAAGTTAAAATTTAAGGCTTCAAATGATATGATATCTTTATACCTTGTAATCTTTGAGACAGAGATGAATCTTGATTCTGATTAGTAGGAGCACGCGGTGCTTTAATAACCAGATGTACTGTCAATCCATCCTTGACATTATGCGTACTCAAATTTTCATGATCTTTCATAATCTTTCCAGCAAAGATGAGACACAACTGTTCAGTTTGAGCATTGAACTTCTTGGAAACTGCATCTTTAAACTACAAGTTTAAAAAGAACAATCATTAAAGTTAACCCAACTATATAACAAGTATGTTGTTCAGTTATGAATCTTATCTTTTATGAAAATTACAAATATACTATAAAAAAAACTTACATCTTTAATACTTGCATCCTCTTCAATTTCAACGCTTTGTTTTTCTTTTGACGTTTGAACATTAATAGTAATTTTCTTTCGAGTATCCTCGCCTTCTGCCATCTTGAATCGGTAGATGACTCGTTACTTTCGACGCTTTCGATTCTCCCTCGTTGAGGGCCAATTGCGCACCACTCGCCTCGAATATTCTGAACTCTTTCAGCACTGCTTAAAATTTCGTTTACGGATTTGTTTCCGAAGAAACTACGCTGAATTTTTACAAGTTATTCCGAAAGACTATAAGATTACATAGAAGGGTCAACTGAAGCAATTATTCTATACTGAGTCATAATGAATAAAATGATGAAAAATATACCGACACGCCAAACACTTGTATATAGTTTGTTCGAGAGTCAATAGTTTACTAGATAATCTTTGATACTACACGTAAATGATGAAATAGCAATTTTACTTTAGAAATAATTGGGATTATTTATGAAAAATTGTAAATTGTTACGTTAAGAGGTTATGTCGCGTTGCCACTACTGTAACTTTAAAGCACTAACACACATTTAATGTTACGCATAAAATTGTATCAGATATACATATACATATGTACTTCTACTCCTATAAAATTATTGTTAAATTGGTTGTGCAACTAAGAGGGAAATATAAATCGAGTAAATTTACTTTTATGTCACTCTCTAATAATTTGGAATATATTTGTAATATATTACCTCTCTAAGAGGTGATATATTCTTCTTCCTTGTCTAGTATCGCCTCTTATTATATCTACATTTGCCCTTAGGCTAATTAGAGTTATCTTAAGGGTGGTTAAAAATTGATAATATTTTAGTAAAGTCAAAACAATTCGAAATTAATTGGTCTTGCACTTCGATGTAATTCGATTCATACTATAATTATAATAATATCAACTATATTTAATTGAACATAATGGAAAACGATACACGTGGCGCCGTCCAGTGGCAGTATGAAAAACTAATAAAACTACAGTTTCAAAAACGTATAGTTCACCCTGTTCGCCGGAGAGATGGCACTAGTCCCATTTTCGCTGATGACGTCATTTTTTAAAAAACCGCGCGTAAAAGATTCGATAAATATGAAACTAATATGTGTTCAAAACAGTTCGCACACTTTACTGAATCACTTCGGTAAGAAGTAATGTCAAAGAATTACATAAAAATAAATTTAAACACAATAATTCGTAGATAATTTACAAGATATCCGCGCGAGAAAGTTATAAAAATAATGAATTGCAATAATTAATTTATATAATAATGAGTTGCAATAAAATATATCGTAATATATTAATTAACAATCATTTTGCAACATATCTGCAAGAATGAGTTAAAAAAAAATAATAAATTTAAATAATCGTAACAATAAATTTGTTAATAAACAATCGAAAAATATTAAATTATAAAAAAATTAACATTAGAATAATTATACAACGTCTAATAAGAGTCGTTGCACGCTATTGGTGGATTACGTGATGTCTAATTGGCTGTTGTTAACTACCAATAACACTTACGCTTGAGGAGGTCAAGTGTGCTCAGTCGTATTTTGGAAGTCGAGGAGGTCGAGTGTCACCTGTCAACACTTACCGGTACGAGTCAAGGGTTTACTTAACCGATACTGTGCTTGTCCCTGGGTTACCTAGTGTGCTACCACTAGTATTTAGTGTGCTTTAACAAATATTTTTTAATAAATATGGGGGTGTATTAACAAATTTTATGGTGTGATTCTACAAGTGTCAAAGTACTTACCGGAGTGTTTTAATTTATAATTGTGCATGTGTATACGGATACATTAATGTGTTTTATAGTGTTGTTATAAAAGTGTTTTACCATTATTTTTTAAATATTTTACTGGGTTTTATGGTGTTATTATCCGTGTTTTTACAAATTTTTATGAACATTTAATGAGTTTTATGGTGTGGTTACCTACGTGTTTTGACATACCTGTCAAGTGTGTGAGTGTAATTTACGGCGTAGTTGTACAAGTGTTCTACCGTTATTTTTCAAATATTTTATCGGGTTTTATGGTGTTATTATCTGTGTTTTTATAAATTTTTGTGAACATTTAATGAGTTTTATGGTGTGGTTACCTACATGTTTTGACATGCTTGTGCAAGTGTTTAATGTAATTTACTGTGTAGTTGTATAAGTGCTTAACCGCCATTTTTGAATTATTTTACCGGGTTTTATGGCGTGGTTACCAACGTGTTTTAACATGCTTGTGCAAGTGTTTTAATGTAATTTACTGCGTAGTTGTACAAGTGCTTTACCGTTATTTTTCAAATATTTTACCGGGTTTTATGGCGTTATTATCTATGCGTTTTTACAAATTTTCGTGAACATTTTAATTTATAATTTTGCATGTGCATACGAATATATTAGTGTGTTTTATAATGTATAAGTGTTTTACCGTTATTTTTCAAATATTTTACTGGGTTTTGTGGTGTTATTACCTACATGTTTTTCAAATTTTTATGAACGTTCAGTATGTTTTACGGTGTGGTTAACTATGTGTTCCGGTATATTTTTGCAAACGTTTTGACATGTTCTATGAAGTAATTATCCAAGTGTTTTGACATACATTTACAAATGTTTTACAATATTTCACGATGTTGCTATTGACAAACGTTTGCAAATTTATAACCGAATTCTGTACTGCAGTTATTGTATTTTTGCATGTTAATCAAAATGCAAATTAATAAACACAGTTAATTAATCGTTGTGATTTATTTATGATTACAGAAGGCCACGCCAACTTTACGGACAAATCACCAAATCCAAATTTGACGAAAGAAGCCAATCAACCAAGTAGCCAAGCAGTCAATCAATCAAGCAGCCAAGCAGTCAATCAACCAAACAGCCAGTCAATCAGATGAGCCGCCTCTCAGATGCTTTACCAGTAAAACGAGCGCAGTGATGCAAGTCAACGATCGGTGAGTCGCATGCTTTACGGTTCCTCCGGTTCCCATCATGTCGTAGGACGAATGGTCCGAAGCGACACGGGAACTGGTTGTATTTTTATTATTTGAGCGAGCATAGTGACCACGACTGTACGATCGTGTAAAATTCGTACAAACTGTTTATTATATTTATTAGCTCAGGTCAGGGTTTTCTTGTACATCGCGTTTTAACTTAACTTTTTTACGAATCAAATTGAAATTAGTACATTGAAGTCGGATGACCCTCCGATTTCGTGCTAATTCAATTATAGAGTCACTTTCAATTTTTACGTATCGCGTACTCTTTTTAAATACACATATGTACAAGAAAATTTCGCGGAAAACAGATTTTGATATCAAAGTTAATTATGAATGTTTTTGATCATTTAGTAAATTTACTTTGATATCACAAATCTGTTAAGAATGAAACAATCGATACTTAGATTTTTGCAAAGTGATCTCCATTTTCCATTTTGAAACGATTTGTGTAGAGTCATTTCAAAGTTATATTTGTGCATACAAAATTTAGAGTCAATTTTTTTGGGAGACACTTTATTAGCATGTTTCTAATCATGTTTTTTAGCTCAGGATTTTCAGCACACATGAAGAAAACTGGTAGGTTCAGATATTGTTGGCCGTGTTCATTTTTATGCTCTAAACTCATGCGCGTGCTTAGATGCTACTCGCATGGGTTAGGGCAGGTGGACACGGTTTAGTTTTAAGATGTTTTGGCGATCGATAAATTGGCAGTGAATTATTATCGACACAAGTTACACGTGTGTGTGTGGTTAGGTCGTGGACCTTGTGTCGATTTTAAACTATAGATTTATTATAAAAATTTGTCAAAATTTTATTTATGCATACAAATGCAAGTAGAGTCATTTTCAAGTTATATTTGTGCATACAAAATGCAAGTAAAGTCATTTCAAAGTTATATTTGTGCATACAAAATGCAAGTAGAGTCATTTCAAAGTTATATAAATTAAGTTATAAAATTGTATTAGTAGTTAAAATTATTGCATGTACATATTACATTGAATATTCGAAAGAGTACGAAAATGAAATATGTATGTTCACTGTCGATTGTCGATCGATTTCAGCAAAAAGGTATGAACTTAGAGTGTGAATGTTGTATTGAACTCGGGTGTCGGAGACGTCCCGGGACGTACTCCCTAGGAATAGGTTTTTTGCACCCGGGTGGTATGTGTGAGAACCGTGGAGTGTGTTTTTGTGAGAGTGGACTTTGCAATTTTTTAAATATAGCGATAGGCAGGCAGGTAGTTTACTTCTGGTATGAATGAGTTAGTTTTAAGTAGGTAGGGCCAGAGCAAGCATTCATGTTTCTCTCTCCTCCTCTCTTACACGTGAGATGCTTGCATCTGGGGGGTTGACGAAAAATCGAGAAGAGAAAAATATTAAATATGAATTTATTTAATATTCTCTTGAACTCGATTTTTCGTTCAGGCCAGGCCTTTTAGTTTGTAAGTCGCAGTCGGGTTCTAGATCCGATTGCAAAAATGAAGTACACTGTGAAGTGAAGTGCAGTGAAAAAAAATATTCTGCTCGGACATTCTTTTACGAACAGCGTATTCTAAGAATCGCTGTCCGTATATCTTTTTATTTTTACTAATTTTTCTTTCTTATCAAACTAACTTATTACACATATTATATAAAATTTCGATTTTGTTATCGATTGAAATAAATGGATAGTATTGCAATTTTATTTCTATAAAATTGTCTGCTATCTTTTTATGGAGATTGATAGCAAAATTGAAAATTTATGTAAGTGTGAAAACTAAGAATGTCCGAGTTATCGTAAAATTTCGCGAATGATTTTCGTGAGGCTATGCCGAAGAGAGAAGAGGCTATATGCCGAAGAGCCCCGGCAAAAATTGCCAAAGAAGAGGGGAACTATTAATGGCTGTCCATCTTAGGATGGAGAGTCATTTTGTCACTATGCTCGCTAATTATTTTTTGTATTTTACATGTATTTTTTTGAACGATACAAAATGTATCGTTTTGCTCGAATTTTTACGAGCAAAGCCACCCGCGACTTTTATGCCCTCCCAATTAAATTTCGAGATTAAAGATTTTTTTAACCGACTTCGAAAAAGGAGGAGGTTACTCAATTCGATCAGTATATTTTTTTTTTTTTTTTTTTTTTTTTTTTTTATTATTTTTATTTTCTATGTGTGCCCGCCTATTACGCCTAGCTGGATGCACCGATCGGAACGAAACCTTTTGCATCTGGTAGGTTCTGACTCCCCATTGGTACCATTATCAAAAAATTTTTCATTTTTCAGTTGCAAAGTGTTGTTATTGCAAAAAAACCGGCAACTTTTGAAATAAACTTTTCTCGATTTTAGTGCGCTTTTAATATCTTATCACGGACATGATTCTGAACAATTTTGTTCATATAAAAATTTCGCGGAAAGCTTTAGTTTTCGAGATATTAGCGAAAAATTATTGAAAAGTTTTGAAATCAACTTTGGACGATTTTAATGTCCTTTTAATATGTTATCAGGGGCACGATTCTGAACAACTTTTTCCTTATTCACAATTAAGGGGAAGCTTTAGTTTTCGAGTTATTAGCGAAAAACTATTGTTACTAATATATTGAATTCCACGTATGCCTCCGTGTCTCTGGTGGTATATGAGTCAACATGCAGTCGCCGATTTTCTACTGTTTCTACAAACACGTCTTGCCGGCCGATAAAAAGTGTGAAATAAAATAATTTTTAGAAAAAAAAATACGCCGACTTCGAAATGCACTAAAAAGTATAAAATAATTTCTATTTCCTAATGAAGTAATTTCTATTTCATTCAATCATACAATTACGTAACAGATATGAATGAAACCTATTTACTCGTTAGGTATTATATTAAATACATTTCAACCTTTTCGGAGGCGGCGCAAAATTAAATAACATATTCAAAATAATCTTTTAATTTTTCGCCGCCTCCGAAAAGGTTGAAATGTATTTAATATAATACCTAACGAGTAAATAGGTTTCATTCATATCTGTTACGTAATTGTATGATTGAATGAAATAGAAATTACTTCATTAGGAAATAGAAATTATTTTATACTTTTTAGTGCATTTCGAAGTCGGCGTATTTTTTTTTCTAAAAATTATTTTATCATAACTTCGCGATTAAATTCTGTGATTCGAGATTTTTATGCCCGCCTAATTAAATTTCACGATTAGAGACTTTTGTGTCCCTTCGCGATTACATTACGAAATTAGAGATTTTTGCATGCCTTCGCGATTCGAGATTTTTATACCCGCCCAATTAAATTTTGAGATTAGAGATTTTTGTATCCCTTCGCGATTACAGTACGAAATTAAAGATTCTTGCATCCCTTCGCGATTGCATTACGAAATTAGAGATTTTTGCATCCCTCGCGTTTACAGTACGAAATTAAAGATTTTTGCATCCCTCGCGATTAAATTTTGAGATTCGAGATTTTTATATCCCTTCGCGATTTTATTTCGAGCTTCGAGATTTGTATACCCCTTCGCGATTTTAATTTTCCCGATTTTTATGTGTTAATTATTGTTCTCTGTTTCAGGAATTGATTTTGAATAAATTGTTTTATTGTTGATTGATCTTAATTTCATAATTGTCATTGTGTTTTCTGTTTCTCGATAGGGTCGTTTCACTTCTTCTCGTACAATTTTATAGGATAATAAAATTTTGTATGTTTCAAATTTTATTTTTTGGTAAGTTAATGCTCTCTTTTCTCAAATTTCTGTCTTAATAAATTTTTGTCTGTTTTAGTGTTTCTTTTTTGCTAAGTTCTGTCGTTTCCTCAAATCCGCAATTTTCATTGCGTTTCGTATTTTTTGAAATTCTTGTCTGAAATAAAGAAAAATTTTCCTCCTCCTCCCACAATTTTCTGTGTTAATAGAATTTTGTCTGTTTCAGATTTTTATTTTATGTAAGTAATGTAATAATTTATATGTCTCAATAACTTTTGTCTGTTTCAGATTTTTATTTTACGTAAGTAATGAAATAATTTATATTTGTCTTAATAAAATTTTGTCTGTTTCAGAATTTAATTTTTGATAAATTCTTACATTGCTCTTTCTTCTCGAATTTCTGAGTTAACAAATTTTTGTCGGTTTTAGTGCTTCTTCTTTGCTAAGTTCTGTCGTTTCCTCAAATCCGCAATTTTCATTGCGTTTCGTATTTTTTGAAATTTTTGTATGAAATAAAGAAAAATTTTGCACCTCCTCCCACAATTTTCTGTGTTAATAAATTTTTATCTGTTTCAGAATTTAATTTTTGGTAAGTACTTATATTGTTCTCTCTTCTCAAATTTCTATGTTAATAAATTTTTGTCTGTTTCAGAATTTAATTTTTGGTAAGTTATGTTCAGTGCATTAGTTTTAAGTTAATTCCGAGCTGTGGGAGGAAGGGTGGGCTCGGGCGTAAGTTTTTCGTCACAAATCGTCACGATTTGTGGCGAAAAACTTACGCAAATTGTGCCTTTTGTTCTAACTTGCGCTCATCTTTACAATTTTTTAACTTGTTAGATATTAGTTCGTAGTAGTAGCCTATCATTTTTATGAACAGTTGCTTTAAACTTAAAAGAAAGTTCTTCCAACTTTCTTCTTTTACTCTTTTCTTTACTTACCTTTACATTACACGAGTGCAATTTTAGAACAAAAGGCACATTTAGGGCTTTAATTTTATGTAAGTGTTTTCAATGTTCTATATTTGTCTTAATCATTTTTGTATGTTTCAGGTTTTAATTTTATGCAAGCAACTTATTTATTCATATGTGTCTTAATTGTATTTGTCTGTTTCAGGTTTTTACCGAGTCGATTCGAGGTTTATTTAATTTTTATTCTGAAAATGTTAATATAAATTTACATGTCAGTATGAATTATTGTTACACCTATTTATTCTACAGGTAATAGGTCATCATTGAGGATATCAATCATCGAGGGATCATCGTGGGATCATCGAGGGATCATCGAGGGATGCGTGCGTTAGTTTTAAGCTAATTGTATGCGTGCGTTAATTCTAAGTTAAGTGTGCTCGTGGGAAGGGTGGGTGGGTCCTTGTAAGTACCTCTCATTCCAACTTGCACTCATCTGCTCAATTCTCAATATTTGTACGCGTTAGCTTGTAGTATACCCACTTATTTTTTGTCAATCGTTCTGCGCCCAAGTGGATCATTGGGGGTTGATAGCGCTGTGAACACGCGGTAGAGGTGAGCTGCAAGTGCCGGTGTAGCGCGAGTGATATTCTTTGCCCGGCGGGGCCGAACGGGGGGAGCACCTCTCATAGCATGATGTGCCCCCCCGATCTGCCGCCATACTGCCAAGGGGCATCACGGCAAGGGTGTCCTCTGTATAAGTCGCCCGCGCGTCAGAAATGGGAAACCCTCCGCCAACTGGGGTGTATCACTCGTTCTTACCAAAGGTATCTTCGGTTCATCTTTGCCGTCGTGGTTCACGTAAGCCACTATGGGCTACCCTTTGACCCATGGAAAGCAAGGTTCGCTTGGCGAGAAATAATGGTCCCCTTTTTTCACAGAAAGTTCTTCTAACTTTCTTTTCTTTTTAGTAGAAAGTTCTTCTAACTTTCTTCTCTTTTAGTAGAAAGTTCTTCTAACTTTCTTTTTTGCCCCTTTGCTTTTTTACTTCGTCATAGATTATTTGAGTGCAATCTTGGAATGAGAGGTACCGTGCGGCGTTTAGAATAAGTTAAGCGTATGCGTGGGATCCTATGCAATTAGTATTAAGTTAATGTATGTGCGTGTGTGCGTGTGATACAAGCTCTTTACGGGATTGTGGTAAAGAACTTGTATGTGCGAGCCTATGGGCTAAGTAGAGTTAGAACTCATTTATCCTTCTGATAAATGAGGTTGCATTCGGAGGGAGGAAGGGATTTGGAGTTAGGGTGGGTCACTATCGTAGCCACCTCCACGTGGTGTGACCTGGTAATCGATGTTGTTTTCTATAGATTTATCGAAAGATAGTCTTTAGAAAATAATATCGAGCTAAGAGCTACAATTCATAGTTTCATTTATTGTCCAAAATTTTCTGTCAGTGCATTATTCTTTTACATGCAGTCATCAACGCTCGCTATATGCACTATTCGGCTTTCAAAGTGTTGTGCATTACACGCGCACGGTTTAAGCAAGCGCATATTGTAAGTCCTCAATTCGCCGTTTCAAGTCTAGAGGGCATAACAAAACCACTGATTCTCTGCACGATCGGTAGTTTGGTAAGTAAATATTTTTTAGAATTTTGATACACCTCTAATAGCATAGCTCGCCACTAAAACAGTACTTTTTTCAGGAAGAATCGCCACCTCTTCTTCAGGAAACCAAATTTGCAATTAACAGTCATTTGCTGTACCTCCTTTTCTGCTTCTAAAATTCTACAGCATCACAGTGGTACTTTACTATATTTTGTTTTTTTTTTTTTAATGTTATGTAGATTTTAATATAATTATTTTTGATTTTACAGATAAATAATAATCTTACATTTGTATTTTTTAATATACAGAGTTTATTCCTATTGTATGTTACAAAAAGTATGTTTTACAAGTATTATTTAATATCACTGGCTTAATGCACGAAAACTATATGTCCACTTTTGATATTGTCAGGATAAATAGGTTTGAAGGTTCAATGATGCATTGATGTATGGTAATAAAACCAATATACTTGAAATTGTTTTTTAAATATTTTATCAATAGTACTTATGATCCATTAGCAAAAAATATACTTTTTGCATATGGTGATAACCATGTAATAATAGTAAAAACTAGTTAACAATTTAACAGTGTTCAGATTTATCAAACATATTTGATAAATTGTAACATTTACGAATGTTAAAAATTAAAGTAACAATCGATATAAAGCTAGTAGTTTTTGATATGAGATACAAATTTGTTTAAACTGCATAAGTTAAGCAGTAGTTTATATATTGTTTATATTTATATTAAATATATATTTTCATCTCAAAATAAAAGATTAAAAAAGTATTTGATCGATATATAAATACATACTTTCAAAAAACCAAGAATGTACAATTTGTAACATAAATATTCTGCAACAAATATAAATAAAGCTTTAATATATACGAAATTTGCAATAAATAAATATTCTTTTTAGAACGCCAGCATTCTTTTGATAAAATAATTTGTTCAACTACTATTCTTCTAACAAGGAATTGGTATGTCTATTGCTTCTGGATTTAAAAAGATTACAATTCCGATATCTCTCCGTTTTAGAATATTTTTTCAATTATCTTTTCATCTCAAATACTACTTTTCGTTTTATTTAATGATTGTTTGTAGAAGTTTGTGGAAGATTATTATTGCTTTGAGTACAAATTTGTAATACTTCTTCTTCAAATGCAGGATCCAATAATACGTCGATACCTTTCATTCCCGTTTTTGTATATTTTTGAAATATACTTTTAGATTCTTCCCATAAAATTCGATTTTCATTCAACACATTAACAAGTGGTTTTATCACCGGGAATAACGTAGAAAGGTTACTAAGAAATAAAATAACAAAGAAAATACAATAAAAGAGTAAAAATAATAGCTTTAAAAACTATTCATGAAAAGTTAAATGCCTCATATATCATTATATGTTTAGAAACTTTATGCATATGAATGTTAAAAATATATTTAAAAAAAATAATAAAATAAAGAAATAACAATACTTACATAAAAAGTGGTAGGACTATATTTGCAATAAACTGAACTTGGAGATCTGGTATAGATGCTCGTTCCCTGTCCATCATTTCTATAGGAGAACTACCCATACTTTTTTCTAAATCTCCTTGTGAAAAGAATTCATCATAAATTTTTTCCTAAGAATACAACATAATATTCAAATTTTCAATATTTCTTTTCATGAATTTATTACATTTTATACTCTTACTTACAGCAGTCTTTTTAGAAACCTTCCAATGTTTAGTTTGATCACTGAGATCACAACATGTCATAAGCATACCAAAAAAAAGTTTCAATTGTTTAGGATCATTTTTATCAAAATTTTTTGTAACCATTTCTTCCTGCTTCTCTACAGTGCGAAAATGAGCTGCCAAATCAGTTGCAAGTATGTTATTTCTTAGTAAATCTAATGCTTCGCTATATTCATCACTATTAAAATTTTCAAATATATTACAGTTTTCTGTGTTTAAGATACACATGGTCTGTGCTAAGTGATGTCTCTGTAATATAATAGTGACAATGAAATATGACATACTAGCATATGTTAGTTTAAAACACTTATATATAGTTCACCTCCATCACAGAACCTTCGGAACTATAAAGACAAGCTAGAACTGTACTGCATTTAGTTTGAAATGAATTATTTGTTCCTCTATGATCAATATCATGACATAAACATGATACTAAAAAAACCAAAGCTTGTAAGTGTGTCATATAATTTTTAGTAATAAGTTCCAAATTTTTTATTAACAGATATGCAAAGTGTGCCACTGAAAAGGCATGTACCCAGTTATGATAAGGTGCATCTCTATATCCTTTTTTAACATATAGTATAAACCTACAATAATGAATACGAATTTATCACTTACTTTGAATATTAAACTAAAAATAATATAATTTGATTACCTAGCTAAAGTCGATAATTTCATTTTCCAATGTTTGATAAGACCCAAATCATTAAACATTTTGATCGTATAACAAGGCATATGTTTATATGGAACACTTCTAGGAGTAAACTGAAATTTATCAAAGTCTTTTATATTATGTTCATCCTTGCAGTTTAACAATGCCTGAACAGCATCTTCTTCAACCTATACATGTATTAATAGAAGTGTATAATAGTATAACAATACTTGTACCAGGTATTCTAATGTCCCATGAATTTTTACCTTCATGTGATACATCATCACTTCGTTACTGAGTTTGTTTCTTGCTTGAGCATCTTGCATCTTTTTATAAACAATACTATGCATTATAGAAATTCCACAATAGATGCTAAATGCTGTAGCAACTTCTTCATCAAAAACATCAAAATATAATCCATCTTTCTTATTACAGAGTTGCGCAACACCTACAGTACAAAATCAAAACAAGGATGTAATACAAAAAATATTTAAAAAATTTTAAGCACATGTTTACTTACCAACAATTCCATTTTCATCTCTAATTGGAAAGCATAAGATATTTCTAGTTCTAAAACCTGTTACTTCGTCTATTCCACTATAAAAAAGAGGATGCTCATATGCATTTCTAATATTAAGTAATTTTCCAGTAGTTGCAACATGACCTGCTATACCTTGTCCTATAGGTATTCTCATTTCTTTCACAGACTAGAAATAATTGGATCTTTAACTTTCTTCATGAAGTATAATACTTCATATTTGAAACATAAACTCACTTCTTTCATAGCAATACCATCAAATACTTTAGCAACTAAATCTTGCTGATCAGGATCCAATAGAAATAATGAACATCTTTCTGCATTTGTTAAGTTTCTAACTTCAGCCATTATTTCTCGCAAGAGATCAGAAAAATCTCCTATTTATTATCATTGAAAATATAATGAATATATAAACTTTCAAGATTAATTACATTATTAAGCTTAAAAATAATATTACCCAAATGTGTAAAAAGTTTTCTAGAAACAGCAAGTAAATTTTGGCATTGGTGTTTTAAGCGAGTTTCTTCATGACATGTAAGTGAATTTAAAAGAAATCCTAAGCAAAATCTATAAAGAAAAATTTTTTATTTTTTTGAAAGAGAAATATTTTGAAGGTATCATTATACAGTTAATAGAAGTTGTATATTTTTCTACCTAAAACATTCTTGAACAGCTTCTGTACATTTACAAGTAATTTCCTTTTGATTGTTCTCATCAATTAGAGAAACTACTAAGGCTACATGGTTCTGCTTAGGATGTTGTATGGGAATTGTCAGAAGTGAATTTGTCATTGGACATATTGGTTGGAGGTAACGTAATACTTCTTCATCAAGCATTGTAATATCTGCAGTAGTTGGCTTTTTAGTTAGCACTGCTTTGTATAAAATATTATTTGATACCTATAAAAAATTGTTTACAGTTATATACATATTGAAACAAAACTGTGAAAGTAATATAAAATAATTCCTTAATTAACTATTAATTAAATATAAATATTTATACATTTCAATAGATTTTTCTTCAATTAAAAATCCAAATAATAATACTGTTTATATAACTCCTGTTATAGTTTATAATTAATTTAGAGTATTATCTTATCTGAAGATGAAGAATTTTAAGCTGATTTGATTGTTCAATAAAAGTTGGAATAAGAATTATAAATATATAGGTATAACAACCTTGATTAGGAAAGTGTGAATAATGATAAAATATATCACTGTAGATATATGTGTGTGCAAACATATATAGATAGTACTTTTTATACAGATTACTTGAAAAGTTTTGCAGTGTTATATCAATAATACCTCTATCTGTGTATGGCTTCATTTATGTAGGTTTCTAAGTATTCTGTTTGAGGATTACAATGCTAAGCAAACTATTTGTATCATGAATCAATCCTTGAAACTATTTTCTTTGCTATATCTCAAAAAAAGAATATTCTTTCAAGGTATACATTTTATACTAAAGATGTTAAACACAATAAAATTATTTAATAAAATAATTATGAAGACAATGATAGTATGATTAGTATGTACACTTTTTATGTACAATTTTTATCTTTTTCTGCAATAATGGTATCACTATTAATATTAAGAAATTAAATGAAAGAATAATAGTATAATAATTACTTACAGGAAATCTTATTTCCCTGTCTAAAATTTTGTCTCCTATCACATGAATAACCATTTCTTCTGACTTTATCAAGATGGGTACAAGAAAAGATACTTTTGTATTAGTTACACTTTGTATCTACAACATTAAAAAGAAATAAGATTAAAATTAAACTTAATTGTAATAACATATAGTATTTCTTGCAATTATTATACTTAACAAAATTTATTAGACTTATATAACAAAAATGTACAACAATTATTTCCATATACAATATATTTTGATTTTAATAGTTTTCGAATAATATTAACTATGATAAATAATTCTTTTCATAAACTTGATCGCTTTAACAAGTTGCAGCGTCTTTAAAAATAAGCATGCGTACCGCGAAAAATTGTGTACACAAAACGACGACAGTATTACTCACGTATTTGTTTAACTTTTGTTGCACTTCAGGATAAGAAAGATCACACAATTCTTCTAGAAGTAAAAGAATTTTCTCTGCATTCGGCATATTTAAATTGATCGTGTTCATTTCTTTTGTATTATTTTAGATTTTCTCTTCAAGTAAAATTATCAAAAACCGTTGTATCATGAGACATTGATAGAGTTTATTTCCAATTTCATGTTTTTCAGTTTATTGTAAAACATTTATATTCAAAACCTGCTTGCAAAAAGATAATTTATGTCAATCATTTTTAAATTTAAATTGACTGTCAAAAGCACAGGACAAGAACACAATGTGAAGAGTTACTGCAACTCTCTGCAGAGCTCTGCATTCTATACATTATACGTTAGTTCCTCAATCATGAATAAACAAGTGACGTGCGCAACTTTGACTTACTGTGTTTACACATTATGAATACTATTTAAAAATTCCTCCATTTATTATTTGTTTAAAACGCCATTTTGAAAAAGTAATATATTTGCAATTCAATATAATTGTCATTGTTCTTTATAAAGTATTTTACTCGTATTTAACTAATGTGCTTTTTACTTAATATTTGAGTATATATAAAACGATATTTAATATTTTATATTTATAGTTTAGAATATACTATAATGTTTTCGTTAATTGCTGTTTTAAGATGTTAACAATTCTATTAGTTCTTTTTATTTATTTTATTCAAATGCAATTATATTCTGTTCAATAAGAGATCGTATGTATCGTTTGACGAGTTTTTGTTCCTTCTACACATGTCAGTTCTCATTGGTTAGGGTACGTTTTATAACCAAGAGTAACACGCATGTGCCATTATGACTTTTCTGGCGCCAAACTTATATATTCAGTGATACAAAGTTTCAAATTTGCAAATTTTTTAATTTCTAAATCTTTGTCTTTTCAAATTCTCAAAGGGTTAAATCTTTTATTTCTCAGATTCTACATTTTCCAACTTTGTAAACTTTTAAGTTAGATCATACCTAGTCAACTGCCTCTTTATTATTTCTATACTACATTTTATTCACCATGTATATGACCGATGAAGTAAAAAACATATGACGATCAGAGAGCAATAAATAGCGGGAAACTTACTGAAGTTACCTACGTTGCGCGAAATAGACCTGATCTTTCGTTGAACGAATAAGTAAACAAAGATTATATGTTGTAATGTTGGTAACACTTTTGAATAATGTTTATACTTAACGCGAATGTGTTTTTATTCGATAAAGTGTATAGTAATTGTTAACATTGTGTATATAAATAATGAGTAGCATGTATAATTATAATAAAGGAACAATAGTTCCAGAAAGGCAAATTTTTGTAATAGATTTATTGACTTGACTAAGTCAAGTTTATATAAAATGCTGTTTAATATTTTGGTTATATTATATATATTAAATATAATATATTAGAGCATTTTTATTAAATGAATTGTATATTGAAATGATATTTTAAACTAATATAGTACAAAGATACTTGCACTTTAAATAAAGAGTCACTTAAATTTCATGTCCATTTTGTGAAAAATAAATTTTATAAAGATGAGTATGGAAGATGAGTATAATGTAGCAGCCAGATATAGAACTGTTCGCAAGCATTTAGATAATTTGGGATACAAGCAAGCGCTTACTTTGGATGCACTTCCTTTGATAGAAAAATTGCTTGCTGATTTAATACAAACAACAGAAAGTTTGAAGCATTTTAAAAGCATTGCACAAGAAAATATTGAGGTTTGTATAGTTTAGTTATTATTAAATTTAAATGCATCACCTAGTATTATTTGTAAAGCATTTATAAGTAGTTTAATTGGTATACTTAAGTTGTATACATATGTATTTTTAGAACACCCTTCATATAAAACAATGAATATACTGCTTACTATAACTACATTATAGTTGTTTTAATGAAGTTTAATGAAATATCAAAATTAGATTATATTGTATTTTTATGTAATTAAATGATTTTACTATATACATAGGCACATACACAATTACAATCCATAATTGATCCATATAAATGTGATAATGTGAGATTAGTACAAGAATGTAACCAGCTTCATTTAGATTTGATAAAAGAAAAAGAAGGTCATCAGAAACAAATTAAGGATCTTAAAAAGGAAATATATAAATTGGAGCGTGAATGTAATGATCTCCAGTTAGCATCATCTCGTAATTTACATAGAATTAAGGAATTGGAGATTGAATCTTCTAAAAAGTCTAAAAGAATTTTAGAACTTCAAGGGAAATGTTTAAAGCCAACTATTAGTAATGTTGGATTAGGTAAATAGTTTATATTTTTTGATATTTTATTATTATTATTAAAAACGAAATTTGACATTCCATTTTATTATTGTAGCTTCTAAGAAACGTCCAGTTTTTCCACTTCGAAGACCAGTCATAGAAGGTGAACCATTACCAAGAACAGGAACTAAAAGCAAAAATCCATTGCCGAATTTAAGCACAGTAGAACCGAAGGTTGTTGATTTGTTAAACATGGCAGATCATAAAATGAATTGTTTGAGTCATGAGGTAACAAAATTAAAGGGAGAACTCTCTTTGCAAATTGAAAATGTACATATGCTAAAAAATCAGGTATATTACTGTCAATTAAATACATCTGCATGAGTTTTGGATCATTTTATTTCCAATTTAAAAATGTTGAGCATTATATTGCATGAATTTGCTATATTTACTATTAATTACAAGTAATAGCATGTGGTAATATATACATTGGAATTAAATACATGTGTAGCACATTAAAACAATATAATTTCAAATATATCACAAGAACTTATTTGCAGTTAACTATAAAGGAAAAAGAAATTATACGATTGAAAAAAATGTTAGATGGAGGCAGACCATATTCTGCTATATTTAAAGATTGTGCTTGTAAGAAGACAGATAATGATAACATGGAAATTAATGAATTAAAGATTCTTCAACAAGAGAAGCTAGAATTAGAACAGCAGTTAAAAGGTAAAGAGAAATTAAGTTTCTAATAATGTAAACTGTATGTATAAATAATATTATTTATAGAGGCCTTAAATAAGCAACATGATGCTATGTCTCAAGCACTTAAACTTGCTGATAGGAATGAAGAATTGGAAAAAGAATTGAGAGACATAGACCATATAGCATTAGCTGTAGAGGCTGATTGTAATTCTGCAGTTAAAGAAAATAATAAAAGAGTTTCTAAGCTACAGGTAATAAATTTGTAAAATAGTTTTATTCAAATTTAACTTGGTTTTTTCATGGGTTTTCGTATTATGTACGTTTACTTAGCAAAAGTTAGAAGAAGTAATGATGCAAGTACACATATTAGAGGGTGAATTAATTGCTGAGCGTAGAGAAGTACAAGAATTGAAAGCAAATCTTGAAGCTTGTAAAATGGAAAAGAATAATATTCAACGCACTTTGGAATCAACATTAAATGAGAAAAAACAGACGACGGATAGGATAAATGAATTAATAATAATTGGTACATAAAATTTTTATCTTTATTTAGTTGGTAAATATAATTTAACTTGAAGTATTATAATCTACAAATATTTTTGAAAATTTGGAACAGAAAGAAACTTAAATGATGAAATAGAAAGATTAGCTAGAGAAAACGAGAAGCAAAGACAAGATATTATTCAGTTACAATATAGCAATAAACAGTTAAAAGATCAAATGAACATGAAGGAAATTTTACAAGGAAAAAGAAATGACGATAATAGAGGTAAGATTATGAAATGAGAAAATAAAGTAAGATTAGAGTATTTAGACATTTGTAGATTTGTTGCCATTATCAGGACAAAATGGAATAGAAATCCAAGAACCTCATAAAGAGAGAGAAGTTCAAAATGAGAATGGAATTCGGTACAATAATGTATGTATTTTATATGTTATATTACAATCGTGATCATATTAATAGATTATTTGAACTATGTTTTAGTTACAGCAAACCGTTGAACAATTAAAACGAGAGAGAGATTTCTACAGAGATGAATATAATAAAATTAAGGATTACAATAGTAAAACAATGGATAAAGACCATGTAAGATTTTATTTTCAATTACTATTTACACCTATTTTTAATTTACTGTTATTTCTACTTCTGAAAACAGGCTGATTTGTGGACACGGATTCGAGAATTAAAACTACAGTTAACTGAAAAGGAAAGTGTAGTAGATGAATTACAACGAGAAAAGCAAGAATTGTACCGCGAAAAATTTAATTTAGAAACGCGTTTACAGAGTTATAAGGCTGAACATAAATCATCTTGTCGGCCGTGTAATGTATGTAAACGTAGTACTTCGTGTAATTGTGCTCTTTCGGCTGTGAAAGATATTAGCAAAGCAAAGGTAATGAGATACTTTTAACAGCTTGATTGAATTGACAAACATGAAATTTTTTAGAGCATCATTGAAAGATTGGAACATGAACGAAATATTGCAAGAGCAGATGTTGAACGTTTAATAGAGGAACGTGATGCATTACGTGAAAGATTGAAGGTAACCAAATAATTTAATAAAAAAATTGTATTGTTTTATGCAATGAATACACGTGGTAGTTAATTATTTAGATGGCAACAGAAGCACACACGTCTGAACAACATCGTTTGAGGGAAAATTTAACTGATGTTGAAGCTCGGTTGAAACAGATAGAAAAGGAACGACAAGAGCTTTTACTTACACAAGGAGCACGAAGAGCAACCATAAATGGTCTGGAAGATCAACTGCAAGATCTGCGAGAAGAGTTAAAACGAACTAAACAGGAACTAGGAACTCAACGGACGCAATATTTTCAACTCCGGTATATGTTATTTCGTATACGAGGATAGTAAAATAGTGAAATAGTGAAATGCTGAAATATGATCCATAAATATTACAGAGCCCTCCAAGATCAAACAGATCAGGCGCTGGGCGACGCGCAGAATCAATTAACGCAATCGGAGTCTGAATTAAATAAGGCGTTGGACCGCAATAGAGCGATAGAACGACAGCAGTTGCAGTTGGAAAATCAAGTGAAAGAATTACAACAAGAAGTTAATAATTTCAAATCAAAGATGGCACATTTGGACCATGAGAAAGATCAATTATTGGTGAGTTATGGCAATTATTGTAATGAGAAGATAATAAAACACATGTAGGATAATGTAAATAATTTTTGTTAGATGGAATTGGACGAGAAGACAGAGAGAATAGCTGCTTTAGAGAAAGAAATAATGATCAAAGATCAACAAGTAATGGGGAACGAGCAACAGATTCGTGAATTACAGCAGAAAAATGAGTGAGTACTCTTACAGTTTACAAAGTTTAATTATTACCATATGCAAAAATATATTTATTATACTTCAAAAGAATTTCGATAAATTATATGCATATATTTACAAGATATTTTCAGTAACAATTATGATCAAATACCAAATTTAATTATTAAAAATATTTAAAATAGTATAATAAATTGTCATTGGATTTAGAACGTAATGGAAAGAACAATGAAAAATTTCATAGCCTTAAGTCATTAAATAAATAAAAATTCTTACAAACTTTAGATAAAAATTTTACAACTACTTTACGCGGGATATTTGTACAATGCTATTTACATATATTGTTTAACAATATACACACAACTTTTGCATGCAGATTTTGCATTCATTCTATCACTGTTGTGTACTTAAAAGTTTATTGATTTCACATTTTCGTTGAGAAACTTTGCTAAGCTCACAGTGGGTGGTTGACAACTACCCGATGAGAGGAGATTGTTGTTCTCTAGTTCAGAAATTTCGGAATTCTCTGTGATTCTTTTGTATCCAGGTCTGCACTCGCATCTAGCTTTGGGTTCAGATTCTTTGCTCTGCCATAAGGTCGGTTTTGGCATTCTTTGTGCAACCAGCCATTCTCCTGCGGTACACGGACCTTGAGTGTACAACTTGTAACAAGTTTTATTTATTTCCACCATCCCTGGTGTGGATTCACAGCTATCGTTACTTTCTTCAGAACATTTGTCAGAGTTCTTCAGTATGTTGGTGCATCCACATATGCCATTATAACTAATTCCATCAATAGATGGTCGTACATTGTAATCATATAACACGATCTGTCCATTGGGACATGGTCCCTTGGTTCCTATCTTATAACACGTTTTTTCTTGTGGAAAGTACAATCTTCCACGTTTGCAGGGTACAGGGGCGCAAGTCGTTGAGTTCATCAACATGTGACCAGATTGACAAGGCCCTCTTGTATAAAGTCTATAACAAAATCCATCTTCATAGAGGACATGACCTGGTTTGCACACACATTTAGCTCGAATTATGTCTTCGTTGGACGCTGCACTTGTTACGACAAAGTAATGTCCTTGAGTACATGGACCAATGCCACCTACAAAGAAAATCAATTATTATTAATATCAAGTATTAGTGTCACAAAATTGTATGATTATCGTAGTAATTTATCTCACCTAATTGATAGCACAGTCTAGTCGGCTCATGATAATGAGGTAATCCAGAGTGGCAACCACATGTTCCACCTGGCAAGAATAATTCTCCGGGTTCTGTACACGGGCCTTTCGTATAGTGTTCGTGACACCCACCTACGCTTCCTGGCCAGTGGTACCTTCCTAGTTCACCCGTTATAGAGCAGGAACATATAGTCAACCCATCTTCATCCGTTGTGAGAAGTTCTCCTTTTGGGCATGGCCCTTTACTAAATTTAGGATAACACTTGCCATCTCTAGGCCAATAGACTTCTCCTTTTTCTGTGCATGGCTCTGGATCTCGACAGACACCCCACCTTTGTTCAAGAATAAAATACCTTAAGTATTTATTGATGCACTGTGTACAGTGATAGTTTTGTACAATATTTTATAAGATATAGTTGACGAGGTAGAGAAATCAGACAGGTACATTAATAATTTATTAAATACGATAGTTTTATACTACCTGGACTTTCCAGAGGTCTCTGGTACAGGTTCAAAGAATTGTCCTTTTGGACAAGACGCTCTAGTGTATATTGGATGGCATAGAGCATCTCTAGGGGATTGTGCAGTTCCTGGAGGACACCTGCACTCTGCCACAATACCACCTCCACCTGCTGCAGGACCCAGCTCCATCGTCTCTGGACAAGGCGCTCCAATCTGTTGAACAAGCATGTTTCAGAATTTGATGGCTACGAGTGGAATAAAGAAAAAAGGACCACAGAAAGCTGCTTCTAATGTACTCTTTAAAGAGAAATGCAGCACCTGCCTGGAATATTTTGTAACACTTTCCATCCGGCGGCCAAAATAACAATTGCCAGCCACGTGGTTGAGCGGCGCAGGGATTGCTCGACGGGTCTGCCCATGGTGGAGGCATTATCGCTGACTTCACGTGAAGCTGAACCATTGATGTCAACCAAATTGTCACTAGCAATTCCCGTAAAGCACTGGAAACCATTTGGTGATTAATTTACATGGATATTATTAATGATATGAAGATTAGAATGGAAGCAAGAGAGGATGGATGTTCAACAAAAAAATTAAAATAATTTGGAATTGAAGTTCAAGGATTAATTGAAATAACAGTCAAGGGAAATGAAGGATCAGGAGAAGAACAGAAATTATAAACTAAGGTGGAACTTCAGAGAACAGTCATCAAAAGTAGAGTAAAAGATGACAAGATTAACTTGTATAAGTGGAATCATATTGTCATCTTTAAAGCAATTCCATATGTTTATTTTGAAGACTCGTGTAAAATGTGTGTTAAAAACTGGAGAATAATGATTGCGTTAGAAAACACATGGCCACGCGTGTGCGTGTACGTGTGTCAAGATCGAGGGTACGGTAAGAAAGAGCAAAAGCACGACAGAAATAAAATGACCATACTTTCACTGTTTCACTATGGCAATGGCATTGTCCCTGATGGCAGAGTTTAAGATGACGACATGCATATAGAATACGAATACAGTCCTGTACGAATGCTTCGCAAGTGTTGCAAACTGAAAGCAAAAACACTTTCCTCTTTTTTTCTCTTATTCCCTACGAACGTTGCCGGACAACCAGCCATTTCAAGTGATATCCGGTGTATCTTACAGTGGTATCAAGATTGTATCGGAATCTCTTTTATTTTATATTTTAGATGCATTCTATCTTTAGATTTTCGAATATTAATCCCCTTTTCAAAAAAGGTGCATGAACTGAATAGTGACAAATTTTTTTTGATTAATGTTTTATAATATTTGTGTAAGCTACAGTATGTTTCGATGGAGCGATAATCCTTTATGTAAGTTAAAGGAATTAAAGAGATTTATCTCCAAGATTTATACACGCTTCCGAAAATCAAGGAAGTAATTACAAGATGCGAGGAACTTTACCGCTTAAATTCTAACAGTTGCTAGACAAGCTTTCTTCCATGACTTTCCATTACATTCAGAACGAGTTTCGCTGATAGTTTGCTATCGTTTTATTAATTAAACTTTTTTTCGCTTGTTGCTCTTGTTTGTAGATAGCAAGTGTTCGAAATTAGTCCATCGTGATCTTATTCGAGAAACATACCAACAAATCTATTCCTAACATCTTTATTACTGTCTTTTTGGTGTGATCAGTTGTGTCAACGTTTTCTTCTCTTTATCGAAAATATTTTCTTTTATTGTTGAAACGTAGGGAAGTATTTAACAGAGCGTATACTTACACGTCATTAAGAGCAATTGATTAGAATTTTTGTTCAATTACGAAAAAGGAAAAGATGGATTGTCAGAATAAGATCGTTAAAGAAAGTCACATAGTTACTAGAAAACTACCGCGCATTGCGTAGTATCATGCTTCCTTTTTCCTGTGTAATTATTGCTTCTCATTGTCAAGCCGGTGTGACGACTTTGCGCAAATAAAAAGTGAGAGTATTAGAGACGAATCCGGGCAAACAATATATATCTCTCTGTACATTTCTTTGCGAAAATACAAATAGGTTTATTGGAATTTCTACATACCCCATAAAACGAATGAATACATGCAATTTTTTATAACGCCTACAAAACATGAGTTACATTCTGAACAGGAACATATAACGCGTGGTGATACGTGACAAAACATTCAGAATCCGAAGAAATATATAATAATCTTGATCCTTGAGATTTCACTCTTAATATGTCATAATTTCACTCGTGGTAGTTGAGTCGTAAGAAAGTTTCTTTTATACGTAAGTGCATTCATTGCTCTTTAATTGAAGAATATATCGCGTTACTTAAAAGTAAAAGTATCTTTGTTTATATCGAATCTTAACAGTTTGCGATATCATTTTTTACGAGGAACTTTCACGTCCACCTGCATGTTAATTCATAAAATATGAAGATTAATCGTCAGTGTACAATGACTAATTGCTTGATCAGCACCTCGGAAGTCAGGCTTTAAATTTTCAATTGCTCAAGGCGATCACTGTAATTGTGAGACGATAAAGGACATTTTAATTACTTCCTGGTTATATCATAATTATTGGAACATGTATTGTATAACTCTATTTACTGTTTACAGGATTATGTAGCTAAGAATTCATTTAAAATTTTTATTTTAAGCTTTCACACAATTCTGCAGATTTTTCCTTATTAGAAAATTATAGTTTAACTGGGAGACTTTCTATTTAAAAGTAGTTAACACGCGTGTATAAGCATTGTATTTCGTTTGCGATAAAAATTGAAAAGTACGCGGTTTAACAGTATTCGACATTTTTTATTTTTTGTAATAAACAATTGAATTGCAGTATCGTGTAACTATAGGAATTATGTCATATTTCGCACAAAATTATTAGTGTGGGTGTTTCGACTACCATTTGTGGCTATCAAACGTGATATTGTTTTGACGCAATAGAGAATACAGCAGAAAATTGTTAATTTCATTTATTAGTACGAAGAGATCAATGATGAGTTCTTTAGAAGGTTATTCTTGTTGCTGCTTGGATCGTGACGAGAGCAGACGATGTAGGTATGATTCTTTTGTCATTTATTTATCAATGAACACGTTACCATTATGGTAACTGACCAATTTCACTTTCTGAACGTAGAATTGTTATAGTTATTGTCATTAGAAATTATAATATTATTTTAATTATAATTTCTGTATAAAATAGGTGAATAACAATAATCGAGCTCTCTAAGCGTAACAGCATTGGTCTTTGTTACATTGTTTTTCTTGCACTAATTTCTCGACACGTTCAATAATTTCATACTTCTTTCGTATTCAAGCCCCTTTCCACTTTTTCTGCATGTTACATAATGTTCACTCATAATGTAACATGCGATAACAATCAACAACGTTATATCATTAGCAGACGTTTTATAGAGCGACTGTTTCCTCGGGCAATTCGACCTATATTCCATGGTTATACTACTAGGCATTCACGAAAAGGATTATCGTAATTATTTCATTTTGTACTCCCATTGTCATATAACTTTCTCGCCAGCACTCGTTCATTTTGCAAAAGAAGTTTTATCCGAGTTACTTATTCTTTCACTATTGGAAATGATTATGTTTATACAATTTAAACAGATTTGGGGATTATTACATCTAATATCAGTGTAATTCATATTAAATTATATTAGGTAAAATATAGAGTTTATAACTTATGATATATCATAAAGTTTAATGTCTGAGGAACAATATACAAACCCTCAATGTTCTTATATTAAAATTGCCAATACACAGAACAATGGTCGATTTTGAGGCATGGAAAGTCTATGCATATAATCACTCGACGTGCAACAATCTAACATGTAATTTCAAAGCGAATTAAAATAAGTGATGGTTGTTCGATCGATGAATGAATCATCTATTCCATCTACAACAATGTAATGGTTTCAAATTAATTTGTTCATTGGAGTGGCTCAATGAACTCTTTCCATTGTTTATCTAATTGACTGTTAAGAGGCGTACCATTATGTCCTACTTGGATCGTTCCACTAAGATAATTACATAACGAGTCGTAACCACCAAAGAATACCATGAATTAAATCACCATTTGATCTTCCTCGGAGCACCTCTCCGTGCCGTGACATTTTCTGTTAGAGATGCGAAATGACCTTTCGAAATTACTCGCTCAATCTTGTTATGCAACTTTCACTATAAGTCTATCGCTGAATTGTTAGGTGAATGTGTAATCGTTCATGATGAACATTGAATTAAAAAGAAAAATGAAACTGCATGTCAGGGTAGAACAATTGAAGAAGATTCACAAATTTCTACGTGCTTGAGTTCTGCAATTTTTGTACTCGATATAATCATTTTAGTTTAATTATTAAATCTCGGAGGTAATTCTGAAAAATCAGAGAGTTTGCAATGGGTTCTTCGAATCGATGAAAAATAACCCAAGAATTTGTATTGTATCGTGAAAGTAAATTCCCTTTCGAGAAGTGCAGGAACGATAGAATTTCTGGGTAAGAGTTGCACCATCCTATCTCTTTATGGTGTGCTCGTTTTTTAATTATATTTATTCCGACTGGGTAATGCATGGGTTATCGCGTGCCCGCTATAGATTTTCAAACTGGCTTCCACGTTATCTGAGGTCGTATATCATAGTTATAAATTGCATATTGTTTCGTGCCATTTAATGGATGCCATTGTACAGAGTATAACTTCACAAGAATTTGAAGTGGTTAATACTTCTACCACAAACAAGTACAGAATTTACTACTGTTATAAAACCTTTCTATCTACATCGGTATTTCTATTACAAAATTTACATTATTGAAAAATTCATTTAAAAGAAGATTCTAACATTCCTACACTTCATCTGACATCAGATGCTTTTTAAAATTTATATTGGTACTTGAGTATTGTGTACTTAGCATTAATACTTCTTTGTTGCATCTTATGTTTACCGAGTTTCATTCATAGTACACTTCCTTAACTTACTTCTTCATAGTTATTTAATCAAAAAGCACTGTTGCAGAATTTGTAATTTAACATATAAATTATTCACATCAACCTAAAATATAAATGGTGAATATTATATGTAACCAGACATAATGGACATAAGAGAAAAAATGTTTTGCAATAGGAAGAGTTGACTTACAATGAGGGTTTCATGGTGAAGATGGTGGTCCGCTCGCTAGTAATCACATCACAGATATTCACTGAAGTTCACCTAGTCCTTGGTTCGTCGCTTGACATCCTGCGATCAACGCGAGTCGCGCGAAACGAAAACGATGGTGTTGGCTCGAGTACCACTGCCAGACTGAAGCAACGACTTCGAATCACCTCTACGGCATTGCGCTGTTACCTAACTTCTCCGAGACAAGAACCCAATTCTAGTCCTGACTCCCTTCCCGTTCATTTTTTTCGGTAGTTTCCTCCATCTTCTTGCAATCGCTTCCAGAAGACCGGGGAAAGCAGTCTGTGACGTCTTTTATGTTCGAAATCTAGAAGGAATGCATTAGATAAGTTTGGCAATTATATCTGCTCATTAAGTATGAAACTTGAGGAGTGGAATGTAAATCCTTTTCCATGTTCCATTTCTCAATCATTTCAGAACTTACTCAGTCATAGTAATCGTGTTTGCGAAATTGTGTTGTAATATCGTAGATCATTGAGTCCTTTGAAAATTCCCAGTTACGAAATTTTCGCGATCGAGTCTTTCGTTGCTCGACCTCCGTAAGGTCGTTCCGAACAGGAGAGAAAAGCATCCGTCTTCTCGGAGGCAGCTTTCGTTACGACCTATTGCATAACCCCGATGGATCTGGTAACTTCATTTCAACGAACCAACCTACTTGACTCCTTTCCCCTTCGATGTACTCTTCTCCAGCATCTCCACACGTATCCCAATCTTTCAGTGATCGAAACGGTGTTGCACGTCATTTCTTGTTAGTCGTTTCAAAAGCTCCATCATTTTCACCGGAAGGAAAACTATGGAATCTTTGAACTTAAATAAAACATTGGTACCTTGTAACTTTCTTCGTTGCCGATATAAAATGACGACCTCTAGGATGTTAGTTATTTTAAGAACAAACTTAAATTTTCATATTTCTATTTGTTTGATAGCAGTATCTCTTCATTCGGTATTCCAATAGTAAAGTAGGCGATGTAAGTTGATCCCTAAGACCCCGGTCTAATTAACTACTAGCCACACCTCGTTTATAAATCAAGTAATTTACACTCCGATGTCCAGGAGTTGAAAGTGGCAAAGCGAGTTGCGATTAAAGCAAGACAACAAACTAGAAACAAACTTTTCAATCGCTTCCTACAAATCATTTACCAGTTGAAATGAATACACCCATTGAACGTGTAAATGAAGAGTTATGAGTTTCCAAGATCTTAAAGCCTGAAATTAAGTTCATATAAAAATACGGATCTAGTAAAAATATTCATAAATGGGACTTAACCATCGACCGTTAGGAAGAAATACCTGTTACATAATCGGTACGAAATGATTTAACCAACATAGAAGAGTGTAACCAGTGTATTCTAAATATTTGACTCCGCATAGATCAGGGACTGGTTAACTGATGACGTAATACCGAATTACAAAATCAACGTAATAAGACATACCACGGCTATAAACAACCGGACATGAGATCTCGAGGGTACATCGTGAGTCATCTGGGTCCCGCTTTAAAATGAAATCAAATGATCCTTTTATGGAGAGTGGTGTGTATCTTTCGGAGTGATTGCACGGAGAAAGAACCGAGATGTTGCTTTTATATGGAGATTCGGAACAACGGCAGGCCCTGTTCCAGAGAGATCACGTAATCTCTAGGAGTCAAGAGACTCGAAGAGATTACAACGGTTCTTCTTATGCATCCTGTTGCGAGTGTTTCTCACGTGCTGACGTTCCCTGCATTTCGAGGAACCGTGCAATGCCCTTTACCTGTAACGGTAAAGGTGAACGGCACCTCTAAAAGGGCGCCCATTTTGACATCGAGTATCGTACATAGAATTCTGGTCGAGGGACAATCGATGTAGAAGCGCGTTTAGGTTGATGCACTCTGTTGCATGAACCATTTCTTCAATCTAATCCAATCTTGAACTTCCAGTTTGCTTGTTATTTATCTTCATATTTTTGTTCAATTGTTCTTCGTTCCAATTAGTTAACAAGACGATAGTCACGGAACTATATGTGTCATAACATTTCTCTTCAAGATCATAGTTGCATCAACTCGAAATCTTTGAACCATGATTGCAGCAGATCTTGTAAACGTGTAACGTAACCGCGAAACGTAGCTGGCTTCTCTATCGCGGCTTCGATTTCAGGGACATTCTTCAGGATGAACGAGAACGAAAGTATGACTTGCTCAATGACGAAGTCTAACGGGATGAAACGGACGTACGATGACCTTCGTCGACACGTTCGAACCTTGAATTCTGAAGGCGGATCTTGAGTTCCTTCGTTTCTTAAGTTTCTTTGTTACCTAAAATTAGTTATACATTTTTCAGTTTATTCTTTAAATAAGATAAATGCTAGTCGATATCATATAGAAAAAAAATTCTTGAAAGGAAATTCTCATCTTTCTTTAAGGATAACGTAACTTATAAGATTGAAAATTTGAAAGTATCGGAAACATTATGTAAATGTTAAAAAAAGAGCCATAATACCTCCTTCTCGTTTTGTAGAAAGCATGGAATACGTATGATGCTGATTAAATTATGACCAGATTAAAGGTTAGTTGTTTTTAGTTCTCATGGACGGCGTAAGGTTTCCATCATTAATTATGAAAGTATTGGAAAATCTGTACAATTTTATCATCATTTATGCCGAAGAACTTCCGCGATTATTTTATGGATATTTATACACGTATAAAAATGTATTCTCGAATGAAGGAAGTACATTATGGTATTTGCTTTCCCTTCTTCTTAAGCATCTATGCCTCTTTCCAGATCCAATAAAAGTGGACCTTTGAATTATTTATTGCACATAAAATTAACGTGAACATTTTAGATTTAAATATACGTGTTTAGACTTGGACGTCTAAATCTTGCATCTCTTAATAAATCATACCTATTCCATAATCTGTTATCTTTATTTAAACTTCGCGCTCTTTTAAACAGTCCGGCTACTTGAATGAAGTCATTTTTGATCATTTGACGTAACAGTCTCGGTAGTGGAAATCCATTCATTTTGCAATGCGACTTATATTGAATCTGAAAGAAACATTCTTCTTACCGTAATTTTCTTCGCGAAGTCCATGACACAATTCCAGTCTTCGTTATCTTACAGCTGTAATCGATTATTTAATCATCGTGTTACTTGGAACACCACGTGTCACGACAGTTGTCAAATATTCTGAAAAATAATTACAGTTGATTCTTCGGGAAAAGGATATGCATTCGAGCCATCGCTGAATTTCAAATTGCGTTAACTAATGGACATGCTTGCAACGTGTTTACGACTCATGCGTGTCGAATGCTAGCGAATATTGCGAATTTCTTAAGGTTATTTTCACTTTCGTACAGAGAAAAAGGTAGTATTGCATAGATACGAACCATCGAAGGAAGCTGGTAGCATCAAGGAAGGATCATAAGATGAGAGAAAGCCATTTGTTCGGTGTCCAGGTTGTCTGGACTTTTTTCTTTTCAAATTGCGACGACTATGCGCCTGCGTGCGTTTACGCTTACGTAATGCGCAGGTGCGTGATCGAAACATGTTCGATCGATGATCGATTATTAGATCGATTATAGAATATTGTTTAGAGATACACATGGTTTATATGATTAATTGTTATTAACATAATAAATCTTTGTAGATAAAATTACACTTACTCCTATAACACGATACATGAAACATCGCACGTTTTAATTTGTCATCGACTTTCTACGATTTCTGTCCTACGTATGTAGTTCGTAGTACCTAATAAAGTCGTTTCGAAGGCTACGTGATCCACAAGCGAAACGAAATCTGGCCACGTAAATATTTTCGAGAAAGAATGAAGCAACTCTCGTCACGATAGACGCCTAATTCATCGCGCCGCCCTTGTCCTCTTTCGAGAACGCTACTTGCGCCATCGAGGGATATGCGTGCGATTCGCATAATCGAATAGACACGAATTTAATATTAATACTATGAAGTAATGATGACAGTACAGTAGGTTTAACAAAAAACGTTTCCATGATTAATGCAAACTTCGTATCCAAAAACGAGGTTAAAAAGACGCTGATTTTGTCATACTTTTCTTTTGAAAATTCAGTTGCTGAAATAAGATCTTCGTTTGTCTTTTGCAGAATAACTGTCGATCAGAGTGCTGAGCAAGGCAGACAATTGAGAATGTCGCAGCTAGAGGTAGAGAATCTTCAACGGCAATTACAAACGTCCAGTTACGATCGGGAAAATGCCATTCAAGAAAATCAACGGATCCAGGATGATTTGGCTGCGGTTACTTGCGAAGTAAGAAATTTGCAGCGCGAACTGGATGCATCTCGCGCCGAATGCTCCGACTTGAAGCGGCAACTTCAAACTTACGTTGGCGAGGTCCGTCGAGCCGAGGAGCTTCTCAATCGAAAGGTGGTTTTACTAAATTTTAGTGATGCTATGTGAAATAGGTAGAAATTTAAAATAAATTAATATTGTTTATATATTTGCAGGAGAGTGAAAGAACCGAGATGTTGAATCACTTCAGAAGTTTGAGTTTAGAAGCAACAGTTCTGGAAAATAATAATCACAGCTTGGAGTCTGAAGCGGCTGAAGCGAGAGGAGCACTACAGTCAGCTAGGGATCGACTGTTAGACTTAGAGCGACAATTGGCTGATAAAGATACTCTGATCAGAGGCTATGAAACACAGGTGTTACTTATTTCAAGACGTATATTCTTAGTTTATAGATCTTTGTATCCTTAAATGTCTATATCTATATCTGTTCCCGTTCAAATTTTGTAGATTAGCGAATTAACTCAAAATGTCGCAAGCATGGAAACACAGTTGCGCCAACAAGGGGAACAGAGGCGCAGAACAGAGGCTGATTTGAATGCTGTGAGAGATTTGTGTGTAAAATTGGATCAGCAAAAAGATACGCTGATGCTACAGCTGGATGATAAAGACGCACTTAAGGCGCAGGTAAATGATGCAATGACTTCCATAAATTGTACATATGGAATATGCGGATGAATAGAATAATCGGTATCCAATTTCATTTAGTACGATATGCAAATCGCTAAATTGAAAGCGGAGCAGACTGTAATTCAAGATCAGATGAGTAGAGATCGCGCAACAGTCGAACGGTTAGAGATGCTTTTGGATCAAGCGCGGCAAGAATCTATAAGCGTGCAGGCCAACAATCAGGAGCTTCAAAACGAGATGTCCAGACTGAGACAAAAGATGTCCGAACTGCAAAGTAAACTGTAAGAAACAATTGAGTTTCGTATTGAGTTATTGTAAGATGTATTTCATGTGTATATAATGTTGTAGATCGTCGGAATCGGGAAAGCTACGGCAATATCAAACTCAAGCTGCGGAGTACTGTAAGCAGATCAGTGAACTGCGTAGACAAGTTACAAACGAGAGATTTGATCGTGCAAGAAAGGAAGAAGAAACTCGCAGGTATGTTTTACGAAAACTTTTATTAATTACAGCTCAAACTTGTTGATGTATAAAATTGGAATCAGTAGGCGTTCAATATAGTAGTAGTAGCTGTTTAGATTTTATATGTTGTATGTTTGTTTTAGACACTCAGAAGGTCTTCCTGATTCACTCGTCCAAACTCCACCTCCTAATAACCAAATCCCTTGTAATTCAAATGATACAGGATTTACGACGCAAAGGTAGATAAATATTTAGTAAAATATAAACAGATTTTTAATGCCGAGGTGGATTTAACAAGAGCTTCTAACTTTTTTTTTTATACATGATATAATTTTTCACTCGTACAAATCTATTAAGTAAAATCTAAACCAAACCTCCCTTGTGCTGTCCATCTCTGCAGTACTTTATACGTTAGTATCCATTTTATTAAAAAGAAATGAAAATTAAACTGCCAGGCAAATAGTAGACTGGTTGAAGAAACCTTACACCGCGATTCCCAAACATTCCCGTATACTTAGTCCTGCGCAATCAGTAAACAAGCGAAATTCTTTCCCTTTGGATTGCAAGTGTTTACCCTCCAGAAAATCTTTAAACGATTCATCGTCCAACAAATTGTCATTCGTGCCTTGTATCTCGAGTAACGAAGCAGATGTCTCAAGACAGAATAATTCTGAAAACTCCAACAAGCACTGAAAAGTTCTGTGATTGTGTAACCAATTGCTTTGTACGTGTTTTGTGGTGGTTCAATTAGCAATTATAATACACAGTTTTTTAATATGAAATAATTAATAAATTTGAGCGTAATACAATCGTCAAACTTCGACGTTTAATTTGGTAGCTGCATTTATCCAAATCGTAATCTTATTTTTATTATTCTTTTGTTCACAGGTCTTTAAATTCCACACCAGACAGTTTTAACGTAGATTTAAATGTGGTTATATAAAGTATCGTTTAACGTGCTCTGATCAACAGATATTTTCAGAACGAAAAATATGAAGAGCATGATGAAAGTAACAGGATGAAAACGATTGATGCTAATGCAATGTCACGTTTTGGATGTTCGAATATGAAGAGTAACAACAGATGTAATAATCGTCCAAAAGAAATTCAGTGTGATGTACCTTGCATTAATATAACATTACGATCAGATTGTAAATTACATTCCAATCAGTACAACTACGTGCAAAAAGAAGATGCACAAAATGAACATAAATCAGTGCCTCAAAGTAGAGAGTATTTAACTCGAACAAATATGTCGGAGTTAGATTTGTCCAATAAAAAAAATCATTCCATCTGCTTTAACGCAGACAATCATTTTAACGTCTTACAAACAGTGAGAATGAAATATGAAGCAAAATTGGGAAGACCAGATACGCAACAGTTTAGTTCACTTAACAATCACACTGCCTTTGATGTAACAAATAATTTGGATGTGTCACAATTAGGTGGACGAAGTGGAACGCAATACAATCAAGATATTGAACAATCAACTTTTACTAGCACTCCTCAAATTGCATACGGAAGACAAAGTTTTTTGCGTTACCCCTTTCATTCTACCAAAATATGGAACGATACAACTGACAGCAAACCGATATCTTCCGAGATTAACAGCACAGTTTTAGAGAAAGCAGATCAGAAAGATAAACTTGAAACAAATTTTGATGTGGATACGTTTGACGTTAAAAGTAATTTGAAATCGAGTAAAAAAGTGTCATGGAAGGATTTGTCACAAATCATGTTACAAAATGATAAGAAGAAAGACTTGGTCAATTTAGAGAAATTTGATACTGGTAAACAAAATTTTAGTTATGTTCCGAGAGAAAATAATAAATCACTTTTGCAAAATTTGATGACTTTTAGGAATACAGATTTAAACTCAAAATCTATAAACGCATTCGTCAATTCTAAATTTCAGAGGATTGAAAATTCATTGCGTTCTACAGATTACAAATATTCCATTTGTACTAATAGAATACCGTACATCACTAAAAATTTGATTGACAATGATAAAATTGAAAATAGTGTTTGTACTAATAGAGTGTGCAATATCTCCGAGAATAATTACGGAAAACACATCTCACTGGAAGAAAGAACTTGCAATCAAATTACAGAAAAAAGGCACAAAAAAACATGTACAGATATAAAATGTACAAATGATGTTACAACAAATACTTTAGTGAAATTTGCAAATACTGATTGCTGTAATGAAGAAAATAAAGAGAAGTGTTGTATGAAAACAATTGATATTGCTTTGGATACATTACAAGATATGTCGAATAAAATAAAAAAATTGCAAGATAAAAGTAGCATTAAACAATATTCTCAAGATTGCCACTATCAAGAAGTGAGGTGCAAAAATATGGATTGCAATTACTCAGATGGAAGATATGAGGTTGCACTATTAGAATGTAAACATAATTCTGTGAAACCATCAGAGTTAATGACTCCAGACTGCATAAAAATGTTACAGGAAATTAAAGAATATACGAAAATTTTAGAAGAGCAGTTGACAATCATTGATAAAAATATAAAGATTAAGAAGAAAACAATTGAGAAGCTTGTACCAACTGTTGAATATACTATGGATCTTAAATACAATCAAGACATTTATAATACTAGACAACAAAAAGATACAATAACACAGAATCCGGAGAAAAGAAACATCTGTATACAGGAACCATCGAAAGATTATGTAAACTGTGCACAATATACAATAGAACAAATAGAAGAAAAGAACAAATATCAAAAAGAGGAAAAGCAAGGAAGTAAAAATTGTAAAATGGAAAACTGTAATGTTAATGTAGATGATCAAATTAAACGTCAAGATGATACTAAAACAACACAACACGTAAAAGTTCAGTGCGTAAGATCTTTTCATATTATTGATCCTTTAAATTGTAGACCTATTTCAGCGTGTATATGTAATGAAGGGGTAAATGTATCCGATAATAAAAGCGATGGTTGTGTTCAAAATTGTATTGCGGGTAAGAACTTAACACAACGAATGGACAAGACTATGATAGATAAACTAATATTGGACTCCATAAAAGTAAAAAATGTTAGAACTAATTTGATGAATGTAAGTGATGAGCAAGAATCTTTGACTTGCGAGGAAAAAGCTATTATCATGTTACTTTTAGCGAAGAGCATAAGCAACAAATGTTTAAAATCTAAATATAAGAAGTCGGAGCTTATAAATTTTAGACCAAAGTGCATTACTAATTCATGTATCTCGTGTCATCAAAGGTTGGTTAAATGTAAGTCCAAGCGAAAAATGCAGATACCTGTTGTGTTCAAACAATCAAAACCTACTAAATGTAGAATCGAAGAAAATATCTATTCTAATCAAAATAGGCACGAATATTTTCCGAAGCAATTAGAAAATGAAAACCAATTAACAAATTCGATGACTGTCTGCACACAGTCATCTAACTTGCACATTACCACAGCCACCTCAGTTTCTCGTATTTCTATTAGTACCAAAAGTAGGGTGGATAATGTAACTGAAGAAAAGAGGCCAAGAGGGGATGCTTGCATATTGAGTTAACATGTGAATGTAAAAGAAAATTCATATTCAAATTAACTTGCAAAATTCCAAAGGTTTGTTAAGTTAAAATAGGCCTGTAATAAGATAGTAATTTTCAATTCAATTCTAGCATTTGTTTGTACAATCAAGTATGACTTGAATTATAATTTTATCTCGTTGTAAGTACATATCAACATTTTGAACACTAATTTTAAAATTGACTATAAAATTTTTAGAAATATTTGTAGGTATAAAGGTTGCGATAAATTCATTGAGAATATAAATTTTAAACTAACAAATTGTAAGACTGTATTACTACTAATTATAAGACTGTATTAAGTACTTTGTTGTATACGGTAATATATTGTATTATTTTTATACTTTACTTGCTAAATGAATAAAGCTGTAATTTAATTATACAAAATTAACTGTAGGATGTTATATTGTACCAGTGTCAAATAAATATCTTTTTAGCTATAAATTATTTTATGTATTTATAAAGATTCAGAACTTGGAATAGGAGGCAGGCTACATATTTTGGGATATTAATGTTCTAGGACTTTTGAATTGTAGTTTGTTAACTTAAGGTCTTATGATCTTTAGATCTTGAAATCTTTGATACAGGAAAATTTTGCTACTTGATTTCATATCAGGTATATTAAGATATTTCTTGAAACTCATCATGAAAAAAATAAGTTTTCAAATTAAACTCATACGTTTAATTTTAAATGTCTCCTTTTGCATTTAGTAATTTATTATATCATCCTTTTATTCTTTTACACATATGTTATGATCTCGATGATCGTACGAAACGGTGAACATGTAAACTAGGTAATTACAAATAATAAAAATAAAAAGCCTCTCATAAGATTTCTCTTCTAAACGTTCAGCTATTCCAATTTGATTTATGTATATTTATATATATATATATATATATATTTATATTTGTGTATTTATGTATTTTATATATATATTTTCAAATTTATATATAATCTATATATAAAATACATAACAGAGGCTCGCACATATTTCATTGTTTCGCAATTTACGATGTTAAATATCAGCTTTCATCGTTATTTAAATCGGTGCCAGCCATTTTAGCGTCGGTCTGGTATCAATTCGATAATTACAAAATTGTCGTACCCTTGCAACTCCTATGTTTTGTCGTAACCTAATATAATACAGATTTTTTCTTCCTACTTCGCTTCGCCAAACATTTAATCTTACACCTTGAAGAAATTTACACAGAGCTCGTAACATGATGAATGAAATACACATGTATTATGTACAAATATTTATAATTACATTACATATATATACCTTTTTTCCCGCCTTTTCATTATTCTAATACGGTCTTAACTTTTAAAGTCGTGGTCGTGCTCGACACACGTGTAAATGCAATTTATTTTTCCGAAGTTAACATCCGATAATGTTTCAATTTTTAATCGCTCACGAAATCAAACAAAGAGATCCGTTCACTCGAGTTATAATTACAATAGGTTCCAATTGGCGTAATTAGATAGCTATCATGGTGGGTTTGGTCCTTTTCGCGTAACATACGGGGAGTAGGATATAGCATACCTTGTATACCCTATATTACAAACTTTTAAATTTCAAATTACGAAATTCCCAATTTTTTAAAAAAATTACTCGATTTCTCGAAACTTTGGTAGGTGCGAGGCGTTGACACTATTAGTAAAGTTAAGGGGCTTAACCCACCCCGGAAAAAATATCTTCTAATTACGCCAATGCAGGTACCAACGAAGAATTAATTGTAAGTTATAGAAAGTAAAATTTAGTAACTCTTCGTTTCAACTGAGATTACCATTCCATAGTATGTTTTCTTTTCTCATTGCCTGTTTTTGTACAGCCTACGTATCATACAAAGAAGTCAATCATAATTCGTTAGAATTCATATCAAAACAAAGTGATGAGAAGAATTTTGCCACCACGGTCAACAAGATTCACTTAATCCTAATTTGGTTTTTCAAAGAATTTACAGAAGCATCACATTATAAAGTAGTTCCAGAAACAGAATAGGTATTAAAAATTTATTACAATTTTGACATTCCTTTAGTTACAGTGCGGTTTCGCTATATGGAGTGAGAAATATTGGGGAGTGGGCAATTAAACTTTTGAAATTCTCATATTTCTAAAATTAAAAACTTAAGTTTAATGTACAGTGGTAACTTTGTCCTTTACGTCGCCATTTTCTGTAAGGAATTGTATAGTGCTCGTCAGTGTAAGTAAAAATTCATGTACAAGTTTGTTACTGTATAAATAAGAGCCATATAGCGAGACACCACTGTAGCTCTGCGTTTCAAACTCTTTCTATTTATTTCAAAATAGAAAAAAAGAAAAGAAGATTGGAATCAATGGAAATAGTTGCCTTGGAAAGTGCTTCTTTTAGTTTCTGCTCTGTCTCTCTCCCTCCCCTTTTAGTGCTGAAAATTTGAAAAAGACTGGCTTTAAGAACATTTAGGCCTTTCTAATTTGAAGTATAAATATACTTACACCTGTATCATTATAATACACAGATAACTCGGAAGCGATAATTGATCTTTGATCCAAATCGAAGTGCATAGTTTTATGGATGCTTCGTCGTTTCTCAAAATACCATTTGTGATTCGCGCGAAAACGGACTATGTTATCTTGCAAATGACAATGTAATTGCGATTGTAATTCAACCCGAGACGCTCGATTTACCGAAAAAGTATAAAAGTTATCTACACATATCCAAGAGTATTACTGAAGTCGAAAATGGTTAGTAATCTTTTTTGTAATTTGACCTAAATCCGATCTAAAGCAGAAGAAGTTCTTAGATTTACGATGAACCGAGCCGTTTATGCCAACGTTACATACACTGGCGAACACGATAGACTTCCTCTTCGAGAAAATGGCAATATAGGGAAAGGAAGCTCCATCCATTTGGTTACATATTTCCAATTTAGCAATTTACAAGGATTTTCTAATCATAGTTTTGAGAATTTCTAGTTCTGAAAATTGGGAATTAAAAAATTTGAAAGTTTCCAAATTTACTTGCTTGAATTTCCAAAATCAAAGGCAGGTGGTGGAAGGCTCTTTCTCCTATAGTCGTTCCTATCGAAAGGAAGCCTCCGTTACAACCGAGCGTACTTTATGTGCGATGCCTTGTTAACGTCAGACAGTAAGATTAATCGATAATAAAACAAAGAGAGACGATAATATAGCCATGTAATTGCAATATGCAATTATAAGCAAATGATAAATTCCTAACAAATACATTTCATAAAAAGGTTTCTTTACATTCTAGGTTTTCTTGGTGACTTATGAAAAACATACAATAATAATATTAATAATAATTAATAATAATATAATATAATATAATAATAATAATATAATATTGTTTGTAATTAACTATAACGTCCATAAAGTATTTTCTTCGCACATTTTTTGTACACGATTACTAAAAACATTTCTTCCGCTTCTTGTTGAGAAAATAAATATTAATATTAAATTTGAAATATTATCTCGTTTTTTGTTGTTTTTTTCTTTTGTTTGTTTGTTTATCACTGATTCTGCATCACTTCCAACTACTGTCTTTCGTTTGTGTTACTAGTTTTACAGTACATTGTTATAATCTAAGTCGGCAAATCAGTTGATTGCCTAGTAAGTTTATAGGCCTCTTTTTAATAATATGGAACATTGCCGTATCCTCTTCTAGTACATCTTCTTGACCGTTCTTCCGTTTTTCCTCGTTTCCTTTATTACGCACAAACACACTTATTTGCAATGAAATTGCAAATTTCCCACCTTATGCATCATATACTTTTTCCTCTCACTTTACACTAAAATTTAAAATTGATCGCTGCTCGCAACGTGAAAGAGCTTATTTAGAGGCCTGGTTCAAGAGGTCACCTATGGTTACTGTTACTTTGATCGTTCATATCGTATAGAACTTGTGCGATTGTTCTCGACGATTCAACATTACTTAACGCGACACCTGCCAAATGTGGTTCGTACGCTCTGAGATGCCTAAAAAAAATAAATTGCCATAATTAATTATAATCAATTTTTTCTTTCAGGAAGAAGAGAAGAGAGAATCTTAGGAGGGTCGTCTAAAGCTTGTACATTGTCAAATAAATTTTACCTTCTGCCATGTGTTGAATATATGACTAGGTTTCTGAGAATAAGAGCGGCTGTCAAACGAATACTTTTAGTCACTGGACCTTCGTTGTCATCCTGTTACAACAAGAGAAAAGGATATATTAAAAAACACGAAACGTTATTTTTATGATTGTCTACAAAAATAAAAATATATAAACATCTAGTCACATTTCACTTAATGCTAGAACAAACATGATATCTGGATTAATTAGTTGCAAAACAGCTCTGAACATTAGTGAAATACAGTGTCATGAAAACAAAATGGTGTCAATGTCAAACAAATACAATCTGATGTCGAATAACAGGAAAAAGTATTTTTTCATACTCATAATAACGTATCGTACAAAAATATAAATTACGAGTAAAAATGACCATGTTTCAATTTGCAGCGCTGTAAGTATGTTAATTTTCAACATATACTTGCAATCACAAAGTTTTCTGAATGAGTTAAAGTCTTGCGTCATTGATTAACGTCAGAAATGATTTTCTTATAGGTCATAAGCATAACAAATACGTCTACATTATGCTGCGTAAAAACAAACATACCAACACCCTGTCCGTCACGAAAAAATAATACACTTCAACTGCGTAAACACATAAATTACAGTGACGCTAGCTACGAAATGAAAATATAATGATGTCCATGCTAAAATATATATAATATATATTGAAACAAAAAACCATAGCATGGTGCGAAAACAAAAGAAAATAAAGCGCAAAAAAATAACGGCAGGAACAGCACACGAGGGCTGTGGCTGTGATTCGTGAAACCCTTTTCTCAATTTTCAACACGTTTTTACCTGTTCTGGTGGAGGATTTTGCCCTGGTCTGGGGGAAGAAGAGCTTGAGGTGGCTGCAGCGGGCTTGGTTGGCCTTTGCTGCTTTGCCAAGAGAATAAGAAATTTCATTATATTAACAAAACTCAATAGACTCTATGAACCGTTAGGGATTATAAAGAATTCTTCGGAATATCGATGCATTATACTAAGTTCTTTGTTATTTCGTGTCAAATATTTTACTGACATGTTACCACCATAACAGAGAAGTGCTTTATGTTTGTTTCGCTTTACTAAATTTACAGCCTCGTTTTGTAACTGACTTGCATCACTTTGCAACTTTATGAAACTACCCACCATTAACTCCTTTGGATTTACGAATTCCAAAGCATGCCGTTTAATCGCGTGGAATGCTGCATTCGGTGCATATCCAGGGTGGTGAGGAGTTGGTGGCGTCGATGTGGAAACTTCCGTTTTCCCGGTTACCGTCAACTGTTTCCTTCTCATCGACATAGTCTGTAGAAACATTCGATAACGCAATCAAGTAAAGCGTGCTAAACATTTCAAAAAACAAGTGTAAGTATACTCACATCCGCGTTACAATGCCTATCGTACAAATGTGTCATTAACGAAAATCTACGCCTTTTCAAGGCATCGCAGCTTGCCCATAGACACAACGTTTCTTCTCCCCCAGTTGGACAATGTGCTTCGCACACATGGAGGTACACTTCGTGCGGTGTTTTAAATTGCCTATAAAAATTATTTATAATTATATTACCGCTAAGCGTGTCATTATACTCTCACAGATCTTAGTTATATCACTGGCAATTCTCATTGTTAAATTATGAATAAATGCAATTACCTTAGACAACCTCGCCATTCGCACAGATAAGCATTCGGATCGATTTTTATCGTAATCGTCTTTTCCGGTTGATTTTGACTCGTCGACGGTTTAGATTCTGGCTCCGTAGAGGTTGAGGAACTAACAGTCTTCATTATTTTTGCAGGTTGTTTCGTCGGCAATCCGTGCGTGGCAGCTGCTTGATGCGGTGTAGTGGGTCTGGTAGGTGGTGGAGTTGAGGCTGGTGTAGGTGTAACTACTCTTGATGGCACGCTGGTGGATACTGGTGTTTGTTGAGCCATCGCAGGGATCGTAACAGTCACTGTATTCGGGTTTGTTTGTGCTACAGAACTGTTCACTATTATGGAAGTTTGTGGGATTGTGCCAGACGTTGGAACAAGCGGCGGAGGTATATTGCCAAGGGCGGGACTCTGCAAGATGGGTCGTGAAACTTGCGTCACGACAACTTGCTGCCCTTGGGGCGTTACTGCCACCATTTTCTGCTGCGTCGGTTGGGCAGCTGCTTGAGGTTGCAAAATGATTATTGTTTTTGCACCCGTTCCTTGTTGCTGAGTCGTTTGAGCCACTAAAACCGTCTGCGCTTGACCTTGAACCAACGTCGTTTGTGGTTGAGCTAAAACGTAATTTTGGCCAGGAACACCACCGGAAACGACGTACTGTAATTGACCTCCAGCTCCTTGCTGCAGCAAAACCTGTGGCTGGGCTTGCGGCTGCCTTGCCTTCATTTGCGCAGCTGGTATAATGACTTGATTATTTGGTTGAATCGTTTGTTGTACTACTATTTGCCTAGGAGCTGCGACGATGAGTTGTTGATGCTGTTGAGGTTGTTGTTGTTGCTGTGGCTGTGATTGTTGTTGGTGCTGTTGTTGAATTTGATGATGATGATGGTGATGGTGATGGTGGTGATGATGATGCTGTTGCTGCTGCTGCTGCTGCTGTTGTTGCTGCTGCTGCTGCTGCTGCTGTTGTTGCTGCTGCTGCTGTTGTTGTTGTTGTTGCTGCTGCTGCTGTTGTTGTTGCAATTGCTGCTGTAATTGTAACTGTTGTTGCTGCTGTTTTTGTTGCTGCTGTTGAAGTTGCTGTTGTTGTTGGTTCATTTGATTTACAAATATATGAGGTTCTTCTTTTACTACAGGAGATGTTCCTGTGCTGGCATTTACAGTGATATTTTCCTCAAGATCCGTTTCATCTTCTATACAATCCGCAGCTAAAGCAGCATAAAGGTTTGCGGCAGTGGAGGACACAGTTGCCTTTTCACTATCCTTGTCATCGTCTTGTTCCTCAGATTTTATGCTCGAGACGGTGGATTCAGCCGTTGTCGAATCAACAGCAGGATCCGGAGACATCGTGCCGTTCGAATACTTCAATTTTTTAACATCCACTTCGTCGGATTCGCTAGCGGCACGTTTAATCCCTCTTGGTGCTTCTATTAAGGTGTCCTCGGACACTTCTGTTTGTACAACGTTACTTTCCTCTACTTCAGATTTCACTTTAATGTCGGTAGGAGATTCTTTTAGTACTTTTTTAATGTGGTTTTCTACTAGATCCATTTCTTTCTCGTTGATCGAATTCTTTCCTAAGACCCCGTTCAAAATGGGTTCCTTGTCGACTTTCCTTTCTAACAAATCTGCAAGCATCATACTCTGCAAAGGTTTCTCTTTAGAAATTACACTGGACGAATCTTTCGAGGAGCCATCGTCCTGGGCATCAATGTCCATGTTACTTGGTGCACCGTTCAAAAGTATTCCTTCGAAACTTGTTAACGAGTTATCTTCCTCCACGCCAACACCAGAACAGTCCCTACTACCACCTATACCACTACTAGATGCCAAAGAGTTATTTGTCGAATCCGAATCTTCGGCAATGGACGTACACGTAGAACGCTGATTTGTTTTATTTGCTGTAGTTACAGTTGTAGTTGGAGGCCGACATACTTTGATGGTTGAAGATATGTGATTTTCCGTCGAATTTAAAACCACAATGGAAGAGGTTGTCGATGTTGCTATTTGGTTGACATTTTCATTATCACTTACGTCAGTCTGAAAAACACAAAATACTACGTTGCAGACTTTAGAATGCACATTTAATAACTAGGATGAACTATACGGTAACTGGCACCTCCATTTCATATACCCCACTGTATTTTTTATCAATTTTAGTAATGAAGAAGTTAATACTGAACATTTTATCCAAGTGAATCCTTGCTAAAATTGGGTGTGTCAAGATTAGTATAGTTTACCCTAATCATAAGAACGTACATCATACCTTGTCACAATTATTAGTCATAATAAATTTGGCTCCGTTAAGCCTTTGTATCTTTTTGGCAGGAATGGGTGTAATAGCTGGTTTTTGTTTCGAGTTGACAGGAGTCTTTGGGAGTATCGTTGAAGAAGCTGTTGTCACAGGAAGTTGCGATACGTTGATTAATTGCTGTTGTAGTAACCTCTGTTGCTGTTGGCGTTGGGCAACCTACAAGACAATACCGACTACGTTTAAAAAGTGTACCTATTATGCATTTTATAAATTCACTTTTCACTGAAGGGAGATAATTTCAGTCTCGAAAACCATGCTTTTGTTAGTGCAGTTCAAAATCTTATTACTTTACTTAATTCAAAAATAATCATCTTGTTAAGTATTATGTATAAATTTTAACTAGGAATGTACACAAGTAAAATAATAAAGAACACTTTCATTGTAATTCCTGGTTGAAAATAAACAGCATAACAAAAAGGTAATATTTATATCTACTTCAAACGCAAACAAAGAAACATTTCAAAATCAACATCATTAAAACATACATTCGCTAAGTGATCTTATCCTGTAAAGTGGTTTTTCTATAATGATAATGCATGTCTTGTGCAAATATATTTGTTCAACATATTTCACTAGACAAGATTATTGTCAAAGTTTCATATCAACATCTTACAGCTATAAAAAGGTACTACTTTCATTGTTAATATACAACAATGATACCTGGTTGCTGGTTATTAGCTGGTTGGCACTGATGCTGGATGCGATGCTAGCAGTAGTGTTTGTTACACAGGCAGTAGGGGTAGACACACAAGTCGCAGCAGTACTGGGCATGCAGTCGCTGCTGACCGTTACCTTAGTAGCCAGAAGGCTTTTTATTATGGAACTGGACGTGGTACCACTTCGATTATCTTCTTTTGCAACTACCTGGACAGCTTGCGACTGTTGTTGTACTTGCTGCGGTTGTTGAGGATGGTGTTGCGGTTGTAACTGTGACGATTGCTGTTGCAACTGTTGTTGCTGCTGCTGAGGTGTCTGTGTTTGTGTACCACTACACAGCAACGCTTGGCTCAAATGAGGATGCGATACTGACACCTATTTAACAGTAGCGATAATATAATTATGATACTTTTATAACATATTTTGTGTTATAGTAAAAATATTTATTTGCTTATTTTCAATTACAAATTACAGAAACAGAAAAGTAAATGCTATGATATTATACTGTAACAGTGTATGTTAAAATGTTTGCAATTATGATAATTTTCTGTTGAACATGTCACACAATAATAATGCATCAATTTCTAATACAATTTCTAAGTATTTATAATGCAAAGAAAGTTCAACCTTGTTTTAGAAGTATGGTTAATTTATAAATGAAACTAGATAACTGATTCTACTTCTCATGAAACTGATAAGGTATAATAGTTAAACACATTCTCGTAATAGTACTATGTTTATTATTAAGCATGATACGAATCAAATAAAACAAATGAAATTAGCTGCATCAAAAACAAAAAGTATAGTTGTTATAAGAATATAAGATAGTAATATCATATTACACTATGATAGATACAGATTTCAGTTGCACAGAAAGTATTCCAAGTAATATGTATTCAAGAAATGAAGAATCTACTTTAATCATGCAGTGATCAAATAGTCTAACATATAAGACAAACAATCAAATTGAAGTACTAAGCAAATTTTATGAATATGAACATATAAAATGATTATTCGTTCTTAAATTAATGTTCGTACATCATCGTTTATATCTCATAATTTTGTATCTTTAATTATGTACAATCAATTTACAGTTAAGTCCCGTTTATGCGAAACGAAAGAGAATGAACATTCGTCTCAAACGAATTGCAGAAACTTGTAAGAATTGGAGAAAGTCTACGATAAGATTCGGCAACGAACATTTTGTTTCGATAACCTGGACTTCACCATTTGTACATCTACTTATCTGCATGCAGATGTAGCGATGGGATACACAGGATTCGAGGCATGCAAAATGTAACTTTGTTAAGGAAAGCCCATATTATAACAGCGTAGTGAAACCATAACCAAAATAAGAACCAAGGTCATGAATGGTAGAGAGAATGGTAGAAAGCTAGGATTTTGGACCCACCTGACTTTTAGAATCAACCTTGGTGACTGGATTTTGGGATTGATTTACAGTGTTTGTGGTGTTGGAAGGTGGTTTTGGTGGGGCAGATAATTGGGCTTTTAGGATAGGTGATGCTGGGGCAGGAGTTCTTGGAGGCCCAGATGCAGGATTGTCTAGGGCCGTGCTATCAGGAGCAGGACTTATACTCTTGATTGTACGCTGTTGTACGGGAAGCACCTTTACTGGCGTTGCGTTGACTGCTGTAATTGGAGCTGTGTTAGTCCCAACTGCAGTTTGGCTCGGATAAGTTACTTGGGGAGGTGTGGCCCGTACTCGGATTCCATCATAATACTGAGTACCACTTGTTTCGCCTTTCAATGGACTCGGTCCGACGTTTCCACCAAATACAGATCTGCGAACGAATTTCTTTCGATAGACTAATAGCAACTTCATACGATTCCTGAAATCACTAAACAGCAGTAATCACCTAACACATCTTGGAAAGTGAAGCGGAGCAATTACGCCTCTCCTACCAATCTTTGTGCAGCAACCCAGATATTTCTTATACAATTCTTCCTGCTCTATACGCACACCCGCTGCGGGTTCAAAAGTAGCTCTTAACCAACTTAAAGCAAACTGTTCGTTCTCCTGGATGATTTGTTGGTGCGCGTGTTGCTGAATCGAATTATTTGTCTCCACTGCTTCTATAAAAAGATATTTAAACAAGTGTTACATCGGATCACTCGAAAATATGCCAACTTACATTAAGGAGCATCAACGCTGTAGCTGCTTAAAAAGTGCACTGTTTGCGTAAGAAGAAAGGATGCTGTACGCGTAACATGTACGTTATAATAGATTCAGAAAAACACAGTGTACTTTGAAAAAAGTAATAATGTTGGTCTTCCTTAATTAACGTTATAAAATGTCGGTTATACTTTTGGACATACTGTGCGTAGTAGACTTCGTTGTCGTTGCAGCTGGAGTTGTCGGTCGCGAAGGTGCCGGACTAACGGGAGCTGGTGTTGCGGTAACTGTAGCTGGAGTGGTTGGTACGGACGAGGCCACCGTTGCAGCTGGCGCGGCAGCGGTGACCGGAGAGTTTTGAGTAGTACTCGGTGGTACAGCTACAGTGGACACTGTTTCGATTACCCTCATCAAAATACAAGCCTTCGGTCCATAACTCTGCGCTTCTACAGTAACAAGGGCGACTAATGTGTCAATAGCTCCGCGTACCCGCGCGACGCTAGTACATGGCCTTTCACCCAAAGAAGTCAAAGCGTACAAACATTCCAAGGTATACACTAAAAGGGCTATGTCGTTCAAAGCTAAAAACCTGCAAACAGATATACGAACTTTTAAACAATTTCCACTACGTTACATACATTCTTCGTCAATAATCCATTGCATTAATAAAATCCTCCACAGTATGATTATCTACCAATATATTGCAATATACAAATCGTAATACATCTTTTACATTTCTGATACTGAATATTTTTTCAGGAGCTGAGCAAGATGTACATGTAAATAAACATAATGCAGAAGGATTTTTCTGAAACCTTGTATATCAGAAAGTATTTACGAACATGCTCTTCAACTACTACAATGGCATAGTGATATCATTGAACGCGAAGAAGGATTATACCGAAAGTTATAACAAAAAATTCACCTGCATATAAGTTCATATACATTGTCCTCTAATCCAAATGTAACAATTTCTTCATTACTGTCTTGTTGGCTAATTTTATTAAGCACCTCCAAGCAGGATATAACAATAAACCTGTCCTGGGATTCAATTCCCTTTGCCACACATGACAACACAACATCCGTTATCCTCTCACCAGCCTCTTTTAAGATTATTTCATTCGCTATGTTTCCTAGTATGTCAAAACCAAGCTGATGCAAATTGCTCCACCTTGCTCTCACGCATAATAATACGAATCTCAAGAAACATCGATTCCTCCCTAATACAGCTGCGTTCTCGGGTGTAAAACTTAGATTCCGCAAAATAGATGCTATCTGCAACACTCGTTGGCCGTAAGGATCTTGCGTTCCCAGAGTCCGACCAACACAAAACAAGTCTTTATCCTCTTCTTCGAACTTTATGGAGTTTTGGTTCTGATCTTTCAAATTGTCATCCTGATGGGACCCTGTTGGATCTAACCTTGGACAATCTTGAGGTACCTGCAACGACAAATTATTTCATTATGAATTTTTATTAACACGTTCATCTCTCGTTAGAAACTGAAGACTGTTTATATATCCAGAAAGAAAACCAATTGTCTCACCCCATCGACTTCCATGGACGTAGAAGCCTCATCGTTCTCCGTCGCCGCTGCGGTGATGCTTTTGTTCTGCTTCTCTTTCTCCAATATTTTCCGCCTAGAAAACGTCTGCGGGCTGCCAGTCGGTTTCTTCATGAACGCCCTCTCGTTCGTCAGGTCTATCACGTCCTGAGAGTCGAGAACATCCGACCAGAAGGAGTTAATCGAGTAATTCCTTACGCGGGAGTAGACCTCGATGAAGAGTTGCCGGGTGTCCGGCGAGTCGAAGACGCCCGCGTGAGCGAGAAGAATGTTCACCAACCGGGGATACTTATCGAGACGTAAAATGTGTTTGCCTTCGTTGGAAAGTAACGTGCAAACGTTGATGGCGAAGTCTTGCTCGTTAGGAAGAGGCGAGAGGAGCGACAGTGCGAGCTTATCGTAGTTGGATGGTTTGTAGAGATCCGACGAAAGGCCGTTGTATTCGCGAAGAGATTCTGTTGAGGACACACAAAATTACTGACTATAATTCTCTTTAAAAAAACAAATTTTATAACAAAAGATATATGGAAAGTCTGCTTTATTTGTGTATCGCAGTTAGTATGTTAAGTCAGATCTAACGTTAATTTAAGAGTATGTTAAATAATGCTGTGCTATATTAATTATGTTAAATTAGTAGTTAGAGTAAATATAGAGGTTAGACGACGAGGTGCGTTAGGCGTGAGTTTTGATAGGGTCTAGATTAGCTGGGCTTCAGGTCCGTCGGATCGAAATTGGTTTTATTAACGATCCTTTCTACCCTCTCCGTTAACTCTTTTCTACGATTTTTTTTTTGTTCCCTCGTCAACGGGAGTTCCATCGTTGGACCCTGGGTTCCATAGTTTCCGGCAAAAGGTAGCACTTCTCCCGGGATAGCGCGATATTGATCGCGGTTTTGCGGCTAAAAAGATTACCGCGATTTTGCGATAATATTGCCCCGTTGGTAGCAATTCGATTACCGGTTCCAGTTCTGTTTGAAGAAAAGTGTTCCACGAAGCTCGTGCCGCACCGTTAGAAAGGAATACTTCGGTTTGCTATCGGAAAGCACCGTACGAAACGCGTGCGGATAATTGTAGAGGACGCGTAGGAGATACGGCGTGACCTGTTTTATGTATTTAGGAATTTGCACAAATAATGTACATACAGGATGTCTCGACAGAGTTGTACAGATAAGTATCGGGATATTTCGTGTGATATTTACTATTTTACGTACTTCGTTTTTTAAAGTCATTGAAAATTGAGGATGTTCTTTAGACTACGCATGATTTTTCGAACGAAATCTCAAAATTACCAACTAAGTTGGGTAATAGAATTTATCCGATGCGCGGATGCTTCCCGCTCGATCGAGGTATTTTCGTTGCATCGTAGAGAAGTCTGACCCTGACCGAGTACAACCTACTTACACTCGTAATTTGTCGATCACACCAGTTGCATGGAGCGTCGCCGGTCAAGCTAGTAGCAGCGCATCTACTTTCCCTTTAAGCTTGGAAAATTAATCGATAGCACTATTAACATGGAAATTATACTAAAGACGTCGAAAATATATGTTTCGTATAAATCTAGAAATTGATTGCACGCTTCAGATCTTTTGCAAGAGTTTTTCTTTGCTCAGAAGATCTTTAACTTGAAGAAGTTTATACTTAGAGAACAATAAAAAAGAACATACTTCATTTCTATCGGAAGTTAAATTATGAAAAGGAGCTTAGTGTTTTTCAATTCGTAACGCGCTAATGTGTTCAATTTCTAATCAGACAAAGAATCCTTTCAGATGGTACATGCATATTACGCGCGCGAAAGCCGCAACGATTATGAATCATGTTCAATGAATATGAATCATACTCGTCGGCAGACACTCACAAAGGATCATACGGTTTCTGGTAACGTTGATTAGAAACAAGAAGAAAAAATGAAAAACGAAGGAAGGCAATATTTCTTGGGATTAATTGAGGACACTTTCGAGAACGAGCGAAAAAGGCTATGTCTGGCAGGAATAATGAGTTGACTTCGATTAGCCAAGTAAAGATTCGCTTCCAGGCCTACTAGTTAACAGGACTTTCCTTACTCTATCTTGACCTAATTTCAGAGCTTAGCTTCATCTTCTAATCGATTAAGTAAATGTTTGCTTAAATTTGTTGCGGCGAGCGTTAAAATAACGAGTTATTAACTAACGAGCGGCGTAATCATCGACTACCCGAAGGAAATATAAAATCGACTAAAACCTAGATTATTTAAAGCGAAAAAGGAAAAATTTCTAGCTATAAAATTGCGTGTACGCAATTTCGTCGGATACTATGTACAGAATATTTGACATGCTGCCAAGTCATGGCGGAAATTCTAAAAAGAGGTACTCATAGATCGTTTTTAACTCGATTCTCGTCGGGGATTAAAAATAGATATTCGATATTGGAAGCCCGCTTTATATTTCTTCAAATTGACCTAAACATTCGCGATCCAACGAAACTATCTACAATTCGATAATCCAATGTTTATTTCACTGTCGTAAAACGCTAACGATAACAAGAATCATTTCTTATTCTTTGCTTTGATAATAACGCCGGGAGACTAACGCACGTTGTCCTTTCCCGCGTACTGTCAATGCACTCGCGCGTAAATGAACGGCCTTACGAGACCGATAACCGATAGAAAGAGTAATTTAAGCTTTTCCTCTGCTTCTCCGTCATAAACATTCGACAATGTTGAAAGAAAGTTCGAAATTAGATTACAAAACACTACTATCTAAATAAATTATTAATAAGACTAACGTAATATATAATTGTAGCTGTAATATACCTAAATATAATGCACCTAACGTTGGTATATACTATCAACATGAATGGCTATACTATCAATATGAATCTACGAATTTCTATCCGGCATCAGCAATATCGAAAACGTAGATATTAAATATTATTGATATCCATTTGATGTCTAAATAAAAATATGTATGAAAGTATCGATAACTTTATCAGATCAAACGGATATCGATACCTTAGCGAAGCACAACGGTTTTCCATGTAATATCAGTTCGATATCGACTTCAGAGGAATCGATATGACTATTATACCTGAAACTTCGATCTGCATTTCATATTTCGATATCGACAAAAGATACCGCTGCGAGTATCAATAAACGTATTTTACAGACGCGTTTTTATTACTGTTTTTGGTGAAACATTTTCGATGGCAGAAGAGCGTATCGATAGCAATTTATTTACTGCACAGTAGATGGATGGCAATGGAGTAAGAGGCGTTAAACTCGTGGTGCGGATAAGGGCATAATTTCCGAGTGATGCGCAAGGTGCGCAAGAGGAGTTGCGCACGCGACGGTGTTAATTGGCCTTAAAGCATGACAAAGGTTGTAACGAGCTACGCCGTGCTAGTATGACCAGTAGCAGGGAGCACTCGTGTGTATCGATAGCACGTAATCTAGACGTCACCAATCGCACGGCCAGTTCTCCTGGATGACGGCAAAATTCAGGCAACGCGGTAAACTAGTAGACAAAGAGAAACGGAGAGAGGGTAGACGTAGAGTTGACGGGGGTTAGAATCGGGAGTTACGGAGCATCGCGCATGCGCGCAGAACACTGTATTACCACTGGAAGGATCGAGGACTCGCGGAACACGTATCCCCGCAAACGCTTATTGATTGTGACTCTCGCATCGTGTCTCCCACCTCTGTCTGCGCTTCTTTATCGCTTCTCTCCTTCTTTCTTCGTGCCTTCTCTCTTTTCTACTTGTATCTCTTTCGAGCTTCCGTTTGTTTTACCGTTTCTAGCTTTCCTTGCGGTTTTCCCGTTTCAAACGTGCCTAGTCTTCCTTCTAACTATCAAAACGACGTAGCACGGATACACGGCGTTCATCGTAGCGTCGATTATTTTAATCGAAATCGAATTCGAAGGACAAATTCATTCGTGAGGTTCGTGGAAAACTTGTGTATATTTTACCGCGACGCGTGTATACAAATGTAATTTATGCGTCATGTAATTACCATTTCATTTTCCTTATTTTTCTTCCTACTTTTTGGAATTCAAATTATGCCCGTATTAATGCGCTTCTGCGTCGTTCGTAACTGTGAAACATGTCTATTACGCAGTTAGAATATTTGCCTCGAGACGGTCCTCCGTTATCGTAGTTTAGAAATATTAATAACAAAATGACGATGTGAATCATTTTCGTCGAATTAGGAGCTGCGAGAGCGTCGGTGAGCTCAGCAGCGTCCAAGTACAACTCAATGACTACGCGTAGCGAATACTTAAACGGTTTAGCGCGCGCATCACGCAGAGACTTCGACGCGTTGATATAATGTTACGCATGGACACGCGCATGCAGTACCAGAGCAAGATAGGACTTTGTACCGATACGCGCTTCTTAAACGTAACATTGATTTTGCGACGAATGCGCATCGTTTATTTAAAGGTTACTGCAAAAGGACTTTTAGTCACGACAAGGGCCACATTAACGGAAATTTAAATAAAAATAAATAAGATTTAATCATTTGCACCGATAATTGCTAGCAGTTATTTATCTAGCTAGCATTATTTATAAGAGATGAATTATTTATAAAAAGTTCAAGATACAATTTCCTAAATAAGAAGAAAAGTTCGACCTACACCTACTATTGAAAATTTTCCTAACAACTTAGAAAGCAACTTTCGAAATGTATAACCGAAGCTACGTTGGTCAAGCGAACGAGAAAGTCAACGTTTTCGAGCCGATGAGAAAAAAAAGTATAGCATGCGAGGCGAACGTCACGTCTGTGGCTTGGTAGGGTCAATCCCGAGTTTCAGCGAATTCAGTCGACGTCGTTGAAGCGGTCGAAAGTGCTAAGTTACCAAACGTTCAGCACCCAAGCGCGTTCCCGGTGTGCCGTGTCGTACGGAGGTGTGGGATAAAAGGCTGCAAAGGAGCGATGAAGAGCGAGTCGAGAGGACGATGGTGGGAGGTGGTGTAGCGATTCGGCACGAAGCCGTGAGTCGATCATACGCATGCGCACGAAATATAGACCCGCGTTCCGACAGTCGGACCGCGGCTACGGAGGTGTATGCGCGTTCTATGTGTGTCATGATTATTGCCCATTAAATTATCTTGCACACGTTGAGCGCGTTCTACTCTCACTCGTGATGCACGAGCCTTTGCGACTGTATGTACACTGGCTCACACTGAAAATCCTCTATCACGCTTCAATGTACATCCACGCGTTCCTAACGAACGTAAAGCTGCTATTCTGTTTTTATTGCCACGTAACTAAATGTGCGCATCCAATTATGAAACACTTTTTAGCATAATGAAGCACACTTTAAGCAAACTTATATTTGAAAATTGTATTATTTCACTCGAATTAACGAAGAATTTAATTTATTCGAGTATAAAGAAAAGCTGAAAACTGACATCATTCGAACGCGTCGATCTTTTCCCGTGTATTTTCCTCGACGAAGCCTATGGCGCGGGCGAGTGTACGCGTTAGAAGATACACGAGACGCTTCTATCTAGATACGTCTGTATCGCGTACACTCACGCATTTGTTCCCGGCCAGACTGGGGCTGCTCTCTATCTCTACATATATCCCTCTCTCGCCCGACAACAGCTCCACAGAAGCACGTCAATAACCCGTTGCCGCCTCCGACATGCGGCATATAGTGCATTTATAGCGCGAGCTGTGCGCGCACATGTGCTCGCAACACACTTTAACCGACGCTTTTTTTACGAAACGAGTTTCGGGGCTTTCACCTGTTTCTAACCCCCGAGCCTCATGCACGCGTCACAGACGTACTTCAGCTGGTCCGCGAGCACGGCTGCTGTACACGCAATTTTCTGTCATTTTCAATTCCAACTTCTTTTTCCGAACTAACGCGTCCCTTCGACCGAGATTAACGACGGAACGTAAATATCAGTGTCGGGAAATGTGAAATAACGCGCACGCGTGCAGCTGTGCGTTCGAAACTAATTAGGACAACGCGTAATTAAACGCGAGAATATTTTTCTTCCGCGTAAACGTGAACATTATTAACCGAGGCGTCGTTGCAAAAAAACTTAGAAAATCTAATATTATTTGGTCGGTCCCGAGATTAACGATAAAACTTTTCTTGAAACGTGTGTTTTTATCGAGATAAAAAATAAACGCATGTACTAGTTTATATTTTATACTTTATTCTCAATCTAGTGTTGCATTATGCGCCGACAGTGTCGAGTTACAATCTCACTGTATCGGGGACTATATTTCCTTAGCATTTCTCATCGGTTCTCGAGGAAATTTTTCGACGCTCGAACATCTTCAAAGTAAAAAATACAGTTAGCTGAGTAAACAATAGGCGCTCACATATTTGATTTGTACGAAATGTATCGAAAGTCCAACACGACCACAGTCTATGTCAACGCGAAACGCGACGTAAAATAAAAAAAATTATTGAACCGTGGTACTTGTACGACGAGAGAGAGGAAAGAGAGAAATACGTAGTTGGAAAGAGCGAGAAAAATAGAGGAACAATGCGCGATGGAAAACGCATTTGAAAGTCGTTCGACCGTGTGTGGACGTGCATACGAAATGCAACGGGCGCGCACACGAGTAAGTTGGTAAAAACGATTTATCGAAAATGATTGTAAATTTCGTGGTTGAAAATGTTACGGGCTTTTCATGGTGCAGGGTGTGATTGGAAAGAGCGAAGTCCGAAAATTCGAAACGAACGGAAATGGGAACCGACGCACGCGGTTTGAACAGTATATTTTTGGAGGACCTTTTAAAAAATTTCACGGCATTTTCGATGCAAACTATATTTAATAGCTGGTATAACGGCCTGCGACCTTTTCGTCATTTTTCGAATCCGTGCAAACAGAAAAGTTTGTGCGATGTTTGTTAAAAGTTTTTTACTACGAACTTTAACCCTTTGCGCTCGAGAGGTGACTCTCAGTCACCATTGTATTTAATACAATAATTTGAAATAAGCATTTTTTAACTGACTATAATATGACACGCGTGATGTATAAACATAGTGAAACAAACAATTATTAGTAAAGAAAGATTAACCTCAAGAGAATTCATTCAACTTTTTGACTGAGTTTTAAAATTGCTGTTTGCAAACAGACAAATTATCTCCGAGTGCAAAGGATTAAATAACATAGACTTTGAGCAGAATGGGTGTTTTTTAATGAAATAAATTTTGTTAAGATCTAATTACAATGCCTCGACAAATAGAGCGGAATAGTATGCGAAGTAGATATAGTAGTTACCTGCAACATTATGTTGATGATAATTATAAGTAAGAGGAACAGAGTGTAATGCCCTGGCAGACCATTTTCTGTGTCTAGAGTCCTCGTCGTCGTCGTCGGCTTGTTGGCCATCCTCTCCTAGGAAATGTACCTTTTCGTACCTGTCCAAATACCTGAAACAAAGCGTTTCACTGTCAGATGATGTGTTGCCCGTGTCAGGAAAGATATATGAACTTCGTTATTTCTTGTTATATTCCCATCTCCAATATCCGTGCGAATATTCGTCCAGTCATCTCTCGTGCATCAAATATTGTTACGCTTAATCCGGGAATCTTACGGAATTATAAATCAAACACTCAGGACAGAAATACATGCGCAAACACATTTTAAAAGACACATGGAAATTACAAGATGGAAACTGCAAATTATAACTTTTACTGCTAAATAGTTTGACCCGTTGTTTCTAAAAACGTGTGGATCCTCGGTACTGTCGGATCATTAGCGAATTAACTATATAATTTTCCACGATTCCGCGTTATCGCACAATTCTTGGAGTTCACGATAAATATCGCGAATAACGAATTTCGAGACTTATAAAAGCAATTAACTAATTACCTGCTCGTAAAAAAAAGCGAAGCAGCAGAAACCGGGCAAAGCGAGAAACGAACAATTCGTTATTAAAATGCGAGCTGGATAAACAAAGATATTTTCAGCCAAAAGAGCTGTCTAGGTATACAACTTCGAACACAATCGTCCCATTGTGATCCGACTTTTCGTACGAGACAATTGAACCTAACTAAATATAAATATATACGTATATTCTATTCTCGGTTCTTCTAACGAACGGTAATCGAAGAAAATACAAGTGGACTTCCATTAATTTCCTTCTTCGTAGAAAATTTGCTGGCTCGTTTCTTTGTACGAATCAGTTGAAATCGTCCAAAAGATTCGTCTGTAAGGACGCGATCTCTCTCTATCGTTCTCTAGAGATTCCAATCTCAAGTTCTATCTGGTACGTAGCGGGAATCCAGATCTATTGGAAATTCTATGGTTTCTTTAACGTACGTGGCTCAGAATTTTTATCAAGGATCCTTGAACGAGCGGATTTGATGTCACTTTGATGGACGCGCGTTTCACACAATTTATAAGTCGTAATTTTAAAAATGTTTCTACAATCTACGCCTGTCAATTTTTTTAATGCAGTTTCATGATTTTATAAGACAAGGAGATATTTTATATACACAAACAAAATTTTATCTTGAAAGAGAATGAATTAATTATTATAATCACTGTATTCGTGTAGATATTACCATTACAGATAACTGTTACAACTATAATAAAATTAATCGACAAAACACTTGGTGAAGAGTTCCTAACAGATGTAACACAAGTTTCCGATAGTTCACAGATCACAAAAAAAAAATATAATCAATTTCAATGAAAATTTCTAACAGAGCAGGAACGATAATGTACACGAAATTTCACATTAGCAAAGTTTGTCAGACGTCTCGGGGGAGAATTATTTTAATAAATTGCGAAGCTCGACTAGCAGCGAGTACAATGTGCCAGTTCACAAAGACGCGACGTAACTAAAAACACAGGCGGCGACCGCGACAGACGGGTACACAGAGATCGACCAGAACCAACTGAACGTGGAGAGAACGATGAACTCTCGTGCTTGAGCCTCGAACGGGGGTTGCTTGTGGACAAAGAGCGTTGAATAGGGTGAAAATACAGAAACCGTCGTGCGAAACAGGGGAAAAAGTCTTGCGAAACAGTAACTTCACAAATTACTATCTAATAATTACCTTGAAAAGTTATAGCTTTGAATACTCGTTATAGGGTGTTATTGTAACAATGTTGTACGAATTGAGACGATTATTTGAAATTAAGATTTCAATATCTGTCGACTCAAAACTCTAATCCTTACACTCTTCAAATCTTGATATTTCTTAATCTCGACATTCTTAACCTCTTGCACTATTTTGACGAGTCAGACTCGTGACGCACTCGTACCTCGGCGATGATCAATTTTACTCAAATTTTTAATACTTCAATTTCGAGTTCAAGTGCAATTATAGCATGAGTAGTTAACTATTGAATAATATCGACGTAACATTTCAATTTTTTTTTGTCTATTTTAATATAGTAACTATAATTAGTCAGTTCCGACTGACGCACCCGACAAATAAGTCATAGTGCAAGGGGTTAAATTATTGAACCACAGATTCTACTCTAGATTTCAGTATCTGAGATGAAGTCTCTCTACACAGCTCATGCTTTCTATCCAAATTAAAGTATACAAATTGTTCACCAGATTTACCGAGGATAAAACTACTAACTGGATATGGTCTTAAAGCTGCAATTAAATCATATCATTAACGTTTGCAGAAAGTGATCTTCATTATCCACATGGTCCTCCACATTATGACAGATCTATCTCATTGCAATTTATTACGATTGCAGTTACAATGTAAAAATGATTTTCCACGCTCGGCAATTGGTTATTTAGGTGTTCGATGTTAGCCGAGACACTCTGTATAGGGAGAGAGGATAGGACACAGGGACGTGGGTGGGCGAAAGAAAATGGTGGGGGTAGGTGTAGTGGATCCATTCATGCACCAACGTAGAGTACGGAAGGTGCAGGCGTTGAAGCACCCAGCCAGAGCCTGATTGGCCGTTGCCGGGTGTAGACTGAGCACAGACACTTTAACTACTAGCGTGGCCCGTCGTCGTCGGCGTCGTCGGCGTCGTCGGTGCACAATGTGTGTAGATCGGGAGTAGGAAAGCGTCTACTAAACTCGCTTGCTCTCCGGCGACTGTAGAGTCCGGCACAGTCACGTGTCCCGTCGCTGCATCATCGTACTACCGTCTATGAATGAACTGCACGCGTTTGGGAATCCCCGGGATACAGTGGTCGCGGAAATACAGCGTGCGCGTAAATATCAACGACACGCAATCTACCGAGGTATAACACGCTCGTAAATATCAACGATTTCGACTTGATTTTTTATAGCTTTCGGACACTTACAGAGCAACTCGAACACTTTCTTATAGTTTCTTATAGTTAGTACGTTACTTGTAAGTAAACTTGTAGTTGTAAGTAAGCTTGTAAGTATATATCTACAATTTGTAAATTGACGTACTTTTCAATGACGTGTAGCAGCATTGTAAATACTAATAATTCGTATATATATTCTTCGCCTTAACCCCTTCCCGTGCTTTGACGAGTCTCACTCGTGACGCACTCACAACTCAAATGTGATTAATGTTACTGAAATTTTGTATACTCTTCAACTTGAATTTTAGATCCAACTATAATTTGCGTTGTCAAGGATCCCTGAATATAAAATATTTAGAACATTTTAATTTTCTTTGTTCGTTTTAATGTTATAGTCCCGAATGGTTAGTCTTGACTGACGCACCTCATAAATAAATGGCACGGCAAGGGGTTAATAGAACGCGATCGTAAGAGTTTGGAATGAATTGGTGTAGATGCAGTTGAAGTGCAACAAGTAAATATTGTAAATATTGGCAATTCGTGAACGAGTTTTTGATCGAAATATAGCATGGTTGTAAATTTTAGGGGTTGGTAAAGGAGTACCAGCTGAAGTGTAGCAAGTCGCAAACATGAAGAGTGTCAAAATTAAAGATGCAGCATATCTACAACGCCGATATATTTTATCTACACCTAATCTTGTTCTGTTGAAATAACAGTTTCCGTCATACTTATAATTGTACCGATGATTCCATACAATTATGAAAGTACGAAATGAGTCCACAAAATCTCAATACTATCGGATTAGCTAATATCGCATTTATGTAACTGTCTGCAAGTTAACGAGATTATATCTTTCTGATTGCTTGAAATTACCCTACGGGCGATCTATTTCCTCTCGGTAACGAGAGACTGTTAGACGTAAGTTCATGAATATTTACAATTCAGTAGCCTGAATCATTGATAGACCATTGTTATTTTGAAATCCGAAGGTTTCAGATCTATCTGAGTCTATCGAATAATATCGAATCGGCAGAGACGCGGTGGAGTCGGAAATTAAGCGTTTGCGGACATAATCCCCGCATGAATCGTACACAGGATAAAGTCGAGTCGAGCGGTGCAGGAAGAATCGACCGCGGTTGTCCTTGTTTGCAAACGGTGACACGGTGGTAACAAGCTTGCACAGAGCTTACCCGGAGTAAGAGAAAGAGAGAGAGGACAACGACTCAGGAACCACGTGGCTCGTCAGCGAGGCCGGTATGAATGAACGAACGAACGTACGAACGTACTATACGATACGAAAAATGGTGGTGGGGGGTAGAGGTAGCAATGCCGATACGCGGTGGTGGCCGACACGCGGCAAAACGTCGCTGCTCTCCTACTCTTGCAGACGCTCGCGGACTGCCAGACATAATGGAGCATCGTGGTGCTATGACAATCGCAGGGCTACCGGGAAACTTGCCATCAATCGTTTTTCTCTATTGTCCCTGGCCATTGCACTTCTACTCTCGGTGTAGCCTCGAGGGACACTAACAATTTCACCAAGTATTGATAGGTCAATCTTTCGAGGACATGTTTGAGAAACTCGGATGTTTACTTAGAATCGAAGATCACAATGTAGCAAATCTGTTATATCGCTATAATATTACCACACTTTTGAAAAGACACATGCTGTCTTGTTCTACTGTAATGTAACTGAGTAGATTCAGTGTAGATGACACATGGCGAATACAACGCGTACAAATATAATTGGTAACAGTACCTCTGATAACTCAACGCATCGCAATACACCGCATGACTATCGTAATTCAACGCATAATACAACGCATGGTAATATAACGCGTGGCGAATACAATGCGTATTACGTATAGCACCCGGTAACTTCAACGTGTGGCAATACAAAATATAACGAAGACACCGCTGTGACACACTCGTGAATACAACACAATACGATACTTGGTAACACAACGCTAGTTCCTAAACGCGTGCAGATTTGAATTATCTACGAATCGAAGTTAACAGCAACAGTAAGAAACATAAAAGATGTCAACCCTGAATAACGCAGTATTTAAAAAGAAGATGATCGAGCAAACTTACCTAAGGTAAATTTGTTTAAGACCAACCCCGCTGTTCACGCAACCCTTGGGTAGATGGAATTGTTCGCACAACAACGTCCATTCGTTCCTGCTATTAACCTGAAAACAAGAACGAACTGTTAGTAAAGAGAAACCTAATTAACCTTAACATTTCATCGGAAAGGTAAGTATCATAAAGACTAAAAAAATACGGTGAAATTTTCATGAGACACTGTCGTATACCGATAGTAAGATACAGAGTGTACGAAGTTGCGGAGGTATCGTGACTGCATCGGAACACTTTCTCGATGTCATATCTCACGGATGTTCCGAGAACACGAATCGAGATGCAAGTTTATTTTTCTTTTTCTCCTCGCTTTCACCTGAACCCGCCTTTATCTTCGCGAGACGAAACTCGCTACTTGTATATAATTGGTTACGAACGTTTCGAAGATTAATATTCGACTTACACCCGGAAGTCTTGCTTTGTTCCTACGCAACCGTGTATTTTATTTTTTAATCGTTAATTTAACACTAAAACTACCAAACCGGTCAAATGACCGCTCCACAAGTTCCTTATTATAGGGTACACATTTTGTTGAAATACATTCCTTCGAATCAACATTGATTTTCATTAAGATAAAGAATAAATGTGTGCGCTAATTAATGTTTCGTCATTTGATTATTTATTTTTTAACTTCATTTTTAATTTCAAGTTAAGTGCACATTATATGCAGGTAGGATTAGTGTTAAAACTTGTAAAATATCTTTCGAACAAAAACCTCGTAGAGGTTAAACACAACCGGTGTTAAGCGTGACAAGCAAATCTTGAAACCCTCGATAAAATGCTCGAAGTTCGATCGTTCGTTTATGGCTGAGAGTTCCATCGATACGCGAACCACACTCGAAAACGAGTGGTGGTGTGTACCGAATATACAAAAAGCGATCCATCAGAAGCTAACACGAATATGCCGGGAAAGAGAAGAGGGAAAGACATCACGCTTCCACGCGAATTCCTGGTAGTAGATAGAGGATAAAACGTCCCGGCAGGATATAAATTTCTTTGGCGGTGCTGAAAAAATAACCGACGACTCGAGTTACGTGACACGTATACACTCACACGCGTCCCTCCCCGTGCATGGAACTAAAAAGAGTAGCAGAAAAAAAAGCGAAGGTAAAGTCTGGTTTATATTGGTTCGGTAAATGGTAGAATAAGTAGTCAACGTCGTTAACCACACACTTAGTCTACCGGTTTTCATTCACGCACTGTCATATTCAGCTTCTTGTTCGATCTAGTAAGCACTAAATTTAAGAATGCACAGAAAAAATCAGAGGTGTTATCTATGCACTGACATTTCACTTATATTTGATAATACCGCAAGATATCTTGTGGTTTAGCGAAGAGTAACTTAATTATTGCAAAATGTAGGCAACTAAAAATTACCCCTTAGATCGCAAAGTAAGTTGCGCACGATTAACTTCGAGATAAGTGACCATACAAGTATCGTTAATTGGGTTTATATCTTAGGACTGCTGAATTCATGATAACATTTAGAAACTTGCATATCATCATCTCATAATTAATCGTCTAGACTCTAGAGTGATCTTCAAGGACGATGTTTTAAGGGTAAAAAATGGCATTCTTTTACGCAACTTAATTTCGATAATTTTACCGTTCGAAGATTAGCAAAGTCCTTCAGTTTTATAACTTCCAGAATAAAGTATTGTAGGCATTCATTGATACGTATTATTTATGTGACCCGTTAATAATTATATTCTTTGAAGTGTGAACGGAGTGAATAAGGGGTTGCAAGTGGTGTCGTGTGTTCATTGAAGAACGCATCATTACTTTTTAGTCAGTCCTTATGTTATCCTTGAACTGTTAACCCCTTGCCGTACTTTGACGAATCTCACTCGTGACGCACTCATAGTTCAAATGTGACAAATCCTGTTAAAATTTGTAGTACTCTTCAACTTCAAATTTACGTCCAACTATAATATATATAGTCAGAGATTGCTAAATATAAAATACTCACAACATTTTAACTTCCTTTATTTGTTTTAATATCATAGCTATGAATAGTTAGTTTTGATTGACGTATTTGGCAAATAAATTATAAGGCAAGGGGTTAAAAACGTGTGTAATTTCCTTCGAATAGTTAATTAAACGTTTAAATATTGTTCCGTTAATAAACGTCCATTCAGTCAAAAGTTTCTACAGTATCTAAATGTTCCTTATGTAACCTAACGCTAACGAAAAATACGATACGCGTACGTTTACCCTACCACTTAAATTTCGAGGTTAAGTTCGCGAAGCAGCATATGTCAGCGATTCGACTACGCTTAAACGGTCCGAACTTCGGTATTAATTACTCGGGAGTAAAAATAAAGCGGGATCGACGGCGCATCGCCACGATATCCGAGATGAAAAAAATATCGTTAAGACAGGGAGAGGTCTCCCCTGTTGCATGGTGCATTTGTCGTAAACGGAACAGGAGCCCGGAGGGGGAAGGCGAGTCGTGAAATCGACGACGGACGGACATACTGGGTCAGTGCTCTCTGGATCCGCGCCCGTTTTCTTTGCTATTCTCGTCATCGCGACGTTCAACCTTATGAATCGAGAATGTGGCGCCCCACTGTGGACGACCTCGCGACATCATCGGCCCCTCGTCAAAACGATACTCGACGAACGAAACAAGCAATAAATATTCCTAACTGCCGATGAAGGTGAACGCACGAGATGAGTCGAGTTTCTTCGCTGACCAAAGTACATCCCTTCTGTGTACGATTCGAAAAATCGATCGATTTTGTGGCGGATGGGTCAAACCCCGATCACTGCTTTGCTACTCTGTAACTCTTCGAATTTAGAAGTTACAAACTTTCAGACTTTCCAAGCTTTCAGACTCCGCAGATCTTTGGGATCTAGGGATTTTTGAATCTGTACAGACTTGAAGTTTTGTGAATGATGTTCGTTATACGTGCAGAAAGTTTTTAATATTTCTATGGAAATAAGTCTTTTGGAGGATATTGCGTGATCGGACATTTAGCATTGAAGATCGAACGCGTGATATGAAGTAACCGGCAACGTACTAATAAATAATCCAGAATTTTTCAACAGACCCATCCATGTTATACAGGTGTCACCTGTAATATCTTTCAATTTTTACATACCACTTCTGCTATCTTTCTCTCGTAGCTTATCTTTCGAACTCTTCAAATATTAACTGATAATATAAAATCTATACGGGACGCACATAGTGCGTCATCGATAACGCAATAATTATGCTACGGAAATTATTAAATTTCTCGAACGATATTCAGTGGTATAATTAGTAAGAATCGAAGAAGATTAAAATATGTTTCGAGGAACTACGAATATTTTTAAAACGAAAATATGGAAATTGTAACCGAGACGTCTGGTGCTTTAACGATCTACTTAACTTGCTTAACTAATTTGAAACATCGGGATTAACTTGGATACGAAATCTGGATCGCGATTGTGAAAATTGGCGCGGCATTTAACGCGAGAAAAGCCGAAATTAATAGTATGTCATTATGTAAGGAGCCTTGAATCATTGATAAATGTGACACGAAAACGACCCGCCATTTCCGTATTACTCATACACAAGATTGTAAATTATTTATACAACCGATCAACATTACGATTGTTAAAGTACGTTTTAACTACCGCACATTTTCATTTTTATTATTCTCGCCTTCGGTAGACGGAATACGCGTACCTTTACCCCGCGAAAATAAAGCATTCTATCAAAAATTTCTCGCGTAGGTCGACCATAATTCTTCTCTCGGAATGTGCTTCATTTCCGAGGAACGATCGTTTACGTTCGATTCTTTGGCGCAGCACGGTCGTTATATAAAAATTCCTCGCGTCGGCCAGCTAAATTGCAATTACACGTTACAAGCGCGGTATCATCGAGTGTTCGTGAAACATTATGATACAAGATAAAGTATCTAAAATTATTATGAATTACGCGCACCCCGTGCGGCTTGATTACGTGCTTCGCCTTTGAAATTATAACGCGTGGACGTAACACGCCAACTCTTCGCTCCCAGATTCTCGACCTAATAGAATCATCGATGCTACGAGGAACGATAAATTAAATGGAGTAAGAACAAGGGCACGTTTAAATAGAAGAAAACCGCTGCATTTACCTGATCTTATCGGGCATTCATATTCGTGAACATGGTAATCGTACGTACGTTTTATCTCGCGTAAACATACGAATATGGTAGGGACTCGGTTTATCATGATACGGTGTAATAAACTATAAAACCACGTTAACTTCGATTGTCTCGTTATTCTGCAGCGGACCTGTTCAGGAATCTCCTGCATAAAGTGGGCAAAAATCTGTGGAGGTCATTTATTTTGAATAGTATGGATTGTAGTGACGCGTTAGATGAACATTGCAGGGTGATACTTGTTCGATGCAAAGTGTATACTCGACTTTTATTATATTGCCAGGTCTGACGATGTACTATCGTTATTTAGATTTGTAGTACACCCTTCTTGTATTGCCTCTGGCTGTAACACAAAACTAAGGCGAGATGATCATGTCATAATGTGTGGCAATACAACGCGAGGTAATATAGCACAAAGAGTAACAATGCACGGTAGTATAACAGGTGGTGAACGCGACGTATGTCGAATGCAACGCGTAGCGGCACAGTGCGTGGCAATATAACCCGAGGCGACACAAAGTTGCGAACGTGGCAATATGCAATAACGTAATATGTGATAGTACATTATGTCATACGCGTGTTAAAATATAATAGTACACGTAACTCGTTAAATGTTCGCCGATATCTACGAGCGCCGTAAACCGTTTAAGCTACGTGAAAAATGACGTAAAGGTTCATGTGAGGTCCACGATTAATTCAATAACGCCTTCAGATGTAATTGATAAAAAATGTTTTGTCGTAAGAGAGTCCGTAGCAGATTAACAGGCACGCAGAACATAGTGGCGCCGATTAGGTAGCCACGGTACACGCGGGTTCCCTGTCTGGCGTGTAATCGTACGACTTTGCTTGACCTTGGTAGTATGAATTACACAGCGCGCATGCGCGGGGACGTTCTTCGAGAGCGTCGAACGTATCCACTCCACGTGTTTGGCGGCTCCGAGGGACTACATGATGAAAGTGTCTTTTGCCGCCACGTGCTCGTTGGGGTAGGACATGGTCTCTCTTACTCTCTCTCCCACCCCCTCTGCCGGTACTCTTCTCTCTCTCCCCCCTCGACCCTCCCCTTTGCGCTGCAACGACTCCCGTCGCTGCTCTGCCTACGGGTCCGGCGCGCACAGCGCGTTCCGTTTTCTTCTTCTATCGCGTTATCGGTTTTCCGTATTTCGAGCAATTTGCCGCGGCGACGCAAGCGCCACTGTTCTATCGCGAGCCGATTCCTTCTTTTATTTAACACGGCCGATGATTGCCGTTCACCGCCACCTTTGTCCTTTATGATCTTCTTGCAGTTAGTAATTTGCGCCGTGCAATTAGTCTGATCGATAGAACTCTTGCAATATTAAGAGCAACGTTATTATATCTGTAAGCTGAACATGGGACTGGGATATTATAAAGTAATGGCTAGCCTTGAGAACCGTGTATACACTGGTCATTCAAGTACAAAAACACCGTGTACACCTTTCAAATGTAGATCCACCTTAACAAAGGCACACGTACACCCTAAAAGAGTGAATGTTAAAGAATGTAAAGAAATAATTCGCATTCGACAAATAGCCCATAAAATTTAACACGATACAATTGTTTAGATTCGACTAAATTTTTCAACGCACAAGTATGCAAACGTATCTATTCGGTCAACGCTATTTCCCAATATCTGTTTCCTTCTGTTCGGAGAATCAACCGGAGTTACGAGCACGGCGGCACATTTATCTTTCATCGGCTATAAAGTAAAACCAGTATCGTACACGAGCCGCTCGTAACGCTCGAAAGCAAGCTGACTGCTATACGCGTTGGGAAAAAGAGGATAAATCCTTTGCTCTAACGTTCGCCTTTCAATCCCCTCAAACGTCGTTACACGCGATATTGATGACATCGCGAACAGTATGCATCAACGGTATTCGCACACGAGCAACTTCGATCGATTTTGTAATTACAATTTCAGATGATGCATAAGCTGCTCCATTATATGGGGTCGTCATGACTCGCGGTATGAATCATTTGATTTGCTCCGTGCAACGGGAACATCGGCATGGTATGCTGCGCCTGTACCAATTAAATTTATTCAATTTATTCGCTGTGTCATTAACAATTATAATATCGTTAGTCTCATTAACGAACGACTTATAAACTCATATTTCATTGCAGTCACCATTTGGGAATTTAAGTACCTTTGGAATCTCTGATATCAGAATTTGGTATACAGAGATTTTTATTTCAAATTTTTCATCGACACAGCAGCTAGTTTTATCGAGGATCTAAAGGGGTATGATATTCGATATGAACGCGTTCTAAAACCCCTACTTATGTGGGGGTGTCTGAAAAGTTCTTGGTATTATTCCGCCAATATGCCAAGCACAGATTATCCAGCAGTTATTACAAATTCCAAAGGCGATGATCCGAAGTAAACACATAGGGAGCCAAGAACCTCGTTTCCAAGAATACTAGTGCTCCAAAATATTCCATTCGAATCACTTTACAATCAACGTGTTGTCTCCGTTCGCCCTTGTTCCATATGCAAATGATATCAGAATTCGAGACGGAACCCGAGTTTACATATTTCGGTGGTGAATACGGTACGTCTACGATGTACTTTCGTTGCAAAGAATCATGAAAGAATAATAAGTTTACACATTAGTGTAAAGCCTGGCTCACAATTACCTTTCCATAAATCAACTTTAAGTTAAGTTATTCGCCGTATTGGTCGTACATCAAAAACAACCCGCACTTCCGGTAAAGTGGCTTAAATATTTCCATCGTCAATGTGAGAGGGTATTTCTACGTGACTCAAGGATCTCTGGCACGAGGGTAAACTATCCTTCGATACCGTGTATCGTTAAGGAGATGTTATCGATCAAAGATGCGCTAAAAGCGCGAAAAGGGTACTTCTATATGATCAAAGGATCCTTTTTATCGGTGTAAGGAATCATCCTCTAGCGTCTCCGAGGGCACCACGAATGCCCTAACAATTCAGAATACTTTTGTACGACCTAAGGATCACGTATCTTTAAAAGAAGGTTACCAACCGAGATATAAATGAGCAACCATGATCTACCAGCCCCAGGAAACAATCTTCGACGTCACATATTTTTGCAGGAGGATTACGAAAGAGGGATGTACGAACAATACAAATAAGATACATCTACATGATCCAAGGACTCCCATAAGGAATCACACTTTTACAACTATCCTTATCAGAAGGGTTACCAATTGAAGATGTACTAGTAAGATTCATCCACATGATCTAAGAAGGTATTCTACGAGTGTAAGTAATCATCCGCATCGTCTATCTTCACCAGGAGGATGATTAATCGAAGCAAAGACGTACCAGCAAACGTAGATATGATCTAAATGAGCCAGGGGTCTGTCATACTAGTGTAACTTGAACATTTCTCGAAATCACTGATACGTTCAAGGACGACTAAGAGTTCCAGCAACGCGAATATATTCACATGGTCCAAGGGCCATTTTACCATTGTAGAGGATCATTCCTCCACCTCAGCTATCTTTACCGAAAGGGTCACCGAATCAAGGATGTTCCAACATCTACTACTAGCATAAGGATTCGTGCTCTAAATCCACGATACACCGACCTAAGTGACCATTGTTGAAGATCGTTAACCTTGCCAACCGGTATCGCAAGTCATATTCCCAGGGAAACATCGTTACAACGAAAGCGTGGACGATCGAGGTGGTCGAAGCGGACTCTGCAGGACGGTTCCGTCGACGGCATGACCGGCATCTAGGAGATTCGCGTTGCCTTCGATCGCGTCTCATCGCGTCGCGTCGCGGCATGGCAACGGCCCTGTGTAGAGCAGAAAGCAAGTTGGATCGCGGAGAGAGAGAGAGCCCCACCATCACGTGGGCTTGCAGGCCCACGGCACACGACTGACAGTTCCCAGTCAGCTGATCGTCCACCGAGGAGGGTGAGGAGGTAGCAGCCAGCGGAGCAGCAGTAGTAGCACGAACCAAGAGGAGGAGGTGGTGGAGGTGGCGGAGGAGGAGGAAGGGGGGTAGAAGAAGGGAAGGAGGGCGGAGGGGTTGGCGACGCGCAGTCTGCCGTCGTCGTCGGGATCAGCTGATCGGTGGAGGTGTGCTGGTGACTGACTGACTGACTGTGAACTCTGAATGAACGAACGGATGAAGAAGTCTTCGCTCGCGTGCGTACACGTATAGGGAGAGCGAGCTCTCGGGGGAGGGGGAGAGCGAGAGCGCGTATGCGCGCGTGCCTGCCTAACTATGCGCCAGAGCATTCGCGAGGGAGCGAACGAGTGTTTAGTATCAACGGAAGTGTCCCAGGACAGAGGCCAGGATGACCTACTGTTGCTCTCTGCACCGCCGACCACCTTCGAGTGCACCGGCCACCGTATGGGGTTGCCCACGAACACGTGCTCTCCTCGATGCCACGCGTTCGCTTCATCGATTGCGCTCCTTTCTCGCACGGTTAAGTCTTCCTGGACCACCGACATCCTCAACGACCGCTTACCACTCTCTTCGTTGCTATCCCAATCGCTTCCGAGTATTCTATAATTACGTTTTATAACGACCTCCAACTGGTTCCTCATGAGACGCATTCACTTCTGATGGACTATGATGAACTCTCGCCTATGCCCCGACTATTCTTCGTTCCATATTTACCGAAGTTGTCCTCGGATACTTGATGGATCTCTTCGTTAATACTGTTATCTGTGTACTCGATAATAATGAATGTCCAGCCGAAATTGAGATAATCACAAGAGCCACTTGTAGATATCTATATAAAAGCGAAACATGTGGCTGTGATATCCAGATGTACACGAAGCTCCCTGAACCCCAGATTCCTAAATCCTTGAATCCCTGGACTCTTATGTTCCCTTTGAACTCTCCTAAATCACTGGACCCCTATACACTTTCTACCTTAGCGTTTATGCTAAATTACTAAGTATACTATCAATCTACCCTACATGTCCCTAACTATTCTACAATGTTCTAGCGACAAAATCAAATAAAAACGTGTAAGAGTCATATATCCCACCAGACACGATAGTATTACCTGATTATTATATGCGGAGAAAAGTGCAAAGCGTTTACCAGCAGAGCAACAATGTTGAATCATTCGAAAAGTTGTGTAGAAACAACGGAATAGCGGAAGCTATGAAACGTGATATTTAGTAGACCGGTTCTGGCGAGCACTTTCTAAAAGCATCTTTTCGCAACATTCCACCCCGTTCGCCCTCGATCATGAAAACAGCCATTCTGTACATTATATCCAGCGTAAATGACTGTGTAGCCGGCTCGGCTAGCTCCAGATTTACATTTTCGCGTGCAAGATTTATTGTACAGCGATGCATCACGGCTTTTACCAGCGCGCAACGCCAACATCTCAGGCAAACGAGAAAGATAATCTTGGGAAGGTCGATTCGCAATTGCGTAACGCCACCGCTAACGACGGTGTACACTGTGTATATCTGTCCGCGACACGGTAGACCAGAGAGTTTATGCTCGGCACAAGAGTGTGCCACCGGCGAGATCAAAGTTACAGTTTCATGGAAACTCGAGCTTTAAACCCGTCTCGCAGGAGGCAAGTATGCGAAGGATCAGCCGGATTATTTTTGTCCGTTGCTCGAGTTCAGGCTTAATTCGTTACGAACACGAAGCTAACTCGAAAGGTACACTTCGCAGTTTCACCTTCTCCTCGTGAAAGATCGTATATGTTCTTCGAAAACTGTCAGTTACAGATGACACACATTCGCGTCGGTAAACGGCGAGTATAGATACGCATCTTTGTCATCGAAGCAGCAACTTTCTCAAGGCGTGCATACGCGATAATACAAGTGTCCGCGAACAAACGTTACCTATTTTCGAACGATGAACTAACGAACGTATTTTCTTTTATTGCGACGATTCCAACGAGTGCTCGCTTATAATTGCTCTCAATTACCGTGGCCTGTCCTTTAGCCGCGTATGATCGCTCGATTAATGCTTTAATGAACGCGTAGCATTCGGTTTCACGGTAGCGACAGCTCGACTATGTACGCGTGTGTACGATCGTCGGCAATTGAATGCACAATATACACGGAGGGCCATGTAATCCGCGACGAGAGAACAGAGACGGTCCCTTGTGCCGTCGGAGACGATTGCAAAGCCATTACGAACACCGTAAACGGCATACTAACCGAAGATGTGCTCGAAGGAAACGAGTCAAACGCACGGTGGAAGCGCAGTTGCTAATCGTCGCTTTCGGTACTTACAAAACAGATTTCGAAACGAATCAGATTCTACGTGAAAATTTGGAATTAAAATGTATAGAAAAGACAAATACTTGAAAACTAAACAATCGAATAATTTACGTACGTTGTTTAATTGGATTACGTTATTCGTCTGAGAACGTGCTCGAAGCTTTTCATTGCATACGTTATGTGTATAAAACGATCGATACTCTGTGTATGTACATCAATAATATTACCAATTTGCACGTACCGGGTTATATAATGCGAATGACAAAATCTGCTTGACACGAATACGTGGAAAAATACAAGGCATCGTAGCTAAACACACGACAGAATAAGTGAGGAAAGCAGCAATTCAAATCAGTTATAAGTCAATTTATAATTACTATCGTTAGAAACTAATTTACTTCATCCGCGTATGTCCAACTCCATTTTTTAATATTCCAGCAAAAATTAAGGGTGAAATGTGCTGAGTAACTTTTTTCGCTCGGGGGCAGTTTTGCATGTGCAACGTGAACCCAATGTTTCGAGAAATCAAATATTTCACTCTTGGCACGTTCACGTCTTATCCTTCAGGTTCGCAAATAACCTATACGAATATTTCAAGTGTACGCTCAAGTGAAGTATACCAGACGCATATTTATTTTAATGCAGTATCGTATTTAAGAACAAGCTTTGTTCAAAATAAAGCACACGATTGTTAACAGTGCGTTAAACAAATTGAACAAAAGTTATAACCTGACAATTACAATTTCGTAAATTATAATTCGGAATGATATAATATGACATAAAAGATATAAAGAATATATCGGACACCCAGTGTATAAAATATAAGCTTATCCGCGTAAGTACTGATACGAATGTTTCAGTTTTCTTTCAACAAAGTCTATAAAAGTTTGCGCAACACACGACGCTGTAACGGAATGTCCGTGTGTGTACACGTGCAAAAATACCAATGGTTGTGTTTTCTTTTCGGTAAAAGCCCGAGCCTCGTAAAAGTTTGAGGTCTGTCGCCGTTGCCGGGGCATCTGTGAATGCATGCGGGTGCCACGTTGTGCATGCCAGTTGTCGCAAGCCAAACAATGGCCACTCTTTTCTGTCTCCGCGCTAACTCGTTACATAAGATAAACTAATCTACAAGAGTTGCACAGTACACGACCAATACTCCAATGAGATATCGCGCTTGCCAGATTCGACTTATTACGGAGACCGCCTCCACGGTGTGTCTCTGCTGAACATTCCTTTTTACGACCAAATTCTGATATCTGACCTTAGCGGAAACGAATGTCACTCAATCTAAAATTTAAGCTAATACAATCTCGATAACTGCAAGTATAGAATTTTTAGTGAAAGATCAAAGGCGAATGGCAATGTAGCTCGAAGAACGACTTGCGTACTCGTAAAAATATCGCATATCTTTTTTTGCGCGATGTATGATGTAATATAAGTACTGTTCGTTATAGTTAATCTGTGACTGCAATTGATATCACATGAAACATTGATTTAACAAGTTCTTTTTTATTAATATATGTACAACAGAGAATAAAAGGACGTTTAAGACAGTCATTTACGTAAATGAATATTTATAACTTTGACGCTTCATTAATTTTGAAACGTCAGTACTTTTATTCCTGAGGACTGAAAAATTCTTCGCTAAAATCTCCTTTCCCTTTTAGTTTCTCTACATTTATAAAAACTTCATTACAATTCATAATAGTATCTCGTATTTCTTGTATCTTTTACGAGTTAAATTTCCGTTCATCCTTCGCGTGTATGTAAGAAAGTCCGCGCACTCGAAACTACAAGACGCGCGTATGCGGTTTACAAATGGATCGAAGTCGGTTTGACAAAGGAACAACGAGGAGAAAAGGTACAGTGACCTCAGGTGATGGCTCGTGCTCCAATGATGGCTTTCCAACTGGTACACCGTCAAGCCAAGGCCATTAATACCAATGCATCTTTGTACGCTCGACGAACAGAGACACGAAAAACATGGCGAAAAAATCGAGTTATATGTTTTACGACTGGTTCGAGTAACGCCTCTGAATTGCACGCGTTCGCGTTTGGTAAAAGTTCGCACCTTGCGGAATAAAAGTAACGGTGACGGTATGATTTTCTTACAAGGTTATCGTACAATTTTAACTTGGGTATTGTGCTCCAGATTTATGCAATATAACGTTAAATTTTATGGGGTTATTTGTTAATAATCAGGATGAATTTGTTGATCAGACAAGTAGGCACAGTACCAATAATACTATAACGTGTCAACTTATCTGAATTTTCGATGGTGGTTAAAGGAAGTGGAACATTTTCATGAATACATAGAATAGACGGAACGTATCGTTTAAAAGTTGCTTCTTCTTGCTATTAGGCACGCCACATTAACACGATGAAACCAAGGTACGACGTGCTTTATATGCAATTACAATTTCTATCGGAAGTTAGAACTTCGAACAACGTTATATCTTTCTGTTTTATTTTAGTTAGTACTCTTTAACCTCTGCAGTTCTCGTTAAAGTTAAAGATTTAGTAAGATAACATACGAATAAAAAAGTAACGTTCACATATGTGGCTGTTGATCGTCGAATTTCCATGAAAACTAAACGCGCACATATGTGTCAACGCCTCTGAAGAGGTTAAACACTCCCCAACGTTTTCGAATAATTTCCAGAAGCTATCTGGTCCGCTTTCAACTTCACGATAATTTATTTTTACTTCAAGGCCCGAGTACACTTTTGATCGAGAAAAAAATTGAAAAAGTCTCCGCAGGAAAAAATGCACAAGAAATGAAGGGGGATACGCGTTGAAAACGTAGCGGAGACGTTTTCACGTTGGCAAGAACGATCGACGGGTTCGAATTGAGGCGATATGCTTTCCTTTGGCTGTCCTTTATCCGTCTCACTCCTTCCTCGACTAACGGTGAGCCCATCTTACGACGGCAGAACGTATACCTCAGGCTATCTCTATTTAATCTCACCGAGACAACGTTGCCGTTTCGATCCAGCCACGAGGCGTGCTCTCGGAAGTGGTCTGCCCTCGGTTGCCCGAATGGCAACGTCGCATCGGCACGGCACCTCTCCTCACGCGCTATCTCCTTTCCGCTCAAACGCTTCTCGCTTTCGAACTCTTTTTGCGTTACTTGGTACACCTCGACCGTGCGCGGTCTCACACGCGACATTCGCCAACGAAGTAGTAGGTGTCGTTACCTACGATTCAGAGACGAGCAAACAGAAGGAATGCAACGAATCGTACAATCATCGAAGAGCAACGATGCTCGTGAAAACCAGCGATTCCAGCCTTTGAAACGAGGCTATGCGCTCTTACGATATACCGACCGGCTGTAGGTCTAAGGCTGGCGCCACACGGTCGTTTCGAGTGACGTGTTTTGATGGACGTTGATTCGAAACGATACTGCGAGTTTTCCGAAGATGATGCACGGGAGAAAAGCCACTCGATTATCATCGCTTAATCGAGATATTTATTCTATTATTTATATTTTCGATTTCATGTTTTTCATTTGAATTTATAAGAAAATCAAATTATCTACAGAAATTCACCGATAGCGTCTTTATAAAAAATATATGAATATTCTCGAAATGCAAAAATCGCCCGTTTCGTTATTAAAAATATATCTCAATTTGAGAGACGTATATTCCAATTAAGGTTACCAATTTTGAAATTAAATTTACCATACACGAAAGTTTTGGAAAGGAGCCCTCAAAGGGCTAACACAAGCAATATTAATATGCGTGGTGCGCGTATCACCAAGTTCCCAACCGACCCGTGACGTCCGCAGCGAACGTGTTAAACGCTGGTCTAACCCCACCACCTAACATTTTACTCCAACATCCTACAGACAAAATCCGAAAAATTGATTCGGTCTAACATAGAAGATTGATAGAACGGAATGGAGGAAAGTTAGATGTATATTTTTTGGTCGCAGCGAAAGAACGGAGCTCCGAGCGAAAAGTACTTGGGCAATTTGGACACGGGGGTGCCCGTCAGCTCGGCGCGTGCGTGGGACAGTCGTGTAGAAGCAAGAAAGCAGGCAGAGGCAAAGCAAGCGAACAGAGCAACCAACCAGGCATCTCAGTCTGTTCGGTGTCCCCGGGTGCACATGTGTGCAGGGCATGAGGTCGCTCTCCTCGTCGTTCGATGTGTGAGAGCTCGGTTGCCCTCTCCCCCGCGTCACTGCCGGAGCGACGTTGCCGACTGTTCGAGGCTTGGGCGGGCGGTGATGCCGGTATGCGTGTGGCAGGGCGCGGCGTTGCCATATCGACCGTGCCTCATCACCGGGGACCGAACCAGCCAGCCTCGCTACCCTCCCTCCCACCTACTTATTCGCCGACGCCGTCTTTCTCCTTCTTTCTCTTTCATTCTCTTTTTTCATTTCCCGCCTCTCTTTTCCTCTTCTTTTAACCTTTCTTCTTTTACGCTCCTTTCTCTTTAACGTGCATTTATATTATCTGTTCAGACACGGAACGGTTACGTTCAGACAAACACGACCGCTAATGTACGACTTCGGTGCAATAGTAGTACGATAGCGAGTAGTAGTACATGCACGGTGGAATAGTATACCAGAATGTAGCAGATAGTAGCATAGTATCATAATCTACTACAGTAATAAGACGGTATTAGGTTATGCGTAGACACGGATCGCTGTAACCTGACTACAAGGCCTCCAATTTTCCATTTTCGAATCCTTCAATTTATGCAAATTTTCATAAATCGCATAAATTTTCCAATTTTCATTTATAAATTTAAAAACTCATCCCTACAATCTTCCGAATGTCTACATCCTCAAATACTTGTCTTCAAATTCGTAGACCGTCGAATATCTAGGATCTAAAGTCTCCGAACTTCAAATGCTCGAGAGTCTTTAAACATCTTCGAGTTGAAAGTCTCTTCCCCCTTGCTATCTTTTTTGCCACGGAAGCCAGATTTGCCGTGGACTGTACTGTGCGCTCGCCACGAGATGACCTCAAGGAATTCAGAGAGGCAAGTCTACTTCACTTATTTTTCGATCTGATTGATGTGGGTGGCTGTAATCGATTCGTCTTTACCAAAAATACGTGTAAGGCTATAATCCCAGTTCATTTTTAGTATTCTGCCAAAGCTCATCCTACGGCAACAAACTATACAGAGAAATTACAGTACCAGTTTTCTTTAAAATATGAACAATTTCGATATTCTTTGAAAAGTCACTCGTCTCGTTCCGCCAAGAGTACACCTAACGTTTCGCACACGTGATTAGAAAGCTGTATGCCATCGCCTTACAATAACTGGTTGAAATTAAAATTGATGGATTTCTTTGGAAGCGTTCGATGTTCGAACGGATAGTATAAATCTACCTTTACCGGTAATCTTGTTCCACGGTATTCGTTCTTTTTTCTGTTACGCTTGTACGTGCAGAGTACTTTGCGAAGAAGAGACGCAAGGCGCCGCGGCACCTGACTGACTCAGCATTACCGACTTCGTCGTGGATTCCTCGCACGCTACACGCACTGTGTATAGCGAGCAGACCAATGCCAGACTACGGTGCGTGCCCATTTGACGGTCGCCGAAGACCTCTCCTCCGTATTACCAGCAGCCAGTCGCGCCCTTGAACAAGCCGGACACTTGCAAACGTACCGCTTTCCCTCTGTCTCTCTTTCTTTCTACGTCTCTTGCTCTTTCTCCTGCGAGCCGAGAGCTTCTCGTTTGCAAAGGGGTCTTTCTTTTTCTTTACCCGCTCCCTTCTCTTCTCTCTGCACCGCGACCCCACTACTCCTTTTTCTTGCCGGAACCGGTAGGAGCGCGATGTTCCGCCACTGGTACTTTGACAAGACGTTACGCCGAGAAAATCCCGAACAGCTTTACCATTTATTTTCCGCGTCGTTTACGCCTATGTTTTTTAACTGGCCACTCGGCTCTCTCCGACGAGATTCGGCGATCCTACGCGTTTCATGCCGTACACGAGAAATTCGCAACTCCGCTTCCGCTGTAACTTCGTATCTCGAAAATACATTAAAATTCTGATAATTCCTTTCTGATCCCCAACTTTATCTCTGTAACTTAAATTTAGAATACTCATACAGGTCGAAAACTTCTATTACGATATTGTTATTTATGTATTAATACGTTTGACTAAATTCATCGGTATACCTGCTGAGCACACCCTACATGAGAAGCTCTAGGGACTTTCCTTGTCTTTCAACGTATCTCTTGCGAATGCTGTACCGATTGTTCGCTCCTACCGAAAATATGCATAAACTTTGGAATATGCTTTGAATTTATTCCCGATTGAAATTAGATCAGACTCTGAAGTCTAAAAACGAACAAAGATTTGTATAAAAAAATTGCACAATACGCTCGACTAACAATTTACAAAGTCTTAACGATGTTATCGATACACCGTTAAGTAGCAACAAGAAATCGATACCTTATCGATAATCGATATTAACATCCATAACGAGATAAAATAAGCACCGGTATTAAGCACACAACGGATTAATTTTCAAATGTAAACGTTCGATACGAAACCTTATTAATGCGATATTGTTAAAAATTTGTTAAGTAATATTTGTGGCGCCAACTGTAGTTAACTCCTGGACAGGCAACACTGCAAAACGAATTTCCTTCTTTTGCACTTGATAATGCAGTATAATGAAAGACGATCGTTCAAACGGATTAATTTTCTAGCTAATCGACGGTTTTGAAATCGGAGCTTAAGATAAAATATTTAGATTAGGCATAATCCGTGTAAGTCTGACGAACTCGGCGCGTTTGGTATGCAACTACTCTGAACCAACATGCGAAAAGGCGAAACGTATACACTTCAAACATTTCACTGTTCTTATAACTTCAATAGACACGTAATGCTCGGAAATTTGCGACGTACTTCGTCTTTGACTATTAACGATACTGCATTCCAGAATTTCCATTCAGTTTTTATTTTATAATTCTTAACACGCCAAGTGGACATTAACCCGTAACCGGTGTTTTGGTCACTCTAGGAGCTTAGTTACCTTGTCGTTTCAAAGCCTTCAAAAATAATCACGAGGGTCAAAATTACCATTTTCGAAAGCGAGTCTTCTCATGCAAATTAAGTCTCAGTCCTATTACGGAATCTACAACATCGCTCCAGAAAAATGACTAAAATTATTGATTTGCTAATTTACCTTTGAACAAATAAAATATGACACCTTTCTATGGAAATAAAAATAGCTACAGTCTGATAGATCCACTTCACCCGTTACGGGTCAAATAAATCTTTTCCAGTGCTCCGAAAGACATTTATTATTTTACTGGAATCGTATATCCAGTTCACGCACGAATTTGATGGACATTTAACGTTTCCATCTGTTCGGCGGAGTATTAATAGCATTATACATTTCAATGCGACTGAAATATTTTTGTAAGCGAAGTAATAACAGAACACACCTCGAAAGACAAGGTAACTCTCGATATTTCGAAAACGGATTGTACTTTCTAATGTCATTTGTTGTGTCCTTTATATAACAAATGTTATCCAAGATACTTTTATCGTGGATGCCAATGTAGTGTGGCAATATAACGCGCAGCGATATAACGTCCAACGTATTCCACGTTGCTTTATGGTCGAGATACATATTTTATGACGTTCATGCACATATCGTTCATCGAGCATGGAAAAATATTTGGAAAAAATTTAATAAAAATTTGGAAATTTCTGCTCCTTCAAAGGTATCACTGAATCTTCGTATTCCTTCGTACAAATTCGTACGTATTCGTATATATTCGTACGTAGTGGTTAAGAGAGTTAAACTTCGTATAAGAGAGTTCCACAATTTCGAATAACTTGGAGGATTAGAAAATCGAATGGTGAGGCTATAAAAATCCAACTCGGATTATTGTACTTTATTTAGCGAAAAACTTTCCGTTGTATATTCACGAAGGGGAACTAGTTATCCAATCGTTTTACTACCGTAAGAACGTACGCTAGATCGCTAATAATTTCTATCTTCTACACTTTCACTTTACGGCAAAGCAACGCTCCTTAAGTAGAGTGACTTTGCCTCGTAACGTAGCGATCAATTTAGTTGGCGACCGTAAGAGACACTTTTTGCCATCCTTTTTTCCTTCGGCGAAGCAACTTTGATCGGTTAATTTAAATCTAACGATAGTTCGCGATTTAATGACTTCGCTTACACAATACACCGGATACTGTGTAGCGTCTAGAGAATTTCACTCGATACGTTGCTGGTATTATAATGCTCCACCGTTTTAAACTCTTATAAACATCGAAATAACAAAAGAGCATTGTTATCTAATATCTGGGTATGTTTCGAGAAATAAAACGAATCGATACGAAGGTTAAAAACATTTTACAGTATTAAACCTAGGGATTTCGAAACATTGGCTAAACAATTACGTTTTTGTTAGATAACAATTTATGTATAAACGCATTCTTTTTCTTCGACTAACGGCCTCGGAATTTTAATAGTTTATTAAACGAACAAACATAATGCAATTTATGAGTGCTTCAAAGTGAAAGATACAAATACTGATATTGCCGATGTTACATCATTTTCGTGAAGCTAAGAACGTGGCTTAAACTCGAAGACACGTATGCAGTTCTTCTATGAATAATGACCCGCGTTCCAGAGGACGTAAACATAAATGGCCAGTGATCAACTCTACGTTGCAAAAATGATACGTAATCCGTTGAAACTTTTTGGCCAATCAGAATGTGAAAAGCGGTCGTTGCTGGAGGAAGAAGCAAAATGGCCTCGAATCGTCGGAATCTACGGTGATGTCCCGATGCATTCTGAGCGTGGTCGCGACCCGGTTACAGGTTATATAGTCTAGCCAGCTTCGATCACACTTGTTGAGGGGAAGCCCTCGTACACCACTACTTCCACCTTCTCCTTCTCTTCTCTGGATATTCTCTTTCTCACTTCCCCCTCTCGTATCTTCTCTTTCCCGCTTCACCGCATCACCCCCCTCTCTTTACCGTGCACCTTCTTCCCACCTTCGGTTCATGATCTATCCTCCCACCCCGAACTGTACCTCGGCAAGTGACCCTGACCTTGCGTCAACTTCCGCATTGTCTCGATATTATGCTTGGATTTTGGGCGGTGTCGCCGATCTGAAAAACCGCCGATCTGTACCTTTCCGTCCTTGGAACTTCTTCCAAAATCGACCGACTGCGATACTATCTTGGCATAAATTTCACATATTATTAGTACTCGATGTTAACGTTTGATCTGAGCACGTGATATCGTATTTATTCATTTATTAGTAGAGCAAACAAGCTTCTATTCTCATTGCTATTAAAAGTAGAGTTGGAGCTTATACGACTTCAGGAAGTAGGGAGTTCTGAAATCATATAGACTTTCGTTAATTATCTACCTTTAATAGCAATGAAACTTGGGTGTTCGACCGAAGTGAAACACCCTAGTACAGTACTATAGAACGTTTAATACATTTTCGTAAGCGATACAGCATGTAATTATTGCAACACAATTATAGTAGATTATGATGTTCTCTATAGTACCGTTCTATGCAATTATTGTAATCAAAATTTTATACCACCTCGTTAGAGAAATTCGAGCACAAAAATATTCCTTATACGTGTATACGAATACAGAAGAATAAAAATGAGCATTTTATCATAAATATAAGAAAAATGCCAGTTTCTCATTTGAACGAACACGAGTCTTCCGTAATTTAAGGGGGAAAAAGAAGGAAAATATCCTTGATTTCTCTTCGAGGAAAGCACTTTCATGTACCTACTATTAAACACCGTTCAAACACAAAAATCACGCTTACGATAAATTATTTTAAATGAGAGACTGACTCAAGCCCCCTTGACTTTAAATGCGAAAAATATAACTTGAACGTGTTTCGAATACGATGGAAATGTTTAACCGTAGAGCGATGTAAATGGTCGGCAACGATTCTACTCTACAACGATTCTAATCGTGTAAGCAAGTCTGTCACCCATAGATAAATGATAGAATCATAGTGAATACCTGACCCAGATACTGATGACATATCAATTAATCTATTACGGCAATCGACTAAACAATTTTACCGAGAAAAAATGACACGAGTAATCAATTTACTTATTTGCAACCTCTATCCTTCTTCGACAAACAATTTTCTTAAGTTAAGAAATTTTGTAAGTTAAGAAATCTTTCGACCTATTCACTATGCAACACAGAAATCGTATAACATGCGATCTAGGAATTTAGACGAGCCTCGATGTACCAATATCCTTCTCTGAATACCGCCTTATTATCAGATTTAAATACGATCGCAATATCACACTGCAGAGTCGAACGGTTAAACACGGCGTATCATTATTTGAGTTTATTCTTGGTTTCTATGATGATTACCCGCGTTACGAAACACCATGCACATTTTTTGAACACCCTATGTACGTTGCGTAACGTCGTCAAAGAAACAGAATGCCAGCCTTTCTTTGTTTTTTTTTTTCCGTTTTACGCGGGAAAGGACACACCGAGAATCGATTGTTGCGCGATCGAGAAACGCGATCGAAGAGCAGTCTACTTTATTTCACGGAACAATCGTTTTCCCGCGTTTCCGTCGTATCTCTCGCATTCTTTCCTCATTAATCACGCGTGGTGAATAGCTCTTACGCTACGCTAGTACACGTTCCGGCACTCCAAATAATTCGCGTTCTTGAAATTCGCCACATGCGAACGAGACGAAAGGGTTCCGGATTAGATAATCCGTAGACTGGTTAGGAAGATTATCCAGATAATTTGCGACGACTCGAAATTTATAACCGACTTTCAATTATCGAAGTTTTGTTCATGTTTGCAACATTTATAGCTTGATGATTCTTCTAACGTATTAAAATTTATGTTACTTTCTACCATTTAGTTCAAAAGTGGTCCCTATTCTTCTTTTTCATAACGTAACACAAAATAAAATACAGTAGGCCCTCGTTATATTGCCACAAAGTAATATGAAACAATAGCGCTACAATAGTGATAATATAGAAAATGGCAATATGTAACGATAATATGAATGATAATACATCGCCTAAAAATTTAGGAAACGTATAGCGCGAAATAAGAAAAATGGCAATATAGCGCGAGGCAATGTGACAAAGTATGTAGCAGTGCAGAGCAGCAGTGCAATATAACAAGAGTCTCGCGCATAACAGTTTCTCTTTTTCTATGAATATACACCTTCCATGAATACAATAGAAAGGTTAATAGGGAGAGACAAATATTTGTACTTCCGAACGAACGAGGTGAAAGTTGAATATCTTAGTAAATAAGGTTGTTAAGGAGTTTTCTGCCAAGTCATTGTTTTTGAATTACTGGAAGAGGTCAATGCCCTTTCCAAGAAAATTGTGTATTTTGTTCAACGTACACGCGTCCATTTGCAATAAGAAAGTGGTTAATTGAATGTTCTACTTCTGTTTGAATTAATTACCACAATTATGGACACAAAAATGGAAAGTATTATATCTGCCAGTTGTATGAATTTCTGTTTTAATTGTTAACATGTAACAAATATAATTTTTTGCACTTGAAAATAATGACAGTTACAAAAAAGAAAGAAACAAGAATTGAAACAGGAAAGAACAGTGGAAATTGAACAACTATGACACGATATTTTTTTCCCAACATAAGTTACGTATTTGTTTTTCTTTTGTGCAAATTTACAAATGACGTAATGTATATTAAAATAATCAATCATGATTTCATTCGTAAAATAAATGGTGAGAACACATTAATGTCCCACATAATGATAAGGATTTATTCGTGTATAATGTTATACTAACAATGCACGAAGAAAAATTACACAGACATGATATTTACTAATTTTTTGCTCATTACGAGTACTACGAATTACACTAAAAACGCATCGTGGATCGCAGAAAATGCATATTTTATGGAATACTCGCGTTAGAAGAATTTCAAAATGTAAAAAAAAAAATAAAATATGGACTCACCCTTATCCATCCTCCATGAGCAGTAACCACAACATACAGCAAATACAGATCTATATCTTTTCCGTTGACTTTAGGAGTTTTCTTGAACGGAGTCCTAAAAAACATAAATGACAAAGTTATCCGATTACAGTCAAACCATAATCTTGTAATTTCACATATTTCTTAAATGTAATAAAAATTCAAATACGTAATATTTCACTATCATTAATATCATAAAAAAATTAGTTTTGAAAAAATATTTGCTTGAAATTATTAAAAAAATAACTTACAGTTCCATAAAAATATAAAAAAATATTTTATACATTAATAGTAAAAATTTACAAACAATAAAGATAGTATCGAATTGAAAAATTGTATTTGAAATAAAAATAATTGAAACAGACAGGTCTTGCTTGTTGCAAACGTACACAACGAATACGCTGAGGTTAATACCGTAGTACACGAGAAGGCTTTGTTTCCGTTTCCGAATCAAGTAAAACACGAACAATGACGTAATAAATGCCTGCGTCTTCGCGTGAAATGCTTTTCTCTTGTTCTGTTATTCGAACGATCACAATTTCGAAGGAAATTAAAACAGTGATACAGAAGAACGTACGACAGCATTTGCAACGTTCATTTCAGGTTCCGCACATCACGACGAAAGAAAAAAAATCAACAAGTTCCAATATCGCAATTTCGATTGAACGTAACCTCAATCGCGTCAAGATACGTGTTCGATAATCGATGATAAAGGAAACATGGAACACTCGTAAACAAATAGCTTGCACAAAGGCGAATATCGTCCGAGAAACTTTACACCAAACGCACATAACCTCAAAACTCGGTCCACACTCCGAGGCAGGAACGCTACTCCGATTTACGCGATGAACGACGGTAACGATTCGACTAGAACACGTCGAAAACGATTGAATTCGATATCGTGGATCGAAAAACGATCGATACACGCGAGCACGCGAACCATACATAATCGTAAGCACTAAGCGGATAATAGCAGGAACGAATCGCAAGCGAAGATCTTACCCTCTGGTCTCATGAAAGTGGCGGAGGTCCTTCAGGAAGTTGTCCCTCTCCCTCTCGTAGGTGACGGGGTCCTTGTTGAGGATCTTGGCCATATTCGCGAGCGATAGAGTGCGTGGGCGTGCTAATCAGGGTGTGCTCTGGGTTTACAGGGCACGCAGAGGCAGCAGGCAGAGAAAAAGGTGCACATGGGCGGTCATGAGAGCACATTTACGCGAGGAAGGTGCTGCTGCCGCGAAAGAGGAGGCGCGAGGACGAGGACGAGGACGACCGCGGGTCGACACGGGGTCGCGACCCGCTCCCGACATCGGGTCGTCTTGTCCTGGCCCGAAGTGTCGGCCGGTGGCCTGTGTCTCGCGCGCGCGAAAACGAGACAGCGGCTGTTCCCTGGCCGTAGACCGCCAGCCCGGGATCGGCACACCGATGTACACGAGCCTACCGTGGTCCCTCGCACCGAATGGAACGCGTGGGGAAAAATCCGAATGTACACGTAGTTCCACGCACAGTAGTCACCAGAGAAGGAATCGTGTTACGGGTACGGGGCCGCAACGCGACTTTCCTCGCGGCCCGATCGATTCACCTGTCACTTGTCAACGAAACGCTCCTCCACTCGGGATACGCTGCGCCACGCACTCGTACCAACGATACTCGTCGACCTCGCGAACCAACGAATTCACCCGCGCGGTCCTTAGCCGAGCGGCAGACCGACTCGAGACCCGCGTTTCCCTAACGAGCGAACGCTTGCTTGACGTGCGCCCGTATATCAAAATGGCGTCTCCTCCTGCCTGGCATCCATTGGCGAAGCCACAGCCAATTTCCCGTACGCTACGATAGCTAACGACCAGCGCCGACCCTGTACACCGCGACACCGTTTCCGCTACACACCTCGTACCGCGCGCGGCACACCCTCGCACACTTTACGTCATTTTACGCGCGACACCGCGTTGCCCCGACCATACTACAGCCTAGCCCTCGGCTTTTTTACCCTCGCCGTACCGTACAAACAAAATCCCGGGTCGCGCAGTATTTTTACTTTCAAAATGGTGTGGACCCCCCTCGCCAGTGGCGCACCGTTTGAATTCGTCATGGCCAATGCCGCTAGAGGCGCGACCTACGCTCGCGCGATCCAGCGACATCTGTCGGCTTCGCTTCAGCGTTACACCGAATACCTGAAACGGGAACTGAAACGGATAGGGTTGCCACAACCTGACCTGTGGATTCACGGTGATAGCTGCAAAACTTTGTCCCTTTTCAAATTGCGTTATCCTCTTGCGAATTTAGATAGAGTAGGTATCGCGTTTTCGATACTCTGAAATCATGCGTTCAATTCGAATTTAATGTTACGATTGTAAGTTGAGTTTATTTTTTTTTTAACACAATTTACGATCATATTCGTCGATCTCGTTATCATGCAAATTTTAACCCAATAACAAATAATGCCACTGAATGTTTAACTACATAGCATAAGAACTGTTTATGTAAGAAATTGCACTATTCTGTTGGAGAAAGATAATAATTGACGGGAATCTCTTATACACGCATCTCCTGAAAATAAAGGTCATAAGCAAGCTGAAATGATATAGCAACAGAAAGAAAACGCTGCATACTGGTCGTTCGTCATTCTACATAATTACTCAAACGCATAAAAGTATGAAATACTATTAGTACAACAATTTTAAATAATTTATTTACAAAGAGCTGTAATAACATTATATTTACTAAATATTTAAATACAATTCAACGTTAACTGTAAAATTCTTAATAAAATTTTTGAGATATATTTCCTTTCGTAAAAATTTTCAAATTATCGCGCGTAATGCTGACGAGCGAGTGCATATGCGCGATTAAACAAGGATGCAGAAACCTTTACGCAGCCTTCTTTTTCTATTTCTGTATCGCGTTCACTTACACACTGGCATATGATTTACACACTCTTTCGTGGTAACCAAAGAGTTTCTCTCTCTGAGTCAACCGTACAAAACGAAAATTTTTAATGTCTGCTCCACAAGAGATTCTTCAGACGAATGTTCGTTTTTTCTACGCACGTCAATTCTTAGATTTTAAACTCTTCGTAATCTATGGTAGTGCGCATGCGCTCTAATGACAATTGTAATGTCTAAAGTATGTACCCAGTGGATAAAAAGTTTCATGATTTCTATTTTTTATTGACTGCAACATATTTTCTTTGTCAGTCAAAGTACTTTTTCTTGTATTTATATATTTCGTGAATATATTAAAAAGGCTAAGTTCAATGCTTCTTTGTCGCGCACATTTACCACATTATTGGTTTCACTGTCCGTTCGTTTTTCTCCATCATGTACATAATTACGAAAACAAAAGCGGACTGTAGAGAAGCATCGCACTTGAGATTGAAATCTCCCGAGACTGTACAAATACGGGAAATAAGAACACTCTCTCGTGGAATAGAAAATATGTATACGATTGAGTCTTACACGTGTGAGTGTAAGAAAGAAACAGAGCTTCCCACTAACTACTATCTTTTTCTAACAAAACAGCCTCCTTAGGCACACAGTTCTCGTTCTAGATAATTTAGAGTTCAATGTACAAAGCACAGACTTTTACGTCCTGCGCATGTCCTTTTATGAACATGATATTCTCGCTTTAATTCGACTTCTTTCTTTTTGGAAGCCACCTTGTAAATTTACCTAGTTTTACAAATTGGGCACTTGACGGCTGTACGAAAATGCTGAATTTATAATCTGCTAAGAATAATTTCAAAATATAATCACGTTTGATTTATCTACATATCTTACATGTCAATACGTCGATGTTATCTTATTACCGAATTGATGTCATAAAAATGAAGTCAGTTGTCATTTTGAGTCTCAGAGAAATACGAGATATAATTATTGCAATAAAAAACGTAGCGATGAATTTTGATCTTACTTACGACCTTTACGACTGAAAAATTTAACACCATTATAACCTTTTTACGAATTCTGATAGAGACAGAACCGCCATGAAAGTATTTGACCAATAGCGACGCCAAAAATTCACCAGTGATTATGAATCTTGTTTAGATCGTGTTACTTGCACAAATATTTCTATTCTTGTATATAGTATTAAATAAATACGACATAAATATTTGATTATGAGCAATAATTAATTTTAGCATATTGTTGAATTGTGAAAAAGATTTTTACAAGAACGATTTACAAATCGAACCTAACCTAACCTCAATTTAATCTAACCTATCTTAACAAAATCCTGATATATCAAAATAACATATACAAACGCAAATTTTACTTTTATGACAGCAGTTTTATACGTACGAATAAATGCTGATAAGCTTACTTGTACGTATCAATAAGTTTGCTGTATCTTTTTTAATTTGCTAAATACAATTTTTGCTTTCACACAAATAAACCTTGCATATTCCTTTCATTTATCTTCCTTTTTGAACTGAATCGTTTATCGCGATCCATGCACTATCGTTATATTTTAATTTCGTCTTACTAATTATTGCTTCGTTACAATAATGACATATAAACGTAGAAAGTATCATCGTGGGGATACACATTTAAAAAAAGGCTGGCGAACTAGAAGAAAAACGAAAGATTTAGATGAGGTAAAATAACATAACCTAATTTTTGCCGGGAATCACGTGGATAGCAGCGATCGACATTTGTTATGCATTTTTGATTATTTCAGATTGATGAGGATCTAAAAGATGAAAACGTACACAAGTTATTAAATCAAGAAGTAGATTTAGATAAACCTGGTGCAGGTCAATATTATTGTATTCACTGTGCGTAAGTATCGATCTTATTTTACTCGTGTTTCAGCTTCAACTACTTAACCTTCAAATAATGCATTTGCAATTAAGCATTTCGTAATGTTTTCGGTCTGATTTTCTCCTTTTAATTCTTTCCTTTTACAGGAGATATTTTATAAATGACGTTGCTTTACAAGATCATTTTTCAACAAAGGTACATAAGCGTAGGTTAAAAGCTCTTGAATTAGAACCCTACACTATTGAAGAATCAGAGAGAGCTGCAGGAAAAGGAAGTTATGTTGCACCTCAAAAACGAAAAATTGAAACTTTAACTCGTGATAGTTTTAATATGGACACTGCATCAGAATTACCACCAAATGCTAAAGTGGCAAAAACAGATCCATAAAAATTAATTTGAATTAAAGTAATGTTTGAATTCTGTTAACCTGTTTAAGATTATATAAGAATACTTTGAATTTTCTAGAGGAATACTATATAAAAATTAATGATGGCAAAGTATTTACCACATTTTGTGAACATATGTACAATTCATAATGTTTCAGAACATTGTATGTTGAAATATGTCAGTAGAATATCTATTTACTATAGGTATTATAGTTCTGCTTTACTTGTTCCTGGTAGTAAACGCACACAAACATTTTCGTTTCTGACACCATATTTGGATTTTGATGATAAAATAAAGAATATGGAGAAATTAACAGAGGAATTAAAATATAGAACACAAGAGTTGAAAGCTAATGATGTCAAGAACATGTGGCAATTTTACAAGTTAGTAAACACAGATAAATGTAGATTGGAAGAAAGAAGCGATGAAATATCAAAAAGAATGTCAAAGTTTTTCTCAAAAAAAGAGTTAACAGAAGAGGAGCAAGCAGAGTTTGCTAAATTAAAATTGCAGAATAAGACTGTGAAGACTGATTTAAAGTCAGTTAAAAATATTATAGATGATTTACAAGAAAGCGTTTTATTGAAATTGCTACAGTTGCCAAATGAATTAGATAAGAGGACACCGCCTCAAACTCCTGAAGTGTTAAAACAAGGTAACGTCTTCAATCAACAGAATGGTCCAAAATATCCGAGAAGTCATATTAGAATTGGAAAAGATCTTGGTCTGTTGGAATTTAAAAATCCTATGCTGTATTTCTTGTGTAACGAAGCAGCTCTTTTTGAGCTAGGCGTATTAAGTTATGCTGGTGTAATACTTAGCAAAAGTAACTTGATTCGAGTGGCAGGTTCAGATTTTAGTCGTAGCGTGGTAGTGGAAGGTTGTGGCTTAAATCATGAAGACAGTTCTGATGCTTTCCTAATACATAATCACAGCGATGTAAATGAAGGTTCCTCAAATCGTATGCATCTTGTTGGAGGTGCAAGTTTGATTTCATTTTTGGCAATGCACACAAAGCAATTGATAAATCCGAGACATTTGCCAATAGGATATTTTTCAACTGGAAGACAGTATACTCCGTATCATCCAAAGACTCCATCAATTGGTCTGTTCAATGTTTGCCAAGCATCAGCTGCTGTTATTTTTGTGCTAACTCAGAATTTTGAAGAATATAACAATCAATACAATATGTTATATAACACTGTGTGTTCCTTATATGATAACATATGTGGCAATTATGAAGTTGTTATAAGGCCTGCTTCACATTTAAAACCATGGGAATCAATGCGTGTATCTTTCGAATTATGGTCTACATTTTTAAAGCAATACGTAGAAGTTGGTCATATTTCACTGTGTGGTAACTACTTTAGCAAAAGATTACTGATTTCATACCAGACAGCTACTGGACGAGATTTTCCTTTTGTAATAAGTGGGACAGTATTGTCGGTACCACGTCTTCTGGGTTGTTTGTTAGAACAAAGTACAGAGAAATTTGATATCCCAGCAAAGATTAGAAAGCACATGCATGATGTCCTGTAAATCTAAGAAGACAATTTTTAAATAATATAACATAAAAGAAACCTTTAGATTTTGTTCTATGCACATGTTTCATATACTTATTTGTCCCTGAATTTATATAGAATTTTGTGTACATATTTTGTTAGAATAAATATTAGTGATTTCATAAAGAATGAAGGATGATATTTGTGTTACTTTTCTTTATCTGAGTTACGTAGGAGTTCAGTCTTTATCAGTTTGTTTCATAGAATTAAAAATTTTAAAATATTCGAAAATAGTAACGAAATCGATACTAAGACGTCTTTTGTTTACATGCTCTACTGTCAATTTTCTACATTGTACGTTAACGTCGAAAAGTTAAGCAAATTTACGAAATGACTTTACAATTTGGAGATCTTCCGATTCGAATACGGAGAATTGTGTATTATACCTTGGCCGCGGATGATCAAAGATTTTGGGCAAAGTTTCTATCCCATAGCTTGCCAAATCTATTTAAACGATCGGTATATAATGCTATAGTGATGGCTCCTGGTAAATATTAACTAAACATAAAATTATATAAAAAATGTACAGACAGACAGATCCTGTCTACTTAATTAGAACAGTAAAATATATTTTTTTCTACAAAGTTTCTATATTTAAAGGTTGCCTAATGTCTGTGATATTAATGAAGTGGAGTAAAGCCGAGCACAGAAGAGCAAAAAGAAAGAATCCAGCACTCTATGAACAAAATTCAAAATAAGGTTTCAATGTTCTGATCATGCAATTAAAATATATAATTCATTATAATTGAATCAGAATGTAAATTAAAATCTAATTGACAATGATACACAAGTTTCATTTGGGTTACACTTTTATTTGGAAAATAATATTTTTAATAATCTAAAGCACAGAATAAGGCCACCCCTCGTTTGATCCAGTGAGCCTGAGGCTTCTGGCTAGGAATCTCCATTGCAAGGACAAAATTAGTCGAGTGTCCGGTTGTACTTAACGTCCCTGCTCGATTGGTTGTTTTATACACAGGGCAAGAATAAATTCCTGGTGGCTCCTTGTGATCTACCTCGGGCAGCAGGAGGATTGGAGGCATATCTTTGAATAAAAATATTGTACATATGTTATCCTGAAATTTATACTTACGCGCATTAAAAAAAAAAAAAAGCATCACTAGCGCCATCTAACGGCGAGTGATTCAATTAATCAAGGTTATTTTTTTTTTAAGGAACAAGTGGCGCCATCTCTTCAACGAACAGGGTGAACTACACACTTTTGAAGCTGTAGCTTCATTAGTTCGGATACACTGCCGCCAGAGGGCGGCGCGTACGCGCCATCTAGCGGTAGAAGAAGAGAACTAATTAAAGTACAGTTTCAAAAGTGTGTAGTTCAGGCTATTCGCCGGAGAGATGGCGCCACATGTTCCATTTTTTTTTTTAAATCCAATTAATATTGATTATATTGAATAATATGCTGTATATTTATTATATATTTATCAATATTGATTTTATACTGTTTGTAATATGCTCTGTGGATTCGAAGATGCGAATTATGTGTTCAGAACAGTTCACATATTACACTGCGCCTCGTCGGCAATATAGAGAATACGGTTGGAAGTGGCGGAAAATGGTTCAGTTCTAAATTTGGCCATTTTCCGGCACTAAACCATAAGAAATGTATCACTGTAACAAAAGCGTTCAGTGTGTCTCTGAACAATATGATTCCCTTAAGGGAGGCAGCAACGCAGACGTAATAAAAGCGAAGTAACAAAATGTTCCGTCACTATGACATAATGTCCTATAAAGGGAAAGAAAATGGAATACAGTCTGAAACTGTAACTCCTTATTTTCCTCCTCGTTGCTCCTTTCATGCTCATTTACCTTCAGGCATTCAAATTTTCTTTCTCTCTTTCTCATAAACTAAATTAGCTTTACGTATACCATACATTATAACACTGTATATTTACTAGTGTAAAGTTCCTTTGGTAGAGACTCATCCAAGTAGTTTCCTCCCCATCGACATCCCTCGAGAAATAAACCATAAATAACGCAACCATCTTTTGGCCTCTGTGTTGGCCTCACTTCCAACACCTGAAATATGAGAGTAACTTATTTGCCTCGAACCTGCAATCAGTGTACTAATATTCAGTCACTCATGTGAATTTTAAAAGTCCAAGATCAATGGAATTTTAAATTTTTGTTGAGGTGTATACGTCAATCGATAATTAATATACAGTTAATTAACTTGCCTTTGAGAGAATCTGTTACCGAAAGTTACCTTGAAACTGAAGTTGATGGTGTCGATAGAGACGACGTATTTCCGCGCGAAATTCTGCAAAGTGCCGGTTAGAAAAGCTTGAGGAAAATAGAAACCGGAAATCCAAAACGCTGCAGGTATACCGTTCAGTTCCCAGGACTTCAGAAACGCGATTCGATCCTTCAAGTCTAGGAACCATGAACCTGTGTTTTGTTTAAACAAATATGGATCGAGTATTATTGTTGCGTTAAAATTAGTACACGAATAAATGCATGTTGAAACAGTAAGCTTACCAAGAGGTTTCAAGGAAGGATATCCTTTATCCTGCCATACTTTGGGTATCCTGTTATTATATAGATTAGTGGCTACAGTTTCCAACTGTTCAGACATTACAACTAAACCCTTTAAAGCCTTCAACAGATCCTGCAACGTTGATTTCACTACCTTCAACAAACCATTGTATCTTATACCCTCTTGCAATAATACGGTATTGAATGACTCGTTATACGAAACAGGATATCTGAAATATTAATACTATTATCAGCACCGTCTTCTAATTAAGGGACTACTTATTAAAAATCGAAACCAGTAGAGAAATTATTTTAATTAATAGAAAGTGATGACTTTCCCTCAAAATTAAGAAGAAACCAAGCGTTAATCATAAAAAGAAGCAACGGTTTGAAATGTTCTCTTTCTTATAACTGTAGGAAGAAGCTTTTGTGCAAAGTCAACAGTTTCGTTCGTAATGTAACAAGGGCTTTCCGTAAAAAGTACAGATATAACGAGAAGTTAAATGTTACACTGTAACGAAAGTCTACTGCAAACATAACGAGAGTCCACAATCAAAGTAAACATAGAACATAGTTGAAAGTCATCAAAATATAAAAACGATTCGTCGGATCATTTCTTATGACCTCGCTTGCAACTCTGCGAGATCAAAAGTCGGCGGAATCTCCGACAGCATGTCCGAGGCTAATTGGGTTGTGACCTCTTCAACACTGGCAGCCGCAGTTCCGACCTGTCGAGGCTGAAGAGCAAGAAGTGTTTCAAGGCAGGAGTAAGTTTCCGTTTGCGCGAAGCTTATATCCGCGTTTGGGTGCATTCCAAACATCGACGGCTCGTCGTTCAAAGGAAACGTTTTTATGTACTCAAGGTACTCCTCGTACGTCGCTGTTTCCACCAACTGGAAATCATACGAACAAGAAATTGACATGAGCGCTCGTAATATCGATCACGATGTTAAATATTTCATGCCACATATAGGATGCATTTATTCCGGAATATATGTATGTACTTGGTAATAATGTTTTTGTTCGTCGAATACGTAAACCGGCGAGAGAACGTCGGGCCGGTAGAAATCCTCGAGGATAGTTAAAACACATCGACGATCCCAGTCGTCCGTTATTCGACCGCCATAGTTGATGTGGCCGGCTGTGTATGTGAGCACCTTTCAGAGATTAATAACTTCATTTGGAAATTGTATTTAAGTTCGTAGAGAGATGATGTAAGTTCTATGATGACTATTATAATGCGCGCCGATACCAAACGTAGGCATACTCAAGGTGAATTTAGAATTACGACGTGTGCCGATGCAATATGCAAAATTGAAACGCGTGGGGATACCACACCTGGAGTTGCAACGCGTAGAAGTACAACACACGGGATAGTAACATGAAAGTTTCCACGCGTAGAAGTACAGTACATTTACAGTTTATAATTAAAATAATTACAACGCGAAAAGTTGCAGTACATGAAATGACGATGCATGGAAATGCGTAGATGCAGGAGGAACAGAATTGCAGCTTACAATGTGTAGAAATATAATTCGCGAATAACATGGTAAAATGATAGCTTCGCAAAGCATACTAAATTGCTAGATGAAGCGGTTAAACATAGAAGCGTTTACCTTAAAAGGTACGGTATCGTATTCGAGAAGAAACATGTGTAACTGCGATATACATATCGTCAAATCACCGTCGGTAAACTCGTACGGAATATTGAAACCTAAAGGACCAAACTTCCTCCGTTCGAGGAGAACCGAATGAAATAAACACAAGGAGAACACGAGCCACTTGAATTGAGTAACCTTTGGATGTCCCGATTGCATGAAGTTGATCATTTCGATCACCTGTGTCAGATACGCACGGAACATGTTTGCCTGAAAAAGAAAAGCATGATATTTTTCGTTCCACCGACGTTCAATTTCGCGCGAGTCGATTGAAAATAAAAAAAAGTTCGATGAATTCTCGACAGGATGAGTATCGATTTTCAGTTTCGTTTCAGAATGAAAGGTGAAATATTCATTTTTTAAAGCTTGCACCTTTATACCTCTCGGCGGTTCGATCGTCATTTTACTGCTGTTTTGAAGTATGCTAACGGGAAAGTCTGGCGAAGGAGCAGACGTTAACCATAAACGAAAATCGCGATGGTTTTTTGCTCGCGACAAGGACTCGACCACCGAATCCATATCTGGCATCCAACTTGGAGCTAAATGACAATTCTGTAAAAATATCGTTACAGCGTTAAAGCGAATGGCTCGTCTGTTTAACCAACCGCGGAGTTTTGATATACGAGTCTGAGTGGAACAGTTTGACAAATTTTATTTCATTCGATTACCTGAAAGAAGCACCAGTAACCGTGTTCAGAAGCGAATCTTAACATGGCTTCCGCTCTAGGTCCTTGGCCTTGTCCAAGTGATATAGCGTGTAATTTGTTGGCCATTTTCAGTCTGTCCGCGAACTTGTAGACCTCAGCCGCAGGATCCGTGCCGGTAGACAAGATGAAAACGATCGGTGTCGTAGGCGAGGACTCGTTGTAAATCGCCGATAGTTCGGTGGTCTGAGGTTCGACGAATTCTCGACCCAAATACTTGGCAAGATAAAACTGCATGGCGTTGGTCACTTTGTCGGGACGAAGACATTTTAACACCAGCATTCTTTGAAAGTCGTCCAATGTCGAGTGCCACGGTTCAGGAAGGTGTATACTTTACCGGGAAATTATGAATAAAACTTCGATTTATGATTAGGGTAAATATACTTATTAAAATCCGATAGACGAGCATTTGCGATTACATGTAACAGCTCTGTAATTCCCTTTTATATATGTATAATTCGGAGGGATGATACAGCGTATGGTAATACTACTCGCAATGAAACGAGTGGATTTGCTTCGCGTTCGAGTGAATTAAAACACATGGAATTGCAACATGCCGAATTGCAACCAGTTAAATTACAACGCTCAATATTGCATCTCACGGTGCGTTGAATTACACGTGGAACTGTGAGCCACAGAATGAATGAAATTACAAAGACTGTTAATGGAATTCATGGTAATTTTGCGCTCGATTTCCATTTTGAAAGAAAAACATGTTGCGTATGAAACGAAAATACATTCAGTTAAACCATGAATAAATAAAAAAAATTCAGTTGTGCGATGGATCGTAATCGTATTACTTTGTGCGGAACCAAAACGTTACCGCGCTTCGCTTTGTGTTGTAACTATCGCTTTACTCGCCTCAATTTTTTTATTCTCTTTGTGGCCAAAGCGAATCGATCAGGCGGTTTCGGTATTACTCACAGGTGCGCCTCTTGAGCGTCGAAGACTGCTTTAAATTGGGGCATCGTCTGTTCGAAGGAATTCACGAACTCGTTGAACTTCGGCAGATTTTCGAGGGCTTGAATTTCTTTCCAGCAACGCGGCGTGATCCAGTCGGGAGATGGATTCGGTTTCTCCTGCGAGAAGTAAACCGAAACTTTGGGCATTTGTAAAATGGGATCACTATTTGTATACGCGTTCAGCCAGTCTGAGAATCTTTGCAATGTTACCCGCAGGCTTCCTCTCTTTTCACTTTCTCATTTTATTTCAAAGCTATAGGGATGGGTTATACGAGGTCCATTGATATACGATACCTTTCATTTTTTATTAAGCGTGTTTTATTACACGAGAATTCGAAGCATGACATTTTTTCTGTTCTCTGTTTTCTGTCCTCGATACGAAGAATTTTGTCGATCTCGTTTAAATTTTAACGCGTTAATTCATTGAAAATATCGTGAACTCACTGTATAAGGTTCTGGCCCAGCCAGAAAGTGTCTCCATTCGGTAGGATCGATTAAATTCGCCTGCATCTGTATTCTGGCGCAAACGAGGAATGCAAAGTGCAATTTGTGTCGTTCGAAGAGGCTCCGGCATACGTTCGTGAACAGCGAGAAGGTGAACTTCCGATTGATATTCTCGACGCGTTCTTCGATTTCGTCTAGAAATTTAGGAGTCGATTGAGGGCTTTCCTTTAAATCGTATCTTGTAAAGTATCCGAATTTCCATTCGGTTTAACTCGAACTTGAACAATTCAAAAGTTTGCTTTGAATTCATACATGAGAGAAGTCTCGTTATACGCGTGACGTAATTTGAGCGGAAAATTGGAGCTTTGTCGGAAAAAATTCGATTAATTCGGTGGAGTTTTAATAAAATTTTCTCGGTAGAAGAGAATAGTTAGAAATGTACTGGCATTAATTTTGTTCGCGATTTCCAATCTCTCATGCGTGTATTCATTTATCAGATTTTTTCGTAATAGAATAATAGTGCTTTTAATTATTTAATTAATTTAAAAATATTCCTGAAAGCGAGAAAAAGTGTGTAATTATTAGATAATTATTCATTTCATGTATCAAAGTATCAAAGTGCAAGAGTAATATTATTATAAAACACGCTTGTGATACACTACCACCGAGAATGAAAATATTTTCAATATTTAAAATAAGGTTACAAAAATAATTAACTTACTGCTCTTCTCTGTAGCAATTACGCTGTTGTTGAAAATTTCGACGAACCATTCGAGAGAATATTGATACATGGTATCAATATATTGCAAATCGGACAAACAAAAAAACAATATCTGTCCTCGAACAGCCACCGGAATATACATTGATCGAGTTACCTCGATATCCGCTTGAGTAATTTCAGCTTCTTTCATTTTCAGCTGGATAAAAAGCGTTTAATTCAGTCGTGAAAACTGACGAACAAAGTTTCCTAATAAAGTTTAATTACTAACGAGCTGATTATAACTCTTTTGGTATACGTTTAGTTCACTTCACGGCTTTCCAACAGCTCGTGCTTGAATCGTCAAAACATAACATCAGAAAACACAGTTATATTACAAATATTACTAACATTTAAAAAGTAAAACTTTTCAGCTGCAAACTCCCCTCTTTTTTTACATTATATTTCGGAGATAATTTTAATAATAATTTACGCTGATTGTCACAATTATTTATATCAACGCTACGCGTTGAACAGTTGCGCGTTAAATTCCTACTTGTTATAATTTCATGCGTTATAATTCCACGCGTTGCAATTTCACGCGCTATGATTCCACGCATTGTACTTTGATATATAAGTAACCCTACACTTTGCAATTCACGCGTTATATCGCCACATACATAATAACAATAACTCCACTCCGTATAATAATTCCGCGTACTGGTAACTCAACCTGTTGCAATTCCACGCGGGGTAATATCTCACATAGTATCACAGCGCGTGGTAATATCTCGTATGTAGTATCGCAACGCGTCGTATTATAATGCATCCATTCATGTATTGTCCTGAATAACAATCACACATTGTATTCAGACTGGAGAAATACCTTGATTTCTTCGCTTTTAATTTTGGACGCCTCTAAAGTCAGAATCAGATCTATATCGTCGACAGCAGAGCCTTCCGACACCGATAGTCTGTAGAGAATTCTATCCTCTATATCCTTCAGTTCCCTTCTCATTTCAGCGTTCGACACAATCAAAGCGTTTCTGGATTGCTCCAGGTCAGGACGTTCTTGAATGACGACAAGGGAGAGAACTTGATCTTCTAAGCCACTTTAGCGAATAAAAGGAGGCAAGCAGTTTTAATCCAAAATTCCTTCCTTGTTTTGAAATACAAGAAGCTAGAAATTCAACACTTTCTAGCGGGCAATACTACATTATTTGATTCAACGAAGAGTCTCTAGTGAGAAATATTTATGAAAGCACTATTACAGAATTTCAACTTTCAGCCTAACATGTCGCTACTGTATAATTCTTTTGCATGTAACAATTATTTGTATCAATGCATCTTATTGGAAACTTACGTAGTAGTAAGAGCAAAGTTCACCAGTAGTATTTTCACAGTTATATCCGGCGTGTAATGAGGATTCGAAAGTCTGGTAGTCAGAAAAAGACGAAAGTCTGGATGGTAAGGAACGATGTTTTCGCCGATTTTGATGCACCACTGACCACCGTGCTCGAACAATGATCGCAGAAGAATAGGGTCTAATCCCGCTTCTAACTCGAGACCGACATTCTCTATGAGGCATGCTCTTCCGAATCGTACGCACGATTCCAGTACGCGAAGGATATCTTTGTCCGACATTTTCGCTATGGATATACCGCTTTCCTTGTGCTGTTTTCATTGCGTTCAAATATAATAAAATTCATTTAATTTCTTATTACTTCAATTCGCTTCGGATTGCGTCGTAAGATCTCTCTAAATATGGTAGCCAATTTGTCGTTCGTATAAAAAAATTTTCTATCGTAAAACAGTAGAGGACTTGGAGGATCAGTCGGAGAATCGACGTCGTATAAACATAACGCGTCTTTTACTCTAACCATAGAACGTATCCATTTGTTCGCCTGAGCCTGAGGGTCGATAAAAAGTGGCCAGCGATGCGAATGCATCGCTAATACCGCATTCTCCACGGACAGCATGTCTCTGGGTAATCCCTCGATTTGCCATCTTCTTATTTCCACCTGGTCCCCCAGGGTCGATACAGGATCGCTGCCTGGCGTGTGAGGCACTTCTTTCAACAAGTCTTGCCAAGACGTTAACAGGGTTTCACGGTACTTGTCCGTGAAGGGTGTCAAATACGCTATAGCTCCTGTCGATCAAAAGATTCCCAATATATTATTTCCGACAACATCGTGCAATTCACGAAAGCACCCGGCAGACTGACGTTAACAAAATTTGCTATCAAAGAACGCTTTTGGAAATAATATAGCGTTTACCGGAAGCCAGCAGTATATCACCAACGGCGTTATGCAAAGAGGTATTTAATTCAGCCACGGTGGCGATCCAACGAATCTGTTCACCAGCCAGACCGTCGATCAGTCTCACGGCTCTCCCCATTCTATCCTCGCAAAGCTGCTTTTGCCTCTCAAGTTCTGCCTTTTTTTCTTCCTCTTCTTGTAAAAGATTTCGTAACTTCTCGATGCCTTGTTCCACTTCTTGCAGCCTTTGTATCGCGGCTAGTAAAGTTCTTTCCGTCTCCGCGAGCGCCTCTTCGGCTTGGGCCAGCGCCTCCATCTTCGGTTTTACTTTTTCCATCACGAAGTAGTAGTTGTACATCGCGTGCACCCAGAGGCAGAACGAGTAGCAAGCTTTCGAGACGTACTCGATCTGAAACAGAAATACCAAATTGATCTACGATCTATGTTCTATAATTACATTCTGCTTCGCGTTATATTTTCGTTCGTTGTATTGCCATGATCACGTATTACATTACTTTACTTTGATAATATGTTAAGAATTCACTATCAAGCGCGATAATATGTTATTAGTATAATATCACATGTCATATATCATAGCAATATACCGAGAATATAAAATGTGGCGATACGGTAACTTAACTTTTCCTACGATGTTATTAATAGCCTTATACGAACATTAAACTATAATATTACAGATTTTTTGTGACGTGTTATCGCGTTTATTCACGGGAGATTTTTTGCCGGGCACATGATTGATAGGTAAATGAATTTATGCACAACGCCGTCTGAATGCACAATTACGCTCAGCTATGGCACTTCTTGCGTGTGAGCGACGTTAAAATAGCTCATTAATCATCTTTTCGAAATTCACTCTTTTAAATAAAAACATTGTTCGTTGGCGTATAACGTTCGTCGACTAAATCGGATTTTATTGCGTTTAACGTTAATATATTTTATTCCTCCCAGAAGTTCAAAAGTTTAACAGGCAACTTTAAAAGTTACAACGATTCGAAGTTCTTGTCAAACTCGTACCCGTTTACAAGGTACAAGGAAATTATTAACTTTACGTTGCTAACGTATACGTACCTTTGACGGGTGGAAGTCAGGGTTTTCGATATAAACCTTCAGTTTATTAATTATCTCCTCCGTCAGGTTTTCTTTATCGTAATTTTCCATTGTGTACAAAAAGTGGCCTGGATCCGCTAACAGTTGGCTGCCAGGCGTCCAGTAATCTAGCTTTGGTTCCGAAACGCCAAATCTTCCCTGGTCTGCAACCTATGCAAAATGAGACGTAATAACATTTGGAGTAGCGTGCAAAATTCACTGAAAATGATCAAAGACACGAATATTCAAAATCCCTTGTGTAATTCACGAATTTCCGCATACGGATAACATATTACAAAGATGGAGCCGTATAAATTGTATAAATACCTACGTTTTATTGTAGGAACCGATTGTGATGAAATAATTTAATGGACGATCTCCAGAATTACCCTGCTTTATTTAATGTTTAATTCGGTTGTAACGGATTCATTGAATTTTCACTTTCGGGATAAAACAGTACGATGTTATGCATGCAGTGAAAATTATTAAATTAGCATGAGCGAATATTATTGTAGCATCTTGTTAAAGGGCGAAATTCAAAGTTTGCACAATATCCAACACTCCGGTTAATTAACGATACATTACAGTATCATGAAACTTCGGTTATCAGCATTTTCGAGTACTTTTTTCGCTAACCTTGATTGGTTTCACGTTATTTATGATACAAATAGCTTCGATAACCAGAAGTACGCCGACCGGTGGTCTTTTCATCGCCTTCACCTCAGTAATGTCGTTTCTGTTCAGAGACTTTAAGCTCTTTTCAGCGGCAATCAACATGGGACGTGCTTCGCCTGCAATGAAAAATTAACTTTGTTACTTTCACGTCGAGTACTTGGTAAACACTTTAGCAAATTTAGATTGACAGAAGATTTATTGGAAGACGCACAAAGTAGAATTTTTTTAATCGAAGATCAATTCAAGGGAATAATTATTTCGCTCGCAATTAGTAGAAAAATAACGTACTTAAATCAGCCTCTGCCTCGTCCCTGATCATTTGATTTTCCGCCTTCAGTTTTGCCGCTATAGCTTCTTGCTGTTTCGCTTCCGACCTCGTTCTTTCTGCCTCGATCTATACAAAAGTTAATCGGATTTTTAACCGGTATATTTGAAAGAAATATAAGTGGCGCGTGAAAAGAATATCACTATACAAGCTAAATTGAATAAGTTCGTTTCGCAGTTTCATAACTTTCATCGATACGAACTTATATCGGAGTGCGTACAATTTTTTGTATCTTTTATCGAAACTTGACGCACTAGCAATTTATTTTAACGATTTCAAGAAGTCTCATCTTAATGAAACTTTATAGAGTGATTTTAATGGGTATTGTTATTTTATAGTTTATTTACTGACGGTATCGTGGGTGATTCTTTCAATCATTCTGGCCGTGGCTGCAGCTGCTCTTTCCAGTTGCGGTTTCATGTTAGCCAACATTTCTTGCATCTTTTTTACTTCCACCTCCGCGCTCGCCAACTTTTCCAAACCTATATAATAATTGTCGTAACATCAAAATCACAATTTTAATTAAATTCTCTGTTGCATGATTTTGTTAGAAAGAAATACACTACTCTGAAAAGCAATAACGGTTTTTAAAAAATGACCACGATACGCTGGACGATAATGTTATTGTTCACCAAATTAATTGAATTTTTAGATGTACCCATACTATGCAGCATGTGAATTCATGTTTCAGATAGTAACGAAATGTAATTGCAATCACAGAAAATAAGAAATGAAGCGAAAAATTGTTTGCACACAAAAAAATTAAATACGTAAATTGTATAGAATGTTTTGATTAGTATTATGCAAGTGAAAATTTGTAAAAAATGAAAATGAATGAATGCAAATGAATGAAAAACATGAAAATGAGTATATTGTATGAATATTCAGTTATTTACATATAACACCCGTACACGCAGGTCGACGCGCGGCCGCCGTATATAGTCGGCACCCGTAATGAAAGGGTTAAAGGCATAGCAGGAATTATTGAAGGCAATGGGAAACCAAAAGAGAATTGCATAGAGATTGAATTACTTTCGTATTGGGGCGATTAAAAATCAAAGGATTTTTCGGTGATAAAAATTTCGTCAATTTAAACGAGGTATAAAAAGCTAGTACTTAAAAGATACTTCTACTTATGTAATTTTCGTTGCAATCTTATGAACAAATTTTTGTAGATACAGCGTCTTTCACTGTAACCGGAAATATAACTTGTTATATTTGACACTTGAGTAAAGAATAATTTATAAATATCGTGATATTCGATATCTGAAAATAGAAGATATAAATGTTCCGTTGGGTTTGTCATTGATCGACCAACAATTTCCGTCTATTTTAAATATTCGTATGGTTTTGGTGGATGCCTCTGTTCTCGGTTTTGGACCGATATTTACGACTCGAACTGGCAAGAAAATCGATAGTCGGTGGTTGTCACGTATCACGAGCTCCTGTCAGACGAGCTGTGCTTAATTTATCGTCTGCAAAATTACTAGATCGGATCCTTTAACCTTTGACCCGTGGGACCGTCACGTTTTCACCGATTAGTCGTCACCTCATCTGGTTTTCATCCATTTTACGTAGACGGATAAAAAAAGTACGTGAATTTCCATCGCTGGGAAATTCGGAAAGATTCGTTTTAAAATGAAAATCGTGAACCCGTATCTCGGTTCTTTTTTTAACTTTGAAATATTACCGCGATTAACCCTCGCGTTCCGAACTTCTCCGTCTAGGGGTTATTGCTGAATTAAACGCTGCTTTATTTCGTAATTAAATACAAGAGAATAATCGATCCTGGATATTTAATTAAATACCGGAATACTTTTAAGAAAGGATATATGAAAATTAACGAGCAAATATTATATATGAATTACTACTCCAAAATTATCGACATTTAGGTGTTTGCTCGAGGCTATCCTTTTCTCTCAAATATTGTTTCAGTTAACATGCTCAGAGTTTTAACTTGAAAATGTATTTAAACGTGAAGATTCATCATGTCGTGTTTGTTCGCTTTTTAATTCTATAACAATTTGTTTACTTCATTGCAAACCTGTAGACAGACGTTGTTCCGCTGCTCGCAACTCGGTTTTCTTTTTTCTCAGAAGACCTCCGTAGTTAGAAAGTAGCTCTAAATACGATGTGGGCGTAACGTAATTGTGACGATTCAATTCCTGTAGAATAATCATATTTTGATTGCGAAAAGCGACACGTGTAGAAAAAACAGATAACAAAAAGAGAATAGATCAGAAATTATACCTTATCATGGCTAAAGATGTATTTAGATTTTATAAACGCATCGATCATTTTGTTGTTACTGACGCACTCGTTGCGTTTTATTAATTTTTTCATAACATATTCATGACACCGTGTTCTCATTCTCATTTCACCGTGTATAATGTACTATTACTATGTTAACGCAATTACACCGGTAATTTCGTTTTGCTTTTACGTGTCATTTGCGAAACAGCCAATTTTCCACATATGACCGCAGACTGTGGTCAAATTTCCATGTTTTTACGACAGAGATAACACGGAACTGGGTAATATGACATAGCTATAATGTGTATTAACAGAACGATAATGTAATGCGTGCGAGTACAATGCGTAATAACGCAACGCGTGATACCGCGAAGTGGAAGTTCGAGTAACAGAAGTCGTTCAATAGACAATATGTAGCGCGGTGATGCGATTTAAAGCGTAACGATATAACGACACTCGACCATTGTTATCTTCCACTGTTAGTTATCGATTTTCTGTAATTGGTATTACCGAAATAATTGATTCAATACAATATACGCACCAGTAGCACCGGACATGTTAACACTTATGTCCTTTGTATAAAGCAAACTTTTGGTATTTTACGTGAAAAGGTGTTAGAATAAGAAAATAAATAATTAAGGAATGTATTTTTACTTTCAGATAAAGATCACTCGCTTCGATGACGCTTGACTGCATGTATTGGCATAATTTCACGATGGATCTTAGTATGCTTTCGTTGATCGATTCGTCTTTGATGTCGGAGAGAAACCGCATCGCGACACTCTGTAAATAATGAGCGACATTTGTACTTGCGCAGACATTTCTTGGAATCTAGAAACTGCTCCTTCTTGAGACTTTGCAGAAATTGTTCGTGATAAGGTCGACAGCTATTTGCGTAGTAAAATTTTTAAACTGAACCTTGCTTTTCGTAAAAAAGAATTAGATGAAAAATAACGGTGTAAAAAATTGCAACGTCAAAGTCAGCTCCCCGTGAAATTGGATGTCAGCGTTTTAGCACGTTACGCTAAAAGGAAATTTAATACTGTAATTACTACGTTAATTGGTGGGGCAAAAAATCGAGCAGTCTAATCCGCCAATCATAGCACAATTTTGCAATTTATTGTTTGCAAGTCTGTAAAATTTTTAGCTTATTAATGTAAACAGAATGACCACTCAGTCTGTTCACATTTTCAGTCCTCCATAGCTTTACATTTTTAAATTTGTCAATTTTCGAGTTTTTACATTGTCAAACTTTTTGAATTCACAAGTTTCCAAATTTTTAATTGTTTGTAAATAAGTTATATACGCACACAACAACACAGTATTATTACAAACCTGTAAAGCTGCTTCAGGCCACGGACAAAACCAGTCAATCGTACAACAATTTACCAACGCTGGAAATTGCCTGATACGTGCTCGAAAAACCTCTCCAATCGGGCTGTGTGGTTATGAAATAAAAATTAAAAGGATCGAATAAAATGCTAATATTTAAGTACGTTTTAAATAATATACTTCACACGAATGTCGTATTTAAATCAGTTTTCAAACGTCATAAAACGAGTCATGTTGTCAGAGTCCATATTTTAGTCCATATTTTTTAATACTAGATATTTTTTCGAGGGCAAATATCATTTGCAAATATCGTTTGCAAATATCATTGCTACGTCGTTAGCCGTCATTGTTATTCGTAGAGCTTTCATTAGATACGAATCAATGAGGATTGCAAGGTGAATACGAAAATACCTCATCGTAATGACAACATGCAGATTGTTGCGAACGGTCTTTACATAGGCGGAGAAAAGGTTGCTTCTATTGATCTGCAGACCCGCTTCCTGCACTTGACCACGCATCGAATGAAATATCTTTTCCATCTCATCAACGTGGTATATGTTCGGTACATCGCCGTTATTCAAGACGCTGTTTAAATCCTCCAACATAGAGTCGTCTTTTATCTACGCAAACAACAGTTTAGAAGCATGTTATTCTTGAATATACCATTTTCGTTATAGCTCTGTCTGCGATACAGTAAAATTACATCATACTGTCACGCATTAGCGTGCAGATGCATATCTCTTGCCAGAGAGCTAGTAAAAAAGTGTGAGCACCATGTAAAGAATCAATATTTGAAACTAAAAACATTTACTTGAAATAATCTGAGAGTATACAAATTTTTGAAAATTAATGATCTTTTACCTACTACCCTTTCTGATTACCACCGATTCGCACCGCTTTGCGAGTGTAAAAGGATATTAATCCCGAAGGGGATTCTCTTTCAGAGATAAATGTTCATATGTTAAACGATTCACTCTGTAGACGTAAAGGAAACACATAGTGTGTTTAATGTGCGATATTATGACGAGTACCTGCGTGTCCGAAAAGAGGAACACCATTAGGTGACCTTGTACACCAGCTTTCATCATCGCATGTTTGATGTCATCGCGCCAGTCGTTGTTGGTGTACGCGCCGCTGAGTTCTATTTGGAAACAAGTGTAGTCTTGTATGTGCGACGCTAGCCGTGTCAAACTTTGTCTTCCTAAAAGTCAAATATCAATTTTATGTTTCCATTTGCATCTCCGCTAGAAAATTCAGCTCGCGATGCACTCGTTATCCGAGTAATTTTACCTGAACCACCCATTCCTAAGAGAAGAGCGTTTCCTCTCGGTTGTCGCAAGATTCGATTGATCCTGCACACGTGATTTATCGCGTCTTGAAAGAGAACCAATTTCATAGGGGATGTTGTGGTAGAGTTGTAATCCTCCAAGAATTCGTTCAATGTTTCTTCTATCTAAATAAATGAACGTTCGAACGAAGGTTGTAAAGAAGAATCGTACCCATTATGTATTTAATGTAAGTTGTCTCATTGTAACCGAGTCGTTTTGTTCACTTTCATCGAACTACGGCGTTTACCTTTCCAATATTGGTTATTTGCTCGTATTCTTTGCTCGTTCCACTAAAGTCGCCATAAAACAACATCGTACTACCAACAACAGTTTCGGGATCGCATTCATAGTGTTCTTCCAATGTTTTTTTTAAAAGGTTGTCGAACCACGTTCTATCAATATCGTTGATCAAACGATCGCAGAATACTCTTAAATTTTCGTGGTACCACAGTCGCAACAGGGTTTCAGATATCTGGAAACGAACAATTTTTTCAAATTAAATAACATTTCGCGGTTTTTATTTGCTGACTCTGGTGTTCCGATTTTAATGGAAACTTTACCAACCTCGATTTTCGCAGGGTTCATCATCAGCATCCCTTGAAACACCTTGCTGAGATCGCGTAGATTGAAAGTATAGTGCGACTTGTGCGGAGTTGGTAATAATTCCTTGCAAATCGTGCTGTACACGTTCAACGTTGTCCCCAAAAAAGTCTCCAACATGTTTCCGAACGGCGTTTTGGACAACCAGGAATTCAAAATCGTACCGAAGATGTGCCTCTGTAAAATGCAACGCAAGAGCAAATTAATTTTTGAAAATATAACGTCTCCAATTTCTGTCAATTTTTGACAATGTATTTCTAATATTTGAAGCACATGCTGTACGATAAATTTGTTATGAAATAACATATTGTCGAAGCGTAACAAGTCTACTGTAAAGAACAATACACACGAAAATTGTTTTGTGGTTTTGTTATTTTATATGTACATAAGAGAAAGTCAACATTTGGTTAAACGATTAAAAATACATTTAAAAACGTTCGAAATGTCTACCAGGTTTATCTACGCGCGTAGAATGTTCGAGATTAAAGCGAAACCGCCCTCGAATTGACCTTGTCAGATCTGTGTTTTAAACACACAGGTAGAGGGCCGGAAAAAAGGTTCACTGCGGTTAGGGGGTGTACACCGTGTAGTTATGGTCGCTCGTTATTGGTCAAACAGGTGATTAAGATAAGTTATGGGTCGAATGAGTACGATTTACGAGGGTTAATTGCAGCGAACACCGGGGAGAAGGACAAACAGAGGCATAGAGGGAGACCATAGTTGATCTTTTTCATGAGATCCAATTATTTCATGTGGGCGTGGATCAACGATTCCATGGAATAAAACTGGACCAACGTATACAAAAATACGTTCGTGACCCGTTGGAATTTGCCGGGCATTTTCTTTCACACGTTCACTGGCACAGTAGAAATAACCGTGTCTGGTCAGGCGCATTATTTATTTACTTTTCTACTGCTGAATACAGGTACAATTATTTTATGAAGTCTATTCGTAGAATTATTTTATGAAGTCTATCCGTAGAATTATTTTATGAAGTCTATCGGTAGAATTACTTTATAAAATCTGTATTATAAAATTTAAATTGCTATTTTAAGTTGTAATGATTTTATTACAAATTTAGAGGTTCTCAGAATGTTTCTGCTTTCATTCGTCTTTAAAATATCGATGAAATTTTTCGTGAACCTGAACGCGTTTAAAGAACTTTTTTATATCCTTCTCAAATTGGTAACAAGTTGAAACCTGAGACAAACAATAAAATGAGTTATGTTCTTTAGTTTGAATCGTATTTCAGATGTCGAAGATCTCTAGGGACCCGTAACGACCTCCAAAATAAAATATCGAATCTCATTACTTGGCAACTTGGTGTCACTGACGAATGCTACGCATAATGCATCGCTTTTTAGCGTTTTAATTAACGTACGTTCGCGAACTTTAACGCGCATACAGCGAACTTTAATTTAATTAATAAAATCCGGCGAGTTTTGTTTCGTCATATTCATAAATGTAGCAGGTACGAGATGTTTAACAGGTATAATTATAAACACGTTGACACAGCGAGACGCTGAAAACACCAGAAATCAAATGAAACATTTTTCTAACGAAGTTTTGACACCGTTCAGACAAGACAGAGATAAATTGTCGAGCTCCCTCTTTCCGGCCTTAATTGTTTCCTGTTTCCTAATTGTAATTAACGACTTCCCGATATAGCTACCGGCCGATCAATGAATACGTTTCAAGAATTACCTTGGCATCGTCTTCCATTTCCGGGAATGCGATAAAATGAAAATGTCGTAGTAATCTGGCAGTGAGCGGATTTCTGCCGCCACCAGGTGGTCCCATCGCTCCGACGAAATTTACATCTTCGATTCGTCTGAACGACCCAATCTCCTTCCGATCGTACCAACCTGAAATATTTATTTTCCACTTACATCAATCACGCTATCCACAGACTCGTGGGAGAGTTTCCGAATTAAATTAACGCGTTTGCAACGACAACGGACATTCGTTGCGAAACTAGACACTTCGATCAATAAGAGCTATCCAAAATAATATTTCCTCTCGTTATTCGGATCCAGCGAAAATACGTGACTATTTATATTTATTTATCGCGTACTATGTTAACGCGCGTTGCGCCGTTATGCGTTGTATTTGTACACGTTGTAATGCAAGGTACAAGCTTCTGTAGAATTGTAATTACAAAATAATACAATTACGTTGCGGATAATTATATTGCATCGCAATGCCTAGTTCACGTCTCTCATTCGGTTAAATTGGTATTTCATTTAAGGCTTTCCCACTCCCACTGAACCTGCTGAGCGTTCCTTTGACGGCGACGGATCTGTTGAAAACGTGAAGACATAACGAGAATCTGCTGTATAGCAGCCATTATGTCATCCCGCTCCAATAGTTCATTCTACTACTGTATTAGCAAGGTTCCCATGAATTTGAAACTCGGATCCATAACTCTCGTGACATTCAAACTGATAAATACATTCCAGCCTTACGAGAATTGACGTTGTAGTCGCTAACAAATTAGTCGCAAGTGTTATTTATCAAATATACTTCATATCTATCGTTACTCTATATCTATCGAATATCTATCGATATTTGAAATGTGCACCTTCAAAGTCCATAAACTGACGAATCAATTCGATGGGAGGTTGAGCGCCGTACGTATCGAGGGCAGGCATGTTCAAATCATCGATAAAAAAAACTTGCTTCCTCAACAGCGGTGGCCCGTAAACGTCCCTGCGTCTCTTAGTTAGCTTCTCGTCGATCAAGTCCTTTTTTCCGATTGGAAGAAAAACCATTTGAGCGCTGTGAAAACGTTTCGACTTTCTTTTAACGGTGCAACGACGTACTTGTGTCTGATTGGCGGTGGTTCTAGCCGAAAAAGTGATGAAATCGCAGATAAATTTTTTCGGCATGTTTCTCGTCAACTTTGCGCTCACGGTGAGAGTCTTTCCGCTTCCGGTTGGACCGACGCACAGCGAGTTCGAATTGTTGATCAACAAATATCCAACTAAAGTTGCGCTTCTGACACTGTCCATTGTTGGCACTTCGATATCTGTCACGATTTTTTAGTTTTTTTTTGTAACGTGACATTTACAACGTGATATTTACAAAGTAAGTTATTTGAATGAAAAGAAATATCGATTATCGAGCGCAAATAGTCTATTAAAGCTGCGTTTGCGTGAACCGTAAAAATACGAGAAAAAGTTATTGAATTTCATTTTAACAAGTAAAAACGAAAATTGAAAATTTTATTTTATCCTTTGATCATTCGGTGTACCAGCGAATTTCATTTCGGGTGTAATAGTGATCGATGGAATGTCGTCCAGCCATTTGTACCATCTCGGTGGTATCGGTTCCGGAGTGTCGATTATATCGGTGAAACCACCATCGTGGAGCCTGTATTGAAACGGACATGATATCTTCCTTGGTGAATTAAATTAAGATTTACAAAGATTTGCTACCTGTAATCATATACCAAACCATCCTCGGGAAACGGTAACGAGTGTTGGTGGTTTCTTTGCGCTTCTCTGATCCATTCGCTAAACATACGACGACTGTTGTAATCGCTACTCGCCCCGATACTCCAAACTGTGGCGAAAGCGGCCCACGGTGAAAGCAAGTCGGCTAGAAAAGTTACAACCATCTTCTTAAAATTAATCAAAAAGAATAATATCAATATATCTTTCTGAACAAAGTGATCTTTTAAAAACTTAAACGATTTATGAGGTTTCTATTAAAATAATTGGCAACAATTTGTCCAAAGAAAATAATCTGTTACGCCTCTTTATTGTTCTTTATTCTTAAGATGTTTCAGATACGAAGCTTTTTATATTTTGGTCGTGTACTGGAACCCTAACTCCCGTTTCGAGGTATGAATTATGGAACGACGCTACACGGTCCCTTTTCATTTCATGCAAATATGCGAGACGCTTCGTTTTATTGCGATGAATGGAACGCGAAGGTGAACGATTGACTTACAAGTAGTAGAGATAATTCGCGTCGAAGTTAGTAGTATAATCTTCGTATAACGCGACACCTCGCTAAGCGCGTTACGAATTTCATTCGTTTTTAATTTGTACTAACACGTGTTTGAAGATATAAAGGTTTGTGAAAATATCTCATTTACCGCTTTCCAGCAATGTTCTCCTAATGCTGCATTTCCGCGTTTCATGAAATTAGTATATGAATAATATTAAAATTGTATATCCTTACGAATTAATTGTTGAAAAGGAGCACTGGGCGGAGGTCTCCCGTCTCGACCAGCCATCGGACCAATTCGGAAGTTCATTAGATTTATATAAGACTTCGCCATTCCCAAGTCGACGGTGCTTACAATTTCTTGCAAACTAGCGCGTAAAACTTCCAAACTCGGCAGTAGATAATGCCCTGTTAGCCGGGCTATTTCTTCAACGTGATCATTCATGTTCTGAAATTGCACATATCTCTGTACTTAATCCCCTATAATTTTAACATGGGAGAAATTTTAGTAATATCCAGAAACTATTCCTGATTCCTTCTTAATATACATCGGACTTTAATATCAGTTAGCGAATTAATTTATTTTCTGCCTTGAGAAGAGTTATAGAGGTTATAATTGCTTTGCATTAGTTAACGTTGAGTTAAAAATATTTGGTATTTACCTTAGGCAAGGATTTCAACCAGCAATCGATGATGGGTTCGAGACCTAGGCCTTCTGGTTCTAAATACACCATTCCGCACCTGAGAGGAAAAAGGCCGAACTTTCATAATTCTTAATGAACAAAATTGATAAAGTTTGAAGTTTTCGAAATTTAGAATTCGAGCACGTTAAACTTAGTTCTTTTGAACGAAAAGTTATCGGTGCAGGGAAGTCAAACGCGATTTACATTCCTTTTTTCAGGTTTGAAAGATTCATTCCGTATCATCCTAGTCATTTATTATGTTTGACGTGTATCTTGGGTCGTATTCCTTTGCTATATTACGGTTTCCTTTCACTTTTTTATTTATAGTACCGTGATTAATGTCCTGACGCGAATCGATTACATGTACTATATTCGAATAACAACTTTCCTGTCTTTTCAGACACGATAAGGGATCGTAAAACTTAATTGAAGTACAATATCAATCATATTTAAAATTACGTTACACGATCTTACATTTTCAACTCATAATTTTAATCTTATATAATTTTCATTTGATCCTGTAAGAACGAAGTAGCAAGATAAAGGGATTAAATTTCTAATTACCTCGAAACAGTAGCTGGCGAAGCCACCCTCAGGTCGGCTACCTCGAACATCATTGTCATCGTAGGCAAAATTTTCATTATTTCACCAGATGACAGACAAAGTTTCTTATTATCGTCCAACACCGTGTTCATGTTCTCGATCCATAAAGCATCGACCGGCCCGTCGAATACGTACCATCTTTTATTGTGATCGTCTGCTGCTATTCCGGCTCTGAGCAACGTCGAAAATATACCATCCGTCCTGGGATAAAGTACTTTTAATAGCTCATACATAATTCACACATATTGATCATTTAATTAACCATTCGATATTGACAACTTGATAATCCCAACATACATTTACCATTTGGTTAATGGAGATGTAATTAATTGGTTCAATTTCAACGAATACGAAATTTTTTTTTATAGTAGACTCTTGTAATGCTGCGCGTCGTATAGGCACACGTACTTCTATACGTTATAGTGTTATGCTCTGTACGCGTTGTATTTTTACGCGTTGTTTTTCTATGCACCATATTACTACGAGATATTATCTTGCGTCGTATAGCCACGCGTGGTATCGTCACGCGCCATATTCTCACGCATCGTATCGGCATGCGTTGTATTTCTATTCATCGTTTCGCGTCGTATTATCACGTGCCATACTGCTACGCGTTGTATTTCCGCAAATTGTATAGCCCGGCGTCGCATTTCCGTGTTTTGAATGTTTACACCTTCGCATATTGGTATAGATCATATCGCGATGCGTTGCATGAAACGTTATATCAATTAAATTCTATCCCAATGTAATTAGCACTCAATGTGTCTGTACCACGAAACAGACAAAGCCGTAGAACAGTGCGGTCAAATATCTCTGGTTTAGAAATTGAAGTCGTAATTGTACTTACCATTCGCGCGTGTTCAGGTCATATTCACCGTACAATTGACCCATCGTGATTGATTTCGGATTCAGTACGTAGGTGAGCACCCGCGTAAATGGTTTACCGCTGGGTTGCAATTGACCCCTCAATCTGGTACACGCTTCTTGCAGTACTTCGTAACACTGTATATTAATAAATGAACATTTTAAAAGGATTCTTCAGATCCCTTTGACGCCTCGCAATTCGATCGAGGTCAAAGGACTTATCAAATCTCCGAATGAGACTCGTTCAAATTAAAGTTGTCTCTCAAGCGCGCAAATTAAAGTACTTTATCGACGCGGACTTTCACGTTCTCATCAGTTTCTTCAAAATAAGCGAAAGGCATTGCAGTTCACTACTGCTCATGAATATAAAACTCTGTTATGAATACAAGAGCTGCATGCAAAGTAATTTCAATACGCTGCTTTTTCTTATGTACCGTTGTCGCGTGCAACCCGTCCGCTGTTCAAATCCTGTACGAAACTCGACGCGACGGCTCGATATTAAAAGCAAACAATCGCGTTGCATGTAACAGATTAAAGAAAAGAATGAAAATATTGTTTTCGAAGCAAACACGTTCACACTGTAACGGTCTGATCGAATATACTAGTTTCTAGTTTCTACAATCCTATTGTGTTCGCAGCTTGTTTGCATTTTAAAAACACGACGTAGAAAAATGTTAATCTAATCACAGAATTCGCTCTAATCGAATCACCGACTGAATTGCTTTTACATTTATCTGGTTAACTAACGATAGACTTATCGGTCATCGAAAATTAATAATTGACATATAATATCGTTTATTCATTTCGTCAGTTAGTTTGTACTTTATTGTCAAATGCGTATAAGGATTCTGGCAAATCAAGAACAGTTTATCGTTTCGCAAGCTTCGCTCTTCCATTTAATTAGTTTCGAAGCCAGAGATAGACTTCGATGACAGAAGAAGAAAAATAGAAAACCTTTAAAAATTTGGAAGAAGGATGCTAATCGTTTGGCTTCTTAACGGGTTCATTAGATTTCCAAATGTCCAAATTATGGAATCTCCTATACGTTTCGAGATAGGTCACTCGACACGCAATGATTCAGCAACGAAGATTAGAAACGTTTGTTTCAGGCTAGGACGTTCGAAAGAATTTCATTAAACTATTCGACTTTGAGCGTTTAACTCTTTATCACTAGTAAAAACGAACCAGCTTAACAAAGTTCATTAAATTGGATGAAAGAAATTACAGATAATTAGCATGAAATAATTGAACGTTCTATGTATAGTGCACTGCTTTTATCTACTTTAATTCGAAAAAATTGATACAAAAGACAATCTCTCTAATTGTATAACGTTACATTCTCGCAATCTGCCGAGATAGAAAGAAACGCCATAGCATTGGATTAAAAGTCCTTTGTTCCGATTCTGCATTTTTCCGTTTCATCTAAAATCTGACATTGTTTTTCTCAATTTTTCTGACTGTTCGTTGCTTTTGAATTCGTACGAAATACGATGTACATATATCATAAAATTTCCACGAAAATAAATTCATTAGTAAACATTTCGCGAATTTTTCATTATAAAACATTTTTCGGATTAATGTTAGCGTTGTTGCGGTCTTTCTGTGATTGTAATTTCATATTTTTAAAAGCTACTGTCGAGGAAAAACATTGTTATTAACATATTGGTTTCTGCTCGTGATCATTGATACGTTTGTTTCTGCCAGACAGTTTATTATTTTCGTAGAAGTATAAAAAATGATAGATATAAGGTATAGTATGAGGCGCCTAAAATGAATGAAAGCGACGATCAGCTTCGAGAAAGCTTTCAAAGCGCATGCGAAGGAAAGTCGGCGGGTGGCAAACCCGTCGAAATCGTGGATCCCGATCTCAGTTTACCCGACGTCGTTTCTCGTCACGCGACGTTTCGATTTTCTTCTCCGCAGTATAGTTTGAAATTTCCCTCCGTGAAAATCGACAAAAATTCGTACGCTCCTCGGGTCGGTAACGATCTAAAAAGAAATCTGCATCGTCGATGAAAAATTAAAAAGGAAATTTCCACCGCGTAAAAGTTTTTTCGCGTAAAGTTTAATGTCATCGTCCGAAGAAATCATTGTGATCGATCGGTGATAAAAATATAAAAATAATTCGTAAATCTTTATCCGTCAAAGTAAACAAAATTATTTCATCGCGTGGATATTATCGAGCGATCTAAACGATCATCGAAAGATTCGATCAATGACTCATTCGATTAGTCATTGTTCGATGATAAAATAAATTTTATCGAATGAAATAAAATTAATTTTCCGCGCGTTGAAATAAGGAATTTGATTGGTGATAAAAATACGAATACATAGATTGGTTGTGGATATTTTGTCCGGTTATTGGAATAAAAATTGATCATCGTTAGAGATTAGCGAAAGCACTAATAAAATTGATGGAATCGTCGCTTCAGATGAAAGCGTAAATGAAATAGTTTATCTCATTTGTGAACGTGAACGATCAATGTAAATAAATATAAATACAATAAAATTTTAACCTTTTAAAATGTTCCGCTTTAACGGAAGCAAGAATATTTATTCCGTGTGCGTATCGAGATAGTTTACCACCATTTCAAACATTAATTACCGACATTATTCCACGTTCAGAAGAACCTTTTACCGACGAACAAAAGAGGAATCGTTTGTTTCGGCATTACCGAGCGACACTAGTGCAATTTGCGGAACAGCTTCTGCTCGTGAAAGTAAACATCTATTATTTCCGTTATAATCGATGAATGTATCTATTGTAAACTGTCAGTGTTTAAACTATTGAATAATCATTGATACGGTAAATAGCTGCCTAGCTAATGTCACTGTTTGATGACGTTGAATCATTATAGCCTAAAACTTCCGACGACGAGTTCCAATAAACAGATTTAATAATTTTCCGTTGAAGAAACAATAAAAATGTTTATCGTTCACATAGACGTTAACGTGTTCTCCGAATAGAAGTTTCGAACGTTGCGTAGTAAACTTCCTTACTTATCGTTTCTGTGTTACGATAAAACGTGAAAGATAATTAATAAACCTCCTCGGATGCAAGAATGCAAAGAACAATATATTTCTCGCGTAAGTAAGACATCAATTTAATCAGAAATTATTACTACGCGATAAGAAAAAGAAAGAAAGGGAGATACCCATAAATCCCTGTTATTTCCGTAAAGATGTTCGTGAAAGGTCTGTATTACGATAATAAAGATAAACGATAAGCTACCGTCATTAAATAATATAAAGACCTTAATTCGTGACAGCGATAAATAAATAAAATAGGAAGATCTACGATCGAGTTATTGAACTCGTAATGTTTTTGGAGATTACCAAAATTCTCGACCTTATTTCCGTCTTCCCCGGATGTAGACTTACAAAACCAGAACAGTGGATGTCCAAGGCCGTTCGTGGTCGTTGATTCGAAACACGCGGTAAATCGTGTTCGACTTCCGTTCGACGATCCTCGAAATGGAAAGATACAAATTTATGGACAGAAATGGTTGCAGAAGACCTTAGATCCATAATTTGAAAATTTGATATTTGTCTCGCTGTTCCTTGAACGCGAAGATACGAACATACGAACAAAAGTGATTGCAGTACACCTTATATTCTTAATTTGAAAATTTGATATGTGTCTCGCTGTACTTTGAAAGCGAAGAGTCTTTGATAAAATGTCTAAAAGCACCGTTGGAAACTCGAAAGAATTCTAGAGTAAAGTTATCCGATTATTGAATTTACTTCGTGGAAGCATCGGTGCTTTGATATGAAGGATACCTTTGAAAAGTGAATTCGATGCAAGAATTTTTGGGACAAGGAAGCTTTTTCGAAAATCACGGTGCAGAAATTCGTAGATGAAATCGGAATCCATCGGAAAAATTCCTTTGTCCGATCGCCAAATTTGGCGAAATCCGTTTTAGTCAAAATCTCATTTGAAGAAACAAATCACGTTAAGTTTTGAACACAGAGTATCCAGCCACTGCAACTATTTCGCAGGATATTATATCTCGCAACGGAACAAAGGAAATTCCAATGTAGCAGTTTTGGAGAATATGACACTGTTACCACCGCATAACTATTAAAAAAGTTTCTGAACGAATTTCAATTATGCTTAAAAAGACTCAAGAGAATAGTTCTAAAGAACAGTTCCATGTTCTAGGAACGGATTCCACGAACATTACAACGAAACGCGCTCACTGTTTAATCAAGCGCGCGTAAATAAAACAATAATATATCAGTGGGACTTGATTATTGCATTTCCGGAAGGAAATCCCGCATAGTGTAAAAATATCAAGAGAGACATTTCATTTCGCGTTAAATTTACGCGGAAAGCATTGGAAAAATTTATGTAAAGATTTATCGATACGGAGAAGACGCTAATTAAATGGGAATTCAACAAAATGGAATTATTCGTTGCCACGCGCTACAGGATCGTCGAGGAATCGCATGAACGATGTATATCTAACCAAGCGTGGCTAGATACAAAGATAATCTCTATGCAGGAAACTGATCGATACGCGGTATATCCGACCGGATCGTTGGAGGTGCTCTGAAGACCGACGGAAGAGGAAGCGGTACAGCGGATTCCAACATTGACTATTTGCGTACCGTCCGGTTTATCTTTTTGCCGACCGGATATTTTCTCATTATTTATTGTTCCGTGCGCCGCTGGAATTCAGCAAGTTCAGGATCACGTACGAGAATAAACTGCAATTAGTCCGCCAGAAGTTACGAGTTTCGGTGTAACGCCATATATTGCGCGAAGTTCGGTAAAGTTTCTTAAGTACTAGTGGAATACGTAAGAAAATTAGTGAGTTAAAAAGTATAAAATTTAAGACGCTGTAGCTTAACATTGTATATTTAATCGTAATATCTTTAAAAACGATTTTACTCGGCAAATTGGTGTCGTTAAGTTATAATAATAAATTGTAATCGAGTTATAGAAACAGTAAGTTGTTTCGAGTGAATTATAAAGACATAATACTCTCAGGAGTTTCAGTGTATTCAACATGGTATATTTAATTGTAAATTAATTGAAGCTTGATCTAATGTTTTAATGATTAACGTGAAAGTGTCATAGATGTCGAAGACGTTCTTAAACGGAATTTTCAAGGTAAATATACATTTTCCTTTAATAAAATATTTCCAAAATCGGATGGAGAGATTCTGTAGGGTTTCGGATAAAATTGATAAATACTGTCATATTTGAAGTGTCATACTTGTAATTCGTATTATGAAGAGATTTCGAATATTTCGATAAAATTGTCAAGAACTTAAGTTTCCGCAAATGAGTTACCAAAGGATACCAAGAGTTTTCCAATGCATCGCAAGCTCAGTCCTTTCGCGTTCATAATTAGATTTCTTTGTGTCTTCGAAACTCGAAAAGTTGAATCGGAACAGAAGTTCGCAATTTGCGAAGTTACTTCTCGCTATTAGTATTTTCAATTAAACGTTGAAAGGTCGTAGGAAATATTGGAAGGTATTCGTAAAATTTGAATAATTACAAACTGTATTTACATTAAGGAACCAGCTACTTGATACGAGCAACCTAATTAACACAACAAGCCGTTGATTGGATTTCAGTTAATTAGCAAGTTAATTCGTTGTCGAAAACATTTCGCTTCTAACTCATTGATTCGTGAATGCTACAGTCATTGGAGAGTTTTGAATGAAGAGGGACGAGAAAGGAAAAAATAGACCGTAACACGTTCAAATGTTACTCAACGTGTTTACGAGTTTCCAACATTAATAACGAATTTCATGCGAATGTAAGCTGCGAACGTTTCAGAACGTAATTGCCATTAATTAACTACTTAAAATCTACTTAAAATACATAGATTTTGCAAATAAATAATATTACTTTATTTACTCTGATATCAACTCTGCTCGTCGAACATCGAGATAACGTTTTTATCCCAACGTTAAAATTTATGTTGCAATCGCGAAATAAATGTTATTTAAATTTTGATTAGGACTCGAGATTAAAAACTCTTCGTTAATATTCGACACACTTTGGAATTTTTATCGAAGTATTCATTCCAGATTGATTACTGGAGAAGTCCATAGAGATTTATATAAAAGCTCGCGCTGTGCCAATGAAATTACACGATCGCAAAAGCTTTACCGATTTTCTAAACAATCTCCAATATCTACAAATCCACGGTTTTTAATAAAGCGTCGCTTGTCTTGAAATTGTGCACCGAAGAACTAAAAGTTTAAAAACGAATTGTTTTACTTCGCTCCCTTTTCGTCGTTGAACAACGAAGAGAAAAAGTCGAGGTAAAAATCGAGGGAAATTTCGAGTCCACGAAAAAGTCGATCAAACATTGCGTTTTCTATCTTTTTAATCGTGTGGCATTTTATAAAAAGTATTGGAGATCGCTTCTTTTTAATTCCTTCAGATTGTGTTATAGACATTATCAAAGGTTGCTTCACAGTAAATAAATAACCATTATTCAACGCGTTGAAGAGTTCTCTTTGTCAAACGAATCTAGTGTAATTGAATTTGGCATAATTTAATCCGATACGATTTCATTGGATGTAATCCAGCCCGCATGTAGCTTACCGGATAGATTTCACTAACAACTAATTTCTCGAATATTAATACAAAAACATTCTTCTTTGTAAATATTCGTGTAGCGTATTTGAAAATGTAACGTAGGTTTAATTATTTTTAATAAATCGCGTGGAAGAGAGCCAAAGACTGTTATGGAGAAAGGCAGACCACGTACACGTACCGTTATTTCGTGCAGACATCCATTTTTCTCATTTTCTTTCATTTAGCCTTTTAATTCTATCTTCGACCAACATTTTCCACCCGGCGATTCCAATTTTCAAAGTGCATCTTTTGAAACGCGAATGACATCTTTGATCGCTCCCTACATCAAACGCTACAGATTACTCTGTACATCTTTTATTGCCAGAGCGTATCTTTGAACGCAACAATTTTCTTCGGTTATTACGAAACGCTACAGATCTCTGTCCGTACCTCTCAGCCAGCATTACCGATTATCGTTTTCAACTTTAAAGCGTAAAGACGCGATCAAGTATCGGATCATTGGCTGAATATCGTACGGATCATACGAGAGGACGTCATGTTCGCGATTACGTCAACGTTAAACCCAAACACGAGATGTCTGCAAGAGACGTCGGCATCTCGTGACAGACGATCCGTCTCACCGACGGTGTGGATGAATCTGACCCACTACGGTTACAGAAACCGTAGTTTCGAACCCGGTATAGACTTGGAGGAGAAGCCGATAGAGGCTTGTCACTCACTCTACTTCCTCCTGGACTTTTTCCACCAGTACTACATTCCTTCGATCATCCTGCTGGGTCTGGTGGGCAATCTGCTCTCTTGCGTGGTGTTTCTGAACACCCACCTCAAAGTACGGAGCTCCAGCTACTATTTGGCCGCGTTGGCCACCGCAGACTTCGGGTTTCTCGTCACCCTGTTGCTCGTTTGGTTGAACAACACTTTGGGCTGGAAGGTGTTCAACAAAGACGGCTGGTGCGAGACGCTGGTCTACGTGAGCGCCGTTTGCAGCTCCTTGAGCGTCTGGTTGATCGTCGCCTTCACCGTCGAACGATTCATAGCTGTTCAGTATCCCCTTCATCGACCGCACATATGCACCATAGCCAGGGCTAAAACGATCGTGTTGGTATTGGTGATCGTTGCCCTGACCGGTCATTCCTACTCGTTCGTCACCGCCGGAGTGGTGTCGACCAAAGAGGGAGAAGAGTATTGCGAACTGAAAGACGAATATCTGGAGGCGATGAAGATCATCAGCATCATAGACAGCTTCGCGAGTCTGATCGCCCCGTTGGTGATGATCATCGTGATGAACACCATGATTATGAGGAACTTGCTGATGTTCAGCAGGAGGTTCAAGCAGACGTCTAGCAGTTTGACAGGCAGCCCGAACAGGGAACGATCCGACATCAACTTGAATCAAATTCCGGTGAGTGAACTTTTGCTATTTTTATTTATGAGTGTTTCGGTATTCGTGTCTTTCGCGATTGTTATGCAACGTGTTCTATACGTGTCATCATCGACGCCTAAGTTATATATGATTATGAGCTCAAAGTTAGATTACGTTCAATGGCGAAAATCATAGCTTCTCATAACTAGACTGCGAGGTTTATACGTTTGTGATACGTCAGATCTGCAAAGTAAATGTAGACTGTTTAATCAGTGCATTGCGAATCTCGTGAATTACACGATCTACTTTCGTTTTGCAAATCTCGTTATTGTAACTTAATTCGGATTAAACGTCGCGTCATGTGAATCCTTTATTTCCAATGTAATCTGTTCAGCTTATTCATTTGGTACGATGAAAAATGATTGCGTTTCAAAGGATGTCCGAATAGGTCTTTGTACGGCACATATAATATTCGTTTAATAAGGTATTAATATGGGAATGCAGGTAGAACACAAAATCGATTCAGCGCGACGAGTTCCGCCGGATCGAATGAGCGTCAGATTTAATCACGGCGAATTAAAAAACAAATAATTCGAATTGTTGTCGCTAAGAGTATCGAATAAAAGGGCACGTATCGGAACTCGCGTAATCGAATTGCGTTGAAATGAGTAGCGTCGAAACAAGTCATGTACGTAAAGCGTACTCGACGAAATTACTATACCGTGTCTAGTTTTACACCCATATTTACACTAGAACGCGTGAACGAAGAGTTTTATACGTAAGTTAAATACATCAACTGGAAGTTATTCGTGTTCGCGGAGAGTTAATTTTCAACGCGTGCACTGCGCGGGACAGCTGAGAATTGCTGTTTAAAATTTCAACGAGACGGAAATTCTGCTTCTAACAAATTAACCGTATTCGCAGCAAACGCTGGTAACTTCTTGTTCCTTTTTCCCTGTCCTATTTAGTTTGTAGACGACGGAACCGTAAGTGCGGCAAGGTGTTTTTGCTCCGAATGTTTAACGTACGTATTTCGGGTCCACGATATGGGATGAGTCAATCGGGGGAAAAAAGAAGCTGACGCCTTTCTGTCTGAAATATTCGACAGTTAATGGACACCACTATTTCGAATGCATAGCGTGGCTTGACCTTCTGCTCGGTCTTATACCTTTCGACCCACGGGGCATTTATATTGTTTCATCTCACGAGATACGAAATCACGAATTACGAAGAGACGCTTCATCGCTCCTTTGTAGTTTGCAGGCGTGCTAGTTGCGAATCAACTATTTTAGATCGTCATATAAATATCTTTCGCTTATGTAACCGTGATCGTTCGTCTTTATAGATTCAACGATGTTTACAATTCTTTCTTCCTGGAATTGCATACTGATTCGCTGACCGCGACAATGAAAACAATTGCATCTACGATTCAGCATAATACCTACGAATCATCGGCCACTCGAAATGATGTTCTTTGATCGTAGAAACGTTTGTACAATTAAAGTTTGTCGATTAGTTATTCGACAAATCGAAATTGATAGTCGTCGGTAAACTATGCGATAAATGCATTAATCTCCTGATCGCGGTGTAGTTAATCGTCTGTCGCGTTTGATATTGTGAAGCGATGGACGTTTCGTTGCATCATCCATACCGAGGCGGAATGAACACATCCACAACTAAATTCCGCGATCAATTACACACCGTAATTGAAACGCACGACATATGCTTGAGTAACCAACGACTTCGGGCAACGGTTTGATTAGCTCGTGATTGATCACACGCAACATTAGGTACGTAGGTTGGTTCGAGAAGGTTACATCGGAGTTCACAAAGGTTTAGCGTCGTTGACAGCAAAACTCATTGACAATAGATCGTTGTAGTGCAATATATTTACTATGCTACTGTTATACTCCTACATCTCTGCCTGAGATAATGTAACACAATTTTATTGTAAAATGTGGTCATATAGCGAGAATACTGAACAATAGCGTGCTCCACTAAAGTGGAAGCGTTTACGTTTTGTACTTTACCATCGTAACTGATAGAGAAGAAAATATTTACGTACTTTCTACACAATTATCAGACTCTGTGTGTTATACGTGCTACATAAGATAATATATTGCTACGGTATTACGGTACGTGTTGCGTGATAAATATTCTTTATTAGTTAAGATAAAATATTTAATCACTTGTTTGTATATAAGATAAGTTTTCAAGTTGTTCGGAGTGATATGCGTAGAAAGATACAAAGCTAACAGAGCTAGCAGTAGCTGATATGTTAAAATTGCACAATACCGTTTATTGTCACATGAAATTTCTTCAGTCTGTCCTTGACAACGATCGTTGTTCTTTTCCCCTTGATATTCAATTACAAAATACAGATTAGATTCTGCTTTTTTAACTTCTTTTCCATGTTTTAACTTCTCGTTTCAAGTTCACGTCGTGACGAAGGTCGCGCATTCGTAATGTGCGAAGATCATAACAGATTGTATTGTTCTGATATCAATTGAACTCGAGAGTGGTATACTTACATCATGTGATCACAAAAATGTTCGCAATAATTTCCTGCACAAGTTGTTTTGATAAACATTTAATCTAAGTATAGAGGAGATTCAGTGGTTTGATCATTGTTTTAAAAGTTCAAACAAAAGCTGTAACCCATTGCGTAACTATTGCAACGTTTCATTAATTTATCGAAACACACGAAGCGGCGTATCTCATGCAGACGTAGTAGATGTCATTGTCAGGGACAGGATAAACAGAATCATATTCAGTTATCGGTAGTTAAATTTATCGACTGACGTTGCATTAAAAAGTGTTATTAAACCGCTTAATTGCTCGCTGGAGTCCGTTTCCGCCCCCGTAGCCACCTCCGATGGATTGTGACAAATCGCTGACAAAAAGCGTATTAATCTGCCATTTAAATTCATTCGCGAGATACCTCTTTTAATATGAGAATGGTTAAAATATCAAAATATGGATGAGCTAATAAACACACATTTATACGACTTTATTTATACGTATAAGGCTGTCGTAATTCGATAAATTATTATTCCGAGAAAAAGAAAAACTGATTGTGAATACAAGTCGAATAACATTTGTCATAACGTAATGCATACTTCCGAATTCCTAAATTTTCAAATTCCCAAAGACCTAATTTTCTAAATCCTCAAATTATCGAGTTGCATCCGCCGTGTCATTCGACGAGCTCAGAAAAGCTGGTTAACGAGTTAACGTGCATCAGTGGCACATACTTCGACTCATACATTAACGAAGTAATTAATTCCGTGTTATCTCTCCTTATTTGTCATTAAGCATGTAATTCATAACAACGAACTTATAGTTTCACACGACACAACTGTTCATTTTTATCTCGTGCAGCGATTTTATCGCGTCTGTTCGTCAACGTCACGAGTCACATGACACCACTTTCTTGCATCTTATTCAGTGGTTTATAGCCGATGCTAAATTGTGCGTCGTTCAGTCATAATCGAACAACGGAGGAGTATCGAAACAATTATATAGTGTTTCGAATCAGAGCCATCGATTTTCGCGAATACGTATCTGTCATTGGATAATTTGGATCTTGATATTCTACCGATCGATTTCTACACCGATTATCGATTCTGAAATCTCTGAACGATGGATCCGTTTACTTTGACATTGTTCCTCGTGGTGGGCTTTCTGCTCCTGTATCATTTTATATGGGAGCCATTGAGTTACTTCAAGGAACGGGATGTCCCGTACCAGCGACCGCTTCCAATTCTCGGAAATATGGCTCCTATGCTGTTTCGTCGTATCCACATGGCGGAACTCCTCCAGAAACTGTACCATCGTTTCTCCGGGGCTAAATACTTCGGGCTGTTCAACTTCATATCTCCCATATTCGTAATTCGTGATCCAGATCTGATCTTGTCGATCTGCGTGAAGAATTTCGATCATTTCTGCGACCATCGCGGATTCGTAGACCCGGAAGTCGATCCTCTGATGGGAAAGAACTTGTTCGCTCTTCGAGGCGATAATTGGAGGGAGATGAGGAAATTGTTGAGTCCTGCCTTCACCTCTAGGAAGATGAAGATCATGTTCCATTTGATACGCGAATGCGCGGACAATGTCAGCAATTTCATTGCTACCCAATCGAAGGAAAAAAAGATATTCGATGTGAAGGATATCTGCGGAAGATACACCACCGACGTCATAGCCACCTGTAGCTTCGGCATTTCGATCGATTCGATGAGAAATCCGAATAACGAGTTCTACGTGCTGGCCAAAAAGACGCTGAATTTCATGACCGCTCTATCCTGGAAGTTTATGATGGCTATATGCTGTCCTAAACTGTCCAATTTGCTTGGCATTAGGCTGTTCAGCGAGAAAGTTCATCGTTACTTTTTGAACGTCGTCGGTGAGACGGTTCGAACGAGGGAGGAAAAGGTGAGTACATTAGGGTGTTATCTGATCAAGGAAAAACTTGATGTATGGTTTTTCGAAATTTGGAAATTTGAAGACTTGGCAATTTACAACTGTGGGAATATATAAACTACGACATATGTGAAATCAGTCGATATTTTAAGGTCAAACCGATTTTGATCGAATTAACCCGAAATAGGAGTGCGCGCTACGGATTCATTGATTCAGAAAATTAATTAATCGCTATTTCGATGTACGCGCGGGAATCGATTGAATAATAGCGTAATATCTATTGCGATATGTACACCGAGACATCAAAGTGAAACCTTGCTTGTATTATTTCAATGCTGACGTTAATGGAATAGATATTCTATACACGCTCGTAATTCACGTGCCGGATTACGATAAAATCCACTAATCGGTAATACATATAACATGCGTAATCGGGAAGCGATATTAGACCGACAAGATAGAAATTTTGCAAGAACACCAAGTACTTCAAATTTCTGTATTTCCGCCTTGTCTGTACTATATTTTCCATCATCGATCATTGATTTGTGTTCGAAACAGGGCATTACGCGGCCAGACATGATCCAACTGATGATGGAATCTAAAGAGAAAGGAGATAGAGCCCTAACGATCGAGGAGATGACGAATCAGGCATTCGTGTTCTTCTTTGCTGGCTACGACACATCTTCGACGTTTCTTTCTTTCGCGCTGCACGAAATCGCGGTGCATCCGGACGTGAAGGCTAAAGTAATAGCAGAGGTCGAGGAAGTGGTCGCAAGAACCAACGGCAATCCTACTTACGAAGACATCAAGAACATGCAATACTTGGACGCCGTTCTGAACGAAACCAATAGGTTACACACCTTGGCGTTTACTTTGGATCGCATTTGCGTGAAAGAGTTTCAACTGCCTCCCGCAACGCCGGGTGCAAAACCCGTAACGTTGAAACCAGGTGATCTTGTATGGATCTCACCTTTTGCTATACAACGCGATCCGAAATACTATCAAGACCCTATGACGTTCGATCCGAGTCGATTTTTGAACGGAAACGCTCCACCGGTGCACGCTTATGTTCCATTCGGATTAGGTCCGAGAATTTGTATCGGAAACAGATTCGCTCTCCTCGAATCGAAAATCCTCATCTTTTATCTGCTGTGGCGTTGCGACGTGGAACCGTGTGTTAAAACTCAAATACCTATGAAGTATAGGAAGTCGAATTTCAGTTTATTGCCGGAGAGTGGATTCTGGCTGAATTTCCGGGCGAAGAACGAAGCTTCTTTGAAAGGAATAAACGGTAGCTGTAATGGTGCATCAGTGAATGGAACGGTCTCGACGAAATAAATAATAAATTAAGTCAGTGAAATCGATGATTGCGTTCAGTGATGCAGAAATCTGCTGCACTAAATACTTTTGAATATCTTGATAAATGTTTGTACACAGGAACGAGATTCAAAGCTAAAGACACTTTTTATTCCCAGAGTTATCAAAGTTAATTTCTTATTCGAATGTTTAATGGGTTGATGGAAAATAAACGCGAGCATTTACGTAACTATCGCGCTTATCTATAGTGAGTTAACTTTGTTACCATAGTAATACTGTGAATGACCTATTTTATGCTTTATCAAGTGGCTTTTGGAAATTGAAACATTTTGAAGATTCGAACGTTGGAAAACGTCATTTTGGTCTCCCTATTTTCGAGGGATTAAACTCGCTCTATTCCCCATGGAAATGGACCAAAATAACTTGGGATTCGAAATCCTCGATTTATTGATCGTCAGTTTTAAAAATTCTCTTTTTAGTCGAATATCTGTACAAACAGATAGGATAAAGTAAAGCTAGGTTTTCTTTAATTACGAATAGTTTTTGTATGATTTGATACGGGATCGCAAACCTACACAGATTACGTTAATCTGAAATATGTTTTTGTCTTATATAATGAAATATGTTTTTGAATTATATGAGAAGCGTGTGGAGCGCAGTATCGATATTTTTTCTTGAAAATGTTGCAGTCGAAGTAAAGTGAAAATGTACCTGAAATGGACGTTAAAAGAGTGAACATTTCTCGTAATAAAGAGTGTAATCAAAATCGAGTATGCTTTCGAAGTTATTTTAATCTTATTTTGAAAACAAATGTAATGGAAAATAGTGTGTACCGTAGATTTCTGTGGCCACCAAACGATGTAAATTGTCTGCTTTACGTTACGACGGAATTACACGGAAATTTGTTCAACAAGACTCATTCGAATCTTACCGATCTAGACAATTTAATCGGAGCGTATCTCGTTCGTTTATAAACACTTGAATAGAAGAAGTTTATTTAGAGGAACGTAGATATTCGTAACTGTTTTACCGTAACGCGAACGTAAAAACATCACAGATATTTTTAGCATGGGTGAGATAATCATAATACTAAAGCATTAGTGAGATTTCGTTTTTGACTGACAGATGTTACCCCTTCGCGTTCAATGGATAACGTCACTATAATCTGTGTAATGTATTTTCGTAACAGCCATTATACAAAGCGACAGTTTAGAAATACTGATAACACTAAATGGCGATAAACAGATAACACGCTCAATTAATTTAAAAGAAATATGCCGAACATGCCTTTGCAAAAGAAGTACAACGTGACATTGCAGTATCGTATTATCAAATTCTTTTTTGTTATTCTTAGCACTTTAACGACCGCTCACACAACACGTGTGTGATAGCCGGAACAACCGTTACCACACTTTCTGTGTGATAATTTACGAATGCAAACAAGTGTGGATATTGCTATCGGCTTCGTATTTCATCGCCACGTCTTTGATTTTAGGTAATTATTGCCTATTTTTAATTTTACATTTTACACTACAGTGGTGTACCATATAAATTATGGAGCAAATGTCGGCGCTCTACGAAATATTAAATTTGTTGTTAAATTGTTGTCGTTTTTTGTTTTATGTTAACTTTTTCGTGAATTTAATAAAGTTCTCTTAAATTAATTCTTCAAAAATACTGCCGGCCCCTGGCGACGTTTGACTGCGTAGACGTGCGGTCGTTAAAGTGTTAATAAATTAACAGGAGGATCATTAACGGGCAGCATGAAGAAAGAAAACTGTTAAATTACAGTGCTTACAAATTTAGTCAGCTGAATATAATATTTTCAGTTATATAATTACAACAATGTTGAATATTTTCAAAATTAATGAAGATTAAAAAAAGAAAACCATTTTGAGTCAGTACTATCTCGAGTACCGCTTTTAAAAGTTTAACAGCGATACTAAAAATTCTTAACTGACTAAGTAAGGTCGTTTCAATCTGGTCTAGCGACGAATAGATACAATAACCCACATGGTGTTAAAAAATGTTGAACCAAGATGAACGCATTTTTTAATAGCACCGTTAATGACACTCGTAGCTCATTGAATTCATACTCGATGTATTCCGTCGAATTTTCAACAGCGTGAAGAACTTTCCTTTCGCGAGGCCATGACCCGGAAAATGTTATATACACTTATCTGCCGAATCATCGACACGAAAGTGTTTGAGGACTCGTCAAATTTCGTTCGTTTCGCATCTCGCGGTATTGAATTATTCATGATCGTTAACCTTCAATATAATTCACCCCTTTCGCGAGATCACACTGCAATATTCGTTGCAGCGGTATTTTTGTGCGCGACTAATGATCAGTATTCGATAATTAATCAACCGTTTAATCGGTACGATCGAGTGCGACCAATCATTCAGTTTTTTTATAGAAAAATATCCGTGAACTTTCGATCCACCTATCGCTGGACCTAACCTAACAGAATTTCGGAAGCGTAATTACATTTACGAGAGACGACATTCGCAAGGTACAGAAACTGTACAATTTTGTCCGTGAAATATTTTCTTCGTTAGCTCAATAACGAAGTAAGCATTTAGGACGATCAGGGTAAATGGGGACACGGCGGTGCGGTAACAAAGGGGCATGTTCGATATAGAACCTAACACGATATCCTAACTAACGATGCTCATAATGCTCAGACGTATCTAGAAGCTGATATCGTGCTTGAAAAATTATTGGCGCCCCGTGAATCTTCATTGTTACGGGTTATCTCGTATCAACAGTGGCGTAATTGAATCGTCTGCAATTTCTGCGTGTGGTCAAGTTGTGCTACTTTCAGCGAAGATAATATTAGGGAATAATTTGTTATACAAATCAACAACCGCTATTTCGAAAACATAACTCTGCAAAGTAGATCAAACATAACGAGATTGCTTAACTTTTTTGAAGCGTCCGACGATTAAAAATCTTAAAAACAACAAGCATTTCTTTCGGTACTAACACGAAACGGCAAAAATAGCGAGCAGAAGAATACACCACATACAAAAGTAACGCGTTTGGTTTTTATCGAGCGAGTTTCTACCGTATTACTGGGGGTGAGCGATAATTACCTACGAACAAATAAATTTGCTGTGTTTTTGAAGTTGGGTAACAATTTTTCAATCACGGACAAAATCTTTTTAATTTGCATTCGCTTTACACGTTCGATGTAATCCACTGTGCTGCGTCACATTTTATGATTTTAATGAACAAAGCTATCGATTTACTCGAACAGAGTAGTTGCTTTTTGTTTTAATCGAGACGAGTACGTTGATTGAAAGCTCGCGAGGATTTATGATAGCGGGAATAATGTTCGGAACTCGGCTGCAACGCAAGGAATTCGAGCAATGTTCTGCATGAATTTTCAGAGTGGAAGCAGCAGTAACCACGGAGCCGGTGGTATCAATCTTGGATCAATGGTCGGAACCCGAAGGCCGCCATCTCAACAATCTTTTCACTCGTCGAAGAATAATCATTCCCATCTTTCCCGGCAACAAACCACGTCTGCACCGCCATCCACGCCACGAATCGCTTGCCAGCAACCTGAAATAGCAGCTCGCTGCATACGTAAGCGTGTTTTCAATTATGTGTAATCCTCTTCGAACATCTAGCTTCCGCTTAATACTCCGATAATTCCTGAGAATCTGCGATTCAGGATTAGAATACGTTAACGACTGATTCCAAATTTACTTTGGTCAAAAAGGGTTAACCTAATACACTTGACGTACCTTGCGGCAACCAATACAGAATTTACTTCAAAGCGAAGGAACATGGAAACCACTGAAATTTTATTATAAAACTCTAGATTACTACCACATAACAATTGAATTTTCTTTGCTCCTTTAATCGTGTTCCACTTTACACGGTCGCGCGATCGATTAGTTCACTTACATTAAACAAATTCTCGGAACGATTTGAGGCTCGATAAAGTGAATTAAATTGACTTTCTATTCGGTTTCGCAGTTACTTTAAACTTTGTTATCCGTACGAGGTACAAGAAGCGGAAATACGACTCCTGAAGTTAGATTGCTCCCAAGAGCAATCTAGTCCTAGACTTTGGTGGCAAAGAGGAAACTTAAGCATCAGTTGTCTAACTCCTTTATGTTGTTTGACTATGTTGCAGACATCAGATCGTCGTCAAGGAATCTCGTATCAACGAGAAATCAGCAGAGCATCACACAGATGCTGCTTTTGATAAGCACCGTTTTCATCCTGCTTAATTCACCGAGGTAAGTGAGAACGAACGGGGATAGTTACTGTAATTTACCGCTCGCTACGACAATAATCCCGAATATTGATGACGGAAGCCGCGGAGAGACTCTACGGGTGAAAACAAATCGAAACCGAATTTAAATGCATCGCGAAATATTTGTTGAATTTGCAATATAATGGTAAAACTGTGGAGTAATAATATAATGTAATAACGAAATAGCGAAGTAGTAGGATAATTAGATGAAACGGTAATACAATGACGACGAATGTTAACAAATTTTTTGCCATCGTGAAAGTATAATTTCTTAGAAAATTACGTTCCGAGAAAAAAGTAATACATTACAATGAATACAAAGAAAGGAGAGCGCGTGCATGAGAATTTGAAAAGCAAATTAAATGCAGCTTTTGATGAGGAATATCGTGATAAAGCTGGCACGGTGCGCATCATCGCGAACAATATAATTTCGCATAATCGTACAATGAATGTTTGCAGGAAAGGCAAAGGAGAATATTAACAATTATATTGTTGTTTTCCAGCTACGCGATCCGTCTGTGCGTCTTTTTTTTCACGTTGGCCCATAAAAGCACGCCCGACCTGCTCTGGTGTTTGCAGCAGTTCTTCATGCTGCTTTATTACACCAACTTCAGCATCAACTTTCTATTGTACGCGATGTGCGGGATTACGTTTCGGCGTTGCCTGCAACAATTGTTGCGCAAACTGCTCAAAAGCATGACCAGGTACCATTGCAACCCGCAACGATACATATAAGCGTGTTTCTTATTGACAATCGAATGAGAATCACGGATATCGTTGTCGCCGAACTTCGATCGAAGAACGCGATTCGTGGTGGCAAACGTAACGACGAATAAATTGCGTCTTGGATACGAAATTACCTCGATGAAAACAGGGTTCTTTAGCACCGTAAACTATCAATGAAAGAATATTTAATAGTTTCGATTCGACGGTTCTGTTACGAACAAATATATTGGATAAAAGAAACGAGTTAGAAGTGAAATAACTTTTACGCAGCTTGCGAATGACAAGAAAAGTTTGAAACGAAGAAAATTGAAGGAAGTACCGGCGCAATTAAAACGTACAAATTAATGGAGGATTCAATTGTTTAACTGCTCGTGAATCCGAGTCAATTTTCCATTTTATAGGAGTTGGACGACACTCGTAAAATCGATCTCAATGTAGACAGACTTTCGTTATATTGCCGAATCAACGAGTACATGAACTTTGACCACTATTCCCTATAGTACAGCATGACAGCGTATCATGCATAGTTTGCACGAAACATTTGTAAACTCGCTAAGCCAATTGTATTTACTGTACTTGTGTAGTTACGTGTTACCATACCATCGACTGACTTAACGTCGCTGCGTTAGTGGCAATATAACGAGAGTCTAATGTATCTCGAAATATTAATCTCGAGGCATATGACCTATTGCAAATTTCGACGGCAAATAGTTTCGTAAACAAGTCGACTAAATATCTTTCACCGTGCAATTCTGTATATTTGTCAATTTTCTGTATATTTGAGGTTAGGGGATACGCAAACGCTTTATCTCATATTTCGAAACGTTTGCTAGGAGAATTTGTAAAATAATAAACCCCATTCACAGAGAGTTTAATGAAATCGTGTTTGAACTTGCCGGGATATCGAATCAAAATGTCAAAAAGGCTCGATGTTTAAATAAGCTGTTTCGCATAAGTTAAATATCGAAATTATTTTCGCGATGAAATGACGGTGATCTTTGAACGTCATTTGCGATGATTTGAATTGTTTTTTTTTATTATTGTCAAATGTACGTCATGAGGCTGCATGAATTTTAGTTATTTATATTTTTCAATATTTAATAGCGATTGAAACAATCGAGATATTCTGTTTAAAATGTATTTACATATAGAACTGGAACACCGACGCTGTATTTATTTAGCTATTTCTTTCAATGATACTTTATTTATATTTCCAAATTGAAGTAGCTGGCGTGTACATTATTCTGTTTCAGTGAGAGATAATTTAAAAGTGTACGCGTTGAGTGATTTGAGAACTGAATTTACGTATTTTTCGCGATTCTAACAAATTCCACTCGGAAATTCGGGAAAGCTTTATGCTTTCGACGTAGTATCAAGTTCTTTAATCTTCTTAAATTAATCGTTTTTTACATCAAACGTGAGATTAAAATTAAAACGCTAAAAGCAAAGGCGACTCTTTAAAATTTATTACGATGAAACTGTTAATTAAACGGGTATCAAATTTTCGGTAAGCTTCCCGGATTCCTACAGGAAGATGTAACTAGTTCTAAGAAATATAAAAGACATTCGATTAGGTTGATTTTGTTCTATCAACTTATGTTTCAATATTCCGACGTGTATTTAATAAATAATCGCTAGGAGGCTCATCGGTGACCGTCGCAAATTTAAAAAATAGCGAAGAACGAAAAAACGAAACGATGCAAGAAATATCAGAAAAAAAGGAGGGAAGAGATTTATCTTCGATGCAGACAGCTTAATTTATTGTCGGTAGTATATTCGAGGGGAAGGCTTGACAGGTTTTTGTCCCTTTTCTCGCACCATCATTAAGAACAAAAGGTACACAGCATTTTCACGGAAAGCAATCATTTTCGCTGTCAAAAGATTTAACATCGGAAACGTATCGCCGTCCCAACAATCAGGACGCCTATCACAATGTACTCTGAAACATTCCAAATTTATATTGACATTTCTACGAAACATTCTGATTTCTTCCGCGCGTGTTCTTTTTCTAACTTCGAAATCCTTTTTCAATCGAAATATTCTTTTTATCGGTCGAAGTACTTCGTTTTATTTACAGGCAATTATAATGTCTAGAACCAAGAAAACCTTGCTTTTGTCAGACTAGCTTTTAAACAGCACTTCCTTAAATAAACATCCTTTAACCTATTAACAATAAATTTTACATCAACTACCGTTTTAGTGGAAGTTAGCGTACTGTTTGCTTTACAAACTTCCTCTTATAAACACGCCCTTTCACGATGGTTCAATCCGAGCAGAAAAAAGATCTAATTTCGAATCTCCGTTGTTTTCCTTCGTCAAGAATGAACAAGAAATTCAAGCAGAGCAAACAAACTTTCCTAAGAGGAATCAGAGTTCCTTGTTCGCGAGCAGACGGAGAAAGAATGCGGTACGTGACAATTTAACTGAGCGTGCAAAATCCCGGATAATCCTTATACTTTCGACATAAATCCGATCTGGGTTCGCAGTTGCCCGTCACTTTCACTCACGAGCCAAAGAAATTCCAATAATCGAACGATACCACGTTTCCTTCCTGTCTGGTTATTGCTACTTTTAAATCCTCTTTCGGTTTACGTATTCCTACGATACTGTTATTATTTTACGATACATCAGCGAAATTGTTAAGGAACATTTCAAATGTTCGAGTACGAAGAACCACTACATTTTTACGAATTTTAATAATTAATAACAAAACGAATAATACTAACATGTACGCTACATTTTGTTCTGGCAAACTAAGAAGTTGCTGAAAACTTTTGGAACTCGTTAAAATAGAAACAGGATATTTTATTGATCCATGTTGAAATTGCCAATTAAACTTTCTCCGATACAAGCCACAAAATTATCAAAAGGGATATTTGTATCACTTTATACATACAACGTGCTCTGGAATTTTTTTACCGTCTTATTTGATGCGTTTCATAAAATTGTCTGCTTCCTCTGTAAAAAGGCTGCTGAAGTTATAGAGCATGAAATGCCGAAGGAAAATGGGAAAAGTTTCGATTAACTGTCACTTTTTAGATTGCGTATTATAATTCGGAGCCACGTAAAATAGACACAAAGTGTTGATCGTTATCGAAATTATGAACTTTTCCTTTCAGTTTAACCTCTGAGGAACGATATTTTAAGTTTAGAAAAAAATGATTTCGTAGTTGCACGTTTTAAATCTGTTAGAAAAGCATGGTAATACATGTGACCTTTAAATACATAAAAGTGACTTTAAAGAGGTTAAACTTCTGTGGAAACCATTAATCAAAGCCTATATTGTTCCAGAGTTGGTTAAAATAAGTTCATTTTTCATGAAAGCGTCAGAATTTAAGCTACTTTGTACTCCGCATATAATGCACTCAAATAGAATAGTAGAACATGCATAACACTCTAGAAGAGATGCAGTGAACGTGACTAGAGTTTGAATTTTACTTCCAAGAATCAACTAACAAATAGAACCGAAAGTTTCGAATAAAATGCAAATGATATAATTCTTTAATTCTCAACAATGTCGTTCAATAATTTTATTTAACACTAGTCAAAAACAATTTATTAATTCCTAACATCCATTCGACTTTCGTTTGGAATCTTTTTCAGCGATTTACCGAAACCGCATAAATTAATCGCATACGATAAAATCGAGCGTTTCGTCGAGGTTCCTGAAATTACACAGATTCAGTGAACCAAGTAGAATAGAGCTCTTGAGTTCTTGAAAGCTTCATTAATCCATCTCGCAAACTCCTGTAAGCACTAAATTATGATACGATATTATTTGAGACTTTGAGAGGGTTCGCGGTTCCTTAATATCTCGATAAGCCATTCAAACTAGAAAATCTTCATACGCAAGTTCTGTACAGATTAGAACATTCTTTTCCCGATTATTCGAAGCTCTAGTCAACGATGATTTACATCGTAATTTATACTGTAAGCATATTTTTCAGGTCGGCCATCGATGACCCCCACATTAGTCAATGTATCGATAGTATTCCTAATTAAGGCATAGTATTAAATGTGACAAAGTGTACATGTATTATAAATATACTGTATCGATGTAATTGTAAATGTTGATTTATTGCAACGTGTCGTAACTGTGTGTCATTGTATAATTCGATTTTTCGATGGATCAACCAGGTATCGTTCGATTACTTTTCGTTGTAAAATGTGTATGTACATAATTGAAATACACGGTGTTTCATAACACGTGGAATAAGACACAAAATATTTAAACGTCACAAGAGTCAAGTTCTTGATAAGTTATTGAATGTCTCTTGTAACAAAATTCAAAATTACTTGTGTTTACAAGACCCACGTTCTATAAAACACCCCGTATAGTGATATTAAAAATTAATGAACTGTAAGGTAATGATACAGGGCAAAGTCTAATATAATTTCCCTTTTGTTAGATATCGTTTTCAATTGAAAGCAAAAATGTGTAAATAGTAGTTAATTTGGTACGCGTAATCAGAACCAGACACGATGAGTTTTTCGTAGACACTTACGTGTATGTTTCCAGTGAAGATTCATTGAAAGTCGCCCTGTGAGGTGAATGGTCCTTCTGATATTGTATTTTAGTATATTTTTTTAAATTAAACTATCACGTTTTACTTTGTAAAATACCTAGAAATCTTCAGCTAATAAATTATCTTGAACAGCAAGCTGCACGATGTTGTACCATACAATATTAAAATCCCCTCCTCTTTCTTATTTTCATTTTTCATACTCACGATTTTTGTTTAAATAACGCGAAAATAAATGAATGATTCGATTATAAAATATAATTCTGAAATTGCGAAAAGTAGGAAGCTATAATTATTAGCATACCAGATACGTTAATTAAAACCTGGCAGTCCGATAATTGTTGCATAAAGTATTTTTATCAATATTGCAAATATAGAAATTGGATACTACTATTTAGACAGTAATTACGGTTCAGCGTGTAATTATTTTCCGTTTAATTTAATAAATAATATGCGTGTTGGAATTTCAAAAGGTAAGTAATATTTGACTATTTTCAATACTCCATCCACTAGCGAAAAATTAGAGCTGTTTAAAGATGCAAGTTGCGACAAATCCATCAAAGAGCGTACTAAAGTACTTTTAGGAATAGATGAAAAATAAGCGTTAAGTCTCTTAACGTTCTGCTTATAGTTGACGCATCAAACTATAAAATATGCCTACGTTGGAACACGATAAAACCCCTTGTAAAGTAAAAAGCACACGTCCATTATTTATTTATATTATTCTGGTTCGACTTATTCCTCTTTCGAAAGCTCTTTTTATACAAATGGAAGAGTACCCTGGGGATGATCCCATTTTTACTCGTGAGACCTGTTGCGAGGAACGGAAGTAATCGCGCGTGAATAGGATGCTTTGAAAACGTTGCTCATTCCTTTCAACTCTACAGAAACAGATACACGATTTCTTTCAAAATTGAATTTCTCTCGCGTTCCGAATACCTTGAAGGGTACCTTTTGCTTGGATTAAGAGCGTCGAATAATTTTCACGATAAAGGGTGACAAGTGAATGGAAGCTCAACATTTATTCCAACGAGAAAGGTCATGTGTAAATATTCTCACTGACGAGATAATTGGAGCAGGTATATTCTACATATCACTTACCTTTGTCTTTCCCGAACCAGTTGGTCCTACCAGCATGAGCCCGTGTCGCACTACAGTCGTCTCATACAACTGGATAACTTTCTTCACGAACTCTGTAATCGAATAAATGGAATTTCATTATCTGTTATTTCCAAGTATTTTGTGCAGTCCTTGCGCACTATTTAATTACGAAGCACTAATTCGATTTCAGCAGCTCAGAATACTCTGAAATCTGTCGGATTATTACGCTCGAATTCGAAATGAACTGATTGAAAATTGTAACGTTATACATGCTGAATAGTAATAAATCTTACCGTCTACTTCTTCCATACCCATCCTCAAGATCGACGATCGAATCTCTGCTGCCAAAATTCCATGATCCACTTGTTTCTCTTCTAAACGTGGAAACAGATCGGACACGATACCTGAAGCGACAAATAACGCTCTGTTAAAATTTTGAGGATTGGAGACAATTGAGTTAAACAATCGATACATTAAAAAATTAAAATTACATATATTAATATATGTATATATTTACCGTTAAACAATAGCAGATCATCCTTCAAAAATTTCGGAACGTTTACGTCTCTCAGTGCACGTAAGCAAATCTGCTGTTCATTCAAGTCCTTCTGTTCCCTTTTCAAATTTCCTGCTACCGCTATTACCGTCTTTACCGCCCGCATTCCGAAGTCGTAATGATCCTGTACAAAGATTAATATTTTCTTATTATGTTGACGATGCCCTATGCACCAACCCACCCCATATAAAAGCACTTATTAAAATCTTATTATTTATTTAATAAGTTATGTTAAATAATTTCTACTTTCTTACAATAAAAAAATTCTGTGCCAAGGTTTGTTTACTTTAAAACAGTGTGCCTCAAAGAGTTAATCCACTATTTGGAATTCGTCAACTTTGCCATGTGGTTTATAATCCGAATCATTGGTAGAATATTTTCAAAACTTTTAACAAATGGAAACTAATCCGCTTACGAATATCCTAGATTTAATTCGCGAGTTGAAAAAGAGAATGGAAAATTTGTTATTTTGTTAATACCTGACCTGTGTACTTAATTGTTCCGAGCTTAACTTGAATGTTGTCGTGATCTTCCCGGCCAAAATTTTCGCGTCGCTAAAGCCATACGAAAACAGCGAAATTTCGGCTATCAAAGAATAATCTGGGACCATCATAGCCACTGGACGGAACAATGCTTTCAAGTTATCCGGTAATTCCGTACGACCTGCGTAACCTGGATTCATAGTGATGAACACGGCACAAGACGGCTTTAGCTCGATTTCGTCTCCTTCGAAAACAAACCTGCAATGCAATCATACTTTTAAAAATTGCTTATAAGTTATGGAAGTTATTTTTTTAACTTCCATAACTTTCAATAACCGGTAAAAGAGTTGATCACTCTGTTCTAAAATTCGATCTTGGAAGGATTAAGGCCAGAACCATAAAATCCAGTAGAACGTGCTGAAGCTCTCAGCTCGAGGTAAACAAGCGGTATTTCCAAGGCAAATAATTAAATCAGTGAATTTTAAAAAGTTACGTTTCGACGCGCATCTGCTGTGCCTGTTGGATCGTTGTAATTTGTTGAGCGATAACGGACAGCACTTCGATATCGATTCTGTTGAACTCGTCGAAGCACGCCCACGCACCTGCGCTGAATTTTAATAATAATAAAGTAATATAGATATTCTTTTTATAATAACTTGTAATTCATAAATAATTAATATCGAAAATACATAGTCGGATATTTATCCAATATACGCAAACACCGTGCAACGTGTCAACATAATTTTCCCTGAGAGAGGAAAATTCTGGGGATGTGAGAAGTAATATATGAAAAATAAACTCGGCAACTCGAGAACGAAAATCGATATTCTTTATAGTATAGTGTAAAATTACCTGGCAAGACCTTTAAAGAATTTTCCCATAGACATGAAATCAAGCTGGTCGGAACAATTGAAAACGACGCATTGAATGGCGAACGCTTTCGCGAGATCTTTCGTCGTTTCTGTTTTCCCGGTTCCTGCAGGTCCGGCTGGTGCTCCGCCAAATTTCAGATGTAAAGCTCCGGTGAGAGTCAGATAACATCGATCGGTCAACGGCGTAATAACCAATCTTCCCGTATTCCCCAGATACTCGTATCTATGGTAGACATTAACGCGACAATTGTAATTTGCTGGAAGATAATGCTTAATCTGCCCCAGGACGTTGGGCAATTAATGTAGAACTGTCGGAACAGATAATAATAGGGTCGAAAGTTTGCTACGATGTTTGAAGCAAGATTTCAAACATTTACGTCGACCCATTTCATAGTTCCAATCAAGAGAAATAAACTGTCGAACAGTTCATTAAAGATATGTATATCCGTGTGGGAGTGCTTATACTACTTTTGGAACTTAAAGTTTACCGAGATCTACAGAAAAATTGATAAGTCGAAGTACGTATACGTGAAGTACTTTCTCACGAAATTATTGGAAATAAAAAGAAAAAGAATTGTACTTCTTCTGATAAACTTCTACGTTTCATTCCCACGTACAAAGTTAATATCGTGCAGAGTACATGATCATTTATTTCGAAATATTTTACTTCCATATACGATAATTCGATTACGTTAACTTTAAAACAAGCTATCTCGTTTAATTCTGAATAAACTTTTGTTATTTTTTCATCCTTTTATTCGGATGTTTACTAAATGCTCAGGTTTTACGTTCAATTATAGGAATTTCCTCGTGTCTACTCTACGGGCTGTAAGGGAATGACGTGACGGTGAATTGTGTGAGAGCTTTTGTTTGTCAACCCTTTCTAGAATCACCCTCTTCAAACGTTGACAAAGGTGTCTGAAACGACATCTATCATGATGAAAGTGCCAAGAGCTTTACGTCTTTTAGAATGCTACTTTCTCATGCAGAAGAAATTCTTAATGCTTTAAGAAAACTAGAAGATTTAACCTTGCGAGTGGATTCTCTAAATGGAAAGCAGTGACAATGACATAATTTAAACAATTTGGAATTTAAAATATTTGTAACAGCTAATGGGTTTGAATAACTTTTTCTAAAATGGCGAAGTTCTTGCCACTGTAAGTAGTGTAAATAATATTAATTACCCATAAGAGAACTCAGCATTTACGGCTCGCACTTTCAATTCGTCATCTACCCAATAATATCTCAGCTGCGATATCCAGTTGAAATCGTTCACAGTCTCTACTTTTTCTTCCAACAGTCTGTATAGAACATCCCTCGCGTGTACTTCAATAGTTATTACAGCTTCTAACATCAGCCTTTGAACATCCGTTTGTTGGCCGCGCACCAACTCGCGAAGGTCGTCGAGCTACTCAAAGGATGAAACTACGAAATTACACAGTTACATTCTTTCGTACTAAAATACCTAAGTTAATATTTGCTACAGTAACACGATAGCGTAATAAAGTCCCGATCAGTTTTAAGCATTCCTACTGTTACCTCTACTATAATTCTTGATCAAAAAAGAACACACGTACATGTCCCAACAGTTCCTGGTAATACCCTGCTAAATTATTCTTCCGGATACCATTTTCAACGTGCGCGGTCCAGTAGGTTTGACCGCCGCAGAGGGTAACTTGCCCCGGCCACATGTAGACCCATTTCTTCCTCGAGGTCGTATCGATCACCGCAAGCGCATCACGGATGATTTCTCTTATGGTGTTCCGCATCACTCTCTCCATATCTCTCAGCCAGAATTCCACGCTTCTCTCAGGATACATCGGAGGGCGAAACACTACTTCTTCGCCCTCTGCTGAATACATTCTAGTGATCTGTAGATCGCTCTCGAACTTCACGTGCTGTATATTCTCGAAACACTTTCTCAGATGAGGCTGTACCGCGTGAACGTTTTTAGCTTGCGCCAAAATTTCTAGCAGTTCATCGTCGCTGAGGAAGTAAAATCGCGGGAAAGCTTTCCTTTTTACTTCCAGGTAATCGGACAGGCCTTTCTGCACTACTTCCAACAAGCTTTGACACTCTTGTAGACTTTCCAACAGATTCACGTCAGGACATATTTTGATAATCTGTAATTATTTAGATTGGAGAATTAGTTTGCGGAATAGTAAATAGAATAGTTAGAGACACAAAGGCACAGTGGTGCAAACTGAAGCTTCAATTATAAAATCAATCCCCGATATTCTGAACGCACCAATTGCAATTATAGATTACCGATAATGAAATAGGAAATACACTGTTAAATTGATTTCGCAGAAAGGTTGAAACATTTCAGTGCATGTATTCGTAAAAGATAGACACTATTTTCACAACTATCCGTAGATTTTAAGATCAATCTCCAAAAAATTCTGTCAGAACTTTTACTCGCAATGTATCTTTCAATTTCATGACTGCATGTTATTAACTATATTGAATTTGAAATTACATAAGGGTTTTCCTTGGCACTTTTCATGATTCGCCTCCAATTTCTCTCCATGGCATTGTATTTTCTCGCCTCTACTGGCAACTGTGTTGTAATGTCTTCCGAGGTAAATATTGGCTCCAGATACATCCAATCTCTACACGGAATCAGTGTTTCCAGTTATTGTTAGAAGGCAAATTATAAACCGTATTTTTACCTCTGCACCTCTATCCACAGAACCAATACCTCTTGAGTTAACTTCAGCTTATTTTCCCATTCGTTAATTTCATCCTCGAAGACCGTTTTCAAAGGACTAAATGCAAGTTGCTGCACGTTGAGTATATGGTTATCCAACAACATCAACGTTTCTTCAGCAACCTTTATTATGTATGTTCCTGGATATAAGAAACGAACGTTTTATTATTGTATCGTGTTATCAAAAAGGATTATACTGCAAGATACTGAAGAGGCCGTAAATACAAGGGAGGGTTGATTAATGACGATGGTAGTTCAGGAATAATTTATATAATTAGTAGTTCTATAATTATCACTTAAAAGTTTGTTAAAAAGTGAATCACCCGTGGTCTTGTAAGGAAGTATCTCCATAGCGATTGTTTCCCATTCAACAATCATCTTATTCAACGTTCGTTCAGTAGCGTACTCCTTAGCCGCAGTGTCGGCCACAGTTTTAACCAGTTCCTCAAACTCTTGGATACCGAGAACCAACAAACTCTTGAACGTCAAGGAAGGCGTTAAAGCCATTTGAATTCCTGTCTTTTGACTCAACTCTTCGAAATGCCGGTCTTTCATTCCTGGGTCTCGTAAAGCTTGTATTAAACCAATATACGGTTTGAACTCGTCTATTTGATCCCTTATCGTTGTAGCTATTGCCTGGACCTCTTAATTTAAAAATTCATAAAAGAAAAGTTTTCATTAGTGAAAAAGTTTACGTACACTACGTGCACTGTTATCGCTACAAGAACGGTTATCAATTAATAATTATTTTTGTGTCATGAATATCTTACTCGGAAATTCTTGGAAAGTTCTGACGGATCGGGTTATCGCCCTATACATATCCATGACAAGAGAGTCAATTTGACTTCCGTCCACATTCATCAAAGGATTATCCATCCACACTTCGTGCCATCTAAGCCAATCTACAATTCGCAAGGGAGAATTCTATTATAGAATACATTAAGAGAAATTGAACTCCCGTCGAGACACGATATAAAACTTTCAATATAAAATTAGCTCGAGACGATATTTTAGTCGCCTCCAAAGTTTTATCTTCCTGCAAAAGATATTAAATTCCGTCAATCATAATTACGTTCCAAATCTCCGGTGTAATCAGAGCATGGAAATGATTTTGGTATTAAAAAATTAAATAAGGGAAAATATAGGCAAGCTTTTATGAAACAAAAGCAGGTTTTAAATTTTAGTGGCATTGTCTACTAAAAGATCCCATAGTCTGCGATATAAGAAGGGACCATTTTATGCAGCGTTTAATTTGCTAATTTAACAAATTTAAACACAGAGACTTCAACGCGAGACGTCGGACAACTATTTCGTTTTACATGGTCAAAAGCGAAATAAATCAGAAATTCGAGTTAGAAGCTGTGCTAAAACAACTTTAAATTGATCACTGTACCGTAATTTCGTGTCTCGAGTAAACGCGATACGGACAGTTGATTTAACAGTCAACGAAACAGGTAGTTCTCCAGGCATGTCTTAGTGGCAGTGATTTTGATTTTTTGTCAGATAGGTCATCGAAGCGTAAACACGATGTTGATTCGGTACTTGCCTGAAGCGGTGACCCATAAAGATCTGTACGGTTCGAAGTCTCTCATAAGTTTGTAGAGATGTTCGAAAGGCACCACTTTCATGCCGAATAATTTTTGCCGTTCGTTCAACAACAAGCCCATCTCGCGACAATCTGTCATGGCCTTCCAAACGCGTTTCACATCCAGTGCAGTCTCGTGTATTCGATTGATATCCGTTTGGAGACCTATATTGGATACATTTCCTACAAGGGTATCGATTCGTTCCAACAATAATACCTCGTCCTGCACTTGGATCTTGTAGAATTTGTCTTGCTCCTCTATAAATCGTTCGTTCGTTTCGTCAATCTGTAAAGAAGTTATAAAATCGGCGATTCAGATCGTAGATAATTAATTATTATTAAAAGGTAATAAAGATAACTCTCGAAATGGAGTGAATGTACAAAGTCTAAACCTTCTGTATAATTAACTGTAGCGTGAATGGAACATGCGTTAAGTTTGATTGAATTTATAACGAAGTTGCAATTTGTAGTTTTGAACATTATTGAAATTACGTTAACATATTTGATTTACCGCAAAATACATACGTTCACCGATAATCGTGATTTCATATTTATCGAGTTTCCGATTAATAAAAAGGTTACTTCATTTATTACGATAAGTACACTTTTTAGAACATCACCTCTTTTTCTATTTGAAGCGGTGAACCAATAACTTGCCACTTAGCTTGGAAATCATCGTCAGACAAATTCCACCAGAAACTATCAAGAATATCGAAATCTAATTTCAATATTTCCATCCTTTCCTGAAGCTCCATAACTCGCAAAGGTATCGTTTCCATCCAATCGCGAATTTCGAATATATGTTCGATGCTCTGTGGTATTTCTTTCAGTTTGAATCTTATTTGCGTGTATTCGTCCAAGATGTCGTTAATTTCCGTGCGAAGTTTCTCCGTGAACATAGTGAGTAACCCAGTAGCACAGTCTAAACGTTTTCCCATGAGGAAGCCCTTAAGGGGTTGCACGCTCACGCTGAAGGGTCCAATTGAAATGGTTTTCGGCAAGGTGGCATCCAGGTTGTTCATCATAGTCTTGTGGAAAACAATTTCGTCTTTAATCTCGCCCGTTGTATGCTCTTCCTCTTTGAAATGTCTACAACATCGAAATGAAATTTAATTCGTCGAGTATTGAATTACTTAAAACAATTCAGCTGTGAAATTTTATTCACTGCGCGATAAAAATGCGTTCAATCGCGTTAAAACGTTTTGGCTGTGTATTAATACCGATATTGAGAGAAATTTCTATGGAACAGATTGAATTGAACATTAGAATACCGATTATATTACGAACATAATATTTTATACATATAATTTTCGTTGCGATATAACATTATTATATAACGATGCTGCAGTATGCCCGATATCCGAAAAATTCGCATAATTGATATTTACTCGATGTATTGTGCAACGTTGAGGTTGTAGAATTCCAGGTAAGATAGAAATTCCACGGCATACGCTCTTAGGAGTATCGTGGATTTCCGATACGCTATTTTTAAGCGTTCCCGAATCTGGCACACGTGTTCCTCGAGTAGACCAACCGAGCTGAGAAAAAGATCCGGTGGGAATTTTAACGCCGGAAGCAGAAAAACATGCAGTTGTTTGATCTGATGGCACAAGCTAAGTGCATTATCGTACATTGCTACGATTATCTCCTGCGAATAGATAGACATTTATTAGGACGTTGATTGTCATTCCTAACTTCTGCAAATTTCGGTATTATATTAAACCGCGTTTGCAGAGTCAATCACCGCGGATTTAAATTTACCCCGAAACGATCGGGATCGACCGAATAATATGCTCCGCTATCGTTTATTCGAATATCGATCGTGAAGATGGGATTATAGACCGATTTAAATTGACTCTCGACGAGATTCTGCCCCCAGGTAAATGAATCTTCAATATTTAAGAGACACAAGGCTGGATTCTCCAGTGTATTGCCGTATGACGTGATCGAATTCTCCACTAGGACTCTCAGCGCATACTACACCGATTTATAAAAGATGTCTCGTTTATTAGGTGATCCAAAAGTAGCTAGCTTAAAAATTACCGCGAGAATTTTACTCTGACAGCTAATGTTTTATTCGTGTTGCAAAAATATTACTCAGAAATTTATAAAAACTTGCGCTCTATTGCTCGTTGCTATAAAATGAGAAAAGAAAATATTGAAAGTCACCTTCATCTTTATAAATAAACTTCCACATTTTTCCGCAACTTGTATAGCTTTATAAGCAAACATGTAAATGCAAAAGTAAACCAACACCGACGAAAATGTTCTGCCGGTGGGTCGAAACGTGTCTATCGATCGAGAGCTATGATTTCATTGAGTAACAATTTTATAGGATAGGTGGGATATAAAAATGGTACGTTTACGAGCAGGGAACATCTGCATCTCATAAACAAAATGTCTAGAAACTGTCTGAAACTATACCGACGGCCACATATAGAGTCTTACGTTTCCGAAATACCAAATTTCTGTATTTTCAAAGTTTTAAATTAAAAAATTTACACTAACCTTAACGGTAATGTTGTTTATTTGTATAACAAATTGAAAGATTGAAATTTCATACACTGCAATCACAAAAGCATGAAAGGGAGCGACAAAAGACTCTTTCGTGCATGCACCAGATATTGAATTCCAAAGCTAATCAAATTCTAGTCGCAGTACGAGCGTAAAAAAGCAATCGTCGCGTTATTGATTCCATGAAAATGCATATAAACCGCATACCTGCATACGTAGGGTAGTGAGGTCCATAAAACGTTTTAATTTCATTACATCGTACACACCAGGAATCCTCTGTTTCAGGTCGAACCAACCTTTTCCTACGTCCCTTAGGCACATCCTCACCGATTGTGCAATTTTCTCCAACCATGGCTCCTTTAGATATTTTACAACGGTGGTAGTGGCTAGCGTCTGCAGCTCTTCAAATTCTGACAGCGTAATCAATTTCCCGTAACTAATGGCAAAGAGATTCATGGACGATAGCTGAATACATTCTGCTACGATACACCTCATTGCATGATACACCTCCTCCTGGACGTACAATGTGAACCAATGAACGAACTTCTGAATTTTCTGAAACATATAATATAATCTTAGTGTTAGCTTTCAAATATAATTATCTTAATAATCCTTTATCGCGGAGAGAAATATAAAATCACAAAGTCTGTCGATACTATAAAACATATGCGACTGTCAAAGTGTCAAGCGAAGAAAGATGAAGATTTCAGCGACGCAAAATCGTATATCACCGTAAAGTTTTCCATGCCGGTATCGATTTTTCCATTGCGCGGTACTCTTGTTTCTTCCACCGAAGGCGTCCAGCTGATGAATTTAAACATCTCAGGATTTCGCTGTATCATTCGTCTCCACATAAGATCGCACATTGTGCGCTGATATTCCAAGGAGATCTCGTTTATTAACTAACGAGAAGGGAAGCACAATCAGTTTCCAATTTGTACGTAATTATCTGGGTGCGGAAACAGAGATTGTCTCTCTTTCGGAAGGAGACAAAGAAGATCATGCAATGCATGAGTGACTTTTAAATAAAATCTTAATGAACACGAATATTATTATTAAAGAAGTAAATTAGAGAACCCTTCAAAACTGTTATGAATCTTGTTTACATTTTCGTTAGATCTAAAAACTGCAAAAGCTAACGTTGTATTCAATTATTGTTCCTATCTCCGTTTATTGTTGAGAAACAATTACGCAGTAATTTTCCGTTAACGGTAAAGTAGCAAAGATTAATTTTAATCTTCTTAAATGTAAATCATATTATAAGCTTTACGCACTGCCGATATATTATATTCCGGGAATTTAAGCATGTTTTTGTTTGTACTTAAACGAACTATAGTATCCTTCTGCTTTTCGTTTAGAGCCAACATGCCTTCCATGTGCATACAGTCCAGATAAAAGTTGTACCTATGTCAAAAAAAAATGAAAAACCAATATTAACCACTAATCTTCTTATACGTTAATCGTATTAAATATTAATTTTGAAATAAAAAATATCGCATAAATTGCCAATTAACGTTTTATGAATAAAATCAAATAATTGCCAACCTTTCACTGCAATAAATTCATTCGAATAAAATTTTATCGAATGTTGGTTTTCAAATAAAAAATCTGATATAAACCCTTCGTTAATACTTTAAATGTAAAATGATCGATTACACTGGAGTGCTGTTTTGTGCTACGCGTTTTGAGAGATGCAATAATGCTTTTACCATATTCAAAATATTAAAGAAAGAGAGTTGAACAAGGTAAACGTTCAATTTCAAGGAAGAACAGCACTGCTTGAAACTTTGAGTAAGTAGTATTTCATAGAAATTCCAAAGTTTCATCTGCACTTCAGGTAACTCCATCAAGATTTAATATTTATTGTTATACATAAAAAAAGTAAAGAAAGAATAAATTAAAGTGGAAGATACTGGGACGATTACTTTATAGAATATTCAGCAATTTTTCTACGTTCGATAGCACTTGCCATCCTCTTGGCAAAAACCCTTGGATCCTCGGCGTAGAATCGAATGTAAATCCTTGGGAGTAAAAACGTTCTCTTGTGTCCATCCAGGGTCAACACGGACCACAATTTATTTTCATAATCGTAATCGCTAACAGCCGCGTTGTACCATTGGTATAAATTATTTAAAACCTTGTCGTCAAGACGAATGACCTCGTCCGCATCGCGATACCTTTCCACGAACACAGTGGCTGGTAATGGATACCGAATTCCATCAATAATACTGAAATTGATCCAGTCCTCTGTTGTTCTGTTGGAAATGCGAAATGTCGATAAGAAGGTCGTTACATGAAACATTGAAAACGAAGGATTTTCCTTCGTAAAAACACGTCATAAGAACGTATCGATTCCCTTGCTGAATAAATGGAAAGGATCTGATACCAATTTCGATACGTAACATTTTATTTAGAAATCCGTGAAACGCTTATAAAAACTACTTTTTCCAAGCGACGGCATTTTATTGAGGTTCAATAAAACGTCTACTCTGTCCGCGTGTACGTATGCATTCAATTAAGTAGGATAACTGAATTCGCGACCGTTTTTTCCTTCGTTAGATTTATTGAAATTCCGGAAATAACAGTTTGCGATGTTCCGCGTTTCGACGGGTTGCACCGTTATGCATCACACCTGAAGGCATACGTCGTCACTCGTTACGTTTCGTTAAATCTCATACTCCTGCACTTTTATACGTTATATCTTGGAATTATTGAAGTGAAACGAGTCGGTCAATTCTATTACGCGGTGCTTTCGACGTATTGCATTATCAATTATCTTGAGTTAAAACTCGAGACGTTACGTCACTGCAGATTATATTACTCCTAACTTAAAATACCATAAAATACCACAATCCCTTCGTCGAGTAAAATTGTCGCAAATAATAGGGGATACTTGGTATTATCCGTAAAGTTAATGTCCTGATCCACTCCAAACAAGAGTGCCATAGTGACCATAATGCATAACTCTTTATACTTCTTTGGGTCGAGAAACCTACCTACAATCGTATTCTTCGTCATCAAAAATCTCTAACGGGAATATACGTGTCGTAGCAAATAGTCCGTATATATCCTCGTGGGATAATAACGGCAATACGGCGGCCGGCGGAAGCATTTCCCGCGGCGAAATTCCTTCCTCTTCCAGAACATTATCCATCTTCACGTTTCTATAACTTCGTCGCCGTCTTTCTATTTCCACATCTCGTGGTAGTTCTTTCGGTTTTACGTTCTGTTCTTTTTGCACTTTTGGAGCGAATGTTTCCGCTGGGAATACCTTTTTAAACAGGGCTTGTTTTAACTTCAATGAAAAATATTTAACACCTTACTTTCGTGCTACATATTCGTGTTATATTGCTACCATAAATACTGGCGATTCGTATGGAATACCATACACATTAGTGCAATTATGCATATTCAAATGCAATTATACATGTATAAATATACATATATTTTTTTGGAAGTAATAATGACATATGATACGAAATAACCGGGTTATATCGCGTCTTGTTTTTCACATGATAACATTATCAGTACGCAATCTGATGCCGACAATCAAATTGTTCAACTTTATGCTCTTTCTTACAATCGATCGATCCTCCGGAAAGCTGATCCATCTTTTTGCCTCGCCAAGAAAATTATATTTCTCTTTATCTTTCAGCGGTTGGATACGAGCACTGTGATGTTCGGTTAAAACTTGCCAAAGAAGTTTCGTCCTCTTTGGTGCAGCATCTAGAAGTGCTACTGCCGGTTTCACGGGATATTTTACTGTACCTAGATATATGTCAAGAAGCAACTGGTTACAAATAATGAATTACTTCCTCTATTTTGTATCATTTCTCTCTTTTTATGCAACAAAATTAAATATTCATTGTGTCCGCTAATACTTTTTGAACTATTTAAATACTTTTGAAAACTAAATTACCTGTGATGATTTCCGAGTAGTAACCTCGTTTTTTTATCTTCTGTTTGTGCATATTTTCGATCACTTCGTACCTTACTATATTTTAAGTTACCTTCGTAACTTAAAAGCAAGAAATGTACATATTTTTTATTAGTAAGTACAAGGCAGGTATAGCGAAACTTTTACGTTTCTAATATAACTGTTGATATGAACTTGTCTAATAAGAATTATAATTCTATTGGCAATGTCTGAAACAAAATCATTTGAAATGATTCAAATTCTTGAACGTTTAGTACCATCTGCTGTTACATGCGAAACTAACGAAACGAGAGATTAATTTTTATATTAGCTTAATTTTTGTCTTATGTGCCGCCACCTAGCGGTAGAGGATGAGAACTAATTAAACTGCAGTTACAAAAACGTGTAGTTCACCCTGTTCGCCGGAGAGATGGCGCTAGTTGTTCCATTTTTGTGAAAATTCAATTTATGTCGATTTTATTGATTAATATGCCATATATTTATTATATATTCATCAATACTGATTTTATGGGGTTCGCAATATATTCCGTAGATCCAAAAACGCGGATTATGTGTTCAAATCAGTTCAGGTACTATACGGTATCTTGTCGATGATATAGGGAATGACATAAGCATAGCAATTTTCTTTCAAGAAGCCAAAAACCATACTCACAGTTATCCTCTTTCACAAAAAAGCTAATTTTCAAAATTTAGTCAATATTGGAGCATAGTAGTTTTCTGAAGTTGTGCGCCGAAAAAATTTTGTGTTCGTCTAACTTCACCGCTTCCCGTCAGATAACGTTAGTAATGTCCTCGAACAGAGTGTGCATGTGAAAGTAAAGCTTTCAAAATACTGTCAACTTTTTAAATTAATTACTTTGCAAAAAATTATTGTTTATTTTTTGTTAGAGAATAAATCAGCTTACTTCTGAAGTAAGTATTTATTTGAGACAGCTTTGTTCTTATCGATTCCTGTGAATTAGGCATAATGCATGCCAATACTCGGGTACTATAGCAGGTGGTGAGAGCCTCTTCCCCTTGATCGCCATTTTCTCCAAGGAAGTCAGGTTTGCGCCTGAGCGCTCATGTCTGATCACCTGCATGCGCAGTATCGCACTGACATAGTGTGTGTCATGGTACGCAGTGTGTACGTTACAATGTAACAGCGTAACAGAAATAAAAATCGTGCTTGTCGTGTTGCGAATCTTATAGCGCCACGTGGTAACCATTATTTACTTAATATTTACATTTGTTTCGTGAGTATTAAGAGAACATGACCAACGAAAATTACGAGGCTCCTTTAAACAAAAGTTTTCAAAACGTCGCGCGCAATACTGTCCAGTATGAGATTGCGCACATGCGATAGAACGAAGTTACAACATTGCATTAACATTTGGTTCATGCATTTTCTTATATTTAATTCTCACGTCATCATGTTTTATAACAACTTTTTATTTTTAACAACGTATCAGAAAATTTTTAGATAAATTCGAAATTTTATGATTTCTCGGTCATTTAAAAGATCAAGAAGAGGGCGCTCGATTTCAAAGAGGATACTCTCTGTCCAGTTTCCCCGCCAGATGACTCGTTTGTTGATAACTTTACGTTCGATGAATATCGGATACCGATCGGACGGCTTACGAAGCCGTTTGGTCAATACATAAGAAGCTCATCGCAAAACTTGAGAAAGCATAATGTGCATGTGACGCGATATCAATAATCGTGTATCGTGTGGTACGCGGTGCGTGTTCATCTTATCGAAAATAAAACATTAGTAATAATGAAATTGTGCGAGAAATAAAGGAGAAACGTGTCCTGGATCGCGAATAACAAAAAGTTGCAAGAGGGGTGTTATTTCTTATAGTTGAAGGAAAGGTCAACCCTTATTTGGATCCTATACAATGTACCGGCGCCCCACACCCACTGACTGTTTGTCCTTTAAATCTAACCCCTTGAGACGTATTCGAGGATAACATGCCGTCTACTATATGCACCTATTATCAATACTGTCACTACTTGCAAGGTAAAATATCACGTTATGAAATCGGTCTTGTAGTTTTATTTCCCGATCGAACCGATAATTATACAATTTACTGAATAATCTTATCGTGAAATCGTTCAATATCTTGTTGTTTAATGAGTACATAAGTACATTAATTATTTCTCCGATGTAATTGAAAAGATTGTATATTTCACGGTTATGGAATACTACATTTATACAATAACCGTGTTTCGAACTGTCTTGAAGAATGATCGAAACGTACAATGCAACTCGAATACAAAATCGATTGTCACTACGCACTATGTGTTCCTTATAGTACACCTCGTATTTACAACACGGTATACTTAGTCGGTGAATACAAACGATGAATTCATTACAGTCGATCAAATTGATCAGCATTAATAAATCGTACAAAGTAATGCTGATGATTTTGTTATTCTGTAGCTTAATATTCGTGATCGTTAACCCTTTGTTTCATTATTCTTACAGTTTGATAAGAAAATACATTGTTCACCTCTCAGAAACAATAATAAAAAAACCTGAAATGAAAAACTCTAATTAGAAAAGACAAAAAGTGTTTTCTGATTCTTTTAGTCATCTAATTTTAATTAAAAAATAATTTATTGTAATTTAGCAATTAATAATATATGAATATTTTTTAATACAAAAGTGTTACATAGTAATGTTGTTGTTTCAGTAATACCTTACAATACAAAACAACCTTAGGATATTTATATCTATATGCATAATTTATATCTATGACATAATCCTGACTGTAATAACACTGAAGTCAACATGTATGCATTAAAAATGCAAACTGCCTGTCAGAGTGAAGGCAGTGGGGAACCAGATGATCCTAGTAGCCATCACCAAGAACCTGTTAGGCCTCCTGCACAAGATTGTAGTTCGTTTGACATTGTTAGAGCAACGCAGGTAATAACGCTTTAAATTGATAAGACAACGCTTATATCAACTTATTTTCACATGTTTTAATTTATATTTTATTTTTCTAAGTTTGGGGCTTTGGATAGAGTAACTGAATTAGTAGAAGCTGGTGCTGATGTAAACCAGCCAGACTCAGAAACTGTTACATTGTTACACTGGGCTGCGATAAATAATCGCAAAGACATTGTAAAATACTTGATTGCAAAGGGAGCTGTTGTTGATGCAATTGGTGGTGAGCTTGCTTCCACGCCGTTACATTGGGCCACAAGGTTAATTTTTTATTTAATACCAAAGTTGAATAAAATTTTTAGGATACAATGTAATAGAAGATCATTTTTAGGCAGGGCCATTTATCTACAGTTGTGATATTAATGAGAGCAGGGGCAGATCCCACTCTCAGAGATTCAGAAGGATTCTCATGTATTCATTTAGCAGCACAATTTGGTCACACATCTATCGTTGCTTATCTAGTCGCGAAAGGAGTAAATCCAAATATGCCTGACAGAAGTGCAATGACACCCCTTATGTGGAGTGCCTATAAAGTTAATAGGTAAATGCGGTCAAATAATGACACTTAATTACAAAAGTACCTTCGTAGGATCACATTATATTGGTTACATTGAAGTTTCATTTTTTACAGTTTAGATCCAACACGCTTGTTACTAACTTTAGGAGCATCTCATTCACTTGCGGATAACTTACATGGCAATACTGCTTTGCATTGGGCTATTATAGCAGAAAATAGTACAGCAATATCAACGTTAGTTCATCATGGTGCATCGTTAGATGTGCCGAATATTCGGGATGAAACACCAATGACGTTACTGGGTCGTCATATTGGCGCTGCCTGGTTAGGACATAAAATCAGTCAAGAAATCAGAGAAAGGCAGGGTAGAACAAGAACATGGTGTAGAGACAAAGTATGTTTATCAAGTACTTCACTAGCCTCCTTTTATTTCTTCATATTTGATTTTTGCTTTCAGAGAATACGTTGGTACTGTATGGTCAGTACACCATTCATAGTTTTCTATGTGATTGGAATGATTTTTCAAAGTGGATTGGATTATTTAGTAAAATTAGGTGCCTTTGTCACTCTTTACATAGCACTATATTTAGCTAATCATTTTGTCTTTGACGAACGATTATTTCACATTATACCAATGTCAATTTATTTGGCTACAAAGGTAGGTTCCAAATTTTGTAATGTCCGACTGTAACTTATCATTACAATTAATTTTATATCAAGTAAAACTCAATAACGTTGCAGAAAACCTATTTAATTATATCTGGCATTAACGTATATGTATTTTAGATAACTAATAAAACTACCTTATCACGAAATGTTTAGATAACACACACAAATAAACCAAGTAAAAACTTTTTATTTGATATCATCAAAACACTTCTGCCTTCTGATTGTTACAGATTAATCGTTTTCACATACATATGACGAATTACTGTTCACTTGTTACAGATGTGGATATATGTTACATGGATATTTTGGTTAGGCGTACATGCCGCATGGTATTTATGGTTGTTATTAGTAGGCGGATCGGTACCACTATGGGTATGTTTCTTACAGTCCTGGAGGGGTGATCCAGGTGTAATAACAGCTACACACGAGGACAAATTAAATGTAAATATCTGTAGTCCCGATCATATCGTTTATTGCGAATAAAATATGATTTTTAACTGTATTACTTTCAGACGATTATAGAGTTAGCAGAATCTGGTGGTTTTGAACCACAATCATTTTGCAGCAGTTGTTTGGTCAGAAGACCTATGAGATCTAAACATTGTTCAACCTGTGATCGATGCGTGGCACGATTTGATCACCATTGTCCTTGGGTCAACAATTGTATTGGTAAGTTAATAAAACTAAATCTATTGGATAACTTTATTATGGTAATAACGCGTATGCATAAAATGTCTAACTTTAGACAACCTAATCTTTACCTATTATCTCCAACAGTATATTTGCACTCTTCAATTTTTCCTTCTAGGTGCGCATAACCACAAGTATTTCCTGGGATTTTTAGCTTCATTATTAGGCCTTTGTATCGTTGTTTTATCCGCTAGTGTACAATATTGGCAATTCGAATGTTGGACAAATTTAACAAATGGCCATAGCGCTGATAATTACCTAGTCGCTGCAGCTACGTGTGACGCTTGGGTAATGTGGGTCACTGCAAATACGTCTTTACACTTCTTTTGGGTTGGGACACTGTTAGCTTGTCAGTGTTATCAGGTTTGTATCATAAGCTACTACATTGTAAAGAATATTGTATAACTATCTTTGTATTTTATTTCTTTGAGTTATAATCGTTTATATCAGTGATACTATATTGTTTTTATCAATTTTTTATTAGATTATGGTTCTTGGAATGACAACGAACGAGCGTATGAATGCCGGACGATACTCGCATTTCAAACAGGGAAATCCTTTCCATCGAGGTGCTATTCAGAACGCAGCTGACTTTTGCAACATAAGTTTCTGTGGGATAAAAGCGAAGCCCAGTTCAGACTGGTTGCAGAGTTTTGATCATAAACAAAGCATCGAAAAATTACCTCTACTCGCTACGAAAGACAACTTCCAATACATTTAGGATTTTTCTAAACAGTCAGACAACTGTCATGGAAAATACGTAATTTAGCCATCAGAAGCTAATGGTGTGTCATATCATTTTTATGCCTGAAACATTTGCCGGACTACCAAAGAGTTACTACAATATCGGAAGTGACTTTTCAGGAAGGTAGTGATTTTACATATTCACAGATTTGAAATTGCATACTGTAAACTACATTTCCTACAGTCAGTGAATATAAATTTTATTATTCATCCACTGTAAAAGACTGTTCTTACGATGTAAGTATGCATATCCCGCCTTTGCGTATTCTATTTTCCAAATACGAGATAGAAAAATAAGTTGCACAAGTACTTTGACTCTATTTTTACGAAGGAAAATTATAAGAAACTTCTTTTTTCTCTATTATACTTTTCGCTACGGTTTACTTAATGTAAACGGAACGTTAATATAATTGATTAAAAATAATTTACTTTATACTGCATTGTAAATATTTATAATTTTCGCGCAGTCGTAACGTGATCATTAAATACGAGTATGTTAACGTTCGATTGCAAATTTTTTAGTTACTCTTTAATATTTTATATCCTAACGAGTGGTAGATTCGATCTATAAATAATTTACTCGAGAAAGTACAATTTTAATCGTACTGAAAGACGGAATACCTTTATAAAAAGTAACCATGACAGTCGGTTCTACAAAATCATTGTATAATGTATTTTTACCAATATTATTTATTACAATTATTTGTACTTTGTAGCTTTTAAGCGTTGCGAAAATTCGTAACGAACATTATGAACAGCAATATCGTCATGATTTTTGCTAAGATCGTGAGATTTCTATATTAAACGTAAGGAATTCAGAATTAATATGCAAAGAAACACCAACTTCGTAACTTGAAAAGTGTGGCATATTTATAATGTGTAAATTTTAATTGAACAAAAGAATCAAATGTTATGCAGTATGATTATAAAGAAATAATTATATTGCATATTACTGTTGGCTATTTAATCCGTTTTTCGTACTTAAAAATAAGTTTACCTGATTTAAGTGCCATGCTGCTACTCTTTCAAAGACATCCACGTACACGCGTTTACAAAACATTATGATCGAACTCAGTGATGGGTAACCGCGCTCGTGAGGAATGAGCACAGTAAGCTCTCACTATATTGCCATTATAACTGGCAATATAGAAGGAGGTATTTTTATGTAGCAATTGGAAGTTTGTAAATTTGAAAATTTCATAGCTTATTAACGCAAAAATAGTTTGCAAATTTCGAATTTAAAAAATTTGGAAGTTTGTAAATTTGACAAGTTGATAACTTGAAAAATATGTCAATTTGAAAATTTGTATTCTTTTTCTCGCACATCTCACTGCTGCATGTACCGTGCTGTCCGTGCCTATCATTTCCTCAGCGGACACTTTCATCTACTCATCACTGCTCTAACTTTATAAGATTTGATTAACGTTGGCTGTTGTATCTAATCTATTATTGCATTGCGTGAGAAAAAGGTTTTAACGATAGCTATATCAAATATTTACATCGTAATATATATATAAATATATCAATTGTTTACATCTGTTTTAATGGATGTCATACTTTAATAATATCGTAAAATTTTCAATGAGATATCTTATTAATTGTACGTAGTAAATTGAACAAGAGAAGAGAAAAAGGCATGAGAGGAGTCTAACACATTTTTGTACGATAATTACACACGTGACGATAGAGATATTACTAGAATATAATCGTCGAATATTTTACATTCCAAAACTGTACTTCAATGTATAATTGCGAATCTTTTCTTTTATCTGTAATATTAGTACGTTGTTAAGAACGTATGTTCCCTTTTATAGTCCGAGATTTCACTGTTAAGGTTGCAAGTGCTATGTCAATTCCACTTTCTAGCATTATTGAATATAATAATTACTAAATATTGGTACTGTGAGAGTTGTGTTGCACGCACAATTAACGCAGAAAAATGAATATTTAATTGCATCCTTAACAAGATACATTTAAGCGAATTAAAAGTCTTATTTCAAAAATGTTTAAGTACAGATCAAACTATATGTATGTGTACATTTCTGTCAATGATCATGTGAAGGAATTATTTATTTCTAATACTAAAGAGGTATATTAAAAGAGTGCATACGTTCTTAATACTGCATTTCCAATAGGTGCCTAAATGTCTGATCATTATCTTATACAAATTTATGAAAAACACTATGAGAATGCATCAAAACTTTGAATATATTTTAAACTTACGGTCTTATTTGTAATACAAACTGAAGTAAGTTTTCAATAGTTTTCAAACACGTTGTTTCTTCGTTAAGCATTATTGTCTCTTCGATAACGACTAAAGATAGGAATTGTATATTATAATTTCATCGTTCTTAGGCCATTCGATTGCGTACGACCAATTACTTTATGTCCATAATCAAATTAGTTACTATTCCTCTTGATTTAGCAACTTTTTCCGGAAATCTTTCATGTACGCGTGTACAGAGAAAAATTAACATTCGGTACATTTGTCCAACTATCGTTAATTAAGAACAAGTTTTCAATTTTGACTGTTTGTACAGAATGTTAAAGAGATATTTGTACAAAACGTTGGAAACGTACATATAAGATTAATGATAGATTTGAACGATGATATTACAAATATGAATACTCCATGAAACATGTGTATAAATACTATAAATACAAATGTAAGTTAATTACTTTCTAACATACTATTGATTACTTATAGAAGTGTTTCTTAAATATTTCTTTTGACTGATCGATAAGGCGTTTAGTATTTATGTATATTTCCGTTTCTAGTCCAGTTGATATTATTCTAATTTGATATCTAGATTATATTTACTTCGTGTGAGCAATGAAATGCATTAAAACTGTATAGCGAGTAGTTTATTCGTTTTACTCTGAGTGCATGCGAGCTACTTTTTTCATGCGATCCGCTGCGATCGCACGGTAAAAAGTCGCGTGTATGCGACGGGTCTTATTAGGAAAAATAAACAAATTCTACAATTAATGGTCCGTTATCAACGAATAAAAAATTGTATTATAACATTTTGAGAAACATACACGTAACAAACAGATAAACATAAAGAACTTTTATAATTAAGATTTTTAACGTTTAATTTCTATGCTGCAAAAGAATTGCTTCGAAAAATATGATAAAGGATAATTCCAGATTAAGACTCATAAGAGAAAATTTAGAATAAATGAACATATGAATATTTAGGATTCTAGTTGAAGTTTTTGGTGAAAGAAAAGTAATATTAGTTGTAAAATCTTTTTGTGACCTGTTAAAAATTTGTGAATTATAAACCTCCTCGCAAGCGTTACACCGTCGCATAGATGAGGTTACTACTACTGTACTAAATCGTATTAAGCTAATTACACCATTCTACTTCCAATTGAATTTCATGTAAATAGCAGTGTCTTCTATTTCAAATAACGTTTCCCGTTCGAAATAGTTTGGAAGATGGGGGAGGGAGCAGGTGTAAAAAGAACTTTTGGTAACCGATAAAAGAAATTAAATCAAAATTATTATTATTATGTGTTTATAAAAGAAATAAAGAGGAGAAAAATTATTTATTTATTTATTATTCATTATTATTCCACAAATATGTTCCGTGATTATTGTTTTCGCTATAATTAGTTTTCCGTTTATTCTGTAAAATCAACTTGAATGTATCTTTCGATATTGAAGTAATCACAGTTTATAAACATATGAATGTAACTACCCGATTCCCGTCACTTTGACAGTTTAATGTTGTTTTCGTTCGTATTAGTTTAATTTCAGTTTTGTTCAATTCGTTTTCAAGAAATGTATTTATCATGGTTTCTGGAGAGGATTGTACTTATAACGATGCAACAGAGGATTCTAATGTAACGTCTCTGCAGTCAGATACTAGTTGCATAATTAATACTAATAATCCGGAAAGTGAATGCGTAAAGGAAGAGAATAATTTTGAACAGTTTAATCGTACGTAGAATAAAAATATAATAAACAATTGTAATAGGAATAATTTACAAGTTAAAGCACGTATGATTTGAATTATATATTACTCATATGCAGTTAAAGACTGTAAATGTTACGAGGTATATTCACCAGGGAATTGTGGAATACCTCCAGAACACTGTGGGAGGGCCAACACTGTACAGGAATCACCTAAGAATTTAGAAAAAAACCAATATACAATGAAACAAATGGAATCCACTAATCCATGCTTGTGTCGTACTCACAAGATGTAATATAAGAATTTTTATTTTACACAGCAAATACTGATTAAACATTATTCTTTTAGCAATGCCTATACATTACCTTTAAAACACAAAAATGGTAATTACTTTAGTTTACTAAATTTTATTAAGCCCGTACGTTAGTTTTTAATCTTTGCTTCATATAAATGAAAACTTTGTATGCTCCTGATAATTATTCCAATTAAAGTATTATGAATTAATTGTTTATCTCTTTTTTTGTATTCATTATAAGCATGTTTGAAATGAGTTTTCAGGTTCACGTTCACGACCATTTTGGTGTCGTTTTAGATGGAAATGGCCTAAAAAATCATATATAGAAAAGAAAGATGCAATGTACGAAGTAAACTTGAAACCAACAAAATGTCCTCATTACGCAGAGGTGGAGTAAAGTATTTATGCAGAATCTAATTGACATAATAATAAATTCATAACGTAAAAGCTGTGTTAATTATTAATAGAATTAATACCCACAATAATATATTTACGTACAGCCTTTCATGTACTGCGAAATGTCAGAAGGTATACCTAACAAAAGAAAACCAATTTGTTCTAAAGTAACAAAATCCAAAGTAAAAGAAGCAGACAAAGAGGAAAAAGTGACAGAGAAAATTGAAATCTATTACTTTGATCATGGGAATTCTGCGTAGGTACAATTATGTCAGAGATTAAAACGCTTTGATGCTTAAATGATTTTATCTCCATTTCTTTTTGTTATTGTCTCATGCAAAAAAAATCAAAACCTATGTACATTTATAAAATTAAATATCTTTTTTTATTAAATGATTAACATTAAATATATTCTGCTTAGATATTATCGTACCACAGATTCACCACCAATATTAGCAACTGAAAGATGCGCAGAGAAGACTGATCAGGCAGCAACACGCTTCTGGGCTGAAATATTTGGAACGATTCACATAGGCACCGCTTTTGTGACAGCATTTATTTTACAATTCCTTCGATTCATACTTTATAGTATAATTAGACCACTGACCGTGGGTATTTTGCAAATGTTGGCAGATTATTTCATAAAGCCTTGTTTGTCTATCGTATTCAATGCTTTGATACAGCCAGTATTGATACTCTTATACAACATCGCAACCTCTTTCAAGGATCTTTGCGAACCTATCGCAGAAGCTTTAGGTCTGTTTTTACGTGAGATTGCTAATGTATGCGCAGCAATTAGAATCGTGGAAGTTAAACAGGGTACTGCTCCTTCGGCTGTTTGCACTTAAGTCAAGTACGTAAACAAGATTTTTTGAAAATGAACAGTAAAATACCTTGGTTACAGGAAAGAAAGAAGATAAATCAGTCTTTTCATTCTAACCCATAAAAATATAGTAAAGTATAGATATCTAATTTGGTGTTTGTACTTTAAATTTGTTTTCATTATTCAAGGTTAAGAAGAATAAAAGTATAGATAATCTACCTGTCTTCGCATATCACTGACTCTGCATTGGTTAGACAAAGGAAGTGGTTGCATCCTGTCTGGTCCAAATATATCTACCGGATGCTTAGATTAATTCTCATTCTAAGGCTACAAAGTAAGTCGAAGCTGGTAACTAACGTTCTGGTAACGAGCCGGTGACTGATGCCCTTCATGGTATTTTCCTTGTGAAGCACGGAGTTATCCAATTAAAAGAAGCAAACTGGAAATGATCCGGGAACAGCCAGAACGTGACTGTTCGAGTTTCAACGAATATAACACATGCCTTAACACCAGGTATATATTTGGTATTACTTGTAACTTTACAATATTATTATCGTTTCATTCACTTTGTTGTTTTTTGTTATTTTTTTCTTTTCTTTAATAGTTTTTACAGAACAAATTATTCCTCATAGCAACTAACTTTGTCAATAATAATAATCAATAATCATCCTTCGTCTCTTTCGTATATCTTACTGTTTAATAAATTATGTACAATCTCACAAACAACAAACGGAGGAACCTAATTACATCATGTAGTTGTTTCACACTTCGCTATGTACAGGTACTACTGGTTTTTACAGAATTGCGCTCTCGCTCCACCTGCGTGTATAATCGTTATCCTTAAAACTTTGTCGTTCGCGTATTCTAGTTAGAAAAAAAGGAAAAGAGAAATAGAAAGGTAAGAGAAAGACAGAGATACAGAGAGAGAGGGGGAAGAGAGAGAGAGAGAAAAGGAAAAAAAGGGAAAACAAAACTCCTATCGTCACCTAGTCTCAGGAACTGCAACCTCTTGTTTACTGTGCATCGCGATCTAGGTGGTTGTGGTCGGAGTCTCCTGGATGGCTAAGGTCTGTGAAGGCGCTGATGATGATGTCGAATCACCTACAATTTCAATTTTATTACTTTCAGTTTAATCATTCGCGACAACGATGTTAATTGTCATAGAAATCATTGGCCATCGGCGTTTCAAGTTCCGAACAACAAGGTAATTAAAAAAAGAGTTTTTTACTCTTTTTGCGGATTGCGTTGCATGATCTCTACGACACTCAACGCGTTAATCTAACAATTAGCTGCCTAATATAATCGTTCTGGTTTTAATCATTCGCGTCACAGAGATGCTGTTTACATAATCGCATGATTATTAATAAGACTTACAGCTAACGTTTCTCCTTTAAACTGTAGTATAATCCCATTAGGGTAATATACGATGTTCGCGAGTATTACATAACGATATCGATCTCCAACAGGTAAAACTCACCCAAGAGAGCTGCCTCTAAATCCCCTAAGATCTCCGTTTCCTTCGGATCGATCAGGTTGAAGCGTTGATTAAGGAGCGTGAGGTGGGCAAACACACAATTGAGGTGAGCGTGCAACCCCAAGAGTGCTACCTCTCTGAAGTGGCAGTGGTAAATGTGTGCCACCACGTGGTACAGTAGCCGCAGGATCTTACGCACTATCGATTCAAACGAGCTAGGAAATTCATTTGCTGCAACATCCAGAACAAAACAATTAATAAGACCCCTCCGTGCCACGTTTTCAATTTCGTGGTTATGTAGACACTTTTTCACTACGATTGTAAATATACGATTAATGAAACCATCGAAATACTTATTCCACAGCGATTGAAAAGACAACTCACCATACTTCGTAGGAAATATAGTTTCGTCACTAACGGTGCGTTGTGTAAAAGTCATAACATAATCTATATATTGTGGCGCTGCCACTCTCGTTTTCTTCCCCTTCTCATCGAACCACAGATAAGTTCTGAAACGATAAGAAATCGAATTACTCCTCTCTGCAATATCGGCCAAAGAGCAAGGGTGCGAAGGGGAGAACAATGGAGGGCTAAAAAGCAAACATCATTCAGACGATCTTTTACTCTTCCTTTGAGATTTATTTTCTTCCTTTACAAACCTTCGTAACCCTGTGCTCTTGAAACCCTATATTTTCCTACATTTTAAATTCTAAAATTTCAAGAAGTCTCAAAAGATCAAGTGCCCGAAAGTCTCAGAAATTGTCGAATTCCAAGAATGAAAAATTACCAAGTCTAAACCCGACGTTTGGGAGGATCTCTATCTCTATAGTTGGGGTTCGAGAATCGTGAAAGGAGAAAAAATTACCTTAAGCCAGGACCAGTCATGTCGGGACAGCCCGTCATCGTGCAAAATTCGGATATCGTTCCGTAGACGAGGTTGATGTGATCGAATAGTGCCAGGGTATGAGAGGCCAGCCACTCGTTGTAGTCCAAACCTGGTGGTAAATCGACCAACATCCTCAGGTCCAGTTCTGGCAGCTGCCTTTCAAGGGCTGCCTCCTCGAGGTACAATTTCGGATCTTCTGTGGTTCCCGCATCTTTCTCCTTTCGTCGGGCTTTTCTATAAACAGCGTGAGATCGCTCTCTTAGACACGTTCTGCTATCCGATTTGGACATCGATCAACGCGTTTCTACACTGTTCAAGCAATAAAGCATATTATTGCTCAGCGGAAAAGATTGTGTAACGGGGAGGTTGGTACTTATTCTTTGCGTTTGGTGTCTCGAGGGATTTCATGTATCGATTACTCGAAGAATTACCGCTGGTTATGTATCGGTGATCGGTACAGTTTGTATTGTACTTGTTCAAGTGTTGTAACAAGCATCGTTGGTAATCGATACGGTATGTGATGTACTCGTTGAAGCGTTATAGAAAACATTATGGATAATTACACGTTGATAATTAGTGCAATATGTGTTACGCTCGTTGAAGTGTTACAGCGAGCATAATTGGTTGTTAGCTACTGGTAGTTGGTACGGTATGTATTGTATTCATTCGAGTGTTATAGCATGTGATATCGATAGTTATCTGTTGCTGATTTATATAGTATGTCGTGTAGAAGTGTTGTAACGAACATTATTCGATTACCTATTAGTAACTAATGAAGTTTGTAATGTACTTATTGAAATGTTGTAGCAAGTTTCATTGGGCGTATAAATTGAATTATGCATTATTCTTAACTAAAATAAATAATGAGCATGAAATATAATACCATAGAACATTTTCAACAACGAAACTTATTACTTATTAGCACTATAGTTTCACGCGTTATATCTTTGATCGCTGAACGTAATTTCATCTCGACGAAAGTGGTAACAATTTGAGTCGAATTTACCGAGTATCTAGGCGTTAAATAAGCATCGCGCGATAATCAACGCAAACTTTAGTTAATTTTAAAGTATTTCGATAAAACGTTCATAACTTCCGAATTTAGAGCGTACGAGGTATTAAAACGATTAAAAGTTCGTCGAAACGTTTCGTTAAAAATTTACCTACTCACAAAGTTATCATAAACTTAGTCGAACTTTGACAAATATTAACTTTGGACGATGTACCATAACGTTTTAAATTTAACTATAGTTTCTAAAATTCTCTAAAATTAGTCGAATATTGGTTTAAGAACTGTTTATACGTAAATGTTTGACGCGTGAACACAAAGAGTCCCGCCGGTTCTCTGACGAAAAATTGGTCGTCGACGAAGTTAAAAAAATGGCGAAAGTTATTAAGACTAACGTTAGAGACGATTAACGAAATGACCTAATTAATGAACGTTAACCGAGATGTTGATCGATATAATATCATCGCGGTGGTTTGTCGTATCGAGAGGCATATTACGGTACGCCGATGGAAAACAAATTACAGGCGAGCGTGTAACTGGAAAAAGCAATTTCATTCCGGGGCGAAGGACAATATTACGTTGGCCTAAATGCACTTTGCTTTAGAGACCACTCTCTCGACCAACCCTCGCGATTTTCCCTCACCACCACCCTCTCGTTTCCACCCTCACGAATTTTGGAACACATTCAAGCTCATTAGCCTGCTATCGCTAATACCAGCAGCAATACGTCGCTTTACAAAGTTACCGCATTCGCGTCGATTTCCGTTCCCTTCGCCGGTTACGCGTCAACAATAAATTCGAATAAATATTGCTATCAAATTACGAATACACCCAAGCAATTTGTGCGCAGATATTCCGGCAGGGAAATTAATTAAAATAATAACCGAAGCGTGAACCGAACTCGGTCGCAAAGATGTTGCACCTCACGAGCCAATTTGTACTTTTATCATTCCACTTTCGAATTTAGAAACTTAAATCAGAAATATTTTCATAGCTTTACGGCGAAAAGGTTTATTGCAGAAAATGAACATTCTTCCTGCAACACTCATCCTTGGTCAAAGAAGACTTACATTGCATCCGAGTCTACTAATGATGCGAGGAATGCATTATTTTAAACGCAGAATGCTCCTTTCAGAAAATTCTTTCTGTAAAAATTACCTGGAAACAAAGGACCGTCCTCCACAAATGAAAAATAGGAAATGTTAACGAAATTAAACTGGAACATGTAATTTGCCCTGGTGATTCCGTTTGAACTCTATTAGTGTCTCGTTGAAATTTTGTTCGTTCCAAGTACAGGAGATGCTGGGGAATTATTTTGTGAATCTAACAAGGAAGTCAACAAACGCGAGTATTACTGTTCCGCTGTAACCGAGTTTCATGAGCAACAATTGCACTGATCGCATCGTGTACAGAACATTACGTCTTTAATCGAGTGGCACAGGTTTGCTAATCAGATTAACGAATTATCGGATTTATACGAATCAACGGGTTCGGACTCCATTCAATTCGCTTTTAATCTATCAACAAGCCTTCATTGGACGTCTCTCTGTTCCCGTTTTCTCTGTTTCGCGTTCCTAGGGACAAATGAAGCTTCTTCCTCGGCGAAAGTTAATTGATTAAACTTCCTCTATTACGGTGCGTCTTAAGGAATTTTCGGAACAATGGAGTTTCATTCTACCTTTTTGCCGAGTTTTTACAGCGTCGTTATTTTATCTTAACGTTAGTTCGCGTTTTAACTTTTTCTTTTTTATACAACGACAATTTCTATTAGCGTTCTAGATAGTTATTTGATGGAGGAATTTACTCTTTGCAAAAATAATTCGTAGTAGACGCATGAAAAAAATCGAAATGAAAAACTAAAAGTGTTAGGATGTTTCGATGACGATACGAACAGTATTAGAAGTTTTGTGAGCGAACTAACGAGCAGCTGGCTAATCAGTTTCCTGCCAGTCACCGAAACACTATTCGCATGCAATAAATAACGGGAGCCACAGTATTCAGCCACGTCTACGTTCGTCAAACAATCAAGTCTCTCTTTTCTCTATGAAGCTCATGCCACTGGAAAGAAGCTGCATTTGTTTGGAAAAAACTGGCTTCGTCAACTTAACACGAATTTATGTCGCCAGTTTTAACCAGATATCGCGACACAAGGTTGCAAAACATCCAGTCCACTAAATACTATAACGGAGGTCAAAGATTCTGATTTCTAAAGGCTAACTATGCTAATTCGTATTAATGACTATCTACTACTAGTTCTCTAACACTCTAATTCGTCTCAATTCTTAGGTCAGTCCACAAATTTACACGCATTCGTATAAATTCGTCCTACCTTTTCCACCCCAGAACGTTTCAAGGCGTTGATGATAAAGAAAAATATCGCGGCTGATATCATCGTTGAAAATACATTCGTTATTTCGTTTCTAAGAATTCGTGGACTGACCTGATACTACTATGCCCCTAAAGTACTATCTAAAGTACTAACTATACTTAGAGGCAAAACCTTTGACCTTAGCTACAGTCCTAATATCTACTCTGACCTCGACTAATCGATTCTCGTTCGCTTCGATATCCTTGAAACCTTGGCAATTCAAAAGTCCAAGGAAATTCAGCACAGAAATTTTGGGAAACTCGAAAACGTTACCACGCGAGATGTCGTTGAAATGTTCTTCCGAATACCGCGAGGGTCACCGGTGACCGATGTCACAAATCCAATATAATTATGATTATATTTCGCTCGTTCCAGACGAAGCACTTCTTACTTTACGCATCCAATCCTCTGTTAACGTCATTGTATAACAGACTATCGTTATATCGCCAGCCGTTACATCACCGCAAATTGTAGCCTCACGAGTTGTGTCGCAATGTATCGTATCGTCAGAAATTGTTTTGAGTCGCGTTACGTTGTCACGAGTTGCGTTGCAGCCAATTGCATTGCTACGGGTTGCGTTGCAACTAATTGTATTGCCGTGCAAAGTCAGTAACGTTGCGGTACGTTGTAACGCCGCGCGCTATATCGCAACGCGTATGACCAGAAGTCGCGTCGCGATGCCTCGAATTACAGCTGTATTGTTATTTCAAGAAATTTCCGCTTCTCCACAGCTGTCCGTGGCAATATAACGAGAGTCTGTACGTGAATCGGATAACAGAAATTCTAGTGTCCTTCTTTGTTGAAACAGTGAATCGATCACTGGAAGAAACACAAGGCAAGAGATTTCATAGGACGTAGCATCCAATTTCAGGAGTATGCTCTTTTTCTCCGGTCAATTTCTTTCGAGCAATTTTTCAAAAGCCTTTCTCTCCGTCGATACACGTTCCATATATTTTTTGGATTTTTCTGCCGAAGTAGCATCAGATGTTTCTATACGCGTCCATCAATGAACGAGAGTGGCACGTTTCGAGACAAAAAAGAAAGGCTTCTCGATTCGATCACACAATTTTTCGTTGATGGAAAAGCGGAAACATACCGAAAATGCACCGATAAAGCGGTAATCGATCAAAAATCGGAATTTTCGGTGCGCAATTATAGGAACACGTATATATGTATGCCATGCAGAAAATATATAATCGTTTTCTCGATCATACGAGATATGTAAAAAGTGTAGAAAAGAGGTAATAAAAGGTGGAGTGGAAATTGTGATGTGTTCCGAAATTCTGTTTCTGGTTGCGTTACCGTTTCTCGTTAACTTCACTGTACATCGAAAAGTGTACGATTAAAAAGTGTTATGGGACGATAAATTTGGACGTGTGACGATTTACATTTATTTTTTGCACAATAATATAATACTCCGCGAAAATTGCGACGCTCTATCATGCATAAATTACGACGAGTAACTTTTTTTATTTTACATGATCACTGAGATGCTAACCGTAACACTTTTAATTTTACACCATGCGTATGCAAGACGTTCTCAAATGGAAGGATACTGGCTTGTTCCTGAAAACGGAAATATTATCCTTCGAAAGAAGTTACGTTAACTCCACTTTACTTAATCCAGCATTTAATAAATTATAATTCATCTTTATTCATTTTAATCAACACACGGTGATCACAGTTTGCTTAATCCTTCCCACTTCGATCTCAAGCCAGCATACCTTGAAGACACTCTGTACAAGTACATATACATGTATATATAATAAATATACAGTTGGTCCCAAGAAATATGTACACCGTAAAAGTCAACACATTCGTACAATGGAACATCAAAAGGTCTTTTACTATTTTGCAATCTGAGGCTTCCGAAAGCGAGCAATAAACTTGGGTTCTTACTACTGAGTAACAGCACCATCGTTCTTCTATCACCACGCTAACACATGTGCGCAAGCATTTCGGATTTCTGTCGAAAATATATTGGAATGTTCACAGGTTATTTGAAGATCTAGAAATTTAGGAACACTTGATCTAACAATCCATAACTTTGCTATTTAATGTTCCTATTTTATCAAACACTTAATTCCTTGTATCTCGATGTCCCAGATTACAAAATATGCGAAGAAGTATTCTTTCATTTATTTAACGGTGTCCATCGTTCAAGGTGCACATGTTTCTCGAGCGAGCCAGTATACATAGAGATCTACAGGCTGGTTCAAATATCAGTCCCCGCCGTGTTTGAGGAATTTCTGATGGTCTTGCAGAAAAAACGTTGCAACAGTTGCATTAGTTTTCAGTCGGCCATAAATTATTTTCAACGATACCATGTACAAATTTAATGATATACTATGACCATGAAATGACCTTGAACGAAGAAATCATGAATTTATCACCACAATATTTGAACGACTTTATAGTTATTGATACTACAGCAGGAATGCACTATTGCCTACTTGTTTTTTGCACTTAGAGTGCAAATGAAGTTTCCAGTCGTAAGAACGATGGATTTCCTTTACGAAAGAAACAAAATAACCTTGTTCACACATCGCGATGACAGATTCGCGACGATTTCTTCAAGATCCCGGTCACCGGTATGACAGATCGCGTAACGTTACGCGATCAAAACATGGTACAACTTTCTCGAAGTTATCGGAATTTATAGCGGAGTAAAAATTGATGAAGCGTTACAAGATTTTCTCTGGCAAACCATCGGAAGTCCGTGAAAGCGGCGGAGCGATGTTTAGACTATCCTGTATATAGACGAGATTTTAGTAGACGACTCACGCGACAAGCTCGCCGAAGAACCTGATCTTCCTGTGGCAGGTGTCGAGAAGGGAAAGACGCGAGGAGACGTTGGAGCTGGATCCAGAGGCGGTGGCCGAAGAGGAGGCGGCGCCGTGGTGAACCGGCGTCGGTGGGGCCGACAGAGTCGAGGACGTGGAGGCGGAAGAATCCTGAAGGACGACGCGAGCCGGCGATCGCAGCATCGTCGTCGTCGTGATCGTCGTTGTCGATGACGATCTCCTCGGCACCCCGTCCTCGTGCCCGAGGATCTTTTCACGTACGCTGGGTATGCACCAAATCTTGTTCGGTTCTCATCGAACACCGTCCGCGACCCCCGACAATCGCTTGGTGTTCGCTCTTATTCTCCGATATATACTCTATCGATTCCTCTAGCTATTTTATCTCCGAGATGAAACGTCTCAGAGCATGCCTTAGCGTTTCTCCTCGAGGTATCGAAGTGTCGGACTCATCGATTCGGTCGAATCTTCTTCCGGTTGCTGGCGGTCGGACGTCGCTGGAGCCATCTTCGAGAGAGCGGTTAAAGATTCTTCTTCGAGTTTCGACAGCGTCCGTTTGGGTCAGCTTCGAATTCAATTTCAACTTCACTTTCCTCGTATTCTGCGGAATAATTGTTCACCGTGTCTCACTTATGCTCCGCTGCTAGTTTTCTGATAGTAACAAAGAATGACTAAGCTTCTATGGCAATCTGACAACGATGGAAAGAATCTCCGAGGTGATTTCCGATGTCAAAGACATCCTCTCTGCCACGTGTGTGACCTTATTAACGCTCTTACGAGTTATCTTACTTGATTACTATCGATTTATAACGAATGGAATATTAACTCCAGAAGATACCATCCTTAAAGACGTTAACGTTCGTTTTTTTTATAACACGACCGTATGATCGATATCGAGATAAGTTCAACAATCTGTACGGTCACAACCTCGAATACGATCGGTTATGTATGCAATCTATCGCAACTGGGACAGCTTGAAAACGACAGAGAATAGAAAAAATGCCATTACACGAAATTAAATGGCGTTATTCGAAGTTTTTTCTATTTTCTATTGTTGTCGAGCTTGGCCCAGTCATGCGAAACACCCTGTACAGAAGCGTAATAAACGCGATATGAAGCAGTAAAAGGCTGATGCACAACCATCCGCGGAGCAGACCAGCAATATCAGAACGTAACATTTCGACCTATTTTTAAGGTTTCACGTGAATCGTAAACTTTCAACGACATCCAACGCGTTCGCACGCGTCATTCGATGTTGTGTGCGCTTTTAATATTCGTTAGTTATCACCGGTTACGTGGGACAGATATAAACCGAGCCTGAATTGATACGGCGACCACACTGGGTCTGAGGTAATACTAGAATCATAGAATTACAATCGCGTAATGAATGAACGAGAATATTTAATTGATGATTTGCAGCGCTCGAAACGTTAGATTGTACCTTTTATAGGCACGGTGTTCGTAACAGAATCTCGACGCTTCATTATATGTTGTTTTAATACAACGAATGCCGTGTTTATCGCGTTAATTAAATGTGACGTAATTAGTTCGTTTTACGTGTTTAAACTTGGTTCAAAAATGAACACGACGTACACGTGTATCTACGATATTTATACGCTAACGACCTATTCGGATAATAATTTTTCGATAATAATAATGATCGGGACGATAGACTGTCGATGGTGGTTCTTTTCAGAAAACGATCACCGAACGCGTTGATCGATTTACATAACGAAAAAGCGATAAGACCCGTTAAGGTTTTTAATGCTACCGTAACAAGATGATGGTATTAAGGATGTAACGTGGCAAGCAAGGTTTTTCGAACGTTGTATAAATTAAATCATTGTTGCTTACGTCAGTAAGCGGAGACTTGAAATTTCCAGCAGCTAAAGCGGAGGAGCGTTACAGCCATCGTCACGATCAATCGCACGCCATCGATCGAAATTTATGCTTAACCGAGCATCTCATTAACATGACGTCATTATGGCGAGGGAGACAGATAATAAACGTACGTGACTGGCGTCGACAACGAGCCTCGAAGCTCGTTTACTTTGATCGAACGTAATTTTACATACCCGAATCTAATATTTTTCCTTCCCGACGATAAACAACGATTTTCGAAATTTCCGCGTCCCTAGGAATAAATAACATCAAACGGATCGCGTGCAAACTTCCAATTACTAAAACGTTACACGTAAACACGTTTCCTCCGTGAATAGGGGATGATACGCGTTACGCTTCCGTATGAAAGATAAATTAAATGTAAGTATATTTAGCTCGCGGATGCACAAACTTTGAAAATGCGAAACGAGGACAGCGACGAATAACGCTTTGGAAAATAACTTGCGCGGAGAAGTTATCATCCGAAATCGCTTTGGTGACTCATATCTGACGGAAAGTTGGTTACCCAACGGTAGAAATCAACGCGACACATTATCCACACCCTGTTCCACTCTATAAACCGTATACGCGATCCGGATAGTCTTTTTATCGCGTATGTGCATTCTCCATCTTCGTTGCGCGTGCACGGAAGAACACCGAATTATCACCGAACGACTATTAATAATACGAACGGGCTCGCCAGACATTGACACCACCTAGGCGGAAGTTCGATTGGCAAATCGAGATGCAGACTATCGAACTTCGCACGTGCGTCTACGAACGCGTACCATTGATATTCGATTTCGACGTCGAACGAGGACACGTGACGATTGGCAAATGAGCCACCAACGACGACAGTGATGTAAGTCAACAGCGATCAGACTCACGGGCGTGCGCGACGCAAAAATAAATCGAATTGATCGATCGGCGGAACGGGGACAAAGCGAATTTCCCTCGGACGCGAAATCGAGAAATTTCCTATCGATCGTGAAAATTTCGATCTTACTCGAGGATGTCTTTTAGAGTTTCGTAAAAGTGTTTTTCGAACGACGAAGAAATAAACCGAGAAGACACGAGGTAAGAGAAGATCATAAATCCGAAATCTCGAGGGCAACGAGTCACGTACGAGTTTTAAATCCAGACCATGTCGCAGACCTTACCGGAATCAAAATGACCCTGTACTCTTGCGAAAACAAAGCATTTGAATAGTTAGAAAAACGAGCGTACCTTTTCTTTGAATTTCGTAGACGAGTTACCGAACGTTCGAACCTGATATTTAACGTCGATTCTACGCGAGGTGACATTCCATGTAAATCGATTCTAAAGCCCGTTTAAAGTCAATTACTTGCATTAGTTTTGCCGTTTACGCTTTGAGCAGTGTGGCCACGCTTTATCACGTGATCGCACACAATTGATCACATGAAATTTATTTGCTTCGCCCATTTAACCATTATAATTGGGATAGCATTCTGAGAATTATATAAGAATTTCTATCGCTCGAAAGTCAATTTGTATCGATATCGCAATTTGCACCGTCCAAGTGGTTACACACAATTGGTCGCATGAAATGTATTTGCGTCACTTATCTTCTTATTATAATTCGGTTGACAGATACATATCGATCTCTATCGTTTGAAAGTCGCTTCCGAATAAATTTAAGGTTACACACGACACGATATGTACATTTGCCTTGCTTATTTTCTTATCGTAATTGGGGTGCCGTTTCAAGAGTTACACAACCTCGTTGACCAATGGAAAGTTAATTTCAAGTGCACGTGTTTTAACTACTTGCTATATAATAATCAACATGGTCACACGCAATTGATTCTACGAATATATTGACAACTTTTATTTTTTTATCGAACATGGAACTTTCAAAGTTGGGTAACAATTTATTCGTAAATTTGAGAGAACATTAATTTGTGCAGTTTCAATGCATGTTAGCTACGGTTCTATTTTACTTTCGTGTTACCATTGTGCTTTACGCGTTTAAAAATCGGTCACTGTTTTAAGCGATTATTAGTCATGCCGTATTTGAAGCTTCGATGAAACGTTTATACCCTTTGTCAAGCTTCATGCTTTGAACGAACGTGAAATACGTGCTATTTTACGAGACTTTATAGGCTTAAAAAACAGTCGTTGCAATCAGCCATATTTGAAATATTAATAAAACGTTGAAACAGCAATCTCTTTCGAGCTTTAAAGTTTAGATATACGTGGCGTAGGTGGTATTTTGCTTTTATATCGCGAAACTGTATCAGACTTGATACGTTTGAACAACCGATCGTCAGCCATTTTACGTTCGCTAAAGAAACGCTTGCGTATTAATTTTTATTAAATTCCAAGCTCCAAAACGCGAACATCCAACAGTCAAAGCGTCGGTTTGACGAAACTGTTTCCATCCGAGATTTTCATCTCATAATTGGTACGGTATTCAAAGAGTTACGCAACAATTTTCATCAGTCGATAGCGAATCCCGTGTAAAGGGAAACGTTGTGGTTTCTCGATAAACAGCACGTACGTACGCGTATAGGTATCTGCAGAGTTTGAAGGACTATCTAGCAGAGCGCGATGCAACGTGCGTAAACGATCCAATAAGTTTGAAAAATCGCTGGCGTTATTAATTCTCGGCAATTGAGAAGAACGGGCACGGTAACACGACGAAAGAAAAGCGATTATTTATACGCGATGCTAATTTTAACCCGTATTCGAGATTCGAGTGACAGCGAAGAACGATTTAATTTACATTGACGCTCGTCTGATGGAGTGGCAGCGCGGGAGATTAAGTTCCGAAGAAATTCGATTCTCGGGGTAAGAATACAGTATTCGAGTGGAAGTTCGCTTGCATCCTCTTACCATGAAATTACCGTGGAAATTGCTTCGAAGCGTTAAACTCGATGACTGTTCAAATAGCGTTTTGTAAAGCGATCCTTTTTATTCTCTCCTGATTTGCTCCTTAAACGCGCGCCCCTCAACGGAACTATCTTACAACCGTACCATCAATTCCTTCTTTACAACTCCTAAATAAATCATTTCAAGATGCTTTCTTGCATCTTCAAACTTTGATATCCCCATTTTCGAATATTCCGACACTTGTACAATTAATCCTCTTACTACCCAAATCGGCCTAAGTATCGGTTCGATAGTCTTTGACGACGTGACAAAGTAGAACGTGACGACACAGAGCGTGACAAGATAACAGTCGACCGTGTGTTTAAAACGTATTCAAATTTTCTCCTATAATCGAAAAAAGTGGTCTAGGTTAAATAATACTCGTCCGAGATTAATTGAATCGACAAATTAATTGTTACTACTCTTAACTTCTTGCCCTGTCACGGTGTTAATCGGGTACAATTTTATTAACGGTTAAAATTGCAGCTAACTTTTGATGCATGCATGGTAACGAAGTGAAATCTTGGAGTAAAGTTCATCGCCATAACTCTTCAGAACTTCTGTAAGATTAAGTTTAATGAGCAAGATGGCTGCTGCAGCGTATCAACGTGTAACACGCAACAAGAGTTTAAAACGAAACACGAAAAAGGTGTATTATTTGATATAAAATATAAGTTCTTTAGAATTCGCTCGGTATCGTTCGTTCTTACTGGTAAACGTGTCAATGACATTTAATTATCTAAATGAACGCTTTAATTTATTATCTCGAATGACTAGCGTAATCTCAACAGCCGTTCTCCGTCTCTTAACCATATCTGTAACACTCATGCCACAATGCTTTAACTCATTTCTGTTTGTCCTATGCGATACTAAATAATGGCAATGTAAGATGTAGGATATAAAATTATAGTTACTTGATTCTAAAGAAATAGGGGTATAGGAGTTTGAGGTCCTAGAAGTTTAGAGATTCTAAGGATACAGGGATGTAAAGATATAAAGATCTTAACATGTAAGAATTTAGAAATGTGTGTCACTTTTACGGTATAGATTGTAGACATCGGTCACCAATTATCAGCATAGCATCCAGCGTTAATATCTTAATCGTGTTTTCTTTCGATGCTCCAAATGTTCACGTATTCCCTACATTCGTCTACTTAAGAAAAAAACTCGCCACAGTAACACCAGGAGTCTAACTCGTAACCAATGAATTTTGCTTCGAAAAGCGATCAACAACTACCCTCCCGCGTTCACTCTCTCTTCGAGGCACCATTCACGATACTTCATGACACAGCTAGTCCATTTGGACTGGTTTCAAACGAGAAAGAGGTCAAAACCGATTGAATGAAAGTCCAGTGACTGGTCGAGTCTGAATGAAAAAGAAGCAAAACATACGTGGAGTAGATACAGAACGCGTTATCGATATCATCGAATGACACGCGTGTGCGAAGTTGCTGTTCGGGGTAGGAAGAAAGTAAATCTAAGTGTCGCTCTCGAACGAAAAGTTGCACGACGAAGATCGTACCGTGTTTGTTCACCGGCTTCCCAACGGCACTCGAGCCGACTCGGCACGCGTTTTAGTCGAGAGCTCGAACGCGACTGAAACACACAGAAGTCCTTGTATTTCCTGACCCCTTCTGCTGCGACGTGCGACGACGCTAGGCGCCGGGACGCAAGGTAGGGAGGCTCGAGTAACGTCTATCAACCGGAAAGGGATACCGAGTTATTTCGAGGAGAGGAACGGGATACAACGCGCTGTTTAACCCTTTCCCTCTTAACGGTGCAATATAGGACATCTTCGAAAGTGGCCACTCATTCTTAGCTATCTAAAATAGAGATTCAGAAACATCCATATACACTTTCTGAACAGTGGACATTTATATGAGCGTGTGCATACAACTTTGAAAAATTAATGTTCGAGTTCTTATGGACGTACGTTCTCGAGAAATGTTCAGGTGTATGCATACACGCTCGAGTATCTGAAGAGCTACAGAGCAAATCTGGCATCCAAAGGTGAAAGAATATGGCAGCGATGAATAAATCACTCGTTGATTTGTAGAAATTTCTGGGATCTGGAGATACGGGAGTTGCGGCAGACTGAAAATTTGGGTATCTAAAAATTATGAGACACAAATTTGGGATTTTGGATATTTGAAAATTTAAGAATTTGGAAACTTAAGGACATTGAAAATTTGGAATGTTGGAAATTCGAAGATATGAAAGTTAAAAAATTGTTAAGTTTACATGTGTTCTTCTGTAAGAGGTCTTCTGAGCAAGACCTCCTAATAAACTTCCTAGAATCTAGGAAAAATGTGTAGCTCGTAACCAAAGATTTAGACAAATAAACGCAAATGATGGTATATTTAAAGTCATTAAGTATTTAGGTTAAATCAAGATTGGCTTTGAGGAACTCTTAGATCGGATGCAGCGTTGACTGCAAAATTGTAAGTGGGTCACGGTTCGGTTCAGAAAATACTTAGACGGATTACATTCGGTTCGCATTAAGTTTCATCTATTAAACAAGACACGAAAAGCTGCAAACAACCATCCAAATCGATTCTACTGAATAATTTATTGTGCATGAAAAGCGTACAAATGAATATGTAAGAATTTCTAAAATTCGCTTCGAAACGTTGCATTTTAAACATTTCGAAGAGGTTACTCGGTGAACTCGAGTGATCGATTCCTGACTATTACACAACTCGTTGCTAGTGTGATTTAGAGAGAATTGAATAAAGTATGCGCGCAGGGTCAAAGATAAAAATCAAAGATCGGACGTGGTGCTTTTGGTACACACTTGACCATACCAGTGGGCGTGAACTTACAGATAAGATAAAAACCAGTGGATTAGGTCAGGATTGAATCTAAACAAAATCTGGGTCACGTTTGGATCAACGTTATAAAACCAGGTCTGGTTAGGATCTGGGTTAGTATGGATGCTCACTGCGAGATAACAGCTTAATCGCTCGTTATGCAAGGATCCGTCTTGATTAGGTAAAGAACAGGTATGTCGTTACGGTAAACTCCTCCCATATCGACACGAATGAAACAAGAATTTGCAACATATTGGACAGTTTTCATTTTTTATTTTACATCTGTATGCGAATACTGTGCTACAGTGCAATATATTAGTCAGGAGTACAACGCGAACTAATGCGTGGTGATATGACGAGTAGCAGACACGTAGTAGCATGGCGATACAACGTATAGTGTGATTCGAACGCGTAGGAGTACAACGCACTGTAATTCAACGCGCAGAAATACAATGAATAGCGATTCAAACGCGTGACAATTTAAACGCGTAGAGGTATAACACGCCGCAATTCGATGCATGGCGATACAGCGAATGGCGATTGAAACGCGTAGTAATTTAAATACGTGGTGGTACAACGCGCTGAAGTCCAATGCGTGGCGATATAAGAAATAGCGATTCAAACGCGCGGTAATACCACGCTTGCCGATACAACTAATAATAACTCAAATGTGTGGCGATACAACGCGTGGCAATATGGCACATAACGATTCAAATGCATAGTGATTCTAGCGTGTGGCCATACGATATGTGTCGATAGAACATGTGAGGGAGGTCAGGCATAACGCCTACTTCTAAATTATTATATAACAAGTAATAAATAAATTCGTAGTGTCGGTAACCGATGACCTAACTCATCGTGTCATGTATAATCTGCGATAAGGGTTACCCCTCGAAAATATTGTAGTATTCCCAACAATAATAAATTTGACGCTCACAAATGTGAATTACAGTGTCGTTACCGAATTATGATTGTTTGGATGTACAGAATTGCTCGTCACCCTGTGCATCGCGTTTCCTTTTGTACGGCAGATAGAGAAGGAGTCAGAGATTGTGGGGTGGAAAGACGGCAAAGCGTTCAGGCGGACTAGGAATGACGAACAAATACCTACGACACACGCGACAAAGCTACGTAGGAACGTGCTATTGCGACGAGAAACAGAACAGAGGATGACTGATGCTGAAGCAACCAGGCACAACGGATAGATATGAAGACAGAGAACGCACGGATTGCAGAAAAAAATGTGAGGCATTCACGCGGCAAGTAGACCTGATTGAAACACCCGTGACTTTGGCGTTTTCGTGATAAGTTGCTGCTTCTGTTCAGCCTCTTTTTGTTTTCTTATGTAGGTTGTGCTACGTGGCTCCGCTGATCACTGTCCTGATTGATCATTCATGTTTCGAAACCCGTGAAAAGTTTTTTCAAAACTTGGATGATCGTAACCCCGTTTATTTTGGACTGAATTCAAAAACTTATTTTGTAACACATTGTATTACGATAACTTCGGTATTAATCTGCTTATCGAACTCTTTCATGTATTCGTTCGAACGCGGAAAAGAGTCAGGCCTGCGAGGGTTAATGGACTACAATTTGTGATCGAGCGTGTGGTCTAAAGTTCGGTGAACGCAGATAATAAGAATCAGTTAATACGCGGTTGAACAAACAATTGATGTTCGACTGTGGTGCATTTTCTTTCACGATGATGTAGGTCTCTTTGAAACGGGAACCAGGAATCAGAAATGAAATTCAGATCCGTTCGTTCGTGAAGCTTCTAAGGATCAATGTCGGAGCGAAGAGAAAATACGACCTGAGACCGACAAAATAATAGTAGCCCTTCGATGTCGCGCATAATAATCAGTACGCTCGAGCGAATTCTTTGCTGGTAATTTCCATGTATCCGCTGGGCTCGAGTATCCTCGACATATCGTGTGGTTTGCGCGAAGAAAGGAAGCATTTTATCCACAATTAATTTTAGGTTTACAAATTTCCTACGAAATAATTAGCAGCTAAATCTTAAACCACCAAGTACTAGTGTAAATTGTATACGCTATCGAACGATACGAAATATAACAGTAGGAACTGTAAATGATGCGCCTACTTATTTGATATTAAATAACGTAATGTAATATCGTTAGCAGCGTATTTATAAAGCGATAGCAATGACTTCGAAGAATGACAATGTTACGTTTGCAACGTCACAGGCATTTGACCCGTTAGTAACGATACGGGCTAGATAACTTCATTTGAATCTTGGCAGAAAATTGATAGACGATACTGTATGGAGATAAGCACATGCTTCACGCGTACAGTCGCGAGTCGAGAGATGGGTAGAATTAAAAGCAATTTATTATACCAATCGCGCGTGCATATTACAACATAGATAAGTAACAGCCATGAAACACGCAAGAAAATATGCTTACCGATTACAGGAGACACATTCATTAACAGTCATAAACACGTATTAACCAAAAATCTTAAAGTAGACATTATTTATTAATACAGTTTGCATTTCGTACAAGAAAATTATGTTATCCCAAGGGGACGAACGAACCATTAGTTTACGAAAGACTGAACATACACCGACTGGCATTCGGCTATAATAAATTTATGGTGCCAGTCGCCGGTGATCTCATAGCAGTCGGCGTGTTAAATAGTTCCACGAATTTCCTACCTACATACTAGGTCATTTAGAAGCTTTTACCTAGATACAGAAGGGATCGTACAATACGCAAGATAGTGACCCATTTATCACGATATCAAATAGATATCGAAATATACGGGGTGTTCGCGGTAATTGCGTAACAAGATTTCTATTTAAAGCGTCACATTTATAACAAGGGTAAGGCTATATTTTCCACCTCCAACATTTTGCCACCTGGGATTATTTTAGACTCCTTTCTCTACACTTTCCAAGGATCCTCCTTCTAAGCTATCCCCAGGTTTGTCCCATGGGTTTTAACCAAAAAGCAGGTCAGAGCTTCGTTGCAGCTTGAAAGTAATCGCGCGAATATTTACGGCACAGAATGAAGTTGCAGGAGCAGTGGACCGAGAGCCAGGACGAAAAGCGACAGGACCCGCATAATTCTGGAGGTCGGTCGGTAGAGGGGGCAGGAGAAGGGGCAGGAACAGGAGCAGGATAGTCCGCAGAGTGGATGAAATTGGGAATAGAGAGACGCACAGCGAAGGGCGGTGTAAGTTCGGAGTGGAGGGCCTTGAGGGGGTGCAGAGGAAGAGGGCGAGGGCAGCAATGCGACGGTAGTTGCGCCGCGACGCCCGCGACGCCGTGTGTCGGATCAGCTGTGAGCTGGCAACTCGAGTCAGCTGACTGGCCGGCCCCTCTGCTGCTGCCTCCGACTCTGCGACAATCAATATTCCGCTCTGCCCCCGCACCTAACCGCTCCTTCTCGAGATTACGCACATGCTTTTCGACTGCTCCCTTGTTCGTGCCGAAACCTCTCTGCCTACGTTTCGAAATTATGTTTAAAAACACGGCACTCCTTGCGTTTCCTCGCGAACGCGTGGCCCGGTAGCGTGCTACGACCGCAGTGTCCATCCTATCGAATTTGCGATCGCTATTTTTAAAGCCTTTTCTGAATTATTCAGATGCGACGTCGTGAAAGACCGAGTCTCTCGACTAGTAGCGCTATTGCATACCTGCGAAATTCCCTTGTCAACGGGGAAACGCGGATATGATAAGAAATATGAAGGATGTTTCCTATTCGGTGTCAGCGTACTTCACTGACAGCAACGGAAAATTGCAAAGTTATAAAATACCAACATCGTAAGTGACTGGATTCTTCTTCGATCGATGCGCGTCTACTAAAGTTCCCGTTTAAATTATCTGTGTACAAAATTCACGACCTTGATAAATTCTACCTATTGAACGTTTAACTCCGATCGACTAAATGTTATCGCAATTTCGCTAAATCCGAGTCTAGTTAATTTAAAATCGAACTCGAGGCGAAGAGATAAATCGGTCCGAAGTTAGTTAAACCATAAAAAAGCGGACTGAAAGGTTTGAAAACGGGAGAAAAAGAAGCGAAGAAAGTAGACCGTGACCTTGACTCGTCTGTCCTTCTACCGCAGCCTCTTCAGACTGTGCGAGTTTTAGCTCGAAGCACGAAGACACGGTAATGATGCATTTTGTAGAAAGCGGAGAAAACGCGTTGCGAAAGCCTTTCGAGAGTCGTTGATCGTGTCTAGAGTCGATTCGGACAAATAATAGAGATCTTCGATTTCTTCGTTCGTTCAAAGAACCGAGAATGCTTTCGATCCTAACAAAAAGTAACAACCTGTGATACTCCAAGAATATATTTTTAAGATTATTCCTTTTCTGACTCGATTTCCCGCAAGTAGACTGCGGATGTTTATGCATTTATGACATACATGCAGAAGTCTGCAAAGTCGTACGCGAATCACGTAACCTACCAAAAAATAGCTTCGACAGAAAACGCGAACGTTTTACTAGCAAGTGATGCGCGTCAAGAGGAAAACTGCATAAACTTCGAATCCTCGTGTTTCAGTAAACTCGCTGAATTATTACTACAGTAGTACACTTTCCATAAATGGAAAGGTTAATCTAAATATTATGCAAACGATTACTTGATTCAAACGCGAAGAAATCGCGAAGCGGTGCAATGTAAATGCAACGCGAAGCTAATGCAAATTTTATGCTGCGCTTGTGGATGTCTGTCGAAGAAAAACGATATAAATTTGTATTATAACATTAATAGCATCGAATACAGATGTGTTTGTTAATTACATCTTGAAACTTCTTTCTCTTCTTTATTGAATTCGAGCGGTAAAAAGGGAAATTCGTTTTCCCGTTCTTTCCCTAGCGTGAAAATTATAATGGGAGAGATACAACGTCATGAATCGACGCATTGCGATACAGCGCTTTACGTGGCAATATAACAAGTTTTCATGAATCTCCGTCAGGGATAAAAGTGACGATATAACGAAAATCTACTGTATCTCCGCAAGGCGGATATATTCGCCCGGTAAATTTTTCTGCTATATTTTTTATTTGACCGGACTAACAGGAATATTGCATATACCGCAAAATACTGATGGCTTCTTTTTAAAGTGCACCGCACTCAAAGGGTTAATTTCGTGCCGTCCATTACACGTTGTACTTTTTATGTTGAACGCTTTACAGAACGATCAATATCGTTCGTTTATCGTAAAATAAACGCAGCCAGGGTTACCATATGGTGAAGCATCGTTTTTCAATTTTCAGAACTTTGCGAACCACTTCAATTTTACTACCAGGCACTTCGTTTACATATAATTATTTGTTCCAAACTGAAGCAGCAGAAAAAGCGTTTCGCGAAAGAAACGTTAATATCAAAATTCCCGTTCCGGAATAAGCGAATTTAATCGTTAATCGTGACTTCAAACCATGGATGGAAATCGTGGAAAAGTAAGGCTCTTAGTATTTCCAGCTGTTGCATTCTTAATTACAGGAGGGGCTCAATTATTAACTCCTTTTAATCTTCCATGGACAAAATTGCAGGTGAGCGAAACGTTTCGGAAAATCTCCGAGGAGTGTTTAATATTAATCGCTGTGAGTTTAATATTATCCCGGGACAAATGACTCGCTAACCTTTTATTGCTACATTCGTACTTTGTACACTCGAGTGCAACGTAAATTTTCCTTGCAACTTTCTCGATTCAATTTTCACGTTCTCAAATTTCTAAATTCCAAATTCTTACATTTCTAACTATCCAGGTTCATTTCACCGTCTCCATAGATCCTCGAATCTCCAGAGCCTGGAATCCTAAATCCCTCAATCCTTAGACTCCCAAAGCACCAGAGTCATAAATCCATGGATTCCGCAATTCTCAAAACCCTAAATCCATACATTCTGGCGTCTCGAAACTATCAAGTCTTAAAAAGTCTTTAAAAATGCACGAGTAGCACCTCTTCACTCTCGGTTGAGATATTTTAAGCCAGATTTGTGGTAGACTGTACACGTATGCTCGCCGCACGTTTTAGAACCGAGACTGAAATTGTATCGCGGATATTTTATACCGCGAACACCGTTTAAATGATCGTACTCGTAACGAAAAGGGTAAAAGACGTACGTTAACGTTAAGGATATAAATGTTAATGAAGCGTATCAGAGATATTAAACGCTCCCGAAGGTAGCTTAAACCTTTTAGTTAGGTAATTATCCAGACAATCGAGCATTTCCTGGTGCGAGGCTAACAGGATGGATGGCACTTCGAAATTCGGCGCCAGCCACCGTCGCTTCCTCTCTTTGCTCGGTGGGATTACACGCGAAGAGGAGACGCGATCGATGGATGAATGGCGCCTGAGAGGCGCCTCTGCCTCGCCGTTACCTCTGACGACAACTTTTCCTACGTTTGTTTACACGATATTCCCTTTCTACGCGCAGCCATTAATTGTCCCTAAAGTCACACTTCAACCTCGTTCTGCGTTCCGTCGAACCGGAACGACGCGACGCGAGACGCTCCCTTGCTGCGTACACCTTCCTCCCGAGTGACGTAGCGTTTCCTTAGCTTTTCATTGATTAACGATTAGGTCAAACTCGAAATATAGACACTTATTTTGCACCTAATCGACTCGCTCGCGTTACACTTCTTCGTACATGCGTACGCGTCGATCGCCACAGTGAAAACTGACGTCTCTGATCAGACACATTTTCAATTTCATCCTTTAATCAGTTAATGTCTCAACACTCTTCTTTGCTTCTCTTGCAAATTTAACGGAATTTGCAGCTTTAGGCGTGTGCTGGTAAACACCCCTATGTACCAGCTACACGAAACCTATTCTTCCTGTTTATTGATCGAAGTTTTCTCGCGGCTACGCTTATAAAAACAATGTTACCAGTGAAATTTCAACGTGGGTATTAAAAAGGTTCTCTTGTCCAAAAATCAAAGAGTGCTCGAAGCTTTTATACAGCAGAGTACATCGTTTAACGCTGTTTACATCCTCCGCTACGTTCGAAGGGTTTCCTTTGTTCAGGAAGACCGGAAGTCCATTAATCGGCTCGTGTTACGTAGCATTCGTAGGATCATCGTCGTTTTTCGTTTCCAGGAATACGTAGGAAAGCTTGAAAGGTTTCGCACGAACGGGGTGGTTCCTTTCTTCGACAAAGCGAGAAGAAACCGATCTTCACGATACTTGCTCTTCGGTGCACAAAGCGAAGATTTCCTGAAGAGAAACGAGTTTGCGTAGCGTAACCGTGGCACGTGAACGCAAAATGTGTGTCGAATCGATACGAGAAAGGAACTTCGAGAATGATTCTGCTCGAAAGAACGGAACAATCGTTCTTTACGATTTCAAGCTTCTTTTACGCCCCTTCGATATTTTCTCTTTAACCATTCGTTCCGGAATAACGACGCTGGATTCTTTCTGTCAAATTTTTATGGTATTCACGATAATCCATAGCTATACATATTTTTGTAGTATCTCGCTACTTCTTCAAACTAATAATTTTTTAAATGATTAAAGCTACCACGATTTTGCTACTAATTATTAAATTTTCTACGTAAACAAGCCTCACCGAATAACACTTGAAGGTTCCTAACAATATACTAATGATACCACTGGCTTGTTCAAGCGAATAAAGATAATTGTACATTGCGTGGATGTTAATATTTTGAATGCTTGGTCGTCATTGGAAAAATCGTGTAAAACGAAGGAGGGCTTGTAAGCAGGCAGGCAGGTCGCGCGAAGGGGTACTTTGCTTAATTAACCGTTTCGCCTACGTCTCGAATTTAATTTTAACTAAGAACCACCACCGGTCGACCGTATTCTTCTCGCAAGTTTCTTCGAGTCTGGAAAAAAGTCGCGGTAACAAGCGTTGCATAACGTCTGAATTCTTTTTGACGCGAAACAATGATATCCAACCATGGAACACTTTTCAGGGACTTTAGCGCAGCTCGAGAGGATTCTTTTGTAGTCATTCTTATCCTTTGTTGTCCCTCCTTCTTGTTTCTTGTAACGGTTCTCCACAAACACGTTGGCTACTGTAATTGACTGTCAAAAAGGCAGAACCTTCGTTTGAGGAATCATTTTACTAAATTGTTGCTAAAATTCTACAAAAAATTCGCACTCCAAAAGCGATGTATTCCGAGTTTTTCAAAAGCGGTAGAAAAGAAAAAGTTTTGTATAAAAAGTGATTAAGCAGAAAGAAAATCAGGGAGAAAAATCTCGTTGATATATTGGCAATTGGAAGAATTATCAATCCTGGCGATGTAACGAGAATTAACGGTACACGATATCTTAATCATAAGAACTACGAGTTTTTATCCACCGGACGGTGGGTCAATATTGAAGCGTCAATTATTCCAGCGAGGGAAATTCAGCTCCGACGATACTCTATATCGAAGTCTGGATTGAAACCGCAACACAGCGTCGCATATTAATTTTGGCATCGATCTGGCATTATAGAGGCGCGATGTTTCAACGAGCGGATCACCGTGAAAATCAAACATTGACTTAACCTTAATGCCTATGTCGCTTCGGAGTCCCGGAAGAAAGGGGAGCAAGTGAACGCTGGCAACGTTTATACGCTTTAATATTCCGAGTCATAAGTTCTTTTAGTTTAAGAGTAATTTCTCGGGATTTACACCCGTGCATAATGATATTTTGAGTGCTGGCGCAATCTGCGTTTTATTACGGGAAAAAACAGGCGATAGCGACTACCTACTGTTATTACGAAATAAAATGTCCACAAATATCTGCATATTAATTCGAATATAGTTAGGTTACATAGAGTACATTCAAACTAGATATCCGCTGAAATATTCAGCATTTAATTTGATCAGCTAATGCATGTTCGGCTAATGGTGGTCACCTAACCGCCATTAGCTGCGCCGTGCTTTTTTATAAAATCCATTTAGCTACCGAGTACTGATGCATCGAAGTACTATTTTGCACGAGGCATATAATTCTGTACGACGAAGATGGCGATATGAACGATGTCGGAAGCAGGGGCATTATCTTTGATAAATTTGGCTGAAGCTATGAAATATGATGTAGATGCATCTCATTATGGTCTGTGGTTCAATTGGAATACAGTGGATTCGGTAGACGGTTTCGTGCATAAAAGTTGTTACGGGTTGTTCTAGATGGTAACGAGATAGAAACACCTATGATTTAATTGCGAATTTTACCCAAAGAAATAAAGTATTTTTGTCGTTTAAAAATAAGTTTCCAAAATGTTAGATGCGAGAGTGAGCAATTAACAATACAGAGAGATATTCGCGATGTTCGAACGAATAGAGTAGCGAATATCCATCACGGGTAGTATCGGTCCCTTAACCGCACTCCACACACCAGTAACCACGGGCACGTGCTTCCAGCCGACACGTCACATATCCGCCGAGTTATTATGTCAAACGCACACGATCGCAACGGAGAGCAGCGTGTACGAAATCACGCTAAGCTCCGTGTTCCGCTTCGAAATTGAACGCATCGCCCGAAATCCACGTCCATCAACCCCTTTCGTTGCCGTGGTCGCCCGTAAGCGGATCTTCCGTAACCTGAGACACTCTATAGTCGCGTGTGAAGTTCGAATTATCTTCCAAGTAATACGGGCTATCGATAATTTTATCCACAAAGACGATGCAATCTATCGACTGACTTAATTAACGCGGAAGTGAATAGTTAATTGTAATTTGAACTGTAGCAAAGAAATTCTCGTCGGGAATAGGAACAATGTTCCGATGGAATCCAACGATATAACAATGCCTTTTAACGAGAAAGTCATCAGAAACAATGTAACATTGTCTCAGAATTCATGAACGCGCATTCACTTTGAGTAATCGATAATCTACAACAGAGCGATTCAAATACTGAACGACTATTATTAAATTTCCAAACTCCATTGGCGAGCACGGAAGAACCACTTCTCAAAATCTCTGTTCGAAAGAGTCTCGTGAAAGAGAACTCCGAAAAACGTCAAGACACTCGTCTTGGATTCCCTTTGAACGCCGACTCTTTTCATTAACATTCTTTATGTGTAAATAACTAACAGTGTAACATCGAAGGCCAGTGGAAGGTATTGAAGTGCTGCGGCAAAAAACCTACTAATGATATCATCAACCAACCTACGTGACGACATTAAACAGGAAACACGGTTAACTATTTGAAATTGCTTCTCCCGCGTGATCATCCTTTTATCTTTAATCTTTTAACGCGGAAAATTAAATGTTTCGTCTATCAAACTGTGCACGTACAACAAAATGGTAAGTACAAATTAAGACTGCACTTTTTATATTTGAAATCTTCCATAACTTTAACAGTGCAAAAATGAAAATAATAAACGTCCCAATGTATCATCTAACGTAAAAAAGTTGGAGTCTATAACGTCAATAGTTTCAGAGAAAAGGTTATTTGGCCCACTCTGTATAATCCTCCATTCCTGCTATCCAATCTTCCGAGCGTAGCTTGAAAGAGAAGTTACGCTTGATTATGAAGGATAATAACCGTTTATCTGTGCACGGGCAGGAATCGCAGGTCCGTGGAGGTTTTATGAATCCGTTATTTATTATCGTTATGAAAAGTAAATGAAAAATCGTGGATTTGAACGTTTTCGATCCATCTGCATCGCAGAAACTCGTTTCAAAGATGGAGCTTGCTCGTTGGACGAGCGTTCAAGAGTTTTATAGCTCTTTCTAGCGGAGTGGGACAGGTTTGCTCGCAAGAACCATACCTCCGCGAGCAACAGCGAGCATAAAGCAGCGTGAACGAATACTTGTTCTTGGAGAGGCGCCATAAGCGAACGAAACCTCGGACAATAACACCGGTCGACATTCCAAGAAAAGTTCTCCGACGTTTTCGCGGTAACCGAGGACATCCACTGCATCTCTTCGCGTCAGCCATGATTTTAGTTCCTCTCCGATTTCTTCTCGATGCATTAATGAATTTAGCGAAAGTAATTTTATTAGGCTTTTGTTACGCTTTCGTCTCTCCTTTTCGCAATTTCGCGGTTAATCCAAAAGCTAACTTTCCACGTTAAACTATGCTTTCGATAAACGTCCTAGATCACGGTGAACGTGTTACTATTTAATACACATTCTAATTTACAAAGATTAAACCACGGTCACCTAAACTATGCACGATAAAGGAAAGCTGCAGTTGTGAAACTACGGTGGAAAATTGAGATAACAGCCGTGGCGGTTAAACAACATCCCATAAATATGTTCCTTAGATACTCGTGCCGATATAAGGTCCAAGTTTTTTCATTAAAAAATATTGGCCAAACGTACGGAGTTAGCCAGCGCCAGTTTTTTCCCTCGATGGAAATAAATTAATCCGTTGTATCAAACTGGCGTTCGGTTGCTGAAAAATCTGCCTGACGTGCCAACTAATTTGGCAATGTAATATCTGTAATCCATCAAATTCGCGCTACTTTCATTTATCAAAGAATGTGTAATTCTTTGTAACAGAAATTGATCAAAGAACATGCGAATGTGCAGTGATTTATAGATGCTGCGAAATCGGTCCATACATTCTGACACGTCTCATCGATCTCGATACGCATATTTCTACTTTCATATTTTTTAAGAAACCAATACGCGAGTGCTAAAAATAAAATTCATTCTAGCATCATACTGTTATCGCGAACAGCACGATTGAAATGTTTGTCGAATCGTACTTAGAAAATCGAGCAAATATTTTGTCGAACAACCGATAAAACTAATTCTGACAATTTGTACAGCGTTTCTAATATAATGGAATAATACGATTATCTTTTATCTCGTCTGGTATCATCACCGATAACGAAGTCGAAGCCTTTAAGCAGGCGGATGGTTTTGAAAATCGCATCTCTAGATGAAATATTTCGTAGTCGATTTCCAATAATAATATCGCTTCCCGTTCGAAACTGAATCAAACCGAACAGCTGCGGATTCGGTTTGTCTCAATTAAACATACGTTTCAGTTTGTAACTATTTTTGATCCGAGAACGTTCGGTTCAAGTGTCGCGAATTCGAAATATCTCTGACGCTGTTGGGGCAATATTACTCGCAACGAAATATTGTTCCCGAGAAAATAAAACGATCGTTTTTTGCCGGACTTCCGACGGAACAATAAACTTATATATTTTAAACAAAAAAAGAACTGTACATTTGTCAAAAGTATTAAATATAATCGCCCGATACACACAAAAATCAAATGTTTTTTAACTTAACTAAATAACTTATTAAATACGAAAGAAAAGACTCCGAAGCAGTACGTTTTACTGTTCGTGATCGTGAGAATATCTCGAAAGCGAAAAAAGGTATCATTTCGTTTGCCGAAGTTGCTGCTAACAATTCGGAACAACAAGAGTGCGTTAACCGTCACGGGACAAAACTTATATCGTTGGAGGCTACCTCCGCCCCCCCGCGTCACCCTCGCCACGATACAGAACGCGCGTTCGAATACATTTCAACCGTTTCTCGAACTTTCCTATGATCTTAAATGATAAGAATTTCAAGTTGAACACTTGTTTTGCAACGAGGAAATTTTTCTTTTTCCCGGATGCGTATGAGTCACTTAGAACCTGATCAATCATATTATATAACGCCGAACAACGATGAATAGATTTATTTTCAATCGTTTGCGGTATATATTAACATATCTGAGAATCTATTCCAAAAACAGCTGTGTGAATTTTCTTCACTTCCATAACTCATTAAACATCTACAGAGTATAGTGTAAATTTTCTGACTAGGTTCGAATTTTCAAAGTTAATCTCTCCTCTGTATCTTCATTTCCTCCGGCTCTCCCTAGATTTTCCTAAAGTTCCAAACAGTTCTAAAAATTCCTCAATTTTCCTAAAGTTTGATATGCAATTTTCAATGTGTATTCTTGCAGAAACCTTCGAGTTATGCTTCGATATTTTTCTTCGAAACATCAGAGGACATAACTCACGAGTTACGAAACTATAAAGAAGGTACAATAACGCATTGAGTTTTCGTAATAAACGCGATCGTAATTTTCTATCGCAATGATCGAAAAATTCCTCGACCATGGGGCTTTTGTGAGGCTCTTTTTTTCAAGCCTCATTATTTCAGCCGATAAGGCTGTTAATTCCTACGCCAGCAATTGTTTGCACATTGTCTCAGTTGGCGCGTTGGCTGACGTGTCAAAAGCGATCTCTCGCACGCTCGTTATCAACACCGTTCAAACAATCCTCGAGACGCGAGCAGCTTTGAATCTTTAATCATTACGGAGAAGATATTTTATTATCTTTTTGCGCGTGATATTCGCCGTTCGATTGTTAACATATGTTAACACGACGAAATTAAAAAACGGGAAAAATTATTGACTCGGATATTGCCGATTTCCTTAAAAAAGATTAGATCTGTTAAATTTCAACGAATCATTTTATAGGAGGATAAAAACGGAGTTAAATGCCAACACGATCTCACTTCTGAATCATAAAATAATTCTCTTTATTATATCTATTCCTATCGTGGTGTAAACGCATCGCTAATACAATATTCATGGATTTTTTGCTCGCTGCATTACCATAACGAGATTGTAAATGTTAAACGGCTAAAATAAAGTAATTTCTATCGTGATTATCCATTCACAATTTCCTATATTTTCTACAAAACATCTGGATGCTCCGTCTGACACGCGATGGACATCGTGAGGGTCACCGGTGGCCGACGCCATTGCTACACGTGTGTAACGGGAACTCCTATTTTCAAATTGCCAAAATTCTAAATTTAAAAGTTATAAAATCCGAGAACTCGTGCACAGAGCCTGTGCTTCGACGAGCACCCGATTTGTGCATCACTGCTACGCATAATTGCGATCGCATCCTGTCGTGCCACATACGTCCGTTTTCACTGCGTTAAACGCGTTAATTCTTATTAAAGTGTGTCGCGCTACACGCGGCCATTTCTACTCGCGGCGAAAGAACATTGGAAAGGAACGGGACAAGAACGCACGCATCAACAACTGACCTGCAGAAACACGTGACGGTGTCTTCGACGTCGATAGAGAAAGAAGTATCGATGGCCGAGTACTTGAGCACCTTTCTATTTCCCAGACCAAACATCGAACCGACACTGGACCGATCCACGAGGATATGCACCGGCACTATCGCACAATGGAAGATAAAGTAAAAAGGGAAGCGCTGGAAGGTCGGAAGAGAAGAAGAGGTGGATAGAGGAAGAGGGGAGACGATCGGAGAGGAGACACAAGATCGCACCGATCAGGGATACATGCAGAGTGAACGAAGAACGAGGCACAAACTGACGGCAACGTTCTCCAGGCGTTCGCCAGGTACCAGCGCCGCGACCGCTATCTGCTATCGGCCGACACACCACGATAAACGGAGAAAGCAACTCGCGGTCGTGACGCTGCCATCTCCAGGAGTGGGGAATAATGCCGATGGAGGGGAATATTGGCGGTCGTGTGAGAGGCGCGGAAAGAGAGAAAAAAGAGCAGGAAAAATGAAGAAAATGAGCATTCGCGCACCTGGACTAACAGGAGATACTATGGCGAGTTGTATATTGATAGGAAAAGTAATGAGTTAAGGGAGAAAGGAAACGTTGCACACCTGGAGTAACACACGAAGGATTCCGTAGTGGATTATATATTAATAGAAAACACCGGGTACAGAAAACGTACACTGTGTACCTGAAATAACAGCGGATGCCACGATGAGTTGTGTACCAACAGCAGTAAACAGAAGAAAAAATGATAGAAATGTGCACTTTGTACCTAGAGTGATAGATAATATAGAGCCAATATCGATAGGAAAAGCAACACGTGAAAGAGGAAGTGCAATGTTGCTATGCACTTCTAGTAGAAGCTACGGTGATATTGATGGAAAAGTGACGAGTGAAAATATAAATGAAGAAAATACTGCACAGTTGGAGTAACAAAGATAACAGTAAAGAGAATACAACTGAAAGAAACAAAGAAACGTAAGATTCTGTGTCTTCTAAATTATGTTCTGACAAGAAAGGAACGAATAGAAGGAAGAGTAAAAGACAAATTCGCTGTATAAATTTTTGAGAAAAATTTCATGATGAATCGTGTTTCTAGAAGAAATAAAAAGAAACGGTTTGTAGTAGGAGATTCTACAATGGATAATATATGGACAGAAAATATGAAAAGAAGGAAAAATGAAGTTCGTCGTATGCCAAGTGCAGCATATAGAAGATTCTGCAGTGGATAACATATTGATAGAGATTCGGTGGTCAGTCGTATATCGATGAGGATTCCACAGTGAGTCACATATTGATTCTATAGTCATAGATTCTATAGTCATATACCAACACAAAAAACATGACGGAGATGAAAAAGTCCATTATACTGAAGCAACTATAAATTTCTACTGCGACTAATATGTTTTTTGCACTTGAAATTTTCATTTGGTAATTCAAGACTAAAATAATAAACATACCAAGTAAGGGGACGTGTTAATAATCGTTTGCTTTATACAAATATTATCTTGAAATAAACAAATATACGGTATAGAGTTGTATACAGAAAGGAGAAAGAAATATACGGAGGCAAAATATGTGTGAATTTTTGCGAAAGAGAATGAGGCAGGGGGTTAAAATCTGCGCACAAAGGGGCTTCCTCCCTAAGGACGGTATTTCTGTCTCTCTGTTTCCCTCTTCTTCGTTCGTCTTCTCTATCCTTCATCATCCAACATCAATTGCAGTTTCTCTCTTTCTATCGTTCTAATGCAATTACGGGAGAAACTAGCGATCAGCGAAACCGAACAAGTTCTTTCGCCTCGGTATTCGCTGCTTACAGTCTCCGTCACGATATAGCGATATCGTAAAACTCTTCAGAATCCAAAGTGCATAAAATCGATTCGGGGAAAAGCGAGATCTTGCAGCTTTCGATTTCGTCGAACGTCGACCACAGTTTAATTTACGAACTCGCTGTATCAAAGCGGGGACTATATCTTTGACATCGCGACGATGACTACACCAATCTACGAAGGTGAGGTCGAACAACTCTCTTTGCGATTACAAGGTTTGTCATGTAACTCATATTTTTCAAGCAAGCACCGACAGAATAATCCATTTAATTTTTCAAACTGAATCTGTGCAATCCTTTTTCGAGTATACAGAGATTTGTTTCCCGATCAAAACAATGCGCTGATTTCTCGTGGGTATCGATATTAACAATATGAGAATACTTTGTCCGAGCACGATTTACATTCTAGGATAACACTGAATTTTAATTCGTTCTCGATACATAAAGAGTAGGTGCAAGAATAGCAACCGAAGAAAATAATGAAGTGCAAAATGAAGAACAATATTTCAGTTCCCAATGAACATAATCGTATCTAATTTTACGATTAACTAAATCGACGTTACCTATAATAGTAAAGTAAGAAACGAAGGAGTTAACACGCGAGTTATTACAAGAGCAGTTAAAAGAAAAGAAAGGTCACGGGGTCGTACCAGCAGGATGTTTAAATTAAAGTCGAATCGCCACGAAAGTAAACACGGGACGAAAGTAACTTTGTTTGCGAACAATATGAACCGTACGTGCATTATCGCGAATTGATATACCTACGTACATATTTTCTGGACGAAGCAGTAGGCGCAACTGGTTCACAGGCTTCGAGCCGCAAAATACGAAAGGTTAAGGCCAGCTACTGCATGATATAACGTTTCGTAACGTATGATATATGCAATTGTAAAATAAAATATTGTTTTACTCAAAGTGCTTCGCCTACTTCGAAATGATCGATAAGGGTAGATTTATCCTAAATCTTTCGTTCCGTTTCTTTGCGTGGCATTAAAATACGAGATCCTTTACAATGAGGATTTACAATGAAATAATAACTTCCCGTAAGTAAGATCCAGCAAAAACCTGCTACCGCTAAACAGGTCACGATCGCGTTTGAAACGGACGTTAAAAAAAGGAGAAAAACGAACAAAAAGGGCGGAAGAATAAAAAGAAAAGGAGGTACAATTTCTTTGAAACAGAGCTGAAATTAAAGAACAATTCGCAGCCGTTCTCGAGGAAGAAGGGCGAACTCGTGAAAAGTGGCTCGCTGTGAGCAACAGCAAAAAAAAAAGGTAGAGCGAAACGACGCAAAGTAGTCCAGAAGATGTATCGGTTATCGATAAAAATTCAATCAAACGAATTACGGGAAACTCGAGCAATGGAAACGACAGAGCGAAACACGAAACACGAAGGTATCGAACGTGAAACGTGGTAGCGCTGTCAGAGACCAATTCGGTTATCTCTTTCATAGCGGTACGATAAATATTGACACTAATTAACTTATGGTGGCTCGCACCGACTCGAATTTGTGGCACGCTGTTCGAATCGTACGAAATTAACGCGGTTTGATAGGTCGTGGCGACTCGAGAATTAATTAAAAGGTTACGCGCTTTCGGAGATATCCAAATAACTCGTATCAGTTGATTTTTACAAAAATATAAAAGGCACAGGTGGTATTTTTATAAAGGTGCAGGAGGGCTACAAAGATCAGGCAGAATTATATAATCCCATGGTTTACCGAAGCTTAAGTCGAATCTTTTTATTTCGATTCCGTATAAAGTCGAGAATCTAATCGAATTTGTGAGAAAGATTACGCAACTGTACTCGCACCTGTTTACATTCCAGATAGAAAAATGTATGGAAGTTGCGACACGTTGCGCCGCGAGAATAGGAACGGGTGAGGATTGTTGGCGGCGTCAATTATTTTAGCCCGTCTGCCCGTGAATCGAGTGACATTTATCCATTCACGAGTATCGTTGCCAACGAACGTCGGACGACATTACCGTGAAAAATGAACGCGAAGATAACGAGAACTTGGCGATGAATGTCAAGTAAATACAACATCGCCAGCTAGGGACGATTACGTGCTCTAACACGTCCTGCGGGAACCATGTCTCCGTTTCGGGATTAAGATGAACCGTGATACTCGGTTTACCTCTATCTATATACCTCTTTCTTATCCTCGCGCAAGGACAAGCTTTCGACTGTCCCTTTTTCGTGATCCGTGAAAAAAGTACGATTTAATCTCCTGGGCGTTGAAGTTGTTGCTATTAATTCTCTGTACTTTCGGAATGCTGTGCGTGCGATACCGCTTGCAATTACGACACGCGAAGGATACAAAACGATTTTTCAACGTTAAAAATGACTTTCGATTATTACCACGGATTACGGTGTGAAATTTGTACCGTCATTTTATTGTTACGTACTACATTACAATGCAGTGTATTACCAGACGTTGCGTTACTACGCCTTGCGTTATAGCTGATGCTATCGATTATCGATACAGTATGGATATTTAATGATACATCGGTAACATCGTTAAGACATCGTTAAGGCTAATGAGAGCGACCGAGAGTAGAACATCTTCGTACGAGGTAAACCTAATCTAATACAACCCTAATTTTATTAATCGAATCTGTTTAAAGGAGATTTTAATTTTAAAGGAGAATTAGAGTTCGATGATGAGATTGTTCATTGAATTTTGGAGCTTAACGATATTTCACGCGCAACTACTGGTCACGTCCAGGTGAAAAAATGAAACGAATATTACTGCTCGATGAGATTTTAGAAGAAAGTTTCCCTGTCAGAAATAAAACGCATAAAGCGATATTGCGCGATAAGTTTGTTTGCGGAAAGGGCGACAACGCATACGGTACCAACACGTGTACGTGCACGTAAAGTTGTGTAACGTCGTATCGTTAGCGAAAGCTGCTATCGTCAAAAGTTTCGATAAAACTACTTTATCTGGACAGACTGTGTAAGTTGGTCGGGCGTGAATATATCTAAGGAATACAATGCGCCACGTTTTATATTCTACCCGCGTACGCGGTGTTCAACAACCTACGTCTAACCCGTGTATTATCTTACGAATCCTTGCTTCGCTCGGATATACGAATGTCGAAACAACTAAACTTTCGGAAACTAACGATGTAAAAGATAGCGAGACGAAAAATCTCGCTTGATTCGAGGAGTAAATAGAGTCGCGGAGAAGGTGTCCAACAAGTTACATAAACTTTCTCGATAAGAGCAACTAGGAATCGGTGACTGTTAACGGTAGATGTGACAGGAAACGGCACGATGTCGCAGAAGCTCGAGAACGTCGCAGGAGGCTTTGGCGAAAAATCGCGCGTGATTCATCGAGGAAGCCGATCTGCTCGCGAAACACCGTGACTCATCGGGCAGCTCGGTTTCGAGCCAGCGATCACACTATTTGCCTGATTTTTCCGCGCTGTCCCGTCGCCGTAAACACGCCGAGCAACGGATGGAAGTGTTTCGAGTGTACACGACCTGTATACACGCCCACTGACTGGCCACAATCACCGAACCATTGTCTTCTGTTTTGCTCGAGAGATCTCCCAGAGAGCAACGTTTCCTATCCTACCACCGCTAACGACCGCTGCAAAACGATTTAGCCATCTGGAGTTGGCCAACGTATCGGCGAATTACGGTATTAATGTATCGCCAACTGTCCTGATACAGCGCAGTCCCGTTTTATTGCCACCGTATCGTTCACCGACCCCGTTTCCAAATTTTCGAAAGCAAATTGCTTCATATTTTCCATAGAATGTCTCGCGTTTCAAGAAAACAACCTATCAATATTTTATGTTTCTAATTGCGTTGCAGATCGGATTTTCCACAAATAGAACACACCTTGTTTTTTTTTGTTTTTCCTATATCGCCAGAGGAGTGGAGTCACAGAAATAAAAGTTTATTTCATTCAAATTGACGCAATTAAACTACTATTGCGCGCATATAAGCAGAAAACATTCGCAATGTTTCAACTGCATTTTTCAGTCACCTTTTGTGAATCATATACTAGGTCGCTTTTTATAAAATGTTAATCAACTGCGATTTAAAATGTTGCACACTGCATTTCAAAGCGATAAACGACTTGAACGATTTTCAAAATGAACGAATAGACCACTGGAATGAACAGCCTTATCGCGAGCTCCCTTTCTGTTCCACTCACCGCGATAAAACCATATTTTCAACCACAACAGGAAATTAAAACAAGAACATTAAACCACAAATTGCAGTATATTTTTCCGTTGTTCATTCTTCACGCTTTGACGAATCTGATGGAGTTTAGAAATTTCAAACTTACTTTGAATTTTTGACGATAGAGGTTTGGCAAGAAAGTTCCCTTTATATGGCCTTTTCTACAGTCTCTTCCGATGCTACAGTCTTAATTAGAGCCAGATATCAGAACTTCGTTATAAATGTGCCGATACTGAAAATTCTGAAGCGAAATATTAAATACCAATGAGAAAGAAGGCCATATATCGAAACTACGTTATAAGTGTGCTAAATCTAAAAATTCCGACGTAAAAGATTAAACGTTTAAGTCACCGATGACAGCAGCCAGTGTTCGATTGAACTGACGGCGAAAAAAAAATTATTTACGTGAACGTGATTATTTACATATTTCACACATTCTCGCAGGTTTTGTCTGTACGGATGAATTATTGCTTTACGCACCGTCAGCGTAAAAAACATCAGTGAAATTAGCGTAGTGAACTCTTAAGGCGACAACGAACGACGACGAAATAAATTAAGATTCATCGACACTGTTATATTTAATTTTTATTGAGGTCAGAGTCGCCCCTACAGATTACGAGGCCCCACACAGAAGTCGATACTATTCGAAACATCCATATAATTTCTCTTTTTAAATTCTAGGGGCGACTCTGATCGAGAATCGTTCGAAAAAGCACAATAAGTTATAATGTTATCTCGGTGTTACAACAATAAATACAATGGACAGGTTTTTATATTGTGATAAAGGAGTACGCTTCGCAGTCTTATCACGATCGACAACAGATTTCGATAAAAATTTCATTGATATTTGTTATCGATTGCAATAAGAAAAATATAAGAACGTAAATATCAGGTTTTCTTTTGTATCGATATTATAATTAATTCAATGCTAACACAATAAATATACTATATTTTACTATACCAGAATATTTAAGTTTATAGTTACTCACAGAATTGAACGCATCTTCATAAAAATCGCAAGCGGAATTAACACAAAATTATATATAAATATGTGCATGATATATGAATTAAAAGAGCACAAGTGTTTTGTCACTCCTGTATATTATTACCTTTATATGTTATCTTAAATACGTATTTTCCCTGCAATTTCCGCGTCTCAATTTTATGAGTAACCGTGCATCAGACACAATAACGAACGTTACCGAACATGACAAGCACAAATAAACACGTATGTACTACACGTGTCACGGTATGATCAAAGAAAGAAATATAAGGGCAACGTGACGCATGTTCATTATTAATACTACACAAACAGGTAATCCAATTCTATTTCTACGAGTAATCCAACAAATGATAACCTAAAAATTCAATAGACATACTATTTTGGTTTACGGGTCTAACTACTCTGTCTCAACGAATAATATATTTATTGAATCTTCGAAAAACATTTTTGAAGATATCACAATAAATGTCATCAACATGTAAAGGCTCATAATGACAAACGCAATACCACTCGATATGTAACACTACGTAAGAAAATAATAAACGTTACGTCTTTAACAGTTTTTCTCGAAAGATAACAATTTACGTTTACGTAAGTTCAAATAAACCGCGTGTACTTTCTCGACTCTTACGTATCGCACGATAAAAATGGATGAAAATAAGAAATTTAATAAACGTAATACAAGTTATATATAACTTGTCATTTTAATAACAAGTCATTTACTTTTAACGTGTATATTTTAGGGTGACCATTAATTTCTTAATTTTGTCAATACCTTTGCTAATCATGCTTAAAAAATTATATTGTATCTTTCTTCTATAACAAATATTCGGTGAAGTAACTGCAGTAGTTAACCTACAATTTATAACACTAAATAGTTAAGTTAGGTCTGCTCGTATTAAAATAGGAATAAGTTAGGTTAAGTTATAAGTGGAATCATATTAGGGTAGGTTAAGTCGGAGAGCAATTAGCGTTACTCAAAATAAATTGTTAAATACTGTATCGAAAGTATCGATTTTGAGAAAGTTATTATTAATCAGCATTTGAAACAGATGCAAAATAATCCTCTTTGAACTCGAATTGAAATATTCAAAATAAAATGCTAGTCATCTTCCAGTATAAACAGGACTGCCACGTACAAACGAATACGAAACTTTGTCATTTTTTTATAAAATGTTCTTGCGACATTTCGTTTATGATAAACTGTTAATAATTAAAATAACTTATTTCCAATAAAGTGTCACACGTTTGAATTAACACATTTTGTCGAACTGCGGAAAAGGATTACGCACAAATGTTGGTTAAAATTTTGTATTTTCACATTAAATTCACCGTGAAAATAAATGGTCACCCTAACACGCGTTCGATCGTTCTCTAACGTTCCTTCGAGTCGATCATTTCGCGTACGAATATCGATATCCTTGACTTACGATCTTTTAACCTTCTCTCAACGACGGACAATTGACACTGTCATCGTGCGGTTGTCAGCGATTTTACCCGAAAATACGACATACACAAACGAACAACTATGGAAAAACAGGGCAACGATTCGCGCTCGAATGACAGTATTCCATCCACGCGTTTATTCCGCGACTGTAGCGGACGAAATTTAGAATGACATCGCGCGAATCGATGCAATTCGATTGGTCAGTGACACAGAAAGTCCTGCGATTTACTTTCTCTTCGAAAACAAAAAAGAAAACAAGTCGAACAATTATTAAGAGCGAGACGAAGTAGCGAACCGTATCGAGAGAGCGTCAACCTCGAACAGGGAGGTTAGGGCCATCAAACGAGACGTCGAGGTTAACCTTTCCTTTTTTCCCTTCGTTGATTCCGTTGTCACGGATAATCGTAGCTCGAACGTGAAAATTTCCTTCCAACTAAGCAAAAAAAGAAACTTACCCCATAAACCAGTCCACGGTATCGCGGAGATACTCGGGTAACCTATCCAGCTTGGATGATTTTCAGTTGGATCACCGCTGAGGAAAGTAGCACGAGAGTCGAGAAAACAAAATAAATTCTCTCACTCTCCACTAGCACCAACAGCAGCAGCAGCAGCAGCAGCAGCGGCGCACGTTTCGCGATCTCGTAAAATTTAACATGGCGAAGCTCTATTGTCACCTGTTCCCGTCATGCCTCACTTGCTTGACCCCCCCCTTCGCCCGAAAAATACGACCGATTTATCGCCGCCACCGCGTAACTCTTCTTCGTTAATTCTTATTTGTGTCTGTTCTTTCCTCGATACGCCGTCAATCTATCTCTATCGATTGAAAATCAACGCAGAACACCGCACGACGAGGAAACTCGCGTTAAACAGCACAGCTGATCACCTAACGTTGGAACGAACTCACTCGCACACCCCCGTTTTACTACCTGACTGCAGAGGGTAGTACCTCCCGCGCGTGTTATTCACAGACAGACAGTTCCCGACACGGCCATGGATTATGTGATAGACAGATGGTAAAACATTTTTCGAGTCGGTATTGCTGAACGAGATACGTGCAGGGTTCTATCGATTCTACGGAAGAGCACGTTCGTTCCGCGCAGCTCGACCGAGCTCGACCAGTCGTTTTCCACTTCGTCGGTCATGTACGTGGCGGGAAAGAACGAATGAATAGTAGTGACAAATGATAATGTAGTTATTTGTGACAAAACGCTTTAGAAGCTCCAAGAATTCGAGCAGCAAAATTTAGCTCCATTAGTATCGTTGGACTACCGCTAGGTGACTTGCATTTAGTTTATAAAACTCAGAGTAACGTAAAAAAGAATTCGGAACTCCTCTATGTACTGCGCAAATAAAGTAATAGATAATACTAAGATTTGCAATGCATATATATTTCTGTTAATTACTAAATATTAAAAATATTCTAACATAATTGGTATTCTAGTTTTTAAATCGCGACAAATAATCGATAAATTGTAATTATTCATCAGTGAAATGGCAAAAAGTATTTGGGAATGATTTCCCGCCATAAATTTTTTTTACACCACTGTGTTCTTAGTGAGTAGAACATCTATTCGCGTCAGGTTTCTGTTTTATCGACTTCAATGCTTGCTACTAGATGGCGCCTACAGTATCTTTTTCAAAGCGCGCACTAATATGAAATCAAAAAATCGTAATAAGACAGCACGTGACGACATAAGACGTAATGGTACATTCACGTGCAACGTAGGTTTTCTTTGGATGCATGTGTGAACTTGAAAATGTTCTCGTTTGTCATATTTTTCCTGAAGAAGTCAGATTTGCTTTTGATTGTACAGTTGCCTTATAGGGTTCTGTAAAGGAAAACGACGATCTACAAGAGAAATGCATAGTAAATTATCGAGCATAATGATCGCGTGTATTGACGTTCGAGTGCTGTAGCACATGATAGGGCCTCCTTTCTCTACAACACCATTTTTTCTAGAAACTACTGCGCTCGATACAACGCGAGATGATACAATGTAGAATAATGCAGCGCGGAAACAATACATTTTTACATAATAAATGATGATACAACGAGTGGCGATATAACGCGTGGATGTGCAACGCCTAGAGACGCAACAATTGACTATATAGTGCGAGAGGCGGCGCACTTCGTTTCCCGCGATTTACGGACTTCTGCGACCCGTGCGAACTGCGTAGTAAATGTTCCGAGCTTCTATGCATAGTACACAAGGAAATACGAGATATCCTTATAAAATTGATAATTTAGTTATTTGATCGCGTATAGTTTTAGAACCCAACTCCAGAAATGTTCGCACCGGCCCTGCCCCTTCTCCTACACCATCAACGAACTGCACGGTACTACGATCAGTCGGTCGGCGCGGCGCGGCGGGCGGCGGTTTAGTCTGTGTTGATCGTTCGCACGGTTTACATCGCGCGCGTTTCTCGCCGTTGGAGCGTAACCGCCGGCTTCTCGTAGCAATCGGTTATTGGGAACGACAGCCGTCAATTGACGTTTCTTGTGTGTGGGAAACTCGTTGGAGTCTGCGCGAACGACGCGGACGAATCGCGTCGCGTGTACGCGAGCCCGCTGAACTCTCACGTGTGCATTTGAATTTTCGAAAACGAGCAAGTGCCGGGTGGTGCAGGTGTGTTGTTCGGTGCAAAAGGTGGTGCTCGGGCCTGTTCGGTGCATTCTCGTCTTCGAAAACGTTGGCAGAGCCAGCGGAATGTGGCACGAGGTGAGTTAGCAGCCCGCCCGGTTTCGTCGAGACCAGGGACGGATCTTGGCGGGCCCTTTTACATACATCTACGTTTCGCGACATACTCTAATCTCCTACCGTGCTATCAAATTTCGGGACGGAATAATTTATGTGCTCGTTGGATCATTTGAGAAAGTTCTTCAGTGACCGTTATGATCTTCTACAGTATTTCGATTAAGAAAGTTAATACGATATAATTATAATCGAACGCGTGACATGACAGTGAGATCGACTTAACCATTTCTCTCGTTTTCATGATATATTCTATACGGGTTCTTCAAACGATTATTCGTTACAGAGATCACGTGATCAAAATGTCGAAAAGTTTACGATCTCGTGTATTGAACGTACAACCTATATGTCAGTGTATTTATTATTTGCGTCCGTAGTTTAAAATTTGTAGCTCGTAGGTTAAAAACAGGTTTTATTTGAAACTTGAATCCGTTATTGTAACACGGAGGAAAGTAACGTTCTCATTCGTCGAGATGCGATCGATAAATACGTTACGCGCCAACTGTTTGCTAAAAAAGTTTGAACGATAGTAAGTTCGAACGATACATCGAAACGGACAGCAATATAATCGAAGTGTATCGCGATGGATGCGATAAGTACGTTTGAAATTAACATAATATTATGACATTTTGGAACAATGTTCCATTATCAATTGCAAATTAAATTTATATTTAGATATTTTGATCGTAAATAAGATTATAAATGTTACTCGAATTCTATGCGTACCTTATAAATTAATTCCTATTATACGGTTAAGTTGAATCAAAATTATATTTAGTTAGCATGAAATATGTATAGACGATGAATTATTTACACGATACGTGAGAGAATAATTGATTAATCGAGATAAAAGGGTCCAAGTTGAAAAGGGTCGAAGAATTCCAGTTATGTGGTTGACTGGCAGATGTTGTTCCAGGCAAATGGTTCACAGTTGGCATAATAATGGGGTCACGTACGAGATTAGCCTGCTCCTTACGTCATTGCCATAACTTTATCCTCTTTGTTATTCCATATCTATGTATGCCAAACTTTGTTCGAATGACCTATTTATTCATTCTTAAGAAGTATACACTTGCAAATTATATACTTTTCTGCAGCCAAGATTACGTGAACGTATATCACTAGCGTATCACACTGTTGATCTTGCGAAGCTGGCGGAGGGTGAAACGGTGGTTGTACATGTATTATTAATAGGCTTATCAGTATCATTCCTATTAGAGTTTTTAATTCCAGAAAGACCAGGGTGGAGTATATATTATTAATAGGGTTGTAAGGACTTCTAACCCGGGAAAGACTGTAGGGGTTGGGGTTCTTTCTATTTCAAAGTATCTGAAGTACGTTGCAAAGTATGGGGCAATCTTTACGAATGTAGGGTTATCCAAGTACGTATATGGGGGTCTGCTATTTTCACGCGCAGTAAACCCAGTTTATCATTCGAAGCAAAAACATTGGCATGTCGAAAGATGTCAGGAAAGTCGAGATTGACGGTCCCCCGTGGTTTTCGAAGACTTACGTCGTCCCTGAACGAGGAGCAAGGAGAGGTGGTCTCGCGATTCGTATACGCAGGATATTTTGTACCCGTTACTCCCTCGGACGCATTCCATCTCACGCTGTTGAATCGCAGCGAAGATTAATTTGTCTTTCGGACATTCTAACGTTTGATCGTAGTACGCGTCTTTCTTCCGTTTCCGTTAGAACGCGATTCATCTTCCATTAGCTCCGTCTCTGTTTCGTAACAGAGATGGTTGTCGATCGTTCACTCGTTCGAGAATTCGACGCGTCGACTGCTATAGGGGTCACCGGTGACCGGTATCACGAATTTGGTATATTCAAGTAACCGAACATAGAAACATCAATGTTGTACTTTAATTAAAGAAACAGTTCTATTATAAATAGAACTGCAATTGCGCTACAAATATTTTACGATATACTGATGGGCATCTCAGGGAGATTAACTCGTTCGCTGAAGATTGTGAATAAATTTTCAGATCTACCTGGAATATAGGGGAGTCCAAACAAAATCCAGAAAGCGAAAATTATGTACTTATGCAGCAGAAGTAAAAGGACTTTGCACGTGCCATTAAGGGGGAAAATTGTGTTTGATATTTCTTGTGCGGAGCTCGCCAAGCATTATTCTGTTGTCGACCTTGTCAGGCAATTACGATAATCCATTTTAGGGATTGGAAGTACTTACAATTATATTATCCTTCTTTTCAATTTCAGAGGATCAATTGTGTAATCTGCGAAGTTGTCGACAAGAAAAGACCTTAGCGCATCAGTGTTGTACAACGTTCATTGTCAGTGTTACTAGGTAGTCTACCAGTCGTTTTTCAAAGCTTTCATTAGATAACCCCTCAAGAAACAATAACCCGATATTTTTCTCTTAATTCGCGAATTGTCGAAACTTCGAGCTTGCAAAGAGTGTTTTCGAGCCGACAAGGAGAGTTTCTCGATTGGGTTAGCGTAGAACCGAAGAAAAATCCGTTCTGTCAGTCGTAGGTTGAGCCCTGCCGATGAAGGTATACGAAGGTTATGCTGTAGCAAAGGCACTCCTTAGTTCTGGCTCAAGGTCGGACTATTAAGAGGCCAAAGCACACCGACGGGTTTACGTCTCGTCGTTACGAAGAACGGCATACCGCGACAGACTTTCAGTTAGGAAATAGTGAAAACGGCGAAAAGCCGGGGGCACGAATTTCTCACGACGCGAACTCTTCGCTGCTTCTTCCATGCGGTCTATCGATTACGCTGTCATTAATATCGTCCAAATTTTTATGTATCACTTTTTCACAAGTTCATTGCAAGATGTTACATAACTTTGGTATGTCAACCTTTTTCCTATAGTTGCCTCTGATAAAAAATATACTCATTCTTATCAAAGGTATATGTTAATGAAATAACTTTATTTGCAAAACCTTAGGGTTTAAGTCCGCCTACTTGTCTCTTGCTTTACAAAATAAAAAGATGGAAGAAAACCTTTATGACATAACATTATATATGCTGTGAGATCTGGATTGATAAGTGCATAATCGTTCTCCCTCGTTTATATGATCTAATCCCTAGTAATCCAGTCTCGAATGGTCGTATTTATGGTCCTCCGCATTTATCGTTTAGTTCAAGCCCTTTCTAAAACGATAGAGATTTTAGTGTTCGTAAATAAAATTTCGAGTAATTGGACATGCGTTAGTTTTTAGCACAGGAGCTTTACAGAGGATTAATTAGCTGCAGATGTTTATGCATTTACAAAATACTAAAGCGTGTAATACTTGAATTATAGACATAATACGAATAAAAAAATATAGAATAAATTGTTTGAAATTATCGAGAAATAGATAAATTAAAGTAACTTTTTGTCTTCAGGAAGTATTTAATCCGTAGTAACATATCTTTCGCAGGTATCGGAAATCTAATTATGCATTTTCGTTGGATTCAAGTTTCTCATTCATACCGATGATACTTATCGAGATAAGTCGTTGGGTTCAATCAATATAATTGCGTAATTCTACTTTGAAACGCTTCTGGGTAACGAGACAGCATTTTTTTAATTATCCGGTTGTGCTTGAACGCTCCACGCTTCTTGTATAAATCCACCAGTAATAGTTTTAAGTAGAAAAGTGAGATATATATACGCATACATAGTTCCTTCCTCCGGTATGGTTTCAGATTTATAAAGTACGCTGGTTATGCGCGCATCTCGTGTTTCCAATAAAACGATGAAAAATCGAGGAAGTAGGAATTTGGCCTTGGATCGAACAACTGGCTCGGCCTTGAATCCTTGCGGGTAACAATATTCCGTGAACGATGACGAATTTCTTAATTACCTTTATGTTCGCACATATTTCCAACTTCTACCTCTACCGCCAGCTGAATAACAGTCGTTTGGGTTTCAGATTTAAACACTATCAGAGTCAGATTTCAGTTTATGACTTCCATCGTAAAATTTCTAGGAGCGTTTTATAAAATTTAAAAGTTCGTAAATTTCCAAGTTTGGAATTGTAATAGACGATTACAGTAAATTATATCGTAATTTATTATAGTACTAGTACAGTCCTGCCATAGATCTCGAGTGGTTATCATAGGCAACCAAAGTTTGAATAATCGCCGAGGATGTTGCCACAATGATTCGTACTTGATCTCGTTCGAGAGCATCGCCGATTCGAGCGTGATTCGTCTCTCGAGACTGTTGCATACTTTCAAAGGCACTGGTCGAAGTGACAAAAAAGGGAGGAAAGCGAACGGGAGAAAGAGAAACGGAAGCAGAATGAAAAGTGATCGCATTAAGGGGCGCAAATGCCAGCAAAACGCCGGGTTACAGAGTCAAGCGATACTCGCGCGGCATGTCGTCGACTTGTGCGGTCGTTCCACGGCAATTTTGTAATTTTCCTTTTTTCGTTGCTCACTTTTGTTCCACGGTGCATCGTTTCCTAGCGCATTTCATTTTCCCATCTTTGATTCGTGGAGCTCAACGAGCGTAAAACGTCAAAGTTCAAAGCGAAATCGCATGGTCCAATTAGTGCGGCAATTCTTCTGTCGAGATGAGCGATCACGAATGTACATTTTAATAACATGCATCGCCGATTTCGTAACAGAAACGTACTCGTACGTGCGATGGTTCGTTGACACAAACGGGATACGTAATTAAGGGTAAAACGGAAAGAAAAATGGTTGTAAATCGTTGCACGACGACGGTTCTTTTTATCCGCGAGTCCCGTGAATTATCTCGGATGCAATATGGCAGAGTCGGTTGGCCGGTTGACTACACTGGCTGAAGTAGCAACGTTGACTTCTTCTGTGGAATCGCGCGGATGGAAGGCCATTCGGTAGAAAAAGAAGTAACGCGAAGGCTCGTCAACGAGAGTGACTCTGTCTGTAAATGATCAGGAGCACGAGGCTGGACAGTTGTTGCCTTTTGAAGCGGCGACGAGTGAGTTGCGAAACCGGCACGACGTCCGCCAGTTACACCGGTCCCGCCGCTATTCTTCTTTAACCCTTTCGCTACGAAGGGCGTATATTCTTGCTCTCCAAAAATAGTCATTTACCAATGGCACGCGGATCCTTGAGCGCTCAATCGATGCGTAGATTCGATGCGTAATGCGAAATCAAGCCACTTAACAGTTGCGAAAGGCATAAAAAACTGTTGAGGCACTGTTAAGGAGCGCAAACCATTTTTAACCGGCAACTTTGGTTAATTGCATCGATCGATGGCGATGTTCGCTACTGCGTTACTGTGCGTGGTAACGTCATCCTACATGTTATATATTTTGAGAGAAGCCTATTTTTGTATTAGCAACAAGCATGGAGACCTTCGACGAGCTGGACGTATAAATCATTCGAGGTCTCCTTCAAGGAAATCTATGTTCACGAAGATTACAGAGTTTTGTAAACTGTTAAGTAGGGTAAATCCAGCCTAAAAATAGAATAACGAGAACCGAATTCAGCAGAAATTATGCAGAATGTGGTTTAGTGAAAAATAAGATTGGAGAATCGTGTCGAGATTAGCAACAGGAAGTAAGGTCTATTATGACGAAAAAGTTGCAACGTCCCCAAATTTATATCACCTCCGCTACGTAACAGCGTTACCAAGACGGTGGATTGTCGACGGTTGGGAAACGCTGGCATAGACAGGCAGATAGAGAAGGAAGAAGATGAAGAAAAACGAGGAGTAAAAGGAAAAGAGCGAGAAGAAGAGTGACGAAAGAGCGAAAGAGAAAAGAAAGGAAGAACCGGAGCCCCAATGTCCATTCAGCAGGCACCTGCCACGTTAAATTCAAGCGGGCCAGAGCCTGGCTGGATGGGTGCTTCTTTCGAACGGGGAGTACACGCGAAAGAGAAAGAAAGCGACCAGCTAAGAAATAAAGAGGAAGAGAATTAGCTCGTTTAAGATGGAAAAGGATGAAAAGGACGGGAACAGGGAAGGAAGAAGAGGCGCCCTGTAGGTACATCTCTCTTACATCACTCTGGCCTGCTCGTCCTTCCCGAGCCAGACCAAAGAAAATAAGCAGAGATATCACGCCGATAATGTAACCTCCTCTTCTCTCCTTGATTCTCCCTCTACCTGATTCTCGTCGTTGACCGATTGAAATTTTCGGCTCCCTTCTTTTCCGAGGTACTTAGGTGAAATTTTACTTTTACGTAGTTTCTCAGCGTGTCAAAATTCATGAAAGGAAAGAGTGTCTTCCTATGTCCTGTAGTCCACAACAGGTTGATAGTGAACATCTGATTGTGTGAAGACTAATATTGTAATCGATATACGAGAACGACCCTTGGTATAAAAAAACGAATAATACAAAATTTGAAAGCATTTAAATACCACAGCGATCCGCTATTCGCGGGTTAAAGAATTAATCTGTCCCACAAAGGATCTTTTGATTCGAAACACCGTGTATACGTCACGCGCAACGAAATGATTAACACCCATTAGAATGTCTGTAACATCTGAACGGAGATTTGAATGAAATATTCGTTGTCTCGTCCCTCCTATTAACTGGCCGTTTAAGACGGTATCCTATACTGTTATAACGGACGAGCAATCGCACCAGTCATACGTAATGCTTCTTTCAATGCCGGCTAGTCGCAAAATCACATTGAAACCGGCTACCAATGTATGTATATAACAGAGGATATCCTCAATCGCTACCTGCTGGTTCTTACGTGGAGCGTCAAAGCATGTCGCGGAATTGCTCGAAGGGTATTTCTCCAACGAATTCGCACAGTCATTCCAACAATGTGGTTAGTTGCATCAATAACCCTTTTCTTCCTGTGTTTTTGCCAACGTTTACACTCATTATACTCGTTCGCGAAGGCAGTTATACCCGAGCATAATAAATGATCCCCTTCGCCGTTTCGCACACGGCTTTTCCTCTTCCTCGTGCGTTTGTTTCCCGAATACCTTGCCGAGTAACGCGACATCGATCAACCGGATGATTCAGGCGAAACCGCTTTTTAACTGCTCATCTTACAAATATGTTTTCTCTCTTTCGTTAATCGCGTTCAACAGATCTGCAAGATGCTTGGAAATATTTGGTTAAAATTAAAAGTATTTCAACGTGTTTCTGTACCGACAGGAATGGTACGAGCACCGGTTTCTCTAGGTACGATATCAGCTTACCGGTAAGCAATTCTGCGATTATCCGAACGAGAAGCACGAAACATAATATTATTATCAAGCAGCACAATTTCGATAACTATTCGATCCTTCCGAAGCAATCGGTATCTATCACCGTCCTTCTCGTCGTACCAGAGACATGGTTATCCGTACAGACGACACTCGCGTGGGCGGATTAACACGTAATATCCTGTTACCCAACGGTAAAACTCGTAGACGAGTTATCAACCGCGTTTTTCCCTTTAACATCCTTTCTCGAGCGCAAGTTTTCTCCAAGTTGTTCCGTAAGAGCGACCTACGGGACCCAGTCCGCTTACGGTCCGCTCGCGATCCATTATCGACTCGATTAAATATCGTACCATTGTTTACACTGCGAGTAACTTTTCAATCGAACGCGTACAATCAGCGCTGTCGATCCGCTGGCAGTCCGTTCTCGATTAAACGTTAATTTCTATTCTTTACTCTGTGAACGATTCTCCGATTCACTGGCTACATTCTACAATCGACACTATCGATCCGCTCACGATCTACCCTCGATTCGATCAAATATCATTCTATTGTTTCGATCGGAACCGAAGCATTATTCGATCGAACGGACCGTGAGCGGATCGATAGCACGGACGGGGCCTAAGCATGCCTCTATCTAACCAAAGAGCGAAGGATAATTTATATCGTGCAGGAACTCTCTCAGGACCCTTTTCCCTTCTTCCATGATCGCGTCTGGTCGCATAGTTCCAAGCATGCGAGCCAACTGTACCTTGCAACTGTTATCTAGGCAACGACCTTGCCTCTTCTCTTTCTTTTTCTCTTTCTTTCTCTCTCTTCCTCTCTCACGGTGCCTCTGTTGGTGCACGATGGTGCGAGTGAGGCGCAAGTTCATCGGTCTGCTCGGAAAATCATTGACCTTGCCGTTGATCTGGCGTCGTTGTTGAATACCTCCAGCTGTCCCATTAGCTACGTGGAAAATCCGGAAGCCAGCTGCTTCGACCGAATACGCTTTTCCCTCGCTGGTGTGAACTTTCCAGGTTGCGTCGACTTTGTAAAACTTTCATCTTCGACAGCGATACGAATTAAGATTTATTTATTTATATACACCGGTCAAAAGGAAGAATTGGTTGGGATATCTAATAACTTTGGACAGTTACATTTTCCAAAAGACTTCCTTCCAATGAGATCTTCTGAGCATCTTATATTTGTATATCTTTATCACCGTGTGAGGTAGCACGTGATAAAATAGACAGAGTGAAGGTTGATAACGTAAAATTGATAACAACCGTGACACATTATCAAATCATAGGGTATTTTTATCGTTGCCCTGTTATAAGTGTGTTCTCGAAATCAGACTCACAAACGATAGAGCACCAATCGGCATTTTAAACCTCGAAGATAGAATTGTATCTTTTATGCGATTCAAAACAACCTCCTACTAACTTTATTCTTAGATGAATCATGTTCCTCCTAGTTGCATCGTGAATTATACCGTACCCATATATCTCTGTCGCAGTATCTCTAGCATTCTCGCGTTTCTCATTACTGGAATTTTTAAAAATATTCTATTAAAGTGTTCCTGGTTAACGATTCGATGTACAAGGTGTCCTGAAAGAGACACGCACCGTGAAAATGACAGATTTCCCAAGTAAAAATTCTTTACAAATTTGCTATCCTTAGCTTCAGGTACAAGAAAACCTTTCGCTCGTGTCGATCAGCTGATCAAAATTAAAAATTAACAATCGAAACTCGAGTACTCAATTTTGAACTTGTATAGCAAAACGGTAAATTCGACTCCTTCGCGTCATACAATTAGCTAATACCTAGCTGGTGTTCGTATATGGCACCCCGGAAGTGGATCTTTAATCGGCTGCATCTCGAAAACGAACCTTTCGATTGCTAAACAGTAAAGGACATTTCGATTCCTTTCGCCGCGAAAAATGTGTAGGTTTCATGACGTAGATTTTTTAGCCGGCGAGTTTTCAGTCAACGACTAGTGTGCATCGGGTTCTAATGAAGCTGCAATGTTGGCGAAACGTCAGGATAGTATTCATAAACGACAGAGCCTTACACCCGGAAGCCTGGAGTGGTAGTAAATCCTGGCCGTGAAAGTCTCGAGCATCTTATTGAGAGTCATATGGTGACAGGATAGCTGGACGTATTGGAATGTTATCGGTACCGTTATCAAGTGAATCTGACGAAGATGATGATGAAAGCAGTCAGTGTTTCCGATCAAAGCACCGAAGCGGTTGCGAGCTTATATCGTGGAATTAACACCTACCTAGTTCGTCGTGTTCTATTATCTCTTGTATTAAGTATCCATAAAATGATCTCCCGAACTATAATAAAGTTTCAAATAAATTTTATTCCGAAATAAACACAGACACCAGTTTTGTTTCGGTGAAAACCTCTTTAGGGTTCGATCACTTTTGTTTCTATACAAATTGAGTCTTTGAAACATTTGAAGCTTGTATGCAAAATAATACCTCGACACATTTATTTGAAGACAAATAGTTGAAGATATATGGTTAGATTAGAATGGATCATGAGAGAAATAAAAAAAGGTAGTGGTAGTTTTTGGACGTACCAGCATTTGAAAGGTATACAAAGCATAAAACGGAGGTGATATCGTTTCTTAATCGGGCAGCAGGTGCTGACCGAATGATAAATGATCCACGAAATGACGATTCAAACAAATGTCATGCGGGTAAACCGAAGCCTTAGGGTACAAAGTGTTTCTCAGGCTTCTTATAAAGGGGATACAGAATAGAAAATAACTGACAGACTCGTTTTAATTTCGTTGTAATTTTCTTATAATTTCTTTAATTTGAACTTTTTCAATTTCAATAAATTTTATAACATAAATTTGCCTCGGTCGTAAAAAGTTATTAACTTTCTCGATTCGATCAGAATCGTTATCGGTTAAATTGAAGGATGCGTTGGTTAATTAGTGCGTTGCGTCGAAGTACATATAAAGTATCCCGTGTTCGGATCGAATCTCTGCTTACAAACAGCGAATTCCCCACGTTACCAAAGATTTTTTTCGACTCGCCAGCTCTTCGGGATACCATAGAGCCACGACCTTGAAACGAAACGTGTTATTACCATCTTTGAAACGTGTACTTCCCTCGGGCGGAACGATTCGAACAGCATAAGCTATTTAAGACATTCGAGATAAAAAATTTCACTATCTAGTTGTTTCGTAACAGCTCGTTCCTATCATACTTCCGTATACTTTCTTACCGTGGAAAATCGCGTTTATTTGTTTACAAACACCCGTTCAATCGGTTTTTTATCGTATTATATAATTTATCGACAAGTTCGCATTATTCCGGCGCGGTGTCAAAGGAAATCGAGAAAGAGCAGCTCGAGTTACACGGGAGCAGCTTTTCTGAACAGAGACGGTTGCTAAAATTATTACGGGATTATTGTGTACGAAGGGTTTCTTCGATGGCGAGTGAAGTCCTATCCGAGTTTCATCCAATTTTACAAATTCACTGCCCGATACTCCGGTTTCCGTCGCGTTCGTCCCTCTTTTTCTTATTTTCCCTCATGCGGGTACTACGTATCGCGAGACGGAGATAATGAGACCGTTCTTAACGTTTCGTGAAATGTTGATAAAAGATAGTGAGCCATAGGTGACTGTGTTATTGCCCGAGTATTCGCAAGATTTACTACGTGTTATCTGTTCATAATTAGGTGAGTAAGACCGTGCTCCACGGAATGTTTGAATATCAAAGTAAGAGTCATTGGTAGTCGTCGGATCTAAGTGATCACCATTTTCTCGATCGAGTCGTATCGTTATTTTAGGAACGTACGGGCTGTCTCCATCGATCTCCAGCTCAAGAATAGTGGAAGCTCAATCTTTTCACTTCGACTATTAAATCTCCATTATCGTTTAACCATGTATGGTTTAACCATGTTCGAGACTGCATAAATATTCATGCGAATTAGCATAGTTAACCGTTTTTAAGTAGAAACAGTGCTAAAAGATCGGTGACACACAAAAAGCTATCTTCTGAAATATCTCGAAACGTGGTTTTTCGACTATTACTGCTCGACGAATCAATTATCTCCCGCCATTAATTATTCTTAATTATTCGATGTTAAGAACGAATAGGGTCATCAGAGCCCGGCATTGTCCGAATGGGGGCTTAATGAAACGGACGTCCGGTACATATTGTTAATAATAAGATTACGCCTCTTAAAAGATCGCATCGATTTCACAAAGGTAGATGCCCCATCCTCCCACACCCCACGTGAAAGTAATTTAATTCCAAGCGGTGGATGTGTGGCCCAGGAACCGGCATAAATCACGCCGGCGTACACACTCGCTCGAATACGACGCATTGTTCGCCAACTGAACTTTTCAACGATCCGAGCCAGCCGACGCCGTATAACTTGATTGAAGGAAGCAATCGAGCCGGTGTTAATGATCGATTAATCTTAATGGTCGCTCGAAATAGCTTCATAGAAACTATGGTGCCTACGATGGCCAGATTAGGCGCCAAACAACTTGCGACCGTCAATCTGTAACGATTAACTTCTCCGATCTTCGAAATTTAAAAGTTAACTTAGAAACTTAACGATGTATAATAAAATTTTCTCTTCCTAAAACTAGTATTTTGACGATCGAATTCGTGTCTCTTCATTTTACTACGCCGCTATATCTGGAAAGAGAGTTATACCGTTTCGAGAAGTAACGAAAGAATGTAATCTACGATCTTCGCCGTGTTGATTCGTTCGGTAGAGAGGTCCCCGATGCTCTCGTGATTATGCTCGCGATGATTCTTACGAAATCGATGATTCTTACGAAATGTTCTCTTTAACCGGAGATCTCGAAGGTGCGCTGCTAGGTAACTGAACACGGAATGAAAGACGAGCGAGGTTCTTGTAACGTTGAACGATTGGAAGTCAATCGGTAAATCAAGTCGATCCCGGTCGTTTCACGAACTCGTCGTTCTTCTTCTTCGAATTATACGAGCCGCGATGCCGTTCAATATTTTGGTCGAAATTTATTGGGATGATTCACAAAACCTTTAACAGAAACAGGTTTCCTTTTTCGCTACGGGTATACCCGTGGCTAGTCATACCGGTGCATCCGATGTCTATGCTCTTCCTGGTTTCGAACGAGTTAGCGAGAATCACCTTTGAATATCGTTTGAACGACATCGAGGAGTCGAAGCCTTCGTTTAGAAAGAATCGAGAGCTCTGGAATTCCCGCATCTATCGAGTGGATGTTTCATAACGGAACGTTCTTAATTCTCCTCACTTTTTTAAGATATTTGAACAAGTTATAGTAGTTGCATTTCCTATAAATTGACTCTAATTGTACATCGTGTAAAGGTTTACTATCTCTCGTTCGTCGAAGCACCACTGTAATCTATCGTGCTGTAACTTTCAGTAATTACTTGCAACATTTCCGAAACATTTTAATCGCAAACAGACTAGAGAGCTGCATTCGGAACATCTCGAAGCGATTACCAATCCTCTGCTGCCCCCATTACCTAACCTACGCTACATCCCAAATCACCTCTCAAAGGGTTAATCGAGAACGACCCGTGGATCACTTTATCTTAACCTCGTCAGCTTGTATCCGTCCGGTAAATCCGCGTCAGTTGCGTCGATCTGCCCAAACTTTCACAGGTGTTCCCCGTGTCTATCGAATAAAAAACGGACTCTGAAATCGCGGGCTGCATACGCAAATATAAGAAATTATATTATAATATATTTGCAATATGTAAGTATACAGTAATAAGTACTCGACACATCTTCCTTTACTCGGAAAATCTTCTTTTTTGTTGAAAAGGTTACGCAACCTTGTAAGTCTTAAAATAAAAATTGTTCTCTGAGAAAGTGCATAGGTACATGTGTGCACAAGGTTCAGTCATTCAAGTTCTTTTACCACCATTTCCTGTAATGTTCGCTCGCCGCAAGATGAGCCCTAACAAGGTACTGCAAGAAACGCGACCGCACTCATTAGATCAGAAACAGTTTGCAAGCTTCGTTCACATTTTTGACTGGAGTGAACAATTGCCTGCATCGATTTTTTATGTCAACCAATTAACAAAGGAGAATAGATTTTCACAATTCCTAAATTTCATCTTATCACAATCAAATGCATCGTATCATACAATGTATAAATTCCACTCGTAAATGTACAAATGTTTGTTTAAATAATTCGCATGGTAAACTTTGATACCTCCGGGAAAACGTCACCTATCATTTCGTGGCCTCCAGAATGGCGCGTAACTCCTTAACGATGTTACGGATATATCATTAAATATCAATAAGTAATCGATAATCGATGGTCACACCTCTGCCTCGTTGAACGAAAGCTTCGTGACCAGCAGACTGCTCTCGTGGATGTCCGGAATGCGAGCGGAACCCGTTTCTATGAGTCAAGTCTGGCTATTGACAACAGCCTCTCCTCGTTGTAGATTCTCTTTTCTGCTATTCTTTTTGCTTGCTCGGACGATCCTGCGGTTCAGGATTCTGCCACGTGATCTGGAACATCGTCGAGAGGGGAAGCGGAGAGATCCGCGGGATCGAGTCAAGTTACCCCGTGAAAATTCAAAACCGAGGCTGGCCTCGATGATGGCGTGTCTTCTGGTTAACGGAGAGCCGCGTTAACGAGACAAGCCGGACAATTCGAATAGAGGAAACCGTGATGGTCGATGACCACTTATTTTAACTTTCGCTTCGGTCCAATTAATTTGATTTTCGTTCGATAGGACTGGTTGATCCTTCCAGTGGACACGGGGCGCGGCTAGAGAATACTTGCAACTGATAACTGTAATTTCTGTGTACAGGGAACCAATAACAACGTTATTATTCGTGTACGTACATTTTAGAGCGCAGTAATTAATTCCCCTCGTATACGCGACGTACCTAAACTATAAATCTGAAATTTAATTGAGATGCACCGAGCAGCGTAGTTAGACCTCAGAAACCTGTAGCGCATACTCGAAGGCGAAAAATGACCGAATCGACTCCCCGAGTCAGTTAATTTGCCATAATTTAGTCACACTAATATAGACTTTGGCAAGCTCGGAAAAGGTATAATAATTTTGATTTACTATTCGGTGAAAGTTCGCCATTTTCTTTGTCACACTCGGTTTCAAGTCGGATTGAAATGTTAAATGTCAGAGCGAGCGACGCGTAATTTCATTGATACAAAGGAAGTCTGTTTAAAAACGAGCAACAGAAGCTTCGGGAACATAGAATACCGTTATAGACCGGCTATTTCGCGATGAGTAGTGGAGAACATTAATATTTCATTGGTATTTGCCTGTCTTCCGTGCAGGCTTTCCATTGATCGATCTTAGACGAGAAAATAGCGTCGATCTTCCGACTCGGGCGACCGAGACGCGTCTCAACTCGAGCGTTACGAGCTTCCAACCGAGCAAGCGTAACGGTATCGAAGCGAGCGGCTCCAACGCGAGCGTTTAACCCTTCGACAGATTGTTTAATTCTCGAAATTCGCATAATTACATTCTCCAAGCGTCGATAAGTGATTTATTCGAATTTTATCTTTGAACAACTTATTCACGAAACGATACATCAGTCGAAAATTTTAAGCAAACAGGATTCGAGGACGAGATTCGTACATTCCGAGGACGAGATTACGAATACTCGTGTCTACGTATGTATTGTTAAAATTGTAAGAGAATTTTCTAAAACAGAGGCATGGTGTATCGATCTAGCGGTAACGTTGCGCGCATAAAACTCATTTATTACTAAATCAATATTGCTCACTGCTGTGACCCATATAGCGATAGAAGAAAGCACGTAAAACGTTCGTTTCTATCGCTGTGCTGTACACTCTTCGATTCTACTATAAAAAATGAAATCTGATTCTAGTTACGTTTCGTTCGTTGATAAAATTGTGTTCGGTTATTCAAACAGCAATTTATTTCGCGGCGATTTAAAGACCTCCGTAAGCAATAATTAGAGGACAAAGGCAGATTTGTCCACGTACCTTAGCACAATGACAGGAGACACGAATCGTTACGATTCCGCCCTGCAAGTAATACTCGCTGGATAATTTGATAATAAACGGCTGAGAAAAAATTGCAACGTAGTGTCGGTGGCTCTTTAATGTCCCATTATGTAGAAGGTAACGACCGGAAAATATAGTAGTCCGACTACTCGAGGAACTTAACCCGTAAACGAGTCTCCGTATTCCTGTGATACTTTAATTCGACCGAGCAACTGTGGCGTAACTCTATCCTCGGCTACCTAACTGCGTAATTTGCTTAGTCGTTATTTGATAAATCCGCGAGTACGAGTATCTTTATGCACATTTTCAAACCACGATCCTTAATATAATTTTAATTACGAGTTAATCTACAAGCGATTATGCGTTGCAACAAATATGTTGCAATTACTTTACATCGTTATCTACGACACCAAGTTATTAAGTAGATAAATTTTGCATTTACGTTAATCCGCGATACAGACTCTTCCTTAGACAAGTAATTTGTTATCCCATAACTGTAACTTTAGATTAGTATTAACGTCGTGCATTCTATCAAGAGGGTAATCGCTGCGACTATCTCAAACGACGATCCATCGTATCGGTCGATATCAAAGTACACGAAAAATTTGATTGCAACGATCTATTCTTCTCGATTCGACTTTAACCGGTAGTCTATCGATCCTAATTCGCCGGATAGACTGGGACATAAGAGCTTAGGAGAATCCTCGGTCGCGATGATAGAGCGGAGATTGGACGTTAGGACGTTAGGACGCGAAGGAAGGAATAGATTATACCCCGAGCGTTTATAGTTCTTTTTTACGGTTGAGGCTCTCAACGCTAGATGAATCGACGCGGGTACACGGTGTCCATTAATTATTTCCTTCGACCTGTTCCAGAAGGAGCATCTCGGAAGCCATGCCGGCTGACGAGTTAGCTGGAAATCGACAGAGAAGCAGACCAAGGCTGCAACCGCCTTAACGAACCGCTATTCTCATTGGCAAGGTCATCGAGCGAACCGGATCTAATCATGCTCACGCCAACAATGTTTCCTGCGCTTCTTTCGTCGCGATCCTCCTCGAGCAGCGTGACTCGTGAACAAGCTACGAGTCGAATCCGGTCGAGTTCGGTTCAGCAGTGACCACCTGGGAGCCTTCGATACGATCGCTTGTCAGCGAGCGGATCCCAAGGACCAGCCTACGAAACGTTTCCGAAAACGAGTACACTCGATGCTGTTTCCTGCAGAATTTCCGGCCAGTGCCGCTACGAACTCGAAGGAAGCAGTCAGAGATCGGTCGGTAATTAGCCGCGTACCGGTGCCACTCTGATGCGAGTCGTCGAGTTTTTGCCGAGAACCAAGTGGTATTCAACGGGACAAAAGTCGCGAACCTGTTGGAAGGATAGCTCGTCGATCGCACGTCGAAGGACCAAACGGTACTTCCTGCTCCGGTTCGTATCGGACGCGCACCGGGCTACCTATGATCGTACTCGAGTTTAATCATGCCTGCATCGATGATGTCTACTGTTGGCAAGCTGGCTCGCAGAGAATTACGCTCGAGACGGTCGCAAACGGTGTAAGTAGAAAGAGGTGGCTATGTAGGCTGGCCGACGAGTGGCGTCGCCATGGTGGAGCTGGCATGCAGCAACTCCCTAAGCCCAGGAACGTGATCCTACCGCGAGACGTTCCTCGAAAGCGCGTGGACCAGCTGACGACGAATCGTCTCAAGGTGGCAGCGAGAGTATCCCAGTGAGGAAAGGAAAGGAAAGGAAAGGAAAGGAGGCCATGTAGAGGAGCAGGAAGAAGCCCAGTCTTCCTCCCGGCAACCCATCGTCGAGTAATGCTGAAGCATATCCTGACGGGGCAACCGTCGTCAGCGGGCTCCAGACATCACCACAATGAGTATCAGGCGAGCTCGGGCTCGTTGCACGGCGGCCACCATCATCATCATCAACAGGATCAACATCATCACTACAACCAAAGCGGAAGCGTGCGTCCGTCCGGGAACGGTGGACGCGGCGTCGACGTCTACGACTCGGTGGTTCATCCGGCGTCGCAGCAGAGGGGTAGCGTCCATCAGGCCGCGACGACGCCCTCGTCCACGCACAGGCATCCCCTCAACCACTCTCAGCTGAGCGTGAACAATCTGTCCCAACGGTTGAATCACTCGCACGCCCTCAACCTGTCCACCTTGTCCACGTCGAAGCATTCGGTCAACAGCGTCAGCCCCGTTGCTGGCGGGAACAATAACAACAACAACAACGTGTCGAACGCTCTGGGACACACGGTGGTGCCGGCCGCGCCGGTGCACCAGGACAACAGGCCCAAAGTGAACGGTGGTTTCGACATTTCTAGACTGTCCAGGCTACCTAGCCAAACGACACCCTCGCCAGCGCCCGCTCTTCAAGCCACGGTCCTGAGCGGTCAGTTGACTGGAGGCGGTGGTTCCATCGCGTTACCCTTGAACGCCTCTTGGTCCTCGTCCTTGTCCAGGAATCACAAGGATCACGAGGCTGGGGCCAAAGAGACCCTCACCAGTCTCGGTTTGCTGTGTCTAGTGTCCCTGTTACTGGCGCTACTCTCCCTGATCTTCCTTCTGAAGATCTCGCCGCTAACGGTCACGCCGAGTAGTCTGATCAGCCCGGAAGAGTATACGATCGTATACGAGGTTACTCTGGCGCTGTGCGCCCTAGCTCTGTCTCTCAACTTATGCTGTCTCCTCGTCTGCGCTATACAGTTCCTCTTCACCGTCAAGCTCGTCAAGACTTCGTACCAGGGACACTGGTGAGTAGCCGTGTATGTTGTTCGCTTCTTTTTAACCCCTGAGTGCAGGGCCGTCGTTAAGGTACTTGGGGTCCCTGTGCCAACTTGCGCGACACCTTCAAACTATTATTATGGACAAATACTAACGATCGAAATTTTATCACATCTTCGATACTAGGAGATTATTTAGGGATTAATGTTTGTATTTTGCCGTGTTTCATCGATTATAGGTATTATATAGGTACGTTTGTCCCGTCGGTTGCTGAATCGCACCTGACGCATTAACGAAGCAAAATGGAGAGGGACACTGGGACCGGTATCGGGTTCGTGGACTGAAGTTTGACATGCTGGAATCCAGTTCAATTATTTTTCAGTTCTAATGGGACCGCCGGCAACTAAGATCCGTAATTAATTAACGCAATAAGAAAAGGTACGCCAGAGGCGACTGGAGAAAAGCGTCGCGCGATAATGCTGACCGCGACCTCTCGATCCCCGTGTGTCGTTACAAAATCTCTTAACCGGGTCGTTAGCTTTTTTATCGAAGCCACTTGACTGTACGACGCTTGCGCGTCCCGCGCTGCAGGTGGACGTCGAATGCTACTACGCGAATGCGCGACTCGTATTTAAAAGAAACCCGCCTGCGCGTACCTGTGTGCGCAACGTCGCTCGCGGGATTCCGTGCCGCTCGTTTCGATTCGAATTTAATCTGTATTCGTTCGGCTGCAACAAATAACTTTATCGAAAATTACCCGGACAGAAATTATTATGAACTTTCGATTGCGGTTCTTTTTGAATACTCGACTAATCGAATGTGTCGATTATGAATCGTCGAGCGAGCTTGGTTGGGAATCGGAGATATTTTCCGAATTGTTACATTCGTCCGAATGCATCCCATGGGTCTTTTCAAGGAATCCAAGCCTGAAATATCGGGTAGCTGCGCGTTCTTAGCGAGGACGTAGAAAGAACAGCGGAGAAAACAGAGAAAGAAGAATCGCGTAACGTGGCAGCGAAGTTTTTCAGCTGGATATCCAGAAAAAGGGAAAAGAATACCCGAGAGAGCGATTACCATTAATTTATATAATCTCGCATCGTTGCCGACGTCCTCAATCAAGATTATCCTTGTGCCGGAATGAGTTCCCAGTCATCCATGCGTGCCCTATCCGTGTGCCTCGAAACACACCGGTTTCGCGGTGGTGTCTTGTATCCCCGTGCGATATATCAGCGAACGTTGTCTAGTGTTTCTTCTCACGCCGCGAGAAGACGAAACGCAAAAATTCACGTCCTGTACGCGCGTGCATACATCCCCGCGTGTCCCGTTTTTACCAATGCAACACGCCATCATAATACAATACGCGCGTTTCGTGACGTACCTTCAACAACGGACAAAAAAAATACACCTCTCGTTAAAAACAAGAGAATGTTCGCGATGCGATCGAACCCGCTCCTTTCTTTCGTTTTCTTATCGGTTCGTGATCGCTTTTTCGTGACCCTTCGAACAAAGTAACCATCCTCAACGGTAATTACCGACGAATGGAAACGTCAGTTGAATTACACAGATCGCGAAAACGAGTTATTCCGACGATTTAATATTTAATCTCCTTCTGTTCTCTACTGATTCGCGTGAGAAACGTACGTCTCTCCTTTTTTGTACATCACAGAGCATGGAGTGGACGGAGCGCGGATAACGAATGGATTACGAACAGGGGACAGACCATGGAGAAAAAAAATTTACAAGAAGTATAGGTAAAGCACGCATTTGAACTGACAAATGTTAAAACACTTTGCATTGTTCCACGCATTAGTTTACAACTTACAGACTTTTATGACGCTAGGAGAATAACTGGCAAAACGAATCTGAATGCAAGAAAATGTTTCGAAATGTAATCGCGCGATGCACAATTACAATTTGAATGTATAAACAGACTGGTAACCCTCGTTTCAAAAGCAAATAATAGAGGATGGAAGAAAGTGAAGGTGTCTTTTGTGAAGTTAAAGTCGCACACAGTGATTTCAGATAATAAAATTAGCATAGAATAAGATGTTAAAACGAAGAATCTCTTTTGCTCACAAATATTTTAATTGAAGTTCAATTTCTTCGAACAGTAACTTCGAAACAATAAGAAACCTTTTGAAGCCCGATTGCAACGTTCTAGATATATTTTTAACGCGTTCAAGATGCCTTGCATTATTTCGAATCTGTTCGAGGAAATGTATTTTTCCGAGGAACTCAGATCCACGGAGAAAAATAGTCGGAGCAAATTTTCATGGTATCTTTAGGATAACAAATAAATCCTCCTTTATCTCTTTTTTGCATCGAAGGTTACAGTTTTCCATCGGCTCGCTACACGATTTTCATTTTCGTTGCCTATCTGAGGAATTTAACGGTTTCGGGGAAAAAATCGTTGCACAGTGATACTGGACCCCTTTAAACGACCACCCTCTTCGAATTCTTCTTTCTACACTAGCATTTTCCGAACGCTCAAAACTTGTCGCGTGGAATCTTTATTCTTTTCAAACTTTGATTCCTCATAGTGAATTGCAAATATCTTTGACATCGTGAACTTCTCATTTATTTCTATTTCCATAAAATTTTAATTTCTGAAGCGGGCCAAAGTGACATCGTGTCTTCACTCTCGAGAAAATGAAAAAAAGAGAACTAATAATACAATAGCAATATTTCGCCGGTTCGTTCATGTAAAATACTATACTACCATTCGGTAAACTTTCAGCGAAGAGATTGCAATTCAAAGATCTAGGAAGCAGAACGTTGGATTGTCTAGAAAGCCGGGAGCGAGACGAGTAACCATCGTAGAAAAAGAATCGCGACGGTGAGCCTGCAATTTTAATCGTCCACCGTATCTCTTGGGTACACGACCGTTTTGTAGACACAGTTTTCCATCCTAGAGGCGTCGTGATAACGACGCGTTAAAAATGTCGCCTATGTTCGATACTCGTTGTTATCAACACTTGCCTATTGTTCTCAAATAAATGGAACTTCGATCATTGTTTCAAAGATGTACTCTCTTATTTTCTCTGAGAACTGTGGGAAATGGAATTGGAGAATTAGAGAATGGGAGAGTCTAGGAATATAAGGATATGGATATCTTGGTAACTAAAAGTTTCGGAATTTTTCTCAGCGCGACATTTTGTAGCACAAATTACGCCATTCGGAATTTGTTACGTAACAGACGCGACAGAAAGAGTTAGAAGATAGATAGTTCCGGCGGAAGTTGAGAAGACGTCTGAGCCTGATGACGAAGATGGTCCAGCTAAAGGTAACTCCATTCTACAAAGTGGCATTGTTAGACGGGAAAAGGAGCCCTCAGGTGTGCTAGACGTGCTTCGAAAGAAAGCACCGAGCTTAATGGTAGGCCTGGTCGGTCATTGTCACTAGACGACTGGGCGTTTCTCTAGGAACCAGAGGAAAAAAGCAAGCATCTTTGAAGAGATAGGAGAGCTGCTGCGACGATCACAGAGCCCGGAGAATGAAAGAGAAGCGACGCTGCTAAGTGCCGGCTCATTACTTAAATGCTCCGTAATAAGAAATCTTGTCGCGTTTCTGGTACGCACTTTTTCCACTAAAACCATTTTGACCAATTGGCCAAATTTTCCTGTCTGTTCCTAGAGATTTCCACAAATCAGACTCTCGTCTGACACTTATGGAATTCTTATAAGCTGATTAAAGTGCATGGCAATTAGATCCTTTCCAGATTCAAATTTTCTCTACTTTTACACTTCTAGACCACTTACTTTACACTTCTAGCTTAAGTGCTTCTTTCATAGGCTTCATTCGAATGACGACTAAATATAGGTTACAATTGCTCCTTACAAATGGTTTCTCAAATTATAGGAACAATTCAGCTGTTCTAAATGTAGTTCCCTGACAAGTTAGTTGTTCCTTCTGTACTATACAGAATGAAAATGTAATCCGTAGATCCGATTAACGAGCTTTCGAAATGGAATTAGGTCCTATGGGGTCCTGGTACATTTACGAATTGGTGATTTTATCTGTCATTAAAAAAATCCATCGCGTTGTAAGTCGCGACGTTCGATATTTCCCTTTGTTTTTTGTACTTTTTCCATCGATGGCCCGGTTTAACGTTACACGCGTGTCTGGTTTCTGTTCACGGTCGCTTCTCGTGCGTCAGACCGAGCTGCTGAACACGCGTGCTCGTTCGGTTTCGTGCTCTCTCGAGTACTACTTGGCATTCCACGCCTTCGAATCTGGCGTCTGGTGTTCGTTTTCTTTTTTTTTCTTCTTTCTTTCTCTCTGGACAAGGGAAAGAGAATAAATTTTGGCAGGGAGCACAACTGCGCTTTCATACACGCGGTGTCCCGAAAGTTACAATTATCTTTCGACTCTTAAGTGTCTAGCAAAATTAGAATATAAAGTGCTTGTATTACGTCGTCGAGTATTATACTCGACACATTTGGAGACGTAAACTCTCGTCTCGCATTTGGCTCCAAATTCCGGAACTGAGTTATGTTCGTCCAAAAAGTCTTTTTCAGAGAACACGAATTGTTTGAATCATTTATTCTGAGAATAGATATATCGATGCAGTGTCCGATCGATTTTGTCGAATCGGTTGCACGAAGTTATTGCAGGACAATATAGTTTTTAACAGTTCTAAATATTATATTCCAGTCTATGAAGAAATTTTTTAATTCACCGATAAGATACACGATCAGTGCTGCAGTTAATTGCTGGCACTTCTTGGACACCCTCAGTATAATCGAGAGCACGGTGCCCATCGATCGTGTCCCGAAACTTGTAATTTATTTTTCCTTTCGATTAATTTCGATCAAACAACGATGCCTCTACTGTTTTACTCGCGATAAATTAGCGGAACGAGAACCGACGAGTTCACCGAGAACTTCTGGAAGTTTCTTTTCGCTACGCGGCTGTATATAAATTAAATTTATAAATTTCCGTTTCATATTTATAACTGTACACTTTTCGACGTATTCGATGACTCAACCCGTAACGAGTATTATGAGTATATCGATAAATCGTTATTGTCTTAATGGTATCAGAAGGCGCGAGACGGAATGTGATCAATCGATCGATAAGTTGATGATTGACCGCGATAATTTATAGACGAGCCAGTAGAATTTACGAGCGTTCCATATTCTTCAACCTGTCCAAAAACCAGCAGATTTATGATGGTCGAGGCGGTAAGAAATCGAGGAAAGGACGAGTGTCGAGAAACGGTCAGGTTGTCAATGGCTCGTAAAAGGCACAATGACTTCGAATGCAGCCTAGCCGTGGAACAGGTGTAAGTAACCGCTGGTAACGGTTGTCCCTTCCGTAGGGTTCACCCTTAATTTCAAAGTCATTAAACCGTCCCTTGCTTCTGGTCGAAACGAAAGAAATTTCAAAGGCGTTCCAAACCTTCGCTCGAACCGAGAAAACGGAAAAATTCACCATTTTGTACAGTTTTTCGTTACGTAGATTTGCTAGTACGCGGATGGAAATGGTGATTGAAAATTGTCCGTAGGTTATCGTTTTTATCGCGCCAGGTTATTGATGGCGAAATGTATTTGATGCTCGTATATCATGAACTTCAGCCTACACGCGCGCCAGAGAATAATGTAACAAGTAATTGGAGTCGAGCTGTAAATCTTTCATTCCCAATGCGGTACGGATTTAATTATACCTTCTGTTTGTTTTTGTTTCGCATTTTCTTTTCGCTCCATAATCGTAATTATTCGTATCGTTTCATTTTCCTGTTTCGACTTTTCTAAGTACCTTGAGGAATCATTAATCTTGTAAATTCTATTAGGTGTCAACTACGATAATCGTGCTAATAGGAAGGAGTACTTTCGGAAATGTAGCTAAATTTTTATGTAACATCACAAACCGTGCGCATTCTATAATACAGAGATATAAAGTCATAGATTCCATGATCATCGTATTCGTGGTCTAATTAGAAAGGAATTAAACCGTGAAAATGTTGAAACGTTAGAACACAATACCGGTGAAACGAGTGTCGTTGAAGAGTCTCCAGGATCGCGGCAGCTGTCGGGAAAGAATCCACAGGAAAAGGATCGAAACGAGCAACGCGTATGATCCATCATCCACGGTAGTCTGTGCAATCCACGTGTATGATCCATCATCCGAGTAACCGTTTACGATCTTCACCGTGGAAATTCTGATCCGCGATGCTATTCCTGTACACCCTGCTGTACACGTTAGGTTGTCTGGGTCGTAATTCAGAATGCTACCATCTTTCGCAAATGTCCTTTGTTTTTCGACCGGCGGTAACCGCGAGAATACCAATTTAACCGAGAGAGAGTTCGAATGCAATTTATGTCGCATACTTATACGCATATTCCACCAATTTAATCGATATGTAATATCTTTCAAAATGCTGCCACGATTAGTGAAAAATTCAAATATTGTAACGTATTAGATAGAGCGTTGAAATCTCGAAAATCGTTTAAAATAATCTACTCGAGTTCTTGCATTTTGATTGTCTCGTTGACCGGCAGGGAATCGTTCGGAAGTTGATGCGACTGGTTTCGAGCTACCGTCGCTTCCGATACGGAAATTGAAAGAGCGATCGAAACGCGCGGCTTCTAACCGGAAGTGCAGCCACGCAAACGCGGCCGGATTGCATTACGAACCGCGCAAAGACCACGAGGACGAAATCGAACCCACAGATCATGCTAATTCGCCGTGCAAACGTGATTCCAGCACGTTCGATCGCGTATTGATTTTCGCCGGAGAAAAGCACGAATTAAGAAAACGAATTAACACGTTTTAAAAATACGAGCTTGTTGCGTGTACGACTGCTAAATAATTACGATCTTTCTCGTCGATGGCAAATATACTTGGGCGTCTAAATTAGATCTCTTTTCTCCTTTGTCGTCGGGTAGATTTGATGGCTGTGGACTTTTGAAAGGGTCCATAAATATTGATTAGACTGGATAATAGCGATTGTTGATTAATCTTAGGCATCTAGTTTCCTGCGATTCTGCATTGGATTTCGATTGGGCGTTGCTCGTGGGCTTGTCGCTGTGCAGCAAACCGTTTCGCAACAGATTGCGTGCATTTCCTCTAACTGGAACTGCACACCTACCGTGACGATACTCTCTGTCCAAACGAAACGCGTTTGCGGAAATGTCGAGTATCGAATATCGATTTCGTCCGAACGCGGCTATCATAGTACTAACAATTAGAACGATAAAAAAGCGAATAAGATGATAGACGTTTCTGCTAAATAAGCTACATTAACGTCCATCTATTATTGGAAATTGCTACATCGTTCAGCCGTAAACGTAATGGGAGAAAATTACAAGCAGAAGTCTCGTGGAAACGACGGTTCCGGAACGAAGTCGGTACGCGTGCTTCGAACGCGTTCGTCCGGAAATGAAAACGGCTACAACGCATCCCAGGAACACGTGATTTTTCGCATATCCGTTAACAGCGTCGTCGGGTCAGTGACTCTCAGCCGCGAATGTAGCCGTTAAAGTCAATTAACGACGCATCCTGCTTGCAAGTAAACTCGGCATGTAAAGGTATTTTGGTTTCTGACGTTGGGTCAATGTTTCCACGGATTTTGTGTTTACGATCTTCTCTTTGGATTTCCTGAATGTGCCCCGTCTTCCACGCAGCCTTTAATAGCCTCGCTCTCATTGTATTTCATGGTAAATTGACCGTTGTTTGCTCCAGTCAGTCACACGCGTTTCCGTCTAATCTTTGACTCGTAGATGGAGTCACACCACTTTACAAGCTTTAAAATGGTATTAACTTTACGAGCTGTTTTCTGGGAAAATGTAAAAGGTACAAAAGGCAATTTTACACGCACTATATATTCCATAATTTTATAATTTAACGATGGAAAACGATCGATCTCGAAAGTATTACAATTTCTCCAGCGATTTTCGCGATGCTCGACCCAAATATATTAATATGAAAGTTAGTTAAATTCTTTAGAATTCATTGTCGAGAAAAGAGCTTCTTATGAAGGTAGAATAGTAAGGTAACAGGGCAAGGAAGCCTCCATTCAAAGAAGCACCTCCGTTGATCTCGCTGAAGCAAGAAAAAGTCCGTTGCCCTTTGATTTCGTACGACGAGCCTTCTCCATTCACTTTTACAAGGAAGGGTACGAGCGACGACACACGCGGACCCTGACAAAACCGTCTGAGCCTATTCAACGCCCTCCGTCAAATAGTTTCGCTCAGAGAGCTGAATGGAGATAAAGATCGACGGAGCAGCTCTAGCTTCTTGACAATGATATTTGGTGGAACCTCTTCTGTCTTCCGCAAAGAGAGGACCAAGTCAAAGAACAGCTACCGAGATCTGGCGAGAGAATCACGTGCGAACGCTGGAAACATCGCTTATCGCACTGACAAAACTGTGCTAATCGTTCGATCGATGAACCCAGATTCCAATACGACTCTGTATTTAAATTCCCAAGTAATCGCTAAAGTTGGGAATACGAAAGGTTGATAAATTTGAAATTACTCCAGATGTTTTGGTCGATGAGCTGTTCGACGTTAGGTCTAAACGGTTTAAACTATTACGAGTTACAAGCGGGTGTTTGTTAGTCCGCGTTTCGTTCGAACACGTTGAGAGCGGAATACAGAGAGACTCGAAGGTTAAATTTACTCGCTTGTACTCGCAGAAGGCTAGACGTAGAGAGGGAATTAGTCTAGGATATGATTTCATTGGTACGGTGCTCTTGAAACGTATCCAAAGAGGTCGTTGGCCTCGAAAAGGGATGCTAGGCTGGTTCGTGGGAATTTCTCATTGTAGCTGTGTCGGATGAAGCTTGTTTAAAATCAGCACGTATCCGAGAATTCGTCGGTTTTTGCGCTTGAACCCACGATGACTCGATAAACACTTGATTCGCGTGCGTGAAAGAAATCGAGGTTCCTTTTAAATTATTCTTCGTTCGCTGGAATTCTCGCCAACCTGGTTTTATCGTGCGCTCCGACTATTTAACGCGCTAACGTACTCTTTCAAATATTCTCCGTTCACAGGAATTCTTTTCACCGTAATTTCACCTAAATTTCACCCGAACACAATAGAAGAGTTAACCGGGTCACCATTCAGTCCGAAAACAATAATTTTTCTCTTACACGGAACGTTTATACCATTTTTGCTCGCTACTCGTTTAATCCGATATACGAACTGTTCTTAAATTTCTTTTATCGACTAACCGTAAACTTTGTACGACCAGATCCGTGCTTTTTCTTTTTTTTACGTTATTATTCAATTACAGTACCATGTACACATATTATGTGAAACGTGTACATCCAACTGGCAAAAAAAAGAAAATGACCTGTATCGTAATTTTATCTGGTATGTTAGAGAAAAAATGGAGGACGATCATACTCCATTATGGTGTCATAGGGAAGACAATTTACCGACGAACAGAAGAGCATCGTTCCAGGAAGCATTCGCTTGTCCCTCGTTTCCGGCTATGCCGTTCTTAGACGCGAAGATTAGTCGCCAGACTAGGAAACATCCATCGAGTCTTGTATCCATTGCGATCGTAAATCTGCTCGCGACGTCCGCTATCTGGCGATCTGACCACCAAGAAAACTCGATGGATGATGATTTCCTGAAAACGAAACGTGCATTCGGAATACGAATGCAGCCTGACAGTTGTCCCGCACGTTGAAACGGTATCGATTGTGGTGAAATCGTTTGTGGTCTCGGTTCACGAATTAGTATAATAGTACCGTTTGTGGTCGAGTCGACTATCAAAGTGTGAATGCAAAATTATATCGAGTGTCTAACGAGAAAATATATGCCTTCAACCGCTGCTATTAATTTAAACCAATAAAGAACAATTACGAGTAAATACCTAAATTTCTAAATTTCTAAAATTTGAAAGTTGAAATCTTAGAAATTAGAAGTATCCGATATCGCTTTCCCTCTGTCCCACGCCATGCCGTTGCATGCACCGATACCCATGGGATCTTTCGTAGGCAGATGAAGTCATCTGTGATCTGTACCAATACAACTACGATTAATCTTATACGAATTGGAATTCTGAAAAGTTGAAATTTATTGAAATTGTGCACGAAGAAAAATTTGCCGAGCGTTTGTTTGATCGAACGGATTTTGAAATTTCGCGAATAAGTAATATTTGAAGGATGTTTCAGATTGTTTGACAAAGAAAACTCGTTTCTTTATAACTCGTTCCAATTATCGTGGAACCGCGAAACTCACTTTCCTTTCGATTTTTCTTTGTTTCAGGAGTAACAAGTACCTGCAAAAATCGTCCATCAGCCGTATATGTGCTGTCGGAGGCTTTTTCATTAGCATTCCCGTCTTTCTAACTGGTAAGAATCGTGACCTCTAAATTTTCGATCACTCGAACGTTTCCGTATCGTCCACAACGGATTTACTGAGCGTTTATTACTCCTTTGCTTCGTCGTTTTGAACAATGTCTCAGAAATTCTCTTTGACAGAGAAAAAATGATTACTAGCTTGATTTAAATTTGCAGCACGCGTAGGTAGTAGTTTTTCGTTTCAGCTTCGAAACGCTGAATTTGACGATGCTTTCAGGTATGATATTGTACACGTTCATCCAGTTTCACTCTACACCGGCTATCGTCACGTCGGTTTTCATAGGCCTTGGCATCGTGTTTTGTGGATGCGCAATGGTCCACAACGTCTTCGTATGGCAGAGGGTAAGCACTTTAACATAAGTCCTGTAGAAAATACAAGGGACGCGAAAAACCTTCCAAATAAATCATTAGTTCGTACGAGAAGCATAACTTTACTCACGATGCAATTCGGGAGATTATTCAGCAACAGCTTTGTTCCATGAATCGCGCAAGTCACATGGTTAATGTAATCAAAGACAACTCTGATTACGCGAACGCACGCGATCAGCAAATGGCATACGGTTAAAAGACCTCGATTAAGTCGTTTACTCGAATCGCGTGGTACGCTTGCGTGCAATGATGCCTTCCTTGGGTAAGAGGAACTGTACCACTCTCCTGACTCACCCTAGGATAAGTTGCTAGAGTATATTTGTACTAGTAGAAAAAATCTGTTTACTGTACTCGCGTAAACGAATGGGAAAATGCTTGGTAAAGCCATGCATATAGTACCAACGCTAATAATCGATCAAGCAAAGTGTGATAGCGGCATGGTAGTAGTATACTATCGCTAGCCTTCTACCGCTAGGTCTCAAGATGTAGATTACACGGGTAGACTAAGTGGTAGAGTACTAACGCTGGTGGTTAGTAACGTAGAACGGGGTAGCATCGGTGTAGTATTTCTACCACGAGCCTTCTTGCACTAGGGCTTAAGATCTGAGTTAAGGTTCAATAGGACTTAAGACCTAGATCACATTGGTAGAGTAGAGCCGAGATAGCATCGTGGCGGGATAATTCTACGACCAGGCCTCTACCATTAGGATGTAAGACCTGTATAGAGTAACTGTACCATTACCCTTCTCCCACCGCTCCGGTATAAACTAGACCTTAGGAATATACGTTGGCGCTAGCGGCGGTAGCGGACCACCTTGTCCCGCAGTTCCCTTAACCAACAGAAACCAGCATTGCACGCGACTGTACACGGTACTTCCGTCGCTATCCTGTTAACCGTAATCCACCTTTTAATTCGTATCACGATTGTCCAGCATGCCGTTACTCTCCTCAACTGGTGCGTGTCGTTCGCGTGCCAAAGAAAGCGGACACACGGTAACGCGTTGTTGGTGTTCGTTTCCAGGAGAAGACGAACGCCGTGAAGGCGCTAGCGCGCGAACAGTGCGAAGCTGCGGTACAGCTGCAGCGGCAGCAGCAGCTACAACAGCACCACAGTCAGCCTCAGCTGCACCAGCAACAGCATCAACAGCAACAGCAGCAGCAACAGCTTCGAGCACCGTTGACGATGCATCACCCCGGCTGCACGACGAAAGTCGGCTCTTTGGCCAGTCAACCGAACGCCAGTCACGCGACGCACGGCAGAGCGGCTCAGTACCAGCATTATCATCACCATCATCATCATCGACACGTGTCGTCGATGTCTCCGCCTCTGTTGATCTCATCGCCAGCTCCGATGACGGCGACGCACAATCACCTGAACGTCAGCAGTCATAGGAACGTGGTAACACCGCCTGATACACCGGGAGACAGGTCGCCACCGAGTCCTGGGAACAAGCTGAACAGGTCGCAGCATCTACCACGAGAAGCGAGCGGGAGCATCAGTCCTGGACTACCAGCGGCCACCTTGGATTTGAGTAGCGCTGCGACCACCAATAGTCCTCACGAACTGTCTACGTTGGTCTAGCCTGATGCTGTCCACGGGAGCCATTAGGATACTTCAATGGACCTCCGTTCTCTTACTGCTCTTATGTATGTATCGCTTTAGCCAAAAACTGCACAGGGACAGCACTGCGAAGCTACGAAGTTGGCGTGCGGAAGAGACGCGAGTCTGGTTGGTTATACGTATGTTTTCGTTACTCCTCAGACCCTTCCTTTTTTTATGAGCAATTTTGCGATCTTTGAAATTTTTTTATGCATTTTGTATCGCTCGTGCATTTGATTGCCGATGCAGCATGCGCGCCTAAACCTACAAGTTCTTCGACGTGGACTTTATTTGCCTATCACTACTTTGTAGCAATATCGGAATGTTAGTCATTAATCTCTGGAGCGTATCCGCGTAACTCGTAGATAAGAGGATTCTACTGCAGGCGTACGTTCTTGATTTTGTAGCACCTCGTACGCCAACTTTCCAGCACCGCACTGTAATAGAACAGGCATAGGTATCTACGAGAAGAGCGTCGTCAATTTCGTGCATATCTTTGCCACGGACATTACGAGGCAATTCTACGAGCATTCATTAATCCATCGGTGTGTATTTGTATCAAGTACAGTAGAATTTTGGTATATTGCACGCTTTGCATCGCGAATTCGCCTTCATAGAGACTATCGCGCATGCTAGTGGCGCTCTCTTCGTCGTCATAACACTTAGAGATTTAGAAATTTCAGATCTTTGCATCTTTAATTCTCAAATTGCCAATTTTCACGTTTCCAATTCGCACGGTTTGTTACACTGTCCATCCATTGCGGTATAACGAGAGTCTACCGTAGACCAAAAAAGGAGTCGATCTCCATAAATTCGTGAATGCGTAGAGTAGAGGAAAAGAAGGCCCGAATAGCAAACTCGAGCACGTAGCAGAGAGCTTTGTCGTGAACAGCACTAGTTTAGATCCGAGCCCATGCGAGCCTTTAGGAAACTTGAAGGAGTCAGGCAGTCTCTCGCTGGATACTCGCACACACACTCGCACGGACTCCATCGAAGGAAAATCTTACGCGTGTATTGTATATGTTTATAGGAGATAGAGTGGGGAAAGCCGTATGGTCGTGGAATGGTTCACCTGTGTTACGGGGACCGAACGAAGATGGGACTGGTGGGGACCAAAGCGTGCAAGGGACCCCTCTCGTGGACAGCACTGGAGGTCTCTGCTCGAACATCCAACCTGTGCAGACGATAGTTATTTACATACATATTTAGTTGGAAGTTGCTCGTCAACTGACAATGACCAGAAACGAGAAGCGATTCGATTCCTGAACGATGTTCCAGGAACATCGTGCGAAAGAAGCGACTAATTTATACCCACGTGTTATCTTGCCATTTACATGCTATGATCATTATTTTTGATTAACATCGTCATTAATATTATTGATGACAATATTATTATTATTAATCTTGCGAAACCTCTAGTCCCTAGATTACTTTCGTTCTCACGGAAGAATAAGATTTCTGGAGTTTGACTATCGCGCCGCGGTCATGCGATTACAAGTTCTCTTCGGTTCAAATCTCAAAGTATAAATGGTCGAGTTGTAAATTTAGAAATTTCGATTATCGAGTGACTTTCTTTTCGAAAAACGTACAGGTTTTCTTTCGTTCTTGTTTCGTAAAAGAACTTTTGTAATTTGAGATTTGAGTTTTGACCAGATCCTTAATTTTACTATTTAAGTGTCGATACTTAACGCGCGTGTTCCTTTTCTTTCCGCGCAGAACTGTAGTTTAATTATTTCAAATAGTTGATAACATCGAACTGACGTACCGACACGAATTTAGAATTAAACCTTTAGAATTACTTCAACGAATAATCGTGTGTAACGTAACGAAAGTATCGACGACAAAAGTATTCTCTTCATGCTGTACATGTAAACGGAGACGAATTTTCTTTTTTTTTTTTATAGAAAAATCTATTTAAGAATATTAATATGTATTTTTTAATTATTAGAAAATGCTTATTTTCGAGTATCTTGATCTATTCTATATTATTTTTACATGGTTGTATTTATATTTCTTTCCCTAAGTAGCTGTAACATAGAAAAAAGGAACAAAACGAGGTTTTAGTGCACTAGTATGTTATAGAGCAGTGATGAGTAGATTAAATACAAGTTCGGAGGTTCACATATACAAAAAACTAGCGTTTACCAGCACCGATGAGTAGTCTGCACTGAAAATTAGACAGCTGGCAAGTTTGAAATATCTAAAAAACAGAAAATCCGAATATTTAGTCAATTTGAAAATTGAAAAATTGTAGAATTAGAAAATTGAAAAATTACCCGTGTCCATAAAACCTTCGGCGAACGCTTATTCTACTTATCACTACTATTACGAATTGAAAATATGAACAAATTCTTGCTACGAGTTGTAGCACGGAAATATGTAAGCCGTATCTTGCAGAGTCTCTCATTCGTTCACATTGAAAATTTCTTTCGATTATGACTTAAGAAGTTTGTTCAGAATTATTACCGAACAGGGTAAACGTTTATCGTAGTGTCATTACACTTGTCGATACTGTATGAACGGATTTTGTATCATAACAGTAAGTCGGTAAAGAGTATTCCATTGTTTCTTTTTTATCGCGATCACTCGATCATCCTTTAAATTGCCCGAGATAATTCAACTCGCTCCATAGAAAATTCATGGTTTTTTATGGAATACAAATGTAAAAAGGGACTCGGATAGTCGCGTGTGTAAATAGTATGTGACACGATACACAAATGTTCTCGATCATATTCAAAATTGGGTAGGATAAGCGAGTGAAGATATGTAAATTTCATAAATAATAGTATATACGATTTATATCAAGTTTGTAAGTAGTGTAGTAATAGAACATTTTACACTTAACAATATACGAGCGACAATATACAAGTTAAATTATTTGTTGGGTCCATGTATAACATGCATAGTACAAAAGTGTTTTAGCTTTATGTACTGATACTTACGAAATATCAGATTACTAGATGTATTCAGTATGTACCTAGTTAAGGGGAAAAACAAATAAATTATTCTGAACAGATAACAAGAACTTTCTTCGAAAGGACTTCAGAAAATTTTAGAAAAAGGAAATGAAAGAATGAACAAAGAAGTTTCAAAGTGAAATTATTTAATCTCTATTCGATTATATGTAAAATTAAAGATGTTAACTAAAAATATAAAGAAATTTAAATAAACAACATTCATTAGAACAACTAAATTTTCATTACACTATAGCCTTAACTTTAGTAGGTAATAATTAGTACATTTTTTTATTTATAACATATGTGTTTATAACTTTATTATACTATATTTTAAGTAACTTCGTAACAAGTTTGTTCTTTGAATATCTTTATTTACAATGTTGAAACTTCAAAAAACAAACAATTATATAACAGATTTATTGCAAGCAAATGGTACAAAATGTTTTACAATTGATAAGGTACGTCTCCCGTATACGCGAGAATATATTTTGAATTTTATCATCAATAAGTTCTAAAAACAATCTGATCTCTCTCTCTCTTTATACAAATTCTATACAATCGAAATATACAAATATTAAAACTGTACTGAACAACTTTACAAGTATCTTACTACTATATATAAAATATTGCAAGTATATTACAATGTATATGCAGATATAGTATTGTTATATCAAAGAACAAAATTGTTTATTGTATATAAATTTCAACATTTTAATAGTTATAATTAAAATAATTATATAACCTTTTGATAGCTAAAATGAATCTTTAGTTATGCTCTTGCGTCATTTATTGTTGATGGTACTCTTACTTCAATTCCATCTAATTCTTTAGTCATTACTATTTGACAGCCCAGACGTGACCTAAAATTGATAGTTTCATAAGATTGTACCATCAAATACTATTTAATAGATTAAATAAATTTCAAACAAGCTAGTATCACAATGAAAAGGGAAACTTGTGAACAGAAAGCTATTAATATAATGAATAACATGCCAAAACTATTTAAAATTTTATTAAATAGTATTTTTATTGCTGATAAATTTTACCTCTTATATTATATATTCATAATTTTAAGTGTCCCTACATTTCTATATACTTACATTCTTAGACCTCTACATATTCACTATCTCTAATTAGGTAAGTAGAAACATTCTTAACAATACTGCAGCATCTTAGAGTATATTTCTGAGATAAAAAACTTACGTGTCAGTTAATTCATATGCTAGATCCAACATATCTAATTCTTCATCTGTTGGCTTATCAGGAAGAGCATCATAAATTTCTTTAGGAAATATTAAATGACAGGTGCTGCAGGTTAATGTTCCTTCACAAGCACCTATATAAATTTCAGTTAATTATAGATAATCCTATTTAAAGAATTACATATCATAGAAGGTTACAAATACAGTCTAAACATAATAATTATTGTACAAAATTGTACATAAAAACTTACCATAGCCATCCAAATCAATTTCATTGTTTACTACAATATCCAAAATGGTATCTCCAATTTTTCCTTTTGCTTTGATTTTTTCTCCATCTGCTTTCACGAATGTTATACTTACTCTGAAAATGAAATAAGAAGTATTTTACATAATTTAATTTTTTGACATTTAAAATATTATGAGAACTATTTTGTATTTTCTTTCGAGAAAATAATTGTTTCTGATACATTTGATTTACTATTTCTCACAATGTAATATTTATTAATGTTCACTTTCAATGTTGGTTCTATATACATATTAATGTTCTTGCAACATTCTTCTATAGAATATAAACTGTTTTCGGTTTTTGTTATTTTTTATACATTCCTACAATAAGAAATGTTAATATATTTTTATGCTTTTGTCGCAAAACACTTATTAATCCATTTTATTTATTAAATCTTTATATTTTACAATTCAAAAAGCAAAGGTTATGTTACTTACTCTTGTTTTTCGGAAAGTGGTTGAGTAGTGCAGGTTCGTCTTATTGTTTGCAGAAATGGCAATGTTGTATTACTTGTACACTTTGAATAATTTGAAACAACACCGAGAACAGATCTCGAAAATCTTTGAAAATTGTTTACTAACGCCATTCCAATATTAAGCTTACTGCTGTGCCACGCAGAAAAGCCTCAGTTCTTATGTGATTGCGAAAGATAGAAACTAGCTTTAGGATCTTATGTATGTCAACTTTCGTTATAATTCTGCTATAACTTTACAAAAGTTATAAATAAATTACAAATTATATATTTCTCTTAATATCAATAACGTTATTCAAAAAAGATGTTTACTGCTTGATACTTGTTAAGAATTTTGGAAGTCTAAGAGTGGGAATCTGGGATTTATGATTTGAAATTTTAGAACCTCCAAGTTAGAACTTTGTGACTCGGAATTTAGAGAATTGGAATTATGGAACGTTCGAATTTAGGAGAATTTTAGAATTTAAAAATTTAAAAATTTTAGGATTTAAAACTTGAAACTCAGAGACTTTAAAGAATAATACGTTATATGCAAGTAGATAGCAAAAAATGATCGCTTCAAAAAGTATCTTCCTCTATAAAAAAATGTTTTCTCCTTCTTTCTATCGACATATTTTTTTTCACCGTGTACATGATCAACCGAATGGAAAGTGCAAAAGAGTGGGGTAGTATCATTTGGTGACGAACTCCCTGAAGTTAGACACAAATTCTTTTTAACCTCTTCACAATATTTTAATTGAATATAAAATGGTTTTAATAGTAAAATTAAAACACGATCAATGAAAGTTGATTATTGAACGATGTTTAATTAGAGTTTATTGAAGGTTGATTTTTCCTAAAAAAAATTTATGTTCAGGGACTAATTGTTAGAACGTCTTGATTACTGTATACATATTCTGATTCCACAAGTATTGCGAATGACATTGTTTATAGTTTGCTTCGATCTAAAGAAAATGTAATAAATTACTTTTTTAGAAGCAAATACAACGTTTCAATGAAATTACTTGAATAAAATGGCAGATAATAATGTTCTGTTTGTTCGAGGAAATGGAAATGTATGTATGCTTTCTTTATTAGGTTATATAAAGCGAGCATTAAACATTTCATAATCTTTATTTATGAGGACCTTTTTTCCAAAATATGTTACTGAAATGTTTAATCATTTATAAAAGTATAATTTTGTATCTGTAAAAGGAATAGTAAATATTCCTAAATTGATTTTATGTTTTTGTTGAAAAAGGACATAAATGCAGACAACGAAGATGTTTGGGACGATAGCGCATTAATAAAAGCATACGATAAAGCGGTAAATTTAGCAAAGGAAGAGGTTGTTAAACGAATGGGTATGGAACCGCAGAAGACTCAGTCTAAACAAAAGCTACAGAATGTCAAACAAACTCGACTTCCAAATAAGCAGGGCAAGGTTGTAATTTTAACATGTTTTTATAAGTTCAATGCAAGATATAATATCAATTGATATCTCCTTTTTTTTTTTTTCATAGAAATGGATTGTGGGAGCACCTTGTCGGGCAATATATTCAGAGGATGGAGAAATTTATGAAGCTATAATAACAAAAATTTATGAAAACACTGGGACTTGTATTGTAAAATTTGTAGGTAATGCTTGTGAACTGATTACATTTTCCAAGATCAGAATAATTTGACTTAATTACAAAATTAAGATTGTATTAAATTCAGGTTATGGTAATACGGAAAAGGTAGAGTTGAGTTCCCTGTTAGAATCAGAAGGTTTGCAAAGTCAGATAGCGCAACAAAAGGATGCTTTAGCAGAAAAATTTAGCGAAGAAAATACTGAGGCTGATGAAACAAATTTCTCTATCAATGCAAATTCTAAAAGATATAATGGAGAAAAAATGGACTGCGAATCCGAGGATGCAAAAACCTACAAGCATCACTTCATGTCTGGACCATCTTTTAATTCTACAGCAGAAATAATGCCACCTGCCCCACCCTTACCACCTCAATTAATGGCCAAGTAAGTTCTATATAAAATACTACAAAATTTTATTTCTGAAGCTAATAGATAAACATTCTTAGTTTTAAGGGTAAGAAATATATGTTTTAATACAACACACACACAGATTCATTTGCTTTTGTAATATGGATTAAACAATTTTTTAGATTACCAGATAATGATGCAGATGCACTTTCAAGTATGTTAATGTCATGGTATATTAGTGGTTTTCATACAGGTACGTGATTTATGTGTATTTCCATTTTGTATTAAATTCCTAGTGAAATATATCTCATTTTCTCACAGGTTATTATCATGGTTTGAAACAAGCAAGAAACAATCAAGAGAAAAAAAAGAATTGCTGATTGTATACATTCTTTTTCACGCAAAATATAATTTTTATAAACTTATATAATAGTATTATAATCATTATATATTTATTTCGGTTTTTCCAATTAACATTTTGTAATAGTTTTACTATAAAATATAGTATATGCGCTAATGTTTTTAACATACCGAAAAATTACACTGACCAATTCAAATATAGATACTTTAACTACTTATCCACTTAGTGTAAAGAGAAATATCTTTCTTCGTTTTCCGCATGGTTTTTATCGCATCCTCTAAACTCTTCCGGTCTGTTATTTCAAATTTCAAGTGTGTTACGCTTATTTCATTTGCATCAAGACGATCCCACGTTGAAATTGACTGTTTGATCCATGCTTCTTTACAAAGTAATTTTATTTCTGCGGCAGAACAGTTTGCGGTGGCGTCTATGAGGTAATTTTCATATTCTTTATCGGATAATATGTCAGGTGATACATATAATGCGAACAGATTAAGGCGGGAAGTTTCATCAGGTAACGTTACATAGATTTGTTTTTCCAAACGTCTGAGTAAAGCAGTATCAATGTTCCTAATAAGGTAAATTATGAAATAAGTTTTTATATATTTTAAGCTTCTGAACATTATTTTAAATTGAACATAAAATATTTTTTTTTAGAATTTTACTTAGTCCCTTCTTTTACTTAATTCAGCAAATCACTTATGTAGAGGAGTATTTGGTATAAAATTACAAAAATTACAGAAAATTGTTACTTACCAAGGAACATTAGTAGCAGCCAAAAGCAGGACATTTGAACCACCTGGTGACAATAGTCCATCTAATCTAGTGAGAAGTTCTGCTCTAAATCGTTTCGCGGGTTCCGACAACGAATTGTCTTTGTGACTTATAGATATCCAATCGATTTCATCGATGAAAATAATTGTTGGAGATTGTTTGTAAGCGAGATCAAATAGAACCTATTTAATTTATAAATTAATTTTTTCATTCAGTATAATAACGTTTGTTTTGGGTTTGTTTAATTTAAAAACAATAATTTTAAGAATCTAACTTACGCGAATATACTTTTCGGAATCACCTCTCCATTTACTGACCAATGAGGCAGCGGTTACATTAATGAACGTGCAGTTACATTCCGTTGCAGCGGCTTTTGCCAACATTGTTTTACCTATTTACAAATTCTTCGTGAAAGTATTGGAAATTAGGAGGAACATAAATGAGTCTAGCCTACCTGTACCAGATGGTCCATACAGTAAAATGCCTTTCCAGGCAGAGAATTTATCACTAAAGAAAATAGGATATTTCATCGGGTAGACAACAGCCTGTTTTATAGCCAATTTACATTCATCAAGTCCTATCACATCATCCCAATGAACGTTTAAATTGTTCAACACGATTTCCTGTATAAAAAAATGGATCGGTAAAAAATTTCGAGATCAAATATGACGCTATTATTTTTACGTAGATGGACTAAGTTATTAAGAGATAAAATAAAGAACAAGGTAAAACAATTCTTTTCGCGCTTACCGTTGAAATGTCCTCAGCTATTTTTCGAAGTTCAGAGTCAACTGGATAAAGTTCTTCAATGCATCTTAATATATCTGATTTCGTACGTCGATTGTTTGGTGGATCTTTTGTCGAATTCCCATTTTCATTCATATTTTCAGTAGTAAAAAGTGGTGTTACTGTTAATCCCGAACTAATGTCGTCCGTCGAATTGGAATTAGTTTGTTGCATAGCTTTTTCCTTGGACGTGTCATTTTTATTCAGTTTGTTAACCGTTTTGTTAGTCTTTTTATTTTGCCTACGGAATTTTGTATTAGTGTCTTAACAGTAATTTAATTTATCAATATATCTCTAGGAATAATGTACACTCAATGTTCTAAATAAATAAATACTTTCTGTGTTGCAAAATTATAAATTGAATAGAATGAACATCTTACAATTCTGTTTTTTTAATTTGTAAAAATTTTCTTACACTGGGTTCGTGCCAGGCTCTGATGCAGCTATCTTCCATATTACGGGATGTTTGTTAAATCTTAAATAATAATAACTGTTATATTCCATGAGAATCATTTCCAGGTCGACATTATCGCAGATTCTGATATTTGATGACAACTGAGCCTCCGAGAACAGCGCGTTATAAGCGTCTCTTAATCTGTGAAAATGAATTTCATTTATAATTTCACATTGCATCTGTGCATACAAGACAATATTTAAAAAAATTTTAGTACTATTATAACTATCGCCCAATAAATTAGTATTATAGGCTTCAATTGCTCAAGGAATAAATATTAATATTAAATATGCGAAGTAAATGTTACATACAATAATTTTTAATAAAGATTTATATGTCATAGATATGCCTGTTTTACCGACTGCGTTATTCCACTTTCAAATGATTTTCTTTTTTTTAAGAACGAATTTTCTGTTCGAAAGTTTTAAATAAATCGAACGGTATGCAAATTAAAACCTTCTAATGAATTATTTCGTTCAACTTGTAATTAATATTAAATTAAATATTTATGCGAATACTCACCCACGTTGCTTCAGATGATCCGCAATAAGATATAAAATACTTCGACGATTTTCTTCCGTCTGATTATTCTCCTAGTTTCAATTTCAAACATTAAATATTAATAAAAATTATACCATTTTTCACAGAAATGATTTTAAAAGGAAATATTAAGGAATACGCAAATACTGTCAATTTTCTTTTTGTATTTATCAAGGGCGAGAAAATATTTGTTCATTGATGATTTTTCTTACCATATCTCGTAATTTACTATTTATCTGGTTCATGGTTCCATTCATGGATAAATCAAGCGGCATGGTGATTGCGGAAAAAGAGTGCGTCGTTCACCAAATGAATATCCTCGTTACTTTGCCACGTGGCAACTAAGGCAATATTCTTCAACGAATTTCCTCGTGCTACCACTTTCTTCTGTTCGAAACATTGGATAAGCGTTTTGTTGCTATGGTGATGCCGGCGTGTTCTCTACGCAGAACGTGTCAGGAACGTTTGTTGCGTAGGATAAAAGAGGACGACCTGAGCGTTTTACAAAAAAAGATAGAAAACAATCAATTTTAAAAACCATTGTTCATTTTGTTCCATTCCCATATTTGTTATTTAATAAAATAGAATAAACTGAATATAATATAATATCTTTGATCGCTCATAGAAGAATAATTTTAGGTAAAAGGCAATTTTTAGTCATCGGTTTAACTCGAGCAATACGAAAGAAACATATACATAACGTGTATAGAACAATGAATTTTTTTAATCCTCTTTTATCGTGATTCTTTTAATTCCTTCGAATTTACTAACTAAACAGACAAGAATCGTTTCAGCCTCGTATTTTCTCTGCTAACAATTCTCTTCCGACTGTTTGTTATCGCAGCTTCCGTTTCTACTTGTTCATGCATCAAAGTTAACGAATTCTCTGTTCCTCGTTTGTTTCTCGAAATCCTCAGTCTTCTACTATTTTTCGAGAAAAAAACTAGCCCTCGGGATACTCTTCGTTATCCGATTTTACGTGTACAGTAAGACCCCGCTTAACGCTGCTCCGCTTAACGCTGTTTCAGTATTACGCGGTTGTATTTGGATTTCTCGAAATGGCACACGGTATTGATACTTGTATATGTGTGCAAAAGAAGCCGGCATGCAACAACTATAAGCGGTGCATTATGCAGCGACGATGCACATGATTTTTGTTTCACTACACTCTTTTGTTACTCGTTTAACGCTGTTTCGTTTAGCGCTGGAACTTATTGTACGTATCCCCCGCGTTAAGCGGGGTCTTACTGTACCTCCGTTTCCCTTAGGGTTTCCCAGATGTTACGAGTACACATCGTGAAAAACGAACGTCGGAAACGAAAAGATCTTTCGACGCATGTCCAATTACGTACAATCTGGTAAACGAATATCAAGAAATGGTCATATCAGAATGCGACGTAGCTGGAGTGTTATCATCGTTTTGAGCACCATTCGAACATCACAAGGACAATCATGAAAATCTTAAAAGTTTGCAGTGATCTTGTGGAGAATTGGCAAACTTCCATCGAGAGAGTGACACTTTGCAGTATCTATCATCCGCGAACTCAGACAACATCTGCAGCACCATCCATCTAACATCTCTTCTTTTTTATCGTGTACTACGGATTCGCTAACTCTGAATCTAAATTGTGAAATTAACGACCCTAAACACTTTAAAACATTTCAATCTTAATAAAACGTTTTATTTTCGGATTTTAGAATTTTGGGGGACTTTAAAATTTCAGAAATTTAGCATTATAGAATTTTAGAAACTTAAGACTTTGAGAAAATTCTTACATTTCTAAATATTCAACTTTCCAATTTTTTCCATAACTCTCTAAATCTACAAATTCCCAGATCGTCAACTGACTAGGCTTCTAAGCGATTTCCATATCGATAGATCTTCGAATCCGAAATTCTTGACCCACCTAAAAATTGTCCTCGAATATGATTAAAAATGAACGAGTGAAGGCCTCCTTTGTCGTCATATTTTCCGTGCGAAACCTAGATTTCCTCTTGACTGCGCCCGAACCGAGGGTTTTTCAATGATATACGTAATGGCAGCACATTACTTGATATTCGAACGAGCAGATAAAATGTTAGTGCAGTTAAAACTATACCCTGACAATATCATCGTATGAACCGCAAAGGTGCAAGGTATAAATCGCAGCCTTCGGCAAAGAAACGAAGACAAAATGGCCAGATATCGGAAATGTATGTTGTCTTTGTACAATAGCATAAGGCGACAATAGCGAGACATATCGCAGGTTCGAGCAGAGTAACTGGCGAAGGTTGGCGTTGCAGGTGCATCGGTTGCACCGGTGCGTTGCGGCCGTCGACGGGGGTGGCTTTGACGGCGGTGCCGAGTGCCGAGGAGAGGCGCAGAACGTGTTCGATCGACCCGCGGTATGCAGCCCGTGCTCACACTGCGACAGAGTTCGTTTCAGTCAGTTGCTGTTTGACCGTCGACCGTTTCTGCTCGCGTCGCGATTGCTGCTTTTTCTCTGCTCCCTCGTGAACTCTTTTATCGTGACGACCGGCCTAATTGTTTATAGTTCCATCTGCTCCACTGTCGTATCTCGCATTCGTGTTCAGATTCTTTCGAAATCGAATGCTCGTTCTTTTCTCTTGAAATTTCGTTTTTGGAGGGAACGGACCGTTCGAAGGAGGCGAGCCTGGGACACATGGGTCGTGAGCCACGAGGGATGAATGATGCATCAGCGTGATGCATTTTCGAGGTAATTTTAATCAAACGAGCAAAAAATCGCCTCTTTTTTCCAACTTTTTTTCCGAATGGATGAATTCGTAACGTGTTATGCTCGAGAGAGTGCTTTTGAACATGTCTTTGATGAAGAGCTCGATTTTTTTCACGTTCGACGTTCCTGGTTTATTCAGTTTTTTCTTTTTGATAACTTTTTTTTAATTCCTTCGATCGGCGGATTCGTTGAGGTTAATTCGGGACATCCGCGATGAAAGTTGTGGATTTGGGGGCGAGATGTTTGATGTACATAGTTTTGTTGCCGTCGACAACGCGTCCGCTTTCGAACGCTGAATAAGAATCGATGTGAAACAGACGACGTGGATCATTCAAACATTTGATATCAATTCACATTGATTCCTTTAATGAATTTTATTTACTTCGAAATTTAATCACATTCGTTTTCGTTCTTATTTTAATGAATTTTTCAACGTTCTTCATTTGGAAATTTGAGTGCTTGATTATAATCGATGTACTATTATACCAGCTTCGTGTTGGTCTAGGTCAGGATCGAGTAAGCCGAGGTATTTAGATTAGAGCAACATACAGAGTAGGGCGATACAGTGAGTGGAAATATATGTATAGATCGAGATGAGCTGATCTATACGCGGATACCGGTATTCACGATACGTGCAGCGACAAGGTGTCGAAGATCCATGGAGCTTTTAAATTTTGTCTAAAAATAAATTTGCATTGTCATGTATCATCGTCAGAAAGTTTGTTAATTTGATCCATAAAAAAAGTTCTCTTTGCGTCTGTAACAAAAGGATACGCAAATACGAATAAATCCATCCTTCGTGACAGGTACAATACGATCCATCTTCATCCTGTTATAGATTCTACGACAAAATTGAAATCAGAGCTTCTCGATAAATTAAAACTATCGATCGTTGTAACGACGCGACTCGTTAAAAGCTTCAGAAATCTTTCAACCGTATGCTCGAGCGTTTATATGCATGTAATCTGTCTAAAACTTTTAAGTATACTTTCGATAATTTAATTAATTATTTTTTTTTTATTAATCATATACTTCGTTCTATAAATCGTATTTATCACACGAGAGCAATCGACGAGCAGTTATGGATCGAAAGAAATTTTCGAGCGACTGCTCGCTATGCCAGATTACCGCCGCTAAATGATTGACCTTAATCACTTAGCGATAGGCACGATCCAGTGATACAGTCTTTCATAAGACGGACGTTGTAAGCGTTTGCAAAGAACTTCCAATTCAAAGGTTTCTTTGTTCCAGACAACGTTCCATTTATATCGGACGAAGAAACTTATTAAGATATTATACTCGTTTCTGATATCAAATGCGATTGATAAAATTTAATTAACTACGGAACCAACAGTTTCATAGCAAAGCAAAGTTCGTAGAGTATAAAAATCAAATTGTACCACTTTCAGAGATTTATTATATACCTAACTTGAAAATTCAATAATTGCCAGTGTCACTTCTTTCAATAAGCTGATTTTCGATCTAGATCTCATAAAATTTTCGCGGTGAATCTGGTTCGAGTCATCTTCACTGCCCATTAATAAAATTTCAGAACTTTTCGTTTCGTTTTTATTATCTTTGTATCAATTATTCGGCTACGGTTATTAAAATTAAAAAAATTCCTATTATCATGAATTTGCATTGTAAAGGAATTGGGCGTTGATACACACACTCACACTGAACTTTACTCTTTGAAATCATTAATTAATATAACACGTGAGTTGCTTAATTAATTAATAATGAGCAGAATAATTAATGTTCAGAGTAGATTCTCTTATGCTTTGCACGTTCATCGATGTCAGACGCGACTCATCTTGATACACGAATACTTGGAAATAATTAAACTTGCTAATGGGCCTGATATTGAACTAGAAAAGAGATTTCGAACTTCCCTTCCTTTGGCAATTTTTTTCATTAATTTTTTTTTCATCTATCAAGGTCGGCGGATTTTTTTCGAGCGTGGAGTCAATTTCAAGTTTTGAAATTTGAAGGCGTTGGCAACTTTGTACACGCAAGTTCTGATGTAAAACAACAAGGTGCTTCAACTATTTTAACCTTTCGAAGAATGCTCCACATGCTCGACAAAACTCGCATCGATCTCAGTTTCTACAATTAACGGAACTTTGCCTATCGCAACGATACGAGGATGACAGAGTATTGGTATTGACGTCAGCTTCTCAAAATTTCTCCCCGAGTATCGGTTCGACTATTTGGGTTAAGAATTTATTTTCAAGGCTGAGCAAACGTAGAGAAACCGAATAGTAAATATACCAAATTGCCGATGCGCTCTTTCGACGCGTTATAATGTTTTTTGGAATCGGTAGAGGAAACATTTTTGAACAAAGAGCGACGTGGAAAAAGAGTCGGACAATTCGAATTGTAAACTGCGCGTATAACAAAGAAATACACCTATGACAGTTTTTGTTCCTTTAAAACGAAGAGCGTTTTGTATTTCCCATTTAAAAACGAAAAATTTGTCTTCTGTCTCTGATAACAAATATACGTTGTACGAAACAATATTTATTTTCAAAAGTAAAGAAGATATTTTTAGAACGATTTGAGAAGCTAAACACATGCGAGAGTTTTTATTTATTTCGAGGCTCATGGGATATAAATTGGACGAAACAATATCTTAACATTTACTTTTTAAACAGTTTATTTGAGTTAGAGTTCAGGTCAGCAATGATTCCACCATTCGGGATGTACGAATTTAAACTTTATAAAAATATTCCGTAACGAAGTTCCGTTCTTCGAACGAGGGGAAGTTATTACTCCAGTCGATGTAATTGCGTTCGAAGCTAGTACAGTAACAATGTCAAACGGGTGTACACGCGTTTGAATGTGTAACGCGTGAATAATAGACGAGATGGAGGCAATCACGCAAACCTAACGTACAGTTCTACGTAACATTATGTCAGAGTCCACAAACTGTAACCAGCAGCCTTGTAAGTTCAAAGGCCGTTCAAGTCGTACACCACTGCTACTGTTCAAATTTCATTAACGAAATACGTTATATCAATCGCGATATTCGTTTTTATCGGATCGATACGATAACATGATAAAGTTTCGAATACGTGCGCATGTTTTAGATTTCAATAACACAACTTTTCAAGATTTCGGATTAAAAATTCAATCGAAACATCGACGATAAATTTATTTGCCTTTTCAATTAAACCCGTCACAATGGACAATATCGTTTCCTGTAAGGGCTTATTGGAAGTCTCTCAGCTTTGTTATCGATTAGAAACGATCGACACCGCTATTGCGCGATTAATAAAACGTTTCTTTTAATATCGACGCGATATATTAAGCTTCGTGGTCGATCAGCAACCTCAATTTATTTTTATATCGTATAGAATGTAGTGGACAAGAAACTTTCGGAAATAAAGTAATACAATCATCGTTGACAAGAAGTTATAATAATTTGTACATAATAAAATTTCTACTAACCACCTGAATCGTCACGATTCCATCACTACACGTTTTATTGTTCTTTCAATGTCATTGCACGAGATTTTGCGGGACGTCACAAGATTAACCGAGTTACGCAAGCAAGTTTTGTAATGTAACATTCGCGATTTATACAAACCGTACAATCGGATCTCAGTTGCATTCATACGTCATCTAACAAGTCAAACAAATTTCAGTAAACGTTTGCCCTTTCCAACGTGTTAGAGTAATTTGCAATTGGACCAATTGCAGGATATCATGGAAGATGCATTGCATCACGTGGATTTTCGTTAGTCTCCGGTGGCGTGCTTAAGCACCGTTAGGTACACGGTTAATTTAATGAATTCCGAGTCAAATTGGAAAGCTACGCGTATGAGTTTTTACCGATCGTTTTTTTGTTTCATCCAGAGGTGTCCAGTGAAACTGGGACGAACGAAACGATCAGACGCGAAAAAGACCGATAAAAGAAAATTGAAGGGATTTTGATATTGCATTCTTTTTCACTGCCGTCATTTATCCGTGTTGATCTATCAGTCATATCCCTTAAATTGATATTCAGTCTGCCACTATCTTTCTGACAAGTTATCGAAAAATAATTGCTACTGCAACGATTTAATTTGATAAAATAATCGAAAATATACCATGTGTAGTATACTACATATCATCGACGTGTAAATTGAAGAATTACATAAAAAAATAAAGAAATTTCAATTGTTAGAAACTTTACTGCGTACTAATCTTTTTGCAGAATGTTGTTCACGCAAAGAGAGTGTGCTTCTCACGTGTAATCATGATCGATTGAAATTACGTCTGAAATTACAACGTTGAATAAGAAAAGACTAACACCGGTTGTTTAACCTTAATCGTAACCAGGTCATCTATTTCTAAAAATAATACGAACAGGTAATATCGTATGCGCGTCTAGTTACTTGACTATTCCGTCTGTGTCAATAGAAATCGAAATATTTCATCGATTATTTTATCCTTTGAAAATTCAATACTTTCAATCGTTTTGCACAATACACTCAAGACGCGTGCTCCACTATTTTTAATCTTTCGAGGTAATCGATAAATGTTAACAAAAAAGGGTTGCACGGTTGTAATTTTAGACTTATAGACGCATTCTATTTTTAGACTTTTTAACACGTAGGAAAAAGACTACTATTTATGTCGTCAATTTTCTTACCCATTATATCCATCGAATGGCTATCTATAAAATTATTTTGCACGTGTAAAATAAATTAGTTGCAAGGAAAGTATGAAAGTTTTAATAACAGCAGCCTCGTAGAAATTTATGTTCTGTTAAATTAAGAATTAATTAAAATTAGAAATTATTTGCTGATACAGCATCATTTCAAGAACCCTGTGACAATATTATACATATAATACTGTCAAATCATGTTTCATTATATTCCTAAACGTCGTAAAACATTTCCATTCGATATGAAACAATTTGATGACATTTCGCAGAATGAAGGAATTTAATCACGAAAAAATCTCAACACCAATTTCAACCATTTACGGACAATCAAGCCTGGTTGGTTAAGGTCATACGCGTTGTACGAGGATTATCTCGCGTTAGAGTCAATTACGATAGTCCCACGCGAAATTGATCCAAACTATGTGAAAACGCATGTTCTAATTTCTGGTGCAGATAACATGCTACCGGTCGCAGTGTGTGGACGGTGGTTGCTGGAATAGTTCGATCTCGATTCTCCTGGCACAGCCGTGAAACATTAACCGCTCTTCGTCCTTCGACAACGACATAATCGAGGACCATGAAGAGATCTTCGAACCTTTACACGAAGATCCTCGCCTGGACCGTCTGTCTTGTTGCTCTTCTTCTTCCTTTCTTACCTTCGAGGACGGGTAAGTTGAAGCTTAAGGCATTCACAGACTGTTTCTATTTCTCATGAATCATGATAAGATTTTGCAGTACTTTCTGAAATTGCAAACACGGTCAAATAATCTGGCTATCTCGATTGCACTCGTTTCCTCAAAGGACATTTATCAAACCATCGCAGTATCTGATGTTTGTCGTGATGATTCAGTCATGCATAGAATCGAATCTACGTGAATCATTGATGAACCCAGCCTAGTAATTCGTGCGTGAATTATTCAAAGGCAGCATTCATGGAAGAAATCAAAACGTGTATGAATAGTGATAGCTATTTAATTATTCTGACGCCTTTGGAGTTTCGACGAATGTAAACTTAGACCCGGTGTAAATTTTCTGCTTCTCTGAGCTAAACGGAAATAACAATCGACGAATAGATGGCGATTTACGTTAACCCTACAAGGAATCGTAAATAAAATAAGCTATTCTTTCGTTTTAACTACTTATACATTTATTTTGGAAAGATCACGTATGGTGAAAACTGAAGATTCGCCATTTTAGAACAAAACGAAAAATCTTGTACCACTTTTCAATCCGCGATTTCGTTTACCGATTGGAAAGTCAAGGAGCTAATCCTCAACCGCTCATATCCTGGATGTCTCAGACTGAAAAATGGTACAAGACTTTTCGACTTGTTTCGGTATGGAAAATCCTGTGTAGGCAATGCGAGGGGGATATTCAATAGATAATCGTTTCAGTCGCTCTGGAGGAGAACTGCACGGATTTCCAAGGTGCCATTGTTCGACACGGACTCCTCTATGTGCCAGGACCTGCAGTCTGCAGTCTCTGCGTGTGTTACCATTCGGAACCAATGTGGTGTCAATCGATTTTTTGCACGCCACCTTATGTAAGTATTTCTTCTTCCGACTACCTATAATATTTACTACTATTTACACAGTCAAGCAACCTGATAGTAACAGATTGCGTTCATTTTATTTTTATATTTACTTTTACCCAATTTTTCCATCGAACATTTTTCCTTAGAACATACAGATTCTTTCATTTCCAAAGTTTCATTCTTTTAAGAGACTTGAGGCTTTCACGCTTTCATTCTTTTGCACGCGATAGGAATCATATACGAAGGGAACTCGGAAGAACAAGACAAGAAGGTTAAATAATATTTCATTTCAAGATTCCTACCATGATAGGACGTGTTCCATTTCAAAATTCGTAGGTACGAATATTCGTCGATTGCACGCCTTCCGTTCATTATTTGCCAGGAACAATAAATACACGTCTATGTTGGTAGCAAGGCGTGGAAAAAGAAGAGGAAAAGCCATTCGAAGCGTGACGGTATCGCACTGCAACGAACCGTATGAAATCGATTATCCGACACGGATGCGACCGGTGTAAATGATTTTAATGAGCACGTTTGCTCGTACGAGATCCCGAATTCTCGACCTCCGTTTTTTGCGGCTTCCTTGTGAATAGTCGTAAAAATATCCTCGAATTAACGGGTCAATTACTCGTTGCCAAAGGAGAGATAAAAAAAGGAAAATTGAAGAGAAACATCTTACCTTCTCAGAGTTTGCAGGTCGCGAAACTGCGGGATAATCGGCAAACCGAGGGAAATAATTTAATCGATCGCGCAAACGAATGATTTAATATTACCGGAATTATTTTTCTAGCGAATGGAAGGCATTCTGGAAATGGTATAGGCCATTGGTCAAGTGTAATCCAATTTTCTTAATGGCGAATTAAGACTACTCGGACAAATAGTTTCCAATAGATTAGCAAACAAATTCGTGACATTTCCACATACTGGAACTGCTTAAACTTTAGCGAAGGGATCGATCATTTCTCAGAAACATTGCAAAGCCTTATTCTATTGAAAATTGCAAATTAAAAGCACGGTACAACGAATGAAATTATTGATTCTGAAATCCGGTGTAAGTCAAACTTCCACGAATAGAATTAAAAAATCGTAACAATAATTTTAGCTTTGAAGGTTGTTCTTCAACGTGGATAAAAAATTAATAGAAAGTTGGAGATATAAAAATCGCGCTTTTTTAGTTCGGATCAGACAAACTGCGTATCAAACGTTTTATCGCATTGTATCGAAATTGTATCGAGCTAATTGAATCTCTCGACGCCCCTTGCGCGAGTAAATCATCGAAATATGTAATTATTTATACGCGACGCGGCATAACAGGTAGAATAAATGTACGGTGCAATGAGTTAATTAGTAACGTGCGATTACGCAAATTAATTGTTACGTTCAGATGGAAACGAGCCCGGTCTATAGTCGGTGAAGCGAGTTATCTCGAATTTGACGTTAAAAGCGAAGAAAACGAGGGTTGAAAGAGAAAGAGAGAAATAATGAATATTAACCGCGTAACGATTGCTCGATGTAGGCCACCACCTTTTTCCCTCCGTTTTCCTCGGACGTTTTTTTTTTTATTGCAGACCAGAGAGGGCAGAGTTTGTTCCAAGAATCAATTACGCCTCGCAGGAAATTGCGTTATCGTTTGAACGTCTTCGAATTACGTCCACGATTATTCTTGGCCGCTTCCGTTTTTACCAATCCCACGTAATCATTCAATGCTACCTTATAATGGGACACACGTAGTACCTGTTAACCCTTATAGAATATTCACGAGTAAAATACCAATCTTTTCGCAAATGCGTGTGAATTGCTTCAAAAGGTAGTTTGAATTTTTAATATACTTAAAATTAGACTAATAGATTGCACCGTAGGCAAAAAGTTAAATAGTTTGTAGTTGTACTCCAATATCTTATTAGACATCGCTTAATTCTGTCTAACGAAATTACTTTACACGAGTTTACAAGCGGTGATATTTTTGAATACATCCTACCTTAAAAGAACATCCGATCGATCTGTTAAAAACTATTTCGATGACCGACAAACACTCGTCAGAAACGACGTGCAACAGCTTTCAGTCGTTAATCACCTCGTATCTGCGCGTGATTGTTCTTCGTCAGTCGGTCGCTCTTACGAATACAAAAGCGTTAAACGAAATTTCTACAGGGACGATTCGTGAAAGAATCTTCACGGTTTTTTTCCGTGTAATTTTCAAGCGGTAGTAATCTCGGGGATGTCACGAGCAACCGTATCCACGGTTTTACGCGGCTCCCTCTTTTTTTTCCAGCCATCTCGTGTTCTTTCAAGGCGTTCCGTTTACCCTCTGATGCGTGTTCGCGTTTCAAATGTAACGTTATTAAGCGGTCGCTTTCGAGTTCTGTTTTCAAGTTGAAAGCGAGCGGAGGAAATTTTAAACTTGATAGCTTGTAAACCGTTCAAATGTCATTAACATTTTGACAGTTGCACATTTCGTCGAATCTGTTGCATAATTTTGCGTTGCTTCTTCTGTACAAAGTATCGGTATTAGTTGTCTTAAAAGCACGCTCCGTTTGATTCGTACGTGATACATCGTAAAGAAACTGACATCCTGAAGAAACTGAACTTTTCACCGAGCACAGAACTTTTTCGATGTTTTCATAATTCGAAATCAATGCGCCGTGATAATCAAAGAGGAACTCGGAACCACGTAATTTTCTGTATCGATTGACTTCACCCTGGAATATCGTGTACTTGAAACAATAGTTTCGCGTGGTTCGCTCACTAACAAATATGTTGTTAGTGGAAACCCCATTGATTAATCGAACGTTTTAATTTGCAACCTTTAGCGTATTTAAAAATGCAGATTTAATCGATATAACTTTTCTTGGAAATCGCGTTACATTTGTTAACTTTGTTTCTTAGAATCGGAATTAATTTGCATGCCAAGTGCGTGACTGCAAATCGTATCTTACCTACAAACTACACTTTTTTAACGAAACAATATCGTTACAAACATTTTATATAAAATGTCATCGGTGTCAAATATAAAAGTTTCTTTTCCGTTTTTGAAAAGTCTCATAATTTAACGTATTCATCGGCGGCGTAAAAGAAATATTTTTTGAAGGATTCAAAGTACCCAACAGAGGTTGTAAAGGAGGAACATTTATAAATAATTTTTCTTCGTCCGAAAGAACAGTTCCTTAAACGTATAGAAGTTGAATCGGAACCGCCCGAGTCGCTTTGTAACCATTCGTTGATACCGTGACGTTTGTTAAATCGTTTAAAAAGGTAACAGCATAAGTCAAAGAAGAATAAGTTAGTCAGAAACACGGAATTTGTCTCGTTAAACGACTGTATACAGTCAAAGAACCGTTTCTTCAGGGACCAATTAAACGAGCTTCCGTGACCAACCGCTTGCAACCTGACGACGTTTTCTGTAAATAAAAAACTAACTGTATTTACGAATTGCCGTAACGCGATTGTCGTTAGTAATACGGTTAGTAATCCCTTTATTGAATTTTCACTTGATGTGACATCGTCAAGCTTCTTAACGAGATTTTTTCCCCTCCTCCGAGGACCGTTCTTTCGTAGTTTCTGAGCTTCCAATTACGAAGAAAAACCCTGCCAGCTTTGTTTATACAAAATTATATCCTCTGTTTGATCTTTCTTACGCTGTACCACCGGTTTTTAACGTCAGTGAACTTCAATTTACAAACAACATTTTATTTCCATTTTTTATTTCTACTTTCAGATTTTTTTTAAGGACTTTACGCTTTTGATTAAACTGTTTACTCGTAACTTTCAGTGATACGATTCGATATCTTCGAATTTTGAAATTTTTAGGAATGAAGGATGCTTCTGTTTTTTGGCCCGAAGCCTACAATCCTCTTGTTTTAGTACTCGAACTTCGTTGGATGCTAGCGGATTGGCTTTCGTAGAATAAGAAAGAAAAGTATACGAAACAATATCTAAACCGACCAACGTGCTACGTATTTCCGGTTACAAAATAGACCAGTGGCAATTGCTCTCGATGCTGCAGTCCGCACAATTCGTCCGCAGTGGCCTCGTATTTTATTGTTCCGTTTAATTGCGAACAACCGTGCGAAATTGATCGTAAAATGATACCGCTACGTAAAAATTTAAAAACTATCGAGTCGTTGTTAAAAAAAAATTGATGTAATTAAAAAATACACACGAAATTTCTACAAAATTGACTCTAGATTATCGATACAGGTAATGAAATTTTGTTAGAAATTTAATATTTTCAATTTTAAATTTTCGATCGTTTCCCAAAAGATACTTTCGCGAATTCGTACGACGAGAATACAACCATATCGAGGTTAACAAAGTTAGCGTGACAATCAGAATGCATATTGCTTGCGATGACACGCGATAAAGAAGTTTTAAGCCAGATCAAGTAATTCGAGCACCGTGAAACTCGAGGATATTGTTCGGTTTCTCGAAGACGAGAATCGACGTGTTCGTGGTATCGCGGTATCAAGATCTTCTTTTATCGGGAAAGTGGCACGAAGAGGTAAGAACGCTCGAACAAAATCGGCCAACAGGCTGTCGCGCATTTTGCGTCGGGGAGCACGCAACTGTCAGTCACGTCGTTTCTTGTAAACGAGAGAAAGATATTGTAATTGCGCGGGATTAGCATAAAACTAGTCGCATGCAAACGCCTGCTGGCCTGAATATCGTGCAACGTGATTCTAGGGAGCTTAAACGGAAGTTAACGATTTCAACCAGTCTAGATATGCAGCAACGTTGCATTTCAGATCTTTTATATCCGATAGAGTCTAAAACTTCCTGGTACACGATGTGTCCTTTTGCAGGAAACGTTTGCCGATACCTTGTCGTTGCTTTTTATAGCCTTCGCGACGGAAAGAGACGCCTTGGAACTCCGGAGATCCGCGAATACAGAGATATTCGCGTATTTAAGGTCGTAAAGATCTAAAAATATAGAGATGTTGAGTTCCTTTTCCTTAGATCCGCTCTAAGCTGCGCCTACATTTGTCCCCGAGCTACCAAAAATTGTTTCAAGTATATGTGAAATTTTTCAACCCTTTCAACTTCAATTGCCCTAACGGGTTGATCGTTAAAAAGAAATGCATGGAAGCATTATCAGTTGTCGCGAACATCTCATTCATTCGTTCGTTCATTCGATTCTCCTCTGTACATCGTTAACCAACACCTCTCACCGCAATTTCCTCCATTCTATTCGACTTTACATGACCTGGATACCGAACGTTGAAGCACGATTGAATAGCAATTGATCAGTGATCGATCTTCTGCCACAGAAATGCAAGAAGTTTCGAGTGGGCGAACGTTGCTGCGAGTTCGAGTGTCTCGACGACACGGACGCTAACTGGACCGGGCCAGATTTGATTATCGCCTCGGGATCGTCCAGGATCGAGAAGCAAGGAACCGTATGGCTGCTCGGTTTGATCGCTCTTCTGAAGGTGCTCTAGTTTCTTACGAGAAATATCGTCGACAAGCTACGACCTAACGCGGAATCGTCGCCGAGGATCAGCACGGGTCATCAGGGATAGGGAAAGGTACGACGCGTCAGAGTTTGTCTGCCGATTGTACCTCGAGGAACAACTGTGACGCGGTTATGGAATCTTTTTCGATCCCTTCTTTGCTTTATCCTGTTCATCGCAATTTTCTCCTTTCTCGAAAAATTCCTTGATCTTTTGTATAATATCCGTGATCGAGTTCAATGCCAATGGTGATCGACGATGTGGAAATCAGTTTTAATTTATTACTACATCGTAAGACCATTTTTATAATATTAAACTTATTCGGGATTGGCCGCGGTCCGAAATAGTTAAACAAAGAATCTTTCTTGTGATTTTCGTGCAGTAAAACCTCGATATTTTTCTGCGACAAGTGCTCTAGGAATAGGGTAGAAAATTACGAAGGGCCAATGTCATACGCAGCTTGACTATCCGCGCGTGCATAAATAAAAGGCATTGCCTGTCGATAAATTATCTGGCAAGAAAATATCGATGCTTTATCGCACTATTATATAATTGTATGTGTTTTCAAAAAGCACATTCGAATTGCTTATTCTTCTGAATCGATGATTTAGGTGACCAGAAAGTAGAACCACGCTACGATTATAGACACCAAACGTGATGCTAAACGAATTTATTAAACGAATATTTTATTTTTTCTAGTATTATTTCCTGTTAATGGCGATCACGAAAAGAAAGACTAAACTACGCGAGTTGTTGAAATGTACGAAATACCTCGATTAACAATCTGTTTACAATAAAATTCTATTTTTCAAAAACCAAGCTCGTCAGTCTGTATATTTTATTCATAATAATTCTGAGGAAATTGGAAAAGGAACGTAAATTGGAGAGTTTCTTTTCAATTATATTCTGAATCTTAACCCTCGAATGGCGAGTTGCCAAGATATTAATAACTTACAATTAATTTTTTGCAACTTTTCCGATGTATAAGAATTTCTCTCGAAGTATCGCTGATTTTGAAGATTTGGGTCAAGGTTGACCCGGTCACGCTACTCGAGAGTTGCTTCGTATTAATAAAGTTACTTGAATAATTTTTAAATATAACTTTGAAATGAAAGTCATTGAAAATTTACGTTTGCAGTAGCTCGGTAAAAATTTGGAGTATTCGACAATTATTCGGTTGACGGTCGACTTTGGTACTACCCTGGCAAGGCTTTCGTTCGATTGAATCAACAATGAACATAGACCTACCTTTTGACGCGTGCAAAGTGCCACTCGATTAACTTGTTGATGCTGGAATTAACTTTTTGTGCCACAGGGAATGAAGATAAATGCACCGTGTTAGAGAAGTAACGAGTTAATCCTCGCTTTGCGACTGGAAAATGAAACGTTTTAATCTCTAACGCATTTGTACGATCTGGCTTGACGGTCACAATTTAACGTTCGTTGAAATTTCAATTGTATTCTAATTTAAACTATGTACCTTAACAATGTTAAATTCTTCCAAAAATTTAAGCTTATTGGACACGTGTTTGTTCTTTAATTCCGCGATGCGAGACGTTCGGAACTTGAAGCGTTTCGAGCAATCTGTAAAAATTTTTCGAAGAATCCGATGATCGACTTCGTTCCGTAAAGAAATCCTGCGAAGATCGTCCCTGACTTTCGTGGTGCTTTTATTCTCTCGTTTCCATGAAATTGCGAAACTTCTCGAGTTTCTGGCCTCTCGAGGCGTGCGAATTGTTCGAAAGAAAAAAACTGCGAAACTGGGATCACTTAATTAATTTCGATCAATCCATCCATCCATTCGTTCGACGGCCTACGCGTTTCCTATGGCTGAACATATCGCTTCCGGTCGGGAAAATGCGACGGAACGAAAACGAGCAATTAATTGAAACGGTAATAATAAATCTATTGGAACCAAGAGAACTTTATTAAACGGAAAGGACGATCATTTTAAGAGCTAATTAAATTTTGACGCGTGAAAGTTGATTAAAAAATTTCACGATCGCTTTCGTACACTTCGACCGCTACATAATTAAAGTAACAACTAAGATCTACTTTATTTCGCAGTTTCAAATGTCTGCGGATTAAGACTCTATTCGGATACGGGGGTTAGGTTGTATTACAGTTGTAACATCAAAAAAGTAACTTGATCTGTCCGTGAATGGTAAAACAATATAAACGTTACTTATTTTCTGTGTTGCTACATATCGAAGTGTATAGACAGTTTTCCAACGCATTTTCTCTTTGAAACGCGAAAATTAATAAAAAGGCACCGTTGAATACGAAGTTTTTCTTCTCATAAATTGAAACACGCGTTCGTTAAATTACATATTCATAAACATTTCGAATTCTAAAGGATTTTAAATGCCGTTCCATCAAGATAAACAAGTCCAAAAGCCCGTTTTTAAAGAAATGAAATTCTTATAGCTCATAGAAAAAGAAATGAAATAAACATCTACCGCAAGCTGGTAGCGATAGAAGAAATATAAAACGGTTACTATTCGCAACTGTTCAATAATTTCATCTTTGAATCGAATTATAAAACATTTGTCGTGTTATCGATATCTGTGCTGGCACGGTAAACCATCACAAACGAACAATACGTATTTTCTACGTGTACAAAGGTGTATATTATCGTATGTATATACTTTGTTGGATAAAGAGGAACGTGAAGGGAGAGAGAAAGGGAGAGTTCTTCGATCGCGAAGAAAAATATTTAATTATCTACAGAAAGAATATCAGAACATTAGATTTTACTATTTTACCCTCCATATTTATGTATGTAAAATATTTGATCGATAGATGTGATATATCGATATTGAGTAGAGACACGCGCTCAATTAAATTTATCGTAGTGATATTTCCATCGAATATACACAAGTAGAGTTTTAAATAACGAGAAAGGGTTGCAGCGGACTCAATTTTAAATATACTCGTATTACGTGTAAATTGTACCTCGAACACTGTACTCGTTAGCGAGCCTTTTTTCTTCTAGTTTCCTTCGTTATACAAATTTTCGTTTCGGTAACGGAATATTACACGAATCAATTGAATAATTCGATGACGACGGTAGCTGCGAATACGCCGTCTAACGAGAAGCAATTTCCCAAGAAAACTTGTCATCTTATAATTTTATAACTTCTTTCCAACAAGTGTTAGACCTCGTTTGCGCAAACGATCGCTCGAGCAATCATGATCAATCACGAGACACGTTTATTCGTTGAATAATATTTAACGTCGCGACTGAACTGACGATTTTAGTGGTAAACTTATAAATTTGAATTGAAGGACCTTTGCACAGGGGACAATATAGTACCGATTAGAATATTAACAGAAGTAATTCGTGCAAACAACGCAATTCTCGTTTTGCCTTGTTCACGGTCCGAGTGTTTTTCATTTCTCTTTCTCCTTCGCAAAGATTTCGCTGCTTTTGCGTTCGTTAAGTACTCTTCTATTCGGTGCACAGCAATTTTCACGCGTTCACATTTTCGCGAGAACAAGGACGTACGGTTGGTGTGAAGTTCAATGTTTTCGCACTTATGACTGTAGGACGTGCATTTTTTATTCTGATTTAACCCTCTGCGGTCGCCAGTCTATTTTCACCCGCCTACGCACTCTCTTTAATGAATATTTTACAAGGATCTTTAAGTTTCAGTTTGAACTTAACATCATTCTTTTTGTTACTTCGTTAAAATATTTAACGATAACCGAGAGGGTTAACGGGGATATAATTTTGTCACGGATAAATTGAATTTTTAATTAAGTTGAATTTCAATTAGATCGTCAACGTTGAATCGTTTCAACAAGGTTGCACCAATTGTACCTTCAGACCTTTTCTACGTACTTGAACAATACCGATAGTCTATCATTAATAACTGAATGGGTTTTCAACTCACCCAATTAGCAGAGATTTCCCTTGGACGCGTAATTTGTGGCTTCCCGGTTAAATTAAACAGTCCAATTAGCATCACTAAATTATAACACTATGTAATTAAAATATTATGAAATGTAATTCATAATAGATATTGTAAAACGAAACAAAAGTTTTTGACAAACGAAAGGTTTGACATTTGAATCGCCGATATGAATTGCTGTGCTCTGAATTTGTCAAAAATAAACAAGCTTTTCTCTCATTCTTTCATTAGATCGATATGTATATACGTAAAGATTCGAGGAACACACATTTATCTTTATAAAAAATTGATTAGAAGTAAAATTATCAACGTTTCCACGATTTTCTTATTCACGAATCCTGTTCTATGGAAATTTCACGTGTATTCGAATTTTGTCTAGGTACGGTAAGGTTTTAACGATACAACTTCAATCGCATTTTAATATCTAATGACCGGTATCGAAACTTTGTAATTAATAGCGTTATTAAGAGAAAGTTTCGAAATGTTCTCAAACGACGAGCACTTTGGCTAATTCACTCGATTAACGCTAATTTACCTGGTTAATTTAACGATTTTTTTTTTATTTCAGATCAACTTACTCACTTATTTCAAATAAATTCAAACGATACTTTAGTAAAACTATACAAGCAACGGGGAGTTTATTTTGTAATATAATTTATTTTAGCATTTCATAATGATCGCGAAATTATGTTCCCCATTGTACCTCTGTGAATCGTCCCTGAGTTAATTCAAGCTCCTATGCTCGTCGTACAGGGTATTAATTAATCACCAACGATGAAAGCACGTCCAAGTCCAGTTTGAGCTTAAAGCCCAACTTGAATTATATCGTGACAATAGTCTCTTCAATCTTTGTCCGTTTCTTTTATCGTTTACTAAAAAGCTTCTATTAAAATTTTGAAACATCGACAAATCATTAATCGTCCAAAGATTGTATCCATTCTCTTGTTCAGATGTGTTCTCGAAACTTGCTCTAGATTTAAACTTGAACAGTCAATTTTTATTTATATCATTTATACATGTGCTATTGTAATATGGTTTGATATTCTGTATAATCTGACCAATCTTTCTCGAGATTTTTCCTTAAATCGTCGATGTCTTCGAGAAATTTTCAATTTTAAAATTGATACTCCATAGAGACGTCTATTTCGCATGCATTAAGGTATTTTTGATAAAGGGCTGTCGATGGCCCGGAGCGAATTTCAATTGTAAATAGAGCGTTGCAGTTTTGATGTAAAAGCATCGTGAAAAAGCAGCAGGATATGCATGAGGGTTCAAGGAAGAAAAACAATTTCGTGCCAACGACACGCTCACACCATTCTTAATTTTCATTTGTAAAGCTGAAATATCGTTGCTCTTTCGATATTTTAGCTCGCTTTTTATCGACGATGTAAATCAGAATTGTTTAAGCCGCGATTCTAATTTATTCTATTAACAGGTATATTAAAAGGACTGTTTTCACTTTTAACGCGTTCAGTGCGACAACTTTTTTCATCTTTTCGGCGGTAGAGGATAAATATGTCCTTTACAATATTTATACGAGAAGAGTATACTTTCGTACACTTTTCGTTCGAATATTTGTTCTTTCTTGTTTAAGAATATTCGACGCAAAGCGTATCGTTGAGACAAAGAAAGGACTATAATTTTTTCAAATTTCCTTCGCGAGTCTGACATCGACTTTGCGAATCGGTCGTTTCTGATCTAATTCGTTGAAACAAGCACCAAAAGAGAATCGTCCGTGTTTCTCTGATAACCTTCCCAGCTGATTAACAGCCAAAACACTGTTCTTCGTCAAGTTTTTAGCGCGTTTGGATATTTGCCATTTGATCTTCTATCGACACACCGTGTATATCAAATCGACATTGCATCAATCGACCAATTTCTCTTAAGCTTGTACTATGAGCTAAGGTTTACGTGTAAAGTAATACAAGAATTATTATGAATCTGTCTGAATGTAAATATATTTAGATGATAGATTTAATATTACTACGATACGTAAACTACCTTTGATTGTGATTACGTCGTTTGATCATTGAGGGGCCTTTTATGTGTGAGTAATCGTTCTATGATAACCCATATGAATTGTAATAATTTATTTGATCGATATTAAAGATATTCAAGACCGTAGTGAAATCTTGTTATTGCGCCCTTGTATCCTGAATATCCTTGTCTCTACCTAACCGACATCAAATTTTTAAATTTAGAAATTTCAGGTTTTGAACATTTTTTAAAATATACAGATAAAATAAATAAAAAAATGTATCCCAAGTTCTGCTCATTACCTTATTTAAAACTAGATAAGGTAAATTTGATAAGAAACATGAAAATTGAAATGTAATACGCCCCGCCATATGAACGTGTTTGAAAACCCGTATAACTTGCGCCATCTGATGACGACGAGCGAACTAACGAAATAGAAAATCAGAGTTTTTTCACAGAATACAGTACGCGCTTGTTTAATGCATGATTCGGAGCTCTAGACACTAGAATCTTTAGGAATCATGCATTAAACGCGAACCAATCGCATATGCATCTTTCTCATAAGTCGACTGTTCATTGGTTAAATAAGACATACTGGACGACTGTATAGGATTCACGCGCATGTGTAAATAATGTGTGTGAGCATTTCCTGCGCATGCATTAAACGAGCGTATACTGCACCTCGTCGGTGCTGCGAATTTAACCGGTTGGAGAGATTTGAAAAGGTAGGAAAAGATGGCAGTAGCTACGATATCAGTGCTCGACACCGATAGCTGCTCCGTTCGCTAATCGATCATTCCGGGTGTCGGGAGTCGATGCAAGTAGGTGCAAGTTGGTGTGCCTATTTGAGAGGACGCATACTGTACAAGGACACTTGGGAGTAAAAGAAGAGTTTCTAAGATATGCAGGTGTGTGAAAATAACTGTTGCTCCTGCATAAGCGACCCGTGATACAGGTGTATTAGTACAAGATGCTAGTTGGCATTGTGTCGTAAAAAATGTCGAGAACCAACGTCGAGTCGTCGGAACGGAACACCGTTTGAAACGTTCAACGATATTCTTGCTTCGTTGCTGCACCGCGTCAAGTGGTCACGATTATGACGAGATAACGAACACAGAATGAAATACAGCGACAGTAACCTTCTCGGTTATGCAGTTTTCGCGTTTATTCTATTTTTTAACGGTGAGTCTAACTCGTGTTTTCTTTATTTTATTCCAGTTATTCTAACGTTTTCAAATTCTTCCGCGGTTCTCTTCTTCTTTTCGATTCGGCTTTTGTTTTTATTCTTATCGACGATCTTATGTTTCACTCCACAAGTTTCGAATCTACTTTTGGCTTTCCTTCGAAACTACGCGCCTAAAATTAATTCGGTCGAACAAACATTGGCTATTTATTGGTTAGAAATACCCTATAATTCAGTGATTACTACTCTCGAGTATCATGTATTCGACGATCCTTTTCTCGGATTTATTCTTTCTGATGTTCGTATCGAGCGATAATTTTTAACGAAAATTCACTAGTTGGATGGTCCGATTGACGTAACGTGCATATGACGCATGTGTTGCCGCTCACCTGCTTGTCGTTCGCTCGCTCGCTCGCTCGCTCGTTGTTCATACATGCGCGCGTCATTTTTTATCAAACGTATACAAATTATTGCTACGTGGATTTCCAAAAACATTTATAAACCAACCGAACCATCAGCTTTTGTTCGATACGCTACAGTAACTAATATGATAAACAAACGATTTCGAACGCGTTTAATAATTATTTTATTCGGGAATTTTATTTAATAATTATAATTAAACTATGTTCTAGGAAGATTAATTACAGGGAATTCTAATTTGTTTTCTTATGTTTTGCAGTTATTCATGCAGAAAGCGGTGTTAGTTGCAAAGATCAACAAGGGCGATCTTATGAGTCTGGTTTCCTTTTTGTTCCGGGCCCAGAACCTTGTACATTGTGTGTTTGCGAAAATGGCAATCCAAAATTGTGCAAAGCAATGCTTTGCAATTCACGTGCAGAGGTATTTTAAACGCTATAATCGTTGCATTCTCTTGTGTACATTGCATAATTCTATTTTTTACCGGGATTCAAACGTTGATTCTGCATTTTAATAGGAAGATTGCAAGTCTTCTAGGAGGGGAGATATCTGTTGTGAATACATTTGTTTGTCATCGATCTCGAACGATAAAACCGATGGAATGGGTAGCAACACCACGGATGCCACTGCAAATTATGATATAGGACTTAGATCGGTTGCTAGTTTTGTCACCGCAGTCTTGTCTCTAAGTCTGTTGTTTTTCTTGATACATCGTTTACGTCAGAGAAAGATACGAGGTATTTTATTCTTTAGGATGCAGCATGAGTTTGTTTCTTAAATACTTGAACAAAAATGTTGATTATTTTGTAAAAGTTTGCATCGCAGGAAGACAAAGCAGACAGTTGGCAGAGGACCAAAGAAACTTAGGTAGTATGGGATACATAGAACGAGACGGTTTATCGCATGGCGTTCCCATGGATGATATACCGTGCGGAGCGAATTATCCGTTATGGAAACCGCCTAGTAATTACTTTCCACGAGGGGAAGCTCCGCCACCTTACGAAGAAGCAGTAGCGGCAGCACGAGCGGAACAAGCGCTTTTAGCGATGAATCCACAAACCTTGCCACAAATCAATTTTCCAAATACCTATTTGACGAATGCTAATAGTCGTACAAGTATATCGTTGGTAGGAAATCCACAAAGTGGTGGTATCAATGGTAATACAGCAACGGTAATGTGCGATGCTAGCGTAACGGATCAAACTGGCTTAATTTCAACGCCGAATAGACCAATATCAAATCCAAACATATATGCTTATTATCGCCAATCGAATCAAAATGAAACATTGTCTCCGAGTGTTAACGTAGGAACTTCTACCACGAGTTTCACTCTAGGGACAAGCACTTACGAAAATTTACCTACCCCGATCGGGATTCTTAACTTTACTACACATCGTTTAGATATGACCGCGCAACCTTTGCCTAATTTACAACCCACTGTTCCGAAAAATTATCAAACGCATACAACTCTTCCACGTCAAACCGGAGCATTTACGATATCTGCAACTTTGTCAAGCTCGAATGCAAATACTCATCGTACAATTCCTAGGACTTTAACGACTCGCACTGGCACAAAGTTACAAGAAATTAGAAACGATTGCACTCAGAAAGACTTTCTACGATCTACGACCATGACCACAACCACGACCACAACTACGACGATGACGATGACGATGCCAGTCACAACGACCACGACCACGACGACAGCGACGTCGACTACGACAACTGACATTGTCTCGTCGAATTTACCACGTTCCATACAACAAATTACTATAACCAAACTAGAAAATACGATGGAAAACAAAAATCCAGCTACATTTTACGAACATTTACGAATACAACGTTCTCCTGCTTCTTCTGCTTCTTCTGCGGGATTGCAACAAACTGAAAGGCAACAGCCGGATCGTAAAATGGAGAAATCGCAGGATTTTAAGGTACGTTACAAAGTAATTATTTATTTCGGATAATGCTTTACGTGTGCGTGCGCTAAATAATCGATCATATATGTTCCAGCCACCATTAAATGTAGCTAATGAAATTAACGAAGACGGAAGTTTTGAATCGGTAACGTGTGCTTGTAGTATGCAAGCACTTCCTACCCTTCACGACGATACTGACGATTATAGAAGCGAGTGTGAAAATTGTAAGAGCGCGACAGGTTCTCGATATTATTTGGATAACGAAGATGAATTAGTCACGTCTCCACACGAAACCATGACGTTACACAGAAGACCAGATGAAACGACTTCGAGTACTACGCCTCAGTATTACAGAACTTCGCTTACACTGCCTATAAGTACCCGTCAACGAACAAGGTAATTACAAGGGTTATTTTTCCTCTTCTCGTTACTTTATTTTCTGCGTATTATTATTGTTATTGTTATCGTTGTTGTTATTAAGGTTTATTTCATCCGTTCATCGAATCACTTTAGTTTACGATTCCTTTTCGTAACGTTTCATAGATTCTTCCTCTGTTTTTATATTTGGTATTGTTATTCGGTGATCAAATATATTATTAAAAAGTTAACAAAATAACAAACATTACATGTATTTGTTAACCTAAACCTTCAAAAGCGTGTATTTATAAAATATTTGATCGATGGTTATTTGCGTTCAGGAGTACCGGAGTTCGAGAAAATTGGTTCAACACAATGCCCCAAAGTTCTACAGAATCCTCGGACGAAAATTAATCGCGGACATATGGCGTATTATTCCCACACTTTGTATAGCTATGAAAATCATCTACAACGCATTGCCGTGATCGGAATTCAGTATTATTGTAGATGAACAGTGTTCATGTTTTATTGCGTTACAGTCAACAATATAATATTGTTGTTAATAGAATTTCAGTATTACAGCGATACGTTTTCTATCTCGTTCATTGTCGAAACCCGAATTATTCGTGTATTCGGGCAGTGTACGATTTCCGTGAAAAACGAGTCACGCCTTTGCTGTCACAGTTCTTCTTTACACATTAAACTGTGGGAGCAAATTTTAGGTATACCTACTATATATACATATAGCATCACGACGTACGACTTCGGTAAGTTTAAATCAATAAATAATAAGGAACAAACTAACTGTATAGCGTCTCTAGAATTTTTTTTTAACTATGTTCGATGCATATCATTCGTTAAAAATTAATCAAAAAGAGTAAAAAATGCAATTTTTACGGCTTTATCTCTATTGGAGTCGCGTAACGAATAATTTTATTTATATCGTCGCAAGAAATGGCGCACACGTTTTTCAAAATCGAGTATAAAGCGTGATGAGAAAACACACTTGGTTCACACTATGCGTACTACTACGAACAACAGATTATGTTAAATAGTTACGGTCCATTTTATCGTGGACGATGATGGATCGATAACGAGTTATGGAATAGCATTTGATTCATGTATTAGACATTAAGTATTTTCATCGACCGGTGTGTATATAGTGTCATTATAATATACATTTAAGTGTAATTGAACCAATGACCTTTAATACGAACTTTCGTCCTGTTTTAATTTGACCTTGCAACAATTTTATAAATGTATTTATTACCGTATGTAGTCCGTGAAATACATACGTTTAAAGATACATATCAGTATCCGACTACTCAGTCATATTAAAATTACACGAAAAATATATTTAATTTAACTTGAATATTCCATTCCATTTTATTAAAAATATGTTTCGTACATTCCGCTGTAATCTACGGTTTCTACTGGTTCGAATAGTGTGGATCAACCTTAACGCGCATATATTTTAATTTTTTCTCACCGATCATGCAACATCGTTGATTTTGTTTCTTTGGGTTCTAGATGTATGCGTATACGTGTATGTACGTATACACGTATACGTATGTGTCGTATACACATCGCGTTATATCACCTTGAAACATAAATTAACACTCAGGAAAATTGTAACTTTACGTGAACTTCATACGTGAAATTCTTTTCACGATCCATTCTCCTTCCAAATAACTTATGAATAAGAAAGGCAAAAAGATTGGTCTCGTAATAATTGCGCAAAAAATTTCTACCGACTGATTTTAACAAGAAAATGAAAATTTTTAAGTCTATACAATCGTATTACCTACGGTAACGAGAACAAGTCCGTACATTGGTGACTGCTTGTGATAACATATAAACTTTATATATGTACATGCTCTAAACATACGGTGAATGGAATGCTCGTTATCCGCGATCAGTGATTAAGAATTTCTAAAGTGTGTATGAAAGAAGAAACGAAATTACGATGAATCCCTGAAATTCGATTTTGTTCAATGTTACGAAGATAAGTTTTGTTACGACCATTAGTGTTCTATGTTTGTTTGTTTGCTTGTTCGTTTGTACACATAATTTGTGTAGTTATGCGTCTCATGATTTTAATAAGTTATACTTAGTAAGTTGAAAGAAGAATAATGAAATCAAAATTTATTTTTTATACTTAATCGGCATTCGCGATGCCTGTAAATAGTTTAATGACAAGAAAAGAATAAACCGGTGTAAAATATAAAAATAAGATCGTTTAATTTAGCGAATCACTAGGGATCATCGATTTTCATTTTTCAGTGATAAATTTCAATCAATTTCGGAGCATAGGCGGGCTCGTAAGTTGTGCGCTGATTTATCGGCATTTTGTATATTCTACACAAATACAAAATGAAAGTGAATGGAAAACGATACAAAAGGAAAAAGATAAATTTATTAGAAATTTTATAAATCTAATAATCCTTTATCGCGCATGCCATAATAGCAAGAATTTTAAACTGTCATTATGCACAATTACGTTAAATAGATTTTTGTTGTTCAGGACGTTTATAATTTAATGAAACTGACTATACATTTCCGTTAATCGTTATTTGTAACTTTAGATCTGACTTTTATTATCGCGCGTGTATCGTATTCACTGGGCACCTGAAATAATCGTTTCACTTCTCTCTACTATTGTAACAACGTATACGATACATATATGAGTTTTTAACAAATTTCTGGAAATTGTGAAATAGACGAACCGGTAAGATTTGCATGAATGAAGTAAAGCTGGAAAATGTACCTATCTGGTTTATGAAATTCAATTTGTTGCGATTACTAAAATTTCAATTATTATTCAAATCCGTGATTAGAGATTAACGGTAACTTGTTGAAAGTACGAAGTATCGAACGATAAGGTAATATTTCGAAATTGAAAGGCATTGGTAAAGCACGAAAATAAACAATGATACACATCGAACTATTACATAAACGTATTAACAGTACTAATTGTAAGTTACGAACAATCTTTGATAATTTCTAATTATTATTCAAAATGTTGAAGTTAAAAACAGTATAATGCGTAAGACGATTACGTGAAACGTAACGTTTTAAAGGAATTATTTGAGAGGATTTTAAAAGAGTCGTTGATTTTTTATTAGAGAATTCGGATAGAATGATTAACTTTTTACTGAGTTTGCATTAAACTAAAGGCACTGATCAAGAAACGATGCGAATCTATAAAATTATAGCAACGAGATGCGAGATAAAAGTGGTATGCCACAAGTAATAAAAGTATTGTTAGTGATAAAAACCGAAAAAAACATAACTGATAAAATTATGTTCTAAAAAAACGCATGATAAGCGATCCAAAAGCGGTATGTAGATATATTTATACTTCCAATTGCAAACAGATTCTGACAGTCAGAATCTCTTCCTACGATAATTGACGCATTTCGTGTGTTCATTAAACTCGACTGTATTACATTCTTGAAAGAAATGTGTTCATTATAATATAATAAACTTCTTTCTATATGCATTAAATCGTTCGACGAGCGAGGGTACAACAAGCTGGACTTAATACAAACTCGAACAGACGTTCAAGACTCTTGTAGTTGAAACGGTACAAACACCTGAATTACTTAATTGTTCGTCTAGTGATCTAAAATATTGTAATATATCTGTCTGAGTAGGTTTAGAAAATAAAAAAAGATCTTTATTGCGCTTACTCGTGTAAGTCAAATATTATCAATTAATGTAAGTTGTATTAGGACACTTATGTCAGCAGCTATCATTTAATTGTAATAAATGAATAATTTACATAAACTACTAATTTTATTTATTACGATCAAACAATTAAGACTATCCATCTCTTCAAGAGTTGGTAATAAAGGGAATGACCTGCTATAAGCCTTTCAAGTATTTCACAGGTATTCAAGCTACTTAATCATTTTTCTTTACACTAGCATTTTATAAATATCTAGATATCTTGCACATAACTACCAAAGTAACTAGTTGTAAATATCGGACAAAGTGTGGTAAGTATATAGACAATGTATCGTCTCTATTATATTAACGTAATATGTATGTATAAACTGTATATGCGTACATCAAAAACGCGCGCTACACACAAATGTGATATATTTAACTCGAGTATTCTATATATTTATAAACGGACAATCCGATGAGTCTAAATTTCGATGTAACAGAAATCGCGGACGTTGTTTTTCTAAATAGTGTATGTTACTATTTGGATATTTAAATTTTTTTTTAAACAACATTCAATTATCTTTATTGTACAACTGAAATCAAATGGTCAACTAAACGAAGAAATACAAATGGTTTCTAATGATTCTAAGGCATCCATATGAAGTACGTGCACGCCGCACGCGTATGCGCTTGTTAACCTAACCTATAGAACGTATCTTTTTGGGGAGATATATTTGGAGTTTGCGAACGATACGCGCACGTTTTACGATCGATAAGTAATCGGTTTCGTAGATTCAATATTTTTCGTACTACGAAAAATAATAAACGTTGAAGTTGGATGTGAACAAGTGTTACTCGCTTATATCGCTTTAAAGTTGATAATTCAAAGTTCTTTATTTGGAAGACCTTACATACATACTTCGAATGGAAGTATGTACAAAAATAAAATCACAAAGGTAATGTATGATTGATTGCTGTGAAACAAAATCAAAGTACATACATATTAATAAAAGGAAAATATGGAAAAATGAGATTAAAATTAAAGACCGTAACCTCTTCTAACTAAATGCAACGATGATACATTGATACGCAATCGCTAATATAATCGGACGCCATCTCGTGCTATGCAAAGGTATCAACTAAAATCAGTAGTTTTCCAGTTCTGATTCGGCATTCGCTTAAAACGCAATCAACTAGACCAAGAATTGTGACGGATTACGATCCATTACGGCAGTCAGAAATAAGTAAGAGGAGCAAAGAGGACACGTAAAAGATGGCGGATGCCGTTGTAGACGGGACTCCAATGTCCCGATTTTTTTGTCATAAATGCAGTATTGAAATTGAACGCTTATTACCTGTAAGTATATTTATTACCCTTTTTCTACACTAACAAGTGTAAATTAATTACAATTCTTTTTTCTAAGTCTAAAATTTCTTGTTTTGATCTGTCATCCGATATCGCGCGTGAAAACTCCTTTCCCCTTACGTTTCATTTCATGCATCATAATTACTCTCGTACACTACTTTCAAATTATTTTGTTAACAACTGCTGTGTCGTTCTATTATTAAATTCAATTTATAGTATGCATTATGTAAATTACGCAGTTTTCAAATTTATACGATATGTCGCAAACATAAAATTTTTACTTTACATTTTTTAATTACATTATTTTTAGATTTTTTTTTTTATCGTGTTTCCAATTTATGATTAATTTCAGTCACATTGTATCATATTATTATCGTTCAAAATTAATGACACATAACGAGTACTATTTATTGAAATATTCCATGAACTTTTAAGCACTTATTATTAAGAACTAATATAAAATTATATTATGCATTTAAGAAAAAACAAGTAATATGCGATGATACCTGATTATTTGTAATGTTAATTATGGTTTAATATATTGCTTAACTATTGTATTTTCTAGGATTATACGTGTCCAAGATGTGCCAGTGGCTTTATCGAAGAATTAGAAAGTAGTAGCAATGACAGTGGTTCTGGAATAGATATTAGTAGTGAAGACTTAAGTGACATCAATGATGATCCGCCATATGATGTAAGTAATGGTTTTAGATGTATGTTATGTTCAAATTTTAATTAAATACTTTCTATACAGTTCTCACAAGGTTATGATGCAGAGCGTGATTTCATAGAGATGGTATTAGGGATTTCAAATCGAGGACAAAGATCTACTACTTCAAACAGGAATACTGGTCCTACTAATAGGAGAACATGGGTTCATTGGCCACGTAACGTTCATGACAGACGTCGTTCAAACAGGTATGTCATTCATGTCTATAATATCTGCAGTTTATATAGTTCGATTCAATTTGTCTATGAATATAAGTTTTATTTTTATCATTCTGTCAGATAATCTAAACTAATTCATTTTGTAGTTTATTTTTATTAATTAATTTTTATTTGTTATATACATTTTATTATATATTTATCATACAATATACAATATTTAATATAATTTTGGATTTGATAATAAAATATATTTATTTTTATATTTACTAATAGTTTTGGAAGACAAGAACCTGTGTCTGTAGAGAACTTCATACAAGAATTTATACTTAATCTCTCAGGAGTAGGTGTAGCTCAAACTGTAACGCAACCTGGACAGCTACCTGTGTATGTAAAACATTAATTTTTATTGTATGTTTATTGTTGCCTGTGAAAATCTGTATGTATATTTGAGTGAGTATAAATGTATGTTTGTATGAATGTGAGAATACACTTATTGTAAACAATACTAACATCCCAGCTTTGTCTTATATAATTCTCTTTGCTTTGTGCATATTATTTGTATACAATATTATCCTGAGTGAATTTAAGAATAATTTTCCATTTTTATTTTATTTGTACATGTAACTTTTATGTTCGACATACAAAACAGGATTTTGTGTTATTCATTTTATGAAATCTATACATGTAGAAAATGACTTCAATTAGATTATTATTGTTGTCTAATAGTTTTGTACCTCTTTAGGTTGATTATTTTGTTTCATAAAAAATTAATGTCATATATACATTGATGTATATAGACGAATTTATTTTTTGACATTATCGCAGAAAAGTTTTGTGCGAAATTTACAATTAGAATTTCTGTATATATACAATATTTTTAAAGTGGCATGTGAATAGAAATAACTATTAAGTCCTATATAGAAGGATGCTTGCGCGTGCGTGTGTGTGTCTACGTGTTTATGATGCATATAAATGGTTGTGTGCATGTGTATATTCATTTACTTATTTAAGAAAATATAGAATATAATTGATTATATATAAATATATTTACTGTTGTAGAGATTGAAAATAACTAAAGTTGTTTGATATGTTCAATATGTAGTAATGTTCTTTTTTATGTAAGTATTGCAAGTAAAAAAACAAGTATAAAGTAATCCTGGTTTGTTCTTGGTCGATTTTTCACTAAATTATAGTGAAGTCAAGTTATATGTCTACCAAGCTTTCAATTTGTTTTTTTTTTTTTTTTGCTTGATAGCTTGATAATTAACTAGACCTCACTAAATTTAGGTTTTATAAATTTTTAAGTACATAAAATATTTATTATATGAATATATAAATAAATTACAAATAATCTTAGAAACATAAGATCAACAATTACTGTTTTGTTTGCATTCTATTAATGTGGATGCATGTACAAAATGTAAAGCATATTAAAAGCAAAATGATTCAAAGGAACTTATTCACCCAGGATAAAAGTTGTTACTATTTTGCTTGATACTTAGTATTACTAAAATAAAGCACAATAATGTAGATTCAATATTAGACTGTTCTTGGGAAATCCCGGAGATTATGTTTGGGGTCAGGATGGTTTGGATGCAATCGTAACGCAGTTGTTAAACCAGCTGGATGGAACAGGACCACCCCCTTTACCGCGAAAGCAAATAGATGAAATACCAACAACAACGGTGACTCAGTCTCATGTCGGTAAGTGCAACCTATAAATTATAAATTGCAACACATACAATTATATCATATATTAAATTATAAATGTAAGCAATAAATTACTATGTAAATTGTATTGTATTTTATAGACAGCAAACTTCAGTGTTCTGTCTGTTGGGAGGACTTTAAATTATCTGAATCAGTGAAACAACTATCGTGTCAACATTTATATCATGGTCCATGCATTATACCATGGTTAGAATTGGTGAGTTACGGAAATCCTAGAAGAAGTCTGTATAATTGATATAGCTATATTTACTATGATCTTTCTCTTTCTGTGTTTTTCCCTTTTTTGTTTCAGCATGGTACTTGCCCTATTTGTAGGCAGAATTTGGGAGACCAAAATTCGGGGGAAGTTAATCAAGATACTGTAGGACCTAGCTTAGCGGCTCTTTTTAGGTATGTTATACAATGTGGGTGATATATTCGTATCTGAAGATAAAAATGACAAGAACATACATTGATGTTCTAGTTTTCAGGGATGTAAGTATTCCCTTTACGGAAAGCAGAAGAATCATATTAATTTATTTTTTTTTTTTCTTCTTTTTTAGGGCAGCCAATGTATCAAACAGTACTAGAACATCGTCGACATCATCTTCGGGTGGAAATAACTCCAGTAGTAATTCAACGAGTGAGATTTGAGATTGATTGTCCTGCATTTACACTTTCTCTACTTAGCAGGATACACAAATATACAAACAATATACATTTATTTTTCACATCTTCAGATTTATTTTTCGGCACTGTTCACTCGAGCAAGGCTTATATACTTCGTAAATATTGTATTCCGATGCTAACATAAATTTCAGCTTTATATTTTAATCAACAATGTAATGTAAATCATAAAAAATAATGCAATATCAAAGTTAAACATGCATATTTTGCTTCACGTGAATGATAATGAAGTACAGTCATAACAAGTCGAAAAAAAACATACGTATTTGAAGTTGAAGTAATCCTTGTTGCTATATATATACGCTGTCTCATAGTTTCTAAAAAAGCGCAGTTTATTAAGTTTCTTAAACAAATGTGTCTAAAATTAAAAAAAAAATGTACGTTTCTTTATAAAAGTTTAAATTTTGATGTTTAATAAATTTAATGTAGCAGAATAATATTTACAAAAGAAAAGATTGTAATATAACGCAAAGAGTGTATTGCATAGACAAATAACGCTACAAACGTTAATAATTTTAAGTAAGAGGTTTGTAAATCTCCTCACCAATTATGTGTGATAAATTAAACAGTTTTTCTTAATACTATTTGACTATATCATATATTTTTTCAAGTTTCAGCATTATTCAAAATCGAGTCTTAATTAGAATCATTAGTATTCTTTTGTCAATTATCGATAAATCTTATTTTCAATGTTATCATGTATGAATGAATATTAATTTCAATAACGAAAAATATGTAAAATGAAAGAGTACTAAAAATATGAAACATTTGTATCATCGTTTGAAATGATATTTTATATTTATTTAAATGTAATCGTACATTATTTTACACTAAATATGATTAATATCATTGTTCATTATCTGGGTTCATAAAGTGATGTAGAGATACATACATCGTTTAAAAAGGGATCGTGATATAGAATGAAAACGACTCCATTTTTAAATTATTATAAACATAGTATGTACAAATACAAATCCTTTTGTTTCGTAAGTCACAGTTAGTAATAAATTTAAACATCCTAATAGGTATATACATATATATAATTATAGTAGAGAACGTGAATAAGAGATGATTACATGCTATATGTTTATAGTTTCCAATGTATTGGTATTATGTTACCGAAGTTGCTATTTACAATACTAATAGAGGACACTTCCTTAATTTGCCATATTATATCAAACATGATAAGATGTAATATTATAATTTTAAGTTAATAAAATTTAATTTATTTTCAATTAGCTATACTGAATTGGGAAGGATGAGATTGTAATCAAAGGAGTTGGAATATCAGTTCTTATATGAGCATGTATCATTTACTTATCAGAAAATTGTAAACAATTTTAAAAATGAATAAATGGTTTTTGTTTAGAAGATCTGGGTTTAATATTAATTAAAAATGTATAAAAACATATTGTTTTTATTATTTGTTGGTAATGGCATTTTAATAAATACTTATCTATACAAATATTACCGCCTAAAATGAGCTATAGAGTTCTGTTTCATAATTACTGCGTCACAGTTTCTATCAATTTCTATTTTTGTGACAAAAATTTTGTCTAATATTTAATCTGAAACAGAACTAAAATTCCCTCGACTTTTACTAATTGCTATCTGCCCAATGGCCCAATCTAACTGCATTTTGCCGTCTTCTCCCACTATACCTCTGATTTCAGGTAGAGATCAGTGATATACATACATATATAAGTACATGAAAAATTTTTATTTTTAAATTACGTAGTTAAAAAATGAAAAAAAGTGATAGATGTAAAAATATAGCTAAATTGGAACAATATGTCATTTTGTATATATAAAAGAAAGAAAGAAGGATAGCATATATCCATGTATTTGTATTTACGTAGGCATTTAAAGATTTATTTACATTAATTGTTGAGTTTTTAATTAATGGAATGATATTGTTCTATTTCTGAATAATTGTGTTTAATTAGTAATATACATTAAGCAATGTATAGTTAACATAGATTTTTATATTAAGGAGAATTGTGTAGTGCATCAAACCTAACCAATGAAATGGCGTTTCAAGAAATTTATATAATTAAATTTCATTGATAAGAATAATACCGAGCACATTGTATCATTCAAGTGTACATACAAATTAAGTGAAATGCATATTCTGGTATATATTCTAAACATTCATAAAGAATGGCAGAGAAAGAGGCAAAAATTGAATACGTGACAGAACCATGTCCTATCAAGCCACGTAAAATAGGACCACAAAACATAGTGATACGTCTAAAGCGCCGGGAAACATTTGGTTGTCCTTATCCAGGAACACACGTTCATAATGCTAGACAGTTTTATCAAAATATTTTTCCAAATTTCACTGTCATGAACGTAGAGAAACCTCCATGTTTCCTCAGAAAGTTTAGTCCTGATGGTCGTTACTTAATTGCCTTTAGTGCAGATCAAACTTCCATAGAAGTTTATGAATATCGTGGTGCATCTGCAGCTGCTGATTTATTAGCAAATTGTGAAGGAGAATACATTGGTCATAAAAATGATGAATATAGTTTTCAAATTAGAAGTAACATTTTCAGTCGTTTTTTTAAAGTATGCAATTAATGCTTTTGAACTTTCATTTGTATGAAAAACAGGAAACAATGAATATCTAATATCATTTATAGGCCAAATGGATTGTGAATGTAGTTCAAAGTAATGAGCAGTTAAACAGAGAATGTAGTCTATTTACCGATGATGGTAGATATGTAATCGTTGGTTCAGCTGCCCATATTCCAGATGAATTGAGACCACATTTTTATCAGGTGTGTATCATTAATCAATCAATTTATTAATTATTTGATAACATTACATTCTATTTTTAAAGATTTATACCAACAACGAAGCATTGACTCCAAATCCTAGATCACCACTTGAAGATTATAGTTTACATCTTGTTGATTTACGTGGGGGCAAATTATGCGATACTAGACATTTTAAAGTGGACAAAATATATTTATCACACAATCAAGGTGCATGTTTGTAATTATATTTTATTTCAAGTTTAAAATTATTTTAATTATTTAATACAAAAACTGATCAGTGGATATTTCTATGTACATAGGTCTCTATTTGTACAAAGATATACTGGCAGTATTATCTGTACAACATCAAACTATTCATATATTTCAAATTCTTGATGGAATGTTTATCAATGTTAGGACAATAGGAAGGTACCATATATGTACTCAGTAAAATATATTTTCTCATTTCAAAATAATATTATTGGCTTTATTTCATAACAATAACTCTGATTTTACTTTGTAATAGGTTCTGTTTAGAGGATGATGCCTATTTAGTTACAAGTGCTTACCCAGGAGTAAATTGCCGCCCATTTAGGGATGTTACAATAAATAGTCTGAAGCACAAATTATTAGTATACCTATATAAAAGAGCAGCGTATATTAGTGATACAACAAAGGATCCATACGAATTAAGACGTTTCTATCAATATTTTGACCAAGTATGCCATAAAACTTCAATACGTATATAGTGAAACCTCTACCACTTTGGAAGAGATCTACTGAATTAAATGATAAATGGGGGAAAATCATGGATGAGAGAACGTAATCGAAATTAATTTTTCGGAATTAGATGAAGTAGACGACGCATATAAAAAAGAGATTACTTTGGAAGCGATCAATTGGGTTTCACTGTATTATAATAACCTTGAAAGTAATAATATGTATTTTGAACTTATGTAACTTTAACAAACTAATATTTCAGTTGAACGCATTACGAATGTGGAAGATGCAATTATTAGATACAAACCACATACTTGTAAGATATGCAAGTGAAGAAGTGGCAACGCTTCAAGCAAATGAACCTAATGCGCAACCCGCGCTTTTAGTAGTATATGACATGGTTACTGCCAAAATATTGGCTGCATACGATAATGCGTCTACACAATTATTAACACAATTTGAAAATTTCAGCGATTTCTTCAGAAATGCGAGAATGAGTACCGACTGTCAGTATATGTGTTCTCCGTCTAATAACATATATGCAAGGTATAGTATTAATGGAAAATGTAATATATAAATATGGAGATGCAGAATAGTAAATAGTTATAAAACGTTCATTGTATTGTTATCGCAGATTGTTACAACAAAGATTCAAACAAACAATTGTAAGTGCTAGATATGGAGGGGTTACAGAGGCTACAAAAAGATTACTTGCTCAATTGCCAATATGTGCGCAATCCTACTCTAGTTCTCCGTATCTAGATTTATCTCTATTTTGTTACGACGACAAATGGGTATCGATGATGGAGCGTCCCAAAGCATGCGGTGAACATCCTATACGGTATAATTTTAATCCTTAACGTTTATAACAAGTACCTGCTATGAAATTTGATTTTCACGTAACATACTTATTATGAATAATAATTGATTATTCAAGTATCCGATAATTGTACAATCTCCTGGTATGATTTTTATAGGTTTTATGCCCGAGATTCTGGTCTTTTAAAGTTTCGAATGTATGCGGGGATGTTAGGTCGTACGACACCTACAGCTGCGAGACGATTAGTCGCATTTACTTTCCATCCGACAGACCCATTTGCTATTTCAGTTCAACGAACCAATGCAGAATATATTGTCAGTTTTCACGTTAGACACGTTTAAACTTTCGTCGAAATGTCTTAAGAGTCATATTATTTTTATACTTTCCTTTTTAATAAAATTGATCTCATAATAAATTTTTAATATCAATAACTGACATTTTGGAAAATTTTTTAAGAAACATATTTACTATCATTTTTTAAAAGAATCATAATTGGTTTTCACAATTCATTACTATCTTTACAAGTTTCAATTCAAAACTGTTAACTGATCAAAAATATTATGACTAATTAGGTGCCAGAAATAAATGGTGTAAGAAATTAGTAAAAAAACATTTGTTACAGAGCTATTTTTAGCTCATAATGCCTTTCTAGTTAAACCATTCATTTGAATATCCTGCTTTAAAGTCCTGATATAAATTTCGATTATCATAATCACTGTAAGAAGAAAAAGAGAATAGACAGGGTGGTACATATGAACATTTAAGAAAAGGTGTAAAAACCTTAATTATATGTACAATATTTCACTTGATACCAAAATTTGAAACAAAATCTTTCTTTTGTATAACAAAATGTATATTTTTTGTATATTAATTATTCTGTGAATTCTTTTTAATGTTCTGTACATATCTATAAAATTGTTAAATAAAGTAATTTTGTAAAAAAAAAGAACAGTTTTGCACAAGTACTACAAAATTTCTTTATATGTAAATAATATTTTGAGTTAACTGAAATGATTATAATATATATTCATTTAGCTTTGACAAGTTTAATGCTCATAAATTATAATTATTATCATGCTATAGAAAATTATAGTTGTGATGTAACTTAGTTTATTTAGCGCATATTAACTCGACTATTTTGTAATAATGCCATTGACTACAGTTAACTCAGTCGCTGGTAACACCATAGACGGCTATAGGTAACATAGGTACATGTATATTATATATACATAGAGCTGATTGCTAATTACTATGGGAAAAGCCTTAGAAGTGGGTTTATATTGGCCAACTAGTCTAAGCCGGAAAGTGATACTCCTTTCGCTGTCTCTCTTACTCTTGAGTATTATGTACTAGTATTCTCTTTTTAATTTTAGCTATTCTCTTTTTAATTTTACTAATGTAAACGTGGTTTAAAGCGAGTTCGGCCATCTTTAATATATCCATGTATCATGTCGATTCGAAGAAGCGTGGTGTGAAACGCCTATGTATACATATACCAAAAGACGCGTGGACGTGTGGAGACATGCTATGTCGCGTGTTGAATTATAGTGCGTGATATTTGGAGTTAACAATTTTATTATAATACAAATGAAATTTGTTACTTTCTCGTTTATAAGTTAGTGCATGGACGAAAAGAGGGCGTGATAAAAGAGTTAAATTTTACATTTCAGTGTTATGTATGTCGACGGTAAGTTTATATCATTTTTAAAAGATAAATTACTCAGAACTAAAAGAAAATAATATTACAATTTATTTATTTCGTACTTTGTAGCATGCATTAAACAGAACATATACTTATTAAATAAAAAATTACGTGTTCGAAAGCATCTCTTGCTTGCATTGTATTGCTTCCTAAATACATGTTGCATTAGTAGATGAACGACATACTTAGGCACGTACTACATGCAACAAGCATGTATACGAAATACAGATAGGTGGAAATTATAAATTATTAAAAATAAATAAATCAATTAATTATGTTTATTTAAGCGCAACTCAAGCGACAGTACAAATGTATGTAATGTTTAATCGAATTTTACAAATTGTTGTCACGATAATCGAAGTATATACACAAATGTATACGTATAGTATATAGTACATGGTATATGTATAATGTACGTATATAAATGAAGTCATAAGTGAGTTCGTCCTATTTTTGAAATACGTATATAATTTCTATTAACTGTACTTATTCATATTATTTTATTACAATTGATTTTGTACCGTTTTTATGTATACTACAATATTTTTAGTTTAAAGTTGTTCTTACATATTTAGCTGTGCACTCGGTTAGGTTATGAATGTATTACAGTATTTTTTCACGTTTTTATTTACAGTAAGATAATATTTTTTAGAAATAGAAATTATTGTGGAGTCAATATTTTGAGCTATAATATTGTACAGATGTTATTCTATTAGGTTATGATATATGTTGCGTGTTGTGAGATATAGTGCTATCCATTACAATAATCATATTTTAATGTTTGTCTTCTTCTTTTGTTACAGTTATGGTACAGATACCAGATACATGCCAAAAGAACATTGTGATTAAGTATTAAGAAGCCTTATTATTACGCCAAAAATGCGTTGATAATTTGTGATTAATTTACTACTTTTACTTTCTTGCAAAGTTACATTTACGATTGTGTGGAATTATAAATGAAAAAGGATTGTATACATCCATCTAAATATTAATTCTTATGTTTAAAACATAATGAATAAAACTATATTTGATACTTGTACAGTACCTGCAAAAATGAATGATGATAAGTTAAAAGAGGATTATGCTAGTCGTAATAGAGAGCTGGATCAGAAATGTTTTATCGCTTGGAGTCCTCTAGAAGAAAATAAATATTTATTCAGACAAAAATATGTATCATGTAGCAATTCAGTTCCACGTAGAAACAAACGTTTCATTCGGTACAAGATAAGTCGATCATTGAATTTTGATACAAATATTCACAGCTCTAGCTCAGAGAGTAGTTCTTTCGAAGAAGACAAGCATCTATCTAGATCTGCTAAAATAATGAGAGCTTTAAATTTCAATAGCAGTCCCTCATATTATGGGAAAACAAAAATAAAGAAGTCGCTGAATTTTAACTTAACTCCTAGCCCAAAAAGATTTATGCCTTCAAAAAAGAGTATACGAAAGGCATTGAGTTTAAATTTTAATTCTCCATTGTCTGTGTCAAACAAATTTTTGAATTTTGATGACAATCCAAACCAATCTGTAAATAGCAGTTTAGTATATTCATCTTCTGAATCAATAGATGAAAATCAAAATGAAACACCATTGCAACAAAATACAAAAGAACGAGGAATATTACATTATTCTACACCTAATACAAAACTGAACAAAAAATCTGCATCATCTTTACGTAGTCAACTGAAGGAGACCATTGATAATATTATTTGCATTACTGCAACACCTAACTCACAATCTATGAAACGTATTAAAAACAGATTAGATGAAGCAAGTACTTCCAGAAATTTGTTTTATGAATTATATGATAATAGCAATGATAGACCAAGTACACCTGTAAATGTAATCAGTATAATTCCAGAAAGTACTAGTGCTATTAAAAGGAGTCATAAAAAGGTAAGTAAATGTAGTTTCAGATGCTTTATGTTAATTTTGGTACCATCATAGTATATTATATTATATTATATTCAATATGTTCTATAGGAAAGATTTTCAAGACGGAGCGAACGTGGTACGAAATTTTTAAATAATTTTTCAAACGACGTAAACATAGTTGAAAGTGATTCTAAATCTGCATTAAATCGATACTCAAAACACATAGATCCATTAGAAGAGTCTTTAGATCCATATTCCAGTGAAATTTTTGATTCGAAGGACGCATCATTGAATAATTCTGGAAATCAGTCAGATACAGGTTCAATTTTTGATTACGCAGAAGAAGAGAAAACTAGTTTTAAAGAACTTGTGGGTGCGAGTCCTGACAATGTTCTATCCGAAGTGCGGAAATTCGGTGGTGACAAAGTAAAATTAGAAGGAAATACAGAAGATTCTTTGGAAATAGAACATATAAATGAAAACGAATTGCCAGAAGAACACACTGATATTCCTCAAGATAATTTATCGGATCAGGATCCTGGTAATAAGACTGATGTTAGGTCGGTAACTCCAGAACCAGTGGCAGAAACGTTATCAGTTACACCCGAGAATCGTATAAATTTCTTACAAAATATTCTTAAAGACTCCATTAAAAAGTCTCATAAAAAGATTAAGGATGATAATAAGAAGAAATTGTTTACTCCAAAAGTTTTACGATGTAGGCCCGAAACCGTGGAACAGAAAAAAGATGCAACTTGTTGGCGAAGTTCCGAACAGAACGAAAATGTTGACGAGAACAAGGAAGCATCGACAGAAGACAAAAATTCTGACTCGTCTAAGGAAGAACGGGCATGCACCCCCGAGAGGGTGAATTCGAGTCGACTTTTATTGTCGCAATTCAGTTCTGTTAAAAAATCTCATAGAAAAGATAAACATAATAAAATATTGTCAGGGTTTTTGAAACGTCAGGAATATTTTAACAAAGAAATGGATCTTTGTCAAAGTAACGCGAATGATACATCCGATTGTAAAGACAGCGCGGAAAAAGTTTCCTCGAGTTTTGATACTACCGAAAATATTAAAGATCTTGATTCTTCAACGACGCAGATGGATGATACACCTTCGCTTAAATTATCCCCAAGTAAAAGAAGAAGATCGTTAAACATATCATTGGAGCACGAAGCAAACACGTCGTATGATTCCGAATTACAAGATACCGATACATCGAAAGAGGAATTTAAAATTTTCACCCCACTTAAAAGAAAGAGACCGTTAATTACCCCAAATGTTAAAGGATATTTGCATTTTTACGATTTACCGTCTGGTCAAGACGAAATTTCAGAAGATGTTATCGCAAATGTTGCTTCGTCAAGGTGCTTAACACCCATTCCAAATTTTCGGGACAATTATACAAGGGCGGAAGAAAACGATATCATGGCAATAAAATACGATAACGATGTTAGCGATGAGAATTGCAGCGAAGTAAACAAAAGTAATTCTAGCGATATTAATGGTAGGTCGACGCCCAGAGATATGCCCACTACAGAACTATATTTTAACGTAGATTCCATCAAAAGATCACATAAGAAAAATAAACGTGGAAATAGTTCATGGAAGAGTTTTAATTCGCACAAAAATGGGAGTTACACGGAAGCAAAAGAACAACCGTCGGTAAACAGTATCGAAGACGAAGCATCCGAACGTTCGCCCGGTTCGAACGAGTGCATCGCGGTATACGATCCAAATCAATCGGTCGATAGTGATTACCGCGTCGAAGCATCGAGTGATCACGAGCTTAACGATGAACCTGCGAACGTTACTGCAGAAAATGTTCCGTCGAACATCACGCCGCCCAATTGCTTGAAAATGAAAAATTATATGAGACTGATACAGGAGACTTCTATTAAGCGTTCGCATAAAAAAGTTCGGGATAAAAAGAAGACGGAAGGTTTAATCAACACAAGCGAATTATCCGATGACGGATCTATTTTCGGTGACGAAGAAAAGTTAACTTGTAACGAAGATCAGTCGATTTAACATTGATAATAATAGTAGTTGTCATATAAAAAATATTTTTGAGAAACTTTTAATACAGCAGCGTATTCGAAAATCACGGATTTCCACAGTAATTGACTGGTCTACGTTCGCGAAACATTCCATCGTTTCAACCGTACAAAGTATTCAAACACTTTCGTTATGTAACATGTTCTTTTACATTACGTACAGTTGGTTTTGTAATTCTTAAATTTGCGTGAGAAATACGATTTATCCGTACAATTTTGTAACAGCTATGTCGCGCAACATATAATATATAGAACTGAATGCTGTTACGTATGTATATTAAAGGCGATAATATTAGTTTTTTATTCAGTAAAGGAAAGAACTTGCAAAAGGATATTAAAAGATTTACGAATAAATGTGTTCGATGCATATTCCTCGATGAAATCTATATTTGAAGTGTACTAACAAACACGTGTTAAGTTTATAACCGTGCAGCAAATATTGCTTGCTTGCATAAAATAATAGAACAAAAAAAGAAAATAGAATCGTTTTTCTATAATATTTTTGTTAATCTTAGTTTCATTAAATAGTATTTTAGCGCGAGTTTATATCGATGCAAATAAGAGCAGGGCGTTATTTTGTATATCATACGAATCGAAAGATTTCGTTAAGAATTTAACATAGATTAAGTTAAGTATAATGGCTTTGATAACAATGTGTATCGGAATTAACCTTGATAGTATTTTTCTTCATTTAATATTTCCTCCGATTTCCTTTTTCTTGGCGTTTCAGTTATTTTAAGTACATTATCGCTAAATATAAGATTATTAATGTAGAAGCAATGAAATATGGCAATGCTTTGGAGCAGATAGCACTTAGAAGAGATTGAACATAGAGAGAACAATAATTACGTAAGTTTCAAGGATATCGCTATTTGAGTCTTAAAAAGTGTAGGAGGATATTTCTCAATGGTTTAAATGGTTCAACAGAAGATTGTTCTCTCTACGATAAAAAAGAAGAAATAGATCTTTGTGGCAATACGCGTGTGCATTATGACAATATCGTATGTAATATGCAACTGATGAACGGTACAGAAATTTACTAATAGGCGAAACTCTGTATAGTTTAGACGCATCCACTTTTCGTATTAAACGCAATCCTTCGATGCTATGTACTTCCAGTGTCTTCCTTTTACGTATCTAACGTTGACCGACTTGTTAGAATGATCGCTAAACGCGTTAACTCTCCAATGAATTGATTGCACATGCGACTTGTGTACGATAAAAGGTACATAAATGACGGCGTTTAACTTATTCGTACGAGGAAGTGTACGCGCATCGAATATGTGGTCAGTTTTGATTAACGCTATGTCGTATAAAATTCACGCGATCGAATAAAACTATTATTTTATCAACGATCGCGTTGTCAACTATCGTAAATAATTTGATCAAAATAAATACGTATATTATCAGATATAGAATTAACTTTCCAATGTGAAAATCTGCATGCAAGTCAATTTCGTGCGTACAAATCACAAACAACCGACGAACAAATTGTTAATTTATTTCTATGTTCGAATATTCTTTCGAGAGCATTCGAGATTTCTATAGTTTTTACAGTTACGTTTAATTTCTTTTATAATTGTAAGCTTTAATGATAGAGAAATATTTCTAGTGCAAAGATGAAAATCTCGCGAGTTGCGATTTTAACGTTATTCGTTTGGAATCGACTGTTTTTGATACATGCTTTACTGTAGACGAATGAATTAAAATAATTTTACATTTCTTCATGTATTTGTTCGTTATACTCGTTATGTTTAATATTCTTGGGAGTTCGGTTTACTATAGTTGAATATTAATCAAGTTATTTTCTGTAGTCATTTCTTACTTTTGGAACTTCGATTTGTTCATCGTTAAAAGATCGCTTAACATTCATAGACCCCTAAACGAATTACTACTTTTTTGTGTAAGATTAAGGTAGTCCCGTACGTTGCTTTTCTTCCTTTTATTTAGAAATTATTGCTAGAATTTTCCTGCGCTTTTGGGTGAAAATATTATTTATGTGATAGTTATGTGAATGTATTATAAGAATGCAAATCGTGATCGAGCATTTTGAAACAATTAATATGACATTTTTCGTTAATTAATTTATTAAACCATTAGTAACTTGTAACTAATAAATTAGGTTTTTAAAATAAGATTAGCTTTACGTTTATGTTATTCGAAGTTCAAATGCGTTGATATAATTTCCTATGCTTATTTGTTTCCTATATGCGTAACATATCTCATGTCATAAATACTTGAAATGAATTGTTTCGTTGCAGTAACGATAGTGGACAAATCGTACACTTTAAATAATTTGTTTGATAATCGGCGTATTATTGTTAGAAAAATTATACGTAATATGTTTTTTTAAAGACTCATAGATAATAACTACAAAATTGCATATTTCATACAATCAGTAATATGTATATATGGAATAAAAGTAATTGTTGGTTTAATAATAAATATTTTAAATTAGTTTCATATGTACGAACTTGTAAATTTAATTTGAATTAAATCTTCTGCACGCGTACGCATGCGTATGTCAGTAACAAAACATGTGTTTGATAATTTCATTTAAAAATATCACTATATGCATAGGAATGTCAAATGATGCATGTATAGTATATGTAATATAACCTGTAGCAAGCATGGGGAAATTAAATGTGACAATTTTGCGCTATTTATCACGGGATGATTTTCGTGTTTTAACAGCGGTAAGTGTCACCATTTTGTTACGTATATAAAATTAATATGACGTGCTTCATCAGACATATATTTTTCCTTCAAATACATTGTTTTGTACTGTTTGAGGTTATGTCAAAGTTTGATGCCATGCATCATTTTCATTATAATGTATCTCATAATGTATGCAACATAATATATAGTTAACGCTGTTAATTTTACGAAATAATTTCATGTTGTTATTGTAGATTGAGATGGGAATGAAAAATCATGAACTTGTTCCTGCTTCGCTTGCTGCCCAGATAGCAAACTTACGTTATGGTGGTGTTCACAAGCTAATGAAGGAATTATGCAAACATAGACTTCTCAGTTATGAACGAGGAAAACACTGTTAGTTGACATAAAAAGACTTCAGTCAGTAATGACAGAAGTGACAAAACATTTCTTGTATTCTTTTAGATGATGGTTATCGCTTGACGAATGCTGGATACGATTACTTAGCATTAAAGGTATTAGCTCAAAGAGGTACTGTCACTTCCTTTGGAAATCAAATTGGAGTGGGCAAGGAATCTAACATTTATATAGTTGCCGACGAAGAAGGAAATCCAGTATGCTTAAAATTGCACAGGCTAGGTAGGACATGCTTTAGAAATATCAAAGAGAAAAGAGATTATCATAAACACAGAAAATCGGCATCGTGGCTATACCTATCACGAATATCTGCAACCAGAGAATTTGCATACATGAAAGCTCTTTACGACAGAGGATTTCCAATACCGAAACCAATTGATCTCAATAGACATTGTGTCGTGATGGAGCTGGTTGAAGGTGGACCTCTGTGAGTAAAGTCGTTTTCTTTACCACATCATTTTGTAGGACAATAAAGTTGATATATATAAATTTGTTCCAGTTGCGGTGTGTACGAAATGGACGATGTCGAATCGCTTTACGATGAATTAATGAATTTGATCGTAAAGCTTGGTAATCACGGAGTTATCCATGGAGATTTCAATGAATTTAACATCATGATGACGACTGACGGAAAACCAATCCTTATCGATTTTCCGCAGATGGTTTCTACCGAACACGTGGATGCTAAAATATATTTCGAAAGAGACGTGAATTGTGTTCGCGACTTTTTCAAAAGACGTTTCGGTTACGAAAGCGAATTGTATCCAACGTTTGATAATATTTCGTAAGCGATGAAAATAAAAACATGAATGTTGTCGATATTGCATGTTTTTCGTTATATTTATAGAAGTTAATTTATCTTTAGGAGAGAAGATTGCATTGATGTGGAAATTAAAGCCAGTGGGCTTACAAAGCAGATGGAAAGAGATCTTTTAAAAGAAATGGGTATGGCCGAATTCGAAGATGAGGAGGTCGAAGAAGAATGCGAAGAAATTATTGACGAGGGAAAGGAAAGTATGGATAAAAATGAAATAGATTATTTGCAACTTCAAGTCGAAAACTCTGTAAGGTATGAATTCCCATGCACGTCAGAGGAAGTATCGGTTAACGCAGAGACACACGAAGGTAGGAATATAGTATCCGCACCTTGCCCACACCGATTTGTTCGATTCTGAGAATTGCTTTTATTGCAGCAACGTTCGGTTCGGAAGATGATCATGACCAAGCAGAAGAATTTGTTGATTCAAGAAGCGTGTACAGTACTACTACAGCAGCTACTATTGCTCCAGAAGTTATTAAGGAGAAGGTGAAGCAATCGTTGCAAAAACGAGAAAAGAGAGAAAAATCCAAAAGAGTTCTTGTCAAAGGAGAAGCAAATGCAGTAACCAGAGTAAGGAGAGAGAACAGAGACACGATTAAACAATCGACAGGATTATGGGGTTGGGAATGAACCGCGAGAGTACTTATAAATTATTTATAATAAAAAAAAAATAAATAAAAATAATAATATTTGATTCATCGTTGTATTAAATTCGTAGTTTTTCCAAGTATGTTTTTTCAGGTATTGTAAACAATCTCTTTTTTTAACAGTTTTAATTATCATGTAAGTAAAATATAGCTCGGATTTATGACTGTCGCATACGTAAATGTTAAAGGAACGAAACGTTAAAGTAACAGGTCGTGCATTTATTCGCTTGAATAATTCCACCAGAGGTGATAAACTTACGAAACTGTTTATGTCGCGCACGACTCGGTTATGTTAGCGGTTATCAATCGTCTTTACAAACGAGTTTAAATAAAATACTGGAAACGAAGAGAGAATGACAAAGGAGGGAAAGAAAATTAATCTAATCTTTGTTATCTGACAACCAAAAATATGCTTCTGTTTTCAACTTTCCTCGACCTGTACCGTAAATAAGTTGTAATTTTATAGGCTCATAACGATACGATAGCGATTACAGTGAAACGGTGGTAAATAGGTTTCGTTCCTTTATGTTACTGCAACGTAAAATATTTAATTACGATATGGAATGATAATCGACGATAATAATCTATTCCACATTCGCTTCTAAGTATCGTACTTTAAGAGCAAAGAAATTAGTATTAACCAGATAAGATAATATTCACATTGAAACTAGATACGAAGATTGAAAGTCACTTACGCGAAGGTAAATATGGATGTCATTTATGTCTGAAAATTGCAGCTTATTATTATTCGTACATCCGAGATATTTCGTTTAGTTGATGTATCGCTAAAAATGTCTGCGAACGTGTAGATCGGCCGATATAACGAGTCTCGTGATATAAGAAAGACGAAGTAAACGCGTGAGAACGCGAAATCGTGAAGACGTTATCAGGAAGAAGAGGTTGTTATTATGTCAAACCAGTATATCGTGTTTGAACAGCGAATTGTTTAGTTTCCATGAAAATAATGTTTCGCAACGGATCAATGGTCCTGAACTCTGAACCGAAATCGACATTGACGGAAAGTGATTGGAGATTTCGGTGCGAGCGGAACGTTCGACTCGAATGGTATCAAGAGCTTTATGTTCGACGATTAGCGGCTAAAGAAAGAAAACGGGGGAAGATCGCGCGAAGGAGAAGGGATGTTTTCCAGAGGAGAAAACGATTCCATAGGGTACGAATGATAAGGTAACTCGTTGTGGTGATCGCGAGAACTAAGCACACGACTGTTTATATATAGACGCGGTCTGCTCGTTCTTCTTTCCTAGTTCGAGTTTCGTTCCGTCGCTATTCTTTCATTAAACATTCAAGATACACCGGAGCATCGTGTCATTTTTACTTGCATTACTTACTTACGTTCTCGTTGATCATGGCCAAGGACAATCTTACCGCTATCCTCTACGGTATCAACGATATTCGACTGGTTAGTACAAATAGTCGCGATCACGACCAATCGTTTTGCGTACGAGCAACAAATCTTGTTTCTTTAAAACCATATTTTCAACGCGTTATTCGAAGTATCGCTATTAGAAGTCTCTCCGCGTTCCTGTCTTCGGTCATTCCACAATTTCGCGTTTTCTTCTTTTTTCTTTCTCGCGCGTCTGTGCATCTATAGTCTGTGCCTGCACTGTTTCTTTTTCTCGCCGAAGTGTCTCTTATTTCTACACTATTTTAATAAGAATTACAATATAGCATACCTTTCAGCATTCGAGCATAGTTTTTCAAGCGTACAAGGGATGATTGTTCGATCTCGAACTCGACGATCGTTCTTACGTTTAAAGGGATTGTCTCGAGTCGATTTAATTTCTTTGGCTGCTCTATTATTAATTGAAACTGTCTAGTCGGGGCCGTTCGAAACGGTCAATGTCAAAGACGAGACGAATCGTTTGCTCGCGTGCAAGGACAAGTTTCGCTAGTTTCATCATTACAACTTCGTTATTTGTAATCATCCGCGCGTTCAATTCCTTCCGCGTTTTACGAGCGTAGAACAGATTACGAGAGCGCGACATCGTTTCCGCGTTCGAAGCGCTTGATCAATTTAGATTTCAGATAAGATCGTCGACTTTTTTCAACTTTTTTACGTGTCTTCTTTGTATAAAAGCACGATGCGCTATTTCGATCGAATCAAACGATGCTTCTATCAACGCACCTATGTATACTTTACAAGTTCGCTGTCAGCGTTCGTTATCATTATCGATATCGAATCCTGTTCGATTCGTATCGCCTGACATTCATTTATATGTATATTCTGTTCCACTTCGGTGACCGCGTAAGGCTACGATTGTCGCATCAATGTCTCGCTAATTACGTATTTCGTGTTGCACTCGAGAGTATTAGTTCAGGATGTTTGAACGTCGAACAAATTTTTCGAAGTCGAAATTTACGTTGAACTTTTTTCTTCTATTTCAGGAACAAACTCCGATCGAAGAACCCGATCACGATGGTAAGAATTTTGATTTTATCAAGCAGTTTCGTTCGAATCGAATGTAATTTTCTGGTTTGGAAAGTACTACATTCGTCGAAACATAAAAGCAATAACTGAACAATCTGTTGTTTCAATCGTAACAATAGTGTACTAGTTTTTGTTTTTGAAGAGAACGAAGATACCTGTTACAGTTACGAATCGAGTAAATTGTTTTGTTAGAGGTACTCCTACAGATGGGTTGCGTTGGAATTTGTGGGTCCGACGTCCACTATTTGGTAAATGGAAGAATCGGTGACTTCGTGGTGAGCAAACCTATGATAATAGGCCACGAAGCTGCCGGCGTGGTCGTCAAGCTAGGAAAGAACGTGAAAAATTTGAAGGTTTGTAGAGCTTGAACTTTTTGTTGTTAAAACCATTTCTGTTACGACGTAGTCACGGTCTGTAAAATATAAACGTTTCTAACAGCTCGGTGATCGAGTGGCTATCGAGCCTGGTGTATCCTGTAGAACTTGTGCATTCTGTAAAACGGGCCGTTACAATTTGTGTAAGGAAATGGTGTTTTGCGCAACCCCACCTGTACACGGCAATTTGAGGCGTTTCTACAAACATGCGGCTGACTTTTGTTTCAAGTAAGCTACTACCGCGGACGTACGTACGAGTATATTTATCAGCTATACAAACATTACGATTTACGGTTTCGTTTTCAGATTACCAGAACACGTGAGTTTGGCCGAAGGAGCAATGTTGGAGCCTCTATCGGTGGGCGTTCATGCTTGTAAGCGCGCGGATATCGGCATCAGTTCGAAAGTTTTGATTCTGGGCGCTGGTCCGATCGGTTTGGTGACGATGCTGGCAGCCAAAGCTATGGGTGCAAATAAGATCGTCATTACCGGTACGTTTCTGTTAAAAAATTTCTATATATTCGCTCGAAAAGGCACGATTAAAATGCGACCATTCGCTTAGATTTGACGCAAAGCAAATTGGATGTCGCGAAGAAGCTAGGCGCTGACGCCACGCTTTTGGTGAAAAATAATATGACGGAGACTGAACTCGTAAAAAAGATTCATGAACTTTTCGACGGCGAAGAGCCCGACAAAACGATCGACGCGTGCGGAGCACAATCCACGATCCGTTTGGCAATTCTCGTAAGTTGTCTTTTTGTATTTTTTTATAATTTAACGGTATATCATTTTCGATTCGTTTTATCGGAATCGAACGAAAGAAGTTTAAGGAATCGGCGTATGTTTTAGGTAACGAAATCCGGCGGAGTTGCAGTGTTCGTAGGAATGGGTGCAGCGGAGGTTAAAATTCCATTGATCCACGCGCTCGTGAGGGAAGTCGATATCAGAGGCGTATTCCGATACGCGAACGAGTATGTATTTCAAGTCTTAAACGATACTTAATCCGAATTCGTATAATTATCCATTTCTTCGTTTCTGTAGTTACGCCGACGCGCTGGAACTCTTGGCGACCGGAAAAATAGACGTGAAACCGCTGATAACTCACAATTATAAAATAGAGGATACCGTAGAAGCGTTCGAAACTGCGAAATCGGGACAAGGTGTTATTAAGGTCATGATATATTGTAACTAGAGCATCGACGAACGAAAGTAATCTTCCATTCCTGTTTGGAACGCCGTGGACGAGATTCGGTAGCCATGTCGATCGTCGCTAAAATTTACGCTAACATCTCGATATGATCGATGTTACGTTTCACGCAGGTACTCATCTTGGACGAGACGAACGCACATTTTACACGAAATTTTTACTAGACTTACGTTCGAAACGGCGCGTTAAAACGTAAGGAAAATCCACGCTTTTAAATCTATTATGCTGTTTTAACACGTACAGTTCCTTTTAGAATATTTCCTATAGTTTATTTTATATTAAACGATAATGTTATACGCGTCCGGCACGCGTAGTGGAATTATGTATGCGTAATTTATACGTAGATGTATTTAAATAAGTTAGAAAGAGACAAAATACTCGTCGATCTTGCATGTAAATATATACGTATTCATATTGTGTAGGTACATATGTAAAGTACACCTTTTTTTTCTTGTACCGGTTAATACTCGTAAACCCCGATAACCGACTCATATTGGTAGTAACTCTACGCGATAAATGTTACGACGGAAAATTTTCGCTATATTGCAGTTATTCTTTTTATTCAACGAACGCTGTGTGGTTGCACTACAAGAATGTTACATAACGTCGATATCATAATCTTGTTGTCCTCGAGTTTTCGATTCGCCACGAAACGCAGATTATTTTTACTATTATCAAATTAAAGTTGAAGCGTTCGACTTGACGACAGAATCGTTCGATCTTTTAAGCCGCGATTTTATAACAAATGCCATAGAAAGACGATCGGGTATGTTACACTCGTATTCTCGAATTTTTCTTTCAATAAACGTTTTCATATACTTCAACCATACTTAGAAACTCGTTTCTTAGATACGAACAGTCCGACGGTTTAGACGAAGCATCCCATATCGTTTATGATTTCCGTTGAAATAAAGCGATTCGGAGATAGAGAACGAAAGGTGTATGGAGTGGTGCTTTTGAACGATTCAAAACGGATCGAGAGTATTCACGGGAAGAGACTTAACCATCTGCGATATTGTCTACTAACAATGACACCGCATGACTTCTTCTATTAGCCTTCTACGTTACTCGAGAGGTTGGTACTCGAAACGCACAGTCTGTTTTCGAGTCACTCTTGTGCTCGAGTTTTGTTCTTTTTATCAAGATTCGCCGATCGATCAACCTGAAATTGGTATTCGTGTTTTTTTCCACGTGGAATTTCATTTTGTAAAACGGAAACGATAATTACAACAGATTGTCTGTAGTCGGCATAAATAAATTTATAGATAATCTTGCTTGTATATTGTTTACGCGCGTTTGCCCGACGGCTATTGCGAGCGAAATGAATGATAATTTGTATCGCGAAAATGGATTACGAAAAGGGAAATAGCGTGGTTCGATGTCCGTTTGAAAGAGAATTTCGATTCGAAAGGAGAGAGTAAGAGAGAGGCGCTAGGTACTAGGCAGGTTTGAAAAGCATCGAGCGGTGCATTATCGGGGACGGTGGATAATTAATTAGAGTGGCAACGGTAATGTAAACAGAGATTCGGTCGAACGAGGCAGAGTGGTAAATTCGGTTCGGCCGACTGGAAGATTTCGGTGTATATACGGTTTGGTCTTTGGGGCAAACATAATCGACGTCGATGCGTTTCCCTCGAGAATCGACGTCGATTCGTCGCCGTCGTCGTCGTCAGTGTCGTTGACGTATTTGCGAATACCGACCGAGCGGATGCGAGATGAAACTTTCCTTATTCGTGCATCAACGGAATTGTCGTTGCTGTTTCGAAATGGTCTTTCCACTGATTTCTGAACTAGTATTTATGTATCGCTGACCATTTTCGAACGTACGCGTGACGCGCAATCGACGATGGAGAATAGTCCACAGAGAATTTTACGCAAACCGTAATTCATGAAAGGCAACGTGTTCGATACAAGATAGGAACAGTTCTATTAGGCGTATAGTACCTAATTCGATTCTCGACGTACATTTATCGACGCAATGTTTGTGTCGATCAAAATTTTCTTTCCGTGTTCTTTCAATGACGGTTCGAGCGATAACGTTACGGAACGGGAAGCGAATGAAATTTTATTTTCGACCATTTCATTCGATCGAATATTTAAACGAGCGCGGTAGCGTTACGTTTCATCTAATAGGAGTATCGTTGCTCGTACGAAACGAAACTGGACGATACACGTGCACGCGGATCGCGTGTAACTCGGTAAACCGCAAGTAGATTCGCTTTCGTCTTGCGGTTTTCCCGCGCGTGCTCCACCGCGCGAGACCACGATGTTTCATGGTAAGATACACCTACCTTGGTAGCGGAAGGATACGCAAGGGGCGAGTGGATGTCACGGAAGTGACGTGGAACGTCTTTCCGTTTCTGGTTTGCGGTCTTTCGATCGGTGACGCGAGTTTAAACAGTTTTCGAAGAACCACGAACACTTTTCAGAAAAAAAACGCACCTAATTCATATTTCCGAGGTCTCGGTACGACTTGGTCGACAATTTAATATCGCTGCACGTCGTATCGATAGATTCGCGGATATTCTCGGGGTTCGAATGGAGGTAAAGGACAGGGGGGATAGGGCGGGGATATAATTACGAACGAACGAGTTACGAAGAGGAAGTTACGGCAGAAGATAATCGTTTCGGCGATTCGTTCGATCGAGTCGCGGTACATCGAAATCACGTTAATGGAATCAGTTGGAAGGTAATCCATTTTCCCGCGACAAGAAGCAGGCCGCAGCGAGATGCTCGTAATCGCGTTAGAGTAATTACGTTATGCGCGTACAAATAGCACTTTCCCAAATAATAACAGCAAGTGGTACGGGGTAGAACCGCCAGTGTTGCGTCGGCTAAAATGTACGTAACCGATTTAATTTCGCATCTACATTTTTTTCACGAGACCTATGCGTAGGCGTAGATAACATCGAGTATCGTTTCCAGCATACTTTTACCGAAGAAACGAAAGAGAAGGTAGGTCGATCTTTGGACGACGCAGAGTGGATGACGAGAGAAATTCGGGAGGTGATTCGCGACGATACGAGGTGGTGCGACGAACGGATAGAGAGAAGGACGAGCGGGTAGTGGGGAGCGGGGAGCGAAATCGGAAAAGGTGGAAGGGTGGTAGTTATCTCGCGAGTTCGCGTGGGAGGTCACGTCGGATAGAGGGTAGGTGAGGCGACCCACGACCTTCGACCAATCACGATTCTAGCTTGAAACTGGGCTGCCAATGGGGACGCCGTCGGGGTGACCTCGTGCGCGATTCTCCTTGCACTTTATCACCGAGAAACCACCCCCACGATGTTAAAAGGTGAAACCTCACCTTTTCTCGGTCGCACGCGCACCGACCGTTTCGATACCAGCGGTTAAACGTCAACGTTTCTTTCTCTTTTTCTTTCTCCTCTTCGTTCGTAACAAGTTTTTTTTCACCAGATCGCTACCGAAGCTCTCGTGAAATTGCCAGCACAGTTTCGCTAGTTTCCGACATTTTTATTCAAGAAGAAAGAAGTAAGGTGCGATACGCATTCGACTTTCTTTACCATTCGATCAAATAGGAAGATGTTTCAAATTTAATTTTTTCCAGGTATTTTTTGTACCCGTTAGATTTTCTTCCTTCGTTCCTCTAATTTTCCGGATTACCTCGCGTACCATTCGCTTAAGGTTCGATTACACGGGTTACGAAACGAAAAAGAGCGTTGGACGTTGTAAGGTTTTTGAACCTCCTCTCAAAGACCCTCTCTCTTTCTTCCTCTCTCTCTCTCTCCCGGTTTTTCGAAAGGGTCTCTCGCACGATCCGACGTTTCATTAGTCCTCTAATGCGTCTGGTATCCTGCAGGTCGTTGTGGCGTTCGAAAAGGATCACCGTCTTTTTTCTTTGGAACGGTAAGGATGCGCCAGGGATAGGGATAAGGGCGCTACGTGCCCGAGTGACTGATGAACCACCGGCTAATTACCTCCTCTCTGTGCCTCATAATACGGACGTATTAATAACCCGCATTTATATATCCGTGAAAAATGGCCGCTTATCTCGCTTCACGAACGCGGAACGGTTGCTCGGCCTTAGAATACGAGAATCGAGTCGAATCTCTTTCATCCTGTTCGAGCAAACCGTCAGGTTTTTTTCAACGTCTCGTGAACCGCGTTCGTTCGATCGTTGGTCGACTTTTACTACTTATCGCGAACACCTTATACCGATATCGGTTCACGAACAGTGTATTTAACAACGATTCGTTTCCTTTCGTAACAAGATCAAATACCCGATTGATCGGCAAAGAAGCGCAGGGTAAGAGTAATCTCGATTAAAAGATTTCTGCGGCTCGTACACGATTACGCGCGAATCGTAATTTGAAAACGTTGAACGCGCGGTGCTACGCGTACGAGACGATTCAACGATATATTTCGAAAGATCAAAGCGTTCCGAAAGGGCGTTCGTTCCGTTTCAGCTTCGACCAAATAAAAAGCGAGCTTCGCGTTTTTTACGAATGACTGCGTTTAGAAAGTGACGAGAGGTAGAAAGTTGAACGACCACCTTGGTCTTAACCGTAATCTCGAAGAGTGACGAGCGTCGAGCTACGCGGGGATTCTTCGACGTCGTTCTCTTGCTCCAAGCTCTCCTCGTCTCTGCATCTACCGCGCTCTATTTTCCCTTCAATCGCGATTCACGGTTTATCTTTCGAAGTCGTCGTCGGCGAACCGAACGAGATCGAACGAGATCGACGAATACCGCGATCGATCGCGAAAGCTTTCATCGACGAGATCGGCCGTAGAGGAGAGTTCAAAGTGCCTAGCAGCGTTTCGCGAAACGCGATTCGTAATTTGGTCGAGTTTCGTCGAAGTACTTTGAAAATATGAAAAGCAACGGTAGCGAGACGGCAGGGGCGCAAAGGATATCGCGACAAAGCCACGGCGGCAGCTTCAAAGCGCTTCCCGCTCCGTCCGCCCGTTTTTCTGCTCGTCCCTGCAGCTCCGCGTTGCACCGTTTCCTTCGTCGTTTCACCCTCGGCTCGTTCGTTTCGAATCTGGTTCGTTTGGTCGATCGCGCACAAAACTCGACCCGCCGCGCGTTTTCGCGATGTTTTTCGCGATTCCGCGCGGTTTTTCTCCTCGATTCGAACGTCAAACGTTCGAACGGAAGAAAAGGAGACGAGAAGGATCGTTGGACGGTGAGAGGGAAAAAGTGTGGGGGTGTGGCTGGGGGTGGAAGGGGTTTCGAACGAGCAGCTGTCGCATCGATGCGCCAGAGCGTTCTCGCGCGGATCGGAGCTACGCGTTCGTAATACCCCGGATATGCGTGTATTGAGCGGCGCGAACGTCCGACCGGAAGTAATTAGATCCGCATTCAAAGCTTCCCCCGGAAGCGTCGAGGTCCGCATCGGGCAGCGTTCCCCGAGTTCCGAGAGGCGAGACGGGAGGCAAGACGAACCGTCGTTGATCGTTAACCAGTCAGGGGTAAATCGTCGCGGGGACCAACACTTTTTTCCATATTTTTGCAACGATCGAGAAGGCGCAACTTTTTTTATTTGGCGGATAAATTCCGATAAAGGACAAAGAAGAACGATCGTTGTCGGTATCCGAGGACGAAGAGGGTTTAAACGTTTAACGAGTTCGCGTTCGAAATTGCCGCGGAACGGTCTGGCGTTTCTGCTCGTTCTCCTCTCGATCTCCTCTTTTTTTTTCACCTCGTCGCTTGTCCCAGCTTCCTCGTTTCGTCGATGCCAAGTGCCGCGAGGATGATAATTTCCCCGTCGCAAACTTTTTACCGCCGCGTGATTTTCGCGCAAGAAATATGAATTGTTAATCGGAGGTAAAAGCAATTTTATGTTACTCCGCGTAACAGCACGGCGCGGTGCATCGATACGTCCTTAGGAGCGGTCTTTCTCGTTGTTCGCCTCGCGACGAAGTCCACGCGGACTATGCAAATCCAGCCGATATCCCACCTACCCCCGACGTTCGCATACATTACTTTTTATTTCGTTTTTTTCTTTTCGTCGTTTTCGTAAGGGGCCCCGCTACTTTGTCTGTCCGTGTTCCGCTAACTTTCTTTCCCCGGAACGCGGTGACGCGCGTCGTTTAATTTCGATGTTGCGGTTGTCGCGTGGAAAAATTATCGGGATAATCGTTGGAAAGGCGCGCGCGCGACGATGCGGCGGTTTTACGACTAGGAAGAATTTAATAGAATCTGTCGGATGATCGATGCAAGATAGTTGACACGGAATAGCGAAGATTACGAGGAGGGTGTTGGTTGAGTGGTTGGTTGGCCCGATCGCATCGGGCGTACCGTGAACAAACGCTGTTTCGAGATGAGCGATCGTTCCCTGGAGAGGATGCGAGAGCAGGCCAGGCCAGAACAGACGAGACGAGACGAGGCTAGACCAGACGAGAGGAGACGCGACCGCTTTGCCACCCCGTTCAAAGTCGCTCGCCTTATCTCTCCGTGGGTCCATCGTCGACCAAACTAATGGAACGATATCCACCGAGTCTCGGGGAGATTCTCCGAGATAGTTTCGCGAGAACACCGTTACGATCGTTTCTCTTCTCTCTTCTCTTTCAGTTACTCGAAGAGTAGTCGAGCCACGAAAGTACCACGAAGAGCAAACTTTCCTTCCTATCCGACCTTTTCGAGGGAAAGAACGTCGACGAAACGCGAATGACCGTTCGGCGGATATACGAGCGAACGTACGCTCGGAACGGGCCGAGCGACAATCGCGCGTGTCCGCCACGAAGGAGAAACGAAAAATCGGAAATCGCGAACCGACGCGACGAGCCGATCGAACGGATCTAGAATGGCATCTGCGAGGGCTACGAATCCCCGGTGTGACAATCGCGTCGCGTCGAGTTGTGTCGCGTCGCGTCCGTCAACGAGAAGGGAATAAAAAGAAGCGGGTGGGTTCGACTCGGTGGGAGGGGACCAGGACCAGTATAGAGACCGACGAATCGACACACGGTGTTTTAAAACGAGTGCTATCGATAATCGAAATCGCTCGGGGGTTGCGGTTACCCGGGGCTCTAGGGTAAATCTCGCCCTTCCCCCTCCGTTATACCGACGGGAGATGGCCACCCGTACACTCGTACGCTCGCACAATCGTGTGCGCGCGTGTTTCCACGGGAAAAAGAGAGTCCGATTCGCTCCGTTACTACCTAATTCTTCCGTTTACGCGAATTTTCGCTTACCCGCTTCGAATATTTCCTAACCGATTCCAGTTCCGTCGTTTTTCTCGCCCGAATCGACCGATCTTAACGATCGAATCGCTGTACGCGGATTCGCGGTGACGATCGCGCAAACAGGTGGCACGATCGGTCGCTCGTTCACCGCGAATCGTCGCGTGTGAAAGCATCGTGATTTTACCCCGAACATCTGTCTCGATGTTTATCGCGACATTACGACCGACCAGCAACCGATCGTTTCGGTTCCACCTACGGTTCAAAAGTTGACGAGCATTCGCGACTCCTGCTCGCTTTTGTTTCGCCTTTCGAATCGACGCTTATCGGACTTCCTGTCGAAGCGTTCTTTCTCGTACGCGGAAACTAGGATCGTTACTCGTTTCCGATTCGAACGCGAAGCCGGAAATCAAAACTGGCCACGGTGGTTCGGTGCGACGATGGAAACGAACGCCGAAATCGTTTATTTGAACGATGTCGTATCGCGAGTTAAATTAGCGAAACGTTCACGAATCGCGATCGTCGCCGGTTTACGAGGAAAATATCAGGACCCAGCGAGAGAGGAACGATCGAAGGGTATTATGTCCCCTTCTGAAAGTTTCGGTCGGCGAAAATTCTCCTACTTGGAAATCGTTTCTCTCGTATTGTCCTCGACGACGTAACGGTGCGGGTTAAATGTACCGAACTTCAGATAATAAACAACGATAATACGTTCCAGAAATAAATAATGGTCGACGGATACCGCGGGAATACGGAACTTTTGTCCTGGAGCGGCACGCGCGGTCGTTCGTCATTCCAAGAGTCGGCTCGCGCTGAAATCGATAGTCCGCGAAAGAATACGAGCGTCTCCGCTTTTCTATCTTTGGTCTCTCTACTTTTTCCGAGTAATATTCCGGTTGCCTCGTAAAAAACGTTACGTTACGAGTCCGTTTGCGAACCTACTCACGGCAAAAAAGCGGAAAGAGAAGAAGCGGGAAGGTGAAGTTTCGGTGAGTCCTGGATAGAAGGGTTCGACTCGAAATCGTGTAGGTAATTTCGCGCGATACGACTCGGGTGAAAGGTGTATTTAGAAGGAGAACGGTGGAAGGAAGAGCAGCGGGTGGAACGGGCTGGAAGATGTTTCGCGACATAGACAGAGATCGAGCAAGGAAACGAGGTAAACCGGGAAAGAGAAACAGCGAGGTACGGTTTGACGAGCCGTAGGCAAACAAGGGAGATCCGCGAAGTTTGTTTGGATAGAAGCAACGACGCGACGTGCTTTAATTTACGGTTTGTCGTCGTTCTCGTCATCGTTCTCGTCGTCGACGTCTTCGTGTTCGTCGTCTATATCGATGTTCGTCGCGTAACGTCGCGAACCTTTGCGAACACGGTCGCGCTTTTTACTCGCGGCAAAACGGTATCGCCTTCGATCGCCTCTCCCTGTCCCCCTCGAAAATTCGCGCAAACAGAAGGGGTGACCATCTGCAAATACTTATCGTTTGACGAACCGTTTCGTTTCACGCTTCGCTCGTCCGTGGACAAGCCCTCGTTAACGACAACTTTTTTCCACCGCCTTCGTTCGATGACTCGTACAAGAATCGCAAACATAGACCTATTTATCAAATTTTTCGGAGGGTCACGTCACGAGCGAGCTTCGAGGCTCGATCAGGTGAGGGAATCTGACTTTACCGTCGTCGCGATAAAATCCTCTCTATAATCGAAAAAGCTCAGCGTCGCTATTCTTCGAAAGGCCAAAAGATTTCGTCTCGGACGGAACGACGAAGAAGCGAAAATAGAGAAAAGAAACGACTCGAAACGGAAAACTTGCGAGAGCCAGATACACGGAGAGATAAAAACGCGGCGAGACGCGAAGGAGCGAAGAAAGGAGGGAAGAAAGGACGGAAGGAAGAAAAAGAGCAGCGCGAGCGAGCGCGCGTACGCGCGCGTATCTTACATTCAAAATAGCAGGGATAAGACTAAGCTCGGGGTTGCGAGGAAGGCGGGCAAACGCGAGAGTCCAAGTCGAAAGTCTACCGTGGGGGAAAATCCGGAAGGTGGGGTAGGTGGGTTGTAACATGCAAATTTGAACCTTAAGGGTTTTATGTCGAGCGATATCTTTGAATCATCTCCCCTTCTCGTTGGACGCGTCGATGGTGGCCCTTGGAGGATTTCAACCGATTTTATCCGAAGTAGAATTGTCTGTCGCTTTCGAAGAAGGAAGGGGATCGTTTTCGTCGGTCTCTTCCTCTTTCGGGGATCCGCTCGATCGGTCGTCCGCGTGCGACGCGTCGTTAGCGCGACGCTATCCGAACCATCTTTAGTCGTCGCTTTAACGATTCACGGTTAGGTTCGTGCTCCTCTTTCCACTCGTTTCGAAGATCGTTCGTCGCCGCCGACAGATCGAAACGTCATTCGGGGAAGATTTACCGTAGGCCGTAAGAAATCGGGCCGATCAGAGCTTTCCTAGCTTCGTTCGGTTTTCGAGCCTCTTCTCTCTCCGAGTTTCGCGACTCGTCGGAAACGCGTCGCATTGTCGGTTGATTTCCAGGGCCGAAAACGACCGCGGCGTAAAAACGTTGTTGTCCGATCGGTCTGGGTGTGCGCCGTGTTTATGAAAACGCGGCACGCCGCGCGGTATTCTCGTATCCGATTCAATTTAGATTACGATCTCGATCAGCGCGTGCCAATAAAAATACGCGCGGTTCGAGCGTCGCATGAATTACGAGGCGTCGCGCCGCACCGCACCTAGCCGTATTAAAATCGTTCGCGATTCCGTATCTGATCCGATGTCCGGTGGACCGTATAAGCGGCTCGTTCTTTTCGATGGAATGATTTTTTCGTCGAATCGTTTTCTCGATTTTCTCGAAAACGGGTCGACCCGGCGACAGATCGCGCGACGATAATCCGAATTGGGTCGATTTTAAGGAATCGTCGCGCACGATCGTGTCGACGATACGAGTTTATTCCTGCCCTCGTGAAACCGTGCGACGTAGATCGATCACGCGGATTTTAATATCTTGGAGCGCATTGGTCGAGCATTCGGTAGTCACGAGGCACTTTGGCCATTCATCATGGTAACGTAGTAGGTTACCGCACGAAGGGCGCGCGATTAGAATCAGTTACCCTTTACTTGCGCGCGTTTGCCGTCCCCGCGATGATGGGTAACCCTTGATATCCTGGACAAGGATATCCCCGAGGGTGCCATCTGCCAAGGCCCGCTCCTTCTATCTCCCACCGTTGTTTCGACCTTCTATTCCGCCATCGTCGTCGTCGTCGTCGTCGTCGTCGTTACGCTTCGAAGGGTCGCGCTTTCGAAAAATTAATAAGTCACCGTTCTGCGAGGTCGTACCGCGTCTTTTGTCACGGCAAGACCATTCGACGACGATCGTTTTACGGTAACCTGAAAAGTTTCTCCGTCGACTCTCGCAGCCAATTCTTTCGTGCGACGAATCGAAGTCGACTCGCGAGATGGATCTGAAAAGTAGAGAAACGTTTCGATAGAAACCGGTAGCGCGCAGTCGCGTTCTTGTTTCTCGCAAACTGCTCTTTTGTTCCTTATTTATTGCGACATGAATAAAACACGGAGGAGCCGGCAGGCGAAAGGGAGGCAGAGGAGGAGGGTAACGTATTAAATGCGGTATAATTTTCAAATTTTGGGAAATAAATAACGGGTAAACGATAGGCTGGCTCGCGAGCGGCCCCCTGCTCTTTGGCGTTTCCGTTCCCCTCGAAAACGCGCATAAATCCTCGAGGACCGCTCGGGACTCGGATTCGTCGAGAAAATTCTCTCAGGGAGCAAGGGGATCGCTTCGGAAAGCATCCCATTATGTTCGCGTTGTTGCAACGAATCGACCAACAAGTGTTTTCTTTCCCTTCGACCGCGAACACCGTCTATCTATCCTGTCGCGAGACTACGTCATTCTTGAACATTCGAGGAACGCACGGCGCGGCTCCGCGCGCCGGTCAAAGGCTGGAAAGGCAAGAAAGAAAGAAAGGAAAAGGATAATTAACGAATCGAGTGGAGCATCGACGAGTTCGAGAGCACGCGGTACGAACGTTTCTGCCGCGTTTCTTTAATTGGCGGCATTAATCACGCGTAATTACCGAGCATCTTGTAACGGTGCTAACGGCTGGTTCGTAAGCGTCTCCTCGGTCTCCTCTGCCGCAACTCTTTGACCGCAAAGGCGTAACGATCCCCGAAAACTGTATACCCGCGTCGCGAGGATACTCCCGTTTCCCGTCCTTACGCCGCTGAGGATTAACCCCGACGAGCAGTAACCGACATCCGTGGCTGCAATTAGTACGATACCGCACGGAACGGTCACCGACGCTCTCCGTTCGGCACCCGACGCGGGGCAAACACCGTCGCGACGAAGGGTTCCTCTAACCAGATGCCCGCTTCTTCCGGACGCGACATTTCTCTCATCGGACCTAACGAACGGTTAACCGTCCTCCCTTTTATTCTATACTTCGCTCGTTCGCCGCTATTACGCGATACGTCAAAAGCTTAGCACCTTTTAGAAGGTGTTCGTTCGATCGAAATTTTCTGCTCGGTTTTCGTTGAATCGAGCGAGTTTCAACGTCGGAACAAGGGCGGAGAGGAGACGCGTTGCAACGAGATCGAGTCTGCGACCGAAACGAGAGGGTTGCGGCATTAACGAGACCGGCGCGCATTAGCTAGCGTCCTGCAATATTAAGCAGAGCACCGAGCGAGCGTTTTGCGCCCAACTTGGTCGCTCGGCCATGCTACGTATCGATTTTAACGGACAAAAGAGACGAGGGGTCATCGGTTCGTAATCGCTTCTCTCGATTATTCGAATCGTTACGAGCTTCTCTTTCCCGCGATCGGCAAACGTTTCGAACGAGAGGAAACGTCGCCAACTTCGGAAGCTACGATTTCGGTGTCCCTCTGCCGCGATTCGATCGACGAACGAAACACCTCGTTTCGCGGCTAGAAGCGGCGTATAAAACCGTGTTCGTCGCTAAATTTTCGCTCGGTCGCGAGTCGCGTCGAATCGAACGGTCCGTGCGAGGACTCGAGTCGCCACGGGAAAGAGCCGAATAAAATATTCAAGCGCTTTCCATTAACGGACCGGTTTATACTTATCGAGGATAAAGTCAAAGGGGTGGTTTCGACGACGAGTCACGCTTCGGCTACGAAATAAAGGGTAGCTGCCTTTACGCGAGGCTCGACCATGATTCTGCGTCGATCCGTTTGGTTCGGATCGAGGAAAGAAAAAAGAGTGGAAAAAAGTGGATCGAGTCCGGTATCGGTATCGGTGTCGGTGTCGGTCTCCGGCTCGGCGGTGATAGATCGTGGGTAACGGGCCGGAGAACAGGTCGAGAGGAATAGCAGGGTAGCGGTAGCAGAGCGGTTTAGCACGCCGACTGCCGTATGGGGCGTAATAGTTTAATTCATATGTAAATGGAGTGGCGAACCACGGGAGAAAAGTCACGGGACTGCGTGCGTGGAAAGGGCGCGCGAGTGATCCGTACACGTGTACGGGAGACCTCGTAAATCTGTAACGGGATACTTTGCGTAATTAGAATTACGCCCCCGACCTATCTAACCGCGCACTTTTATTTCCTCGAAACTTGTCGCGTTTTTCTCTTCGAACAACTTCGATTCTTTCTGCGAACAAATACTTCAAGTTGCACGTGTAACTAAAAGATTTATTTATTTATTGTGATAATCGGGACAAAATCAAGAACAGTTCCATGTGCATTGAAACAAAAAGATTCACGTAAAATAAATAAATTCTAAACTCCTCTGAAGTGGTTGTAGGACTTTATAGAGAATAAAAAATTTTCCCTCGATCTGAGAAATAAAATAGAGAGAAATAGGAGCGAGCAGGAATCGAATTCGCGATGTTCCAGCAGCTAACCATCCAACCAGCAATTAGTTTAACCGAACCGCGTCGCGTCGGCCGGATCATCGTCGACGGAGAGTTTCGCGTAGCTATGTCGTCCGTCTGTCCCGTATTCCGTGATTTATGTTTGCCATACATTACCCACCGAATAATCCCACGAAAGGGTATATACGGTGCTCGAGACACCCCTTCGACCTCGACGCCTAGTCGAACGGACGTTCCCTCGAAGGGGACTGCTGCCTCCACCTCCGTCGCCACCCACCGTTTAACCGCTACTCGCTGATCGCTCTATCCGCTTCGATTAAAACTATGATCGCCACCGCAATCCACTCTCGCGTCGGATCGATCCTCTTCGAGTCGCGCGTTGACGTCTGTTCGCTTGTGTTTGCGTCGGCCTTGCAGAGATCGGGAGCAAAGCACGCGATCGGTGTAACGAGTAGACGAGTAGTTTGGTCTAGCGACTCGTTAGACGCGAGAATTCGTTTGCGAGTCGCGTAATCGATAGGGTTGTGTCGGTCGCTTTGGATGCTGACTAGGGTCGGAACTCGGTAACGGGATATCGAGAAACGAGGAACGCGGATAACGACGCGTATCGTCGCGGGCGGAAAAGGTGGGCCGCGGATCGTAGGCATACGCGGTGCTTCGATTATCTCGGAAGAAGCGGACGAGCTCTCGAAGTTTAGACTAGACGCGAAGAATAGTCGAGAGGATAGGAAGATTCGGCGGCGCGTTATCGAGCCAGCACGAAACGCTTTTGTTCCCAAAGGAAGACCGGCCGCCGTCTTTGTTCGGTCGCTCGGTTGTGCCGCGGCGGTAAGCCATTATCGTCTGGATTAGGTACTCGCCTTGCGATCGCCGCGCGAAGCGCAACGCCGTTACGCTCTCTAAATGGCTCGCTACTCGACGGAAGCAGTCATTTGCGATAAGGGCTCGTTCGCGCGTCGGGCGTCGCGCGAGTGTCTCTCTTTTTCGTTCGGGGTGGCAGCGTCGGAGCCAACGGATCACGAGAGGGAGACGCGTCGCGATGGAAGGGTGAAAATTGCGAGAAATCCGCAACGAGACGTTCGCGATTACGAGCGGGATCGCGGTCGCGTCTCTGACTTTTGTCCGATACCAAACGAATCGAGATTCGCGTGCCGGTTCGCCCCGAAGATGCCAATTTCCTGACCAACGGTGCATTCGGATAACGTCGAACCTCCTCTCGCGAAATCACGTTTTCTCGCTCCTCTCGAGCGAGTCGGTTTCAGCGATCGAAAAAGCGTGGAAAAATCGATCGCGAGGCGAGTTTGAGACGATGACGAGGTCGAGAAACGATTTTTTCCCCCGAAGCGGGGCGAGAGAGTCGATTCGCGGTAAGGCGCTGGGGAGCAATTCCCTTAAATGCCCTGTCGTCCGCAAAAAGCCACTCCGCCTAAAAAACAGTCTAGTGCGCTGCGTCCCCCGAAAACGCGTGCCCGTCAACACCCGTCGACACCCGTCGCTCGGTCTATCGCGTTTCGCTCGCTCTTTTTCCTTCTCGGATTATATTAGTCTTTATGGCACCGATAAAGTGCACCGTCGATTTCTCTACCCTCCGCACCGACACCCTTCTTCGGCCTTCCTCTGCCCGATCGAGCGCCTCTTTTACTCGAGTGCCTGAATGTGACGTCTCGCTTCTGCTTTCGTAGCCGCGCGATCAGTTTACCGCTCGTGCTCGTCCTGATTTTTTCCACGGATTCGTCCGTACGGGTAAGAACGAAATTAATAAGCGTTGCGAATTCCAAAATCTTCGAACACCTGTAACGCTGAAATCATTCCCTGTTCGGTCGATGAGATACGACCGAGTAATTTTGTCCAGCGTGAAAAGGTTAAAAGGATTATGCCTGTAAGCTTTCGTGTTGAACGCCGCGAAGCGAGAATTTCGTTTGGCGCCTTAGCATCGACTACACGGCGCGCATCGCAGTGTACGCGACGCTCGAGCGTCTTCGAAAGGCGTGTGGCTAAAATCCTAACGTGAAAGTTCGAGCTACGCTCGTATCGCGATGATCGAGAGAAAATCACGATTAATCGCCATCGTCGTGGTTTTTTTGCTTTCGTCTCGCTTGGCTTGGACGTTAAATGAAAAACATCTTGTTTCGTTCGAACGGAAACGGTGTCTTCGATAAACGCCTCGGGTCATCGCTGGAACGCGTTACGTCACGACCGATACGAATCGATAACGGAGGAAAAAGAGGAGATACTCGAAACGACGACGAAACTCGATTCGAACGGAGTCGATCGGGCGAGCCGACGAGGATAGCCGAATCGTGATTTTTCCAGCCCCGCGAAATCGGATCGAATCGGATTCGCGTTAAATTGAACGGCGCTAGATATTTCCAATATTTGAAGCAACGCCGGAAATCACGGTCGCTTCAGGAAATGAAACGTATGTCTAATTTTCAATGCCCGTTCTCCGTGCGCGCACGTTCGCGATCGGCCTCCCTTCCTTCGACCCTCTTTTCCTATCGTTGTTCACCGCGACGCGTACAACGCGATAAAATAGCCCAAAACTGAACAAAATCTGTTTCACTTTTCTTATCGTGAAACCTTTCTCTACTTCGAAACGTGTCACTGACTTGAAAAATTCTATTTTTGTATTACAATAGGCAAGATAGCTACGTGTTCGAGAAGAGAAATTTTTACAAAATATCGTAATTATTTAATCAAGTAGAAAATAACACACTTCTCATCGAGTCATTTCATTTTTGGACTTGGAACTTTAACCGTATAAAATTAAAATTCTCCAGCGAAGTCCAAGTTAGAAGTTTTTAATTCAGTATCTCTAGGATGCAACTCTATCAGTCTTGTTTTCTCCCATTCGTCTTATCTAGAAATATTTAAGTTCGTATATAGAGATTCGTGTTTATCTCGTTTCCTAATGCGCGTTGATAACAAGAATGCAATAACAACTAATGTTCAAGGTGTCTTCGCTTTTACATTTTTACATATTTTGAACATGTGTACTATACATTTCAAATTATATAAGCGTGAAGTTGCAACGAAGAACTAGACTTATTTTGCTGTAAGATCTCCAGATTTCTTGTCTCGCAGACAAACGTTATTAACGTTACTGATAAAAATGCAGCTTCGATTTGATCGTTCTCCTTCGCTCGGTTGTAAAAGCAGGAAGAATGACAGGAACGAATGGCAAGGAACGGTGGAAAAATGAAGAAAGAACCTCGGACTCGCGGTGATATTCGGGGATCGTATTCGTCGTAGGTTCTTTTTCCCGTTCCAGTTCGGTCCTGGCGTAACGCACGCGGAACGAAGGTGGCTGATCCGTCGTCGGGAACGTATTATCGTCTATCGAAAAAATATGAATAAGCTTTCCAATTTCCGACGTTCCGTGACATTTCTCCTCCAGGAGGGTGGATGGTTCTCGATGAAACATGAACGATACAACGGAGCGCCGTTCGATGTTTCGACGCGTTCGTTTCGCGTACAGAATCGGCTTTTTTCTCCGCGCTTTCGAATCGCGACGAGACGAATACGCCGCGACGGTATCCATTCCGTACGGATTTTCCGTGCCGCGATGAAATCGATCCAATCACCGGGATCGAATTTCTCGTTCGGTGGACGAGTAACGGTTCGAGCGCGAAAAAATTCGAAAGCGAGGGGAAGCGTTTCGTTAAAAGCTCGCGATCGCTTCAGGAAGGAATGTTTAAGGGTGATTTTATAGTGTCCGGCGCAGAGGTCAACCTATCCACGGATACATCACCCCAAACCCTCGCGTCTCCTTGATGGATCGCGGTTCTCGTCCTCTCGTCTTTCCCCACACCCGAACACTCTCTCTTCTTCCTCCTACTCCTCCGCCGCTTCTTCCTCCTCCTCTTTCTCATCCTTCCTTTCGGTTCCTCGTCCGAACCGTCCGCACCCTACGCCGCGTTCGCCTTCGATTTCTCGACCCGTCCGATGGATTATGCATCGCGTTCTCGTCTCTGTTCGTTCTGCAAGAAGGTTCGCGGTGATTTTCTTGCGTTTAACGCGACCGATCGAGCGTTTCGCGGCCGAAAAAGAGGAACTCGTCCTTCCTAACGAGATATTTCGACGAAACGAACTGCTGGAAAAACGTTGGAGAACCCGGACCACCTAAGGGAGCGAAAAGGCCGTATTTGGTGGCGTTTCCGCGAAACCGGAGCGGTGGTAACTTCTTACTTTGAAATTCCGTCGATACATCACGCCTCTGAAACTTGGCTCGCCCCGCCTTCGCCACCTCCATGCTCCGCCTCACCGCCTCACCGCCTCACCGCCGCAACCAATCTTTCCTTCTTCTTCTTTCTCCTTCTTCACCCTTCCTTTCCGACTCTTTTCCTTTCCCGTTTTCCCTCTATTTATCCACCTTCACCCTTTTCGTTCGTTCCTACGCTCGGTGCACCTCGAACAATCGTCGTCCTGGAAAACGAGTATAACCGATTCTTACCGTTGCGTCGGATAAGTAAACTCGAAAATGGTTGGACGTAAAGCGCGTAACTTAAGTCGAACGTCGCAAAGGGAGAAGAAAAAATAAAACTGGGACGATGGTTTGAAACGAGCTGCGAAAAGCAACGGAGGCAGCGTTTATCGTGTTTACGTTTAAAACCGTATAAAAGACTCGTTCGTAGGAACGACGCGTTTAACGCGAACGAGAAACCTCTTTAACGATCCTTCGTTGCGCTTTTTCGGCGAGCGCTTCGAGTTTCGATTCGTCGAGGAGAAAAATGTTAAACGACTCGAGTTCGAGGGTGAGCACCGTTTGCTCCGAAACACTCGAATCTAACTTTCGGTAAATCGTGGAACGTAATTTTATTTCGTTTCACGAGAGATCGCGTTACGCTTCGAATCGGAACAGCGAGAACGAGAAGTTTGTGTCGGAGCATCGAAATTCGGCCAGAGACGACCAACTGAAATTCCTCGGTAAAACTGTCATTTCACCGGGCTAGATAAGATTCGAAACGAATCTGACAGTTTATAAGTGACAAGCGGTCCACGGACGAAGACGGTTCCCAAAGAGAAACGGTGGCGAAGTAGAACTTGGTGTAACTTGGCGTCGACGTCGGAACATAACTTTAATTACAGAAGTTCGCGCATTGTCTAGGAACGTAGGCACGGCAAGAAACCGTGCTCTTTCTCTTCCCGAGCCAAAGTTTTCCGCGTGTTTCGAAACAAAGCGGCCAGGACCTACCGACGAGGAGAATCGCGGGAGATCAGAGAGAGATGGTCTATCCTTTCTAACGTCATTTATTCCTCCTTCTTTTCTTCCTCTATCGTACCGGATAGATAACGTCGGCGGAAAATGATCTTCGTTCCTCCGATGTATGTCGCGATTCGCCGCGAAGATCGTACTCGAAACGCAGCGTGAAGGAACGAATCGTTTGTCGTAACCGTCGACTTTTGTCGAACGGTTTTAATCGTTCGGCGACGTTGAACGTATACGCGACGGTTCGCGCCGATGTATCGCGATACGAGCGTATTTTTCAACGGATAGCAACAGGGTCTGCGTATTCGAACATAAACCCTCGCGTTATTAAACGATTGACTCAATTCAACGGCAAATTAACGGACAAAGAACTTAAGTCGACTGCTTGCTAACATGCGAACGGTCCCATCCAATTGAGGACCACCCAAACTGTTCCTTTCATTTACAGACGATTCGTATATCTCGCTTCTATTCATCGATCGTTTCGAAGCGGACGTTCGCGTTTACGAGTCGACAAACTTTCGCTTCGAAGCGATTCGTCTTTTTTCTAATCAGAACTCCGCTTCGAACGGTATACCGTTTCGATTCGAAACGGATCGTTTTCCCGAGATGCGTCATATACGTACTTGTATACGCGGAGTCGTGCACGGGGACGTTAAAGGATCGATTACGATTGCCGTCTGTTCGAATTCGAGTAGACGGACGAAATCGGTACGTTTTACGGAACCCTTTGACGCAAGGTAATTCGAAACGGAGCGCGTATGCTGGTAAGAAAACGAAGCGGCGAGAGCAATTGGCGCCGCATCGCTGCATACGGGTGTTTAACGCGTTCGTTTCGGTCAAATTCTTCTCACGAGGTCGATAAACCTACGCCGCGAGTATTTTGTTCAATTAAACGGCCGCGCATGCGGGATCGACCTAAAAAAGTTATCGGATTTTCTCGACGACGAATAAACGCGAGGCAACGCGACGCTAAATCGACGAAATCTGCTTTGATCCGAATTTCGAACGCGAAAGCTTCGAATCGCGAGCGACGAACACCGTTGAAAACAACGTTCGTGCTTCGAAGGCAACAGATCGAAGACGGTTTTAGGAGTATTCCCGTGTAACCTGCCACTTCGAATCCGACTCTACTTCGCTAGCTCCCCAGAGCCCGTTCTTCTTTTACTTTTCCCAAATAAACCGACAGCTAATCGATAGCCCGTCAACTTCTCGTTTCTTCCTTCTATTCCGGCCAATGATTCCTTTTTTTTCAGACCGTTCGGGGACACTGATTCCCGTGTTCCGTTTCTTTTTTCTTCTTCCTTTTGTTTTTCTTCTCAGCGATCGTTCCAAATCGTCTTCCGACGCGACGACAAGTTCACGAGCGTGCTTTCGTTTGCCGTCGAATCGTCGCTATTCGAACAAAAACCACGAACAGAAGGAAAGAACATGGAGCAGAAGTACTAACGAAGGCGGAAGGCGATAGGAAGAAGCGAAACGTAGAGGTAGGCGGGAGTTATACAGTCCGGGGTAGGTTAGGCGCGCACGGATAAGCTGTGTATGGAACGAGCGAACGCGTTCGTTGACTAGATGCGATCGGACAGATGCGATATTGCTTTCGTAGCTGGTGCCGGTCCTTCGCGATCTTGACGTTTCCTGTGGCGCGCTTACGCTCGCGTATCGTCCGTTTCCCTGCTCGCGTACTAAACGCGTTTCCGTCGCTCCCGCTTCGTCCGCTACTTATCTCTATCTGTCCTTTTGTCCGTCTTCGATCCCTAGCCGCTCGTCCTCCGATTCCCCGAGGATTCGTGGAAACTCGCGTCGCACCCTGTCACCCGTGCCTCGATCATCGTCGATTCCTGTTTCCATCCGACTGTTTCTCGTTCCTCGATGATCGTTTCGACCAGCGTCTCTCGAGCTTCGTCGGACGAGATTTAAAGCGCGCGTTGGTCGGATTCGAAGACGAGTCGAGCTACGGAGAGGGAACGGATCGCGATCGATCGGTGAGGGACGATAGCGGATCGTGTTCAAACGGTGAAAAAAGAAAAATCGACAGCTGGATCGCGGTCGGACAAGGTGGCTAGTTGGCCTAGTGGGCGTGTACCTCGTATTCGGGCAAAGTGGGCGCGTACCGCGGGTAACGAGGGTCGAACGGCTTCCAAATAAAGCGGAACAATACCGAACAACCGGCGTCCAGCCAGCGAGGACAATAAAGTGGACGCAACGCGCGATGGTCGGTGGCGAGATCTAAGAGCCAGGAACGTTGCGTGACGGACGGCACGCTTGCACGCATTCGAGTCGACTTTTGCCACGATTTTCCACCGGTCCGCTTTCAACGTCTCACTTTGCTCGAGTCACGCCCCGTTGCAACGAACCGCTTAATCGTTCTTTTCACCGGAACAACGCTTTCGCTTTTTCGGTAGCGTCCCTTCCGATTCTCGCGTTGTTACGCGCTGCCTTCGAATCGTTCGCGACACGATTGTCCGTTTAAAGTCGATGTCTCGTGTCATCGCCTCCGCGCGTTGCGTCCGTGCATTCGCTTCTTTACCCGCTTCTTTTATCCCTGTTATCGAAACGCGGCGAGATACGCGCGACGGATCGATTATGTTTTCAACGCGAGATCGTTCGCGTTGGTCGCCGCGAACGCGTCGTTCGTAAGTTAATTGGATCGTTTACGGAGCGACGCGAAAAAGTAGGCGACGACGCGGATCGTTGGAAGAAGAAGGAACGGATGGAGGCGCACACGCGCGCGTATAATCAAGAAACGTATCGCACCGGTTGGTGGAACGAACAATCCTCGCCATAAAACACGGAGGATCCGGAGCTTTATTTTATTTCATTCAATTCTTCACGGGCGACAGCCGCCACGGGAATATGGAATCGAGTTGTTACGCGGCAGCCGCGGTGGATGACGAGATAGAGGAGGGTAGGTGGATATCGGTAGTTTCGCTAGCAGGGGACGATCGTGGACGACGCACGCCGCATAAGCAAGCACGGCCACGCTTTCCTTCTTACTTCCGACGTATTTGTTTTCGATCGAGCGGGCATCTTTGTTAATATCTATCCGTTTTAAGGTTTGTCTTATCCGCAAGGGATGTGATTCGCGCAATAACCACGAGTAACAGCTGTGCGATGGAGAAGCTAGGAGTAATAAGGCTCTTCTTACTTGTTACACGGAATAATCGATGTTGCGGTGCCAACATCGCGTGGATTCGGAAAGTCCACTACGTCTCTCGAGAGAGTTTCGAGGCGTACGTATAGGATTTTGGTTACGGTAGTCGAAGCGTAGGTTGCTCGTAGGCTTTTGTTTTTTCTCGCGTGACAAACGAAACGATATAGAAAGAAAAAACTTGGATCGGTAGAGGGGAGGAAGAGAGGGTAGTTTACGCCGAAACGAGGTTGAGAAAAGGGCGAAAGAGCAGTCGGTCTCGCGATAGCGCGCAAGAGGGTCGGTAAAAGGAAAGGAAAAAAGAGAAGGAGAAGGAGTGGGCGCAGGAAAAAAGCGATGCCGTAAAGCACTCAGCGGGGAGCGTGATCCGCTTACGAAAGTCAGGTGGGCCTGCGTTACCGCGTTACCAAGTTATCGCTTTACCTAGCTGTCCGGAGCACATCCATATACGCGTTACGGTATGGGACCGCGACGATGTTTTACTTTTACCCCGGAGGGTGAAGAAATTCCGAGTTTTGGCAGAGTTTTACGATTCAACGCGGGCGGACGAAACGTCGCGTTCGATCGTTAATCGAGAATTAAGCGAGCCAGATAATTCGACGACGGCAGAGGACGATAGCGATCCGAGGAACCGGTAGACGAAACGCGGAGTAAGAAGGAACACGAGAATATTCGAAGAGAGAGAAGGTACGTAAAGCGCGTTCCTCCAGGACGCGTACGCGCACCCAGTTTTTATATCGCGACCGTCCATCTAGGCCCGTGTCCTGTCCTGCTCGTAAAACTGGTACGCCGCCGCGTTTCGTACCTACCGAAAGATTTCTCGGAACACTGGCTTTCCATCGTAAGATTTTTTCGCGGAAAACCAAAGCGGTCGCCTACGTTTCTAATCTTTCGTTGTCACGATTCTTCGGGACTGTGTAAGCGACGCAATTATACGAACCTAAAATGTGCGTATAATTGCGGCACGCGTGATGCGGAGAAGTCGAGTGGCGGCGGCAGCAGAACCGAGTGAAATAATTATGGGATCAGTGGGGATGTTCGCGAAAGCGGCTGTAATAGCGTCGCGCGTAATGGCCAACGCGCGGCGCTTTTCGGGGCCGTTCCTTCGAGACGACCGCGTCGTTTAATAAGTTAAGCGACGACGACGCAGCTGCTCGTCTTAATGAAACATTAGCTCGCATCGGGCTGGATCTTGACGCGACATCGGCACCCGTAGCGAAAGCTTCGATATCTTCTACTTCGTCTCGCGAAAATTCTCTTCGCACCTTGTCGTTTCGATCCGATAAACGTTCAGTCGCGTTTGTTCGGTGAAACGAGGGGAACGAGCGCGAGTCTCTTTCGAAACGTAATCGATGCCGCGACGACACGGTTACGTAAAAAGAGACAACGTGTAAACGTTATTGCTAAAGACGCGTCCAATTGCCGTTCTAGGACACGCCGATTCTCGTTCGATCTGACCCGTGATCAACGTCGCGACGCGAGCAACGTCGGTCCCGTTCCCCGGATTCCCTCCATCCTCCGCTCGAGGTCAACGCGAGCGTTTAACTGCATTTACGCTCGCGACCAGCAACGATCCGTTTTGTTCGCTTCCGTCCTCTAGCGGAGAAAACGGTCATCTTGATCGAACGAAATCGCGGTTTGTCGTCGGTGGACCGATCCGAACGGAAAGTCCGACGCCACCGAGATACCTAAACGCATTGGATCTGCACGCGCGGCCAAACGGACAACGGTCGACGAGTTTCTGCGTGAAAGATCGAAAAGTTGAATAGAGCATGGAAAAACAGAGATTGGTCGCGTGTCGAGAAGGACGAGGACGCGAGAACGCGAAGAGCGCTGAATGGCGTGATATTTTCGCGCAACGGATACAGCCAATGGTTACCGGCTTGTCTCGCGTCGAGGCGCAACTTTTTTGCGTTCGCCGGTGAAGCCGCATTATTACGGGCGCGCGTTGTATCGCGAGCTCTCGTTCATCGTGACTCGTATAAAGGCGCGAACGCGAGACTGGTCTATTCAGAACGTAATTAAAAGCTGCATTCATACGAGTTGGCTCGCCGGCTGGTTGACCGGCCGTTCTCCGCGCGAGCCTTTCCTTCTCGACGGACTTCTGGAAGTCAGCCGGCACAATGCGTCTCTTCGTGGCCTATTGTTTCTTTCCGTGACATCTCTGGCTTTTTTACAGCCACTCGAGTGAGCGTCGCCGTTTATCGTTTCGACTCTGTTCGCGTTCGAAGAAAAGAACAACCGGACGTTCGGACGTACCTATTCTCCTCGAATCCTCGATTCGCACTTCGAATCGCGAAGCGTCGATGGACGAGGAAACGAACGGGAAGAAGAACCGGCAAGAAAGGACGACGTTCCGACAATTTTACTAGGCGTGGGGAAGAGGTCCGTCACTACCTTCGTCGCTTTTCCGAGTGGATCGATGGCGAAAAAATCAAGCGTCTTCTCTCGGAATCAACGTAACAAATTCAATCGTACGAGCTGCCGGTTGACCAGTGGTCTCCGCGCCAGCCACTACCGTCGATGTCCCTGGCAAATATATGGGTGACATCAGCATATGCATGAAAGAAGGGTAGACGCTGTCGATGCGGGTGCTCCCTATCGATTGCCTTTCGACTCCCGCGCGTCCCGCGTTACGATCCTTGCGACCGCACCGACACTCCGCCCCCTCCCTTGCCCTCTTCTCTCTGCTTTCCGAACAGACACCGAAAAGATCGAAAGACGACGGATAAATCGACTAGGTATCTCGCCGACGAATCATTTTCCTTTTTCTTTCGTTCGCCGTTGTTTACGTCCGTTGCGCTTGGCATATTCTTACTCGTTGCTCGTCGGTTAATTAGAAAAAGTCGATTTATATTTATGAGGAAGAACGCCGCGAGAAGAAACCGGAATACTCGACGGTCAACGAGTTTACGATTGCTCGAAAGTTTCGCGCGCTCTCGAGAAAGAAAGGATGTACCGTCGATCGAAGAAAATTCGAAACGGAGGGTTACCGTCTCTGTAGTTCGTCGCGAATTCGCTAGATCGAGTCGCGCGTGCGAGAAAAACCGGCTACGAGAACAGAGGGTGGAAACCGCGGGGAGAATCGTCTTGTTTCGAAATTTGTTCGTTTTTTCATCGGGAAGAAGGAAAAGGCAACGTTCGAGTTTGGTCGTGGTTCGTTAGCGACTCCAGGGAGTTAATTAGTGAAAAAGTTAATTTCTTGTTCGCTCATAATCGGACGCCCCTGATGAAATACGAGCTTGATAAAGACGGTTGAAACTGGAGTTTTTGGAACGTGGGGAAAAGGAGGGTACGTCAGCCAGTAAATAGATTAACGTCGTTTTGCGAAACGCGTGTCTGGACCGGTGTCGCGGCTCGAGTACCCGCGCGGTTGCTTTACTAACGACGCGACGCGGACGAGCGCGGAACGCGTCCTCGTTACGACGTTTCCTCGCGATCTTCTTTCCTGACGGGACAGAATCGGTTTTCAACCGTTGTCGCGAAACGAATAGTTGACCGCGCGAAAGAGGAAGAAACGGTCGTTAAAGAAAAGACGGATAGCGGCGAGCGACGCAACCGAGGTCCTCGAAAGAAAAATATTTTTGTTTCGTTTCGTCCCGTGCGGATCGCCCGTTGGCGATGAACTTTCTGAATAATTACCGCCCGGTATGAGCTTGATTCATCACCGAAGTTCGCCTACCTAAGATGCTTTATCTGCGCGTCGCAGTCTCTGCGAAATTAATATGCTAATACCCGTGTGGCTCCCTCTGCTCCAACCCCGTACACCCCGAAGCGGTAGCTCTCAACGGCAACCACCACCACCACCCCCTGCACCTCCTCGCTACTCTTCGTCTACTCGACGCTTTCGGTCGTCGACGTCGAATCCCTAAACCCGACCGAACATCGCCAAACACGAGTACGATCTGTCGTCTGGTCCGTGAATTCGGTATTCCTGCGCATCAATTTGGAATTTTGCTCCGCGAGTCGTCCCGGTTCTTTTTCGCGATAGACCAACGGTTACGAATTCCTGCGGCACCGATCAACGGATCTTGTTCACGCGCTCGACGCGTTGGCGTGATTGCGCGCGACCAACACGGTATCGTTTACGCCCAACTACTCGCCGACCAGATATTAACGCAGTCGGTGTAACGCGCCAATTATCGCTCGTTCGCTTCAATTAACGGTTAACGGCTTCTCCGGAACGACGATACCGCTAGCGGCTACGATTAAAAGATCGAATCGTATTCTCGCGCGAACTGCCGAAGAAACTTTCGTACTCGACGTTGAATCGAAATCGATCGCGTCACGATCGCGATTGAACGGAAGACGAGATCGTGCTCGAACGGATCGGAGTAGATCGTAGGTTCCGGCGCCGCGGTTAACCACGAATCGTGGTCGTGGTAATCGAACGAGGCTTCGGTGAAACGAGGAAAAAAATTGATCGAGCGACGGCTGGGCCGTCGTGTAATTTAGTAATGAAGTCTGTGCGCCGTTCGAGCGCGCGCCACTAAATCACAGGACGTAGATTGGGGCGCGCTCGGCCAGCTGTGACCCAGTGCTTTCCGCTAATTTGCCGTAACTCTCGTCGCCCGTGGCGCTTTCCGTCGTTACCCTACCGACAAAAAACCCGCCAACCCTGCTGCCGTGCTTTGCGAACGCTTTCGCGAAATGCTCGCGGAACCTTTGCTGTTTCGCCTCTCGCTTTCGTCTTCTTCGTTCGAGATCCGCGGACGAAAATTAGCGATCCAACGCTTCGAGAGCATCGCGATAGAACCGAGACCATTAAAGCATTAGTATGGAGAATAGAGGGTTGAGAGGGAGAAGGAAAGAACTGGCAGCGACACGTTCACGTACGCTACGTGGCCCGTGGTATGCCGAATATGCTCGCTATGTCGGCTCGTGTTCCGGTTTTGATGCGTGCGCGAGATAAGATTGCCCTTTGTTACCGCGACTCGTGTCTTCGAGACCCAGGAACCACTACCCTTGCTTTTTACCTACCATCTTTTTTCTTCCTACCGTCCTTTGTCCTCTTCTCTTTTTCTCGATCCGAGAATTATCCTTCTCTTTCTCGAGGTATCCTCTTCTCGGGGTCCAGGCTAGATTCCGTCGAATCGTGCACCTCCCGTGGCGCGGCATAATATCGTACTTTCGGATCGAGTATCGTCGTAAACTTTTGTCGGATTCGAGTTTTGCTCGCGTTTATAAATCTGCTCGATGCGAACGAAATCGTTGGCTTCGATCGATGAAAGCGCGCGATCCCGACTCGTGTCCCGTTAGGTCGACGTCGACGCCGAATTAACGCGGCTCGATAAACGCGGAACCACGCTCGGTCAATTCGTAAAACACGCGATTACGTGGACGTTCCATCACGGTCCGGTTCAATTTTCTGGAATATCGATGCGGAACTCGCTGCGCCGGGAAGCCGCGAAATTCGGACAGCTTCGATGAAAGCGAAAACGATCGCGGGCAGAGTTCCGCGTACGAATCTCGGTCGATTCGAAATTGACGATGCGACGCCGAGCGTCGAAGGCAGGGCGTATCGAGCAATAGCTGTTCGCCGAAGAAGAAGAAGGGTAGGTGGGCATCGCGAGGCAAGGCGAGAGGAAAGTAGATACGTACAGAGAGAAGGAGCAGGCTGTTGGCGAGGCGAGACGAAACGTGCAACGGCACAGGATACGGCGTGGAATGGAACGAGCATAAGGGAATAGAAAGGAAAGGAAAGGAAAGGGAAGGAAAGGAAAGGACGGGACGGCGCGGCGCGGTGCGGATAGGAGTACGGGTAGAGGTACGTGTACGAGGACGGTTACGGGTACGAGCTCGAACACGAACACGGGTACGGTACTCGAAGAGAGGCGAGCTAGGGCATCGTCGAGATATGCCCTGCCTACGGGTGCAACGACCCCGATGACCTTTGTCCGGTCCGTGCTCCGGCCTGGCCCCGCCGGTACCACCGAGCCGCTCGATTCGCCGTCTCCTACCTCCGAACTGAAACTTCAGGGACGACGAACACGATGCACCGCGGTACCGAACCACTGGACGATCCTCGACCTACCACCGATGAATCTCGATCTCTTCTACCTGTATTCGCCAACCAACACTCCCGCGATCTTCCTTACCGTACGTTCAATTTCCTGATAGTCGGACGGACTCGTCGTTTCCGATCGGCTCGTTCCTGGACTAAGCGTTCTAGCTTTACGAAACGTTTGCGCGCTCTCGAATCGAGGCGGTTGCTTTCGTGGTAGTCTCTCTCGTAACGGTAAGGAGCTACGAAAACGCTCCAAACCGGAGGGATCTAGTTCTCACGCGAGATCTCCGCGCGTAAAAAACTGTCGCGTTAACCGGTGAAAAATATTCAACGAAAGGACGGGTCATATCTCGAGGCAAGGTTTAATGACGCTATAAAGATCTGGAGATGGTTGGGTCTGGGCAAGAAAACGAGCAAGAGGAAGAGTAAGGTTCACGTTTTTTTCGAGTGCGATGACCGCGTTGCTCGCGATCGTGACGAGATCACGCGACGCGCGACGTTTCGTTGAAAAATCTGTGTCGTCGTCGCTACCGTCGGAACGATCCTGAATCGTAGCCGAATTTATTAGCGGTTTCCTCCGATAAGCGCTCGAACTAATTATCGCGAACGAGGAAACGTCCCTGATATTTCTCGATCGGCGGAAAGAAGGTCGAGCCAGAGGATGAGATCTCGGGAAGAAACGAGGCTATTTCGCCGATGGCGCGTCGACGTCGATACCCGTGCCGCGTAAAGCCAACGATCTGTAACGATAACGTTACATCGCGATCGCGCGTTTCGCTTTACGGTCGCGCATTGACCGGCAGATGAATACCGGCTCGGCACTTGTTCACCTAGAACGCTGAATTCGCATCGACGATGTTACGGAAACGAGCACGGCTCGCTAATGAGCACGCTCGAAAAGCACGTTCCGCGTTATTTAGAACAAATTCAACGGTACCTTTTGTTCCTCGACCATTACCCGATAGCTCGCTTTTCGTCGTCGTTTCGTTTTTCGCCACGGAATCGGCTTCGGAAATTTCTTTGCTCGATTCGCGATAACGAGCTTGTTCCCTGTACGAGGTTTAGATGGACGGCAACCGCGGAATCCAGGAAACGTCGGTTAACTTTGGCCCTAACCGCGCGGGAGAGTCGTTTGGTCGGGAAAGGGGACGATCCCTTTTTGGCGTTACCTCGAAACCGTCACCGCAATCCTGCTACTTTGTGGTCGGCCGATTCATCGGTCGTTTCATTGTATGCACCTATGTAAGGAGGTTGTCGAGCGATAAAGACGGCGAGGCAGGTATCGGAAGCGGAAGAGACAACGTTTCCTCTTCGGTTCGAGCTGCATTCGTCCAGGGAATATCTACTTATCCATGTGATAGGAAAGAAGACGCATTATCATATTCGAATTAACGACCGAACGGTCACTCGCGGTAAAATAAAGCTATTCATCACGGACGATCGATGGTCCCACCGGGGACAAGCATGGAAAATTACCGGCGCGAAAAAAAAAACAGGGAGCTATTCTCGTCGCTCGTGATTTTCCTGTTGAAAAGCGTTAGACTATTAGTAAGAGTGAAAAACCGCGAACGTTCGACGTCGACTTTGTCCCTGATTTCGACGACGAGGAAAGGCAAGAATCGTATGGCGTTCCCGCGAATGCGTGGCCGCGGTCGCGGTGGCATCGTTGCTCGCGCGTACCGAACAAGAGGAGAAAAGGCAGCCGCTAGAAAATTATATCACACCGCATCTCTCGGTCCGACTCGCTACGTAACGCGCATACGTAACGACCAGCTTGAACGGGAGAACACATACCGCGTCCCTCCCGTTCCTTTTCCTTTTCCACCCCGCGTCGCGCTCTCGTCCTCGTTCGCCGCTGCTCCTTTAACCGCCTGTTCTGTCCGTCACCGTCTTTGCCTCCGATTCCGTCTTCGTTTTCGCCTCCTTCTCCCGCTCTTAACGACTCGTGGCCTGTGTAAAACATGATCAAGCGAATACGCCTTGGTGAGCGTTCGTTTTCGAATATTTCGTTTTTCGTTCGAGTGGCGCTTGGAAAACGGTAGGAACTCGCTATTTTCGCTTCGAACGAGGTCGCGACGAAGCAACCGAGGATAAAGTCGCGACGATCGCGCAATCTATCAGGCTATAAATCACAGTCGACCACGGTAGACTACGAAGAATCTCGCAATCGCGTAATTATCGTTATTAGAGCGAAGCTTCGCCGAGCAGCTCCTGCTTCGCGAGTTGCCTCCGGTGCCGAGCGCGGTGATTTCGTTGCGCGTCGATCTCGAGTGCTGCACGATTTTATGCCGGCTCGGTTCGTAACGAGAAATCGATCTCCTCTCGATTGCGCGATTCGAAAGATTTGTACGAATTGTGACAAGGCACGTGCACTGGGTAGTTTAATGTCTCGTCCGTAGCGTCGTATAGAAAGCAGATTCGTGAATGCTCGACGAAACTGATAATCGTTTGACCGAACGGTTAGGGGACGTACGATATCAAGGGAATTAACGAAGAATATCGGTGGAATTCCGGTTCGCGCGGATTCGCCGTAACTCGAACGTCGAACAAAGAATATCGAAGGAATGCGCGTAGAGAGGTCCGGATAGCCGTCGACGATGGACCGTCGAGAGTCAAGAGGTTCGCGGCAGCCCCTCTTTTACATACACGGTGGTGAGCCGTACGTTCGCGATAGATGCGATGCCGCGATATCGCGGCGCCAACCACTTGGTCCACCTATCGCACCCGCATTTTCTCATTCCCTGAAGCTCGTTGGCTAACGGAAAAGGGGAGAAGCAGACTTCGTGGACGAAAGGGGAGGGCAAAGACGAAGAAGAAAGAGGAGGAGACGGTGGTAAAGATTGCAAGGGCAGATGGTGCAAAGATCGTACCATTGTTTGCTTTCTGACAGCGATAAGTTCACAATAAAGTTACATTCGTTTCCAAGTAAGCGTCTGTCCTTTCGCTCGCGTCTTCTCCGTCCTTGTTAGTTTCGGCTTGGCGCTGCGCAGCGCGTATCCCGCTTCGGTCGCATTCTCGTGCTCCCCCGGTACCACGACCGCGTCGAAACACCCCTGGATTCGACGATAACCATAACTCTCTCCGCAGCCGCGCGCCTTCACTTTCCTGCGCTTTTTTACTCCTTTACTTTCTTACTTTCTTTATTTCTTCGCTTCGTGGCCGTCGTCGCTCGTTCTTCGCCAGCGTTCCTCGCTCGATGCCGATTCTTCTCGCGATCTCGAGCTTTTCTCGACCTCCTCCCCGACGAGACGACGATCGAGGAAATTGAAGAGCGAGAGGAGACGCGCGTGCACGAGTTTCAGGAGTAAACGATAGGAGGGTAAAGCGGGAACAAGAAACGAAGCTCGTGCCGATGTTTGGAAGGAATCGTCGCTGGTAACACCCGTACGTAACGCGTACGCTTAATGTCGCTCGATTAGTCTCAATTAAACGGACAGTTAAATACGCATTCCGCGCATAGCGGAGTGTCCGCGAAGGCACGAGCGGCCAGGCCCGTGCCCCTCGCGTCCCGCTTCGATACTCGCCCATTCTCCGTCTCGTTTTTATTCCTTTATTCGTTCGATCGCGGCACGCTTACGCGCTCGTGCGACGTCAAAAGCTGTTACGAGATCGTTAAGAAACGGGACGAACGTTCGCCGCGTCGAACAGATCGGGGCCGTTCGGTTTTCGCGTAAACTTCATCCGCAGGTCGTAACTAGGAACGTGACTCGAACGCGGTAAGAATAACGCGAGAAAGGTGTTGTCCTGGTTGGCAAGGAGAGTAGGGGTGAACGCAGAGAAAGAGAGGGAAGCGAATCCTACCGCGTACGAGGCAGTAGTCAGGTAATCGGGTAGGTAAGGTGGTCGCGTAGCGGTTGGAAGCCAGTTTCGTGGCGATCGACGCATTCCGAGAAACCAACGATCGTTCGTGGGAATAATTTAAGAGGGACTCGCATCTGCGCCAGTTATGACAGACCCGGCCATTAAGTGGTCGTGTTTATTTTTAGAGGGAGCCGAGCTAGCGCAAAGTGGAACTCCTAATTGTTCTCGTTAACGCTGTGCTCGCATCTGTCTGAACTCGTGAACTCGAGACGAGAAGCGAACGGTTTCGTAGCAGCGACGACGTCGCGACGAGTCGCGGCCGATCACGAGGCGTCGCTCGAACGAAGGGTGCAGCCGCGACCGCGAGATTCATCTTGCGTCAGCCAACGCTCCGAGTCCCGTATAATTTTCGAATCGTCGGCTACCGTATTCGGGCCGACACGGATTTTGAATTCGGGGAAACGTCGTAAATAGCGGTAACGCGTCGGTGAGCCGTGTCCTCGTTCTCAGGGGTCGATCGTCGCTACCCCAACACCGGAGCCCTGCGGCCCAACAGGGAAAGCGCGTCGACTCCGAGTCGTACGAATAAACTCGCTCGCATTTCGCACGCGTAGCCGAGGAAAAAACGGATTTTCTATTTACGATGACCATTTGGATTTCCTGCCGGCGTCGTGGGGAGGGGTTCGCACGAGAAGGGAAAGCCGCAGCCTGTGATTTCGTCAGCTTTATACTAAAATTCCTGCATAAAGGGCCGACCGACTAAAGGACACCCCTCAGGTTTATGCCATTATTACGCATGCAAGTGCGGCTCGATTCCTACCCTACGGCGACGGTATAAATATCCATCCGACCCGATGCTTTTTCGACGTCGTTGCTTGACCATACGTAACGGGCACTCGAGTTACGCCTCGCACTGTCCTCCGGTTTGTTCTCGTTCGGAATTAAACACCGTTCGAATCGGAATCGCGTGGACAAGCGAGGCGTTTTGCTCGATGAACGCGTCACGCCCAAAATAAAAAGACGAGTTGGCTGGGACATCGTGACAGGAGGTCGGGTCGGTCTTGTTCCCGGGTCGCTCGACCGGTGCGAACAACTGTCCGATACAAAGCGTTGGTCGTGCGGAATATTCGATGGGTCGGAAGAAATTGGGGCAAGGGTCGGGGACGAACGTTCGAACTTAATTCTCGAGCTCGCGAAGGAGACGCCTCGACCTCGCCGGAATCGAATCGAGTCTGGTCGACTAGACAATTTTCTCGTCCGGCAAAGGAAACAAGAACCTTTCTTCTTCGAGTTTTCCCTCTACTCGCGCTTATTTATACCAATAGATAGTCGAAAGTCGGATTCGAGGGAATACCGACACGAAAACGAGGGAGCGGGTTCGCCTTAAGCGAGCAGGTAAGGAAGATTTTCATCTAGGATTCGAAAAACGGAGGGTGATCGCGGACAGGACGATTTCGAGCGAACGATAAAAATTGGATTTTACGATGGCCTCGAAAGCGCGCGTCGGGAGGTGGCGATCGTTTAACCGAACGCGCGAGTATTTCCGGTATAAATATGCATGATCGTACGCGCAAAAGGAATCGGGCCTTGACGCGTACGGTTTAACTGTCGCGGGTCTCGACGAATCGTGCGACTGCCGTCACGGTGGTTATAGGTTCGACAAATGTTTCGGGGAGACTCGCGAAAGATCGTGAAGAGGAAAAGTTTGGTAAGAAAGACCGAGGAGAGTCCCCGTCTATTATTCGAGATTTCGGACTGGTCTACGGAGATATCGTGAATTATGCATGGTCAGGGCTCCGGCACACCGGTCTTCTCGACCGTTCCCATGCATGCCATGCATACGTCGAATGATAGATGGACGCGTCAATTTCATCGGGATCCGCTATCGACGCGGGCTATCTTCGTCGAGTCGGTGCGAGATTACGATACGGCTACGGATCGACGCGTACCGATCATCTTCCTTTCGTCGATAAATCCGCGCTTCGCTAAGAGCTGTCCGACTTGTCGGTTCGAACTGGAAGCGGACGGCCGAAAAGCTCGGCACGAGCAACGTCAGAATTGGCCGATCGGAGAAACTCGTTAGGACGAAAACGCGTTTCGCTTCGGTCGATCGAGCGGTTCGTTTAGCCTTAGCCGTGGCCGGTGCAGCTCGGCCGATCGTACGACGCGGTCGAGCCCGCCGCGAGGATCGAACGGCCGTCGCGCAACCCAAGGATCCTTCTTTGGGCGCAGACACGCAATTAACCGCGGGCTATATTCCTCCGGCGAATAGGAGGAGAGAAGAAGACGCGAGAAGCCGGAGAAGCAGCGATTCTCAGTCGAAACGGTTCGACCGATTCGAACGGTTCGATCCCGGTCGATCGGTTCGCCGGAGAAAGGAGAGGCACGGCCAGGCCCGACAGCTCGAGAGTCCACAGATACCACCCATCCCCCATAAAAGCTTCCATGCGTGTCAAGCGTTATACGACCACGTTACTATTAAATACGTCAAAGCTCCGTATGTTTATTGCATATTGGATGCCGAGCACTTTGCCTTCTCGGCCGGTCGCTGTAACCCGTAACCCGAAACGATCGTCGTTGTCGCGTTTGAATTTATTCGCAGGTAGCGCTCCAACTGTACGAATCGCGATTCGTCGCAACAAACTTTCAACATTTTCGGCGAATCGTTCGTTCGGTCTACTCGTGTAAATGGGAAAAACGCGGTGCGTTGCGGCGACGTCCCGATCGAAACGAAACGGAACGAAAAAGCGAGGAAAACTGTGTCGTCGACGTCGTCGTCGAGCTACGATCGCCACAATGTCGCGTAACGTATCTCTTTATTCGCGAGATGATTGCGTCGCGAACGCGAACGAACGAGCACGGGATATTCGAAACGACGGCGGAAGGAAAAGAGCGGGAGAGAAAGGGAGAGGAAAGGAAACGAAGCGAAACGAAACGAAGCGAAACGAAGGAAAGAACGAGCGAACGCGTTACCGAACGGTGTTTCAATCTCCATAATGACCGTTCTGTTCTCTTTCGGTCCAAGTGTGCGCCACACGGATACGAACACAAGGAGAAACCGAGTAGATGCTAATAACGGAGAAGCTCCATACTGTCCGTAGGCATCGCTCATTCAGAGACTTCTTTTGCATCTGCGTTTGTTCATGCTGAAAGAGAAAGCAGGAATACGCGCACGCGCGCCTTCTCACCCCCTCGTATTCTTCTTTACCTCTTCCGTTTCGATGCGGTCGCGACCGGCTCGTGCTTTTCCGTTGAATCGCGAATACACCGCCGCGTATGCGCTCCACGAACTCTAGGTAACGTCATACAGTCAACGCCGGATCTGACTTTCCTAGAGAAAATACGCTAACCGACCCACGCGGTTCAACGTTTCAAAATAGGGCTCTGCAAATTCTAACTATTGGGAGATCTCGAATTTTTGATTACAGAGACTTAAGTATTTAATTTATTCCAGTAAAGTTCGGATAGTAGCTATCTTCGGAACACCGGACGATTAATGGGATTCGACGAGTTAAGATCGGTCGTGGTCGAGGATCGGAAAAAGCGAGCAAGAAAAAGAGAGAAAGGCAGGATCGCTATCAAACGAGAACGGGCAAATAGCGTGGTCAGCGGCTCGCTGTTAGCGAGCGACGCGCGTCGGAAGGAAAAGGGAAAAAGATTGGCACGCGCGAAAGGACCGACGTGGAAGGGACGCGGCTGATTAGGAGCGCGTGGAAAACGAACAATGGAACATCGCGACACGATGCAGCTCCGCTCCGAGTGTTACCGCTTTGTTAGCCCCGACGCGACGTTCTCTCTCGATCGCGACTCTGTCCGATTCGTGGCAGCGTTTTCGTTCGGAAAAGCTACGCTCGTGGTCGAAACCGACGGTCACGTTTCTCCTAGACGTCACGAAGATAGAACGGCAGGATGACGCGGTAGAATTAATCGGGGAAATTGTATCGAGACGGACGGTGGATCGAACTAACGCGAGTTTTTCATGTTTTTTTCGAAGCGTGTCCCGGTATCGTCGCGCATAGTGTACGTGTATACGCGCGCGCGCGCGTTCTCGTGGCTCTTCCTTTTCATTGAAACGAGCAATTCTCGAAAAGCGTACACGTAGACGCGGCGGTAAACAGAGGACGACACGGGCCGGTGCGCGCACAATGTGCCGGGGAGGCTGGAAAGACAACGCGAATCCATCATCTCTCTAGGAGGAGAGGCTGAAAGGGCTTTGCGGCACCGCACTCTGTGTAATTGTGGTCCCGGCCCCTGGTGGCCTGGACTACCCCGACCCGCACCCCCTTCGAACCACGCCGCGCGGCTTACCGCGATACCTACACCGCTAGCCAACAACCTCACCCCCTTTAGCCAACTCGATCCCCCATCGTTCACGAGCTACGTCGCTACCGTTCCTCGTTGTTCGTCGTTCGTCGTTACCCGACTAACCGCCTTGACAGATTTACGCGATAGGACGCCGAACGTTTTTAAGAACGCCGTTCGATTTCCGTTCGAGCGTCGCGCGATCGAAACGGCTGCTTACGGAAAAAGCGCGGAGTCAGAAAAAGAAAGAGGTCGGGAAGAAAAAACGCGACAATGTCGATTCGGGGGAAGCGCTCGAGCGAGTTCCTCGACTGCCGATCGTCAACGATGGGACGTATGGTGGGGTGTCGAGGTCAGCCCGTTCGAGATACACCGACGACGCCCGAGAGCAACGGGGGTTAGACCTCCGTGCCCTGTAGAGGTCCGGGTCCCCGATTAAGAGGTTCTTCCTTATAGTTGTACCGTTCGCGTAACCAGAACAGATTCCTCCACTCTTCCTCCCTCTCTCTCGATTCTCTTGCTCTCTAGACAGCGTGGCTGCGAAACTCGAGATAGAATACCCTGTCTGTCCGCGAAACAGACATCCAACTTAGACGCCTCTCTTCTCTTTTATCGTTTCCGATTCGCCTCCTCCCGCTCCGCTGTTTCGCTTTTCGTCGCGTCTTCTTCTTTCTCGTCGCCGTCTCGGCAGACTCGCGACTCTAGAGACGCGTGCAGCGAATTTTTCGATAGAAGAGAAATTAATTAGGAATTGGCGTCGACGATCGGCGAAACGACCGGGAAAATCGAGCGAATGCGATCGTAAAGAGGAAGGAGCGGTTCTGGAGGTCGGTAGGTCGTTAAGGACTGGCCGGAATCGTTTGGACGCGATCCTGTTTCGAAGTCTCGTTCGCCGGTTCTTTCTCTCCGTCGTTTCTCCATTTTCGCCGGTTCTCCGAGGTTCGCTCGGGTGCATGCCGAGACGCGGGGTTGGCCCGACTCCGGAGATAGATGGGAGAGTTTCGCGGTGCGCGCCCACATAGCAGCAATGTAAGTCATGCTTCTTTATGGGCCGGCCCGTGACCCCGCTACTTGTAAACCGACTAAAGATTCAGAAATAGCCGTCGCGCGGCACCGTGCCGCCACGCCACGCCACGGCCTTTACTTACGCGTTACGTCCCTTCCATCTGTCACGAGCACCGATCGTTGCCGTAACTCGTGTATCGCAATACGATCGAAGCGACGGAATTGCAAGGGGAGCATCGTAACGACGATTCTCCGGTCACCGTACACGCCCGTATTCGTACGCGTCGCCTAATCGATCGCGAACCGCGTACGATTTTCGATCGACGCAAAATCCTGAAAACCGAACTTGTCACGATCGTTTATCCGTGAACGGACGTGGAAAGGGAAAGAAGCTCGAACCGTGAATCGAACCGAGTGGAATCACGGCGTCGACATCGATAGAAAGGCGACTCGACGGAGAGTATTGCCGGTCGCTATCTGCGTCGCGCGTCAAACCGATACGCGATCAATGATATCTCCGGCATGGAAATGCCTAACGGATCTCGACTATTCACCGCTCTTATATGCGCGTATATCGGAATCGGAACGTGCCGTTTCTGCCGTCGCGTCGTCCTGGTCGGAAACGCGACGAGAAATTTCTCTCTCGTGGATGGAAAACGGACGAACGTCGAAAAGCGGCAGTGCGAGACGATTCCATTAACGTCGTCGAGCGACGATAAGGTTGCGGACGCGACCGAACCCTTTCGGTCGATCGATTTTTGACTCTGACGAAAAGCGAATCTTTTAACGCGGAGGTCGTGCAAGATCGATGCTTCGTTCGACGACGAGCGTGAAAATTTCGAGGACCGTGATATATGCACGTAAATTTGGAAATTTTGCCAGGCACTCGACTCGTCGAAGAAAAGAGGAGTTTAAAGCCTTTCGCGTCCCGCAGGAACAGGAACTGCCGATCGACTTTGGCGCGAGCGACAGAACTCGAGGGGCGAGCGATGTCACGAGCGACGTTCGCTGCTCTCGTCGAGAAAGCCAGGTGAGCATCGAAAACTCATTGTCGTAATCCGCGTCATCAGCAAGCTCGAGTGGAACTCTCTTCGGGGCTACGTGTCACCGAACGAAAGATCTTGAACGAGATCGAACATGCGGGTAACGCTCTCGACGACCGCGAACCCACTGCTCGGACGTGCTCTTTTCGAAAAACGGAAGGAAGCGTGTTATTCGTTCGATACAGTATTCGGGAAACCTATCATTGTCATTTTATGGACATTCGTCCAACAGAATATAGTAATAATTCACATCTACAAAACGTGTACAATGGTGATTGTATTCAATTACGATTGGATACCGATTCTATCTTCTTAAATTTGTTCTGAAATTTGTATTATGTAAAAATTTCGTACGATAAATACCGCGTCGAGATATTCTGATGGCCGTCTTAAAAGCGACAACCTATAGAATAAAAATGGGAGTCGGCGAAAAATTTGAAAGGTCGTGTCGGCGTGACGGAAGGAGTCGGAAGGAGAACAGAGGAGAAGAAGCGTGAGCAGAGGGGCCGAGGGCGGAGAGTCGGCAGAGATATCTCGGCGATTCGGTAATATCGCGCGGTCGACAAATTAGCGTTAATCCTAGGTCGTTAGCAAGATTGATGCCAGGATTTCACTTAAGGGCGCAGTCGAAGGGAAAGTTTCGGGGGAATAGTGGTCGTAGACGTAGTCGCAGCGTTCTCGTTGTCATCGTCGTTCTCGTCGGGATGCCGTAATGAAGTGGGTGGACCGGTGGTTGGTCGGTACATGGAACGGGAGCCGAAGGAGCTAGAGTGGTTCGAAGCGCGTATACGCGGCGTACTCTGCGAGACGGAAGGTCCGTGGCCGGAGGGTCACGAGGCCGTAGGGTGGCGGAGAAAAATGAGAGAAAGGGAGCTCGAGAGCGAGGGTAAGAATACGAGAGAGAAGAAGAAACTGAGTCGAGAGAGTATCGAGAGAATCGTAGGATGACCACGGATCAATCTACCCTTGGTCGACCACCCTTGCTTCGAGATTGGCGTCCGCTCCCCTGACCGAAAAGGACCGTCGCGAAAATTTCGGTCGCATCGAGCAGGCGACTGCTAGTTCGAAATGTCGAAACTCGTTTTCGCGATCTGTTCGCGAAGCGTCTTTTCGATCTTCTCGTCGGAGAATCGTCGGGATGTCGAAGCGTCAAAAAATGTCGAAGTCGACGCGATCGGTCAGGCTCGGATGCGATCTCGATTGGTTCGAAACAGGAGAAGGGGGAAAGAGGGGTTGCGTGGAAGTCTCGCGTCCGTGAATTCGGCACGGTTCAGCCGAGTGAAGACGAGAAGAGCGAACCGATGACACGCCGCCTCGGGCCAAAATCTCCGAGAGGCCTCGATCGGTCTCGCCTTTATCGTGCCTGTCTCTTTTGCCTTTTCCCTTGCTCTCTCGACTCTCTTCTATTCTCGTCCCATCTCGTCTCGTCTCGTCTCATCCAGTCTCGGCTTTCTTCTCTTCCTAAAGACCTCCTCTCGTTCGTTCGTTCGCTCTAACTTTTACGAGCATCTTCTACCGAGGAGTCTCGTAATTGCCTCTTTAGCGGTAACCCCCCGGCCGACTCTTCCTCCCGGTACCGACCGCGTTTCGACCGAGCCGTCGAGAGTGCTTCTTTCCTTCCTTTCCTTTCCTTTCTTTTCTTTCTTTCTTCTCTCCTCTTTGCTCGTCCATTTCTCCGCGCACCTTTTTCTTTCGTGTCCCCCACCCTCTCGATACCGCGGCTATCGATTCTTTTAAATTGCTTCGAGATATCGTTATCCTCGCGATCTCGCTTTCGACGGAAAGTGTGGCACCACGGTGCGGTTTAGCGGCTTCGAATTAAAAAGAAGAAGGCGAAAATTTGCGGGGTAACTCGGTGGTCGCGAATAGTCTATCGACGCCAATTAACGAGGCGAAACGTTTCGAGGGTGGCAACGAGCGAGACAACTGCGACGACGACGGCGAAGCGCGTTCGCGTACCGGATCCGTGCTAGAACGTGCCAGTTGCTCCGTATCTGTCACGAGCGCTTCGCGAGTCACGTTTACAGCCAGTCGTAACGGTTGTACGTGCTCGCAGCGTAATTGATTCGTCTTGGCGTCCAACCTCCGAGTCGCGCCGAGTTCTCTTAGAATAACGACGATACTCTCTCGACGACCGGATAGATCCTGCTCCGTCGAATCGAGTCCCGTTCTCGAACATCCTTCGAGTCGTTCCGTACGATTCGACTCGACTCCCGAGATTCCGCTGAAACCGTCGCGGAACAAAGTTAACCGGTCGTCGACGACGGAGGCGCCGGTTTCCGAGAATCAGCGATCAGGCGAAAAAACGCGAGGAGCAACGTCCCGTGGCGGTCTTTGAGGAGCGACGGTTTCGCGGAGTTTGCCGTATTTTCGCGACGAGTACCCTCCGTTCGCGGAAGCGGTAAAAAATGCGACGTTAATATCTGGACGAGAAAAGTTACGGGGTGGAACGGAAAGTAGAAGCCGCGTCCCTTCGGGGAAAAGCCGTTTTGGGGAATAAAAGTGCGAGAGGGCTCGGTGAACGAGTCACGCGTCAAAGTCGCGACGCGCTTTCGAAGCTTAAGAGCGCGAACGTCGACGGAAAGGTTGGACGATCCAGCCGGTGCGACGCGACGTTTAGGCTTTCGAAGGCTTAATCACTTCGAAGATATTAGGCGGCGGGGTGAATATGCAAAGTACGTTTTTCCTCGAACGGCTTACTCTCGGCGAGTCGGAGGGTGTGTTTGGCCGGGGAGGACGACGGGCCGCGGAGAGAGGCGAGAGATTCTCGACTCGCTCTCGGAATCGGTTTACGAGGCTCGTTAAAATATTAGTCGGGCGTAAGTTCTCGGTGACACGCGGTGCGATTCGCGCTTCCAGCCCGAAGCACGCTCTCGTCTATGCAAAATAATCGTTTCTTAATTGCGGAGTAATTGCAAATTCGAGAGGGAACCGAGTTCCTTCTTCTTCGACGAGGCTCTCTTAAACCGGCGCCGTCTGTCGCTTCCATTATTCTCGCGAACTTCGACTTAACCCCTCGAACACCGGACAAATTACCCTCGAATTACCCTGCCGGTTCGCGTTTTCGCTTCCGAAGCGAACGTTCGAATCGCTTCGGATTTTCCCTCCAGATTCCTCGAACGGAGCGTCGCGAAAAGGGTAACGAAAAATTTCCGCTCATCCCCCGCGATCCGGTAGGAGCCCCCTGCGAGGAGCAGCGACTCCCTCGCACTCTGTTCTCCTCTCTTTTCCTGGCACGGATAACGCGTTGCAGTCCTTCATGCCGGTCGGCAGGAACCCCGTGAACAAACGGGCCGCCAGCCAGCCTTATCTCAAGACGCTTTAATGTGTTTAACCCAGCGAAGATAGTGGACAATTTATTGCTCCCTATTTTAGGCGTGCTCTGTCTCTCCCCTTTCTCTTCTTCCCTCCTTTCCTCTTTACGCTCTTCTGCCAGTTTCTCTCCCTTCGCCTCTCTTTCTCTCGCCCTTTTCGACCCGTTCGACCCGTTCGCTTGGCCTACCGTCTTACCTTCCGCTCCGTTCGTCGTTCGCGATTCCAAGCTCGTTCCGTGCCGTTTCGTCCGAATCGCGAAGCCGGTCGAACGTATAGCTGCTCTTTTTTTACGCGAGGACGAACGGCTCTCGGCGCACCAGCGGCGACAGATGTTTTTCATCGAGTCACGCGGGTCAAGGGGATTCTAAGCTGTCTCGGCACAATTTACTAGCCGATGATAACGCTAGAAACACGTGCGCCGCGACCGTTTCCCGAACTGGAAACTCGAGATTTTTCTCGTCGAACCTCCTGCTCCTCGGGCCCTTTCCACTTTTCACCGCCACCTACACCGACGGACTTGCCGGTTCTCCCCTCGCGACAAATATTCCAGCGAAACGACGTTACGGAACCGAAAACGCGTGACGCTTACGCAACGAGCTGCCTCGATTTTGCGAAGCGAGTCGATTCGGTCGAGATCGAGCGTTCGCCACCGAGAAAACCGTGACCGTTTACTCCGGTCGACAAGAAAAATAAGAACGATTCGAGTGACTCGACCGCGTTCGGTAAACAAATTTCGGCAAAAGCTAATCGGCAAGGACGAGCGGCGAAGAGAAAGGAAGATAACGCGTACGGGTCAAGCGGATAACGAGCGAGACGAGGTCGAGAATGCGAGCCGACGAAATATCGCGTAATCGTACGTATGTTTTCGCGCTAATCTCGCGTTCATTTACGACGCGTCGCGTACGCTCGACCTTTTCTCCTCCGTTGCGCAACGGCTCGCACTCTCCGCGAACGAAGGCTCGATTTCTTTCTCGCGCGACGATTAAACTCGCTCGGCGAGCGTCAAAGTTCGTCGTCGCACGACTCGTTTTCAGCTTCCAAGTTTCCTAACGAGGGGATCGATGATCGTAGAGAGAGCGAGAGAGGGGGACAAGTTTGGGCGTACGAGATCGGCTGGCAACGGCAGGTAAAGGAGGCAGGTCGCGCTTTGACCTCCCTCGTAAAAAAGTCGAAATTACCGGTCGGCTGCAGCTGCGACCGATGCAAATATCTCCGTGGCGGATGCGTCGATCGCGATCCGACAAACGACCTTCTTCGAGCCGCGAGCCAACGAGCGAACGCGAGAACGGCTGTTAAGAGGCTCGTATCGACGCGATGCTCGGCAGATGGCATCGAAGATTATCGTTCCACGTTTCGTCGCAAAAGTTGGAACGAACGCGTTCGAGGAACGCGTCGAAAAGAGAGGGAAGCAGCTGGCGCGTTAATGATCCTCGCGAATACGAAATTACGCGCCACTCCATTAAGCGCGGCGACGGCTCTCGATTCCGAGGGACGCGCTGGCGCCGATTTACGAATCGGTTCGCGAGGCGATCGGGTTTTTCCGTCGACGGATTTATGGCGAACGGTTATTTCCCGCGATTAGATATTTTGTCGTCGCGTCGTCGCAGCGATCATTACGGTTAGATACACAAAACGCGCGGCACGTGACTCGGCTCTGATGAAAATGTTAATCAGCGCTTCCCCTCTTCTCCTTTCGTCGCTCGCTCGTTCTCCCGTTCTCCGTTTCTCCGTTGATACCCTTTCAATGACTCGGTCCAGAGTTTCGTCGATGAATGAGCCGGCCCCGTGGGTCCCGGTGCGCCCATACGCGTCTCCGGTTACCTCCGCGGATTAATTATGGGGTAGATCAAAAGAACACGACGACCACGAAGCGGATAATGCAACGGGTGGTTCGTTTTTGAACGGTCGTATTCGCGCGCGTGCCCCGCACGCTTCGTTCAAGCAAAACCACAGGGAAGACCGCGCGCTTCTTCGGGTTTTCAAATTTCAAAAACTCTCTTGATTATTCTTTCGTGCAGCGTCGCGGCGCGCTCGATCGTCTCGTTTTCTCTCAGCCGGCGTCTGCCCTCTCCGTTGCCGAAGATTATCGAAGCCTCGGGACTTTGGCGCGAACGAGTACCCTTGACTTTTAGGTTATCGAAACGGGTCGTAAGGTCTTCCGATACGCTGGAAGAGTGGAACGAAAAATCGGTAACGGCGCTTTTATTCCACACGCTCGTACAGCGTATTTATGTTCGTATCGGGCGCGATGCAACCGGTATCTATTTCTGCGTCGTCCTTAACGTTCTTCGCGCCTTTTCTGCGTCGTTATCGATTCCCCTGCATATTTCGATTTCCTTATTTGTCCGGTTGTCGCTATGTTAAAAAGCCATCGTAAAAATAACCGGGACATTTTCGTTACCGTACCGCGCGAAATTTCTAGCCGAGAATAAAAGTAGGAGGAGAGATCGAAACGCGTTCCGTTTCGAATTTTCGGAGCGCCAGCGTGGTTGTCGGGACTCTATTTTCGTGTTCGTACCGTTTGGATTCGTTTCGTAAGGGCTTTTTTTTCTCTCTCCCTACGAAGTCGAGTCTCGCTACATGGAACTCGGTTTCGCCGCGCGAATCGGATTCCCGCTTTCGGGATTAGAACGCGGCATTATTTTCGCTCGACGTCTCTGCGAAAACGGAAAAGTTCTACGCCGGTATGTCGAAACGCTTTCTTTTTTTTCCTCCCTCCCTGCCGCATCGTTTCGTCGCGGCGATACGTCGCGGCTTTCGAGTTTTCGTAGGGGATTTACGAGGCACCGACCACAGACAAACTCTCGCGCTCGGACGATCGACGTTGCCATTCTCCGACTCCGCTTCGTGTTCTTTTCCACGCGAACGCCGGAAAAAGATGCTAACTTCGCGTAACTTTAACGCCATCATTTTTTTTTGCGCGAGAAACAGATAACGACTCGGATGAAAATTTCCTCTTGCGCACGGTCCGTTACGCTCGTTTTCGTTATTTACGCGCGTCACGAATCGTTTTCGAGAATCTTTGAAGCAGCGCCATAGACGAACCAAAGTCTATCGCAAGGTACAAGCGAAACGTTAAGGTCTTTATCGTGGCTATAAATAGCGCGACTATCGTACATGCTTATTAGAGTAACTCGGTATCTTGTCATATTGGGGAATATACTACATTTCAGTAATTGTATAATCGATTCAAAGATGGCGATACTTGCGTATTTATTTTGTTTATTTTAACGCAATTATTAACGCGACGATAGATAGGTAAATATCTTAAGAAAAGATGAAGCGGAGAAGTTCGCGATCAGCAGCGAGTCGATATCGGTATCGACGTTTCGACGGTGGATTCGATGGGGCGAGAACAGCCACGATTCCCGTGGAAATCTCTCGATGGATATTCACCGGGGAGCAAAGGCGAACGCCTCGAGGCGTATTTACGAATTCATACCGCAGATGCGCATAATGGCGCTGATTCGTGACATTTGATTAGAGCATTGTCGCGGCTCACCCCACGCGCTAACCACCCGTCCTTTTCTACCTCTTCCGTAACCGATGGCGCGGTGGCGTACCGCAATGGCAACCCTTGTACCCGCTCCCTCTTCCACGGTCATTGAATAGAGCAGTCGCTCGCACCGGTCATTATTTTCCGATCCAACGATCGTGACGATTTCTCGCGGTGACCTTTCTCCCTGAAATCACGCACCGCCCACGGTGTCGGTCGCGTTCGCCTACCTCGACAATGACGGGACGATGCTACGATTCCAATGCCGAGAATGGGGTGCGAAGCACGCGCACCCGTATCCGTGCCCGCTCGACCGCGAACCGCTAACGAACGCCCCTCGAAAAACGCATGAGCCTCTGCCAACGAGCAAACATTTCCGCTGTTCGCGTTTACGCGTCTACTTTCCCTCCGACCGAACAGAGTCGTGGAGCAACCGGTTATTACGTAATTCGATCGCGTATTTCGATCCCAAAGGGTCGTGCAAGTTCGCGGGGGACGAATCTCTCGACTATCCACGCGCCTATCCGTTCGTCCCTCTTTGTGCGTTCGTTCGTTCGCCTTGACGCGTTCGTCTCGCGCTACTTTATGGTTCCGAGGATAGCGTTATAGTTGGGGTAGTCGCCCACGGGTCGGTAACGAGGTTACGGTCTCATCTCCTACTCGACCGTCGCGACGGCTCGAGCCCTCGGCTCATCAGGCCACAATATTACTAATCAGCGCGAGAATTGGCCCGGGTGGTAAGTGCCCTTCGAATTGCCAATTCGCGTCGCTGCTCTTCGTCTTCCGGGCTCTCCTCGGACCGAAACGAACGAGAAATCGAAAATCGCTAGACGCGTGGTTGCGATCGCGGTACGAAGCGAACAACGACGTTGCGAGGTAGCTTCGTGACGCGCGACGTCTTAATGCATTGTCACCAAGGGGATCGTTAGGCGTAACTAGACGTATATCAATTCTATTCGACGATCTGATTACGCACCGCCTAATTATGCCGCGTCACGTACCCTAATTAATAGTCGACCGGTCGTTCCGAGGGAAACGCGTTGCCTTCCAACTTGCCGGAGCGGACGAATTCGAAGGAGAACTCGCGGCCGCGAAAAAAAGAAGAATCCTTCGAAAGCCGCTCTTCGGTGATTTACGACGATCGTTCTCCTTGCGCCGGAGAACGCTTCCGCGCCACCCCCGTACCTATTGTCCGTGTTCTCGAGTCCGTATCTTTCTTTTAATGCACGCTTTATTAATAATAGTCGACCACTCCTACCGAACACCTTCGACGGCCACGCATTTACAGCCGGACCCGTTCTTCTCCGAGGGTTCGTCGTTTCTTTGTCGCGCTTCGACCGTCTGCTTTCGAGCGTTTTTAAGTTAATTTTCGTACGAGCATAAAACCGAAACGGATCCGTGTGGTAATCTGGACAGAGCTCCGAAGCGGCTGCCAGTTCGGTTTTTACTCGCATACGAGCTTCGTATCTCGCTGTCTGGAACTTTATCGACACCCCGTACTTACCGGCGTTCGTAGTGGCGCGGCTGCGTCGAGATAAGCAACTGAATTATGACATCGATAAAATTGATATCGCTCGTGTTTCTAAACTGGTAGTCGGACTTTACCGTCTTTAAGTTTACCGCGATGGTCGTTGATAGTCTCGGAAAAGTAGGGAGTGGAAGAGCGAAGCGAGAAGAGGGAACCGAAGGAGAAAAAAAAAACGAGAAGAAGAACGGTCCGGGTGGACGCGTTTCAGATTTTTCTCTAGTCAGCGTGACTCGTTATCCGAATCGAAAAAAAGAACTCGGGTCGATAAGAGTTCTTTCAACGAGTAAATTATTCCATCGAGCGGCAAGCTCGAAACCGAACGGCGAACGCGAACGGGAAGACCGGCAACGAAACACGATCGAATTCGAGTCACTTGTATATCGGTAAGGAAGAAAGTTGTCAGCGGGAAAATCGAGTCTCGATCGCGTGCGAAACAAACGTTCTGCGGTGAAACGCGATGAAACGCAGCGGGGTGCACGGTGGCGTATTAAATTTCGGATAATCCAGAAGGATAGTCTTCGAGCGGGGTAATTAATGTGCGTTGGGGATCCGTCGAGGAAACGGAACGAGAAAGAGGGAACACGGCTCGAAGAAGGAAGGAGGGTGAACGAAGACAAAGAAAAGAGGCAACGAAAGAAGGGAGCCGAGAACCGAGGATTGGTTTTCTCACAGTGAGTCGTCGTCCCGTGGCCGAAAACCGGACATCTGGACATGGGACAGCTGCGCGACCACAGGCTCCTCCGTCCCTCCAAACCGAGGGAGGCTTTCACGGGGGTGACCGTTCTTTCGTTCTATACCACCCATTCTCCGTGTTTATGCCTGCGTTTACGCGTTCGCTTATGCATATTACGCGATCGCCGTTCAAAAAGTCGTCGATTAATTTCCCTCGTTCCGAGGCAACGACTCGCGTTCGACTTCGAACTCGTTCTTTTTCCTTTTAGTTCCCTTTAGTACGGTCCAGTTTTTTTTCGAGCCTTCGGTTTCGATAATTGTGAGAAAAAACGGACGGTCGTAGCTTCGTCGGTAACGGAGTAGACGTTCGCGGGGTCGTTTTTCCTCGGGGACCGTGATCCTACGGCTAATATCGTGATTTATATTCTCGACTTTTCGAACTCGAGACGGGTCGACGAGAGGGGGGAGACGGCCAAATACCCGTGAGACCGCATCTTTCCAGTCTCGGGGAACGTTCGAAGCGTCACTCGCGTAGATCGATCTAGCGTTCGATACGGACGAACAAAACTTTCCGCTCGCGGTAACGTTTAAACTTGCTCGTTTCGAAATTTCGCCGTTAGACGAGAAGAAATAGGACGAAGAAGAGCTAACGATTCTCGAGCGCGTTGTTCCACGCGACAAAATCGCGAGCATCGGATTCGATCCGGTACAGTGTACAGAGTAGAGAGGGTCGACGGCCAAAAAGCGTATCGCGTCGACTCGGCCGAAACGGGCGAGGAGAGGAGAGAACGTGAAATCCGAGACAGGAACACATGCTGCTCGGTAAAGTGGTACTCGGACCCATCCACGACACCGGCAGGGTTTCGGTTCCCGCTCGGGGCTGCGTTTGCCACCGCAGCCGGTTTCGCTCGCTTTTAACCACCGGCCGTTTCGCCACTTGTCTCGCCCACGCTTTACCACCGCCGCAAGGTGTTTCGTTACGCCATTCGCCGTTCGTCTTGCTCTCGATCCTTTCGATCGCGAGTCGCATCGTTTCGACGGTTGGAACTACGTACTCGGCCAACAGGAATATCGATGATGCGTTTGTCTTCCTAGGTAACGCGGGTCACCAAAACGGAAACTGGCTAAGAGAAAACGAGTTCCCGTGGTTTTTCGAGACCGGCCGTCCCGTACGCGACAACTCGTTTGTCGTCTGTTCGCGTTTCGTGGGATCGTACGGGCCCGCAGAGGAAACTTGATTTCGTTCGTGGATTCTAGAACAAACCCGTATTCGGGCTAGATTCGACTCCAGGGCCTGGGAACACGAGCCACGCGCCTCGTTCGAAGAAAAACTCGGGAATCCGTGCTTGTGCCCGGTCATCGGGAGCACCGAGGTCACGGACGCGACGGTTGGATTCTTCGAAGCGGTTTTCCGTCCCTTCTCGCTTTTCGGTCCTCCGGACTTTCCGTTAGTCCGTTAGTTCGCAAACGGGTTTAGCAAATTTTTTCGACGATTCGAGAATCGACGTTTCGTTTGGAATCGCGTCGAGAACGGCGAGTGCGGGCCGAAAGATTCAACGGACCGAAGGAAAGAGGAGGTAATGTCGCGGAAGAAAGCCGAACGGAGCACGGTTAAGGGGGAGAAAAATGGGATCGCGTCGATCGTGGGAGTGCATCGTTCTCCTATTTAACGGCACCCTACTGGCTCTCGATCTCGCAACAGCGAGTCGTCGAGAGCAAGAGGCTCGCGCGTCCCGCAAGCTTGCCGTCGTCTCGGCACTGGTCACCGACACTTTGTCCCGGACCCTTCCAAAATGGACACGATGTTTGTTTGTTCCGGTCTCGATGTCACAACACACCCACTACAGACCGCAGTAGGGTGCTAACTGCCATTATATTATATACCTCTACAATACGCCATTAGCCGTGGACCCCAGCTGGAACGAACGCCGCTACCTTTCGCCTTCTACCTTTTACGTCTTTTGTAATCTGGTGCGCGACAGTCGACGAATCAAAGATCGTTTTTTCTCCTCGCGATTTAGAAATTACGCTCCAGATTGTTCCGTTCCCCGTCGACGATCGCGTTTTCCAACTACGAACGATATCTCCATCGTAACTGCCGCGTGCCTTTCAATCTTTCTCTAAACGTTTCTCGTTCTGTCTCGACGATTTGTTTCTTACTTAAAGTATTTTCCGTTGTTCCAACGCATTTGCGCGTTGTTCCGGACAAATCGGTGCGTTTTCTAAATCGCGTCGGCACCGTTCCTTGCTCCGCTTCAATTTGATCGCGTCGCATCGACTGGCCGTGCATCGAGAGAACCGCGGCGCTCGTAAAGCCACCGGCCGACGAGCGAGAATAATAGGGAAGGAACGCGATTTCCATCCGGGAGATATTTATTAGGCATGTGGTCGGATACGGATATGGGAAAGTCGATGGATTTCCTTGTCCGGCTCGACGAGGTCCGGTCAGATCCGGTCGGTCGTCTTCGTACGCGCACGAAACTCGTCCGGCTGCGCAAACTTAGGGCCGAGACACCTCTCTCGTGGGATCCAGTCGACGACCCCTCGTTTCTCGGACACGGATCATAAACGTTTTAAACGAAATTCGGGAAAATTTGAATTCGCAGGAAGGGGGACGTCGAGAAGCGACTACTACGGACCACCGACACCGACCGAAAAGCCCGGCAGAAGAGTAAGCGGACGGGGGGTCGTGGTTACCGAAGAATAGAGAAACAACCTGCGGTCTAGTCTCGCGTACGAGGGTAGTCGTCGATTTTAATTCCAGTCTCGGTGACCGCGCGCGGTTCCCGACCCTATTCTTTCGGCCGCGCTTTATACTTTATAGGTATACGGACGATCATCGATGCGAGACCGAACGAACCAGAACTCGCATAAAATTTCAAACGGCGCGTTCATCGATCGTCGCTCCCTCTTTCCAACCGTTCTTTTCGGATCGTTCTTCTTTGCGGCCTTTCGCGAAGCGAAACGCGTTTCGGACGAGATGAATCGCGTCGATTATATCCGAGCGAAATTTCGCGCGACGGAAACAGCCGTGTTCGAGCCGCGACGCCGGATAGTTTAAGGCGACTGTTCTCCGGATAAAATTAATAAAACAATACGCCATTATCGAGCAGCGTCGCCGGAACGAGCGGCAGGAATATCAATCCGACGAATCGCTCGAAATCTTACGAGTCTCGCCTCTCCGGTAAATCCTATTTCGCGCTCGATGGCAATCACCGCGGCATTCACTCCGATCGAAAAATCGAATTATTCCCTCCCTTCCGCTGTTCCTCCGCGATCGCTTTCCGTTCGTTAATATTCTTATCGCAACGTTTTCTCGTTCGAGCGCGACGCGACGGTTTACGAACGCGTCGAGGAAATCTACCCCATTTTTTGTTCTCGTAACTCGCACCGATCCGTAACCCTCTCGATCGTTATCCAAATCCTCGCGTAGACGAACAAATTCGAAACGAACAACGCTCGGAGAGATTACGTCGTTCGATTAGATCGAACGCACCGGGATTAATCGCGTTCGGCAACGGGTAAAGGGAAATTTTGTAAGCAACGAGGAACGGATCGAGCGGGCTGACGCGGCGGGAGAAAGCGCGTTGGTGCGAAGCATTCGGAGCTTCCGCGTCGCGATTCGGCGGAATCGCGTTCGTCGAAGCGCGACGGGAAGCCGATTCGTGGTTAGAGGCAGGGGGATGCTGGGGGGTAACTCGTTACAAAGTACTCGTTCGGCTTTTAATAATGCATCTTCGCGCACGCCGGGAGATCTCGAACGAGAGCCGATCGCTGGGGAATGGATTCGAATGGCGTTTCTCGTCGCGTCGGTCCTCTCATCGCCGTAGCAACCATCGCGTCCTACTCACCGCGAACAGACTTTCCGGGGAGGGTTGAGGTTGAGCGCGGAGAGGCCGGGGGAGACGGGCATTATGTCAGATCCCGCGGCATTCCGCGCAGAATACGCTACGTTTTCGAGTGGCTCGCATCCTTGTCGAGAGGCGACCGACCGAGCTCCGGCAAACTCGCTTCGAACTTGACGCCCCACTGTAAACGAGCCGAGTCGTCGATGCTTCGACGGAGCAACCGAGACAGAGATCGGCGCGCGTAACAGGGCCAGACGAGTCGGACAAAGACGGACGAATATAAAAGAGAGGCTGCGGGAGAGAGAAAGAGAGGGGAAGAGAGAGAGAGAGAGAGAGAGAGACGAGACAAGAACGAAACAGGATCGGGGAAGAGAGAAGGGAGGCTGGAGGGGTTGGTCGAGAGAATCAGGGGCCGCGGAGAATCAAGGGCCGAAGCTGGCCGTGTCCCACCGCTCTCCCGGCGCTTCGCGAACGACGACACATTGATGAAAAGCAACCGACCGAGGCGGATTAATTCTGCCGGATTAGCGGCTTTGCAGCGAATTAGGCACCGTTACCGGCTAATACGATCGTCGAGCCGTGCAACCGTCGCTTCGCGGTGCGACGCGCCTCGGTTCGACGCCCAAGCCTTCAAGAAGTTTCCGCTCGCGCGACGCTATAATCGCTACCGATCGAATGTCCGAAAAGTCGTCGAACCTTCTGGACCGAGTCGAGACGTGACGACATCGAGTACAAGAAGCTCGCTGGAAACCGACCTCTTTTTCGGACGAGCTTCGTCGCGTGACGTTGCGGAATCTAAACGAGATCCACGAGCAGAGTTTTTGTCGGCGTCGAGTCGAGTCCCGTTCAATTTTCCACTCGACAACTTGATCGTCCGTAACGACGCGTTTTCCTCGAATTTTTACGATCCGCTTTTGGACGCGGCCGGAGCTACGATCAAAGAGCGCGTGGAAACTAAAGGTTAGATTCGAAGAGAGAAACACGAGATGCGAGAGGCGACCGGACGAACGGAGAAAGATGGAGGAAGGACGGGGGGCAAAAGAGCGGGCAGAGGGTTAGAGGAGAGCCTCGTTTTTCATTTCTTTCCGCGAGCACGGCGGACAAAGGCCATTGTAGAGGATCCCATTGTGGAGGATTAACGTACATACACGCGTGTACACGCGCGCGCCGCGTCGAACCGGCAATGTTTGTCCCGTGCGCGAGGCGACGTTCGCGAGCGCGTTCGTCGCGTCGCGTACGAGTCGGAGCTGACCCACGGGTGACGCGTTGCATATTTATACGAGGAAGCGATCGCGATCGCCGGCGAGACTCGTCGAACGGACGCGTACGCCTTTCGACGCGGCGGATTCGTTCGTTTCGTTTCCAGGGATCTTCGGCCGCGATCGGTTCGCGAGACGAAGACGAGCCAGGATTCATCGCGATAGCTATTACGCCGACGGAGAGAAAGAGTTTATCCGCGAGTCGAGTGTAATTCCGTGGTTAGCGAGGTTCGATAGGCTGGCAATGAACGGACAGAGGCGTTCGCTCGCGAGAGAGGGCAAGTCGCGATGCAACGTGGCACGGCGCGGTGCGACGCGGCGTATGCCATATGGCTAATGGCTTCCGCGTTGCTAAGCATCATCGATAGCACCGACGGTGCGCGGTGTCAAGGATCGCGTTCGTGGCTCTTGTTACGGCAACGGTGTTGTAGCCTTCGATAGCGAAAGAAGGCTCTCTTCTCGACGAATCGAAATCGGCGCGTCGCGTCGGTAATTCGGTAAATCGGATAAAAATGTTGTCCCGCTTCGAAACGATGGATTTATCGCGAGCGGTAACGGGCTCGTTGGACCGGGAGCGTGGCAAGTAAAATCCGGTTGCTCGATCCGGGGGAGAGGAAGAGATTAATCCTCCGACATTAATCCACGGTTCAATTAATTATCTTGCTATGACGCGAGGGCTTGGCTTCCCCTAATTAGCCGTGTCCGCCAGTCTCGCGCGGCAGTTACGGCGTCGAAACCTTGCACCGTTTTCGTTGCTTCTTGTCCGCTCTCGTCCCAGCACGGTGTCTCGCTGCTCGCCAATTTGCTAACTCGAAACCGCCACTGTCGCGCCGCCACCGGGAGAGAACAGGACGGAGAATCGAAACAGGGAGCAACAGAGACCGACTCGCATTTATAACGGTACTGTTTCGAGGTAGTCGCTTCTCTAGGATCGCGGCGCGGATTCCGTTCGGTTCGGAATCTCTCGAAATTTCGCGCGGCGAGCAAACGCGACGTAACTCGTGGTAATTTCGCGGACGCGTTTTATCGACGATGCAAGGACGATACCGCGAGTATTAAAAGCCTCCTCTGTCAACCCTTTCTTGGAGCCCTCGGTCTCGAGGGATGCACCCTATCATCGGCACGCTCTCTGTCCTTCCCGGGGGAGACAACGATGCTCCCTCGGCGCTCCCAACCTCGCGTCTTCATTCGGCTCTACCCGCTCTTGGATCTCAATCGCTCGCAAAAAATCTCATTTATCCATTGTGCGTCGCGTTACCCGTCGCGCCAGGACCCGAAGCACCCGAAGCGGGAGCAAACGATCCGGGCTACCTAGGCTAGACCGAAACGGAACGCTCGAGCCAGAAAAGGAGGAACAAGGTAGCCTACCTGCGTCGTCGGCCATATCCGCGTTCGCGACTATTCTCCGCCGGCTGGCTCGTGCGGCTTTGGGAATCGGTCGACGCCGTAAAACGTGTTTATTATGGTATCGCCTTTCGTCTATTCTTTCGGACGGATCGGTACCGGCGGGTCGGGTCGCAGGTCGAGGGATCCCGCAGGACCGGGTCGCTCGCGTGTGCGCAACTTTCCCGGAAGGGGAGCAGCGAGTCTTCTCTCCAGGATCGCGAGCAACTCGGCCGAGCGGAGAGGAGTTCGGAGCGCGCGCAGCAGAAATTCGTGGGTGGCCGAGGATAGTCGGCTCGGTCGGAGGATGGGCGCGCGACATCGCGTAAATAACGCGTATCGTCGATGTCAGGATGCGCGAGCGTACGGCCGTGCGCTTCCGCGTATCGAGCGCGGATAAAAAGAGGACCGAACGAAAATGCGGAGACAACGAGCGCGGGCGCGGCCGTCGAGAAAGAAGGAAAGCGAGGAGGAGGAGGAGGGTAGTGTCACGGTAAGGGCTCGGAACGGAACGAAACGAGAGAGACGGAAAGGGAACCGTCGCGATGGATGCGGTTGTCGCGGCGGCGGAGGGTGAGTTTTGGCACGGGGTGCGAGTCGCGAAATCGCTCGTTCGTAGCGCGCCGTCTCTCCCCGTTCGCGCGGTTGCACCGCGAGAGAGCCGCAGGGATGCGAATGAACGGATTAAGGGATGATCCTTTGCCGCGGGAGGGTGCCCTGTCGGCGCCGCTAACGGGATTGACGATTAACGCGTGGGTGGTTAGCGTGCAACCGTTTTCACCGTTCTCGTTCGCCGGGGAGAAAACGTTGACGCGAACGTTTAACCGCTCAATCGTCTCGCGTTTTCTCGTCTTCCGCTCGATTCGCTCACGATTCGATCGCTCTTCTCGCTTCTGGACAACGTCGCGGGGTACGCGGTTGATTAACGTTCGCGTAATTCGTTGGGTAAGACGTTAAAGGTAGAGGAGCGACTGGCCCCCGGTGGATCCGTTAGCGCGCGAACAGGTATACGAAACGGGCCTTCGTTCGGCTTAACGGGCGGTTTTTGTTTCTCACGAGGAGCAAAGGGTAGAACGTCTATTGTTTGCACCTAGCACGGAGTAATTACCTTTCAGGATCTTTTCTCGGTCGTTCGGAAGGCCGCCATCGTCATCGTGCCGGTATATATCCTCGGTCGTACGAAAAACTAAAAGGGACCCTTTATTCTTCTCTCCTTTTTCCTCTTTGTCCTCCTTCTTCTTCTTCTACTCGCTCGTTCGATCCGAGTCTCTTACCGGTTTTTTTCTCCTCGACGTACGCGAACGTTCGGTGTCGAACTCGTATCGGACGAGAGAAAGCAAAATCGAGGACGAAAACGCGGCGATCGGATCGTCGGTGTCGTGCACGGAGCAAATCCGTAAAAGACGCGGAGGAGTCGAGGATGGGAGAGGGCAAAGAGGAGAAGCGAGGCCGGGTCGCGGTAGCGGATTTTCGGCGCGGAAGGTCATCGTATTGCTGGCTCTTCCTTTGAGAGCGGCACGCGTTAATCAGTCGAGTCGGAGACGAGCCTCGGAGGATTAATTAAGCCGTAATTACTGGACAGCCTCTCTAGTTGCTAATGGGCAACCTGATATCCGTGAAAGGCCTCGCAACGCCGCGTGAATAGGCCCCCGAACCGCTGACCGTCAGCCTCTCCGATGATTATCGAACCCCGCTGAACTCGATGTACCGATGCGCGTACGGTATCCGCTCTCGGTCTCGTTTCGACGCGTCCTCCGCTCGTTCGTCGCGACCGATCTTCTTCGACGCGACGATCGGTTCGATTCGCTACGCACTGTCGCGCTCGAATCCTTCCTGGTGTCGTTCGATTTATCGGCATGCGTGGTGGGGCGCCGATCCGAGCGGTTACTCTCGACGGCGTCCCCTTCGTCGACGAACGACTCGCGTGCTCGAGAAAACGTACAGGTGAACAGGTAGATGGCAAACGACTGTATCCGCTTACCGTTTTCCACGCGAGGGGCTTCCCTCGCCACTCGGCGTACGCGGCGTAACCGGTTAAAAGATTCATGGACCAGAAAAACAGTCGTGTTCGGCCTCTCTGGCGAACGAGGGGTGTCTCGTCTCTGCTCGTTTCTCCCCGCCTCTCCTCGTCACGACCCCGTTATCGTCGTCGCTTCGCTAATTACGTCGCCGAGTGGCTTTTAACGCCGGCAACTATCCACCGAACTCTGTCCCTTTGCCGGAGCGGACTCTCGCTCGAAGCGACGCGACTATTCCTCTCGATCGGACCTACTCCTCTTTAGTCTGAAAGTTTCACGACGGCCGTCGCACCGGGTTTTTAAAGTTTCGCCGAAAGAGAGAGGAGAAGAAAGCGAGCGGGACGGAACGACGAAGCCGACGCGTTTCTTCGGTTCCCTCGCGACCGCTACTAAACGAATCGGTGTACGCGCGATATCGCGCGGTGCTCTCAAATTTTCGATTCGAGCGGGTTTCTAAAGCGCGTAACCGGGGAATGGGTTTTTAATCAGGGTATTCGGACAATAGGTCCCCCAGGGGACTCTCGCCACCCTCGTAGTACCTTTCTTTGCGGTCCCTGCGCGTAGTAGATGCCTTTCGATCACCCTTCCTACGCGCTCGCGCGTTTTCATCCTCGAGCGCATCGCGCGTCATCGAAAGTCGGGTAGTTCGTTTCCGCGCAATTAATTCGTTGTTTCACGGTTGCGCGCGAGCGTGTTCTCGAGCGGTGAATAGCGGAGAACCGTTAGAACGCGCGCGCAAAAAGGAATCGACATCTGCGACTGACAAGCTCGTCGATCGTCGTAAACGCGAAAGCAGGCCCTTTCGTCAAATTTTGCGATTCGCTGAACTCTCGGCCGAAAAATCGGTCGAGCCGTCAATAAAGCTGTTTACACACGGGAAAATTTCACGGGAGATTAATGAAACGACGGAACAGTTTGGCGAGCCTTTAAACGTTTAAACGGTCAGCCGACGTTCGACGCGAAACCATTAGCGTCCCACCTGCGTCCCGTAAGCTTTCTCCCTTTTCTTCTTTCGATTTGTAGAATCACGATGCCGAGCTGACACGGTGTCGTTAACGATCCCACGGCCATTGTTCGACCCGGGTCCGGTTCGACGGTTACGAATCGAACAGCAGTGTAAACTGTACGAAGCTTTTCGAACGCGGATTTTTGCGAATTCCTCATGGAAAATGTCTAATACTCGCGACAAATCGATAAATGATCGTTCGCTAGTTGTACGACGCGACTGAGCAAATCGTGACAAGTATCGTACGCGGAGGTCCGTGACAGAGGTTGTCCAACGAGCGGTCGAGGCGAGGCGAAGCGAACGACCATAAATAATTAGAGGACAGTTGGCGATTTGAATTCTCGCGTGAGACCGGCCGGTAAGACCGTCGAGAAGGTTGACCCCCCGAAAAACCATTAATTTATCGTAAACTCGAACGTCCGGAAGACGATCGGGCCAGGGGCCCGTTCCGGGGGAAGTGGTCCCACTGGTAATCTTGACCCCGGATAATCGTGGGACAGGTGATCTCGAATCGGCCGACTGACCAGCCTGTCCGATCTTTTCCCCTATGCAAATGCTCCACTCCCTTTCCGTAGGGGTTTCTCCCTTCGGGGGAATCGTTTGATATATTGCTCGATCTCGGAAAGAACGACTCGGCCGATTTCGCGCATTAATTTCCAAGCGTTTCGAAAAACTTCCCCTACTGGCCTCCTTTAAGCGAACGAACACGAAAGAACTTTTCTTCTCTCGCTCCGCGCTAGGCGTACGCGCGACAAAGTTGCTTCTCGTTGATCGTTCCCTGACTCGAGACCACCCTTTGACGAGTAATTTCCTTGGTTGGCGATAAAGCGGTGAGGCAATAAAGGAGAAAGCGTTATTAGGGCTACCTTGTTCGGTCGAAGAAGCGTCGAGTCGACGCGACTCGACCAACGTCGTCGTGACAAGGGGTTGAACCGTTGAACCTCTGGAGACAAATCTCCTACCGGGACCATTCCATTCTTTCTCCCGTTTCCTCTCCTTTCCATTTCCCTTTCCCTTTCCCTTTCCTTTTCCCTTTCTCTTTCGCTTCCTACGTCTCTTTCACCCTCGCTCACCCTCGTCTTTGTCTGGCCGATCCTCCGCCTCGCGCGTCTCCGACTCTTTTCCTTTAGGCCTTCGATCGTTGGCCATCGTCGTCCGCCTCGGCTCATAAATAAATTAATTAAGCGGCAGTCGAGTAGCAGATAATGTTAAAATAATACGCCGGCGGGACAATGAAGACGGCCTTCGGGCGCTCTTTGGACGTGGAACGGGAGCGGGAGCGAGAGCAGGGGCGGCGGCGGGGGCGGGAACGGGAAAGAGAACGGGAACGGGAATGGGAACGGGAGTACGTATATATACCACCTTGTAGCGGTTCTTAAACTCGCTCCTGCCGGAGTTAATTTCGCGGCATTAACAGTCGAAAGAGTGCGAACAAAAGGGCTCGGAGGGTAGGGAAGACAGATAAGGGAAGGAAGGAGGCAACGCAGGAAATATGAACACACTCATAATGTAGCCGCCTCCACCACCGGCAGCGTCACCGCGACCGTAACCACCGCTCCGAGCGAACAGTGATTCTCCCCTTTGCCATGTTCTCGCCTCGCCATCCCCCTAACCCCGTGCACCTTACTCCTATCTGCTCTTTCCTGATCCGATTCGCTCGCTGAACCTCTTCGACGTCGATTCTCCTAACGGTACGGTTTCGATTGCGAAACTTTTTATTAATTCCATGCTCACGAATCTGGTAAAAAAACTCGCTAGAGAGGCACGCTCGTTCGCACCGTGTCGCACCGTCCCGAACAAGTCGAAATCGGTCAAAATATCCTGCGATCGTTCGTCGGCACGGCGCGCGATATCCCGCGAGATACGAGCCTCTCGGTGAAACGGGGAGGAGAAGGGGGAAGAGATTAACGGAGATCGTGGAGAGGCGGCGTAGCTTTTTCGAAGAGAGATTCGGGCGCGGGAGTGGCGGTGGTCGAAACACGGTTGCGGCGAACGCAGCGATTTCGATAAATCATCTCGAGAGTGGCGTTAACGTTGGCTGGCACTTTAAAAGCATCGCGCGTGTCAGGTTGAAACGCGAAGAAGGCCGCGCGTTGCGAACGTTTTAAGAGGGCAGCGGTGCTAAGAGGGGAAAAGAACCGACGGGGGGCAACAGAAGGAACGACGCGGAGAGGGAGGGGGAGAGAGACAGATAGAAGGCCGCCGGTGGTTTTAGCGGTGAAGAGAAGCAGGGCCGAAGGGAGGGAAACGAAACGAGGGGGCTCGCTGCGTTTTCGACGTACAAAAAGTAATTATGGGATGGTTTCCGGTAATCATATCTAGAGCGCATTGAACGAGCGCATTGTTCGACCACCCCTTCACCGATATGCACTTGTACACGGCGCCAGCCACCCCGCTTCTCTTCTGCCCCCTTCTCGTTCCCCCTGTTCCCTATTCCCTGTTCCCCGTTCGGCTTCTACGCCCGTCAACGTTGCTAGATTCAACGATTTCAGAATCCCTTTCGCGTTCTACGAGCCACGGATTCGCTGACCATTCCGGACATTCGACGAGGTCGTTGGACAAGATCTTTCGCGCGCGACTAACATCCCTGAACGTTACTTTTCGCGCTCGAGCTTACCGCTCGTCGTTCGATTTTTCGCTCGATTTATCGTTTCGTCGCGTCGATGCCTAATTTCGCATAGACGGAGAGGAGGCGAACGAAAGAAACAGTGACATAATCGTTCTCGGGAAGGAAAGGAGCAGAGGGCAAAGGCGGAAGAAGCGACGACGAAGCTCGAAAGCGTAACGGGGTGGAGTAAAATGGCAAAAGACACGGAAACGCAGAGGTGCAGGTCCGCGACCCGACTGACCCTGCGTCGACGGCCCGGTCGTCTTCGAGCCGAGCCCCGTCGCTCTACCCTACTCCGTCGGCGTTCTTACCCTCACCCTTAGCCTCGGGGGTGGATTGAAACGGTCCGGCCCATTTTTCGCGCCCCGCTTGACTCCTCGTCCCCATTGGTCGCCGCCCTCTAGTGACCTCGCTTCCCTCGTCGTATCTCGTTCGCGAAAGAAGTATCCAAGGAAACGGAAGAAAATCCGTGAAAGACGACTAACGGTTCCGCTTATCGTCTTAACGTTGTATCCTGCCGAGACGCCCGACCGAGTCGTTTGTTCTTCGATTTTGACGAGTTTCGAAACTCGCGACTCGGAAGTTCGCGTGGACGGTTACGCGGAATAGTTCGCGACGCGGGACGTCTTCGTCGACGGCGATACGCGATCGAGGACACGTAGGAAACGACGGTTCTCCGAAGTGGTCGAAGCGGGGGGTACAGGTTTCGCGGAGGTACAGGATCGGTGTAACTGAGAGAGAAGCGTCGAGTAATTTGTCGCGTTTAGGAAACTGGTTCGATTTCGAGGAGCGTATTAAAAAATCGGGAGGTCCGTGCGGTAACCCTGGACGAGGAAAAGGTTCGAAGCGAGCGCGGATCCGCGCGCGTTTGACCGTGTTAGAGCGAGAAGAACCGGCGCGGCGACGAGAATCGAACGAAGAGGATACCGTGGAGAAGCTACGAGGAGACGGCGAGAGAAAGAGGGAGCAAGACGGAGCGAGAGAGAAGGAGATCTCGCCGGTGAAAGGGACGAAGAAGGAAAGCGTTCGCGATCGCGACTCGCGAGAGAAGAGGAAAGATAGCGCTTAGGCCGAAGCGGAGCGGCGTTAGGCCGAAGCGGCAAAGAGAGGGGTCGGAGGGCGCGAGGGTAGGGCAGGGCAGCAGCCAATGAGAGGCGCATCGGGGCGCGCCCGGGACTCGACCCCACCTTCGGTAGTCATGGCAACCGGTGAAACCCGCGAGAAACCCGCGAGAGAATTTGGCCTGGTGGGGAACAGGTCGGTGTCAGGGGTCGTCTTAGTCGGCAGTCGGTCTCTGGTCGGCCCCAAGAATAGTCGTATCGAGGCGGTAGTCGAGTATCACCTCTCTTCTCCTCCTCCTGCTTGTGCCGGCACGAGCGCGCTACACGGGCACCTACACGCGCGGCTTATCGACTCGGCAGTGCGCGCGCGCGCGCGCACGCACGCTCTCTGTCTCTTCCTCTCTCTCTCTTTCTCTCTCTCCCACTCTCTGTCTCTCTCCTCCAGTTTATCTGTCTCTACGGCTTCTCTCCCCCGCCACCACCCCCTCTTTCTCTTCTTCGTTTTCTCCGTTCGTCTCCGTTCGAGCCTCGCCACCGACGGCCTCCCTGGATCGCTCTTTTTCGCTCCAACCTTCCCCACCTCCGGTGTCCACCACCCACCGTACGGTGCGCGCACGGCGCACACCCTCTCTGCCCTGTGGCTCGGTGGCTCGTGCCACCGCGCATCCACCCAGCGTCGATATACCACGATACCGAGGATACTACGACGCGGGGATACGCGGCTGATCTACCGCGTGCGCGCGATCTCGATCTCGATCTCGATTCCGGTCCCGATCTCGATCCGAAACTGGACGTCGTCGCGTTTCACCGGTGTTCGCGCGGGACGAGCGATTCTCGATGAGCGCGCGAGTCGCGTCGTCCGGTTTGTCCGCGCCGACGAGTTGGCCCGAGTGAGAGTGCAAAGTGAGTGCAAACGGAGCGTCGACGAGGTTACCGCGAGTTTCGTGTCCCGGCTGCTCCGCAGTGATCGCGGGGCTACCGAACCGTCGATCGAAGCGTTGGTTCGTCGACGACGAGGGTGTTCGATCGAATCGCTGTGCGCGCGTACCGTCTCGATCGAAGGAAAGGAAGGACGCCGCGATCGGCCGATCGAGGGACGAAGGAAACGGCATCGCGATCGCCTGTCGCGACGGACGAGGATGTCGGCCTCGGGACGTCGATCCCGAGGTACCGCGAACTGCGTACAGTGCGCGAGTGAGTGAGGAACAAGTGCGCGAGTTTGGTCGGACCGCGTGACCGAATTGGCGCGCGAACGCGACACGAACGGCGTAGCGGTGATCGAGCGCTGCGCGGAAGGCACGACGAACGACATCGCGACCCAGAGGACGACGAAGGAGAAAGGACGCGCCGAGAGGATAAGGAATCGCGAGAGAATCGACGTCGAGAAGGAAACGGGGCAACAGCCGAAAGCGAGGTAGAAACGGCGATAAGGCGGAAGCCGTCTCGGGGTGGTCGGTGGTCACGACCGAGAAGAGGAAACCGGCAGGGTGGTTCGAGGAGGGACAGGAGGCGCTGACGCCCTGGCGACTGCCGGGGTGGTTTACCCGGCCGCGACAGCGACGTTGTTCCCTGGCCGGGTGTCAGCTGGACACCACCACCCCGAGTTCACCACCACGTTGGAGGTGGGGTTCCCGGCGCGCGGCACCACCGCCTCTATGGCGTTGGTAGCCGCGCCGCCCTCGTGGCCCTCGCGGGACCCCGGGGCCAGCCTGGCCGCGACCGGCGCGGCCGCCGCCGCAGCCGCAGCCGCCGCTGGAGCCGCTGCCGCGGCCGCGTCCGCCGCCGGACCGGGCCCGATACAGATCGCGCCCCCGCCACCGATGCCCCCGACCCACTTGACGCCCTCCGCCACACCGGAGGACATTACCTGCCTGGTGCCCACCGGTGCGGTTCTCACGCCTAGGGACCCATTGCCGCCCAGCACTACCCCCGGAAGTCAGGCGAACAGCTCGCAATCCGGCAGTTCGCAGACCGACAAATCGCCCAACATCGAGTGCGTCGTCTGCGGGGACAAGAGCAGCGGTAAACATTACGGCCAGTTCACCTGCGAAGGTGAGTCTCCTTCTCTCTTTTCTCCTCTCCTCTCTCGCTTTTTACTCGATCTCGATCGATCCTCTTCAGTTTCTTCTTCTCTGCTGATTCGCGCCGCCAAGCAACGGATCCGGCGGCCGGCCGCTGCTCACGAAAAAACAAAGACTGCCCATTAATAACTCGGTGGGGTGTTCCCCGGAACGCTTACGCGTCTGTTACGAGCCTAATAACGATGTAATAGGGCCGAGAAAACGCGGCGGGAGAGACCAGCTCCGAGTCGAAGAGGGAGATCGCGAACGAGAGTGGGTGGGAAACGGAGTTACGGCCGGAGGGTTTCTTTCGTTTTTTTGCCGGCACGCGTTTTCGAATTTTCTACCTGGACTACGGGAATTCGTCGCGATTTCGCGTTCTAGATCGGTTCGCGTTCGAAGCACGATGTGTAACGAAGAAAAATGTCGCGACTACTTCGACCGAGCGTCGGACGGTCTACGGCCGCTAATCGAGATCTATCGCTCGCTCTCGGAAATCAGGAGTTATACATCCTCCCACGGGTTTAGCTCCCTTCGACCTTACCCTCTTCCTCGATACCTTTCCTTCCTGTTACCTCGAATTACGCCTCATCGATATCGGATCGTTGCTGCGTCGTAGGTAATTTATATCTAGCGCGAGTGATTTAGCGGAAACGCGCGTGTTCGTTCGTTTCAGGAATTCGATAAAATCACGGTTTGCCTGTTTTATCCTCGAAAGCACGGTGAAACAAGTGCGCGACACCTGGTCGAGACGAAGCAGGCAAAGCGTACCGTATATACGGTAGGGTGCGAGGGTACCCCTTTCTACGGCTGACTAAAACTTTGATGGCTCGTTGAGTTTTCGAGACGACGTCCTTTCGTCCCCTGCTCTCGTTTCGAAACATCATCGGGGGGCCTCGTAGTGTTTGCTTTATCCTCGTTAATTATTCCGATCCGACGGTCGCGACGTTAAGAAACGTGTTCGTCGCGATACCTGTTCCGAAAAGTTTGCCCGTACTTTTCGGGTTCCGATCGAATCGCGTACGTCGTCGGACGTCGCGTCTCGCGATCTTTTTTGACGCACGTAACAACCCCGGATATTTTTGCACGCTGATGGGTCGCCTTCGTCGTCCGACTACCGAACTCTCGTTAAAATTCATGAGCGTTCGTGCCTCTCTCTCTTTCACCGCGTTGCTCGCGAGAGCTATAGTAGTTGGAGCTTTCGTATGCGATACGAACGAACTCGAGAGCACGGTCGCGTCGACTCGCGGACAAAGTATAAACCGCACTGGTTCAACGCATTTACATCGCGGATTGGCGCAATACTAGTCGCGATGAAATATTTACGAGACATTTTTGCAACGTCCCGCGACGCTCGGAAAATATCGCGTTCTCGATCATCGCTGTCGGAAACGTTCTCTTCGACGGGCTCGATTCGAAGATCGAAGGGCGAAGGTTCCTAAGAGTCCCGTCGCTCGCGGTCAGGCTCTCGCGACTCGATTTCGCTCGTTCGACGTTTTGCCCCGTCAGAAGCGGGACCGATGACGTCGGAACGTTTAAAGCGCCGCTAAAAATAATGCTCGAGGGATTAATCGTCGCCTCGCGTCTCTCCCCGTCGCTCTTTCCGACTCTTCGCGCTCGTTAATTCCCAACAATTTGTGCCGGCTCGAGCTGCGCGAAGATTCGACGCGTGGAAACGTAGGATTCGAGCGGGTTAAGAGTCCGTCTCTTAATTGAACGCTCGAGTTACGGCTCGACCAGTAGTCCTCTCCCTGGTGTTCCAATTACAACCGCGCTAACGATATTTACCATTGTTAGGTCGAGCTATTCTCTTTCTCTCTCCCTCCCCCCTTCTTCTATCTTTCGATTTGCCACTGCCGCGATAACGCGCTTAATCCGACGATAATTTCTATTCGTGGCAATCTTAATTACCCGCTACCTCCTGATTTCCTTTTCCCCTCTATTTTCGAGCAGCTTCGCGCGCTACGTGGCCAGCTAACTCGCAACGTTTCCCGTTTTCCGTTTCTCGTTTCTCGTTTTCGTTCGCTCGAACGTTCGTTACGGTCTCTTATCCCGACGATTCGCCGAGACAAAAGCTTTCTTATTCGTCCGTTCCTCGCCACCGTTACGCAGCATTCTCGAAAGCGGATCGTCCGGAAGATTGGCCGAAAACGTCGCGTTCTCGGCCCTTCGTCGATCGTTGATTTCGGTTCCTCTAGACTCTGGACGAACGGAAACGTGACCTTGCCGGAGGCCTCTGAAACTCGTAACTCGACGCGCCACACCGGTACCGTGCGGTTACGATCCAGCCATTGCTTTAATTACAGTTTCTGCTCGTTTTTCTAACCAACGACCGGTTGCTAGTTTCTCGGCCGAAACGATTATGGCACCGATTCTCGTTCGCGACACCGGCGGCTGGAAAAGCGAGAAAATTGCCGCCCGATAACGCTCCGATCATTTAATTCTCGTTTCGTCTTCTCGCGTTTTTCTCTCAACAACCGCGTTCGAAACGCGTTCCGAACGTTGCGCGAGTTTCGCTCGTTAGCGACGAATCGAGCGAGGGACGAACGATGGCGGGACGTCGACTGGCACGATCGACGACGCGTTTTATCGAGAATCATAGAAACATCGAGCGTCCGACTCGCCAGAGCGTGCATACGCCTTCCACGTTGGACGTTCATTGGCGTAATCGCGGTGATTGTCGGCGATCGCTTTATTACGACGAATTGATTTTGATGTCAACCGATGTCAAACGGTTGCGAATTATCGTCAATTTGTCGCGTCTGTCTTTCGTCGTGTTCGATCGAGACGATCGAGAGCGCGTTATCGAGAGCTGATCGACCGATCGCGGAAGGTTATCGAGAAACTAACGAACCCTCGTATCGACCGGAATTCTATTTTATCCGGAAACGAACGTAACGGGCAGCCGCGTGGACGAAAACGCCTCTTCTTCCTAACGGCTCGTAAATCGTCGCCGACGATTGGCCGACGATCCCGAAAGCGAGACTCTCTCGAACCAGATCGAACCGAATCGCCTCGCTTGTCCCGGACGAATCCGTCCGCAGGATTTGCCCGAGATTAAGTTCGAGAAACGAACATTAATCTGCCGATTACAGCGGCTCGGGAACCTCCCATTCGCGGTACCGCGTCTGGAACAAGGTTCTTCGTCTTTGGTTATTGCGCAATAGTCGTTCGCGGTTCGACCTCGACTACCTTCACGATCGCCGCTCCCTTTTCTCTCTTTTCGTTCCGTGATCGGCGCCCACCTTCCTGCTTCCCCGTTGCCCCAGCTCGAACGACGTCCGGCGAACGTCGAACACGAAATTCCGAAATTAACCGTGTCCGGAGCGATCGGTGTTCGGTTGAACGACATACCGCGTTTCGTCGATCCGTGATGTTCGGAAACGGTAACGCGACTTTGGCGAAGGAAAACGAGCCCGATCGAGTCGTAAGAACGGACGAGATCGAACGAAAAGCGTAGAAAACGAAATTGGTGAAATTTCGAAACGTATTCCCGATCGCGCGAGAATAGGCGATAAATTAACGAGGCATCGAAACAGATTGAAAAATGTGAACGTATTACACGGAACGTACTCGTAAATTATTTCGCTCGAGTCGCGCACGCGAACGTGCGTCCCGTATAAAAATACATACATATGTATGTTTTCCACGCGTCACGATGATAACGTTAATTTCTCGCTTTAGACTTCGAGCTCGCGAGTTTCGATCGAGTCACTTCCTTTACGTAACATCGAGCAACTCGAAGGAATCGAACACGGTGGCGAGCGTTTCGAGTCGTTTCGTGAAAAACGAAACGTCGCGTTGCTCTGTTTCGCGATGGAACGACTCGACCAGGCTCGTCGACAAAAGAGAAGTGGAAGAAGACGGAGATGGAGACGAAAAAGAAGAAACGACGAGCGTGGTCGGTCGCCTCGGCGCGAACGTTTCTTCAAAATGCTTGTTGTCTCAATTATAGTAATTGGTCGCGGCATGCGAGTAAACTAGCGTTCAAGACCGAGCTGTTATTTGTCACGAATTACACGGAACGAGTTCGAAGCAGTCGCGTCGCGTATTCGAATGGATACCGATCGCGTGCTCCTTCGTGTCCGATGTCGATCGGAGCCGGAAGAACGAGAAGGAGAATCGAAATTTCGACGAAAAGACTCGTGCGCGGTTTTCGCGGACCCGACGAAAGGAGGAAAGGAAATTTAATTCCGGTCTCGCGGTTTGAGGTACACCCGCAAGGGGCTTCGTGTTCTCGGGGTCTCTCGTTCTCCCTCCGAGTCTTACGGTTTTACTTACCGACTTACGGACTTATGCCTGGCGTACCCTACCGCGTGCACCGAGAAGCCAGACATTCTGCAGCCCGGCCGCTTCGCGGTTCCCGGCTAATCGCTCTAACGAGATCATATTATATTATTCCGACTTTGCTAATCTTTATTAATCTCGTTTCCCTCGGAAGCGCGCGACGCGTTCCAGCTCGCGACCGAGTCGATATCGTTTGGCCCGCGACGAAACGCTCGCTCGGCCCGAGGAGGAATTCGGCAAGCGTTTCGTCGACACAGGATCCTCGGAGTTTGCGAGTCGGAAGCGTTACGCGAGGTGCACGCGAGCGGTACGCGCGGTATCTAACGCGTATTATGCGCGTACATCGGCGCGTGCACCGAGCATAGAGTTACCAACCGAGACGCATCCCGAACGCATCCTCTGTGACCAATTATCTCGCTAACGAAGCCCTCGTGCTATCTACGCACCGCTCTGCCCGAACAACGCCGCCTCGCGGCGCCGAGCCGCACCGTACGACTAATTAATTATAACAATGTCGTTAATTTTACGCGGCCGACTCGAAACGTTACTGACCGAAGCGTCCCGCGTCTCGCCACGCCGCCTTTGCCCTCCTTTCCTCCTCTTTCTTTCCTCTCTCGGTACTTCCTCCGCCCGTTATCCTTTTCCCTTCCTTTCGATTCTCGCCTCGAGCAGGACACTCGCTCGTGGATCCGCAGGACCTCTTCCGCGACGTACGCGTCGCGTTCCGAGCCAGCATAGCGCATCGAGTGCGAGTGGAATGGCCGCGAACGAGGCGCGGAGCAATGAAAATTCAATGACGCGAGCAATTTGAGCTCTCGAGGGCCGCGCGAGCTGCAATCTGAAAGTATAAACAGTAGTTGTTCGAGTATTCTACCCTTCTCTATCTTTCCGTTTCTCTACACGTTCACCGTTCGTCCTCGCTCTCTTTCCTTTCCACCCTTATCCGCTCCTCTCCGTCCGACCGCGATTTCCCCCTTTTGCCTTTTGCCCCGATACCGTTTCACCGTTTTCTCTCGCGCTACCGTACCGCGCATACGTAGCGTCTCTCGCGGTGGTTCGCTCGCGTACCATAATCGCGTAATTTGCGTGTAACGACGCAATTTGTAGTTACGGCGACCCCTCGGTCTCTTTCGCAACATCGACAGCGACAACGATCACGACCATCGCGAAGACGACAGTCTCCTATCCCAAGAAGCGAACCGTTTAATCGAGTACAACGTTGTTCTCGAACGCGTTCGTCGTCGAATAAGCGGCTAGCGATCGGATTCGCAAACGTTTCTTCGATCGATCCTCCTTCAGCCGATCCAAGTAGTCGGCTTAGTTAACGACCGAACCGCGCTAATCTCGAAACAAGGCTAAATCTCGGCGAAAACGATCAGTGGTATCGGCGTAACGGAAGGAAGGCTCGCGATCTTCGATGAGTATCGCCAGCAACGTCGAGGGTATTCTCTTTATCGGGATTCGAGCGTTTTCGTACAGAAGACGCTTTGTTGCCGCGATATGAATTGCCTCTTTATCAGTTCCGAGTACCGATGATTCGCCTCTCTAGCCATTTACCAGTCGCGTCGATCCGTTTGTCGCTACGTGGCAGCGATCGAAACGTTCGAAATCGAAATGCTTTCCACGAACGAGCCACCTTAGGGGGCTAGTCGGAGCGAACTCTTCGAGGAACGGTCGGTGCAGGCTGGCGCAACCGGGACGACGATACGATACGATACGATTCCTTCCGAATCGACCATTTCGACGTCGCTCGAATGAACGCTTAAAAGTCTCGTTCCATAATATTTTCGGTCCCCGATCTTCTCCTTTCTCGCGCGCGAGCGCTCTCTTTATCTTTTCGCCTCGCCTCGTCCCGTTATCGCGTTTCGGACGTATCCCGGATTCTTCGGTCGCGATGCGAAGGAAAAAGATCGAGATTTTAATTTGTGAAACTTTGCCTCTTTCTAGGATGCAAAAGCTTCTTCAAGAGAAGCGTGAGGAGAAACCTAACTTACTCGTGTCGAGGGAATAGGAACTGTCCCATCGACCAACACCATAGGAATCAGTGCCAGTTTTGTCGATTGAAAAAGTGCCTGAAGATGGGCATGCGTCGGGAAGGTATGTATCGAAGATCGTCGATCAGTTAGCGATCCAACGGATTTCGTCGAACAGCCGGCCGGCTTTAAAATAGAGCAACGCTCGCGAATCGGCTTCGTAAGATCAAAGTTCATCGAGACGGAAACGCTTCTATTTATTTGCAACGAACGGATTCGCGAGGCGAGCGTCGCGCGCTAAAGCTCGAGCATCCTTGGAACTCGTCGCGCTAACGCGGCACGAGTGCGCTTATTTATATCCGAACGCGTTCTCGTTTCTCGCGGTCGCGCTCGACTCGTACGCCGCTCCGTGCCGCCCGTTTTAGGATCGGCCCGTACCGATACCGATCCACGCGTTCCCCGCGCACCACCACCGACGATTCGCTTTACCTGTCCGATTCGCCACCGCCCTCGCTCCGTCGCGGTCGAGCCGCAAATTAAAGAGGGGCACGCGGTGTTCGACGCCAAAACCCCGGAAAGATTCCCACGGCTCTCCCTTTCCGAGATTCTTTCTTTTTTACTCCTCTTGAACTTGGCCGTTCGAGCCGCGATAACATCTGACCTTGTTAGAGCACGCACGAGCCGGTCACCGACGCGGACTGCCCAGGTGTACTTTTATACGCGTCCCGGCCGTTCTCGCGACCCGCTTCTTCTCGCGACGATCGCGTCGCCTCGATCGACCATGCTCCGAATTTCCAGTCGATTTTCCCACGTTTTCCTCGCGTTTTCGAGCACCGCGGCGTGTCGCGTCCGAGCGATCCCGACTCCTCTCGCCGTCAGATACCATCTGACCTTGTTCAAGGCGTACGCGAGCGAGACGGTCATCGACACGAACGCCGGTCAGGGAGCGTAGCCCGGAGAAACCTCGTTAGGAAGCTCGCGGAACGTACCCTCGCGAGGTTAAGCCAGCGTATCGCGAAGAATTAGCCGGACGAGAACGTTCTGCCGTGGCAAAGGTCGCGTGCTACCCGCGGTCGTGGACGTCGCACCGCGGCGATGGCCGCAGGAGCAGCGTTCCTAGCCCAGGAGAGAAAGCGCCGTCGAGGTTTTCCCACGAGAACACGCGGCCCGGGTTTTCTGCCCTGTCGCAGCTACGACGTCCGCTCATTATCCGCGATGATTCCTCGACTTTCGACGATAATTCGAAACGTTCGGGCACGCAACCGTCTCCCGTCGTCGTTGTCTCGCGGTTTTACCGCGCGCCATCGAGAAAACCCGAAAGGACGTGGAACTAGGAAGAGGAGAATCGTCGCGGCGAGAGACGAAGCAGCGACGATACCGATGCTGACGGCGTCGATCGGAACGGGACATCGACGACGAGAAACGCGAACACCGTGCGAGGACGAGGAGGAAAGACGAGAGACGAGAGAAACGGTCAAAGGATAGGAAGAAAAAGGAGCAGAGGAGTTAAAGGCAAGAAGGATGCGGATAGAGGTTCGAGCAGTCGTGGCAAGGCAAGGCAAGGCAAAGCGAGTCGAAGCGAGGCAAGCCGCGGAGAGGAGAGGAGCGAAGAGGAGAGTCGAGGCAAGGCGAGGCGAGACGAGGCACGACGAGACGGGACGAGACGCGGAGAGGAAGGACGAAACGTGGAATGGAGCGGCGAGGAGAGGAGAGAAGAGGCGGCAAGGGCCGGTAGGGGGCTAGAAGAGAGCCAGAGGGGAAGGGGTTACGCGGGGAAAGAGGCGGCGAGTCGGTGGTCCGAGGTCAGCGGGGTGCATGACCTTACCTCGGGGCCCCTTCCTTCCGTGGGGCCCCCGAGGCAGACAGGATGCGCTCAAGATTACCCCACAGATACTGTCCGCGATGATTACAGAAATCTAGGAAGCCGCTCAATTTAATTAACCCTTAATTGCGACTGCTCGAGAAGAAGGTACGCTATTCTCGTCTAGACGATTTCGAAAAATACTGGCTGTGCGCGTTAGCGCGCCGCGACGAATCGTTGACCGTCGCGCCGTTCCCGAAAACAACAGGCCCCCGCGGCCTCGCGAACCTTCCTTTCCGCAAGCCGAGACGTTACCTATCGATCGTTACGCTCGTTCGAGCCTCTCGATGCCGTTATCGTCGAACGACCGCGAAATTACTTGGAACGTTAGCCGCTGAACTCGCGGCTGTTCGACCGTTCGCGCGTGCAACGCGCTTCTATCCAGCAGCCACGCCTCGAGAGTCCGCGTCTCCGATCGATTAACCGTCCGAGGTAATTGATCCTGATCGTCGCGGAATCGAAGGTATTATCGGTAAAGCGTGGATAGGACGACTCTCCGCATCCGATGGACGTAGAGAGTTCGCGACGTACGGGAACGGACAGAAAGAGCGTAGTCGAGTTACGGGGTAGACGGTGGGGTGTTCGGTGCACCAAGCTGGATTTCACTTATCTCTCGGCGTCGAAGCATGCCGCTCGGCATGCCGATGCAACGACGATGCCCATTATGGCCGCATTAACTGAAATTAGATATTGTTTCCCTCGCTGAGCTGGAACGATACAACAATGGGAGGACGAAGTCTACGACGACGAGGACGACGACGACGACGACGACGACGAGAACGACGACGGAGGCGGCTAGTCGGCCTGTTCGTACGAACGTTCGGGTCAAACCGAAACGACGAGTCGGGAAGAGAAAGAGAGCGAGAGAGAGAGAGAGGAAAGTACGGGCATATAAAAAGGTTCGAGAGGAACCGAGACCGAGCGAGATGGAAAAAATTACGCGAGGCCAACACGCGAACAGAGAGAGAGAGGATAAACTCTGCTCTTTCGCCTCTTACCTTTTCTTTTTCGACTTGTCTTCTCTTTCGCTCTCGGTCCCGCGCGCGAGCGCGCACGTACGCGCATACACACGCTCGACTTTCCTCTACGTCCCCGATGCCCACCTCTCCGAGAAGACCAGTGCGCGCCGAGAGAAGAGATTGCCGATATTACGGCAGGGTCAGGATCGTGACTTTAATCAATTAGCGAGGTTTCTCGGACCCGGGAAATGATTAGTAATCCGAGTGGCGGTCGATTCTTGATCCTGCGCGCACGACGCGACGAGACTCCCTCTCGGTTCGATTTCGTGCGCGAAACTCGCTCCGCGATAACGTCCGGAGATTCGTTTCTACGGAAGTCTCTGCGGAAGTCGAAATCGAATCGACGCGAAGAAAATCCTCGAGCGAGGTATTTAGCGCGCGAACCGAGTTACAAGAACGACAAAGCCGTTACGCGCGAGTACAAACAAATCGATCCGCGTGATCCCCCGAGGCGGTAAGATTCTTGATACGTCCGGACGGATGCGCGTAAACGCGGACGACTTTGACGGGATTCCAAGACGGTCGGTGTGCCGCTCACGATTAATAGCGTCGAAACGTTCGGTCGACGCCGCCTTCCGCTAGACTACCGCGTTCTCGCTCGTTGCCCGTCTACCGTCCACGATAGATTCGCCTTTCTCTTGCGGCTTCTCGGTATCGCTCGGTAGAATCGCGCGGCGTCGCTTTTCGACCGATCGAAAAACCACTGGCCTTGCACGGCTCGACCGACGCCGAAAAGCGACACCGATCGCGTAGAAAATGTCGGTTCGCGTGGCCCTTCGTTTCCGCACCGAAGAAACTCGAAACGACCGCCATCCGAGCGAACTGTTCCGCGTGGCGACGGAGCGTTCGTATTTACACGCATAATCTCTTTCCGAGCATTAAAATACAAAGTAGTCGCATTACCATGACAAAACTGTCGTCGGGTCAAGAGTACCTGACACCGTTCGTGGGGGATTGCGATCGGAACTCGGGCTCATTATGCATATTCAGAACGGTGCAAGGTCCAACGTTGCGCGTATTACCCTTTGTTCGTTCCCCCTGCTCACGGCGTCTAGGTAAATATCCCTGCTCGTTCTCTACCCTCCGTTAACCTCTTCCAACCACGAGTTTTATTCTCGGCGACGCTTCGTCCGTCACCGATTTATTCTTCCTCGTTTCTTCGGCCTGTTGTTCGTTCGACTAGATCCGTTCGAACAAACGTTTAGAAGCCGCGCCGCGGAAGAACGTACGTAACGCGCTCGCGTTCGGCTTCGAGCGAGGAGAAGCGACCTTCGAGCTCTCGCGCGATCAGAATGTGAAAGTTCACTCGGAAAAGGCGGTCAACGCTAACGTAGGTTACTCGACTTTGCGCGCGACCGCCGACACCGTATCCCCTTTTATTCGTTCCTCGACAACTCGAAGCGCCTTCAAACGGTTTCCTCTCGTTTCCATCGAGACTTTCCTAATCTCAAGTATTTTCCGCGTAATTTAACGGACTTTCAGAGTTCGAGAACGATCAGCGACCGAAACGCGATCTCGATCTTGCGAATAAATCCGGTACGAAGCTTTTTCCTCGAATTCTAGCATCGTTAACATATTCGATCGTTGCGTTACACGTAATAAATTGTTGGTCGTACGAACGGAGTCGCGAGGAATCTAGAAAGAAGGAGCAGAGCAGAAGGGGGAAGTAGGAAGAGGAGAAGGGTATTGGTAATTACGGTAAGAAAAAAGTACGCGATGCAAATATCAACAGCCGTTAACTCGTAGAACTCACCTGCCTTGCGTCGCGAACCAGTCCCCGATAGACGTGGGCCGATACTTGCTCAACCCAGACCGTTTGCGCGCGTTCCATAGCGTCCGTTAGCGGCCACTGCGCTAGCGACCACTTTCGAACCAACATTCTGCACGGATCAAACTTGAAACGATTCCTTCGCGAAATTTTACGTTGGTTAGGGCACCGGGAATTTTCGAGTATCGAAACGAAGGAAAGAGGAGGAAATCGGCGCGAATCACGGTCGGAAAGTAACCGCGAAAAGAAACGAGAAAGCGACGATTCGAAAGACAGTAGGTCAAAAGAGCGTTCCGTTGGCCGCGAACCGGAACGAAGGAAGGACGCGTCGTTCGAAGAAATTCTTTCGCCGAGAATCTCCCACGCGATTCCGTGCGACGAACGAGGGATCGTCGTCATTCTCTTTACGAATCGCGCAAAAGACGCGAACGGAAAGTACGAATATTAACCGCGATTCCTCGGAGGTCACGCATTGTCCATTCGAATCCCGAGACACGCCCGGCTTCCCTTTTCGATCTCTCGTACTTCGTTTCGTTTACGGATCGGTCGTACCTTCCACGAGCTTAATGTTGCTCGCATAACGTAAGAGCGTAGCATCGAGTAGCATGCGAGCGGAGGCCTCGCCGCGAGCAGGCACCGTGGGAATGTTAGGCGGGCCCACTGGCCGTGCATCGTTGCCGTCTCTTTTCCTCTTCTCTTCTATTCTCTTCTCCTTTCTGCTATACGCTCTCTACTCTTATCCACTCTTTCGCCCTTCTCTTTCCCTTCTTCTTTCTCTGCTTCTTCGCCTTGGTCTTCTTCCTCTCGTAACCTCGCTCGATCCTTTCCCTTTCGACTTTTCTCGACTTTTGCCACCAGACTTAACGCTCTCTTTTAACGTTTCGCGCCTTTTCCTGTTTCGGCCCGTCGAGACTCTGGACGTCGTTCAACTGGAACGTATCTCGTGGCTGGTCGAACGCGAACGTAGGGCCGCGAAAGGTAAACGGAGCCTTCTTTCCGGCGAAATTATCATAATGGCTCGAAACAGAAGCATAGCCCGGAGCTAGCTCGGCTCCGCTCGAAAAGTGGCTGCGCGATCTCTCTCGCCGTGTTCCGCGGGTCCGTTGGACTCGAACGGCTCGTCGATGGATACGCGTACGCGAGCGTGCTCGCTCGAACCCGTCTCGGTTGCCCCGGTCGCCCCGGTCGGCCCAACGCCGACTACGCGCACACACCCGTATACCTCTCTCGCACGGTAATTACGTGACGTATTAATACCAGTTATTCCGCGTCGACTGGTTCTCTGCTCGTCTCGATCCGCAGGTGTATTTCGGATCTTTTTCTCTTTCGCTGACCGTTCTCTTTTCTCCTTTCCTCTCTGCCTCGCCCTCTGTCTCCCTATGCTTCTCTTTTCCGCGCTCGCTTCTCGCCAGTCTCGCTGTCCTCGTCGCGTTCGCGATCGAGCCTCGATGGGATGCCTCCTCGCGAGCCACAACTTTGTGGCGAGAATCGTTGCTAACGATACCGAACAACGAGCAAAACGAAAAGAGTCGTTGCGAATTTTTGAACCGAAAGGAAAAAGGAGCATTTCGGCGTCGTTCAAGTCCTAACGGGACGAGGATACTCGGCGTGGCCGCCTACTCCTCTTTGCCTTGCCACCTTCGAGCCGGAACTGCCGCTCGAGGGGACGAGCACCCGCTTATTAAACGCGTAAAAATCGAGCCCGCGTTGCATCGGCCATGCGATACGCGCTCCTTTCTCGCCCTTCTCTTCGCGCGACCGATACCTTCGATCGCTCTGCGATTTTAATTTCTAGCGAACGACGCTCGACCTTTCCCTAACTTGCCGAGGATCGAGGTCGAAACGACGAGGCACGATCGAATCGATTCGGGGAACGTTTAAACGCGACTAATAGCGAGATCGTTGCTCGCCTCGAAAAAGAAGGGAACGAAACGGGAGAAAGGAGAGGAAAAGAGAGAGGTAGCGGAAAGGTAGACGCAAGAAGCCGAGGAGCGGTGCTTCCCATCATTAGGTCGTTCCGTTGCGGGACCGCCGCAGGCTCTTACGTAGGTGTTTATTTATCGTCGGAGACTGCACGCGGAGAATCGGTGCTGGTCGGCACGGCTAACCTCCGTTTCGAGTAATCGCGCGAGTTCTAACGTCGTCTCACCGCGAGTGCGAATAGTCTCTCGAGAAATTCTGAAAAGAGTTTCTCTCCAGTTTACGTACACGACTTTGGCGTGTCTGCCCGTGGCGAAAACGCCGAACGACTAGTCGAGTTCGTTCGCGCTTCGGATCGAAAATTTGCGGTCGCGAAGCTAGACTCGCGCGAACCTTGGTACCGTTAACGACGCTTCTCTCTTTCTCTCTCTCCTCTTTCTTCCTTTTCTCTCGCGGAGACGAGAGCAGTGATCGATTTGAAAACACGAAATCGCGACGAAGGAATCGTTATCGTCGACGCGTACGACGTCGTCTAACCGACGACCCATTGACCTCGTACCGACGATCACGTAGGCCGTTACCGTCACCGGTGAAATTGTAGGCAATCGGATTCGCGGGTCATCCCTTCCCTTTTCCTGGCTTTCGAACCGCTTCGGGCTGTTCGTTTGTTCGTCTCTTTGCTCGCTCGCTAGGTTTTCCGCGAAGCGTCGCTTCTAACCGTATCTGCTGGGCGTTCGATGCCGCGATTAAGACGTCAAGACGCCTCTCTTCGTTTCGCTCGATCTCGCGCACCACCGACTCGTATAACGCACGCAACTGTATCGTTCGCGAGGCTAGCGTCGTCGGTCGCGGGATACAGCTTCTCCTCCTCGTACCCGTGTCTTTTAATTTATCTTCGTAGCACGTCGCATTCTCTCTCGTCGTTCTTCGCGATCCTAGCATTCTCCGCAGCGTTTGTCCGGAGAATTTTTCAACCGGAGCGTACAACGATCATCGATAAAGGGTAATAAAGTGTCGCATCGTCGATGGTCTCCGCGAAGGAACGACGAGGAACGGAAACGCGATGAAAAAACGTGTGCGGAAAATCGAACCGTTGAGCCGTAGAGATTCCTGCGGTGTAGGACGCGTAACGGAACGACGAACGTTAACAGGCATCCGCGAATGTTTCGCCGGTGTTTTCCAATTATCCACGAGCTCGAAGAATTCGATGTTCGAGAAGCTGTATTCGTCATTTAGTTCTCTTACCGCGATTCCGTATGTTCTCGTTTACTCTTCACTTCTAATCGTGTCTAGTTTTTGGGCGACGCTTCGCTCAAGTAAATCGGTCGAACGACGTATCGTCGAACCGCGTGAAATTTCTAAGTCGTATGCCATGGCTGCTAATGAAATTCCTTTCCGCGCGGCATCCACCGCGCGCGATCATCTTAATCAACGCGCTGTCGCTGCGAACGAAAAAAATTAGCATTTTAAATCACGCGCTCCGCGGGTGCTCCTGCACCACTCTTCTTCTTCTTCTTCTCGCCTAAAGTACGGTATACGAGCGTGGCTCGTTCCTTCCTACCTACGCGAAGCCATTCCATCCGTCTCCTTTCGCGGCTTCGTCGCGGTCCGGTCTTCTTCGTTCTCTCGTTTCCGAGTCCACGTCATCCCGGTAATTCGTTTATTATCAAAAAGGAACGGAAGATTGATCGTCGTTTCTCGATGTTTATAATTATTTTGAACGATGCTCGCCGCTCATTGTGCCGCTCGCGGAGACGGATACTCCTCTGAAATACGAGCGAGCATCGAACCAACCAAACGCGATAGATTCTTCTCTCGTTTTCTCTCTCTCTCTCTCTCTCTCTCTCTCGCTCTCTCTTTCTTCGTTTCGTTCCTCCGTTAACCCATTCTCGCGTTGCTTCCCTTTCTTCGAACCGCGCGTCAGCGTCATCAATCCACGTCCAACGTTTTCTCTGTGGTCTATTCGCGCCGAGTTCTAGCTACGTGGCTCGTTCGGACGACTTAAATTTTCTACCTTCGATCGCGAAATCGACCGACCAACAGTCCCGAGAGATACGCGCGAATATTTCTGGAACTCGTTCCGATCGCGACAGCGCACGGACGCGAAAAAAGTTCCTCGGTTGTTCGATGGACGCGGACTTTGGTACGTTTAGATAACTTATCGAGTCGTTGTCGACTCGTTTTTTTCCAAGAGACAGTGTCTCGATTCCGTTGGCTGGAACGTTGCAGCGAGCCGCTAGAATCGACGCAGTTCGCGTCGCAAATTTCGTGTCCTCGTGTTCGCGTTTCCGCGTCGAATCGACGTTTGCTCCGATTTCGGGGAAAAAAGTTTGGCGCCGATAATGCTTTTCGCGGAATCGCGCGTGTTCGCGACAATCGCGCGAACTCTGACCCGGCACGGCGGCTGAAATCGCGAGAAATTAGACGCGACGATCCGGCGCGACTAGCGATTAGTTTCGACGCGAGAAAGGGCGGGGCGAACGCGCGCTAAATTTCCGAAGCGAATCCGTCCGTTCGATCGTCGCGCGACGCCGAGCACCGCTTAACATTCGCTTTGGCCGAGCATCGCGGAAACGATTTGCTCGGTACCGGGACTGAAACACGGGACACGATTTTTTCGTCCGGAGCGGAGAGACGCGCAGCGCGAAGAGACGGAAAAGGGGGTCGAGGGAAGGGAAGATGGAATAGACGATGTTCGTTAGCCGCGGGGTGGAGGTTGGAATTCAGCCGGTGCGCAGCAGGGTGCCGTTTCTCCTCGAGCTCTCGCAAGAAAAAGAAAGACTGAGTAACGGAACGAACGAGAGAATGGAAGAGGGACGCGAAATACGCGAAAGATTCTCTTCCTGACCCCGCGATTTTCTTCGTTTTTTTCGATCGAGGTTTCGGAACGGACTCTAGCCGAGTCACGTCGATGCTACACCTCCGACGTTTCCCCGTCCGAGGCGATTACTTCCGCGCGGCGTTCGACGCGCGAACGGATGGGATGCGCGAGCGGGACGATAGGCGTACAACGAGCGATCGCGATGCAGGTTCGTTGGAATTTTCTACGATTCGCGAGATACGTTCAATGGGCTCCGTTCGTTCCTAATTCGAAAGAGCCGCGAAAGAGTGATAAAATGTTTGATTCGCGTTTGTTACAGCGGTGCAGAGAGGTCGAGTGCCACCGTCGCAACCGTCGCTACCAGGTCTACCCGGACAGTTTGCCCTGACGAACGGCGACGCGGTCGCGTGCGCCAGCCTGAACGGCCACTCTTACCTTTCCTCGTACATCAGTTTGCTGCTGAGGGCGGAACCGTATCCGACCTCGAGATACGGCCAGTGCATGCAACCGAACAACATCATGGGAATCGACAACATCTGCGAGCTCGCGGCGAGATTGCTGTTCTCGGCCGTCGAGTGGGCCAGAAACATCCCGTTCTTCCCGGACCTTCAAGTGACGGACCAGGTTGCCCTGCTCAGGCTAGTTTGGAGCGAGTTGTTCGTGCTAAACGCGAGCCAGTGCTCGATGCCCCTCCACGTGGCGCCGTTGTTGGCGGCAGCCGGTCTTCACGCTTCGCCCATGGCAGCGGACCGGGTCGTCGCTTTCATGGACCACATCAGGATCTTTCAGGAACAGGTGGAAAAACTGAAAGCGCTACACGTCGATTCCGCCGAGTACAGTTGCTTGAAGGCCATCGTCCTCTTCACCACGGGTAAGCGTACAACCTATCGTATCGAGAAGGATACTTTGTCTTTTCCGTAAGCGATCGCGAAGATCGGAACGAGGAACAATGCTCGTTGCCGCTAAGCCGCGACGCGGTTTCGCGAACGGCGGCAGAGCCGCCGGAAGAACTCTCGGATCTTGACGCGCGTCGCTCGTTCCTCGTGCCTACGAGTCGCGGCTTCGTCTAATCGACGCGAAGATGTTATCGCGACTGTCATCCGCCGCGCGATGCCCGTTCCGAGCGAGCGGAGATTCGTCGAGGCGACAATGCGCGTTCGCTCGTCGATGTCGCGCGCCCATCGTCGTCCAGTCTAGCCGCAGAGACAATGCTCGCCTTTCTGTTTCCCTTCGCTTCTCTCCTCTCTCTCTCTCTCTCTCTCTTTCTCCGATCGTTTCTCTTTCCCTCCGTTCGATCGTCCGCTTTAGCAGCGTCTCGTTGAACGCGATTTCGTCGGGCCGATCTTTCGTCGAGTCGTTGTCGTCGAAAGTTTCTTGGCTCGAAATTCGTTGGTAGTGGATGCGCGTACAGATTTTACGGTGGGTGGTCGAGCAAGCACGCGTACGCGAACGATCGCGAGCGTTCAGCTTTTAGGGGGACCGGTACGACGCGGGTCGGCGCGTTGGCCGGTCCATGGTAAACCGTCTCGGTGTAGATACGAGACAAGCGGCTATTTATTTCCGTGCTATATGGGCGCGCTTAGCTCGGCTTAGCGTATGCTAATGTCCCGCTCCTCGTCCTTTCTCCTACCACCGTTCGCTCGTGCTGCCCCCTTTTTCTTCTCCTTTTTCTCTTTCGCCACGAAGGACCCTCTTCTTCGCCCGTCTCTTCTGCCGTTTCTTTCCCTTCCGATTCTCGTGTTTCTTTTTCTCTTTTTTTTTTCCTCCGAGGGACCGTGCGTGGATCCCTCGGCGGTCGCGCTACGAGGCCTTTGCCTTCGAGACCCTTCGCGCCACCCCGTTGTCCGGCTTCTTCGAGCTCGGACATTTGGCGAAATACGCGTGTTCGATGCTCGCGTCGCGGCGTTGCGTAACGGCGAAAATCTCGGTGAAATTCGTGCCGGCCGAGGTGGTCGCGTGCTCCATCGTTTCTACGATTTCTCCGTCTCTCTTCTCGGCCTCCCCTCGACGTAAAAGTCGACGTCGATGGCTATCTCTCGGGGCAGCGACCTTTTTTTTGCTCGTTGTACGGCTCTTAATCGTGGAACGCGAGTCTAATTGTTCGAATAAAAGGATGGAACGAGGGCACGGTTTACGAAGTTCGTTTAGCCAGCTAGATTCACCGCTTCGGCTTTCTCCTCCGCGCGCAAGATCGTATACTCGGTGGCGACGAAACGTCGACCGCGATCTCTGCTCTCGGGGCACCGTTGTCGCGGCTCGAATCGATTTATCGAGGTTCCGTTCGGACGAGGAGGAACGAGATTGGCAGTCGAGGAAGCGTAACACGGATTTCGCGTCGATCGTCGCCGTTTCCGGCGTTCCCTGGTTCGAGGCCAGCTCGTGCGAGCGCGCGGAGTCACGATGCAGATACGTTTAGGCGGGAGGGTATTACGGCGAGCGGCGGTACCTACGCGTATCTTGATGGGAAACACTCCCACGATTACGCGGCATGCGATGCAATTCCCTTTGCCTTGGCGAGCGAGCCGGCGAGCAACCACCGCAACGACGAGCGTCGGCCACAGCTAGTTTTTCGTTTCCAAGTCGCTAACGATTAATGACCAACGACGCTACGACGTTCGCGCTACGAATACGTTTCCGGGAACACGAATTATCGGACGATTTCGAGACGACGATGTCGCAACGCTGGAACCGCGTAGTCGATCAACGATCGCGCGACGCGTCGCGATGAAATTCTGACGTCGCGAAGACTATAATTCTTCTGGAACGATAGGAGAACGCGTAACGATCGGTTTTTGCGCGTCGACCGCAGTCGATTTCGCGCCTCGCGTCCGATCGCGAGAAGGAAGGCTTAAGAGTATCGAGGCGAACTCGCAAACGGGGACATCGCGGAGACGCGAGGAGAAAGTAAGCTAGTCGGTTGCTCGGTTCGCCATAGCGCGGCGCGACGCGAGCACGAGAGTACGTTCTCGTTCGACGGGGCAACCGGATTTCGAACTCGAGCTCCCCGGTTGGCCGATCGATAGACCGTGGATCTTGACTGAAAGTAAAGCGAAGAAGCGTAACGTAACGTTCGTCGAAGAGAAGAAGAAGGAGAACGGCGGAGGCTGCTAACCCAAATCGTGTAACGGGATGCGGATCGTATAGCGATAACAGTAGCGATCGTTAATAGAGCCTATTCGCGCACGATTCGTGTCCCTGATCTGTCCGATACGTTATTGACGCGTTTATCGTCGACGTTATTATCGCCGCGCGTCGTTCGCGCTCACCTGTTAACCTCGGATAATTTATCGACTCGGCGAAACGGTCGCGCTCTCGAAACGTCGACCGGAGATGCCCGGAGAAACGAGAAACGGTGGAAACGATCGCTACGTTCTCCGAGTTACGGTCTAATCAGCGTCTATCACGATCCTCGGAGAGCTCTCGGTCAACGCGACCGCTTCCGTTATTCGCTCGCGTCGTTCGAGTAGCGCCGATCCGTCCATCGATCGCGCGTCGTTTCGTCTGGCATAATTGGACGCGTAGATACGTCCATCGAGAGAGAAACGGGAAGCTCTCGTCTCGCGAGAGAGGGCTCGTACGCTCGAAACTTCGTGGAACGAGACGAAAGAGAGAAATAAGTAAGGAGATTTCGCGTTATCGAGTTCCGTCGCGAGCGCAGCAGCCTCGAAAGATGAACGAAACGAGCAAACGACGAACGGTGCGGCGGCGGTTCGACGAAGGGAGGGCTCGGGTAGGGAGGCGCGCGTTATCTGCGAATCCGGGACCACGATCCACGCGGTCGACTCTCCGTATCCGTTGCATTGTTGCGCGGCGTTCGTTCGGGGTCGTGTCCCCCAACCCTTGACTTTGAGCGTTACCCATTTTCCTTTTATTATCTGCCCTCTTTTCAGCCGCGTTTCGACGTTCCGCTCGACGCGCTCTCTCTTCGCGCTCTTCCGTCTACGATCGAAGCGAGGGTGGCTGAAAAGGTGATACGCGTTCCGAGCGGTTTGCCCGACTTTCTCGCCGAATCTCTGCCGATGGCGAGCGAGTCGAGGCTGCTCGTAAAGACAACGGATCGCGACGAAGGGTCGCTCGGTCCTACGCTATTCGCGAGCTACCGCGTAACCCTTATCGGCGTATCGCAGGGCAAAGGGTTGCCCCGGTATTAGAGTAAGCCGCGGTATTAACCTCGGAGTTTAATATAAACGACGACGGCCGTGGCGGGTGTCGTTTTGGGGCGGTGGGCAGAGGGTGGCCACGTGACCGTCGGACAATGCGAACCGCTTATCGACGTCCTCGGCCGAAACGAACCCTCGGTTTCTCGGTTGCCCCCTCGACTCTCGACCCACGACCCTACGACCCTGCAACTCTCGCGCGACATCCAGCGAACCGCGTTCGTCGCTTTAACCTCGTCGCGCGCGTTACCGCTCCGTTGGTTGGCCAACGCCACCACCCGACCAGCTCGCTTTTCCGTCCGTATTTCCGTCCTCTCGCTGCCCCGAAAACCCGTTCGACCGCGATATCGGCCGGCGACTCCGTTCGCGAAACAAAGCGACCGTCCTTTTCACCGATTCCGCGCGACCCTATGCCGGAATTATTTGTCTTTCGCGACGAGTACACCGCGAGATAATCCGTTTCGATCGATAGAAGACGCTACTTTTACGTATCTCGCTCGTCAACTTGAAATTCTCGCGCTTCCGCGATTCGACGATAAATCGTCAAATATTCGATCGCGAACGGAGAGTTTCCGTATTTTCGTGAAATCTTTAGGATTTGAGACAGAGAAGGCGGGACAGAGAGAGCAGATCTCGCGTCGGACCGCGTCGCCTAGTTTCCCCGAACGAGCGAGGAACAGACGGCATTTTATTTAGACGCAACCGTGTTTTATGGTCTCGTTTGACACGGGATGCCGTTAAATATGCGCCAGACCGTACGCGCTCCACCCCGTCACGGTCCATCCCTCGGTTTCTTCCCTCGTTTCCTATTCTCGCCGATGTCTCTGTTATCGTTTCGGCGTTCTCCTATTAACGGGAGCAGACGCTTTTAGGTTTGCGTAGGGTCCTACTCCGACGACATTTTTTCTTTCGTTTCTTCCTTCGTTCGAGCGTTTTCGTGCACGATCCAAGATCGAGAGAACGTTTCGTTTTTTCTTCTTACCAAGCTGGTTCGGAATTTATTCTCGTCGATGTCGATCGAGCGGATCGAAGAGATCGTCGGGATAACGGTCGCGAAATTCGATTCGGTGGCGAAAACTCACGACGAGCGAAGACGAGAACGGTGCTATGTTTCGGTGGGTGCACGCGTGCCATTCCTAGTCCCACATGCCGGCCGTAACCGTCGGAACGTACCGCCCGCTCCCGCCAACGCGAGACAATATCGCGCATTCACAGATTGCGCTGTCAGGCACTCGAATAATATTCGGGGTGACACGCCATGTATCCGCTATGCGGCACAGAGACCGTCCTGTATGACTCAGCATCCCCTAACCGCGACCGCTGTCGCACCATCGCTTCGTTCAAGGGGTGCCGAAGGAACCGCGGCAAGAAAAAGGGAGCAATAAAGAGGAAAAGCGATATACTCCGTGACGGCGAGAGGGAAGGACGGATCAAGAGCGACGGAGAAAAACGAAGGAAAAAAACGTGGAAATCGGAGAGAACGCGGGAGCGAGGGGGCGAGGGAGACGAAAAGAGAAGAGAGGAGAAGGGAGAGAGTGCGTCGGGGTTCTTTTTCGGTTCGAACCGGGAACGAACGAGATCTCGTACCACGTGTCCGTGACCGATCCAATTTTTTTCCTCCACGCTTCGATACACGAACGCTTGCACGCACACCGACTCGCGATCGCGATCGCGTCGTCTCCTTCCGACTTCTCAATCAAGAACATCTCGGACCCGGGTGCTATCGAGTTTGCCAACGAGATTCGTCACGCTCGACGCGCTCTCGACTTTTACGTTGTTTCGAGCCCGCGCCACTGGAATCTATTTATTCCGCTCAAACGTTTCGTCCGTTCGATTCGACGAATTCCTCTCTTTTTCTATCGGTTTCGACGAACAATCGGTAATCGACGCGTAACGTCCCTCTCTCTTTCTCTCTCGATTTTCGATTTCTCCGCTTCTTCTCGCGTGTTCTCCTTTTTTCTTGGACCGTGGTTCCTTAACGGCGCGGGTAGCACGGTCGTTCTCGCACGAATAAAAGCTACGAGGAGTCGTCGAGTCGAGAGGCCGGCTTCTAATTAATCCGATTTACATCGAGCCGGATCGGCTCTCCGCGACCGTGACAGAAGCTGCGGCGCATACCTTCCGTTACTTCCTAATGGGGCACTCGTTAGCTAGAGGAGGAAACTGCCTACCGAAAACGTTCGAGAGTTACACGCGCGCGAGAGACCCCCTGTTCTTGCTCGAACGGAGAATGGGGTAGTCGTCTTTGCGCGTTGAAAGCGGAGGCGAAGCGGAATGCGCGAAACGACGACGAATGGCCACGCGGTAACTCACGGTATTCGAAAACGAGCTTGTCCGCGTTCCTCGGCGACCCGCTCGTCCCTCTCGAGTTCCGTGCCGCTGCTCGGAACGCGACACTTTTGGCACTCAAGTGTCAGACCACTGATAAGCCAACGGCATTAATTTTACGGCAGGACCCCTTTGCTCTCCGTGCACCCTACCCGACTAATACAATTACGTCGTAACCCCTTGCAGACTCGTTTCTTTCCTTCTCCCCTGTACGCGTCGATTCTCGTTTTGTCTCTCGCTCGCACGCGAACGACCTCGTGGCGGGATTTCTCTGCCGCGAAATTCGTTTTGCGGAACAGATTCCCCGGAGTCTCCCCTTAGCGATCGTCTTTCGACCGAAAATCTCCGAGTCGCTACGAATTTCGGACAAGAACGTTGAACGAGAAGCCTCGAGAAAGAACGGTTCCAAGTTTTTGTCGCGTCGCGACGCGCTCCGAGCGTATGCTAATTTCGCTAATTCCCGAGCACGGCTCCTGCCGCCGAACCGCGGTGAATCTTTTTAGGTTTTCGGGGGATTACGCGGAGACGAGATTTCTTATCCGGGAGAAGAAGGTAACGCGACGCGCGATAAAGGTCTTCTGTTGGCGAAAAATTGCGAAATCGTGCGGTTCGTTTCCCGTTAACCGAGGAAAAAGACGAGCGTCGATCACCGTGAAAAAAAAAAAGAGAGAAAGCGGCAGGGTGCAGAAAGGAGAAAATGGAAGAGAGAAGGAAGGTGACGGAAACGAAGAGAGAGGGAACGAGAGATGACAGGCGGGTCGAACGAGGGTTAAATAATCTGATTAGCTGGTCTCACTGACCGTCGAACGAAGTATGGAAATGAAGGGCATTCATTGGACAGCGGCCAGTACATTGGCGGTTGCGGGAATCGAGCATCGGGGGGGTGCCGAAAAGGGTGACAAAGTTAGAAGGGAGCTGGATCGCGACTGCGTGTGCGGTCGTACGGCGTAGACGGATGTATACGGGCCGGTGAAATCGCGACAGAGTGGACGAGAGTGTCGCGCACCGACAATTAACTAACGAGCAGTTGACACAACTTATCAAATGGTATCGCGTCACGGACCCGACCCGTCACCGCGCCGCTCCGGTCCTTCGATTATTCCACGGGGACGCGCTTTTTACCGTACACCTGTTCCCCCTTTTTCCACGACGAAACGACGAATCGAACGAGTCCATTCTCGATTACCGCTCCGCCCAGACCGTTCGATCGAAACCAAGTCAGAATTTACAATCGAATAGCCACCGACGAACTCGCGTCGCGTTTCTCCCCACCCCGTTATTCGTCTCGCTTTTTTCCAGAAAATTCTACGTATCGCGCGACTATCGCGAGACGAGTTCTACTTTTGATTCTTTTCGTCGCGATCGCGTCGACTCGATCGGAAGAAACGAAGAGGGAAAGGAGTATTCGCGCGATGTAGATACATAGAGTTACGTAGGTGGGCCTGAATGGAAGTGCGCTAGAGTCAAAGGCAACGCGCGAATGACAGTTGATCTAAACGCGTGGCACGCGCCACTCGAGCGGTCGTTTATCGGGTTCAGCGAGGAGCGAGACGACGAACCGCGAGTTACTTGGCTATTAAACGAAAAGCTTAGCGGGAATTATTCTCGGCTCCTTTGTCCCCTCGTCGCGTCGTCGCCTCGTTCCTTCGTTCGATTCGTGCTCGCGTCGATCGCGATGAAGGTATAACTCGTTGTTCGGAAAAGATCGAAAGACTCGAGGAGGAACTCGAAAGAGGAGAGACTGAGAGGACGAGTACGGAAGATGAAAACGAGGTCCCGACCAGTCGCGTATCGTGCTTCTCGTCTCGCTCTCTCTTTCCCACTCGCCGCGTCTCTGTTCCTTTCTCCGACCGTTCGTTCGAATCTCTCTCGAGATCCGAGATGAGAGGGCAGGCTGCTTCGAATCTCGCGAGTGGATAATTATTAATCGTTATTTTCGCCAATCACGGCCGTTTATCTCGAAGCACGCAACGCCAATTATCTATCGGCCGTTCGACCGGACGAGGAAAGCCGAAGCGAAGAACGTCGAATCGAGCGCGGCGAAACGATGCGGAGGAAACGAAGGAAAGAGGAGGGTAGGGCAGGGAAAGGAAGGGAGCGAAAGATAGATGGATAGAGGAACGCGAAGAGAAAAGGAACGCGCCGCGAAATGGCGAAGAAAAAGGACGTCGGAGAGAGGAGGTTGATGAAGAAAGAGAAGAGATCGACTGGATACGACTAACTCGCCTCTTACATATTATGTACAACGTTTAGCCACGCTCTTCCCTCTTCGACGTTCTCGAACCGAGCGCGTTCCACGCGAACTCGTTGCACGATCGGACTTTTCCCTTTCTCGCCTTTGCGTCCAAACGATCGAGAACTCGTCGTTTTTATCCTCGATTCTTCGTCGACCCTCGGGGACTCGAGCGCTTCGTTCTGCATAGTCGCCGCGACGTCATAACCGGATAGGTAATTCGAAAAAATACGCGGCAGAGTAGCGATCCGTGTTCCCGAGACGCTCGTCCGTCGCGAGCACTCGACTCCGCTGTAATCCGTTTCGCAGTTCCATCGGCCAACCGATAAGTTCGTACTCGCGTTACGGAGTCGAAGGAAAGCTTTCGGACAACGTGGTCGTTCCACGGTAAACGCGATAACGCTTTCTCGTCCGCCTCCAGAGTGCAAAGCCGGGCGGAAACAAGAAAGCCCGATAAAACTTCTCACTTAACCGAGAATTAAAAGAGAACGCGAAAACCCCTTCCGAGGCGGGAAATCGCAAAGTTACGGGGAGCAACGGTGCCGGGCGGACTCGCGGCGTTTGTTCGGCTCGAAACGAAGTTTAAAACTCAGCCGAGACGCGAATCCAATTCCGCGGGATTGAAGAGTTTCGTAGTTCTCGGTCGAAAAGCAGCCGTTCCGGCGACGGGTCTCTCCTCCTTTCTTCGCGAAGAAACCGAAACTCGACGAATTCGTTTAGAACGAAAGATCGGCGAGTCGAACGCGCGATGACTCGTCGAATTTTCGAGAACGAAAAGGTGGTGGTCGAGAAGGGCCGTCGCAACGATCGATCGTGCCGCGATTTTCTCGGTTCGCGTATCACGAGAGCTCGCAAATCTCGAGAGAGTCTTTCGACGCAACGAAGGATCGAACACAATGCGAGGCGACGCACAATGCCGGGCCGAACGCGCGACGGTCGCTCGAATAAACATCGATCATAGCGACGCCAAAAGGAAATATTATTTTCATATTCGGCGCGCATCTTGCGTCGCCTTCGGGACGAACAGCTGTCCGTTGCGAGGACAATGCGGACGTAATCCAATAACACCGAACCCTCGTCGGCTCTCGGAGCCGTCCGCTCGCGTATCGAGCGTCTCCGCGACGACCGATCGTTTTCGTCTCACCGCGAAACTATCCTTCCCAGCACGGAGATTACCTACGTACGCCGTTCTCCGCGAATTACGATCGCTGCTCCGGACAACAACCGGTTATGGAAAGTGTCCGTTCGCTGGCGGTGTTCGGCGTTTTGTAATAGCGAGATATCGAGGCAAAAGCACACGGGGTGGAGCGTCGACGAGAACAGACGGCGCTAAACGGGCAAGATCGTCGCGACGAGGAGCGAAGAAGCCGAGAGAGCAACCTGCGGCAGTCGCGCGACGCGGCTCGTAACGGGCGAGCACGGCAAATCGGATAATCCGCGGCGACAATAGGTCGGGAGGTTAAGCGTGTTTGCTCTTCTCTCGAAGACGCGTTCGCGCGACAATGGGGCCTGAGAGAGCGCTTTTCGAGGTTCGACTCGTTTCGAAAGAAAGGAAGAAAAAAAAGAAAGAAAGCGAGAGGGGACTAGGTTTCCGGAAGAGAGAGAGACGGAAGGGTCTGAGGGGCCCTGCGCTACCTACCCGGCGTCCCCTCGAAGAGCAGTCTCGGTTTCTCGGTAGAAAGGAAGGGAAGAAAGGGACGAGGATTTCGGTGGACCAGAAGGAGCGCGTCGAGGAAGCTTCGCGGGCCGGAGAGCACGAGTCGCCAGCGGGCCAGCGCACGCCCGAGTCGGCCACAATGAAGCCAATCAACCGACGAACGTGTACACGATCGACAACAAACCGTATATATTCTTCTGGTCCGGCCCGGCCAAACGATCGCAACGATGATCTTTATCTCGCTTCCTAAAAGCCTCGGTAAAACGAAATTTGTCCGTGTGCCGGGACTCGACGACCCGTAAAAGGAGCCACCACCAGCTGCCTCGACACGGCCAAAGCGCGCGTCGAATCGACCGATTCGATCTCCTCGATTCCACAGATATTTAAGATCCGTTAGAAATCCTACGATTCGATTCGCGTCCTCTCCGGGGGAAAAAACGGCTCTCGGCTGTCTTTCGAAGGAGAAAAAACGCCGGAGGCGGATCGTAGGTTCGCGGGACGCAATTAAAGCGTCGCGATCGAACGCGAGATTCGATCCGGCGAAGAGAATTGTACCGTTATCGACTCTCGGCGCGTACGCAACGCTCGCGAGTCGCAATGAAATCGCTGAAGATTCGTTCGCGAGTCTATCGTCTCGCGTCGCCTCGGCTCGAGTTCGAGAGGAATATAAAAGGGAGAGAACGATTTCGCCGAACGGGCCGGGGCGCGCAGCTGGCAGGAATCGACGCGACACGCCTACGGGGACTCTGGTTTTTAAAGAGGAAAACAGCGTAGAATGGATAGTCGAACGAACGCTGGCTCGAGAGGTCGTTATCTCTTTGAGAGCGCGCTAAGGGAGAACGACTCGACCAAAACACGGGCCATTCTTTGGCCGGTGCAAGGGTGCGAGCTCGCTTCGAAACTCCTGTTCGAACGAAGAATACCGATACCTCTCGATGTTGTGGCATTACGCGCCTGTCAATGTACAAATCACGGCCCATTTGCTCCATTGAAAAGCTTCGCTCGTTTAACGACGTTCGGACACGAGGCACCGTCATAAATTTTCACGCGCGAACCTCTCTCTTCTAGCCGTTCGTCCCGCGCGCTCCGTTCTCTCGAACCGAGCGAATTTCGTCGGTGGGAAAACGCCGACTCCGATCGCGTTTCGATATCGCGTGCTCCTTACACGCGGATAATCGCGCGTCGGAGGCTTTATATTCTCTCTCTCCGTTCGACGCGTCAGCTAGCGTATCCGGTCGAACAGGGAATGTCGCGTGCACTCGTGACAGATCTCGAGAGGCGTGCGAGATACGCAAGGAGACGGTACCGGTTTACCTTAGGCGCGCGTTACTTATCCGTGCGAACGCGTTTTTCGCGGCGAGGCGCATCGATCGCGCGTTTATTTTTGTCTTTGTTCACGAGACGTTTCGGCGAAGAAACGCGTCGAACGAAATACCGCGAAGAGATACCGTCCGATGCGGCTCGCTCGAAAGCGTCGAACACGGCTTTTTTCCTCGATTACCAACCGCGGCGAGCGTCGGTTCTTCGCTCGAAACCCGTTCGTTTAATCGCCTCGCGAAGCGCAGCTTACGATAAACGCTTCCTAGTCGTCGTTCCGATGGCCGCCAGATAGATATAATTTATCGCGCGCTTCGAGATAAACCTCTCGGCGATCGAACAGGTTCGCGACTACGCTCTCGGCCAACGGACGCAGCGCGTGCATACTCGACGAAGTTTACCTCGATTTGCTCTCGAACGGAATCTCTACTCGGGCCGAAACGCCGAACGCGATCATAGGCTAAATACGAATATCTCGTATTTCGACGATTTCGTGCACGATACTCTCGCTACGTGTACGGTACGCGTCGATTCCTGCGGGGTTCGCCGCGATTTCGTTCGAATGCACCGATAGGAATCAGTCAGCCGACTCTCTCGACTCCCTTTCCATCGAGTGATTTACGCGGTGAAACGGCTCGGTGCCCGTCGAATAAATTAGTAAGAGGGGAGCGCGAACCGGATCGCGGGATCAAAACGTTTACGCGCGACTCGACGATCTTGTTCGAAGATCCGTCCAAGAAGCGTCGCTCCAGATTCGCGCTACCTTTTCTTCCTTTCTTCGATCTCGCGGATTAGGACGCTCGAAGGTTAGACGAGTGGCTTATCTTAACCGTTTAGCCAATCGAATTTCACGGCACGTTGCGGCGGTCCAAGATTTCCGAGTCTCTTTGTGCGACGAACGTTCAGATCGCGCGATAAACGCGACTATGGCGCGACGCGTCTCGAAGCTAAAGGAGAGCGCGGAGGAGAGGCACGAGAGGACAGAGGCGAACGAGAGGAGAGGACAGGGTCCGAGACCCCCCAGCGTTCAATGAGAGACATTTCTCATCATTTTCCATTCAGACCGTCTGAGTTATAAGCCCGCTACGTCTTCTATCCCGGCACAATCGTTCGATTTATTATAAGCGCGAGAAGCTTAATGAATTTAATTTCATATTTCACGGCCGGTAAGTAGTCGGCAACGATGCGGTCGTGAATATCGTATACGAGGCGAATACGAGGCCGCCGCGTTTACCCGCCGATTTAGGTGTTCCTCTCCCTCTGTTCCTCCCTCGACCCACGGACGAAAGAACGAACGGCCGGTCGAGAGAGGAGACGAGTTAAAAAGGCCCGTGCCTTTTCTGCGCGATTCACGAGTCGTACGGAATCGAGGTCGTATCTCAGCCGAAGAGGACCGGGCCAACGGTCCTCTTTAACTGCCTTTAGCCCAGCTACGCCATGTACCGCTCGATATTTCTCTCGATATTCCTCTCGGACTTTTCGTCCTCGATTTTTACCTTTGCCTAACTCTGACTCGCCGTTACTCTTCGCCGCATCTACTCGGTTCGCGAACCACGACAACCTCCTTGTCTCTCGTCGAACCGCACTCCTCTCTTATCTCGCGACAGTTTCCTCGATATCTGGTAATTCGAGACTACACAGGAGCGTTGCGGTGCTCGTCTCGCGAAGAATAGACGAACGATGTTCGATCGGGACGAGTTAAACCGTGACCGTCGACGCGTTAACGACTTGGACTAATCGACCAAAGGAACGAAGCGCGTTTTTTCGTCGAAATAATACGGTCGAGCCCTCCGAAGCAACGATCCGCGGTAGTTAAGTTATTAAATTTATCTCCTTTCTCTCGTGGACTAAAAATCGCGGTGATTTATTATTTTTTGCCGCTTAACGACTCGACTACGGAATACGAAGCTCCCCTGTTTTCGGAGCCGTTCCTCTTGCTCCGTCTGGAATCGCGACGCGTCGCGTACCATCTTGCCGGCTTTTTTCGTCGCGCCATCGGGATAACTCTCCGCGATAAATTTTCGAGGCGGTGATTCCTAGCGACGCGCAGGATCCTTCCCGGAACGGTCTAGCTCGAGCTGAATTCTCGTTGCTACGTAACGAAGAAACGAACTGGCGAGCGAGCGAACGAGCAAAGCAACGAGCATCGTTTCCGCATTCCCTTAACGGGCAACGGCGCGAATATAGGATGGTTCGCGCTTTGACGCGATGCAACCGCGACACGGTTCGCTTGGCGCGCGTTCGCTCCGCGAGAAAGAGGAAGGAAACGGCCTTCTCTTTCCTCCGTGGCCTACACTCTGCCAGAGTCTAGACCGTATAGACCGTAGACCGTGGAAGAGCTTGGACCGTGGAGGTCGCCGATACGGATTCGCGAGAGGACGAGAGCGGACAAACGGGCGTCGAACGGTCGGCTCGTCGGGCCGGTCGGCCGGTTATCCGGTCGACGCGGACCGGCGAAGCAGGCTTCGAGCGGCAAAGTAGGCAGGCCGATGCACGCGCGGCTTATAAAACGACGGATTCCCTCGAGTATATCGAGAGACTCGTTCTCGCGCATGAACCTTGACGCTAATGGCATGCATTACCGCTAATAATAGTCGAACGAAGAGAGAAGGATTCGACGAGAGGGATGGAAAAGGACAGGCGAAACCGAACAAATGGAAGGGACAGGGAGAGAGGGAGAGAAAAAAACGAGATATTTTGGAAAAGTTCGAGCGTAGGTAATTACGAGCGGCTCGAAGGAAGAGCGACGCGCGAACGAAGCAGTTCGCGAGGATCGAGGGAAAACGACTGGACGATTAGCGGACGACGCAGCTGGCGACCGAGAATCGAGGCTAAATTCGCGGTCGAAAAGCTGCTCGGTCATTCGAGCTAACTAGCCGAGAACCGTCCTCGTTGGAAATCGCGACGCTTCTACGGTAGCCGAATGAAACGCGTTGACTCGCGAATCGTCTAATCGCGAAAATCTCGTACCGCGCGATTCGTCGGAACGTCGGGGCTGCAGCGTTTCGAGAGCTAGCGCGATCGGGAGATAAGACAAATGGAAATCCGTCGAAAGCTCTCGGACTCTCGGTATTATTTATTTCTTTGGCTCTCGGTCGTTATTATCCCGAACCGTGAAACCACGGAACGAGCAAAGTGGCGAGGGAGCGACACGGAGGGTACATCGGAACGAAGCACGAGGCGATATCCCTCGTGGCGTTAGGTTGCGACCCCTGCTGCTGCCACCACCACCGCCACCGCCGTTGCGGCTGCTGTCGCTTCCTGGGGGAGCGAAACGAGGAGCGAGCACGACCCCTCGTACTCGGAATATAATTCTATTAGGTTATATCGCGGTCTGCGTGAATGACGCGCGCTCGCTTCGCTCAAGGGTGGTCAGAGAGTCTGTGGTTTGTTACGAGCAACCAGCAGGCCGCGCTGTTCGCGGAATAAACTCGCCTCGGGCGTCGCGCTTCTTCCTAGATTGCCAGCCAATTTTATCCAGCCCTCGATTACGTCCAATCTATCGCGTTACCAGGCGTCCGTCTTCCGCGAACCGTGTCGCGACCCCACGGACCGGCATTCTTTCCAGATCTGTCGCGCGTTAACGCGATCGCGCGCTTTTTTCCGCCGATCTTCGCTCGCGATCACGCCCCTATTTGATCCCTCTTCGGTCTCTTCTTACGCGTTTCGGATGTCCTTGGTAGGAGGCGCGTATGCTGGGTGCTTGGCAGTATATCTCGCGCGCGTATAAATCAGCTATGGGCGGAACCGACATGGAGAGACACCGTAGAGGTTGGAAGGAAACCCGTCTCTCGAAGCAGCGCCCGCTTCAATTTATTGCGGGCCAAACGTAAAGAGATTCCCTTCCTTCCTTCCTTCCTTCCTTCGATATTATTCGCGGAGGCCTGCGTTTGACCTACGATAATCGCCACACTTTTTTCTCGCCTTTTCCTATCTACGCGTTCCAATTTCCCGTTCGCGCGATCGGAGTTTCGCGAATTTCCAAGCTGCCCGAGTCGCCGCTAGAACGACTGTCCTCGAGGAGATTATCGTCGCGTCGGCTACTCGCGATACACTTTATCGTAACTCGAGAGGCCGTAAAACAACTTCGACCGGAGCGTCGATTTCGTCATCGGCATCGCTTCGTTATCGTCTCAGGAAGCGAGTTATCGCGAGGGATTCAGGTTTCCATCTCGTCGCTAGAATCGAACGGTCGCTTCTTCTTCCACTCGCGCGTGCTCGCTGTCCGTTTCGCGTTCGACGAGATGTCCCTGGCATCGTTGTATCGTTTTCGAAAGAACCTCGTTGCGAGGCGTGTACGAAGGAAAGCGATCGAGACTCGAAATCGAACGCGATACGATCCGAAACGCGGAACCGACGTAACCGCGGGCATCGAGGCGGATCGCGAGGAAACGGATGTACGTTGATGGGCGATGGAAAGCGGACGAACGAACAAACGGTTGCGTTAATTCGAGCACGATCGAAACGTCTCCCGCGGTACAGGCACGCTGGGTTTACGCTAGGTTTACGCTAGGTCGCGTATAGGCGAACGGAATCGTGCAACGTCTTGCCAGGACGAAACTGGTTTTCTAGTCGTTACTCTTCGCTACCCGCCGTGTTTCGACGCTGCACTCGAGTCGATCTCGCACGAAATTTTAAACGCCTACTCTCTCTGTACGCGTGTATGCATGTATTCGTATCGCCTCGACGGAACTTTTTCGATTCTCGATCCGCGAATCGAACGCGCGAACGTTCCGTCGAAACGGAAAGAGACGAACGCGAGCGGTCGCGGTGATCCGTCCTAGAAATTTTGAGAGAGGTTAAGTAGGTTCGGGGATGCGAGAATAAAGGAAAGCGAGAAACGATAGAGACGAGCCGCGGAGGGAAGAGCGAAAGAGCAACGTCGAAGCGCGGCGCAAAGCGGCGATGCGGGGCGCGAGTAAAACCCACTTAACCCGTTCTTTGCCGCGTCAAAGAGACGCTCGTTCTCGTTCGCGTCGATCCGTCGAGCCGAAAATGGCATTACTCTCGCGGCGGAGAAAGCAATCTCGGGAGCGTGGCGCGAGAAAAAGATCCTTCCTGGCTATAAAATATTCCGGGACGCGACGTCGCCCGCACCGAGCCACTCTGCCGCGTTATTTTCCTCGCGAGCCATCTTTGCACGAGGCCGACAGCGACGACGAGGGCGAGGGTGACCAACCCTTTGTCGCGGTAAAGTATCTTCGCGACGATTACGTTTCTCGCGACGGCCCGCTTTGACAACTACCGGAAGCGAGGCGAGGGAGCGAGCGAAATTGGCGTCTGCGGAACGCGAGACGATAAACTAGATTTTGCCCGACCACCGAGAGATACGAGTTCCGCTTCGGTCCGTTCGCGGCTCGATTAGAAACGCGATGCCGTGGATTTATTATCGTCGAGCGAGCGAACGGGTTTCGAAAACGCGGCCGAAAGAAAAGGGAAGGAACGAGCGAAGGGAGGGAGCGAGGGGTTCGAACGCGAGCGGCGAAGACAGAAAGAAAGAGGGCGAGGAGAGGCGCACGGGGGAGGAAAAGAGGAAGAGGTCGCGCGGGAACGAGAATGGTTGTAGAGCGCGCTGGAGGCGAGGCCTGACATTTGGTTACTGACATTTTCACCCCGGGGTTGACGGCGGGCAACCCTTTGGCGTTACCCGCGCTCAATCACTCCATTGTCTCGAGCGGCGCTCGTTTTATGCTCGCGTCAACGCTTCATTATGGGGCCCCGGGTCCGGTCGACTTGGCTTCTATAGCCCACGTGCTCGGCACATTGTCTATCCCAAGAATATATTACGCGCCCACGCGATCGCGCGCGACGAAGCGGGTGAACGCGAATGCGAGCGCGAGCGAGCCTGTCGTCTCGCGCATCGCGCGTCGCCACCTCGTCTACCGATTCCGGATTCCGCCTGCGGAGAATTCGCGCGACAGCCCGCTAGACGCCTCTTCGGCTAACCTTTGCCAGACGTTTCCCTGGCGTTGCTCGGATACGTTCGAATTCGCGTTTTCCGCGGAAAATAATGTACGCTTTTTTTTTTTTAGCAAGGCTGTAAAGGTTTTCGCTCGGGAGAAAGGATTCGAAATCGTTTCGAAAGACGTTCGCGTTCGAAAAACTAACGCAAGAGTCGGAGGTCGATCGAAAGCGACAGGATCGTGTTGGCCGTGAACGATTCTGCATACCGTACGGCGTGTACAGCGTAGAGTATAGAGCGTAGGAAATAGGGAGGCGCGCGGTCGGTGCAGCGCGGCAATTAATTACGGCGTAAAGTCGCGCGCTCGTATTCGATTAATTACCGCGACTGCCGCGCGATCGGAGTCCGCATAATTGACATTGTTGCCACATTGTTTACAGTGGCCAGTGAATTTATCGATAGATGGCCGGTAGGACGAGGTCGCGCTCCGCGTTGTTCTCTCGGTTTCCCGAATATTCGCAACCCATTTTCCCGAATGCGATCAATTGCACGGCGCCGCGTTGCGTCTACCTCGCTTTTTCGAGACGGAAGAGCGGACAAAGCCGGACGGTGGTGGTTCGCGACAAGATTTTCGTTGGCGGTTTTAACGAGGGTGGCGAGAACGAAAATCCAGCTTATCCGTTGTAAAGCGCGGAACCCTTTACGCGCGCGAGCTAGAGAGCGCGAGCTCTCGTCGGTTAATCCTGGAACGCGTGGGATCGCGAATCTCGTCCTTTAATCGAATACTCGATAAAAAAGTTAGGACGACGCCTACGAGACGAAAAAGCGTATCCTTCTCCCGTTTCGTTCGCTCCTTCTTCCCGCAGGTAGATCAAGACAGGTACGACCAAGGTCAAGTTTTACCCCCGTAGCGCTTCTTCTCTTCCTCTTCCTGCTCGTCTTCCTGTTCCTGTTTCCTCGTCTCCGTCTCGCGCTCTTTCGTTCGGTCGGTGTCCGCGACCGTTCCCGCGAAATGGAAGAATAGACGGACCCGTTTCGGACCGCCTCTCCTCGCCCCGCGATTCCGGTCGGTCCAACGCCCGATCCGTGGCTTCCTCGAGCTCTCTCTCCCTCTTTCTCGCGCGCGCACGTAACACCACGGACCGGTTTCGAGAGCAGCCGCGGGGGTTAAATGTCAACGAGGGCATAACGGCCCGGTTTAGAGGATTACCCCCGATGTTGTTCGGCCATCGAGGGCGAACGCCAGACAAAAGGTCGCGAACTTTCCGCGCGTCGTAATCCGTCTGAGAGGGTTCTCCGCGTTCCGCGCTATCGCGGCGCTTCGAAATTCCGACGCGTTCGCGCGACGGAAGCGAAACGAAGAAGCTCCGGAGAGGAAAGAGGCGCGAGGTCGCGTCGCCTCGAACGAGGGTCGCGAAGGTAACCCGAATACCCTAATGGGATCGGCATCGGTGTCGTTAACATGACAATACGAATCCTAAACGTTCGCGTACGTTCAGAGGTATAGCGGCGAGTTCCGAGTAGCTGAGAGGCACGTAGGTCGATTAAATGCGCGTCGCGTTCGTCCGATGCGTACGTCCGATAGGGTCGAGGCATCTTGTCTCCAAATACGAGCCTTGTTATGATAATCGTTGCTCGCGCCCCCGTCGCTTCGTGTACCAACATCGTGCTCGTGCCCATTATATCTTTCTACCTTCTGCTCCCCTTCGCGCCTTAGCCCTCTTCCCTGCTTCTTGCCGTCTAGGACCTACCTACGGACCAACTCGCCCCGTTTCCTGGCTATTCGGTGTTTCCGCGACGAGCGACGCTCGGTTTTCAACCGTCTCCGATGTCGTTCGCAAGGAAATTGACGGCGCCATCGAGCGCATCAAATTCGTAATTACCGTCGGTAGACCGCTTTCGCCGAGTAACGTTCTTCCTCCCGCGACGCGAGTTCTCGCTCGATCGAAGGGAGCGCAGATCCACGAATCGTCCTCGAGGAGACCTCGACGGAGAAAACGCGTTATTTATAAAAGCGTATTTCGAGACGCGATCGATACGCGTCCTTCTTCCGTCCGTCTAACAAAGGACCCTGTATCGCGTTCGGCTTACGTTGCCTGTTCTCGCGATAATCCTCCGCGGTTCCTACCTATTCTCCTCGCGAACTACCAACGTCTCGAGAGCTTCCTCGTAGCTTCGACCGAGGGGCAAAGCAATTACGCGACGTCAGCTCGTCTGAATTCGAGCAGAAACGTTGACCGAAATCTTTACCCCCGTCTTCTCGACCCGTCTACTTTAGCCGAAAAGATCGCGTTCGCGTTTGCTACTCCTTCCAATGTATGCGCGTACAAATAAGGCAGCCGAGCCGGAGAGACAAATGACGCGGAGAAAGAGAGAGAGAGAGAGAGAGAGAAAGGGATCGGCGCAGCTCGACACAAAGCATCCCCCGAACACCCTTTTCGAGTCGGAGGTGACGTCACTGACAATGGAAGGTCGAGCTGTGATTAAAGATCGAGAGACTCCGTAAAAACTCCTTGAAAAGTGTAGGAACGAAGGAGAGAGCGGGAGGACAGGCGGACCTACCGGCGTGAAATATTGCCTCCGCGGCACCCGACAGCTATATGACGTTTCCGAAGGGCATGAAAGAATCCTCGCCACAGTCTCTCTCTCTCTCTCTCTCTCGTTTCTCTCGTTCCTCGCGCCTTTTCGTCTCGATCGCTTCTTCTTTCCAGTTTGTCTCGTTCGTTTTTTTCGTTGCCGTAAGTTCCGGACACCGTACTTGCTCGCCGCGTCCAATCGGTTATTTCGCGGGAAGAGTCTCCGATAGTCGAGGTTCGGTTTCTTGAAAATCACGAGACGCGTGTACGGTTTGGCGAATCAGAAGCGACGGACCAAGACGGAGATTCGATCGGGACAGAAAGAGAGACTCGGAGTTTAAAATCGGTCAATTTAGAGAGCGAGGCTGGTCAACGAGGCGCCAGGGCATTTAGCCGGTTAACGCGCGCGGAGAAGCAGGCCGAGAGGGAGAGCGAACGGGATAGGAGAAATCGTGATCGAGTGGCGAAGAGGAAAGGGGTCGAGGCGCGGAGACGCCACTCAACGGCATTATTCGAATTGATGCGGTGAATTGGCGCTGACGACATCGGGAGAGCCAATCCGACGGTTTGTTTATTGGTCGCGCGTTGGCGGATTCCTCGCGGTATTACGCTTCGATCGACGATCTCGCACGACGCGTACGCGTGGCGTATCGGATTCTCGAGCGAACCGAGATCGAACCGCGGAAACGGAACCTAGAGGCGTCGCGCGCCGCCAAGATTTCACGGTGTCGAGTTACGGAGCGTCGTCGAATTCCTTCGCGATCGCCACGTGCGCGTAATGGGCCATTACGCGTACGTATGGAAATCGCGCCGTTTACATGCTCGGCCAGACCTCGTCCACCGACGCGGCCTACGGGCAGATCGTTCGCGTTGGCCGATTAGTCCCCTCGCGAGGGGACGATGCGAAGGATCGCGGTCGAATCAAAAGTTGGCGAATTTCTCGGAAGCGATCGACGAATCGAGCGGACAACGGCTTTGAACGGTTTAGCCGTTTGTCGAATTTCCGAGGCGCGGAGAGCGCGCGCGAGGTTGAATTTTCGAAGAGAAAACCGAGAGAAACGAAACAATGGTGGCGCGTAAAGCGCGAAAGCGAAAGGTTCGGTGGTCGCGAGCGGTAGGGGTGCTATCCGAGAAGCGTGATTAGTCCGACGTTTGCGCGGGCTACGTCTCTCTAGTTGGCACGCGTTCCAACGGGTCCCTCGACTCTCATTCTCCGCTGCTGCGTGTCTGCTCGCCCGAGGCTGCTTTTCGCGGCGAGTCCGTTCGTCCCTTAAAACGTTCCCCGCACGAATCGCTTCGAAAATTCCCAGACTCGTTCCTCGTCGCGTCGCACTCTTTAACGAAACTCGAGAAACTAAGATCCGTTGGAGTCCTGTGGCGTCGATAGCGAGGAAGAATGATCTAAATTTGCTGGTTGTTCTGTTTCAGACGCGTGCGGATTATCGGACGTGGCGCACATCGAATCGCTTCAGGAAAAGTCGCAGTGCGCTCTGGAAGAATACTGCAGGACGCAGTACCCGAATCAACCGACCAGGTTCGGCAAGTTGTTGCTACGGTTACCGTCGCTGAGGACAGTATCGTCGCAAGTGATCGAACAGCTGTTCTTCGTCCGGCTCGTCGGAAAAACGCCGATCGAGACGCTGATCAGGGACATGCTGTTGAGCGGTAGCAGCTTCAACTGGCCGTACATGTCCACGATGTGACATTCTGTCTGGCGACAGCTAGCTTCCGCCTAATACTGTCGCTCGCTTCCCGTCTCGTCCAACGATCGCGCGACGCTCCAGTCGGATTCACCGATCGTCCACACCGGCGACCAGTTTCCCTCTACGCCTCACGGTTTCTAGCCCACGGAAGCTGCCGATACCGAGCGCGACACCGACGATGCTCCCGATCTTCGAGAACGCGTTCGTTCGAAACGGAGAAACAACGGAGAGATCGACGAAGGAAGAAAGTAGGCGGAGAAGAGGAAACGAGCGGGTGCACGCGCGTTACGAGGGAAGCCAGCTCGAAAGAAAGGAAGGGCGGAGAGAACGATAGACGCGATAAAGACGTTACTCGACCGAAGAATCGAAGGCGCCGACTGATTCTTCGACCTGGACGGTCAGCGATCGTTCGAAATTGTTTCGTGACCGCGGTGCGGCGTCCAACGAATCGATGGGAATAGATAAACGAACGACCTTCAAACTCTTAACGTCGAAGCGCGATTCGGTAACGTTTCGGCGAACAAACGAGAATACCTGATTAGCGGTGTAGCGTGGCGCGAAGAAATCATAAATTAGCATTTGTAATCGACGGCGGGGATCTGGTAGATCCTCGGTCGGTATCTCGCATCGATCTTCGCGTCGAGTAATTGCCGTTAGTCCAGTCATGCCGAAGCCCTTAGTCATTCGTTTCGACGTTTCGTTCTCCGCGTTCGCGTTAGCGTTCGCGTTCGTTGCCTCGTTCCCAGCAACCTCCCACGTTTTCTCCTCGCTCGTTTTTTACGTCCCGCGAAAAACGCCTCGCTGTCGATCGCCGCGACGCTCGGCTTCTGTCCCCGACGTCCACTCGCGGACACCGTAAAATCCGATCTTTCGTCGAACGTTCGAACTTTTTCTCCTTTCTTTCTTTCTCTCTTATTGCGCGTACCGTTGCCGTGCCGTTCGCGACTAACGCTTTTCGCGTTCATTGAATTTACGCTTCGCGTTGCGTCCAAGTCGTCCGGTCGTTAACGTTTTCGGTGAAATTTTCGATTTCGCGGAACGAGGAAACGACGGCAACGCGCTTTTCGACGAGTCTTGCGAGAAGAAAAGGGGACGTCGATTTCCGTGAGCGTAACCGCGCCTCGAAACTGTACGGGAACGCCGAGAAACGTGAAGCGGAACGTAACGGTCACGAGAATATTATTTATCGTTCGTTCGAACGCGCGCGGAGAAGAAAGAACAGCGTAAAAATGAAATCGAATCGATCACTTTCGCGCGTCGCTTCCGGATTCTAAGGACGCTGGTTGTCGGTCGCGCGCGAGATCGACGCGTCCCTGTGCCCCTACTATCCAATTTTCGTTCGCGAACACGAATCTAGAATTAGATCGCTTAGCGCGACTTTGAAGAGCGTCGATTCGCGTTGTCTCGCGATATCTTCTCCCCTCCTGTCTCGCTCTTTCGAGCCCGTTAACCGCGCGTTCGGGACGTTTCAGCGGTGCGCTCGTTCAATTTGCGGACGAGAACGAGAACTAACGAGAAAAAGATGCGAGCTCGGTCGGTGGCTAAACGAGCGCGCGCGGACAAATATATTTTTCTTCCGAATGCGTTCGACGCGAATGATCGTTTGGTTTCCGACTAGCCTTGGAGTCGGTGAAACGGCAAGCGCGAAAAAGGAAATCTGCGAGGAGAAGATCGCGAGAAAATTCGTCGAACGCAATGTGATATATACGTGTACGTGAAAATTTAGAATTCGAATCTTTTTTCGAGAGACGGTGCTTCTTTTTTAACGACTCTATAAATAGTCTATGATACCTGAGTGCGGCGCGTTGTACAGGGTGCGTACGAGCTGTACCAAACGATGTACGGATCGTTCGAACGAAACCAGACATTTCGAACGTATCGCGTTACGTTAAATGTGGCAATGTCGAGCTAGTTACTTAGAAAATCATTTAGGGGTATATGGGATATTTCTAATATTTTTAAGCCGCGATCGTTCGTTGAAAGCGGCGCGCGAGAAGCACGCTCTCGTACACGGAGAACGAAATCGTCTCGATCGGAAGATTCTGCGAAACGAAAGCGATTCGGACTCGAACGAACAACCGACGCGAGTAACGGATCGAATCGTATCGAAGAAACGAGATCGAGACGCGTGCGAACGCTCGTCGAATCGAACAATTGTATTATATGTATACCGACGCGCGACCATTGGATGTACGTAGGCCGAAAAGACATCTATATAGAGTTATGTATAAAGACGCGAGAACCTTTTTGTATAAAACGTGTACATAATTAATATATGCAAATATAAATACGATTACAAATACTCTGAAGCGGACTGTTGTACGCGAACGCGTCGCGTTATCGAATTTTCCACAGGTCTGATCGATCGAACCACGTACATAAGTTCCCAGGATCAATCACGTAAGTATTCTTCGGGAATATTCGATCGCGGTAGCCATCGAAGAACGTACGAGATGCTCGACGTCCCGATCTTGCAATCTTCGAGGTTAGTCGAAATATTTTTGCGTTCGTGGACCGGGAAGATGTCGAAGAATCAACAGCGACATCGAGTTTCTTTTCTTTTTGGTGCAAAACTTCGGTCGTTAGCGAACGTGTGGCGTGGCTCGCGACGATCGCGCGGAGCCCCTGCGTTTCAGAGCATTCCTGCACGAGCGTATTTCAATATAAACAATCGCCGAGCGAATTTCCCCTGACGCACGGCAGTGATTTCTGGCCGACGTGACGGCGATGCCTCCGTCTGCGAGCTCGACCCCGCGTGCCCTCGCCCGAGGAACGCGACTCGTTTCGATTCTTCTTTAACCTCTCCCCTTGTTGCCTGCTTGCCTGCCTGCCTGCCTGCCTGCTCGCCTGCTCGACCGCTTGCCTGCCTGCCAGTCTTCCTGCTCGTCCGCTTGCCTTTCTTTTCTGTGCCTCGCGTTGCTCCTTTTCCTTTTTCCTCCCTTCTGTCTTTTTGTCCTTTCCGTCGTCGATTCGTGGAATTTCCACCAACTGTTCACCCTTTCTCGCGACAACGCGCTTTTCGAATCGATCGACCGGTCGACGATCGAATCGATTCGACGGCCGTTCGGAGGCCAAGTTTCTCGACGATGGTTTTTCTGTTCGGAATCGCGAGTGTTTCGAGGGAGCGCATAAAAGGCGGATAAATCACGAAAGGGAGAAAGAGAGGAGGAAGGCAAAAACCGTGGCTGGGTCGGTCGCGATGGATCGCGAGAGAGCTGCGGCGTGCCGAGCGGACAGCTCCGAGAGCCAGTCGGATGCTTAGAATTTCGATAAATCTAACTTGGCAGGAGAAACAAACGCGCGCGGAAGAGAGGGAGGCTTTTTTCGAACGGATAACCTCGCGCTTTGGCTCGCGTTCAAAAATTTCGCTCCTTCTTTTCTGAACGGTCGGTAAACGTCGGTTGAAAGCGTACGAGCCCCGAGATCTCGATCGAGATCGAACGCGGCGTTATCGGCAAGCTCTCGCGCGCCGACGATCAACGACGAAAAGCCGCTTTCGGAGCGGGAAGTTTGCGGTCCGCCGGATGAATCGGGAGCACCGATTCGAATTTCGTCCCACTCAGAGCTGGCTGGAAACGGGCTAAAATTTTGGAGCGGATCCAGAAATCGCGATCGGCGAATTTCGCTAAATCGTCCCGCGAGAAAGACCCGAGTCGATTCCGCTACGTCACGGTCTCTCGACCTTCGATATTTCGATTCTACCCCATCTCCGTTCAACCAATTTCGTTTACGGCGATACAATTTTCGGAACATGTGTAACGACCCTGGATACTTTGCTTTACGATAAAGAAAAAGGACAAACGAGATTTCGATTTGTCGTGTGGTTGTTTATGAATAATTCTATTAATGGCCAATCTTCTTATCGAGAATACGTTTTTTTTGTGGAACATGTAAACAAGATGATAGATAAAACAAAACTCCTTCTTCGAATTGCATGAAAATTCTGGTTTATCTTCGATGGACTCGTTTTTTTAATGCCTTCTACGTGCGTCGTAAAGCGTAGACCTTTTTGATGCTAATATAGCCGCATCGTTACTTTTTGTCCTTCGTTCGTTGAAAAATCGCTAATCATCTAATATCTACGTACGTATTCCTTCCTCGAGCTATTGCACTTTGTTTCTGCTGAATCGCGTTATCCCACTAATACAGACGAGGAACTTCCAAATGTAAAGAAGCTCTCGTTCTCGACAGCCACCAAGAGAAGACATTTCTGCGTCTACCGTTTGACGAATCGAGCGGCGCGTTATAGGTTATCGACTCGACGCGTTTCTTTCCATTTTCTATTTCGCGATTAGATCGTTCCGTCGAGTTCGCGGCGCCGTTCACGGCTATTTCCCACGGCAGTCAACGCGCAAATATTTGCGGCGCTAACCAACGATCGAACATCGATTTCACCTCGACCCTAACGGCAACGCGTAACACGTATTTGGGACGCTAAATGACCAGATGCTAACGCGAATCCCGTTAAATCCAGGTTCGAGAACCACGAGCAGCTCAGTTCCGAGCATCGCCGGTATCGAAAGACGAACCGGCGTCGCTTTTCGCGAATTCTCGATTGCGCCATTCTCTCGCCTTTCATCGGCCGTACCGTAGATCGGCGATCGGCGAGCAGGCGACGACGCGAGTAAACAACCGTCGCGTTTCCCCGTCTTGTCCGATCGCTTCGCTGGCGATAACGAGCGTCGAAAACAACGATTACGACGAGACGCGGCTCGGCGTCGCGTTTCGCGAAATTGGAACGAGAAACTGAACGACGCGGGACACGCATCCGGCGCGATCTTGCTCGATTAACCGATTCTTCGAGCGTCGTCCGCCCGACCCTTTCAATTCCTCGGCGATCAAAGGAAACGCGCCCCGGTAATCCGACTTCCGTGTCTTCCGTTCCTTGATGAAGTAATGCGCGTTCGTTGGCTTTCAATTGGTATTCGCGACCCACGCACCAACTGCGACGTCTTCTGTTCGCGGAACAAAAGTCTCCGCTGAATCGAACCTGCCTTCTTTCTATGCCAGCGCGTATAGTCGCGATGGGATTCGAATAAAGGTTTCTTCGGGGGGTTCGTCTCGACGATCCGTGCTAGATTCTTTCTAAAAGCACGCGAATCTTTGGGCGCACGAGAATGCCAGAAGCGTACTCGGTGCGAGGCATCGAGTCGATAAAGGCGACGACGAGATCCTAAGATATCCGAACCGAAATCGAAACCTTTCTACGCTCTCGAACGCTTTAAAAGAGACGAACAACGATGTTTTTAAAATAGGATACGAATTCGCGATAGTCTGGGTGCCCGCACACCGTCGCCTATACGTATACGTGTAAACGCGTAAACGAGAGGCGGAGCCTCGGTCTCGAAGGGGTCAGAGGCCACTGCCAATCGCGTTCCGCTGATAATCGCTCTCTCGCCCGCTAATCGCTTCGTCTTCCTCCGCGGCTTGTTCCACGCGTAAAGCGAGGAAATGCGATCACCGAATTCGCTGAGAGATCGCTCGTCTTCGAACCAACTTTCCTCGCGAATCGTCACCGGAATCGATTCGGTCACATTTTCCGACGCCACGTTTGTTCGACTTCGCGACGGACTCGCGTAATCGTTCGATTTGTACGCGTCACTTTTTCGCGATGCAACCGTCTTAACAGTAGAGTCTGTTTCTTTTGTTTTCCCGTTTATCCGCTGTTCGCGGATATCGCCGCTCTAAAATCTCTCTCTTTCTTTTCTGGCTTTTTTCTTATACCGCGCGATCCGTGTCGGCGCGTTGACGAATCGCTATTTCGCTCTACACGCTCTTTTATCGCTTACCAAGGAATTCGAGCCAAATTGCTTGTTTTTTCGCAGTCTTGGAAAACTTTTGTTCGATTCGAGTTAAATATTTCCGATATTTTAGATTTCAGGGACGAATATTTCCGATTACGTGTAGGCGTTGAGTTTTTCATCAAACGTTTGATTCGTATGAACGAGGTTCGATAGTCGATACTCGAATTTCCGTATCAAACCCGTAGCGCCACCAGTCGTTTAATCGTCGGTACTCGAGACCTTACATTTGATCGATAGTCGAACTAGGATAATTTTCGGTTGTTCAATTAATCGATTCCCTTTGAACGGTACCGCGAGGAATCCTATCGCATAAACGTCTCTACATTAAATTGTGTCAAGCTGCTATAAGTACTTAACTCGTACGATAAAGCAGGTTGCATCGTTAAAAAATAATTCGTCGAATAAGAGGAAAATCTGGCAAAACTGTTGCCATTCTTATGTCATTCTCTATATCATCGACGAGATGCAACATCATGTCCGAACTGATCTGAACACATAATCCGCATTTTCGGATCCATGGAATACATTGCGAGCAGCATAAAATCAATATTGATAAATATATAGCATATTAATCAATAAAATCAATGTTAATTGAATTTAAAAAAAAAAATGAAACAAGTGGCGCCATCTCTCCGGCGAACAGGGTGAACTACACACTTTTGAAACTGTACTTTAATTAGTTCCCATCTTCTACCGCTAGATGGCGTCGCATAAGACAGAAACTTAGGCTAATTAGGATTAACCTAAGAACCGTTAACGATTGATAATAGTGTGGTAAAGGCGAAACAATTCGATGTTACTTGGTCTTGCAGTCCGATACAATTCAATTCATATTATAGTTAATTCAGCTAATAAAATCAACTATATGCATTGAAGTGCATCGAAAACGATACTAGTGGTGCCATCTAGCGATAGAAGATTGGAACTAATTATAGTAGTGTTTCAAAAGTGTGTAGTTCACCCTGTTTGCCGGAGAGATGGCGCCACTTGTTCCATTATTTTTTTTTAATTTAATTAATATTGATTTTATTAATTGTTATGCTATATAATTGTAATATATTTATCAATATTGATTTTATGCTGCTCGCAATGTATTCCGTGGAACCAACATTTTTTATAGTATTCAGCGACGAGTGGCATCGAGGGCTTTTAACCCACGCGATGATGTGAAATCGTTCGCTTACTAAACTAATTAGCTGAAAGCGTGACGTAAGAAGGGATTAGTAAAGTACAATAAGACTGGCGGAAAGTAAAATAAAAAACAATTTATTAACGACAATCGCTATAATTACAATATCGTATATCGCGTGTGAAAAGCAATATTTCACTTTATACATCGTGTTTCTTTATCTTTTTGTTCTTTCTATTACTCGACGATAATTCTTTAATCGAATCGCAAGCTTACTATAAAATATCCGAACGCCCTCGTCGACTCGTCTTCGCGTTCGTCTCGTCCTTTGTCCCGACAAATAAAATCGTATCGCCGAGCGCGATCGATCGACGAGACGCGAATACGGATCGCGTTCGACCCGACAGATAAAAGGGAATCGACCGATTCGATCCACGGTCCTCCTGTAAAAACGTTGCGCTCGAAAATTTGTTATCGCGTTTAGCGAACTGGAGCTTTCGTTCTAGCAACTCAATACGAATTTCAAATTGACCGTTCGAAAGACGAATGGATCGAAGCGGATTAACGCGAGCAAAGGCGTCGACGCCAGCAACGATCAAGACAAACGGCTACAACAGCGACGACGCTAGTGGCAAAGGGAGAATGGAAAGTGCGAAGGGGGCTAGTTCAAGAAGCGATACTAACGATTCTAATTAGAAATCATAAAAGATACGAGCAAGACTGGCCACGAGTAAAGCACCGAGTCGTTAGGCGTTTGGCTCGAAACGTATCGAGAGGGATCGGAGCAAACGCCGAGCGAGAAGACAAGAGATAGAGCGACGGACCGTTCAATCCTTTCGCCACGGCCGATAAATTTCGATAAATTGTATCTTTATCGCTTACTCGAATACTCTCGCGGAAAATCGGTATCTTATCGTGGCTCGATACCGAATCAACGTCCCGACCGCTTCTTCCCGATAACGGTTAATCTTCGACGTCCGTGGCGAAAGGGTTCAAGTATCTAGAGACCGGTGTGTCGTGGGATTTGCTCGATAAAATCTACTTTGTCGGCCAATCGATCTTGGACAGAATCTAGATCGAAGGATGCTGCGCGAACCTAGAAAAATCGACACGGACTTTTTGAAAACGATCGCGTTTCGTTCGCTCGATCGCCAACTTCGCAGAGCCGATCGAACGTCGCGACGGCTAACATTCAACGCGCGTAAACGTCTTTTCTCTCTTTAGATTTCTTTTTAATCGGTTCGACGAGACGTCGACAATCGATCGATGACCAATTAACGCGTTCGCTAACATTTTCGCTTTCGCGTTAGAAATAATAGGAGCGCTAGCAACGGAGGGGTTAAACGCTCTAACGTACGGACGTTTCGTGATCGATTTATTACGTAGGCAGCGTTGCTCGAAGCGTCCCGAAGCAAAGAGTTGGCGGTTTTTCCGCGCGAACGACGCAAACGAATTCCTTCCTCTTTGCTAATATTTTTCGCGCGTCGCTTAACCTCGCCGCGCGACGGACGTACAACGATTGCACGGAAATCCAAGCGAAATACGTCGTTTATGCGGCACGACGAGATCGCTCGGCGCTCGCGCGGCATCGCGCCGGATTCGACCAGCGCTGCGACTCGAGTGGCTCTTGTAATTATTTACAGTGTACACCGACGACGAATATCGTATTAATAATCTAGTGGAGTTTCTTTCGGAATACGTTTACACAGAATCGATAGAAATAACTTATACATCGAGTCACCTTCGGTGTTCGCTTTCGATCGCAAACTTCTTTCGAGTCGACGCGTATTTCGGCTGATTTTCCACACCGGTTCAAAGTCTCACGAATCAGAAATTTTCCAAGCTGTCCGCCTCTAACGCGTACGTACCGTTGCGTCCAGGGCACCGAAAAGACTTGCTTCACTGCGTCGAAGGCATCTCGTGGCTATTGTTTTAGTTTATTTAAAATTCTCTTCTTTTAAATAAATAAATAAATCGCGATCACTTCCGTTCATTTACTTAGCAGCATTGGACGTCAGAGCATCTGTACTAGATAGTTACGGGTTACTAAGCTTATCACTCTTTCTCTCTCGTTCATTCCATACGACCCTTTCACGCGCACCCTTTCGGCACCTTTCTCTCTACCACCCATCCATTCCGCTTTCTTCGCCTTTCTTCTCCTCTCTTTCTCGCAATCTTTCACCCTTTTGTCTCTTCTGTCTCTATCGATGCAGAAAATAGTTTCGCCTTTGTAATTGAAGCTTTTGTCTCGTTTAAAAACTGCCGACTTAAATGGTACTCTGTAAATCTAAACGCTCTGTGTCGTACAATCATATATCGAAATCTGTTAACTTTACACGGCTGAAAGATGGTAGCGGTTCGAGCGCGAACGACACGGAGCGCGGAGTGTTCGAAAAAGATTGCGTCGAACGTTCGAGCGAAGTAGCGGTCTTCGAAAGCGGTCGTACGAAGCGTCTAATAAGCATCGATCTAAAAACCATTTCGTTTTCGAATCGTAAGGCAATTTTTATCTACCCGTAAAAAGTTTTTGCGACGCAGCAATCGAAAAAATAAATCGGCTGTAGGAATTTATGGGTGGAAGTAGAATTTGTTAAAATACTGAAGCCTCTCGTTTAACGCAACCCTCTTAGAACGGTGTAACGAATCGTTATTTTCCTTTTTCGTTCGTCTCCGTGTTCGTTCGCGTACGCGTACGTTGTACAGCAATAATGGTAGTTTCGTAATCGTCGTTGACGAAGACAGGCCGAACCCGTACGAGGAAGGAGTGAAAAATTTGTTACGAGTAACGGTAGTCGGAACGCGGATACGTCTCTAGCGTCGCGTGCATTCGTAGCTACCTCTGCGAGATACTTTATACCATTATCTAGCCTTTCTTTAATCATTAGTACTATTACTACCGTGGTGCCCTGGCTGTTAGTAAACTACCGAATGTAAATACTAAATATCGTCCACGATGTTGTATTCGAAGTAAAATCTATGTCGCTCGTTCGAGGAGCCTGATACGATGTCTGACACACTCATATAATTTTTCCTTCGTGCGTAGGAAAACTTTTGCGTGGATCCAGTCGTTGCTGGGCATCATAAACTTTTTCAAAGCGAATTTTCATCGGTCGGTGATGAAAAGAAACGCGGCGTAAGAAAACGAAACGTCTCGAAATCGGAACATTTTTACGTAATTTCGCGTAAAAGGTGTATAACCGAAATAAAGATTACATTCGATTATGTGAACGAATATTTTTGGCTTTTATTAAATTTACGAATTGTACCCAGCGTTATAAATTTTCTTTTGTCCTTTGCAGCTTTTTAAATCGCGCTGCGCGCGCGTACGCGTTAGGAACCTTGCTAAGGCAACGAAGGAGCCCTAAATTCAACGAGTGTATTGTTTCCCGTTTTCACACATTTGTTCTTTTTTTTTTTAAAGATTGTTTTAATGCATTTCCAGATTTTCATAATAATACTCAGGCACAAACAAAAACGTTGTGTTTGCAAGTTCTTCAAGAAAGAGACCCGGTACCTGTATGATTCTCCTTCAACGCCTTCTAACCTTTTACGCGTCTTAGACGTTTTCTTTTACTCGGTTAATTAGCTCGAGCGGTACGTTTTATTCGACAGCGAGTTACGCGAAAGCCTGTGCCGTAAAGCTAATATCGTAATTGGACCGCTTTCGGCTAAGTTATTTTAAAGCGAAATCATAATTACGCGCGTAGAAAGAAAAGCTTTTCCTTTTTTTTAACACGCGAATAACACGATACAAATGTCAAAAACGTTCGTACAGGATGATTATTGATAATTAAAAACATTTAGAAAATCTTGCGAATATACGTACGATCAACCTCGAAGAATAATTTACCATGATACATTCTTCGTGGAATTTTACGATACAATGGTACAATAAATATTCGGGAAAAAGCTCTAAAAAGATACACATATACATATATATATATGTGTGTGTTTGTGTACATATATATAAATATAAAATAATACCCTTTTTACACCAACAAATTTCTAAATTGTTTTTTAAGAAAAACGTAAGCACGATCGAACAAAGTATACAACGTTCGTAAAGTTCAGTATTCGTTAACAGACAAAACAGCTATTTGTATACAAAACTTTCAAATAATTTCATATCACAGCACTAGCTATATAAATACAACGTTGAGAAGAGAGCTGAATACGAGAATCGAACCAGTATATCGTTAGAAGAAAAAGAGAGAAAACACACCGAACAAAATGAATCGTTACGCGAAATATTCGCTGCGAGAATCACGGGACCGAGGCTCCATCTTTTTGTTCTTCCTTTCTATTAATATTTTTCACTACAGAGAGCTTATTATGCTACGTATCGAAGTACTGGATGGAAAAAATATCCACGACAGAACGGAAAGGAAACGCCGTTTGCTTGTTGTTTTTTCTTTTTTCTTTGATACAATAACTGAAAATCGCTAATGATTACGGTGCGCATGAAAATACGTCGCTTCTTCCTTATCACATGTGCATCAGAGTTTTCGCACTCGCTCGTCTCAGGAATCTTGTTATCGTTCCGTTCTTTGTCCCTTTATAAATAACAAACGACACGGCTCGTTGATTATCGTCATGTCATGTTCGTTTCCATTTTCTTTCCTCTTCTCCTGATCCACCTCCTCCTCCTCTTCTTGAACCCTCCTCGTTTCTTCCTTGAACATATACGTACGCGCATCGTACTCGCTACGTCGCGTACGTACACGCAAGAACGACTCGTTCCCGATGACCGAATGGGCCGTGTTCGAAAGACGAAACGGATCAGCCGTCCATCCGTGATGGTACCGCCGATGACAACGGAGGGTACGGGTGATGTACCAAGGCCGGAATTCCAGTTGCGTCAGACTGCTGACTGGTTGAAACCGAGCATGAAATGGAGCGTTGCTATTTCTTGGTCGGCGTGCCTCGTTGCGTCAAACCTTCGAATCGCTTAAACGTGTAATTGATGAATACCCAATCCTTGTATATTACCTCTCCGTCTTGAGGCATCGGGGCGGATGCTGTAACAGAAACATTCCAGCGTTGTTACGATTAACCGTGCAGAACAGAACGAATATTCGCTATGGTCGTTGATACGTACGAATTTCCAATTTCACGTCGGGAAATTCGTCGAAATTGGAGGTGTCGTCGATCGAACGCACTTCGACGGGTATCGCGGCCGGTCGTTCTCTGATGTGCTCCCAATCGACTCCGCGGAAGAAGGGGGCTAATTTCAGTTCCTCGATGCCTCTTTGCGCACCTGAGATAAACGATCGTGCATACGATTAATCGTTACGAAACAATCGCTCGACACTGCGAACGTGATCGAGATATTAACCTAATCTTCTGTCGGCCTCGCAGCAGAATCTGATTATGGTGTCTTTAGCTTCTTCGCTGATGGGAACCTCCGGTGGAAACACCAAAGTTTCTCTCCAGTTCATCACTTTTCTGTAAGTTTCCTGAGGATTTTCACTGCAGAACGGAGGGTATCCTGAAACAGATTCGGTGATTTCGTTTGTTCGCTCGCAGGTTAACGAGCTCGAGCGTCGTATCAAGATTTCACGAGCAAAAAAATATCGATTAGGAAGAACGAGATGTCTCGGTACAATACCTATGAGCATTTCGTACATGATAACCCCCAAGGACCAACAGTCGCAGGCAGGACCGTAACCGGTCTGTAAAAATACTTCTGGAGCTATGTAGTCCGGTGTTCCCACTGTGCTGTACGCTAACGCTCTTCGGTTTCTTTTCCAACTTTCGGCTCTCCTTTTGCTGTCCATCGCTCCGCCGCTTCCGCTTCCACAGGATGTCACTACGGAAAACGATCGAAGCTCGATTGTTTTCGGTATTTCGCATTCTGGATCGTCGCGTCGAAAGTAGTCGGTGACTTTCGAGCGTAAATCACCGATCGCCGAGTCGTTCGACCTCGAAAAAGTTGACCGTATTTTTAGCGTCGAAACTCGAATGGAAAAGAAGGACACGGCTTACGCTCGAGTATCGGGAAGTACGTTCGACGCAACGGTTAAGGTTATTTCGTGATCGAGGCAACTGGACGAATCGCGAACTCGGTAATTACTCACTGAAGTCGGAAGGTTTAGCTTGACTGAGGTCTCTGTAGAAATCGGTTCTATGAGATTTCTTCAGTCCCGTGCACAGGCCAAAATCAGAGAGCTTTATGTGACCCCGCGCGTCCAGCAACAGATTGTCCGGTTTGATGTCTCTGCGAACAAATCGTCGGAAAAATCAGCGTTATATCTCGATTTCTCTTTGGAATCGTTACGCTCGCGTATCAGTAAACCGTGCCTTACCTGTGAATGAATCCTAGCTTATGAATAGAATCGATCGCTAGCGCCGTTTCGGAAATGTAAAACTGCGTGCACTCTTCGGACAGCGTGTCCTTCTTCATCAGCAATGTCATCATGTCACCTGCAAATGTACGCGATCGCGTTTGTCGAATCGATATTTCGATAGAAAGAAACGATACGAAAAGGAAAGTGACATACCGCCTGGAAGAAACTCCATTATTAAATACAGGTTAATGGGATCTTGAAAACTATAATACATTTTTACGACCCACTGATGATCCGCTTCAACCAACACGTCTCTCTCGGCCCTGACGTGCGCGACTTGTTCCTTTTCCAGCATATCGGCTTTTCTAAGAATTTTCATCGCGTACACGTGGCCGGTGTCCTTCTTCTGCACGAGTCTTACCTATCGGGCACAACGAAGACACGGATAAATCAAAGTTTCGGATGGCGCGTTACTTTTGCAACGAGTCCGTTCTTTGAAAACTTACTTCCCCGAAAGCGCCCCTGCCAATAACTTTCAGAGGCTCGAAATCTTCGACGCCGAGACGAGAGCGTTTCAATCGAAGAAATTCGGTCTCTTTCTGTGCATGTTGCAACCGTTTCTCTTGCTTCTGCTGCTCCGACAATCCCTCGTCTTTCAACGACTCCTCTAATTTCGCGAGCCTTTGCTTTCGTTCGATGTGCTGAGCTATTAGGTTACTGTAGTAATTCTCCAACGTTACCTACGATCGATACGCGCACCAAGGTATAACAACGAGCCGAGCAAGGAACAGCGAGAACGAAAAATAAAATTAAACTGGAAGAAACAGGAAGAGAGGGAGAGAAAGCAAGGGCGAGATACACAGACAGGAAACTCACCTTGGCCTTTGTAGCCTTGTCCAACGTGTGGCCGCTGAAACGGATCGTGCTCTCTGTGGCTGCCATCTCCAACACCCCTGTAACATAGGCAAAAGGAGGTCACCGAGTGTCGCGCACCAGTCTCCAGAAGCGAGTTCTCGTGCCGTGACAATGACACGGATCCTTCCGCGTTCAAATCTCTCGATCCGATTAAAAACCGCCAACGACCAAAGTTCTCCCGCTTCCTTTCATCGAGCTGCGCGGGATATCTGCGAAACCGCGAACAGATTTCGTCGCAGGAAACGACAACGCGTAACCGCTACGTATGATCGTACGATCCTAACCGGAGCGTTAGGATCGAGGTCATCGCGTTTCATCGTTCGATAAATCATCGTTACGCGATCAGCGTTCGTAATGGATAATAAAGCGACGCGATACAGACAGAAACACGCGTTTTGAAACGTGTTTATGAAAACGAAAGTTTTCGTAGCGATCCTTTTTCCTGGCTACCGCGGTTATTCAACGCCGTCCACTTCTACCGCAGAAACAGATCGTTTTTTCTTTATCCAATCACTCGATCGAATTAAATCGCCGCCGACGCGAAATAGCAGAGAATTTAATGGTATTTCTGCGCTTCCACCTGTCTTCGTTCGCGTTTCTTCCTCCGCGAAATGTACCGCAAAAACGCTTAACGTCGAGCTCTTGACTCAACAACGCACAAAGAGCAACGGAATATTACAAAGAAACGAAAGGAAGGGAAGGAACGACGTAAATTAATATATGTACGTGTTCGAGCCACGTTATCGCGCGATCCACATAAACGCGACGATCGAGTTCAAAGAGTCACGTAAGTACACGGAAAGAGATCGAGCTTTGAGCGTACAGTCGATTTTCGTTGCGGCTTGAATTCGTAATAAAAGCAACGCGCTGGAGACGCAAGCAGATATTTGACGAGAAGACGTGACAAACGTCGAAGGTTGAGGGTGGCGCGAATAGAATAAGTAGATAATAGAGGGTTAAACGAAATTTCGTCGGACGATATCGAGCCTCGAAAACGGTGCAACGCTAACGTTGTTTCGCGTGGTGCAAAGGTCGGCTAACCTTGAAGTTTATTAAATGATAACCGCGGTGAACGATCGCGTTACGCTCGGTCGTCATTGCAACCTTTCGTTTACGAGAAACCGAGTTCTCTTCGAGTTTGTCATAGCTATATCTTCACCGCGACGGTCAACGCGCTAACGAGCCTCGTTTAACGTAATTTCGTAGGCAACCATCCCGTCCGATTATAAATAATTTTCTTAAATGCCCGAAAGTACGTCGAGCCAGGACGGTCTTTGTACAGATCGTTAGCGCGTACGTGTCCCGAAATATTTATGATCGAGACAAATCGGGGTACACGAGTTACGTTCGTATACGAGGTATTAATCGAGCGAAACAACGTTTAATCGGAACGAGTGCGAGACGAGAATGAAATCGCGTCGTTAATTAAAACGATATCGTTAATAAATTCCCAAGCGTACCGAGCCTTCTATCTCGGAACAGAAAATATTGAAAGCTGTTCTACCTGGATAGACTTTCGGCCAAGCTGGCGCGGCAGCGAAAAATTTATCGGCGATTCGGGATCGATCGCGAGAAACGGTGGTTCACTGGATAGATTCGACGAGCTCGCGCGCGACTTTCTGCCGCGCTCGTCCTCGAGGTACGCGTGTTTCGTGATCCTCGCGAAACTAGGGAGTAGGTACGATGACGTCACGCGCTGATTACATTACGGACTACAAGGCCGCATTAAACTATTCTAGAAGCCGTACTTTGCGCGTCTCTTGCATTCGGTCTGCGAATAAAGGGTAATACAAGATACTCGAGGCTCTTTCCGTCTCGCTATCGCGATCGTCGAGTTTCCATCGCTGCTCGTTCGATACCGCCGGAACTCTCGACTCTTTCGCTCGGAGGTCTCTTTCAGCGATCGAGTCGAAATCAACCGTTCGCTGCTTGTTCCTCGATCGTATTTAGCATAATCTCCCCGAGTATCGTAGTGCACTCCATTTGTGCTACAGTTCGTACGACGGCTATCAACTTCAGCCTAAATTCCACCGCGTATGGTCGACCACGTTCAGCTAGATACTCGGCAAGTTAAAAAATTTCATCGGATTGGGCGACTATTCGAAGGATAAACAACGCGATAACTGACATGTCGACTGTTTCTGTCATTGATCGTACGACTTCCCTTCGGCACCGATTACGTAAACCGCGTTCGAATCGCGCAACAGTCGCTAGCGTTTCATTCGTCGAGCGGTATGCGCGACGTTGTCGCGTTTTTGCATCGCAAATTCGTCGAAAAATGCAGGAACACTTGAATTCCATCCTCTTAATTTCGTTTTCTCGATGCAACGACGGTCGTAAAGGACTCTCGGTGCCGATCCAAGATATTTCGCGGGCACGTAAACGGTTATGTACATGGCGTTATGGTAAACCGAGGAAAATAAAAGCCGAGTGGCGGCTAAGATGAAACGAAATCGCGACGAAAAGTGGCACGCGATCGAGATAAATGGCAACGAGAATATGAACTCGTTACGATGCTCGTACGACGCCGCTGAACTTCGACTAGAAATCGTGTGAAAGTGAAAATGGTGATCGCGTCGCGTGGCGTCGCGTCACGACGTCCTCCGACGCGCGACGCAAAGTGGATTACGAAAACTCGAGAGTTCTTTCGTTGCTCGGTTTTCGTATCCGCGATTAACCGGCGAGTTTTGATCGAGGGAGTGCGAAGCTCGAAGGGACAAGGAAAAAGCGAGTACGCGGCAAGTCGGAAAGCGGCAACGAACAGTCAGCGATAACGAGCAGAAATGACGCGTCGGCCGCACCTACGTGGTCGCGATCCTATCGTATAATCCAACTTTCATACGCCCTACACGGATACGTGTGTACGCCTAACCGGGGAATATTTTGCAACCGTCGAGGCCCCTTGGCGTCTCTCTTAACGAATTCGTCCGCGTTTCGGCGAGACGAATCGACCAAATAAACACCGATTTTCACTTTCTTAGGCTCGCGATGAAACGCGAAATACCGACGATCGATCGCGCAACTCGTCGTACCGCGATCTCGCGGGTCTTGTTCGATTGTCCGCGATTGAAGAATCGAACGAGGCAGACAAACGCGGATGGTCCGAGAGAAAGGTGAAAGGAGAAAAGGAACGCGCATCCTATGCAATTACCTCTGCGCGATTCCTTGCGTTTTGTTTTCAATCGTTTATCGTAATTTAAACATCGATTCGAGCGTATCGATGCGTATCCATCGGTTCGTTTTGTTCGAATATTTCGAATCAGCGCCTCGTTACTGGACACCGATACGATCGCGCATCGATCGTTAAATTTAAAAGACGGCAGCCCATGAGCAAAGATTCGCGAGGTCAGCGCTCGCTACGACTTCGTTTTCCCGTAGCCTAAATTTCGCTAACGACCAACATTTTGACGATCGAGAGCTCGGTAACGTCGATCTTACGCGCATATCGCGTGTTACGCGCGCGAACACGCGACCATCAAGAGTGCATGAGTCACGTACGCGCGTAGGCGGTGATGGTATAACGCGCTTATCGAAACGACCGCTTTTAGGAATTATTTACGTTCAACGACCGTGTAAATAACGAACAACGGCCATCTCGTTGTCCGTCGTACGGTAGAATACCGGTCTTCTAACGCCTCGCTTTTATGGAAATTTCTTACTACTTACAACTGATACAAACTTTTGAATGTTCGCGAAACATATTTAGCGCAAGATATGTAGTTACACGTAGCTGGGTAGCGAACTTGGCGCGCGAAAGAGGTTAAAAAGGAAAAGGTAACGGAAAAACGATTTATGGCGTCGGTCACGATAAGCCCTTGCGTACCACGAAAAAAGTGAATCCTCCCAACTATCGTGTTAAAGTCGATCCGTTACAGCGGGACGCGTGAAAGCGCTTATCTAGACATTTTTATAATAAACTGTGGTTTGCTGGGGTTTTCATACGTGTACAGAGACACAAACGGGGCTCCGTTCGAGAAATGGCTCGGCTAAGAGGTTTAAGAATACCTATGCGTGATTCGATGAGTCAGAAAGATCGAGGAAAGTACGTCGGCAGACGAGAACGATCGTAATGTAAACGCGAGGTACAAACCAAATGTCCCGTTGCAAGAAGAGGGAATCGAGCGAGCCGATTTTTAAGGCTATTTATCGCGCGCGCAACATTCAGTTTTAGCGTTTAAAGGAACGCGATTGAAACGAGCTCGATTGGCCAGTTAATTCGCGGCTAATCGACTCGCGTATTCTAAATACCAACGTGCTTCGCGAATTTCCGAGGTACGTTCGCGATTTCGAAAGCGACGCGCGCTCGTGAATCGTGGAGAACACGTTTTAGGGTATACACCGCTATCGTTGCGTCACGCGTCACGCGTCAATTTTGTCGAAGAACGGCGTAAAAAGCACGAGCGACCGATCGATTACGTTCGAACCTAACCTATCCGGTGATAATCCAGCGGTGGAAAGCGCGATAACAGGACAGAGACAATCGCGATCCGTTCGTTTTTACCGCGACGATACCGAAACGCGAGCGCGTCGATTACGATAACCTCGAACGGGCAAGAAACCTCGATTAACGCCACCGGCCACCGGTTGCCACGGATTTGAAAAGCGGCGCCTAAATTTATCTCGAGGGTACACGCGACTGTCGAGTGCAACGCCGATCGATACGCGCTGCCCAGTAAATTCGAGAAAATCTCGCGAACCTCCAAACCTCGAAGCTCCGCGGTACACTCCGTCAAATTATTTATCGATTTCTTCGCGTTCCTTTCAAGCTTTCTCGCCTTACTCGAATGTCCCAACGACGCGAGCGAATTTGCTTACGAACGTATACGACGCGAATGCAACAATGCCCTTTGAAACCAAATAATTTATTTTAGATTGGACTAAACGACTGCAAGTCTTTCGGGAAACTAGTCTTCTGTTTCGTCCGAGCATGTAATGAAATTTTAAGAAGTACCTTTTATAGATTTAATCGCGAGCAAGTTATACACGCGAGGAAATTTCTATACTTATGTCCTGTACTGTGTTATACATAGGTACAAGTACACATATAGCAATGTATCTTTCTATCACGAGCGTTTTTATTCGCGATCGTTGTTGTACCGATCACGAAGTCTCATGATAATTTCTTAGATACGTCGATTCGCGAAAAACTGTGTGGTCGAGCATAATTTCTATCGTTTTTACGAGCCACGAAGCAAACTGGTCGTTAAGGAAAGCGAACTTCCATCGGAAACTTTCGTTCTACCGAGTATCTCACGGTCAAATACGGCTGGTCGTCGCGAATCGATATGGAATCGGCTGCTTCTAGGAGAAACCGTATCGCATCAAATATAACGCTCGCGTTCGTCCCTTGTTCGCTTCTTCGAACGTACGCGTTTTCCTGGTAAACGATTTCGACTTCGATATGTCGAGGAAAAACGTTTCAAAATAAAGAGAAAAATTGACGCGAGAAAAGCGTACGTTTCCAACGAAAACATAAACGATATCGACGACGTTCGATTCGCCGAAATGATCCTCGTGCTGTTCGTTAACGTTACATTTACCGGCTGGAAGCGTAAAACAAATCCAGAACGACGTCACGAACGCGCGCTTTCTCCTAATTAACAATTAGATAATGCGTGACCGCGAAACAACCACGAATAAATTTTAATGGGCCGCGTATCGATTTTCTCGAGTAGCGCCAAACGAGAATCATCCGTCGTGCGATGTAGCGGAATAAAACAAACGGTACATTCACCTACAAACCCGAACGAACGACCATAATACGCTTTTCTGAGAAGAGGCCTTTTTCGATCGTCCTTTCGATCCCGTTTCGTCCGACTCGTCATCGATCGTGAGCTACGTTCCATTTCGAAATGCTCGTGTAACGATAACTAAAAGCAAAAAAGTACTCTCTTCGAACGAAAAGATACGCTTGCCCTATCAGAATCACGAGGTTCACAGCGTGGTTTTAACGCGAAACGACGCGGTTGAACGGTTCTTTTCGTTTCGGATGTAAACATACGTCGACGAGTATTAGACGATGAACGATGAATTTCGACCGACAAAGGATGTGACACGACCGAATTTCGAGAAGTAAACAGACTTTTTAGCGACCGTAATTACTAAAATACAAAATAACGAGCTATGGGTTACGAGAATGAGACACGATTCGAAAACAGGCAACCATTTTTCCAAAGATTTCGAATACTTGTTCGATGTTCGACAGCTGGTTCGGATAATTCTAGCAAACACACCGAAATGTTTCGATCACGACCTCGATAGGAATTCGGCCGGTATTTCGAAAATAGGTAGAGCGAACGGGAACGTTCGAACAGAGGAAAAAAGACGAAGAGAATCGTTTTGGAAAGTGGGGCAAGTTCGAAACGCGTATTTAGACTACCGTAGGTTTTTGTAACGCGAAACGGTATCCGTAATGGATGGAAGACTTAGTTCGAGCCTTGTATCGGATCCGAAATCATCCTTTCTCGACACGCGTGTAACGATGTTTTAGAGCTGACCGATTTCTGGTCGACGCGTGTGAAAAATTTCGCGCGAAAACAGTGGTCCGTGATTCCCGAATTCCGCGTGCGGTCTAGATCGAAACGATCGCGTCTCGAGCCACAGACAAAAGCAATGCCTCGGGGAGAAGATTTTTCTCTCCCAAAACCGTAGCTGCGATTTTCGAGCGACCACGATTACCGTTTCGACGCTTTGACAATCGATCGCGAACATTATTAGTGTTAGTAGAATACTTGAAATAATATCGGCACAGCAAAGTTTAAAATAACCGTAAATTCTACTCGTTTAACCTTTTCGGTCGAGTGGCAAGTTACAACGCGCCAAAGCGTTCTTACCTTTCCGAGCGGTTGGCAATTTGCTTTCCAATTCGAACGCCGCGAATCGAATAATTTTTGCCGGTAGTTACGTCGATACGTCACTTTTTACGCGCGTTAATATATTCGACCCGGTAGACCGTGATTCAACCTTCTCGAGATCCATCGACACTCGTTCCTTTGTTTGAAATTTTCGACACTGACCTCGAGGCGAACTATTTACGAAATCGTGCTGTTCTTTTAAAGCGATCGGTAAGAAGGCATCGCTTCGACGTTATGTTAGGAAAACAGCGCGTATCTCGAATAACACGAAGCGCTTACGTACGACGAAAGAAAGGAGCCATATAAGAGGCGAACTCGCGTTCACGAAGCCGTTTCGGTCGAGGCACAAACACTCCGATTTCGGATCGTCGATTGGCTGGATCGCTCGTTTCACGCTCGCGACTCCGTAACTTGCGAAATTTCAATTTTTCGATTGTTCGGAGAGGAGCAGGGATCGGATCTAGCTATGGTATCGTGAGCTACGAGCCGTCGGAACGGCTAAAAGAATGGAACAATAACAATAGTCGCGGCTCGTGTATCTGTGTCACGCGGATACTCGAGTCCGTTCGTGAGTCACCCGCTCCCGTTCGCTCGCTCGCTCGCTTGGGCGTTCGTCGTGCTTCGCTCTCGTGCTCTTTCACCTACTAACGGTTGCATTACGGTTCTTCGACTCTTGCCAAACGCGTCGTTTCGCGTTAATAACTCCGCTACGGGAAAATGGCTCGTCCTCTTGCACCGATCTTTTCGATATAAAACCGAAAGATAAGATCACGTACTCGGTATCCAAACGATTTTAAATATACGCGTCGAGAAACTTCAGGAACCACGAGATATCGGTGTTGCGCCGATTCAACGGCGATGATTCGCTGCGCAAACGATCCTCACTGGATCGAGATGTGCGCGAAAAGCACTAACCGACGTTTGACCTTGCGAGCGGATCCCGCGGCTCTTTCAAAACCGATGAAAAAATATAGCTTCGTTGGGTTCCGTAGTTTTTCGACAAATTTATAGACGAATCTCTTCAGGGGATTCCGAGTGTTCCGTGTGGCTGGCAAGAGCGTTACGTTTTCGTACGCTGGCCGCAGCGGAGCGAAACGCGAGGAAAATTCGAGCAACGAGAAGCTTCGGGGAAATCGAAAGGGAAAATTTGGAAGGAACGCGTATATACCTTGTTCGTTATCGTAGTCGTTGTCGAGGCGACAGTTTTACGCGACTGCGCATCGTTTGGCTCGTCTTCGGTCTCGGTCAGCTGCGAATATCGCGTGGTCGACGCGTCCAATTTTAGAGAGTCTCTCGAGAGGACCGTGAAACACGCACACGACGAAACGAGCGCGAAATCTTTCCACCGAAAAACTGTGCTTTTCCTTGGTTGTTCGATGAACCGCGACACCGCTGACCACTCGCGAATATTTCGTTACGCGACTTCCCTCGCGAACACGCGAACACGAAACAGAAGAGGACAGAGGAAAAGTGAAAAGAAGAAGAGAAGAAGGAGAGAAAAGAAGAGAGAAGAGAGAGCGTGGTCGAAACGCGCGGAACCACCGCAACGAAACGCGCCGCACTGGTGCCAACCGGCGACTCCCGGTCTCCTCTTCCTCTCCGTTCTTCTTTCTCTGTCTCTCGGGGCTAGTGTAGGTGTGCGCGCGTACGTGTGCGAGGAGAAGTTCGCGGAGAAACGGTACAGGTCGGGAGAGGGAAGGCGCGGCGTGGCGACGAGGATGACGACCAAGTCGAGGAGGACGGTGGCGACTCGTCACCTGATCGCGGTCGTCCGCCTGCGCGCCTCTGCCTTCCCCTTTTCTCCCGACCCCCGGCAACCACCCTCACAGAACCGAGCGGCCTCTGGAACTTCCACGTTCTCGATCACGTGGCACCCTGCAGGGTTACGAGCTGGATCAGAGTCTTTCCAGGGATAACGTGCCAAAAACTGTCCTTGGATCGATATCGTCTTCTAATCCACCGTTCGGTAACTTACCGAAAAACCCAGCATCTCGACAGGGACACTTGTTACGATAGAAATCCAGACTGACGAGTTTCGCGCTGTTAAAAACGGTCATAAATTCCAAGTGCTTCTGTTACAAAATCGTAAGTAAACGATAGCTGCATGGAAAAGTAAAATTGCAAGATCTTCGCGCTTAGTTGAGCTTATCGAGATCGCATAAAAATTTCAACTTTTACCTGCGAAAATACTTTTCGGTGCATACGTACCACGTTCACGAACGATTTCGCCGACAAATTTCCACTACGCGATAGAGGAACATCGTTCGGCCCAGAAGGAGAATTGCGTTACTAAATTCACCGCTTCACCGAATCGTGAATCATCGGCAGGCGCGAAAAAGTTGCGCGGGATCGCAAAACATTGGCTCGAGTTTAACGTCACCGAAGCAACGCGCGAACAGACTGATCGCGTTTTCCAGCGGCACCGCGATATCCGGTTAATCCAATTTTACGTCAAGAATCGATGCAGCTTTGCCGCGATCGGGCTGATTACGTTCAAGGTAAAAATAGTTATTTCGTCGATGCATCCTGCTGTTCGAACGGTCCTCGAGTCTCTGCTCCGTCTAACGCTTCGGCGCGTTATATTCGTGCCCGACTTAAATTACCGCTTATAATCGGATAAGTACGATTCACGGATCCACGAAGAGTATTTAGAGTTACGAAAAATTAACGCGTCGAACACGAGCGTACAGATCGAAAATAAATATAGATGAGAATCGGTAGTAACCGGTAGAGGCATGGTTTCGCGAGCGACTAGAACGGAGTCCAAGTATGCGAGCAGAAACTAGAAACACAGCGACACGCCGCTCACGTTGCCCTCTATCTATATACCGTTCGTTCTACCTCTTCACGTGGGAATATTGATTTCGCCGCGTCAGCTGCTCGCTCGCTCGGTTCTGCTTGCCTATCCGTTCGCTATCCACCATCCATCGTTCCTTTTCCCTTTCCCGTTCGTTCGTGTTCGCTCTACCGACGGTTGTGCAACGATTGCGCGCTAATTATTAAAACTCGATAAACGATCTGTTATTCGTTACGCGTTTCTACGAATTAGCAGAGGAGAAAATGTAGAGTTCGTTCGCTGTTTGCGCGAACTTTCTGGCAGAAGCGCACTTTTCATCCGTAACAAACAGATTTTTGGAAGAAACGAGAAGAGCGGACGGTAGATAACGCGAGCCGCCGGTTGCGTCTCCATCCGAGGTAATCGCGTTCACCGATCGGATTGCGGAAAAAGTAAGTTCTGCTCGGAACACGATAGAATGGCTCGATAGCGAACGATTTATGCAATGTTACGTAACCATAGGTATCGTAGAAGCATCGCCGATCGCCGTCTATCAAACTCTGTATCGTTCGCTCCGTTGTCCCAGCGGTTCAGCTAACGCGAAGGATAGCTTTACCGTTAGAACGAATCGCAGGCTATAGAAATTTGCGAACCGCGACTTTTGCACGCTTAAGGAATCGACGCACGCTCGAACGTTTTTCCCATTGTTCGCGCGAATAAAGCGTTATCGTTGAACAACCGCCTTCGAGTTACATTGTTCGTTACGTCGCGTCGCCGCCACCGGATACGCGACTCGGGATATCCGAGAACGCGACTTTCTCGTGGACGTAAATCGACGTAATCGCTTGAAACAGGATAGAGGCGTCAAAGAAAATGAACTAGCGGTCGAAATTCCCACGACGAAAATTTTGGATAAGAACTCGCGTTGCGTCGCGAGATTACCGTAACGCTTAACGGACGTTGGAAGAGAAAAAGTTGACCTTCGAGGTCAGCAAGCGCAGCGTTCGCTGCCGGTGGTCGTCCTCGTTTCGTCATCTTCTTTCGCGATTCACCGTAATCCTTCGTGACGCGCCAACCACGCGAGCAAAGCCGTCCGATACGCCAGAAACTGAGCGCGAATAAGGGACAAGTCGAGCTTGCCAAGAACCAAGGAAGTTTTATTGATTTTTCGAACATCTGATCTGCGGCGAGAGCAAAAAAGGAGAGCGCGGGGTGGTCAAACGAGACAGGGGATGGAAAGGGAGACACCGCCACCTTGCCCTATTTTCTACGGACCGGTTCCGTAGCAAATTTCCGCGAAACGTATCGTGTATCCATTTAACGGTGAAACGGATCCACGTACGCGATAGAAATGTTTCAACGAACGTACCTATAATTCAAGATCAAATTTATAAGATAGCTATCTCGGTGATTCGCGCTTTCGAGAGAGTTGTTTTCGAGGAAGTTTAAAAATATGATCGATTTTGAATCGTGGCTCTTTCGATCGCGCATCGTGCATCGATCATACGATACGTTATCAAAAATCCGAAACAATGAACATCTTTGTCCGTTCTTTCGGATACGTATTACACGTATCGCGTATCCGTAGACGCATTTAGGCGTGTAGGTGTAGACGCAAGAGTGGGTGTAGGTAACGTAGGCGAAGAAGAGCGCGTGCTCCGTCTGCCCCTTTGTCTCCTCCGTAGGTCCGCATCTACCAACCTCTCGAATCTAGGCTGTTACCGTGGCAACGCACAGGTATGGAACGGAGAGGAAGAACATCGCGATCAAAACGTAGACGACGATCAACTTGCATGCCGACCATGAACACGAACACGCTTCGAACCAATTATCGCGTCGTTCCATGATCGACGCTGTTTTTAAAATGTAACTTCGACACGTACCTTCGAACTATGCTATCGATCAGTACACAAGAATAGGAAATTATCGTCGGAAGCGCAGGACGGAAATTCGATCGAACCGAAAATAGTTTCATCGAATTCGGTACTCCGGTTCCCCTTCGATGCTCGAGACTTCCGGCGTGTTCTTGGGAAATAATACGTCCCGATGTTTTATCAGCATCGTGCAGGTACTTTACACCCGGAAGTTTCAACTAGCAGCTACCCGGATCACGAAAGCCACAATGCGTCTTTTCTCGTCCTATTTTGTTGCCTTCCCTTCCGTGTCACGCGTCAGACATACACTCGCGTTATTTAATCGCTTTCGTTAATATGGACGAGCCAATAATCGAGGAAAATTTATAGCCGAAGTAGGTACTGTTTTCGTGTAATCGCGGGAATGTCGCACGCGACCTGACCTCGTCCTGAATTTCTTCTCTCCAGGGTCGTTGGAGAATCCAGCAACCCTCCTACTCCATTTTGCTAGGGCGCGTTGCCAAACGGGAAGAAAACGTTTCGTAGGGAAAGCTGCATCCAACCGAGCAACAGCTTTGTACGAATTATAAATCTTGCCCGTTAATCCACGCTTCTCCCGCTTGTCGCAAACGAGAAAATAATCGCCACTAACGGTCTGCGAGCTATCTGTTATTGCACCATACAGTTATATTCGATTTTCCGATGGATTCAATTTCTTTAAAAAGAACGCGTCGCATGTCTCTTTGAGGAAATGAAATAACACGAAGCCAGATAAACGAGATATCGAACGTAGGATCGTGAAATGTCGTTTGTCAGGAAATATGAACGGAAAAATTGAGAGTACGACATTATTACAGAGCGTGAAAAACGCGACAACGTCGTGCATTCGTCTGAATAGATTAGTACGCAACGGATGGGTTCAGTGCCGGAAAGTGAAAGTACATCCGCCTAGTAATCAACGTTTCGTTTCTACATATTTCGCGGCAAATTTAATACTAAGTCGAGTATAAATTTATTCGGATTCTAAATGCAAAATTCGTTCACGATTTCCTTTAGCCACGTTTCTATCGAAATAAAAGAAGATCAACCGCACACGTGTATTGGAGATTTCGAACGTCACCGACTCGCGAGATGCCAACACGAGCGATTAATTAGCTTCCCGTAATTGAGCGATCGAATAAAGCGTACGAGTTTCCCTAGCAAAGAATATTGCTTCTCGACGCGATGGAAGAACCGCGTGTTTCGTTATCGACAGATTATCACGATTCGATTGGGAAACGTCGATTCATCCACGATCGTCTGCGCGGATCTTGTTCAAACAGATTTCTATTTGCTCCGAGCGTTACGAAATTCATTCGCTTAAAAGCGCAAAAAGTGTAAAACGGCATTTATTTACAACTTTCGATGTATAAGTTACGCACGGTGTTCAGAAGCGGAAAGAACGCGTGCGAATTGGCACGGGAGCAAGAGAGGACACCGCCTCGAGTCGCACGAGTTTATTAGCGGACGTGACCGTTTCGATAAACGACGAAAACGCGTGTGCCGTATCTGTATGGCTGTGTCAAGAAAAGATTAGAACCGTCTGCGTTTTTTCCACCTCCGAACGATACAATGCGCGCATTGTACCCGTGCAACGACTACGAATCGTGAAGCAACTTTTTCGAATTTACTATGCCGAGATGTTCCGAATCGTGGAACTGACCTGAAAGATAAGACTTGGCACAGGTAACGTAGCTGCACATCTGCCCTATCTTCGTCCACAGAGTCTTGAACAGTTCCGAATCGTACATCGATAACTGTGGCCAACTTGTCTCTTCCTTTTCGATGATTACGTCCGGTCGACCTTGTTCCGCACGATTCGAGCGAGCTATCGTTACGGTATCGATCGTTCGTTCGCCAAAGTTCCTTCTTCGACGGAATACTTCCTCGTTTTTATTCGCGACACTCGCGTAGACGTCCACCGAGATCTCTGTGCGATTCGGAATTTACGTAACGGCTATCGACGAACACACGCGCGCTCATACGACATTCGAACTTCCTGTAAAATTACGAAAAGGCGGCTAGTTGCACGATAGATATCTCCAAATCCGATGCAACGAGCAGGTAATCCTTCGAAAAGAAGTTGCAATCCTCGTTAGCAAGGTTTTGCGGAACAAAGACGCAACGATCGCTAAAAACGATGACGCGAAGTCACACCTACGAGTTTTTCCTCGTGTCCTCGAATTAAAAGCAAGGTCCGTTACGCGTCAACCTGCCACATGAAAGCCGCTTTTTACGTTCGCGTCTAAAGTCTGCCTTGATCGCTAGATCTTAATCCTAACGCGATTAGATTTCTTGGTCACCGGATCCGAACACATTAAGGCAAATTCCGCGATCTTAATTGACAACGATCCATCGTTACATCGTTAGTCGCTCGAATAACTGAACGAAGCGAGCAACAGCGAGAGCAACGTTGACACCATGAATCTCGACAGATTTAGTCAGACACGGCGAGTATAAATAAGCAATTATTATCCTTGACTCTTTATTAAATCCTGCTACGTAGAGGCGACCTCAGCACCCGTGTGGCGCGGTGCGGTACAGCGCGATCGTCGCGAGTTACATCACCGAAATGCTAATGGACCGCGCGTATTTTACTATCCACAGTCCGACCAGTTTGTTCGTCGAGGGTATCGGTTCGCTAACGTTTTGTTCGATTTTCTGACGTTGTTCGGTCCCGAACAGGAGCCATCGAAAGATCGAGTTATATACCGTTGGCGGACACGCGACAAATCTGCTTTATCAGATATACGTTCGAAATGCTTACAAAATCGCTATTTCCGTCCCGCAATAATCAAGGTTCCGTCATTCGAGATATTCCGATAAGCGTACGACCAACGAAAACTTCGTGTTTCAAAGAAATATCGACGATTATAATATGGCCGTTAGATAACGATAACGTAACGTTTCGGTCCGTACTTTAGTAAACGTTAAGAACGAGTGAACTTTGTTACGCGTCAATTCGTTTGCTTCCACAGGCTGGTCTAAAAAGAGAAAATCGTAGCACGACAGGTTGGTTCCGAAAACCATAAGCACAACGACGGAACGAACGATGCTCGCTGGTCCCGTTTATTCGTTCGATTCGCTCGTATAAATTTTGGGAGCACTGCTCGGCGGAAGGCGTTTAAATGTCACGGTATTTTAAGCGTCAAGGCGTTTTCACTGCACGGATACCATCGGAGAAAGACTCGAACGAAACTGGAAGAACCGGTGTTTAGAGAATACGCTGAATTTGAACGACGTCGAAACGACGAAAATGGTAAAGAGGAGCTGACGAAACGCGCTCGAGCGACACGAGGACGGAGGAAAAGAAAGAAGAATCGTCGAGAAACTACGCTTTGATCCGACACGGGACACGTCGATAAAATACTCGAACCGTTTGAACGACGTAAGCCACGAACGTAACTCGGTGACCGTCTAACCGAGTGACTGAACGATCGACTAACCGTTCGTTGCTCGAACGAACACGATCGAACGCTAGTAGCGAGTCCGACTGGATGACACGCGGTATGAAAATATGGGGGCCTCGATGCGTGCCCACGCCGAACGCGTATGCTCGACCACGTATCTCGCGTGTACCCTCGCGGTCGCTCAATCGGTGAACGTGCTTTGCCACTCCAATTAGACGGCTATTAGGATCGCGTTCGAATCGCTTCAAAATTAAGATTATCGACGGAAACACGTTTCGCGTGTCGATAACCGATTAATTGTTCGGTAACCACGTTCGCGATCACGCGATTCTCAAACGCTTCGGTCGACTGTGCGCACGAATTTCACCTCCGATTTTCGTTTACGCTGAATCATACTCGAAAACGGTGTTTCTTCGATCGATACCTTATCGAACGATCTTAACGTCACGCTTTCGATCGAGATCGATCGTTGCGTAAAGGAATCGTGCCGGATAACGAAAACTCGTAACGCGCGCAAAACGCTAGAGATAAGAATAACGACGAAACGTGCATCTTTTCGAAAATTATTTCGAAGAGAATGGAAAAGGATGGCGATGATCGTGCTGGTAAATAGCGGTGGTGCTCTCGGTGACGACATCGGTCTAAAGCTGCACGCGGTTCTCGATTAACTGTACTTCGAATCGAGCATGAGTCGCATACGATCGCGTCTCTGCCTTGGACTTAATACGTTCGAGACCAACGATGCGCGTATAAATTAATAAATTCCAACCGATAGAGAACCAGTAGATAACCGAATCGTTTCCTTCGAGCTACGTAACGTCCTTTGAAAGATACCTCGTATTCCGAGTCGTTCGACACTGGAATAAATTGGCCCTTTTATCGTTACTCCCCGACGAAAGAAAGCGCATCGGAGGAAACGAAACGCGTCGGAGCAATCGATCGATAGATATTCGAATTCGCTTCGAGATCGAGCGAATAACGCGTACAAATTTTTTAACGTTCGTCGTAAATGATAGCATTTTTCACGGCGCACCGTTTCAAATGACTCTAATACGTTGGTCGAAGAGAGAGAGACAAAGAGCGAGCGGAGGTGGTCATTGGAAAACGGATTCAAGGATGGTGGCGACGTACAATTAGATGACGCAGAGACAACTACGCGTGTACGCTTTGAAACAACAAACGACTTTGTATCGCGTTAACTCGACCAAACTGAAAACATGTCGTTCGCGAACTCAAAAAAATAAGCGTCGCGACGAACGAGTCGTACAAAAAAGCAGAGCCCTAGGTACGAAAGAAAGGTGGTACAGATCGACTACGTTTATAACTCATTGGAACTGTCTCAAGAGCTTTTTTTTGACCCGACGTCACAGAAAATAAATTTTGTTTTTCTCGGAAATGCTCGAAGAAAAAATACGGTTGATCCTTGAGTAACGCGGACTCAATTGCGCGTAAATCTTTTTCTTCGTTTCTCCGTAACGAATAAATAGCGCAATTAGAAACAGATGGCACATGTAATAAACGCACGCTCTACAGCGTTTTTTTTTTTTGCGACTAGAAGGAGAATTACTCGCGTTGTCCGAGTGTCGACTGTAAAATCGAAAAGTCGAATTAATATCGAACGTATCCGTCGCGCAATTCGTTCTTTCGGTATTCCACTGCCATTCTTGGTACTCGTGGTAACGTTACCGTAGACATCGACAGGTAATGAGTTTCGAACAATGAAGGAAAATTAGCAAAACTTTGCATACAATTCGATCGTTCCGATGCACGATGAAAAGCGACGCGAGAGGACAAAAGAACAGAAATAGAACGGAACTATGCGTGGTGAGTGGCAGCGATTTGGCGAGGAACGTTTTCGACGAGCTTTCTTCGGAAAACAGAAGAACCATTTTGACTATGCGATTCTTAATTCGCTATAGTTAATGAAGCGGCAAAAAAGCACGCTATATCTTCATTGTTCGAAACGATAATTTTTCTCGTTAACAGGCGATATCGGGCCAATTTACGTAACGCGAGAATTAGGATCGATCGCCTCTTATTTGATCGTTTAATATACTCGGATCATTTCGGTTTGAAATTTGCCTCGAAGGACACTTCTGACCATCACGGAGAAATCGTAAATTGTTCTACTCGGTTCTTTTCCTTTAGAAAGACTATACGCGTTTAAAGAATTGTCTCAGACATCGATTTTATAATATTAGATAACGGACACTGTCCGGAATTTGCCGACCGAGTAATCACGAACAACAAACGAAGCGAAACGAATCGAACGAAAGTATCGGGAAGTTATCGCAAAGAAGGTAAAAGCAGGATGTTTCGCGTAAAAGCGTTCATAGGTACACGGACGAACAAGCTTGACGAAACTTCGGCCAGAGTCGTAGCATCGATTTTTGGCCCTGGTTCCGAATTCTCTGACTTAATTTTAGTCAACGTTCGCGCGTGTCAAGGACACGATCTTATAAACTATCGATTCATAAATTGTGCTTTGATTCGATCGAACGGCGATCCAACGAGAAAAACAAAATAAAACGATAAACATCAAGTTTTTTTCGTAACTTTTCATCGCTGACGCAAAAGCGTCCGGTCGTAAAATATTTTTTATCGAAACGAGACCCAGTTGCTTCGTCTGTACGTTCTACATATATCGCAACGATGACACAAGCTATGCCACGACTTATTGCCGCGTCACATGTTTTCTAATCGAGCAAACAAGCTTATGAACTAGATGCACTCTTTTTACCAAAGGAAACATTAGAGATTCGAGCGGTTAGCTATGCGAATTCAGTAGGTAAAAACTGACCGTTACGTTTCTCGAGAGCGCGATGGAATGTTTGTTCGTTCGTACTCGATACGCGTTTAATTTGACCGGCGCACTCGTCCGAAATTAGAAAAGCGAGATCGCGAGAAAAGCGAAAGGGAAAACTATAAGCGCATAATGCAATCGAATGCGTTTAATCGAAAGAATTTAAGATTACTTACGAAATGTGTACTACTCGATTAGCCTTGAAGTTTCCGCGCCGTTAGTTCGGAGCAAACAGAAGTACGGAATAGAAAGTTAAAAGCGGAACGAATTCCCTCGGCGATTCCCAAACTTCTGTTTCTCTCTCTTTTTCTTTCGTCGCAAAAAATACAAAGCGCAACGCAGATTCGTTTAAGGGGCTCATAGCCGTTAAACGGTTATCAGTTTTATGTTAAACAGCGACGATTCTCGCACACCATTATCGACGTCCTCTTTGCGAACGGCCCTCGTGTCTCGACTACGCTCGTTGATCCGAAGCGAGCGGATAACGATAGGGCAAATAATTCTCACGATATACGTTGACGTTACCCATTTACAACAACCAATTAATGCCAAATATTCAGCCGTTCGTTGTAATTCCAACGTTTTATGGTGCGTTCGATATCGAAATTTGTTTGTTGCAAATTTAATTACATTCCACTTCGGACGTTGTCTATATCGCCCGGATATGTACGTGTCTCTAAATTAAAACGATACGCGTTATTTATCATGGAAGCAATGAAATTGTTTTCTAAACGTTCGATTATTTCAGAAAAATCTTGTCGCGTATCATTCTTCCCGTCTTTTTAACCTGACTTTCAGACGAACGTCCATAGAATGGAATAATTGGCAGAACACTCGCCTAGAACACAATATGCCAGAGACGTTACTCCACCCTCGAGAGATTAACGTAAATCTCGTTAGTCCAATTACTGACGGTTTCATTCAACTCGCTATCTGGCTTGCGCGGGTTTTGATCAAGAAAATTGAGCGCTGCCAAGAAGTTGATCTTACGCGAACGTGGATACACGTTACGTTGCACTCGGAACTTTATGTCACGCGTGAGACAGAACGTCGAACTCGAAGCGCGACATTTTGTATTCTTTCTATTTTTTTCGACCACCGTGTAATTCCGATCGTTCCGTCACCGAGGAACAAAAAAGATACCAATCGCGGTTTCTAAAACGACCACGCGTTCTTCGTCGGGTCTTACAGAGCAAACGTTTCTTTTATTGCGTTTTTCCGATCCTTTCGAGGCCCGAACTATGTAAAACGAAACGATCGATCGAAAGACTCGTTTCTCTTTTATTTTCCGTGAACGGATCGGGTACCGAGATACCTCCATCGAATAATTGAATAAAAATTGAAAGGAGTTACGGTTATGATCCGCGGATTAGTTAAAGATTTCTTTCGGGATAAATTCGAGCATATAAAAAATTCATGTACGATGTTTCTCTATTTTTCGTTGGAACGTTGTACCTGCATTACGTAATTCCAGGAAGCTACGGTGGTTTGCACCGGCATCGTTACGCAACGTGAAAATAGGCACGCGTCGACCGCGATGGTTGCAATGTTCTCTTTATCGAATATAAACGGCTGTTTTTTCATCGGCGAGACTTCGTTGATCGAGAAATTAAACTTACGCCGACGAAAACAAGCAACGCCTCGAAACAAAAAGGAGAAATCCGTTGGCGAAATTTGATTTAGAAGAAACTCGACGCGGCGTTACGAATTCAAACTTTCTTTCGTTCGATTTACGAGACGATTTCTTAATTTTCGTTGCTTTATCTACGATTGCGAACGCGTAAATTTTCTCTTTAGATACGCGTAATCGTTGAAAACGAGAGAACCTCGGTCTCGGGAAACAGAAAAATAACGCGTACAGGAAGTTACGAAGTAGCGTATCCGTGCGACGTTGATCACTTTTGTCGCGGGAGGTAAAACCTTGGAATTTTATTCGCCGAAAATCAGGACGAGAAGGTACACAATATAATTTCGCGTCGCACGACAATGGTCGCTTTGTTCGCCAACCGGCATTTACAATATACGTATATTCGTCGACGTAGACAACGAATCGAGTTGCCACGGTCTGTGTAAGCACTAATCTCATTCGCGAGCAAATCCTTGACCCCACTTGCTAGATTACGTTTTGCCTCTTTGCTGCATCGATTCTCATCGGAAAACTGATCGTGCCATTGTCGTTGAAACGGCGCGAGCGGTAAACTTGGCGCTCTGACGATCCCGTCGTTTCGTGAAATCTACGACCCGCGCAACTTTACGTTCCTTTTTATATCCGACAGGAGATTATTAATACAGTTATGCTCGAGAGCGTTATTAGATATCCGAGAGAGCGAAGGCGCCGAAGGTAGGCAATTTCCCGATTAATAAAATTCTACCGAAGATGCTAGGCGAGCGAAGAAAATAGTTGACCGTTCGTTTCAAGATACAAATGAACGAAAATAGATACCTCTATCGTAAAACTATCAAAATATCAATTTCTTGGAGACGATAACCTTTGCGGTCAACGCGAGACAGAAATTATTAACGCTCGTTGGTCTTCTCGTGGAATTTCGATTCTATGGTCGAACGGCGTTGCTCCGTATTTCGAAACGGCGTTACGTGTTACGCGTGTCTTGTAAAACAATCGTACTTTCGATTTCCTAACGCATTCGAAAGATGTCCGGCTGGTTTCGTCGTGTTCTAAGGCAAAGAAAATCCCTATCTTTGGTAGCAACGAGACCGTGTCGGCGTTTGATAAACTCTCGTGTTTACAGAACGTGTTTTCCTCCTCGTTCTTCTTTAAAGATTCAACGCTACGACATAGCGGTTGATGTCCGCGATACCGACTACTCGCTATCGCGACAGCGATTTACGACGGAACTAATATTTATTAGCACGAATCTCTCGCGGAACACGTAACATTTTAAGCGCGTTGGTTGGCCACCGGTGAACAAGATATACACCTTATTTTATAAAGAAAAAAATGATCTTGTATAACATTAACGTCGTGCTAATAACGTAGCATTGAAAAATTAAATGATCGTATCTTCGGTAGCACGTACGTCCATTTTTACTTGGGTGTAGCGTGCACGCAACGCGGCTACCGCAGCTTCTGTATTTAAATTCGAGCAGGATAATTACAAAGTTTGAGATCACCTTCGGAAAAGAAAGGAAATACGGGCCCAATGGTTAGCCATACATAACACGAGCGATTTACACGTACAAAGAATGCACGAAGACCTCGACCGTGCGCTTCTGAGAATGCAGATGTTTAAGAAAGCGCGAATCATCGTACGTGAAAAACATAATACAAGGAAAAATGGTCGATCGAGCAAGGATGATCCCGGGAGCAGACGTTTCTCGTAGTTTCTCCACGAAACGGAAACATTTGTGTTCCCGAGAAACGCGCTCGTTTACACCGTTGACGGAGAGAAGACGCCGGGAGCGTATTTGCGCCCGCTTAGAAAGACAATTTAAAGCAGGTGACACGCACGACGCGTATTCTCGCTCGGGCACCTGCGCGTAACCTCCTTGGAAGATTACGAGCCAACGACCTCGCATTTGATAGCGTGTAGCGTGACAACGTTCTCTCGAGCAACAGAATACGCTCTCCATTCTTCGTCGAAGGGAACTTTTCCTACACTTTTTTATCGCCGGTCGAATCGAAACGGGCCCGTTTACGCGGAAAGAAGAAATTTCGTACGCGATCAAAGGTCGTTCGAGTAGATACCTTTACCGTCGTATCTTACGGCCCTGTCGTGTCTTAAAGCATAGTTATCGTCGGTTATCGTCTAATTTTAATTTTCGACGTTCGAAGTAGTTTATCTATGCGACTACTTTATCTAAGAATAGTAACTACGTTACGTATATACGCGTACGATCTAATAAAAGACGAAACTATCGCTGCAACCGCGTTCGTGATAATAAATCGATCGACCTCGATGCACGATATGAACCTGACAAAAATCTATTCTCGCGATTGACAAGCCTCCGGAAATACCTGTCCAACGAGTGATCCTAGGAGGAAAAAGAATCAGATCGTGACTCGAATCCCATTTTTCAGTTTTACGCGTAACGCTGCTAGGCAGTACGCGCAACTTCGCCTACGCGAGTCCGAGCCAACAATTGCACAACACGGTTAAAAAGCGCTCCTCGTCGAATAGGTTGATTTCTATTCCGACGGATCGCGAGTCGGGACGAAATAGCTCGCAATCTAACTGCTTAATTAGATCTAATTCCATCTCGCTTTGTCTCGTCGAATCGAACCTCGTTACGTTTCCTTTCGTCGTTTAAGAGTTCGAGGATTTTCACCTCGGAATACATTCGCGACAATTCCGAGAGACAAATTTTAAATGCAACGCGTACACGACACGAACTATAACGGATGAGACAATTAAAACGAACACCGACGATCAATCTCCGTTTCGACGGAGACCCGAGATAGCGAACGGTACGTGATCGATTATATTGTAACGAATCGAGCGATTCGATCGTGATACGCGGTGATAAAAGTTAAGATCGGTAAGTTGCGCGCAAGCAGGATAGAACAATCGAGACATTGACGGTTATAAATGGCAACGTTACGTAACTTGTTTTTTTTCACTCATTAGACTAATTAGAAACTCGAATAATGGTGCGACATTAACGTGGTGCGCGACGGCGACGTTCCCGGTAACTCGATGCTCTCGATTCGAATAATATTTTTAAACGAGGAATATTTTACGCTACAACTGAGGAAAGATGAAATGCTCGACGACCGCGCTCGAATGTTTCAACGCTTCGAAAGAACAACCCTTTTAAGTTTCGCTTTTACGATAACGAGGCTATCGCGGTTTTCGGTCTGCAAATAGAAAAGGATCTGTGTTTTGGTTAGGGGGAAGAGAACCGAGAGAAGCGTCGAAAGGCAAAAAAAGCCAGACTAACCGTTAACTAATTGATAGGAAGGTTAATTGTAAGAAGAAGAAAGACAGAGGAGAGAACGGAGTAACGCGGTTATTACAAATTCTGCGGCATGCCGTTGCCAGCAGCGATCGCGACCTGGTTTGCACACCAAGTCTAATGTTTATTTATCAAGTTTACGGTTCGTCCTCTTTCCGGCCTAGTTATCGTGTCGTGCTACGGTTGCCGGCTGTTTCAATCTCAAGAATAATCTCCTTTTGTTCGCGGAGCACTCGTTATTTTTAGACAATCTTGCGCTCGTTCGATTCGTAGACACGCATTTTTCCATGGAACGTAAAACCTTCTAAGGTTCTATCGATCGTTAACTCTTGGAGGATATCGGGAGAGAACGTATACCATCGCTCGACTCGAAATTCTACGTTGGTTAACGATAACGATGCACCGTTAACGATCGATCATCGTACCCGGCGAAAGATCTGCTGGCTGTAACAGCAAAGTCGTAGAGCGATATTTCTTACGGAAGAATTTAATTCGACTCGCTGTGAAACGATAAAAAATAAGGAAGACGGTCGAAAAGGAGCAGAAAGATTAATACCTAATGCGTAAATAGAGTAGGAGGCTTTTAAACGGAACAAAACCGTAAAAGGACAAATAATTTTGAATCGCTATCTCGAAAACGAAGGCCTAGATTAGGAAACGACACGTAACTTTTCTATTCTTTCAGTCACGGAGTTCCAAGTACTGTTGAACGGTAAATTTTGTAATAACGTTCGCTGACTCGCGCCGACTCGTTTAATGGAGTTACTTGGACAGATAACGAAGGCGAAACCACGCACGAGTCACCGCTCTCTGCTCCCTGTGCCACTAACGAAACGCTAACCGACCAATTTGTATTTCGACACGCGTGCGACCCACCTCCTCGCGTCCACGACGCAATTCCAAATCGTAGCCTGGTATTTCCAGTTAATCTTAATTCGTGTCTTTTACCGTCGAACGAGCGTACCTTGAAAATCTAAAACGAACCAAACATTACGCAACCAGCGAGCCAACGTTCTTTCGAGGAAAAAAGTTTCCGAAAATATAAATATGTATCGCGAACATATTTATAATTAGCGATCTTTTGAATATTTATGATAGGAATCGAAGCACACGATGTAGATGAATTTTTGCAATTACGATTCGTTTCTATCGTATTTACTACACTCGAATACGTGTTGCGTCACGCAATCGCTTGCCTCTTTATCGTTCGTTACCGTCACGCCTATTCCGCAAAAGCTTTCTTTTCGTTCGCTGTCGAGCTCGTAATCGAACGAGCTTTAAATTATGAAGATCAACGAGGAAGACGTTGAGCTCTTTCGGGACGAACGCGACGCGACAGCTTGCAAACACGCGTGGAACGCGATTTTGAAAGTCAACGAGCTCGTGCTCGATGAGGAAAACGCGCTCTGTAGAGGTATAGCACGTTGAAAGATCGTACAATGGAAGCCCCGTTAATACGATTCTGCATTCGTCATGGTAGCCCGAGTACGTTGCACCAAATACTCGACGCATCGTTAAATACCAGGAACTTGACACTGATCGTTGCGGAGATTGCACGTATGGCATAAAAGCACGGTTGCGGAGAGTTATTTTACTCGGCGTTGTTAATTATTCGCCTCGTGCAACGAGAATAGTTTAAAAAACTCGCTTCGCGGTGAACGTTCCGTTTAAAACTTGTAACCCGCTTCGCCGTGACTTTTTACGTAAAGCTTTTACGGGTTCTTTCGAGCGCGGTCGAGTCCAAATTTCTACGAACATATAAACGAGAACGGAATTACGCGCCAGTAACGAGAAAGCACGGTTTAATGGTACGCGTAAAACTTTTCTATTCAATTACGTATGGCCGCAACGAGCATATGTTCGCTCGGTAAGCACGGTCTTTTTATTAATGGTCACTGCCATATGCAGGAACACCTGTGATGACTAACAGTACCGCGTAGCCGAGTATAATAAGAGGAGATTACGTTCGCGCATGTTACATACTTCGCAGGAGTATCGATTTCGTTCCACCGAAACTTTTCTAGCGCAAATTCGAGCAGCCCACGGGAAACGATAATTCGATCGAGTATACCGGTCGAAGATTTTCCGATTTACCTGACTTTCCCATCGGGGGTTGGCCCAGTCTGCTGAACCATCTAAGGAATCTTCTGGCCGTGGTCGCGGCAGGTGGTCTACATCCCTCGAGTATGACGACACCATTATTATTATTATTGTTATTGTTATGACTATTGTTGTTGTTATTGTTGTTGTTGTTGTTGTGAATATTGTTGGGAGCGGAGCATTCAGAGGGCGGTGCTCTGCTGTACGGCGACATCCAAGCAGTGGTCGTGCTTTGGATGGTGGTACCCTTGACGGTGGTGATAGAACTGGTTATTTTAGCCGGGTGCGGGACCCAATCTTCCGAAGCGACGGGCATTTGTTTCGCCCTCTCGTCGGACGAGTCGAAAACGAAGCCACAAAACGGGAAAATCATTCAAGGCGTTGCGATTGTCCAGGGAAGTTGATCGGTACGATACATCCTCGTTCTCTAGATATCGAGCGGAAAAGAAATTGGCGATCGAGCACCGTGGTGGATTAAGCGCGATCTCGCGAATCTTCCTTCGAATAACTCGGCCAGCGAGTTTCAGTTTGGACGCGGTACGCGGAAAAGATTACGCTCGAGGATACTTTTTGCGTGCATCCGTAGGTTTGCGGTCGTCGCCTCCAACCCCTTATCTACGCTCGCTCGGATGTTTGCTTTGGTAGTTACGGTCACGTGTTTCCCCCTTAACTTGTTGCGCATACCTCGATCGGCTCTTTCCGTATTCCGGATACGCTCGCGCCCGCTCGCTCGTTCGCTCGATCGATCGATACGAAGCTAACGTCGATGATTCGCTCCTTCGCCTTTGGTTCGATCGTTTCGAAAACAGTCTTCTTCGCTTCGATCGGAGGAGCCTGTCCAACGGAGGGTGTAAAACTGTTCTTAAACGAGTCGAGTTATATTCGATTTATTTGGTAAGTTACAAGGTACTTCGTTTTCGTACTAGCTTTCGTACGCGACGCTACGCTACCGTGGAATGGTCATCCGATACTCGGAAATCGAACAAGCGAACGACCTGTAAATCACGATTCGACGATACTCTTCCAAGATCCTCGTACGGTTGGCGCAAGTGCGCGCGACATTAGGTTCTTCCGTAAGTAGAAATATCGCGCTTTGTCCTACTTTGCTCGATCCGATCCAGTCTCGATTAACGGTTTCTCTCGGATCGGTGCAGGAATCTGCTCGTCTACGATCGACGTCGAACGAAACGATCTTTCGGTCGTCGTCGACTGGACGAATCCTAGGAAGCTACGCTCGTCCGTCGACGACGCGTTCGTAGGTCGAGGTTGATCCGTCGAATCGTTCAAGGTAGCTCGGTCGGTCACGTAGTTGCCGCATTATCCGCGTCTGGTCGCCAAACGCGACTATCCTAGTAGTCGTCTTCGTCTTCGACACGCTCTTCGACGCGCTCATCGACGCACACCGTTCGTTCGGTTCGAATCGAACCACTCGCGGAAACGAGTATTTCTTCCTTCGCACTGTTATCGCGCGACGATCGAACGCGTTGTTCCCCTTTATCGACACGATCTATCCGAGAGAAGGAGCGATACGCGAATCAGCGAGATATCGTTCGATCCGTTCGAGGAGTCGATTTCTCGAGACGAGCACACTCGTTTGCACTTGGAAACACCGCGAAGTTTACACGCGAGGCGTGTACGCGGATTACCGATCTTGCGACGAATCGTGCAACGTTCGAGGAACACCGTTTAACCCATCTTGAATCGCGAACGAGAACGTCTCGATCGCGCGGTTTCTTCCGACCCGCGGGAAATACGACGAGGCGAAAAAAACAAGGGAAAAAGGAAGCGTTAAAAAAACGTGACGAATCTCGCGAACGATACTGGCCGCGCGTCTCTCGACCTGACGACAGACTCGAACTGCCACCGACCGCTTCTCTCGGCACTGTCTCTGCCAACTTGCTCTCCGTGCTTCTCTACCACTCCTCTACCGTTGTCTACCGATCGTCTTCCTTCGTCTCCCTCCTGTTCGCCTTCTCTCTTCGGTACGTGGTCGCGCTCGCGCTCGCGTTGGCGTGTCCGTGCACGCGTGTACACCTTCGAACACCGACACCCGCGTTACCACTACCGGTGCATGCCGCGCTGCTAGACTGTCGCTAACCGCCCCACCACGCCGACGCTTTTTCTTCGGTCAACTCCCTCTCGCATTCGGCATTCGCTGCTTCCTAACCGTTTCTTTATCTCCTCTCTTTCCTTCCTTTGTCCGCTCTCGCGGTCAACACGAGCGTTCCTCTTCTAGCTCTTTTCGCCTAGCGAATACGCCGCTCGGAAACGTCGCAACGAACACGGACACAAGCGTATCGGCTGCTACTCGCCTCTCTCTCGCTTGCGGCCAACGGCAACGCGTTGCGCTTGCGACTTACACCGACGAATGCACGAAACGCGTTTTCGCGCGCGCGCACGCTCGCTTACAGCCCAGGAGATCGCGTGGGCGATTTTCGAACGAACGAAATACGAAATAAAAAATCCAGGGGGAAACGAAGGATGCGCATTCGCATCGAGTGACGCATCGTGACTGACGGAAGCGAGCTCTCCTAACCTAACCCTTCGAGTTTCCTCCCGACCCGCAGCTTGTGCCCACCGGGGCACGTGGGCTTCTCGTTTACCCGCGTACCAGGATCGAGCGCGCCAACCTTCGAATCTTCCTTCACGACTCGTTCCAGGACCTGCATGCTCACCTACCTATTCGTAGAGCTAGATTTCCGAAAACCGACCGGTGCTATTTGACTCCTATTATTTCCATAGCTTTTCTAACGTGACTCTGAAAAATCTCTACTAATTACCGACCACGCTCAGCTATTATCAAAATATTTTGAAAATATTATGTTTATTGCTTTTCTGAACGTTCATATGTTCATGACACGCGCAGTATTTCGAAAGGTATCCCGTCATTTCCTCGAACATTGGGTCAAATGAACAGACGAAACAGTGACTAATGCAGTCGAATATTTTAAAAATGAAAACGACTCGAGTGTTCGTTGCGTCATTGTTAACCGCTCCGTGCCCTTCGGAATTTCTTTCGCGCCAAGTCGAAGTTGCGCGATTTGAAAATCGAACGCGATCGAACGAATGGTTAATTGCGAATACGCTAAAATGGAAACGCGTCTGGTCGTTGGCCAAAACGCGATTTCGTAAGGATCCACCCGCGATTTCTTTTTGCGATCGACGAAACATCGTTTAAGTTGAAAATGGAAAGTCGTTGTATTTATTATTCGAGCGGGGAGCGTAACCGCTCGTTCTAAAGACGACGTAAAAACAGAAAGCGTGTCCGATCGAGTTCAGTGAGACTTCACGGCTCTTCCCGCGCCTTCCTGTTTGCCCGTTGATACTCTTTCGAGTTGCAAAACCTCTTGAAAAAAAAGCTACGTACCTAATGTTCCTTTTTGTAATTAAAAAAGAGGAAAGAGCTAATCTTGATGACTCCGAACGGCAACGGTTCGAAATTATAGACATGCCTGTCCTAAAAATGAGAAAGAAAACGTTGAAATAACAGTTCGGCCAGAAACGACGTACACGACGCGTCAGACACTCGATACGCGCGCATCAATGGTCACTTACGCGATTAGTAACAAGAATTCGTTATACGCGCGACACCGTTTACGTTTCGCGTTAACCGCACACGTATTCTCGTATCGATCTTTCGATGTAAATGTTTACGAACGCGACTCGAAAAAGTTACTTGGCGAGACAGTGCCAGCATTCAGAGATTAATTGCATCGGAACGAAACGGAGATCCGAGAGGCGTCTCGCACCGTTAACAAAAACGATCAAGATCGACGCCTTATCTTTTGTTTTTCGAGATTACAACGTTCGACCGCGACGATATTTACCGCGATGTGACTGTATCGCTCTGTTGGCAAAGTTTTCAGTCATCGACGGCTATGATTAATTCGAGCGAATTCGAGCGATAGCGGAAATGAATCGGCAGTAAAATCTCCGTCGAAACGAAAATACGCGAATATCATGAAATAGAAATGAAATTTCATTGGTTCACCGTGCAGGTCTGACGGGAATGTCGATGAGCGTTCATTATTGAACGCGCGTTCGCGTTCGAAGAGACGGCGAAATCAAGATGTCTAGAGCGGACGTTGATCGGCGTCGTCGCGTCGGTCAGGAGCCGTGCGACCAGCGCACCGATTTCAGTAATTAATCGTGAAACGGTTGGACGCCATCACGGTATTTTCCGTGTAAAAATAGAGGCGCCACCGACGATTCCGTAACGGTTGCAACTTATGCAATGCATTAGGAACAGTAGCCTCCCCGATGCAGATTGCTTTGAAAATTTCGTTAAAGCGCTTGTGAACGCGGCAAGTATCTTTTAATCTAAAAGGAGAAGAAAGATTCGAACGCGTGGCACTCGCGAGTTGTCTTAGCTCGCTACTTGTTTTACCGATCGCCAACCCAATCTTCCTAACTCGGATTTAATCGACGGAGTTCGATCGCGCGCTAGTCGAGCCGACGCGAAAACGTGGAAAGAAACGAGACGGATAAGATCTACGGATAGAGCGATGCACCCTATTGTTGTTTGTTCTTCTCGCGGAAAAGAAAGTAACGCTTTAACGCTCCACGGACGAGTGACGGCTAAGACACGCGTGCCGATGATCGCGATCGATTGAAACGACCGAAATTTTCACTAAGGACTGCTATGACGTTCGATATACTTTAACGACATATACGCCTTTAATTAATCGTCCAACATTTTCTTTCGCCGGTAGCGCTTTTACTTGTTAGACGGTAGACTCTGCGAGTAGATATTCCGCGTAGTTGTTAGACCGGAACCTATCTTCGATGTAACATCGTTTTTATACAGAAAGGCAGATTTTCAAAGACTCTGCTCGCCTAGAAACTGATCCTTTCCTTATCGCGATGCTCGAGACGAAATTAGGACACGCCGAAGATCGCGCCCGTTCGATCGCTTTGGATCTTGGACCGAAAAAATCATCGCGAACGCTGATCGTTAAAACGCACACTTGACCTAGAATAGCCAGAGGTGAAACGAACGCGAAGATCAGGTTACGAAAGGGTCGAGAGACGAGGAGGAAAGAGTAGAATGACGAAGAGGAAGACGTTGTTGGCAGCGGTTCAAAGCGCAGTCCGACCTAACTGAAATACTGCAGTGCTCCACTATGTGTCGCATACCAGGTGAAAATATTGCGGAACCGTTACTTTACTAACCAGAAATATATCGTACAATCCACGACGCGGAAAACTGCCTTTTATACTTTCTCCGCGAGATCGAAACTGTTTCGGTTTTATTTTAATCGGTTCTGACGAGGTCGCGATTAAATGCTGATCGCTCGGAAAGTTACGTTCCTCCTCTCGATTTCGCTTTGCTCGAAAATCATTTCGAACACGACCTTATTTCTGCTTTGTGTCCTTTTTCGACGTTAACAGGTGGATCAAATTAGAAGATGTCATTATTCATAAAAAAATAATCTGTAGAAGAAATCGCGTGAACACAAACGAGCAGGATTTCCACACCGATAACGATAGCACCGTAATCAAAAGATACGGAAGCTTTCGGCAATTTTCTTGAAACTCGACGTTCGCGTCGTTCCAAACGAGCTTCGTTTCGTCGCCTTTAGAAGGTATCTACCTTACCAGCGAACGACGGCAGGTAAACTTACCCACCAGATAATACCACTGATCCGATCGAAACGCTTTAGCTCGTTCTCCTTCGAGTCGGTATCAATTCCCGACCTGTCGCGAACGGATGCTTCTCAAATCGAGTTTCGAGAAAAATTTCACGAGATAGGTACTTTTTAAATTAATTCGCGTCAAATTAGTTTCCGTCATGGAAACTTACAAGTTACGAAAACGACATATCTTGTGCAACGAACCGCGCTTTAAGTTGCATCTTCCCTGCAATTATTTCCCTTCCCCGTACCGAGAAAGTTCGACAGATAACGAAAGAAATAAACCGAGAAAAATAAAGTTCAGAAATAGGATAGAATATTGCACGCTTTTCAACGATGCAATATGGATGTATCGTATTTATTAGTAGTCCATCGGACTCGCGCCGCTTACTACGTAGACGATCGATGAAGTCAAAAACATCTAATTAGAACCTTTTGTTGTCCAAACGATGTTCGAACTAGATGCTACGTTAACGATAGTGCCACTCGAGAGACGCCATTACACGAAAGCACCGTTCTTTCGTACCGGAAGAAAAATACTTGGATGGTAAAATAGCGGAAGTAACAGCGTAGACGAACATGTAGCACATCGTATGTTCGATTGCTCGAAAAAAATACAAGTTGTTCTCGCGTCGAATGTTGGATTAGGAACGCGTTTTTCTACTCGTTCTACCAGTTTCGAATTTTTCTCGATCTACCGTCGATCGCCTGTAGCAGAGCGTCTCTACGTTGTCAAGGTATTTAGCACGGGTGGTACCTTCAAGTTTTCATGCGCCTACTCGCGTCGGTTCAGAACCGACTGACGCCAGGGTATAAACCGTAGCCGCGATCGATGAACGAACACAGCACGAAAATGGTCACGCGAAACGAAGCAATTTTCATCGACTGGCTCTCGCCGTTCGTCCAACGAATCTTCTTGCCCTCGCAGCGATCGTTCTCCGTTAGTCACGCTCGTACATTGGATAAGCAACGATAAGATTAATTTGCTTGTTTATCTTCTCTTCCGAGAAGAGACTAAACAAAAGAGACCGATACGTGTTCAATAAGGAAACCTAAGGAAGATATAAATTGTTTCGCTTTCCGACGATGAATGATCTTAACCCTCTCGTTACGAAAACCTGCGTTCTACACGGAAATACTCGTTGCGCTAAACGCTCTTTTTTCTCGTAGCCGCGACACAAAGGATGTCTCGATTGTTCGATAGGTCGTCCTTGGATGGATCGTTGTTCGCGAGGACTCTCGTTATCGTTGTTCGATCGCCGCGAACACATTGGGTTCAAGTATGCGAAGCATGCAAAGAACATCCGTAAACGATTTATAAAACGAGCTACGACAAATGGAACAAAGTGCGAGAGTTGAAGCGATTGGAAAAAGGACACCACGATCGATAACGGTTCCTTGATTTTATTCCATTGTTATCGTGCGCGAACCTGGCTTCTCTCGTTCAAGGGGAAACGCGGGGAAATTATATTTCCCGTCGTCTGCTTTCTCCCGTTTACACGTAAAGCATAGTTTACGTTGGCAAAGTAAGTAAAGTCTAGTGTTACGTTGGGAAAGTACACTAGCGTTAACGAGAAAAATCTGTTTATTGTACTTGCGCAAACGATTGAACAAGTGGTCGGTAAAGTACGAAACTTTGGTTTACATTGGTAAAGTAAGCGATAAAGGACATCGGCGCTAATATGATGAAACGACAGAAAATCACCTCATCACGGTGTTATTCGCTAATATCCTACCACGTATCTTTGTACCGATGCAACGTAGACTTTAGAAATTTCTAATCATTGAACTCCGAAGACCCAAATGCCAAAGCTCTTATATCCATAGGTCTCCGCAAACTGTCATTCTTTATCTTCCCCTCCGGCTGTCAAATTTTCCGTAGAGAAGACAGATTTTCCGCTGACTGTACCGCTTGACCAACGTAAACTCCGAAGCGAAGAAACAACAGCGAAGAAAGATAGTAGTGGGAGGGTGGTTCCCCTATGTCTCTCGTTAGCCGAGGGAAGTGTCGCGTGCACGCGAGCGTAAGAATGTCGGGTTAGGACAGAGCGCGGAAGAGACAAGAAAGGATAGCGATCGTTAAGAGTCCGTTACCGTGCTCGTTGGGCGAGAAGTGGTGCGGCGTTGCACGGTTCCGTCGCATCGGGACTTTTCACGGTGCTTCCGTGTCGGCATAATTAAACGGATTAATGAGCGCGCATTTTGCTTCGAAACTAGCTTTCGAGTTAAAACCCAAGAACGCGCAAGGTTAACGCGAGCTGTGATTAACGTCGATCGCGAATCCGGAACAGAATCGCGAAACCTGTATATTCCTTTCACGGTTCTGCTCTATAGACTGTCGATTGATCGCTTCGAGACGCGTCTTATCGTGCCTTTATACCGTATCCCGACATATATACTATATTGTTATTCCACAATAAGATGAGTCCAGATAAGATACCGAAATGTGTTGGCTAAAACCGAAATTGTGTCCCGAGTTTTATGCATGCTTTCAGCATGAAACAATTGGTTATACCGGTCACGCACAGGTCAGACCAGAATAATGTACGTATTATAAACGTACCTCAGTCTCGTTTCAGTATTTTTATCCGATCTATAAACATAAGGCTTTTCCTTCGACATATCCTCTTTAAAGTTAAAGAAACGAGACATACCCTTTAAGCGCCGAAATCCATCAATGAAAACGGTAAGCCTGCTACGGTCACAAAAAAACGCGAGTTTCTGGAAGCGCATGAAAAACGATATCGGTCTCGTATTTCGAGCGAAACAGTAATAGAAAAACGTAGCGCCGCGTACGCCGAGAGATCAGATAAAGAAACTCGTAAAAAAGCAGTGTCGCGACGTTCGCGGAATCGAAGAACCATTGTCGTAAGCATCGAAATTCAACGGCGGGTACCTTATTTTTCTCTAAACGAGATCGTAGTCCGCGCAACAGCGTATGCGATCGCGATACGGAAAATAATTGAATAGTAAATCGAATTCTGTTTTAAAATAAAATTAAATCGGCTTTAAAAGCTGCCCAACTTAATCGACGAGTTTTAGTTTCGCTTCTAACTGGAGACTTTTATCCGCTGTAAGAAAGAAGTAACTCGAACAGGACACGTACCTTCTTGATTGGGGTTATTAACGTTAGGGTTTGGATGAGAAGTCAAAGAGGACGGTGTCTCATCCTCGGCGACGCCCATCGTTGTTGCTGCTGTTTGCCGATGATGCGTCTCCACTTCTGTAGCCTCTTCGCACCTGCGTCAAAACGGACGTTGCGAATCTTTATTTTTTACTACGATGACGGCCCTATGACGCGAATACGCAAAAGTATTCGAACAAAGCAACACCGCGTCTAAAATAGATCGCAACTTTCTTCTTCGTCCAAGGTATAACAAACCTTTTCGAATACTTTCGCGTACCGATGTATTTTGAATCTACCCTTACAGATGTATGCACGATGAACGAATTCCGTCAAGAACATACAATTCTCGTTGAAAAAGTTTGTGCGGATGAAAACTTTGTTACGTCGGGAAAATGAATATTCAGTTCTGGTTTCAAAGTAACGAACGAATTTATTTAACGAGTTTCAGCGACAGATTCGCGACTACGAGGAAGGAAACACCGTGGTGAAAGGATTACCCTTATTCGTTCGGAAAAACGCTCGAGCAAGAATGGGAGGTGGTACAGTTCGTCCGACGAACACCCACGACTACGACATTATTTCCTAGCGATCGCGATCGCGGTTCGCCGCGAGACAGCGCTTTTTACCGATCGCCTTTTCGTACCTTCACAGGTAGAAAGTGCTTACGTAAAGTTTCGCTTTACTCGCTGACAGTGGCAGAGAGTCGAGTCAAGGACCCGATGCAGCCGCAGCGAGAAACGAAATAGCGTGAACCGATCTGGCGTCTACGCGCGTAAACGCGGTTCATTGATAGCTAACCAAGATACGCGTAAGGAGTACATTCGAGTAGAAGGAAATCAAACTCCTAAATACCTATTATTCTAGATCTTAACTTCTGATCTAGCACATAAGGTAAAGAAGTAAAATGGATTAATATCGTGCCGCGTTGTTTATATACTGGAGCGTGAGAGTTTCTTTCAAAAGTATCGTTAGCGAACATGACTTTGCGAACATGGGCTTACACTTTTCTGCAAATACCGTTTGAGCGTGTGCCAAAGTATTTGATTCCTGTAACTCGATTAGCGACAAGTACGCGACCTTGCTTGCCTCGCTGAACGCAACGCGAACACAATTGAAAGTTGCGTAGACGCGACAACGGTGTATCCGTTGCGGAGTAAGTTTATCCGACGCAACGTTATCTAGCCGCATCCTGTGCGGTTAAACTATGCGAGTAACGCGTTCGTAGGGTAGCCCGAAGAAGAAACAGATATTTTAGAAAATAGGAAGACGGCGGCGCCACGCGCGATGCGCTCCGCAAAACAGAGCGCGGAGAAGAGAGGATGTATCGCGGTGTCTCTAACGGTATATTGACCTCCGCGATGCCGATTGTCGTAAACACGTATTCTATATCTCGCACGCGACCACTTTGCTCGCTCGTTTAAGCTTTCGCGTCACGATACTTCTTTCTTATTCCGCGACGCTTTGCCCCGCTGGACGATTAAACGGTCTCCTACCTCGCTGCTGGCAACGGGGCCCGTACGGATTAAACCAGCGAGCAGAAAGCATTCGCGGTCGTCGGTGTAGCAGCGTTTCGCGTCCGATTCCTTCCTCGCGTCGTTTCGAATTCTGGAAACGAACCTAAGAAACGTGATCGTTTTTACTAGCCGCGCGTTAATCGGAACTAGTTTTGATATTCACGGCGAACGCGCGGACTGTTTCGAAACGGCGCGATTGCTTATCGAGTCGGTCCAGGTCCATGATCGAAAGTACAAAGCTGACAAATTCGTTAGCGCGCCGACGAACGTTGTCGTTTGCTCCAGGAACAGTTTGAAAGTTCACGGAGCGAAGAGGGTGGAGGCGCTTTCCGTAGCGAAACAGGCTCCACCGATTCGAGACAGAGACACCGGCTCGTTTCTCCTTCGGCCAACGACCGTCGCTACACCTTTCGTTTCGACAACGCTCCCTTTACGCGCGTCCCTCCGCGTAAACGCGACGTTTCCCGCCCTTCCTTCGGCCAAACATTCCGCCAATTGCTCCCGATAAATTTCGCTCGAAAACGCGTTCACGACAATACCGTGAGAACGCTGAGAAACCTTCTCGTCGTACGCACCGTCGTTTTCTCCTATCACGAAGGAGTTAACGTCCGGTAAAATTGCTGTAAACTGCTATAAACGATCCATCACCGAAGCAATTGCGGAAAAAGGATACGGCAATCGATTACGATTTAAGTATAATCGCTCGAGGCTCGGTTACTTATCGCCTACCAATGGACTCGTTACTGGTTACGACGCGATGCGCGCGCCTTTAAAAAAATATGTTCGTTAACCTCTACGCGCGGAGGTTGGTTCTAGCGAGCGGCGCTCGAACGAAATTCTAAAACTGGACCGATACGAGCACAGACTCGAATTTTTCACAAGGGGATTTGCTTTGTATCGAAAAAACGTATGTGCACGTATGTATCGAGGGCCTTCGTCGAGTACGTAACCGGTTGCTTTGTTCGCTGTCACCGATTCCCTGTCTTTGTGTTTTTACGATTCCTCTTGTCTGGATCTCGAAGTCCTGTGTAGTCAAATTTATTAACTTGCGCGAACGTTAACGATTCGACGTAATCAATTTTTGAAACGTCGACAATAGCGTATCTTGCACGATAAAGTTTAAGAAAAAAACTAGCGGGTCATTTTACGCGTGAAAGGACGAGATAATTCGAATAAATGCGGCAATCGCGATGCGATCGAAAGTAAACGGATATCGAACAATGAAATCGGCCGAAGCGAGATTCGAAGGTAAAGCGAGAGTGACGTTTTCATGGACGAAAGAGAGCAAGGAACGAATCGAGAGGCACTCGAAAAGAGACAAGACCGGTTTCGCTCGCGTCTCATGGTGCTCGTGGACGTGCGCGTAAAGGTGTCGTGAAACGATACCGTTGATAAAACGTACTTATATATGTGTATATGACGTTACGCGTGAAAAGAGGCGTACGCGCGTCGACCGCGTCAACCGCGAACGTGCGAAAGATCGTGTACAGAGTTCGATATAAATGATTTGTGTTTACGACAATACTTTGTTTGGTTATCGTCAGTCTTTCGTACCGTCTACGAAGACAGTCTCTTCCGCTGTCTCACGGTTGGTGAAGAGCCGTCGTAACGGATGCAATGCTCGCTGCCAACGAAACCCTTTCTTCTCCTTTCGCCATAATTTTCCCGTGAAACGTCTCGGTCTCGGTCTCGTATATTCGAAGGCACACCGTACTCACATCTTAATACGCGACTCCGTCTTGAAACTGCATTCGTAGGCCGGGTATTCGATGCTTGGACGTAAGAAATCGCGTCAGCTCTTTGGCCGATGTTACTCTCGATCTTTGATATTTCACTGTACTCCACGACTCCACTCACTCACTACCGCGCTCCCCTCGGCCCTCGAACCAGATAGGCAATATACTCGCGAGCCACCAACCTACCAGCGATCGTTCAGAGTCCCGGCCAGTTCTCGTTGTCCCTTTTCCGCGCCGAGAACTCTGTTCGTCTTTTGCCCACGTCCAACTTATCCTCGATCCGCACCAAATACTCAATTTCCTTTGTTCGATATCACTCCGAAACCGATAGCACCGAAATAATCGCGCGCTGATTTACCATGAACTCGTACGAACCGTGAAAATCGTGAAAACGACGAGATATTGACAAATACGTCGCGGCGTCGCGACACCATCGACTAAATTTTAACCGACCACCAGTTGGCGCCACTTTGCAACTTTTCATCTTTTCGATTATGTTTTAACTCGCAAAAGTTATATTTTTTAATAAATTTTTTAACTGTCTCCGATTTATATTCTTCCAAAGTATCGATTCCCCATTTTTCTGAAATTTGTTACTTTCGTTTACACCGATTTAATTTTTAATCCGCTACTTCGATGACTAAAAACGGTATATTTATCGAATATGTATAAGTAAAGAATTAATTTTATTCGAATTCGAAGATCTTTGAAAAATAATCACAGGGAATGAGAAGCGTCACCCAAAGAAATTCGAAACATTTTATAAATGTTATGTACTAAACTCTATTCTACTTCTATGGTTGAAGATTGTTTAAATATTAAAAATTTGAATATTTTATGTTATTGTATGATCGATACATTGTACAAAATGTCATTTCTTAACAACTTCTTATCGTAGAAAAAATATGATGCAGTTGTCATGAGCACGTGTAAATAGGTGATTACGGGAGGGGATAAGACATTTTTTAAAGTCAATAATGAATTAACTTATTGTTACTCCGATCGTTATTATCGATGAAATTTACTCCGCTTTTCTTTTTGTAATAAATTAATCTCTCTATTTATATTGTTTATAAGATATATATTTATTTTATGTTATGGCCACTGTAGCAACTACTCTAACCTAAAACAACAAGCTTTTCATATTTTAATGATAAGTGTTGCACCAATTATATGTGAGTCAATTTTATTATACAATGGATAATATATTTGGTAAGGAAGATTCTGGAAATGAAAGCGAACATGTGGATATCGAAGAGAAGGAAGAAAAAGGTAGTCCCTCTCGACATTCTGGAATTAAAGATGTAGAATCACTGGATGTGGATAGTATGCAGGTCAAGGTACAATGCAATTATGATGCACGAATCAAAATATGATATAATATTTTTAAAATAATCTTGAGCAATCGTACCAGGTAGAATCAGACGCGATGAGTTCTCAATCCCAGTCCGATGTGGAAGAAGCAGGATCTAATTCAATGTGTACGGTAGTGGAGGATCAATTGGAGATTGTTAAACATGAAATTGATTCTAGAGAAGAAGAGCAAATAACTGAAGATATGTTTGAAAATGATATAGTATTACCTCATGCAAATCCAACAACCGTTAAGGAAAGAAGAGAAAGCAGAGAGAAAAGCAAAAAGGAGTTGGAAGAAGAAGAGAGAGAAAAAATGCAGTACGTGTTTGAGTTTCATGCTACTATACTTGTACATTATTTTAAACAAATACAAGTAGATATGTCTGTATTAATTTTTTAACAGAGTATTAGTTTCAAATTTTACGGAAGATCAATTGGACAGATACGAAATGTATAGAAGAGCTGCTTTTCCAAAAGCAGCGATAAAAAGGGTAATTTATATTTATACATGATATATATATGATTTATGCTTTATCATATTTTTTAAATATTCCGCGATTTGCATTCATTATTGTAGATCATGCAAACTATAACGGGTTGCTCTGTGTCGCAAAACGTAGTAATTGCTATGTCCGGTATTGCGAAGGTATTTGTAGGAGAAATCGTAGAAGAAGGTAAAACGGGAAAAAAATTTTTATTAAAATTTTTTATAGAGTAAAAATGTTGCATATGTCGTATTTGATTTTATAGCTCTCGATGTCATGGAAGCACATCAAGAAACAGGGCCATTACAGCCTAAACATTTGAGAGAAGCGGTCCGAAGATTGAGACTTCAAGGGCAGATTCCGAATGGTCGTGCTCATAAGGCGTTTTTCAGGCTGTGAATATTTTGTCAAATATATAATTGGAATCTAATGGTTTGGTAAATGTTAGGTACACGTTGAGTTAGGAGATTATTATTTTTGTATAACAGAATATGGCAAATACATAATACCTTCAGATTTGTAAAAAAAACTCGTCAAATTATATATGTAGGGATTCTCGAAATCGTATACAGCGAGTTAGTATAGGAGCGAGATCGAACGAGTTTCCATTAAAGATGTAACAAATACTGTAAATCTCAGTTATACATTAAAATACTCGTATTATTTGTGTTCAAATTACTGGTAGATCTGCTAGTATATTTTTCATTTTGTATGATCTTTTGTGTATCTGCGTTTCGTAAACGATATAATAATTCGTGCATTATATAATACATATAATACGTTAATTTTTATAACAATTTTTTCACAATTAAAAGTAAAATGTGAATTAATTTACCGCTTTTATTACGGATCTTTAGAAAAAATATCGTTATTTCGACTTCATGAAATATTAAATAACTTGAACATATTTTCGAATAGCACGTATGTTTCAAATAGTTCCTGTCAAATTGCTACGTATTTAACGGAGTTATTTTTCTATGAAGTTGACTTGTTAATGGAACCATCGAATTAACAGCATATCGACTGATAGCGGTATGATATGCGATTATTATCTATGCTAATACTGACACATTGTTTTGGTTACGTTTTTCTAGAAGATGCGGGCGATGTAATAAAACTTGAAAAGTTTCACATTACTGAATTGACAGACAATGCCTTAAAACTCACTTCAAATATTGTGACAATTATTTTAATACATGAATGGTAGGGATTACATATTATTTATTTATTGTGTATTATTTATCAACTTTTAATGTTAAGTCTGTAAAATTAGCATACGCGATAAACAAGATGAGAGCTTCATTTCCGCTCGATTAAATTCTACACATAAATATGCAGCTTCTAGCAAGATTTTGAAATATCATAGTCGAAAGTTGCTCGATTATTCGGAAGATATGGTTCATATAAGTTCTATAAAATATAAACCAGAGTTACATAAAACAGGATTAAATGATTTTCTCAAAGGAAGCAAGAGAGATAACGAAGATCGTAAGTAAATAATTGTTTATTATCTACAATTTACATAATATGTTTTTCTCTTTTGTTGACTATGCTTTTATTTTTCGAGTTATCGACATTCATGATCTCTTAAATATTACAGATAACGAATTATGGGACAATTGGAGCAATTGGAGTACATGTAGTGTCACCTGCGGAAATGGTCGTCAGGTTCGTTGGCGTCACTGTTTAGCAGGGGATTGCATAAAAGGATTGAAAAAAGCACAAATAAAAACTTGTCGGCAAAAGCAGTGTGATTCTAAATCCATTCTTCATTGGCTTGGTATTAAATCTTGATAATAAAGCAATTTGAAAGAAAAGCCTTGCATCGATTGATTTATTTAACAGTGTTCGATTCGAGCACGATAATGTAATCGTTTTATTTGCTAACAGATAATTTCAATTGGCAAGAAGTTCTACTTGAAGTAATAACAGAATAAATATAATTAGCAACGCAAATGTTATATAAACTGATAAGCAAATTTTCTAAATTGTTAGTAATTGTGTTTGTTGTTATGGAATGTATGTCAATGTTATGGCCCGAGAAATTTTTAAACGACGCTGTAATACATTCTCCTCGGTCTATGTCCGAAATCATGAATTCTGAAAACAAAAATTTGCAACGCGACATGGAAACTTCTTCCGTGGGAAACCATGAAATCGTTAGCGAAGGAAACGATAATGTCAAGAGAATTGTTAGAAAAGATAAAAAAAGTATGGTTATTAAAAGGCTAGTTTATATACGAATATTTAAACCTTTGAATTTATATTTGGTAACAATCGAAATTTATTATATACAACACGTGTAATAAATTTTACAAATTATAATATATTATCTACAAAATTTGTTTAGAAAACTATAATTTATGTATAAAATGTTATCATTACTAATTTATGATATTATAATTTTAATGCTAATCTTTACTTTAATAACAAAAAACAACTGATGAATAATTTAATGACAGGCGAATTAAAAATTAGGTAGGCAAGGCCCAAAAATATGGGATCAGTGGGGCAAATGGTCTAGTTGTAGCGTTACTTGCGGGGTTGGAACACTTACAAGATGGAGGCACTGTATAGGTGGAGGATGTCTTTTAGGCGAGAAAAAAGCACAATTAAAGACCTGTACTCTCTCGGCATGCTAACGTATTTTCTAAATATATTTTATAGTATACTTATAATTGAAATAAACGAAATATGTATTGAAATTTGTTAATAATTAATTCTTCATTTATAAAGGTAGTTACTTGTAATGTTTTGTGTTGACCTTGAAAATTACCATAATTTTTTAAATTTAAATATTTTTGCTTTATATTTGGAAGAAAATTAAGAAATTCACCTGATATGACAAATTATATAAATTACTTAAATATGAAGGTACTTCATAGATGCGTGACATATTAATATGCATAAGAATTAATGGATATTATTCCTTCGCAGAATATATTATTTATTCGCTATTGAAATAGTCACTGGTTCTATAAATTGTTGGAGGTTCAAATGTTGTTAATTTATTTGGATCCACTGGCTCTTGAGTTTTTTTCTGAAACATAACACAGTAAATTAATATAAATATCGATATCAGATAGTTAATTAGAACTTACAAAGAAGGATAAAGGATTTAGCATTCCAAATAATCTATCAGAAATTCCTAATTCAGCTTCTGCGTTATCAACAGCAGCTTCTAACGTAGTTAGATTTACATTAGCCATTGCTATTACATGTTCTAAAGCATCTATTCTTCTGCAAAGGTTTGTGACTTCCTGTTCCATGTCCTCCAACCTTGGAATTTGTTGATCCGTGCATTTTGAACTTTCAGACTGAACCTTTCAACATAAAACATAATATACATTTACTGAGAATGATAAAGCAATGAAAACAGTGATTTCTAACCATTTCAATGATCGACTGGAATTCTTCCAAGCGCATCATCACATCCTCGATCGTGTCATGAAAACCCTTTAGCTATAACACAATTTTATATTTTTTATATATTTTGACAAATATGTCAATTTCAATAGTTACCTGTAGAGGTTATGTAAAATACGAAACTCACCTGCTTCGATAAATCCAATTTTGCATAACCCGCATAATCTTTGGCCAATTCTTCGACAATTGTTGTAGTATCTGAAGTCATTTTTATTTTTTTACAATCATTTATACGAACAATAAATTGATTAATTTCAACACGGTAGTCTAAACACCCAAAGTGCCATTTTCTTATACTTCAGATAAGGCTTTAATAAAAATATTTAAATCTATAACTTGATCATTGTACTCTTTATTATAGACATTTGTAATTTTTACAAAAGTTTTCAAGCTTAAATTAATCTATCAAAAACTATAAAGCTCTTAAATCGATAATTATGTATTATATATACAAAAACAAATTTTTTTATTCTTTTTATCGAGATTGTTTTAATATTGTTAGTTGATCGATTAAATTTTATTATACGATCACAATTACAACGAATGAATTCTTTATCGAACTGATGTTCTGAGGAATATATTCAGAAGATTCTTTGCACGATACACAGTACAAGGATTCGTTTATCCGACTGCTTCGATAGTTGTCTCAAAATTCACCAGAAAATGCTTTGACTATAATTGCAACCTAAGTCATTAATTATAACTCACCGAAGGAAAGCAGCGTCATGCATCATTATACAGACAAATTATTATGATACATGTACAACGAGATGAAGGGAGAAGAAAAACGAGGGAGGTAAAAAGAGATTTTCCAAAAGGAAACATAAAAAGCCGATGAACTATAATGTGCATCGAGTTTACATAATATCTTTGCGTAACGGAAATTTTTGACATGCCTGTAACAAGTTACCGAACGAATACGCGTTTAGTGAAAGCAATCAACGTGATTAATTTTATTGCAGGGACGTTTTTGGTCAAATGTTACTAAAGAATTGTGCTATCGTGTTAGCGCGAGATTCTCAATTATGAAAAAGAAAAAGTCGCTTGTTTAGAATCCCTCGTTTCGGTACGTGTTGTAATTCACATATAAAATACAGATTCTAACAACGAAATTACAATGAATCTTTTTCGCACATACATATTTATTTCTATTAATGAAGATTTAAAAGTTAGAGTTTATATCGTGGATTCAAGGAAATCATGATCGAACCTTATGGACTTTCAGTATGTACATACATTGTTAAAGAAAACTGTTTCTAAGTTGTGTTTACTGGTCTTTAAATTTGACTCGATATGATTGATGATTTATTGCATCATTTTGTAGTTACAACATAATGATTTTTATCGTGCACTTGCAGCGCAATGCTTCCCTTCGAAAGCGTTCATAATTTCAAATGTATTTAGTAATAGAGAAAGTGTAACAATATTTCTAAGTGAAAGGAACTTTTTGCTTAATTTCAGTCTGATCACAAATAAAAATAACTAAATTCGTGATGAACACGGCTAGTATGCGAATGATGTATAATTATACGCGCTATTAATTGTACATTTTACGAAATATGGATTTCGTCCATGGGAAAAAAGTATAAAAAAGTGTAATAGAAAATTTAGCGGTGACGGTTTTGTTCTTGTTATGTATTTTTTTTTTACTGCTATGAATTAAAAGTAGACTGGTTTCTCGCCTATTATATTTGGCTGTGATCTACCATGTTAAACGAGTAAAAGGTAGAAAGGGATTATGAAATTCAGGGTACGGTCCCAAGTGTGACTACAACTTTCGGAAAAAGTTGATTACCTGGTATTAACATGGTTGAGTTTCATCGGTCAGTGTCCAAGGAGAGAGAGTGCCTTCAGTTTCAAAGCAGTCTAGTTGACGTTAAGTGGGTAACTATACTTGGTGTTATCCAATGTTCCTGTTACAAGACTTCGCGCAAAAGAGTGCACATTAGTGGTGATTTACTTTTACTTTGAGCATTTATTGTTAATTAAGTTTTTGTTATTTGTTCATAACTTTTCCAAGCTGTGTACCTGCATTAACTTGATCGTTGTGGTTGTGAAAAGTTTTGAAAGTTTCTCCATAAATTTTTGTTATTATTTTTAAAAGACATACAATCGCTGCTATAAATGTTATGTCTTATTTACGATATTTTCTAAAAGTTACGAGTTTTCAGGAAGATAGATACAAAGTTAATATTCGTTCGTCGATTTGGTTTGGGGAAACGACTCAAGATAAACGCAGTTCACAATTGCATTTGCGACAAGGATTTCTTAATCGTATCACGGTGATTGTGGAAACGTTTCAGAAGAATAAAATAACAAGAAGAAAAAGCGTAAAAACTCAGAAATTGGATACAGGTGGGGAGACAACGTTACTCTGGCGACGACTTCCTACACCGGCTCCAGGTTGAAGCTCAGTGAGTTCGAACGCGCGGTTCACGACTCTTCCTCTTCTTCGCTCAGTACAAGTACTTGGTTTCGCGTTGCACTCACGATTCAATTCTACCGGTTCCTGCTTTTACTCGCTATCATTCCTTTGAGGATTTTATTTCGCTTTAACAAGATTAATACCGTTAGGTAAGCGCATTCTTCCTTTCTACAGACTCAACGTCCGGTTGTTGTTTTCAGCGACGCACGAATCTCTTTCATTTTCATTTTATTTTTCATTATCTACTTTGTTCCTTTGAGCGTTGTTCGTTCATTAATTGTATTAGTTCTACTTTTACTCGACTCGATTCAGTCGATATCGTCGAAAGCAATCGAAGCAAAGAACAAGTTTAATAACTATCGACAACGGTTTGTTTTCATTCTTTCGTTGTTACTTCGAATTAAGCCCTTTCATCGATTTTTTATTTACAACAACGAAATACTTTTACTTCGCAAAGTACTGTGAAAACATCGAATTTTCTCATTCTATTTTAACAATGTAAACATTGCAAAATATTTTGCGTTCGGTGAACTTGATTTAACGTTAATTCGAGAAAAAAGTAATTGACGACAGCGAGACATAAAAAAACGAATTCCAAACCGGCTTTCTTAGTCTACTATTAAAGACAACTTTTGTAGTCGTTCGTGTTATGATATTCTTCAACAAGTATGGTGTATTATTAATAACTAAAGATCTCGTGAACTCGCAAACATTTCTTGTAGAACTTTTTAACGTGCAATGAATCGAAAATTTTTTACGTTGTTTTAACCGTTCATTGGAAAAGGAAAAATAGATTATTACAACGATAAATCTTTAATAGCGACGACGAATGTCAATATGTAATTACGCAATACATGCATTTCTGAATGAAGACCGTGAACAAATATTGTCATTCTAATGTCGCTTCTTCCTTGTAATATTTTTTTTACACCCGCAGTCCTTTTTACTACTATCAAGTAATTTTGGTTCGAGTTTCGTTTTTTACGGTATTCAAGATTTCGTGAAAACTACGTTGAAGGAAGATAAATTATTGCTCTATTGTAGGAAAAGTTCCGATCCGCATATAACGTTGAAGCATCATTTCCCTGCAAAAAAGAAATCTTGTTACGTTCTAGTACATTTAAGAACGACCTGCATATCTTTATCGAGCATCGCTTGAATCGTAAATGTCTTTCAATTGTATTCGATGGAAAGTACTTTATGAATGAACTCATAAAAATGATGGACTTTAATTTATCTCGTATTTATTTATTTTTCCATTTTATTGTCAATTTATAATTTACAAATCATCGAACGTCAGTTAATATTGATTTGTCATTCTTGCTGCGGAGCGTAATTTCAATAGGATAAATATATTATTGTCGATCAAAGTGTTTAATGCGGATCAGACTTGTTCTCTACACGTGCACTTTCTGGAACATTGAACTACTTACCTTTCAGCTCAGGATTTCTCTTGTTCGATAGTCTTGTTATCGATTCCTAATTTCCTTATATTCTCTATTTAAAACAGTTCTCATAGTTTTCATCGTATAATTTTCTTGTTGTATAGGTAGGATCTTTGATCCATGAAATAGGACTCTGTTGATTATTATTCTCCATATTCCACAAAAGAAATTTTTTAAATGCATATTTTGATGACTATACGACATAAGAGCGGTGAGCAGTGTATCGTCCAAAACGCAATGTTACTTTCTCAGAAAGAATTCCGTAACTCTCGGCAGTTGTGTCACCATAAAATATTGGTTTTCGTCGGAAGATTAATCGGCAACATGTAACTTGGCAGATTCAAATCACAACATCAGGTTGAATACATTAAGCGGAAATCTGATCATCAAAGGATTAAGTGAGATCTGACTTTGACAACGCTTTCATATTTAAATACTCGTTTGTAATTAATTGCAATCAATTATTTAGAAATTGATTAGAAGTTAGAAATTGAAATTGCAGATGACTTTTAATAAGCATGTATGAATATCTTTTGATCACTTCTGACTCGTCTTTCATCAACTACACTATTACTGTAACTAAATGCTTTTTCCTTGGACTTTGCCTAGGTCAAAACTCGTCAAAATTTCGAACAGTCCGGCAATGACATTTATGACGAACAGCACCTATCATCTTCGAATTAATTATACTAATTATTGCGAGAGGATTCGTACGATGTGGTACAATTGCCTGCAATGAAAATTAATATATACAGAGAAAGTTAAAGCTTTAATATATAGTCTTCATAAATTGCAAGGTCAAATTCACTCCGGTCTCTCAATTTCCATTTCATCCGATGACGCGTTACGAAATATTTTCATGGATACGAGATGGGTACACTGTTGTTCAAAAGTATCGAATTTGCACAATCATTGACAGACGCGTGAAGTGGATATATTCCGTTTGACATTTTACACGATAGCGGAAACAGTAAATTCGTGTGAAAAAAAATACAATTTCTTTTTCGGCGAAATTCAAAATATAAAAAATCGTTCGTGCATTGTATGCAAAAATAAACGAGCACGTCGAACGCGTATAAAAGTGTAATTAATATTTATTGGTTATAAAAAACGCACGAAGGGATTCATAAAAAACGCGTTGTTTATTAACACGACGGTTGGTTTTGGCCGATTCAAAGGAATCAAAGCAAAGTAGATTATGTATCGTGTAGAGTTTTATCCGTGTGTGTTCTCCCGGATCGCACCCGTTCAGCCTTTCACCGATTTTCTCTTTTATAGCGAAATTCGATCGTATATCCATGATCCAGTCGTAATATACATATACAAAAATTGACAATATCGGGAACTGGGCCTCGTGGAATGTTCCTTAACAAGCTAGTGAAAGGAGAGAAAAAACGAACGAAATGCCAAACGATAATAAGATGACGGGTATACGACGAGGTTCAGTTTTTGCAGCTGGATCTCAATAAGGATGACCCAGTAAACTTGACTCTTACAGTTCGAGTAAACCGATATTTAATGGAATTCGATGCGGTATTATCAAAAGAGGCTTTGTTTACTTCGATGACTCGGGGTGGATGAACTTGATCAAAAGTGCATCTTATGATATAATCTGCATTCCGAAACATGCGTTGCGAATTACACCGTAGGCAGATGATCTTTACAATTTGTCTATTGTTATATAAAATATTTTCACGTTGTAATCGTTTTGCATTAACAGTGATTGTCGCATATGCTTGTCGAGATGCGGTCCTCTATTTTTGGCTCATAATATACGCGTGTATGTGTGCCGTGTAAAATATAAAAAATGAAAGTGAGCGTCTTATTTTCATACTTGATCTACCGCGTCTGGTAACTTTCATGGTCGCGAAGGCATTGGAGTTTACGCACAGTTTAATTAAGCGTATGATGCGCAACGGACTAAACGAAAAATATCTCTAGTATTTAAAGTGACTACTTACCCATTTTATAATAAAATATCTGGTACCTATTTGTTTCAGATTTGCAAAAAACATGAATGAACTAAGCGAAATACAGTCTTTTTATGTAGGGAAAACTATTTTTATAACCGGAGGTACTGGCTTGATGGGAAAAGTTCTTATTGAGAAGCTACTTTACAGTTGCAGCAATTTAAATAAGATTTACATCTTGGCACGAGCGAAAAGAGGTCGTAGTCCCGAAGCTCGTGTCAACGAGATGTTTAAGTTGCCTGTAAGTATTAATTTCTATGTATTTGTAGCGATTACCAATTTCCCAATTGTACACGACTATTTCCAAAATTTATACGAAAATAATTCCTATCGGCAATTGAAACATTGAAAATCATTTGTCACTGACATTTGTTCAACATTTTATCGAGCAGTTGTTTCAACGAATTCAGAAGCAAAAGCCGGAAATGCTGAAGAAAGTGATAGCGTTGAACGGAGACGTTACCTCGGATAATTTAGGACTGAACGATGAACAATTGGAAATGTTGATTAACGAAACTGACATAGTTTTTCATTGCGCGGCAACGCTCAGACTAGAGTCCAACTTGAAGGACGCTATTGAAATGAACACGGTAAGTCGGTATGATGGCATTTCGTGTGTCTTTTAATTCATACGATTATTTATGAGAGTAATGCTGTGAACAATTTTCGGCAAAAAAGTAATTGACACGTTGACTGTCGTCACGAGAAAAGAAATAATAGATCTTTGCGTGAAAAAAATGTACGTCTATCTTAAGTGCTGTACTATCGAAGTTCAATTTTAAAGTCTTTAATTAATTCTTTTTAAACGTTAGTCTTTCCAATACTCTAACTTTTTTCGTTTCAATTCATTTGAAATTATAATCGAAGTACCGTCACCCGAGTTCCGTGGATGTGGGTTGGGTGCGACTCGGCTTCGTTGGGCAACAGTTAATATCCATTATAATCCGTGTTAATGTTAATCTCGCTAGGCATGGCAATTTCCACCGAATCAGTCAACGTGTCAAATCGATCGAGTACATCGCTCATTCTAACAAGTGATTAGTGATTCTAAAGTCGTGACTTCTTAATTATTCGTTCGTTACGAAAAAGTTACTTTGCTGTTGCCGAAAAACGAATGAAATGTAACCGCTATTGTTCAAGGTCGGAACGAAAAGGATGTTAGAGCTTGGCAAAAAAATGAAGAATCTGACGGCGTTCGTACATTTGAGCACTGCTTTTTGTTACCCTGACAAAGAGGAACTAGACGAACAAATTTACGATCCGTCCGACGATCCGCACGACGTTATGAGAATGGTTCAATGGCTAGACGAAAGTGCCATCGATCAAATCACGCCCAAGTAATTAATTGATTTCTATGGAGCAAAGTTTCCTCGTAATTTTACTTTATCTACAAAATCGTTGTTCGCGTCTTTTTATATTTGGTTGCAATAACTTTTTCAAGACTCGTCGCGTTAGTCGCTTCGGATTTCATAGTAACTTTGATACTAGCGATAAAAAATAGGAGGCAGTAAAATTGTTTTGCGTTGGTATTTCATTTTGTTCTTGCAGCAAAACGATTAAAATAGTTACAAGAAACGTCAAACGAACAGAGTCGCGTGATAATTCTGTAAGATGTAAGCTGGCGACTTAAAAGTAATTAAATGCTAATATGCAAAATATCGTTGAAAACAGGGTACTGAATCTTCATCCGAACACCTATACGTATTCGAAAAGATTGGCAGAAAAGCTGGTAGCCAACGAGTTCCCTAATTTACCGTGTTGCATCGCCAGGCCGTCGATCGGTAAAACATTTATATTTTCCTAAATTAATTTAAAATATCCGCGAATGACGATAACTCGATGTTACGAGGAGGACAGCGACGTAGTTACTAAAAAGCAAAAATGATTCGTTTAGTAACTCCAGCTTGGGCAGAACCGCTACCAGGATGGGTGGATAACCTGAACGGACCCGTGGGACTGTTAGTAGGCGCAGGGAAAGGTGTCATAAGGTCGATGCACTGCATCGGCAGCTATCACGCGGAAGTGATACCGGTCGATGTAGCTATTAATTCTTTAATTACGATTGCGCAAAAAGTAGCTAATACCGAAAAGTAAGCGACATCTTAAAATTGTATCGCGTAGCGAACAATTTTGCCAATACAATACAATAAAATCTGTCGATATGCTTGTTTCATTCGCGTATCGTGGATGGTAATTTCTCGAGCGAAACGATTCTCGATTAGACTGTACGGTGCATAGACAGGTTTTACTGTAGCGTAAATAATCTTCCAACGATTTCGAACAAACGTATACAATATTTTCTCTGTTAGATCGCGAGGTATACAGATATATAACATTACTCAAAATCGCATCATGCCTATCACTTGGGGCGAAATATTGGAGAAAGGTAAAAAGATCGCTTATCAGTATCCGTTTGAGGGGCAAGTGTGGTATCCAGCCGGTGATATACATAGCAACAAATTCGTACACGATCTGATTGTCTTTTTCTTTCACATTATACCAGCGTATTTGATCGATTTTCTTATGCTGATATTTCGACAAAGAAGATTGTAAGTTCTTCTCCTGTTCGTCTTTTCCGTCTATACGAGAATCTTCTGTTCGTAAGAATTTTTTTATTATTTCAGCATGGTTCGCCTACAGAATCGTATATCGACGGGGCTGGAGGTTTTGCAATACTTCACCACCAGAGAGTGGATCTTTCATAACACGAATTTTTTAATGATGAAGGAAGAAATGAGTTCGAAAGACCAACAAATTTTTCCGCTTAACCTTCTGTCTATCGACCAGACGGAATACATAAAGCATTGTATCTTAGGCGCGAGGCAATATTGCATGAAAGAAGATTTGTCCAGTTTACCGAGAGCTCGGAGATACCAAGCAGTGTACGTGTTTTCGGATTACATAGAGATCATATTAAATCTTGCATATTTTTTATTCGCGTCCCGTTCTTTCTCTGTTACAGGATGTACGTTATTCACCTACTCGCCGTGTATCTATTCTACTTCGGTTTTTTGTATTTAATCTATAACAACGTCGAGGTTGCAAGGGTACTCGTCGATTCTACCGTAGAACAGATAAAGTCTCTATCAATTTTGGCCGGAATTGCTCAGGAGATTCGTCATTAATGATACCAGACTCATGAAGATTTTTAACGAGGATCCATTACTTCTTGCATATCGTATCGTAAAATGTAATGTAAATAAGATACCAATTATTCATGCGAATATGTTTTTGATACTGTTAATGGTGTATCTAAGAAGCTCATATTTTGTACATTTTCAGCTTTATAACGAAATCATGTATATGTATATTTTTAGAGAAATAAAAGTGTATGTTTCTAAATTGGTGTTCTTTAATATCACGAATATCGATACATTCTATTGTACTTTCAAGAAAGATCGACGATAAAATAAAACAAGCGAATTAAAGAAGAAGAAAATTAATAAACTCTATCGCGATGGATTTTAATTAGCGAAATCATGTAGAAAAATGAAAGAAGAACGCAACAGTTGTTAGTTCCAAATCTTATGATAGGATGGCGCTGAGAAATTTTAGACCCAACTTCTATTCCATTATTGATTTACCCGCAACATATCTCAAGAACATTTTTCTTAAAATAACTTGGCAAAAAAGATTTAACGTTCATTCAATTATTGTGCTCGTTTTCCTATTCTAATTTTTAATTTATTGATATCTGAACGAACTGATTGTAGACTAGAGATTGACATATTACAAAGTTTAATCATTTTACGACGTTTTCAGACCAAGATTTCAACAAAATTTTTCATTAGCTTTTTCAGATCAAAGAGATTTTTTTTCGTGTTTTCTATCGATTTCCGTTTCATATTGTTTCAAAGCATAGAAACGTCTGTCTTCTTCCACTTAAATAAATTGGAATATATATCCAAATGAAATTGGCAGTAGATCGCACGTGTAGAGCTCGGTCAACGAAGGAAATATATTTAACGATCAATCGGAAATGTGTCTTGCGTCCTCTCTATTCCGCCCACGATTTCAATCGTATTATTAGCACGTATCAATGTACGACTTTCGTCAAGTTAAAATTTTAATGAAATAGCCCATAGCCTCTTGACGAACACATTAATCGAAGACAATAATTTCTATTTTACGATCAATATTGTTCGAAGCAATTTTGATTTGAGTAAATATAACAAGCATTGGTAGCCACAGGTAGTTCAAGACGGCTATAGCCGACGTAGGAAAAATAAACATGTTGTGTAAAAATGTAATACCACGATTGTTTGCTTGATTCGATTAGTTCTTTATTGTTAGTACACAGCGTAATTGTTAAGAAAAGAGAGTTTTGTCGTACTTCGCCGATGTACTGGTGACCTTAGGCTTTATTCGCATACATCGGCTACAAGGATTCGTTAAAACGAGTATACGGGTCGTAACCAGAATGAAACGAGCGTACGTACGCGTTCGTATTATTCTACGCATGTGTAAGAGCCAGTGGTGGAATTTCGACGATAGGGGAGGCCGGAACGGTATAGTCCACCCAGTCTACTCCATCGAATCCGTATGTCGACCATTCCAGCAATTTCTCGGTTTCGGGAGGCATACGTCACCGATTACGGCGAGCTAATGCAAAGCACCCTTTGACAAGGCTGAGAGGCGAGCAGGGCAAAAGGAATCAGTGGATATCTGCGCCGATGACGCGTGATACGGTGTACACTATCCTCCATAAATATTCTTACACCTTTTTACGTATGCGGAAGAATTTCCTGTTTGTTAATACGACGGCCAAGCATAAAAAACAACGAATAATTTATTTAACCCTGTTCGATTCATATTCGGGTCATATCGTAACTGATCTTCGGATCATAGGAATTTGGAAAGAAAATAAAAATACTGTACAAATCTTCAGTCTTTATTAATTCCATAAATGAAATCCCGTAAAGAAGGAAAGGATCAGTTTGAACGTTGCTACGCATCAGTGACGCAAGCTGATCAATTAGCAATTTAAATTGAGCGTTTGACTCGTGCATCCACTTTTATTGTAACATTCAACGCGTTAATCAGTGAACCGGTGAAAAAAAACCGATGCCATTCAGTGATTCGCATCATTCAACGAGCACATGATTCCGCGTAGAGAGCGTTGCACGAAAGAGTATGAAATGGCCGAGATATTTCTGAACGATAGTGTACGTACGCGAGGAACGAAGCAAGTGGCGCGTGCGCTAGTTCTCCAGGATAGCGGGTTGGGAACGGGGAGGCTGGTAAGGATAGGAAGGGCGGGTAGGGCGGTCAGGACACGGGGGTTGTTCGAGGCGCGAACACGAGCCAGTGCGAAGCTGTCCGTCGCTCGACCCGTGTACGCGCTCCTTCGTTTTTTACACCTACAGCGACCGGTTCCGAAATTACTAATTCCAGAGGTTTTTACTGAAAATCTCGGCGAATCGAAACCACTCTTCGATCAACGCTTACCGCGGTTCCGGGTCGCCTGGATCTTCAACGAATTCGCGTCCGGTTCGTCGAGTGGACAGTTTTTTTGAACGAACGAACGGAAATCGCGAATGTCCGAGAAACAGTACCAAGTATGCGACCTAACGCTACCGTTCGATTATCCTGGAACCCGCAACGTTCGCGAACATTAAAGTCCTTGTAAATTCAATCGGTGAAGTAAGTATCGAAGAATGGCGCTGATCGTTATAGTGAAGAACTTTCAAGGATTGAAGTGCAAGGGAGACAAGGTCGTGAAGGTTGACTTCCGGGGTAAGTTTCGAATCGTATCGGTACCGTTGACAGCACGTCTTAAAGTAGTACGACCTGATCATTCTTAAAGTTAATTAAAAACTTCTTTATATTCTTCCATAACGAAACGTTATCAATTTATTTCATTTTATTTAATGATAATGCAACGAACTCTCGGTACGTAATTTTATGAAAAATTTGTTTTACATCTTATCGTGACGAAAACTAATACCGTTCATGTATCTACTTTCCAATTAATATTTAGTATTAAAGATTTTCCCGCATGTACAAATGTGTACATTTAAACAGATTATTATGTACCATTATGCGAGTTGAAACATTTTTCCTCCCAAATACGTAAGTTAAACAGTACACGTGTAAGTAATTAATACCGGTTTTTGGGCAATTAGGAGATACCGCGCACGCTAAAACGTAATTAGGTAGTCGTAAAATAAAAGATGAAGCTATTTATATTTCAGTTATTGCTTTTTTTATCGAGTCGAGGAAAAGATTTGACCTTGAACATTTTAATAAACGACACTTTCAAACAAATTATTTCGTTTCCACGTTTCAGCGAATAAAAAGGTGTATAAAGTCGTTGACGGATCGAGAAAACGAAGGCATAAAAATTCGTTTAATGAGATTTTAGATTTAACTACCAGGGTAGTTTAGCGTGCTAACTGCTGCAGGAAAAGTTATCGAAAGAACGATTCGAGATAAAGCGAAACGCGTTACAAAGTGGAAATATGTATTTTTAAAAATAACATCGGGATGAGAAGTATTGAAAGTTCGAATCAATCGCACGATCGATACTAGGAAATAACGTGACGGTTGACCCAGTGTCGCGTGTACGATAATTAGCTTTCCACAACAATTTTCTTCGATCCTAAAATCTAATCTATGTAGTTCAAAGCATGAAAGTTTGCTTTTATTGCAATTTGTTACGTATTGTTTTGTTACCGCAAGGTTAATCAGAGGTATCGATTAAAATTAGTTGTTCTATAAATAAATGAAGCATCGAACAGCCACTGCATTATCGCGTTTAATTGAGCACCAGTTCTCGCGACATTTAATCTTTTGGATATTGTTATATTTCATATCCCAACGGGCATTCAGAGGTTTTGCTCTGTTAACTTTTAACGTAATTGAAAAACAACAAATTATTTCATAAACAGCACCGGTCTTTATCTTCTTTATGGTGTAACTGTTCATGAATTTCTGCTGTTGTTCGCGCTTTCAAATAGTTACCGAAGCGAATGTTGATTTTGTATGGATGTTTTAGGGAGCAGGAAGAGTCGATATCGGTTCATGAAATTCGTACAAGTTTCGAATAAAAATCGAGTAATTATTTCTCTTTTATTATTTCGTATTTTTCTTTTCTTGTTTCATCGTGGAAACATTAATAGTAGCAGTTAATACGTAGCTAAATTATCTAACCACAAACCATTCAGTCGTATCGTTTATATAGTAGCACACACCGGCTCGAATTAATTACAACGCACGGCTATTTTTACTATCCACCCACACAAGCGTGTTATCTGCGTTTGCATTTCCGGTAATCGTTTCCTTGAAACGTTAATTGTACTTATAAAAAGAACATATAAATACTGTTCTCTTTTTACGCAATAAATAAATCTGTTTCTCTACTTCCTTCCTCTGCTCTTTTAATTCATTCACTATGCACCAACGTTGCGGAATAATCATACCTATTACGATATGCAAATGGTGTGTACATATACGCTTTAGTTGTAATTATTCATGATACCATCATTTCGGTCCGCAATTTCAACTTTCAAGCTGTTATCTAAGGCGATTAGAATATTGCTAGACTAAAAGCTTTTTTAGTCCTTTAACTATCTCTCTATCGGATTAGATTCGTGCCGATCACCGTAGCTTTTTAAGTGGAAAATCTGATATATATCTTAAGTTTTCATTGAATTTTTCAAAATTATATTCACAGGCATTAGCATGTTAAGACATGATCGGAATCGTGCGGAGAATGAAGATACGATAACGCGATAAAGAAACGTGTACGGTTTGTACAAACTCTTCAGCGATTGATTTACTCTCGAATTAACAAGCGTCGAGGAATATCGCGTACTACCCTTTTATACAGATGCCCGTGAATTGATTGACGCGTTACGGATCGTTATCTTGTTTCCATAGCTTGTCGTGAAACTATGATTTCCATGATACCTAGCGTCAACATTTGATTTAACGTTAGCTTGAGTCAATATTGTCAAGGAATTAATCACTTGAGTGCGTGATAATTTTATAAGTTAAATGTGAAAAATAGTTGATCGAATATCCATTCCCGTCGATTAGTCATAGCTTTAGTTACTGGTCAATTTACAACATTTTGAGACACAGCAATACCCAAAAGGGGAGATTACAGGTGCTAAACGTTCAATTAGCAGGCGGAAGGGAAACACATACTGATAATCCGTTTAGCAAACGCGAGAGAACGCACGACTTATAGTATGCAGAATAGCTGAAGTAGATACATCTCGTGAAAATTACAGTTTATAATTTCGAACATTATCTTGAAGCAGTGGAGTATCGTAACCCAGGTTATTCACTGTTGCTCTTTTCATAAACCAGCGAATTACCTCGCTAATGCAAAGCAGTGCGCGATTTCATGCACGTAAAGCGTACACTTTTTCTTTCGCGGTGGAGGATCAGTTATTTGCTCGGTCACTTGAAGCGCAAACAGAATACTACGGTCCCGTGTTGCGCCCCGCTTAAAAAACAACTCTTTAAATTGCAAATTCGTTGATACAAGAATGCAAACACTATGAAGAATTCGCAATTTTCACGGTGAACGACCGTTTTGCGGTGGCCTGTAAGTATCTGGAGGATACGAGTACGAAACTTGTTCGGCGGGGAGTTAAATAAATCAGTCAGTGGATAGTTGGTTTGGTCACCTCGCGGGACCCAGCAAGAGTATAAAGACAAATTCGCCTTCGAATTTAACAACGTTAACGGTGAATCGTTGGTCGGAAGCCTATACTCCTGTTGGTTAAACTTTCATTTAATCATGCCTGCCCTAGTTCAGGGAGTCCTCGAGCTCGCGTGACATCAACTTCCGCCGCGAGATTTTCTGCTTGACCCCTTTAAAAAACCTTTGGACAGTTTTTTCAGATTCGCTACAGATATTAACGGGTTAATTATCATAGAAATAATCAAGTTCGCGATACACGGTATTACGAACGATCATAGATATTTTTATTCGCCGATTAAAATCAGTAGGGCGATATTAATGGTACTCAGGATTTTCTCTCTTTTTTCACTTTCTAATCGCTTGATCGAATTAAGTCGATTGCGTCGGACAAACGCGTATGGTAAAAATAACTCTCGTAAACAGCTTTGCTGCGAGTTGTAGTTTTTTAACCTTTATTTTGTATCGGAAACTAGGGTTTATTTTGAAAAATGATGAAACGCGACAAATACTTTGAACTTTTCAGGGTATATAAGAACATTCGATAAGGTAGAGCTTTAGCGTTTGTTTCGGTGTGTGACGACGGATGCGACGCTGCCGACGATATAATTTACACGTCATACAGGTAGATAGATACTTTTGCTTCCTTTGCTCTTTGAGCGAATTGCCGTGTACAAAGTGGTTCGCAATAGAGGGGAGTAAAGCGTGAATTTGTAGGACAAACGAGACTTTGTAATCCCAACGTCGGCTTTAACGTAAATAATATCCCGTAGTAACGAACGTTCAGGCTAGTATAGAGTCAAAGGTTGCGTGCAACGACGGAACACAGTTTCGCTGCCTACGAGAAAAACCGTGCGTGCATGTTTGCGTAAAGAACTTTAGCTTTTCTCGCGTTTCACTGTAAATAAAAGTTCGACTAAAGTTAAACGAAGAAATAAGAGTTCGCTAATACGAAGTTTCTAATTCGTTAATAAGAAACGAGTCTTATCTTAACTATTCTCTTTGATAACCGAGTACACGAAAAGAGAATGCTTAACGATTTTTCGACTCGCGTTGTTTCAATTATTCCGCGTTCGCTCACTTTTTGTCATGTCCAGGAAAAAATCTGACCCATACAAGCAGATTTTTTGTTAAAAACTAGGACACAATAATTGGCTGTAAATTGATCGCAGCCAGCGCGAGATTAAACAATTTCTACAGAGTATAAAAGTTCTTTCATAAAATCCCAAAGATTTACACTCCTACTTACGGCTAAACGAGAATAGTTGCCAGCATAGATCGTTTTTTACTCGATAACGGTTTTAAGTAGCTACTTAAAAACGTAAGTGGACTGAACGCGATAAAATATTTTCAATAATAGTACTATCGATATACGTAAAGTGTGTACAAAAATTCCGTTTCATGTTGCAACGGATGTAATTTTTCTACGACGAATTATTTTATGAATGTACCTTGTAAATTTTCAGTGCGAGCGTGAAAGCTTTCTATTGCTGCTTTTCAGGGATTCTAAAATATTTTAAGCTTACATCGCCTTATTTCCCTTTTCCTGCAGCTTCTATATGCAACTAGTCCTTATCGTAAAAAGAAAGTTCGTTTGCATACATTGCTGCCTACGCGAACGAGACTGGTTTGCGATTCTACCGCGATTAGTTTTCTCTTCAAACCATTCCGCAGATTCGTGTATCTATAGAATTTTGTATCGACCTATGAGGCTGTAATAAAATTTTCCTTTGCAGGCGTTCCTCACTACTCGAAATGTTTAGAAGAAAGCGGAGACCACATTGCAGTGGACGAGGTAAGGTCGAGTGGGAATGTTTTTGAAACACTCTCAAATTGTTTCGCAACTGTCTCTTTATAAACGTTTAACTCTTACGCGGCCGCTCATTATCGAATGAAATGCGCTGTCCGTTTAAGCTCAGCTACTCCGTAATTCTGTTTGAAGAGACACAAAAACTCTATAATTGGTTGTCTCGCGAAATCGTTTCCTACGAGTTTAACTAAAAAACGTACAAATAGCTGGTAGATATTTAGAGAGATCAACGTTTGTTTTTCATTAGTCGTTTTTTTTCCCCCGTTTAATCGGCGATAGTCGTGCTTTTGATCTTCCGTATGCCATCGTTATAGAGCGACGCGCGTCACGTTTTCGCTCGAACGAAGTAGGTCTCTCGAATAACTTGCGTCCTTTTATTATTCATACAAATTTTGAGTACGTGGGCGTGTGCAGTTTATACCGGTACGCTTAAAATCCAGGGACCGAACCGTGCTCGTTTCACACAGTTATAACAGCGCACAAATGAATATATTTACATAAAGTTCCGTGTTAGTGTTTGAAAATTTCCTGGAGCCAAAATTCTCGTTGCAGGAGGCAAATGAACAGGCTAAATTGTACGTTCGAGCAGTGTATATCAACCGCTTATCGTGACCCACTTTTTTCTGCCTCGATTAAAAGAAGTAGACGAAAACGCTTTTTGCAATTTAATGCTCTTCGCATTAAATAAATATTCTTGCGGAACTAGTTTTGTTTCATTGTTAGCGTTCGCGTGTTTCTTCTCTAAACTGGACCAAGTACAAGATACATTTTAAATTGCAAAATTAAATCGGACGTACTCGTCGAATTATTTCTGTAATTTAATGGACGACACCTCTTGAGCGCGTAGGTTACAAGTTAATCGTTTCGCTGACCATTAGAGCGAAAACGAACATACGCGATATGGCACGATTTAACAGCAATTATTAACACTTTTCGGTCGATTACGCGCGTTGATTACGAACCCCGCGGATAAACCGATCGTGCAGTTTTATTCGAGACGCGAGCAAAGGTAAAGTGCGTGATCACAGAATCGATTCGAAAGCGGGTCATCACGAATTCCGCTGTAAAAACATTCCGACATTGTGCACGTATATTTGTAATTTATCGTAACGTCCAGCGAGATTTTCTGTATCGCCGTAACCTTATTAGCCGAGAAATCGATAGAAGGGACAAAGTACGATAGTAAACTCCGCGATTAATCGCGACCTCGTTATCGAGTTGGTCAAAACGGAAGTCAATTTCGAGTACTTACGGAAGTATCTCGACAGCGTCGACGACCGATGGCTGTCGCTTCATATTGCGCTCAAATTTCAAAGCCGTTTTACGTGATTCGAATAGGATGACGTAGATGCAGCGATCCATTATATTGTCCCAGTAAGCGGTTGAGGCTTTTAAACATTCTGCTATAATGCTTTTTATCGCTCGTGACATAACGCATCGTCGAACGATCAACGCTCGTGTACTTAAATCTTGAGTTAAGCTACGCGAATCCACCCCGTTCGCTGCATTGATGCATCCAACATGATCCCCTTAATCTAAAAGTTCCACACAAATTTTATACGCTCTGAAATATATCATATTAAATGCATATTGCATTTACCGACAGATTTTATTTATTTTAATGGGCATCGAAACGCTTTAATTGGGATGAAAGTACCACGTACGAGATAAACTTTTATTACATATTTATAATTACACGACTCGCGCTTATATCGTTCTCCACTCTTCTTGTCTAACGTCTGGTTTATTTACAGAATTTCGTTTGGAATTTGGGTAGACCGATCGATGAAGCAGAAGTATTGCAACTGTCAGTTGTCTCCCGAGGGGTTCTCAGGAACGAGAAGGTGCTCGCGAAGTATGGCTTGGTTCTACAAACGGTAGCGAGAGAGGGTCGTATAGTTATCACGGATTCCTTGGTAGATCTGAATAACAAACCTCTTCAGGTATGTTATTCCTCTTCAGGAACTTAAGTGCGCAATCCATAATAGCAGTAACAGCTTCCGTTTTCCATTTTGTTGATCGAGTATCACGGTTCAATTGCTGTGTCCACGGTGAAAAATTGATTTTTCCCCCGGTTTTATAAACGTTTTGAATGATGACGTTTATCCGGTGTACGTTTGTCTATACGCATAGGCTATCATCTGCTTCGAAATTCGGTACAACCCTCCCGACGGTAGTTGCAATCCCTCGGAAATAATGGAGGCATCAGAAATAATGGAGGACGAGCAACAGATGTTGATCGACATCGAACAAAATATCGCGAATCTCGAGAGGAGTCTCGAGCAAGCTAACGCCGGCTCTGGCAGCGGCAAAAGGAAGGGTTCTTGGCACAGTCCAGAGAAAACTTCCAGAAGGGGTTTTCTACAAAGGGGTAGTTCGTTGTCGGCTACGGAGAAGTCAACCGATCGTAAGAGGTGAGACATTCTCGATAAGTCGATACGGCTTCTCGGATTTCTCGCGTATTTTCTTTCGTAATATCCAACTTGTTTCGCTTCCTTGCTCCTTTCTCCCTTTACTTTCCCTGTTGCGTCGCGAAGAATGTAAAATGTCGACTAGAAGCCTTAAGATGGAGATACCGTATCTTCTCTCGATTCATTCGATAGTAGTACATTCGTTACCTTGACACGGCATTTCGATGATCAATAATGGCACTTTTCCGTGCCTGTTCGAAAACAAAGTTCGAAATCGGTGAAAGTTGAAAGTAATTTTAATGACGAACGTAGTACCGAGTAGCCATATAGTAACTATCGCAATTGCAACTTATTTCGTTTAAACAGTAGAAATTCTACGCTGAAGAGTATGAGATCTTTCATGAAGTTGGGTAAGCAGAGACCACCGAGAGCTCGATCTTGCGACAGTGGCTCGGACACCAGAGAATTGCTCGATAGAATGGACTCGAGTTGCGCAACATCCAACGAACCTTCCAGGGCAAACTCGATGACATCTTTGGAGACGAACGTGTCCGATTATGATAGCCAAGTTAGCACGCCCGCGGTGGAACCTCAGGACGCGATCGCGAGACCAACGAAGAAACCAAAACCGAAGGTCTGTCTTTCCTTCCAACGTCCTTTAAACAGTTTCATCGATAGAATCTAAAGCCACAATTGTCGACGTTTTCAATGCAATTAAAACGATATTCAAACAAGCGGTATATCCAATCTTTACAGATAAAATATTTATTTTGCTTTTTCATTTTGGTCCACGATCGATAGTTCATATTCGTCGATTATTACGCGGTTCTTATTTTTCTTTGGCCGTAGCTATAGTAAGGTGGAAGTGACATTAATGAACGGTCGCGTCGCTTGTTAATTCGTTCCGCGTCAGGGTGTCTGAAGGGGTTCGAGTGCAAATAAACGAAGCGCATTGGAGAGGGTGGCATCGGTTCTCGACAGGGAAGGAAAGGAAATAAGTAATTTGCGGAACCAATTGGGTAACGGGTTTTACATAAGAATTAGCTGGGTAGACTTTGACTCAGGGATCGATCGAAATTACCCTTGGAGATATTTCTCCGGAGAGAATCTTCGGAAGCGAGTGCATTTCTATCCGTATAATCTCGTTGCATCGATGTATCGTTCACAGACTACCGACACGGGCCAGACCGCGCTAAAGGCCCAAGATTATCAAGTTTGCATCACGATCATCGAAGCGAGGCAATTGGCAGGTTTGAACATGGACCCGGTGGTTTGCGTGCAAATAGGTGATCAACGAAAATACACTAGCGTCAAGGAATCTACGAACTGTCCATATTACAACGAGGTAACTTTTACTTTCATGAAATTACGTAGCTACATAATTTTCATTTAATTTTTCTTCTACGCGTTTACGATCACTGTTCTTTCGAATAAACGGTTGGACGTATGGACCTTACAATTTATGTCGGCTCTTTTAAGCTAGATACGAAGTAATTTCAAGTCGTGCACATCGTTTAGCACGTTTTATACTACTTTGTGCATTATTTGACGATACGAGACGAACTTCATTTACTTCGAAAATACGTATCGTCGAATAAATGTCACGATGTTTCTCCAAGAAATGAGAAAATAGTAGTAAAATAGTAAAATTCGTAATAGTAGACGCGATTGTCAACGAAATAATTTGAATGATATATTTTTATTTGCAGTACTTTGTCTTCGATTTTCATATGCCGCCCGTAATGCTGTTCGACAAAATCATTACGCTCTCGGTAAGTTCACCTTCCGAATTTCCTCGTTTCTCTAGAGCCGCTGTTTAGAAATGTTAGGAAGCTAATTCGCTTCGAGTTGGACGATCGGTCGTCGACGATATTTTTTCGATAAAACAATGTAATGTGCTGTCAGTAAATCGCCAATCGCGCTTTGCCTTTCACACGGAACGTTTTCGGTAATCGAAAATGTCTGTGATTCGCTTGTAAAGTTCGATGCACCGCAATTTATAGTACTCGAATAGCCGTATACCTGTAGCCACCTGTTCGAGAACAGGTAGCTCGTAAGCGGGAAAGAGAAGTTTACGTGTTCGTTGTTAACGAACGAGTAGAGACTATTTGAAGTGAACACGTTCTACTGATACGCAGGTGCAGCAATCGCGGAATCTCTTACGCGCTAATCTAACGCTGGGCATCTTTAAGTTAGACATCGCGACTGTATGGGCACAACCAGGTACAATTTTTCAACCGTTCGAAAGGACCTCCAAAGACTACATTCCTGATCATTAATAACTGTTTCTCATCGTTTATCGAGCCCATGCCGAAAGACTAAGAATTCAAGGTGGCGCGCGAAATTATACAAGACGTTTCGTACAAAGTGCTTTCCGCTTTAGCGATACAAAGAGATAAACGCGTGAAATGTTAAACTTTGCGTTCGAGTTACAGAAATCGCTGCGGTAGCGATTCGCCGATGTTTAACTCTTGTTCCTCGAAGAGCAATGGTTGTAATTTAGAAGCCATGCAAAATAGCACACGTATTCGGTCGTATTCTCTTTCGGTGTTATATTGCTCCTGACTTGTTACGAAACGTTCGGTATATATTTTACGCTAATCACGCGTCAAGAAAACGTTGCTTTCAAAGGCAATAGGTTCAGTGACTTTTATCACCGTGCATGTTCTTTATTCGTATCAGCGATCTTTCTCTTCCTTATTTAGGACATAAAACATTACGAGCCTGGTTCCTTCGTGACTTTACGATCTTTAGACGAAGAAAAGTGAGAGACTTCCAAGGATCACGCGAACCATGGCGCTGGACGAGAAACAAAGAATGGAAAACAATAAATAAACGAAAGGAAATCTTATCGCGCTTCATCTCCACTTTTTAATCTCGATCTATTTCAACGCATGCGTTTTGTAATATCTTCACGCGCCTATCGCTTACGGTTTCCAAGTCATGCCGCTTCTGTCGCTTAGAATCGCGTGGTTAAAAAAAACAGACAGCTTTTCTCGCAAAAGTTATCGCTCTTAAAAAATGTTAGCTTAAGAACGCATAAATCTAATGACACAGAGCTCGTCGCGTAAGTACGGTAACTGATCAAACCGAATTACCTGTCGATGCAAATAAAAATTTTTGAAAGGTACAAGGACGCACCGGAAGCGGATGACTGCTCAGTTGCACCTTGTCTCGCATATTCATAAATCTTCTTTTATAAATGGTATTTACGATCGTTCGTGAAACGTTTTCCCGCTTCGAACTCTCTTGTCTATTTTCGTGTTACGATGTATCGGACCATTCAGATGCGATTCACATAGTAACGCACACGTTCGCTCTGTAGATCATCAATTTTACCACAAATGGGCGCTGCTGACGGATCCGGACGACGTGGCCGGCGGTCCAAAGGGTTATTTAAAGTGCGACATAAGCGTGATCGGAAAAGGGGACACCGTGAAAATTCCGCCAAAGAGCGAAAAAGACGAGGACGATATCGAGGGAAATCTGCTGCTTCCGGACGGTGTGCCTATCGAGAGACAAAGGGCAAAGTTTATCGTAAAGGTGTACAGAGCCGACGGGCTGCCGAAGATGAACAGCAGCATCATGGCGAACGTGAAGAAAGCTTTTACGGGCGAAGTGAAGGATCTCGTCGATCCTTACGTTCAAGTGTCCTTTGCTGGACTAACGGTACACGATATTTTTATTCCTTTTTAATTAAAAAGATCAATGACCTCTTAATTTAAATCCATGGACGTCGACCCATAGGTGTGTTTAACCAACAAAATAATACAACGAACACAATTTAAAAAGAACTTTTGTGCGATGCAGGGTAAAACGAGCGTTAAGAGGCACAGTTACGCTCCCGTTTGGAACGAGCAGATCGTTTTCTCGGAAATGTTTCCACCCCTTTGTCAAAGGATTAAAATCCAGCTGTGTGACAACGACCCGGTCCATGCTACGGTGATTGGCACCCATTTCGTGGATTTGAAGCAAATCAGCAACGACGGGGAGAAGGGATTTCTTCCTACGTTTGGTCCGGCTTTTATTCACTTTTATGGAAGCATCAGGGATTATAGTCTCATCGACGAGCACTCGACGTTGAACGTTGGTTTGGGAGAGGGAATCTCGTACAGAGCAAGGTATTCGTTGAATAAAATAACTCCAACTTCGTGCTATTATAATAGAAATTAATGCAATGACAATAAAATTCTATCCTGAATAGTACTATTAAAGCAACATGTTACGTCTTCGTAAAAAATGTACAGTTCAATTTATCCTCCGAAATTACGTGATTTATTTAACGTGACCAAGATTTAATTAATAATATCAGCCGCATTGAAACGGAAAATAGAAGTTCAAAGTTATCGATGCCAATCAGATTGGCTTTTGAATCGCGAAAGGTCACAGTTCACCGTGCGTACCGACGATTACTAATAAATTGGTCATTATCACAGATTACTGGTAGCGATCAGAACAGAAATTAGCGACAACGTGGAAATTGCTCCGTCGGAGGTTGAAGTCGAGCCTGCGGTGCCCATCAATGAATTAGCTTACGCCAGAAACGAGGAATTTTTTCTGTTCGCTACGATTATGGACGCGACGATGATCGACAAGAAACTTGGCGACAAACCGTTGTACTTCGAATTATCCATAGGAAACGCAGGCAACGCTTTGGATGGCCACAACGAAAGCTCCAAAGTAAGCGTTCGAAATGGGGAAAAGGGAGGGACGAAGGGTTGAAAGATACGCGTTATCGACGAATAAACTATCCAGCTGAATGACCGTATGACCGATTGACCGAGTAACCGAATAATCGCTGGATAATATAAAGTGAAAGGGAGCAATTCCTGTTACGATACCTATTTTCTGTTTGCGTTAAACTTATACAACGTTTCGATCGGGAAAACTAAATGTAGCTAACGAATTTGTTTCGACCGATTTACTCACGACAGATGTGCGAATTGGGACCAAAGAGCGGAACGAGCGTAGATCAAGAAGAATTACAAGAAGTACTGAGCGGATTCTGGCAGAGTACCACTCCGGCTTGCAAACCGATGACACACGATAAAATTTACTACTTCTTACCGTACTGGGACGACAAACCTTGCCTTCACGTTAGAAGCATTTGGCCCGACTACAGACGCAGAATGTACAACAGCAATATCATCGGTAAAATTGCCGATAAACTGGTAAGTCGAAAAATTACGGGTGAAATGTAACGACTTTATGACCGAAACGATGTCGTAATTTACGGTTGACATTTGATCTTCGATCAGGAAGAAGGACTGTCGGAGACGCAGTTACACGCGGATGATTGCTCGGCTGAAAAAATATTAAAGTCCACCCTGGAGGAATTGAGCAGCAATTGCAATCGATACGTTAGTATCAGCAAATCGAGTCTCACTGGACCCGGAGTTGGAAAAACAAAACTCGATAAAGAAAGGACGAAGCTGTGTCAAAGGGAACTGGAGAATATCGGTATCTTGTCAAGAAATCTGAAAGCGGTGGTCACTAAAAGCAGCTTCAAGGAGAGGTTGAAGACTGCCCAGAGTTACTTGCAGAAATTAAAGTTTCTCCTCGAGGACGTGAGTATATTGCGTGAACTCCAACGAAAACCGAATGTGGTTCTGAATTTATCGGTTACGAGGACCTTTTGCTTTTCAGCCTCAAGATTCTTTGCCCGATATCTTTGTTTGGGTGATCAGTTCTGGAAGACGAGTGGCTTATCAAAGAATTCCTGGCAGAGACTTGATCTACTCGATTGTCGACGAGGAGTGCGGCAGATATTGCGGGAAAGTGCAAACGATGTTTCTTAAAGTATGTCAGCTTCAACTTTTTATCGATATTACTTTATCGATAATGGTTGACATTAATAATAGTGACACGAAGAGACAATGCTCAAATAACCGTAAAATAGCAACATTTGCTATGTCCGCGGTTTCAACATCGTTTACCTATGACCTACCGGTTAAGTACTTTCTCCTGATCCCTTCACTCGTTCATTCATTTCTTTACTCGCTAAGTGCTCTTCCTTCTCTCTTCGAACATTTCGTCCGTCTCGCTCTCGTATACCTCGCTGCCATCTGGCACGTATTATGCACATTCCCTCAAATAGCCGAGTAAACTCTACGTCCCTACTTCTCTGTATCACCTGTTGTACTTTGATCCTCTGAATTTGCTTTCTCTCTTACTCTTTCCCTCTTTTTCAGCCCATTCATTTCTCTATTTCTATTCTTGTCTCTGGTCGCTCGTAATTGTGAGACATCTTCGAAAAAAGTAACGCGATATAATAAATTTGTATTTAACGCGATGTATCGATAGCTTCCAGGCAAAAAGAGATTCGGGCCTTCCGGCTGGGCGATACAAACGAAATTACAAATTTACATGTGGATGGGTATTCTGAAGCATAAAAAGTATTTTATCCAAGGTTTACCAAAAGGATACGAAGTCAGTCACGAGTTGAAGAACGTCGACAGACCTCGTGCTTTACCGCCTACCGTTATTCATTACGTCGAGAAACATGTACGTGTCTGATACATTTCTCAATCCTCTACTCGTTTACTTGAAACAAGCTTCGCGGGAGCCCGGTATCGATGACTCGCTAAGATTTTCGTAATAATTATGTCGAGTAGAAGTTCCAGTTAAGAGCGCACATGTATCAAGCCCGATCTTTGATCGGCAGCGACGCGTCCGGTCTTTCTGACCCGTTCGCCAGAGTGATATGCGGCGAGTTTTGCAAATCTACTCAAGTGATCGACGAAACTCTGAGCCCCACGTGGGACGAGCTCCTTCTTTTCGACGACATCTTGATCTACGGCACCGCCGAAGAGATCAAAAAGGATCCACCGTCTATCGTCATCGAAATCTTCGATCAGGATAAAGTGGTACGTCCGAAACGGTGAAAAGTAATGTCTGTTTTATAATTTCTGTTTTGTATTTAGCCATCGCGATACAAATTTGCCGATTAAACGCAAAAACTATTATCTTCTTGTGATTCTCTTTTTACAGAGTCATTTTGTTACTATGGACATAACACTGCATGAGGACTCTGCTTTAACAGTTTGTATACAATATACGACATTCATACGGTATCGAATCACACGATTCACTACATGCCACACAACTCGATCACCGTAGGTAACACGTATGCGCACGAAACATGCTTGTACGTTCTTCTTTTCTGGCATCGAACAGTATTTTATAGTTAATTATTTTTCATGTCTATGATTTTTTTAATTTGGTTGTCTTAGGAAGCATGTAATTCGACTATGAAAAATTTCCAGTTTATCTATCGTAGTTCATCGTTGAAAAAATGATAAAATTATCTATTTTCTATCAATCTTTGTCGATTAACTACTATTCTAACGAATGGTCCATCGATCACGAGTTACTAGATATACGATTCATAAAAAACCTTTTCCGACATTGATCGCGTTAACATATCCACGAAATCTGGTGAGCCCTAACTCGAAGATTGAAATACGGACCGGTAACTTTTCAGGGAAAATCAGAGTACATAGGACGAGCAGTCGCGCGTCCTCACGTGAAACTCGCCTCGGAATGTTACACGCCACCGGAATTTCCGCCATCGTTGGAATGGTACGACGTGACCAGAGGTGCCGCGAGAGCTGGTGAGCTTCTCGCCGTTTTCGAATTGCTCGAATATCCTTCGGCGAAAGAGTACGGATTCCCGACGCTACCAGATCCGAAAGAAAAATTGGTACAAACGCCTACCTCCGTTCAAGACCAGGGACCTATTCTTCCGGTACCGGTTGGTATTCGACCGACCCTGTCAAAATATCGGTGGGTACTTTATGTTTCAAAATAGTGCGATTAGTTCAGTGCCTGAAAAATATCTACTCTTCGTATTCGTCGCAGAATCGAAGTCTTATTTTGGGGTTTGAGAGACCTGAAGAGAATACACTTGATGACCGTGGACAAGCCTCGCGTGGATGTCGAATGCGCCGGTCACATCCTCTATTCGTCGGTTATATCGAATGCGAAGAAAAATCCAAATTTCAATACACCTATCAAATTTTTGGAATTAGAGTTACCTGAACAAGAACTGTATCGACCACCCTTAACGATAAGAGCGGTCGACTGCAGAAGCTTTGGTCGATACACTTTGGTCGGTACTCATACGATAAATTCCATTCATAAATACATGTACTGTCCGCAAACGAAGAAAGCCAAGGACGCGGAAGATCGAAAAAAGAATCTGTATCAGTTACAACAATATTCAGCAGGTACTTTTGAGCGCGAGAAACTGAAACGAGAACAGAATTCTTTATTCTTGAATTTTTTTACATAGGTTTCGACTCATCGAAAATGAAATATCAGCAAACATCTGTGCCAGAATCTTTAACCGATATCGAATTTAATGCCGGAGACACGATCATTACTCTAGGTACAGAACTGGCTTGGCCAACGAAGAAGGACAAAACAGAGCAGAACATACGAAAGAAGCAAAGCTTGGTTAACGATGCGAGTACAGGCGAGTTTATTGAACGAGCATATAACGTTTGTTTACGGAGAAGTAAATTTAGAAGCATGTAAAGTTTAAGATCAACTAAATGTTTTTCTCAGGTGATTTCGCTAGCTTCGAAGACGAGGACGGTTGTCAAGATTGGTGGACAAAATACTTCGCTTCCGTCGAAGCGATGATAGAAGAGAACAAAGAACTCCGTAGAGAGAAACCGATGTTTCAAACACAGTCAAATGGAAACGTTCCGATGTATTTGGAAGAGAATTATTCCCATAATCAAACGAACGCGTCGGGAGAGAAAAGCCCCGGTGTTACCGCGAAGAAACTATTTGGCCTAAAGTCTACCGCGAACGCGGCAAGGTTCGTTTCGAAGATCAGTCCCAAGTATCAGAAATTCCCCAAAACGGCGCTATTGAAAATTTATCCGAACGAATTGGAGGCTCAGCCACAATTCGAACAGTTCAAGGAATGGTTGCACACGTTCGAGCTGTATCGAGGGAAGAAGACCGGGGATGAACCAGAAGACGAGTCCAGAATAGTAGGAAGCTTTAAGGGCGCATTGAAAGTGTACAAATGGCCTCTTCCTAGAGATCTGATAGACCACACGGTGATGGGATTCGATCCGCAATACGGTTTCTTTCAAGGTGTCCCTTCGAACGAACCGATCCATGTGCTGGTGCGAGTATACATTGTCAAGGCAAACGATCTTCATCCTTGCGATTTGAACGGAAAGGCCGATCCGTACGTTGTTCTGCAATTGGGCGGCAAGAGAATCAGTGACAAGGAACATTATGTTTCGAAACAGCTTAATCCAGTATTTGGCAAGTATGTACCGATCATTCGGGTATCTTTAGAATATCGAACAAATTCTTACACTATATTTTATTTGCAAGATGTTTCGAGATAGAAGCAACCTTCCCGCAGGACTCGTTGTTAACCGTGCAGGTATTGGACTGGGATTTGGTCGGTGCAGATGACATGATCGGTGAAACGAAAATCGATTTGGAAAATCGGTTCTACAGTAGACACCGTGCTACCTGTGGTTTAGCCAAGAAATACGACGAGTGAGTTTCTAACATAGAAAGTTTGTATAATAGATTATACTTATTTTATGAAAAGAGGGTTCTATTGAAGTGGCAAGGTATATTTTGTACGGTCCAAAAAAAAATAATTTCAGAAAAAACGACATAGTTATTAAAATTTAAGTATTCCAGATCTGGTTATAACAAGTGGAGAGATGCGATGAAACCGACGCAAATTTTATCGAAACTCTGTAAAGAGGGAAAGGTTGACGGTCCTATGTATTCGCATGGAAAAGTGACGATAGGAAGGAAGACGTTCTCGTTGTCGAACGAAGAAATGGAATACTATGTTCATACAAAAGGTAATAGCGATTCAATACGCCTACGTAACATCCTTTGACAAAAATAATCCGAAGCAATCGTCGCGGGTAATTTTTTACCTTTTCACCATCTTTACCACTTACCGTCAGGCATAGAAGAACAGCTTGCATTAGCGGTTCTCCATCAATGGCATAATTTCCCAAGAATCGGTTGCGCCTTGGTACCGGAACACGTAGAAACGCGCCCCCTTTACAATCCAGAGAAACCAGGTATCGAGCAAGGAAAGTTGGAAATGTGGGTCGACATGTTTCCCATGGATATGCCTTCGCCAGGACCATCGATCGATATTTCACCGAGGAAACCCAAAAGTTACGAACTTAGGATCATTATTTGGAACACCGACGACGTTGTATTAGAAGACGATGCATTTTTCACTGGCGAGAAGATGAGCGACATTTACGTGAAAGGGTATTATGCTTAATGCTTTTATAAATTTACGAATAATTCGATGGTGTTAGAAATAAAAAACGCTTCAATGAATAAATTTGTTTAACAATGTATTTTTCGTAAATTCGATAGATGGTTAAAAGGTCCGGAGGATTGTCAGTCGACGGATATTCACTACAGATCTTTAACCGGAGAAGGAAATTTTAATTGGCGCTTTATATTTCCGTTTGATTATTTGGTGGCGGAGGAGAAAATTGTTATCAATCGAAAGGAAAGTCTCTTCAGCTGGGACGAGACCGAATGCAAGATTCCAGCTCGTTTGGAATTACAAGTAACAAAATTATTCGTAAAATAACTTTCTTTCAACCTTGTATGTTTTCGTAACCATCGCTTTTAAGGTTTGGGATGCAGATCATTTCTCGGCCGATGATTTTCTGGGTGCCATTACGCTCGATTTAAATCGATTTCCTCGTGGTGCGAAAAATAGCAAACTCTGTACGTTAAGCATGTTGAAAACAGACGGTTCTGTGCCGACGGTAAATATTTTCAAGCAAAAGCGCATAAAAGGCTGGTGGCCATTTTACGTGAAGAAGGAAAACGAAGACATGGAATTAACGGTAAATTTCGAATTGCATTCAACTTTCGAATACGAATCATTTTTATGAGAATTTTGAAATATTTTGCAAACGGTAGGGTAAAGTAGAAGCTGAAATTCATTTATTAACGAAAGAAGAAGCTGAAAAAAATCCTGCTGGCTATGGTAGGAACGAACCAGATCCGCTCGACAAACCAAAGTAAGCAACATTTCAAGAATACATCTAATGGAATAATTTTCAATTCAATTATATTGCTTCTTCCTTGTTTCAGACGACCCGATGCGTCATTTATGTGGTTCTTGAATCCTTTGAAATCCATCAAATACATAGTATGGCACAATTACAAATGGGCAATTTTGAAAGCGTTCGTAACAATCGGATTATTAGTACTCGTATTATTATTCTTCTATGCAATACCGGGTTACTCTGTTAAAAAATTGTTGGGAGCTTAATACGACTCGCAAGCTTCAGTCGTACGTATGATCGTGATATTTTTGATAAGAGACGAAATTTAATGTGATCGTATTCACCGTTTAATTTTATAACTACAAGTTGAAACGTTGAAAAAAATAGTTTTCTCGTCTACTAACAATTCGTATTAACAATCGCTTTACTACTGTATGTTATATGTATACTTATACATATACCTACGTATATCGTATGTAGACGTGCGTGTTATGCAAAACGATAGAACACATTTTCTCAAAATCTGATGTTTATCCGCTTTGCACTGTATTTATCACATACATTTGAAAATGATAGGCCTTAATAGTTCAATTATTCAGCTTATCTCTATTATTTTAGATGCCTCGAAAATGTTTTCTCTTTTCAAGAAATTTTAAATAGCGCAATAAAAGAAATGGTTGTTTTCGTAAAACAACTAATTTTAATAAATTATTGCTGTATAGTGGACCAACGAAACAATGGCAAAACAAAAATGTATATAAATAGCAGTACAATAAACAATTAGAAAATATTAGATGCAGAACAATAATGCGTGTAACATATATATATAACGTTTTTACTTATGAAACATTTCGTTATAAATATTATATTTTACCTTTTTGTAAATAGATAGTATAACGTAAGTAACGTGTATTTAATGATTAATAAAATATATTTAAAAGTAAACGATAACCAAGTATTTTTTTTATAAATCCGTGGACAGTGCTCCAAATTTATTAACTACTTGTGGTATTTCTGATTCTTCGCTTGACGTATCATCGGAATTATCAAAATCCTCTTTCTTTTGTTGTTTTTGACTTTCTGAACGTTCTTCTTCATCCATTTCATCTTCAGACGACAAATACACTTTACCCGCGTCATTAAAATCTTCTCCTTTGTTTCTAGCTTGAATCCATCTTACTATTTCAACTTCTGGATGATTCTCCCAGTTTTCTATAAAATTATATGTTATCGAGCATTATCGATTACATTTCAAAACGATAAATTACTTTTATTTCTATGTAGCAAAAATTACCTTTATTAACGACCCAGTCCGGTGGGTAAACGTATATACAGATTTTTCCTTCAAGCGCCATTCTCAGTAAGGAATTGGCTGCTCTATAACTATCGAATCTGCCGGTTCGTGCAGTTACAAAATTCCGTTTTAAAGCCCAACCATCACAAATGTCCATAGCGGACCATGTGTCGTCGTTATCCGGATGTGGTATTTTCAGTAATTTCGGTAAATCTATTCGTTCGGCTAAAAATTTAATTGTTGTATATGGTTCCCTAACTTGAGCTATTGGGAAGGAACCCATTAATATTTGTAATTGTTTTGGGACAGTAGATGGGAACACCAGCCCTGGGCAATCGCAGAGACACACAGTTTTTGTAAGGTATATGGTTTGGAAATGTTTAGTGTGTCCAGGTGTACGTGATACACTTACAACCTTTTTTCCTGCAAAAATTGTTGTTGACCAATTATTTAGCATATCGTTGCTCCTCTATAATTCGATCAAACATAGATGCTTACCCATTAAAGCATTCATTAAAGATGATTTTCCTACATTTGGAGTTCCGATACATCCAATGGTTAAAACTCCATTTTTATAACGCTCATGCTCGAAATAACTCGTATCTTCTTTCTCGATTGTTACGCTATCTTTATGACTGACGTCGTCGAGATCAAATTCCATTTGCATCTCTTCTTGAATTTTACTGTGCCAAGAAGTTAAATCTACGTTATCTCCAACAATTTGTTTGCAAGTATCTAGTAATTTTTGTGCTCCTTCTGCGGCCATCCTTAATTTTCCTTTTCTACGTCTTTGCTTTACTCCTTCTGTTTCACTTATGTTTCCACGCAAATTGTAAGTAGGATACGATGTAAACATTAGAATGTGTAATTTAGGATACATTTTATGGAAATATTCTTTCCATGCTACTACTAAAGCTGGAGGAGCTAAATCAACTTTGTTTAATACTAAAATCATGTCTTTTTTCAATTCATTTGTTACATAAGAGTATAAATATGGAGGAAACATTAATACAGGATATCTAATGTCAACAATAATTAATAGAATATCAGACATTTCTAAAACTCTCCATAATTGTCTCCAGGTTTCTAAATTTAATTCAAAGTAACTGACAGTACTCAACTTTCCCATATCTTTCAAATATTCCTAAAGACAAGAATTTATTAACTGATAGCAAAGCTACATGTAAACAGATGTAAATGAGAATTATAACCGCTTACGGTAAAATACTTTTGTTCTCTCATTTCTAATTGTTCTTTTGACATATTAAAATCCCATGGTGGTCTTTTGGGTATGTCAATTTCTGGTGGAAAATAATCATCAGAAACTTCTTGCTCTTTGATAGATAAAGGTTCTATAGCATTTCTAGCTTGCTCCTTTCGTTTCATTAACTCTTCCTTGCTTTCTTGGAAGAATTGTAAGGCATATCTGTTTTTGGAAGAATTGTCATCTTTTGGCTGTTTGTTGATCTTTTGTACTGCGTTGAATCCCAAACTATCACTATGATCTGTTCTTTCTTCATAAGCTCTGCTATGACTTCCAGCTTTGAATTATAACATAAAATTAGTTATTTTACATATTTAATGCACACAATTAATTTCTTATTATTATATTATACATACTGAGTAAGGTAGAAGTTTGTCGATGTTTTTTAGCTTGCAATTGTTGCTTTTTTGCTTTGCCGCTAAACGGTTTCTTTCTTGTTCCTTGTGGCATTTTGTCGGTTATCTTAACCTCATAGATCTGACAAATGTTTTTTTTTCAACTTTAATAACGTAACTTATACGTTAATCGATACGTCTTAAATACTTGCGTATATACATATAGCTGTAATCTAGATTTAAAGAATTATTCAGAATAAGTAAGTTATAGAAAAAACATTAGCAGTACTCGATTTCAAAAATCCATATTGCTGGTGCGTATTTGGACTAACTCTGAATCGGACCGACTCCGAATGTGTAAATCTGGTCATGTGGTGTGGAGCTGCGCTAATTGTTGCAGTATAAATATTATGTGAATTGTATAATCTATAGTATTTAATACAAACAATGATTATCCCAGTTTTAAATTTAGTATTTAAATAAATGCAACTTTATAAAAGAATATGATTAACAGTAACAAAATTGTGTAAATCATAGGATCAGTGATCATTTTTGCATAACCTTAATACTATAAACAACGGTTAATTTAAAGATTGTTATTAACATTCAATATGTACTCTGTATTACGAAAATCTAATATACCGATAAATGTTATTCGGAAATATGCTAGTACTGCTGTAAGTGAGACAAGTACAATAGAGTATCCACCTATATTAGATACATCTTATAAAGCTACGGTTAAAAGAAAGGATGAAGTCTGGCATAATAAAATTAAAAAGCTAGAAAGTGTAGAAGAAAAATTATTTGGAATTAATATGCCACGTTTCTATGGTTGGAAATCATTGCATTTAAAAGAAGGTTTTGCTCCATACGATTCATTGGGACATGCTCAATATATTACACGAACTCATCTTGTAAACACTCACGAGTTACCTGATTTTTATAGTAATATTATCACATCCGAACAATTGGATGCTTTGGTAGAAATTGTTAAAAGCCATATAAAAAATATTCTTAGTTTTGAATATTACAATAGGCTGTAAGTATAAGCATATAAAATTTCAACTAATAATTTTTATTTTCAGTTCAACAAAAAATTATTGATTATTATTTTTCAGCTTATATATTATATATAAATAATGTATTACTATGTTGCAGAAGAGAACATGAAATAACAATAAAAACATCAGAAGATAAAAAGAAACTACAGGATGATGTTGTACGTACGCTTGTTTATCAAATCAACAGAATCTTACTAACTACTTTGTCTTCTACTTTACCGCATTTATTAGAAACTCAAATAGATTATGAACCAAGAGTGGAAGCATTTTGGTTTGCGGGTGGCATAGATCCTCCAACTTTACTTAGAAAGGCAAAAGCAAACTTCAAACGTCAAAAAGAATATGCGGATGACCCTGTTAATATGCCCGTTCAATATCTTGGTTCTCCAATCCTACAATTAAGACACGAGTTCCCTCTAAAAGAAATTGTTTCGTCAGACAAATATACCAGTACAGAACTAAGTGTTCCTCAATTTAAACTTGATCCTAGGACACTAGGATATACCTTTTCATATAGACACGCTACATCTATACCTGGATTTTGGCCTGGCGATCCAGCTGAATTTGGCTTATTATCTTACCATAATTCCAATAATTTGGAAAATAATTTGGAAAATTTGCAAAATAATTTGGAATATTATTATGAAGATTCATACATGGTGCAAGCTATTTTTGCTTCATATAGTTGGTTGTTATCCCAAGCTTCTTATCAAGGTATTAAAAATAATTTTGATATCTATAAACAGAATTCTAATATCATTGTATGTAACAGATTTATGGTTATAAAAATATTTTAGACTCAAAAAATTTTCTTGTGTTTCTAATTTCAGGTTTTTCTACTGTAAATGATATAACGTATCCATTAACCACTCAAACGATTCTGACAAATGGTCGGCTGTGGTCGTTTTGTGTTTATCAATTAAATACTACATTAGTGCATTCAGAATATGCAGATGAAAATCCTAAACGTAATTTATGTTGGATAACAAAACCAACAAAATTGTTTGATACAGTAGAGGAGGGAAACATTCATGGGTTTAATGAAGATGTTTTAAAGACATTACTTAAATTTTATGTCAATGTACCCGAAGAAAGGTTTAACGTGAATATGAAACCGTATTTAGGAGAAAAAGTGAAGCACCTTGCCGATATTGAAGATCGTGATCGCAGAGTCTGGTTAGAAAAGGGTTTTAAACATATCATGTCAAATAGACCAAGACATTAGTACGTAATTCATTGCATACAGGAAGAATTTAAAATTTATGATTTGATAATTACATATTAATTACTTTTTCTTTTTGTTTTATAGTCAAATTCCAGAGATTCATGCTTGGCAGAAAATTTACTTGATCGATAATAAAACTCGACCTCTGGACAAGAAACGCGATCCATGGGAGTTTGGTTACCGACCTAGAAAACGTAGAATGGATGATCATTTGCCAATCTATGTACCAAGATGTTTAAGAGCGAATCCGAAAAAACGTGGTAAAGATCGTTGGGCAAAAACGTATTATCCAGATGCATAAAACGATTGTTTTATCTCCCTTTAGTGTAAATATTTTTAATAATAACAAGCCAAACAACTACTTGAATTTTCATTAATATAAATAACTTAAATCGATGGTTTTCTTTTTTGATCCCCACAAGGTAGTTTTATTTCATATTTATAAGATTGCTTTCAGTTTTTTTATTTATCTTTAAGTACAGAAATTATAATTTACAAAGAAGATCAAATTTTATGTTCCATCGATACTATTTACGAAAGGATTCTTTTTATTGTTTATAAACAATAGTGTTCATAGAATATGCCGGTAATTCGACGCAAATTGATCCTTTCTTCGAATCCTTTAGAATAACATTTCTTGGTATGAAATTCCTGTAACATAAAGCAGAGTATTTCATAAAGATATACGTGTTTATGTTTAATTAAAATTATTTTTGATATGATAACGTAGTAATTGAGAATAATCTGATATTACTTGTTGTACAATACAACAACGACTTCGTTAGAAGGTGTTGTAAAAGCGGTCGATTTGATGTCGATAGTATCCGTGATGGAAATTCTCTGAGAGCCTCTATCAATGAATTTGCTGACATGTTGGAGAGCATAATACATGGGTTGTTTATAAAATTCATCATTTTCTGGATTTACGATAATAGGCGAATCGACGTAGTTGTCGATTATATTTGGTCCACCACTCTTATCTAGAGCCAAGTTCCAGTCTACCCAACCAACTGACCAATGGTTCAGGTACTTAGGCAAAAATATGTTTTATTAGATTCTTAATAGAGATCAATGTCTCGTGGTTATGAGAAAATTCAGCTATTCGTTTTACCTCGATTATGCTTAGGATGTAGGCCTGTCCTCGATCCCATGATCCTAAATCAACATGAGGTCCGAGTCCAGTTCCTGCGTAAATATAAAGCATTATGATCCATGTTCGAAAAATGAGATATTTTCTCAATTCAAATGATTTTATAATTGTTCATAAACACGTAATAAAATTTATTTGTAATAGCTTCCCATTAACAAGACGTTAATAAACAATATTTAAAGTATTGGTTTACCTTCACACGCTTCAGTTAAGAGAATAAATTTGTCCGGGTGATTATTATGCGTTTTATCCAACACTTGTGGAGAGCTAATAAAATCGGCGTACCAATGTACGGCTACTCCAGAGATATAATCCTTCGCTTTCTCATTATTAAACATTGAATCAACAGCCCAAGGTAGCTCAATTCTTTGATCGTCTAGGGCTAAGATCTCGGTACCGTGTCCCGATGCTGCCAGAGTTGGGCCCAAATAGTCAGCGACCCAGGTAGCCACGGTGCCAGGTGTCCATCCCATTGAGCTCAGACGATCAAAGGGTATATAAGCATTTAGTGGTTCGTTACCCGTCGAAACTGCCCATATAGTTATGTTATTGCTTGTATATGCAGCCACAGATTTAGTTATATAGCTGGCATAGGTCGCATAGTGTTCAATTTTCAAGAAGCCTAATGGATTAATCGTAAATACTCTTAAATGCGGCTGTTTCAGCGAAAATTTAGTTTATAATAATGGCGGTACATGCGGTATATATATTTCGCTATTATGCGTCCCTGTTTCTCTTCTTTCAATTTAATGCTATTATACCCATCAAACATTTACCTCCATTGGGTTTGTTATTCGTCTTCATCCAAACGGGAGGTGACCATATAGCAGCGAAGAATTTCGTTTTAGGATTTAACTCTAAGGCTTTTTTCATATATGGTATTTTGTATTTGTAATCTTCGGTGGCAAGTGAAAAGTATTTCAGCTCTGCATCGTCAGGGTGGTCGTCGTACGTATAAAATCTGCTGGAAAAGTCGGTTGAACCGAATCCTATACGACCTAACGAGTATCCGCTTCCTTTCACCGGATCGTAGTACGCACTAGAACATTAGAGGAAATTGAATTTACCACTTATATTACGAAAAAATGATTAGAACAAATACTTTAAATTATTATTTGAAAGTTAACGTTTTCAGTCAAGTTACCGTAATAGTTGTTCTTGAGTAGCATTGCTGAGTTTGTTAATATTTATTCCTGCAGAATCGGTGAAGGCACCTCCAAAACCGAGAATCTTTTGGTATTTCTTAGTAGAATCTATGGTTAGAGTTACAGATCCAAGCTTTTGTTGGCAGGAATTGATTTCACCCTTCCTTACGTTCATTCTGAGTCCAGCTTTACTGCTGGTGTACGAATAAAAGGTTCCATTTTGTAGAGGTTCCTTCTCTGGAACAGTGTCGCAGTAGGTCGCATTGCAAACGCATACTATTTTGTCTCCACCATATGTTGTAGGTACACAATCATCTGTTCCACCTGCGATCAATAATAATATTTTAATACGTCGATTATTATAAGGGTCGTGGTTTCTTGACATGGTCATTTTAAATTAACGGAATAATTCGATCAAAATTTACCTATGGCGATGAAGAACGGGATAACTAGCAACACTTTCCACATTTTCGAACGTGTTTTCTTAGTCACTGGAATCAAATTAAAATTCGTAAATTAATGAATGGTTCATACGAACCGCTGTATGTTATCAATACGATTGATATCACAAACAAACAAAAATTTCAAGACTCGAAAAAGCATTATTGATATTTGTCAGCTGTATAAATATATGTCGATTATATCTTGCAATTGTAACCAGGTGTGATTTAAACAAAAAGTCACAACCAGATGTGATTTAAACAGTTGTCACAAAACAAGAAGTGCATAAATGTTTCGTATCAGGAAGATACGTAATCAGTCAGATATCGAGAGCCGATTTCTTTTATTATCACTGTTTATGTATTGCCGTTCTTCATAGATCTTATTAAGATGTTTATTGAATCTAGAGCGATAGCCAATGTATTGATGAATCACCAATAAATCAATTACGCGTGTCTATTTCAAGAAAATAGACCGACTATCGACATATACCGATTAAACGAACACAAACTTTTTTCGATTGCAAATATTTTTTCGAACAGTTCTATCGTTTGCTTTTGTTAGACACTTTTCATGTTGGTTCCAACTCAAAATCAAGCGAGCGTTACGTTCCGTCACGAATTTGAAGAGCCAGACGAGACCCAACGGAACAGTAAAACTACATTGTCGCGAACGTGGTATCGCGGCATCAGCTTTCCACTTATTCCCAGTACGGTGTTATGTCAAGAATATTCGCGAATGTGTGTGTACGTTGTATAATATTGTCGTGTCACGCACATTCTGCAAATGTTTGGTATTCTTCAAATTTACTTTATTTCTTTTAATATTTAACTTTGTCCGCCAAAATCGATTTTTATCAGTGACTGATTGTAAGACAAGTATGATTCGAAATGTCAAAAGTTTTCGCTTTTTTATCTTTTATTATTTGAGTAAGAGTATTCAGTGACATACCGTTAAAATAATAAATATATTGGCAACAGTACACGGCTGTTCGGTTACAGTTTCAGCAGGATTGTTCGTATTCTTGAAATTTTCGTCGGTATATGATGCACCATGTATCACGAACACTTTATATATACTTTGAAATGTACATACAAAAAGTCACGTGGTGAATGATAACATAAATATCAATTTTTTCCTTTTGTCTGTACGTTCATATGCAAGCGTGTTCGATATATGTTTATTCATATGCATATATCTTGATAACATTTTTACAAAATAGTACAAAATTACATATGTTGCACATTATTAGTTAACAGAAAATTATTACTTTCTTCTATGTATGTATACTTTTAGCGTAGTTGGACTTTTGTCTTCGAGAGGTTCGCAAAAGGCTAGAGATAACTTATATGTATGTATGTATGTTGCAATGATATTTCGTACTGGCCTGCTTCACGACGGTCGCCCATTTGTCTTATATAGCATAACCTAATAACTTAATTACCTTACATACTTATCGACGAAGTCAAGTCAGATTAGATTATATTGTAATTAACTTGAAATCTTGTCTGTACAAAGTTAAAATGACGTAAATAGTGCAATTAAGGTATTGCATGACACTGTGTTTCCACATATATAACTGTTGGTAAGGTATTTCATAAAGCTGTTCGGCGCTTGCAGTCGTATAGTGGTTATTACTCTGGTTTCAGTGAATATATGTCTTATTAGAAGTACATAAAACGACGTTATCGTACCGTGTTGTTTGAATTACCGTTATATCGAGTACCACTTAATGTTCAGATCGATACAAGCTTTTTTAAGAGATGAACAAATAATTAATTACTAAATAATTAATGCAATTTGCGGTCGTAAGCTTAAGCTATCAGAATTTACGTTAATTTGCGACTGAAAGTAAGCTGGCAAATATATCTATAGATATTTCCGATGCATAGCTATATTGAATCGATTTTGACGAAGTTAATCGTTTCTGTTTTATCGCGGCGAACCATGAATAAAAAGAGGACGCATAGAAGTTTTGTTTCAGAAGCAATTTTAACGATTTTCATTAAAGCTTGCTTTTGCACGGACAATACGCCACGCGAGTCTTTTATCTAGAGAAATAACAATGCGACAGACAGAAACTATATTTTTATTTTAACGCACGATATTTCGTTATATATTAATTTCCAGGCAAAATGTATTCGTTTCAGGTTTCGCGTTTTGTCCATAAATTACGCGATTTTTCAAGATTTATATAGATAGCTATAAAATAAAATCGAATAATTTAATCCTACAACGATAGAGCAATAATACTTTTGCTCGCTGTTTTCATTCTTCAATCGTGTTCGTAATATCGGTAATCAGTGTCCGACATAGAGACGAAGGTAATGATTTAACTGAAAACTTAGACATTCTCGCGGTTAATTAACCTTGATTCCACATGCGGTAGATGCAGCTGTTTCGCGTGTTAGCAGAACACATAAACGTTTATAACTGTTCGCATTATTTCGTTTAATTTTTGTATCAACGAATAATATTTTTGCAGCTATATAAGTTGTTTTAAGTAATAATGAGGATTATATAACCAAGGATATTGTTCAACAAAATTAATTACCAAAAAGTATTATCAAAAAGTATATCAAGCTTAATGATGCATTCTTTTGCAAATACAATAACAATGTGCAAGTGTTTCTTCAAGGTTCAATCGTTAATTTGTTCATCGAAGAAAAAATACACGAAACTTTCAGAACACGTGGGACAATATTTGTATTTTTTCACAGGCAAAATATAGATGATAAATCAATATGTTCTCTTTGTTTTCGCTTAAACAAAACCATTTTCTACCGATCGGTAAACGAATTCTTCGGTAAATATGTATCGTACAAACTCGAGGACCGTTTCGGTATAAAAATAGCTCGATAAATTAGATTGTTCACAGGAATTAAAACGTTACAGACGAGATAAAGTAGGATGAAAATGTTCGATAGATATCGTTCGAAGAAAACGTGTTCGCAGAGAAAACAATAAACGGAAGAATCGCTGAGTACGTGAAAGATTACTCGTCGGGTTTAACGATTCGTGATCGAGGAAAGGTAAGGTTCGGGACGATCGACGAATCATAGATAAATCGGCAAGTCAGATCGCGAGGACAGTTTGGGAAGGGTGGCTCGTCCTTTCTCGGGAGCAACGGTGCGAACAGACAACGAAATCCCTTCGAAATTACTTGCCTCGGGAGCAGAGAAAGCAGGAGAAAGCTTTTATGCGCGCGTTAAACGGATCGTTCGGAGACACGGACAGCTCGATAAGTGGATACGATACGAACCAGGACGATCCGTGGACTTTCATAAATCAAACAGCCACCCCAGTTGTTCTTGAAACGCGCGATATGATCAGTAAGAAAAGATCGAATGTCCGACGGTGAAGCTGAGCACGTAAATTCGTGATTTCGTTATCTTTGGGGATTGAAAATATCCTTTCTTCGACGAAACGTCGTAAACAATCGAAAAAGAGATTCTACTCTCGTGCGATGTTAATCGGTTGCTCCGAAAGAGTGTCGATATCAGCTAAAGAGCAACCGGTTGTTGGAAAACAAGACACTTTGACTTTTGATATAGCTTTATTTACTTTCTAACTGGAAAACGATGCTACGTTATGTACAGCAAACATGTTTTAACACCCGACGGATTACGAACATGGCAATAGTCATTTGTTTAACGAATAATACATCGAATATGTACGATTAAATATGCTTGCGAACAGAGTTAAAATTTTATCGCACTCGACACAAGCAACGAATGACTGAAAATAAACATCTGATATCGAGAAATAAACGTTTGGAATTCGATTGACCTGCATAAAGGTTTTCGTAAAGGTTTTAATGATAGCTCGATACGTCGCTTTATCTATGTAATATGCAATTAATCGATAACGATCAACTTTATTGTAGGAATTATACGTCAGATTTGTCGTTTGCATGTTGCGTCGTCAAAATTTGCATTAACGATATGATGTACGATACAACAATGGCATAGTTATGCAAATTAATGCGAAAAGTTTTTAATGAAAATTTGTAACGCTGAATTTTCTAAGGGCTCGAAACTTTCGAGTTGCGATGAAAATGTTAATCAACCGGCGTTTTCGATGCTCCGACGTTAAACGTCGAATATCTATCGCGGTTCGCCATTCACGCGTAAACGTTGTTCTCCCTTTCCATCTTCACAGGTTAATTTCGAACGTTTAACTTTAATTAACTCTTTACGTGTTCTCTGAATGATCAAATACCATGGATAAACGATGAAGCGCTTATTACGAGTACTTTGAAAGAATCAGATACCCCGATGGTAACATCAACGATATTTGTAAAAAAAGGAAACGATTCTTCCGCGGCACATTAATTTGTCGGGAGGACGTTGTGGCGGCTAAATCGTGACCAAATCGGAAAAGTGTTCCGAGCGGCAACAACGGACAAGAAAAGAATGAAAAGAGAGGAAAGGTAGACGAAAAACGAGCAACGAGACCACTTTGTACTATTCTCGGTAGGCAGTCGAAGGGATGGGCGGCATTCGTAAGAATAAGTGGCACTTTACTCGGTCGGGCTAAAATTAAATTCAACCAAGATAAATGGAGGCGCCAAGTTCCAGCTTCGCTCCCGCGAACATGTGAAATGTAAATTAGTTTGAATTAAGGCGCGGCCCGTTGGTCAGGCTCTCCTATTAAATGTATAAATACGCGGGGACCGTTACCGACGTCAGCGATTCGTGTTCCGTGTCGCGTTACCGGCCGCGATGCTGTTTCTAATTAAACGATACCGTCCCTTCTGACAAATCGTTCCAATTCATTCTTCTCTTCCGTCTTCGATCGTGGAAATCTTGCGAAACCGCTTGAATAATCACCGTCACGGTGAACGTGACCGGACTACCTATCGACCGTGCAACGTAAACGACTAATTGTTCTTTTTTCTTCTTTTGCATTTTACAGCCGCGGTTACGTGCGCTTTTGTATATCGAAAAAGCGTGTAAATATTTGAAACGCGTTGCAGTATTTTCTGTCGCTTATTTGATGTGTAGACGTTGTCTGTTTTATTTGTTCGTGCACAACGTTACGTAGGTAGTTGGTCATACAGGCGAAAAATTACGTACGAGAATGACCGTTTGGGATAGATAAGGAGGGAGAATCGGATCAAATAACTTTTAAGCATGGACGGAAACAAAGTTAGATTATAATTAGAGATCGGAGAAAATCGCTTATAATAACAGGATCAAAATACAAAATAAGAAGGTTTAAAGCTAACAGGATGAAGAAGCATAAGAGCGGAAGGAATGCGAGCTTGGATTAACCGGTATTAAAATTAAGCTAAACGTTACTCTATATTCATATAGAGTATTATCTGTTGAATAGGCAACTACGCGATGACTAGTATATCGCGATACGTATTAATTTTATATCGAACACAATTTGCACGACCACGATCTCTTTATTAAGAGGATTCGTTCTTGGTAAAAAAGAAAAAAAAGGGAGAGCCGGAGAAGTTAATACGAGTTAAAGCTTAGGTTGGCGAGCTAATATAAGCTAAAGCTTGGGCCACCGAGCTCGTGGAAAGCGTACCGTGTAATCGAGTACTCGAGTTTAATATAAAAAAATGCTAGCAGGTGGATACTATACTCTATTCGCTGTACTTTTTTCCGTGAACTTGTAAGAATTGTTCTTTTTATTAAGTAAAGTTCGGCACACTGTGCGGAACTCATTATCCGTGTAACCCACGTGGCTCAATACAGAATTTAATTTTGAGATCGTTATCCTCGGTAATTTTGCCCGGGGACGTTGAAAAATCTCGTTGTTGTACCGTGACCTGGTCATCCTGTATCCCGTACGTATCGACGCGAATTTGCATAGCATCCTAGCCTCATAATTGTTCTATTTACTTAAAGTTTGCATAATACATTCGTCGTACCTGCTTGTTGCTCTTTTCGAGATAACTTGTTGGTTCGATATAACGTATCGATCGGTAAAAGATGTCAACGAAAAATATGCTATATTTACTTTTATTCGAAAGATTCCGATGTAATCAATGCCCGAAGAAATCGTATTTTTCAAGATGTTTCGTAATTTACTTACGATCGGTTATCGGTATCGCAAATATTGTTTCCAACGAGTGATTTCGCGCGTTATCCAGCTTAAACGCGGAAAGTTTAAAAACTTTACGCGGAGACGTCGCTGGAGAATAGTAGCACGTTCGCAGAGCTCGTCAATTAGGAATGTGACGGGGAGGAACGCGAAAGATCGCACCAGGAAGTTACTACGAACTCACGACTTCTTATCTATAGCATCGAGTTCTACTTCCTCCTTGCTGGGGGCTTTCGCAGGCCTTTGTAATATTTTCTGGTCACGTCCAGGGTATGCATGAACTTTAAAAAGTGGCGCCTTCGTGCTTACGGAATATTAAAGCCATTCATATTTACCAGCGAGTAGATACCCGTAGAACGTCGTGCTAGTAATAACTAGCGCTGCTCTTTTTCCCCTTCTTTCCGGCTGAAATTATTCTTCCTTTCTGTTCATTTTGCGTATTCACCGTAAGACGACGCTATTTCAACGATGTTCGATGCGTTCGAATTCACTACTGCACCACGCCGCGTCGTCCCTATTTTACGTCGCTACTTCTGATTCCGGCTTATGAATATCAATTGCGCCAATTACACGGGACGTGGTCGGAGCTATTGCCTACAGGCTCTTTAAAAAATAATACGCTCGCGCCTTTTACTCCCTTTCTTCCGTTCGGTTCGTTCAAGATTCTCCGCGAGAGAATAACGACATTTTGAATAGATGTACCTCCGTGGCAAAAGAAATTAGAAAATCTTTTACATTCGTAGTTCTATGTACTTGTTTACGAGGTATTCGTCGTTGCAACGGCTGCGGCATCGAGTTGGACAGCTTATTTCCGTTAATCGGGGCGAACAGTTCTTATTGGAATCAGATTCGACATTAAACAGTAGAAGTTTCAAGGAGAATCGTCTACGAATGTTCAACGCGTTAACCTGATTTTATTTCGTTTCAGTAGTAAGCATTAAAAGCTTCTTCGAGTGGCTCTTTCTCAAAGTCGTCCTAGTTTACACGCGAACTCCCGCCGGGATCGTATTATCTCTCTTGATCTTTAACGCGTATTAACTTTTGCCACTTAAAACTCTATTAAACTCGTCGTTGGCAAGCTTCGTAAATATCGATACGTTAAGGAACTAACCGCGTCTCGCGTTACTCGAAACACGAGGGCGTTACACGGAAAACGCGCGTGGATCGAAGAAGGTGGAGGGTAGTCGGACCGTACTATCCACTATTCGTCGGCTGCTCTTTTGTATTCGGTAGTCGGTATTCAGTGGCGAACCAATGGCTGCCGTGTTTGGCCAGGATTTTGACGTTGATGACGAAGGGATGATAGATGCGTCCTGCATCCATTACGAAAAGTTGGACTCGAGAGATCGAGAGGCAAAGCATTACGTGACCGTCGATGCCGTTCCGCGATCCTACCTACACGATGGATGGACGTTGCCTTGCTCTTTCTCCGTCTTCGACGTTATACCATGGAATTTTCGCTAAAAATTTCACGTAATATTTCCTGGCGATTCCTTTTTTCGCCAAGTAATGCTCGTTGCACGATACGCTTGTCTACCCTCCGACAAACTATCGCGTAGTTTTGCTGTTTCGAGCAAAACCGACGGAACGTGTATCTTTAAAATATCATTTCCGGACGGATGCAAGTATTTCTAACTCGGAGAGTTGTACCATTCGATACACGATTTTTCTCTATAACGTTTCTTTATGCTTTCTTTTCTCGTTTTCATTTGCATTCTATCGGAACGCCTCGTAATAGGTAGGAGCACAATTTCGAAAGTGGAAATGTCGAATGAATTTTCATGAATTTCGTCCGTACACGTGCCGTGTACGAAATCGTTGCCGCGTTTCGAATTCTATGGTCCAATCGTCGATGCGTGACGCAAGACTTTTCAAAATTTTATTTCCTTTTTTCTTCCTACTCCCGCACGAATCATAAGCAATTTTCTTTCGCTTTGACAAACATCAACTCGTCGAATAAAGCGTCTACAGTCACGACAATGCGACAACGAACGCGTTACGCGATGCACTGTGGAATCCACTCGTACTTTCTTTGAAAACTGACGGTTCTAAGAGAGAGCACGTAGCTTTTAGCGGAATATCATTTCTTTCCGACGTAAAAAAGTACTTTCAGAATCGTGCGATTAAGGAGACTCAAAGTGTTCCCTTTAGTAGACGATGTACCGTGTACGTAGGTACGTTACATCGTGAAACTTTCCATCGTTGACAACCGTTTCCACGGAAGTTAAGCACGAGTTCGAATTCGAGATGAAAATCAGTAGAAATCGGCGAGAAGTGGAGAACGAGGTCGAATCGATCGATTAGAAAGAAAAATAAAAGGTTCAACGGGACAAAAATGAACTCGTGATACAATTTCAAACTTATACTTCGATGCATCTGAATATAGTACGGTTACAGTATGGTACAAGCAGGATTAAATTATTTTAATAAGCTGGAACCCAGCAAAGCTTGCAGCACATTGACCACGGTGCTTAGTACAACTTGTAAATTGGAACCGACGTCGAGCAGAGACACTACTAAAGCTATTACTTGTTTAAGAATCTGTAAATAAATGGTAAGTTAGAAAGCGTTTAATTCTCGGATGTTCTTCAAAAGATACTTACGCTCTCGACCGAGGTACCTGCCGCTTGAACGACATTGGTGAGAGAATTCACTAGCGGTAAGCCTGCCGCTTCGACGTTGGCCAACTGTTTTATTCAGCGAAAAGAAAAATATGACAGAAAATAAGAAATCGTTCAGCACTTTATTTACAAAATCTCGTAAACTCGAGTGACGAGTGTTTCGAGGGGCGAAAAAGATTTATAAACAGTACCGGAGGCGGAAAGATTAAAGGAAGAGGCGAAAACGTACACTTGGCGCGAGAAAAATTGAGATAAACGTTTAATTCTTACCATCGTTAGGCAGAAGAATGTTATGACAAGAAAAGCGATTACGTTGGCCATTTTTGCTGCTTCTTCTTCTTTGTTTTTCGTTTGATTTTTACTCGACTTTTGCTGTGACAAACGTTCCCGCGGGTCGCTTTTATACGAATTTCGTTATCTCCTTAACGTAACTAGTGTCAATTTATTTTTCGTGGAACGTGATAAGTCGCATAAAAAGTCAATTTAAGTCATTATTGGGTCATTATTCTAAAGCGCCGCTTTTGCCCTCGCGGGCTCGAGGAAAAACGTAAATGTTTCCTTTTTTTCGAATGTATAGAGCTATAAATAGACTTACAATGACAGTTAGCTACTTAAAAATTGCAGAAGTAATTTTTTGTGCCAACGTTATCGTAGTTGTTAAGTACGAACGCACAAAATGAGCTTGGTTTTTAATTAGAAAATTTATCAAGTTGGTCGCTTCGATCGAGTCAGGGATGATCCGGTAAAGGTCATAGGCTAGTCGATCGCTTTTATGCTTCCAACGATCTTTCTGAAAATCCGTTAACAAATTCATCCGAGAAGACGTTATCGCAGGTAACGAATCATGGCCAGAGGAAGATAATTCCCATCGTTTTCGAGCACAGTTCGAGCAAGCAGTCAATCCGAAAGTAGATTATAGAGAAATTACGAAGATCGATCGATAACGCAAGAGGTCGGAGATCGAGATGGAAACAATCAAGAAACCGGAAGGATAGCTCGTTTTCGCGCAAGGTTGCAGGGAAGTTTGAAGGGGCGAACATCGTATTCGCTCGAACAATTTGCTTTCTATACCCTTTGGATTTCGAGGTAATCCAAAGCTGGTTGCCGAGCGTTTGACCACGCGCTCGTCTAATCACTCGCCATTACCTGGAACCAACTCGCGACAAACTTCGGTCATTAACAGTGGGTTTGTTTTCGCGAACAAACTCCTTCTCCCTGTTACACCCCCGTTACACCCCCGTTACTCCGTTAACTCGCGTTCCTTATAATCAGAGTTTCGAGATTTCACTTCGTTCTCATTACGGATTCACCGCGAATCGCTTCGCCACTAATGTCAATATCTTTCCGTGCACCCTAGCTGCCCTATCCTGTCCTACCCTGCCTTCTCTGTCTTATTCTTTAACAGCCCTTTGCCCATGGTAATTCAATTACCTCGAGACAATTATTCTCGACCAACTACATCTCCTACAACGTCGCTATATATCTTCTCGCTCAAGAGAAAACTTTTTCTTTTTAAACACGATTGCCCATTACTCCCATATTATCTGGCTTTGCGATAATATTTTAATCCTTTTTATGTCCCTTTATACGCTTTTTATAACAAACAAAGGTAGTAATGTAGATTACAAGTTTGTTCCTTATCGAAGATTGCATTTATATTTCACTTTCTTGCTCGCGCTGTAAACGTTGCTAAAGCGGCGACAGCCGCGGGAAAAGGTTGAGAAAAAGAAACGGGTATCGAAATACGCGATAAATCTAAATTTCAATAAACTTCTCTGCCGTCTGCCCTTTCGTTTGTTTCTCGAGTGGTACTCGGGCAGCCAAGTTCGGTGCAAGGTGGATTAAAATCGCGTAAAGCATTTTTCCAGTAGAAGTACGGCCACCTTGATTGTGATAAGTTACGCAGTAAGCGGACGAGAGTTTTCGTGTTAGCTTCGCGAGACGGTAACAAAGCGATATCACGACCGACTCTATAATCATGGAACATTACTCTTATTATCTCCGCTCGGGGCAGCGCAGGCAAATTAAGCCGTAAAACTCTGTGGTAAAATACATGCTTCCTATAAAATATGTTCACCCTTCCGCGCGTTTATATTGTGTTTGTTAATTATTTGAGCGTGCTTCGTTTCGTCGTTAATTTCTTTTCTCGCAAAGACGCCCATCGTTTTATGTAATAGCGTACATATGAGTACACTTTTAAAAAGTGGCTTTTATTTTGCGCGCTCTAACTCGATCGACGAATTTGCCACGGAAGCGACGTAATCAATATTTTATCGAAGGACCAAACATTTCGTCTTTGGTTCTTTCGGTGTTTTCGTGAAAACGATCGAAGCCGATTAACCTGTTTCTCCGGAGAACGCAAAAAACGAGCTTATCAATAAAGTATCAGCTAGATCGTTTATCGTATCGTAAGCCGGGTATAATACGAAACGCGAAGCGATGATAAACCTTGCGACGGACTGGCAAATTACACAGCCACGAGATTTGCATAAAAATAACGTCGCCCTATGAACGTAAGCTTCGCGATATTGCGAAGTTTATGGGAAAGTTGCGAACGTCAGAGGCTCCGCGTGAAACAACCCCTCGCAACGGGAACATGTCACGAGCCGGATACACGCGCGGTGGTGTTAATTAAATTCTCGTTAGTCGAATATTCTCGCATGGCCTCGCATGTACGTTTTTTAACTTAGGGCCAAAATTTCGTGAGACCAAACTGTAATCTATCCGCGACCGATCATTAACGTAAGAAAATAACGATTTAAGAAATAGGAACAGCGAAACGATAGATAAATCTAATAGCTTATTCTCGCGATGAAAATATAGAGGTAAAGAAAGGCGAGATGATCAACCGCGTGGCTTCTCGCCAACGGTACATTTTATTATTTATTTTTAATGACCGGTAGCTGTAATCAGAAGTAATTATCATATGAATCCAAGTGCCACGAAAGGTACAAATAAATTGGATACGTTTTTTCTCCGCAGTTTCTATGCTTCCTCCGTTCTTTGCAAGAGTATACCTTCCGGAGTAAAAAATAAAGATACATCCACGAGCATTCTGCGTGCTTGTACAATAAATATATTCTACTCCACTTTTGAAAAGCTTTCTAGTTTCTTTCTTGCGTGTCGTTTCTTGTACGTGTCCACGTGTCCACGCGATCACATGTACGTTATTATCTTTCTATCGAGGTACCGATTAGAGATCGAAACGCGTTTTTAAAAGCACTCGAAAATTTCGAAACACTCGACGCATTAAAAGTCGCTTGAAATTATCTCGTTTAAAGTTGTTCGAAAGAAGCGAAATAGGGTAATCTCGTAATCGTTGTTTTCGAACCAGTTCGATTCAACGAGAGTTTTCAACGATGTGTCTCAATGCGACAAACAGAGTAAAAAGAGGCTCGCTGCTTTGGGGGAATTTGCGTTTGCCACGTTGTTCCATTGTTCGTTAAAAGTCTCTGAATAGCCATTCAGTTAAGCAAATCGTCGACGCGTGTAACGTGGTCGGTCCGGTTGTCGGTAAAAAACTTTCTGCCCACCGCATGTTATTTTGTTATGGTCGTTGAATGGCGCTTGATTGATCGTCGCGTGTTTGCAACGCGAATCCTTTCGAAACCGACTGGTCAGGCGTGTCGCGAAAACTCGTCCTCGCATCGACTCGATCGACCTTTCACGTTTTCCGCCACTTTTCCCAGGGCTAACAACGATTAATCGTCGCGTCGTCGCGAACGAAGCTCTCTTCGCGTAGGCTGCGATAACGCCTGTGCGATTCGATCGGGATTCATCCGATTACCAACGTAACAATTACGATTGTGCAGCGACGACGATCGAGGGAAACATTTCGCGGAATCTCCGCTCTTTACCATTTGCGTTTTGTCCGAATTAATTACGAACATGAGCAAGGATTAAAGACAAACATGGGTAACTTCGAATAAGGTCGTTCGAAAAGCCCGGCGAGATAAAATCGGAGGTAGTAGTCGAGAGTTTCTAGAAAATTGCAACTTCTTGTATTCCCTGGTTTACTTTCGTTACCTCGTAAGTGTATTTGCTTCCGTCGCTTTTCCTATTTCGTTGTTCAAACGTCGCGAGTACACTTTGGATTTCACCGAGCTGTGTCTTTTGCATGACTTACGTCACCCGACTTCGATGAAACTTCCCAGGCTTCCGGGACAACTTGCAAAGCTGGCTTAAGGGAAATAAGAGACACCTGTTCTTTCAAATCAACCGAGACTTAAATAGAAAGAAGAAGTACTCTGAAAATTGGTGTCACGGAATTGATCTTAGAAATTATTACGCGCGTGAAAGATATATGGAAAATAGGTGCAGGTATTTCGCATAAAAATTTGTCTCTTTTGAATTATGTTTATTTCCGGTACTCGCTTCGATCAGATTTCACTATCTAATTTCACGAAGCGACACTAGACTCTATTTGGCGGCGAGTGAGCTCTCGATTTGCTCCTTCGAACAAATTCAATCTGATCGTAATCGCGATTTAGAGAACGATCGTTCGTTTACTAGCCGATGAGGGAATAAAGCGAAAGCGATAGAATACGTCGAGCATTCATTATCGTTATTATCGTCGTCGATCAGCTGTACTCGCTGCTCGAAACGAATAGAATTTAGCGCAGGAAGTACGGGTCGAAGAGAGAGAAGGACCCAAGTAGAGGCGTTCTGATAGCGAAGGAACGTAGTTTGGCAGAACGAGCAAAGCTTTCCTCGGCAGGGTGGACAACAAATGGCTGGTCGTAAGGGTAGGGTAACGTTAACGGAGGCCAGGTTGCTGCAGTTTGGCCGTTCCTAAGTCGTGCACGGAAGCTCGAACGGATGCTGGAAGAACGTTTTTCCTGTGGAAAGGTTTGATCCTCGAGCGGACAGTTTATAAGCTTGTAACAATCGGCACCGGGGGATTCGAAGTTTTCCTGTTTCGCTGGTAATAGCCGGCCCAGCGATACCTTGAAACATTTCCTCGACCGAGGGTTATCGCCTCCGAAGACTTTCTTTATTTTCTTCGCCCGTATGCACGGGATATCGCGCCACGTTCCTACAACTTTTGAGATATCCAGTCGAGAATCTATCGCGGACACCTTGCACGTTCGCGCCACCTTTCTTTCGCGATCGTTTCGGAGAGGAACGTTAAGAGAAAGAAGATCGATCGGAGTTATTTCGGTTCGCGACTGCTGGATCTTGTTACCAACAATTAGAAATTGAATCGAATGTTCTTTAAAATTAGAAACCAGCTGGAAGTTTAAGAGAGCAAAGGTTAACGTGTAGGTTTGTTCGAAAAAATTCTAAGTAACGCATCGTAAAAACTATTTGCATTTCTTCGGGAAATATTTTTTATCTTTGAAATACATAAATATTGAAATATTTTTTTATCGCGTCCTCGTTGAATTTAAATACGTATATAATACTTCCTCGATCGTACAACGTCGTCGTTAATAAATTAGCCTTTCGACGTGTGTTACGCAACGGTAACGATTTTAACCTTAAAAAACAATGCTTCTTAACGATCAACGTAAAAACGTTTCAGTTACTTAAATATTTCAAAATTAGTCTTATTGCTTATTCAAATAAATGAGTTCAAACGAACAACAATAAGTCGAATAATAAAACAAAATACATAAATCGTCGAGTTACGATAGCGAAAATTAATCGTTACGCTTTGACATCTTGAACTGCGTAACATAAGTGATAGGGAAGTCCAGGCAAATTAGTATATGTATGTTTATTTAATGTGATATTTGTCACTGTCGCCATCGTAATAAACCGTCGTAGTCAAAATTTTCGCGAACGAAATTAGACGAGTCTAACTTCTTTTTTACGACTGAAAAAATGTGTACGTGTACATTTATCCGATTTCGTGCATTGGACCCCGATTTAAGGGAATATTATCGGCCGGAAAAGCGTCTGCAGCGAATGAATATACGACTTTACGTAAGTTAGGTTCCCCCGTCATTTAGCGAGTACGCGTGGCATATTTCATTTTTACATCGCGATGATGTCATTCGATTTTCAGAACTGGTATCTCGCTCGGGCTTTTCTTTATCGTTCTTGTTGCTCGAATCTGTCGTCCGTAAATCATTTTATTTGCGTTGAGCTCAGTTTCGAACCCTTTCGAGACTCGAGTGTGCACAGGGTAAATATTTAACGACAAGTTTGCGAGGAAAACGAAAGGCAAAGAATTTATAGTGTTTACAGCTTGGCTAGTGTATTAACACGTTGACTGGCACACTCGAAATAACCGTATGTAGTACGACGCGGTAATACCAGTCTCTTCTTCGCTCTATCGTTTCGATTTGCTATTCCGAATTACCGTACCGGTGCAATCTTACACTCACCGACATCCACAATTTTATTTCCCTGTTCGTCCTTTAATTTTTTCATGGTAATTTAACGCATGCAGCGAACAGAGGCAAACTGTTGAAACCGAATCCGAACGATTCATTCTAAACGAAGTACTCGCTCGATACTAGCGCATAGATAACCGTAGGGATCGAGAGACAAGTCACCTCGATTCCGGTTTTCAACCGTTTCTCTCGAAACAGGGATCCGCAGAGAAACGGATTTTCGCAGGATAGATTTAAATCCAGGACATCGCGAGTCGGGACGACACGTGGTTATATCTCGCGTGTCCGATAAAAGACGAAACGTGGCCATTGATTAGGACGACGCTTGGTCCCGTGTGTTCGACCCGTTTCGCTCGCCACCCTGGCAAGCAGTAAATTCTCCATCGGAATTGAATTTCTTTTTCGTTTTCGCCAGAGGTCACAGTTTCATTTGATCGAGAGACATTTTCTTTGGTAAACAGATAATCTGTTTTCTACCTTTCTTCCGTTCAAATATAAACGAAGGAAGTTTGGCAAAGAAAAGGTGAACGCGAAAGGACGAAGACTGTTATATTTGCCAAGGACAGGATCAGAAAAGAAGCGACCGCTAAACCAGTATTCGACATTTCAAGAATTTTCGATTAGCCATTGTTTTCAGGCATCGGATACACGGGCCGACGTTCGTATCGTCTTGAAAAGGTTAATAACATCGAGGACGGTGCTTTCCTGCGAGAAAATTGATTTTACATCAGTGTCAACTATTCTTCGCCTTGACACAGAAGCGGAATCGCGATCTTGAAATTGAAATTGAAACGGTCGATAGTAGGAGGACGAAGAATCGAGTCGGACCAACGAGAACATCGGCGTGGTAGAACAGTGAAAAGGCTTCGTTCGCGGAATAGCTCGCTATCGGTGTCTCGCAGATCGGAACATTCGTCTTTAGTCCTTGTCGGACGTTTCTATTTCCTCGGATACTGCGACGCCAAAAATACCCTCGTTCGCATTTGTTTCTTAGCAATAAGTTCGTTTTGCTATCTATCACTTGTGCGGAAATGTTAAAAAAAAAACATCTTTCCCATGAATTCTCGAACGATTATCGTTATTTATTACGCGCCACGAGTGAAAGTAAGTAATATCGAGGAAAAAAAAGCCGAAATCTCGTCACTAAACTCGCTAAGATCGCTCGTATGCCGAGCACGTTCCTCATCTTTTACGAACTAGAGGCGAGCTTCTTAGGTCCAGAGTGTTCGGATTCATAAAAATTTATGAGAAAAATGAATTGCTCGACAATCCCATTCCGGTATTCTCTAACGGATATTTATAAGGATCTGTTCCGGCTTGCCTTGATAATGATCTTCCTTATCACAGCTTTTCCCGGCAATAAATATATCGTCGAGAGAGGCGTTTAAATCCGTTTGTAATAAGGTAAAAGTGAAAATAAATTTCCTTCGTGTCTCGATTAGTTCTTGAATCCAGCTTAATGTTACGATAATACTCGGAGAAGTTGCTTCAACTCGCCTCGCGTAAACCAATCAAACAATAAATTTAAACGTCGAACAAACGAGAAGGTGCGTTTTTTCTCGTTCGTGGAGACGTTTCGAGAACTACAAACCGCTGTGGAATCGTTTCGAAATCGATCGAACGATCAACGAACGATGGAAAGAAGAATCGAGGGGAACCGATTGGCCCATCATCGTCGTCGATTGACGTTTCTTCGTGGAATTGTTCCGTGGTTTTCGCCATTTGCCGGAAGAACGTATTTCTCGCTCGTCCATTCTAGATACTTCCTCTTCCTTGAAAATTCCGGACGGTCTTAAAAACGATTCGATAAATCTTGCCGAGTTATACGTATTCTCGATTGTACTTTTTACGATCTCTGCGTAAAACGAATCTCCCGAGTTCTACTCTCTCTGCACTCGACAAACTTTCAATACAATTGTTCGAAAACCAAGCGATTCATAGTTTAAAAGAATTTAGTGCGTCGATTTTTTATTATTAAAAAGAAAACGGAAATTTGCGAACAAAAGGTTAATCGTTAAAGGGATCGGTAACGAAGAGGTGTCGGTGTCGCGCGATATTTCCCAAGCCGTTCATCGAGTCCCTTTTTTTCACCGTTGTTACCACGTACATAATTCGCGGCGACGTCGAAATAGTCCATTCGACGGTTTTTACAGCTCCCGGACTAGTTACAGAGAAGACGAGATGCCTGGCCAGGCAGAATTTATGTCATACCGCTCGGCACATCGTCGTGCTCCACGTTCGTGAGATATTTATGCGGCTAAGCGAGAAGTTTTAACGTTTCACTGCCGAAAAAGCTGTTCTCGTGCTTCTTGATAGACACGAATTTATTCTGGACGAGCGTGTGTCGCGTTTAGCGTTAAATACACTCGCTAAAGGACGTGAAACCTGCTCGAAATCGTGTTATGTCGGAAACAAGATTTTACTGCTTATTTTTACACCTCACGAAGACGAACCGTTTATGTACAGATTTCTAATACAGATTCTATTTCGTTTTTTGTCGTACTGTGTTTTAGAAATTGGTAGTTTTTAATCACGGACGAGTTATTTTGCATCCGCTAGACGTAATTAATCAATGAGGTATCTCCGTAAATACAAATACCTTCGAGCGTTCGATCTAACGTTTAGCACGATGCAGCTACATTGGTGTTCTGGTATGCTCGACTGAGGAACGCTCGTTAACGCGTGCTACGCTTCGCTTTTCAGCGTGTTCTTAGCAAAAGTTAACAAAAACATCCTTTTCGAGGTCCTCCTGGAATCCGTGTTGGGACGCGAACAAGAATTTCGACCTCTGTTTTGCGTGGTTGGATCTCGCGGTTCTTACCGGTTGGCTAACGTATTTTCAACTAATAGCGATTAAAACCTTTTGCTTTTTTCTTTGTACGTCGATGAAAACTGTTTTCGGGACATCAAATTTTATGAGCGCAATTCTTTAAATTTTGTAACAAATTTATCGTCTGCATGTTCTAAATAATCGAAACTCGAAGAAAAAGGGAGATATATTTGAACAGGGACGAGTTAGAATTTACGAAGTTACTTGCTGCTTTCTTTATCCGGATAAAAGAAAGTGGTCTATAGCGGTATAGCTTATAGCGGCGTCCAAGGTAGCGAACGAGTAACCTCCGTAGTTCATAAATTTTCTTCCTTTTTAGACGAAAGAGTTCATTGATCTAGTGCAGCTCGGTAAAGGCCAATTTTATTGTAGGAGCGAGTGATATATTGACTTCTGATATCAAAGAATCGAACGTTCGCAGGACACGATTGGCTTTTGGGAGCTTCGCAGACGGCCAGACATAAATATCCAAAATTTTCGGCGCGCAAGACTCTCGTAAATCTACCATTTACTTCGACGTCCGATGAAATTCACGTTTCATTACCTATCTCTTACTTCAGTTTTCGTTTCTTCGATTTTTTTCCTCGATGGAAAATTAATTTATCGACGTCGAGAATTTGTTGGAACTAACTTTAAAGACAGAAGAAGAAAGAGTAGGCAAAAGAGAAGCGTCGTTTCGAGGGAAAACTGTGCTATCGCGTTTCGCGAAATTATTCGTGTCATTCGTGATCGGTAAAGCGATAATGTTTGCATTCAACTATTTCAGTGCTCGGTATTCGGTAATAGAAATTTTAAGCGATAGTAACATTGTAGAGTATCGACGCTAGTACTTGAATGACCCTTTTCATCGTAACAGCTGTTCGAATTTCAAGCAATTCTCTTTGGCATTCTTTCTGGTCGGCTTTTACGGTCACCTGATCGCGATCTCATCAAAATTGGGTCATACGATACCATTTTTGTGTCACCGTTGTACATCGTTCCTCGACGCTTTCCGTCGGCCGAAAATATTAAAGGCCCGTAGTGCTCGCAGAGAGGAGCAAAAACGTTTGCCTTTCAAAACTTTTATTTGCCAAACGAAGCAAGTAATCGCATAACGGTAGCAATCAATATTGGAGAGCCACTAATCGTTTGAAATTCTTTCGTTTCAGGCGTCCAATTTCGAGATGGTTAATATTTTTAAACTTTTGACACTGCATAGCACATCTGACAGCACGTCACTGACACGACAATGAAAGTGGTGCAGCGGGTGACGTGGGTAAAAGTGCGGTCTAGAAATGTGCAGCTGCTTCGCGAGAATACGAAAATGCGAGAATACGAGAAAACGAGATGGACCGTGAAACCACGAGATCGTATAAAATCCTGCGGGAAAGAAATAACGGTCCTGTTCCTTTTTTTTCCACGAAAATTATTCTCGCGATGAAGCTGTTGATTTATTGGAACATAAATTACGTTAATGCACATTTTTTAGTTTCACCAGGAAAATTTAAGTAAATGAGGGAGTTTGGTTGCCAACGACGAGTCGCGAGAATGAAAAGTTGTGGAAAAATTTATTAAAAATGATACCGGTTGTCTTCAACAAGTGCTTCGGGTACAATAATCTTTCTAAATATTGAAATATTCTTATATCTAACTTTGATTGATTTCGGTCGAGATACGAAGAAATCGAAGAAAAGAGGAGATATTAATATCCTATGGAAATTAAGCGAAAGAATAAAAATGAATAAAATTCGCATTTGACGGATGGAAAATATTAAAGAGCGATTAAGTGGATGCCAGTCTAACTCGATTACATTTTCCATCCGTCGATGAAGAATTTCTCGCTAATAGGTATCCACGAAACAGCCCGTCGCATCGGTACGTTAAATATGGTAATGAGTTTCGACGCATAGGTTACCAATAGTCATCAATTATTCTGAATAATGGCATGCAAATAGAACGACGCGTAGGCAATTAATGTCACTATTTGCACAGGCTTATCCTCGGTGCATAGAACACGCTCGTATAGGACCTCTCCTGTACGTATATTTGTCGATAGTTGCTAGGTATAAGCAGGTGGCGAACGTATGATACCTATCGTCTGTTTATAATATACTCGATATCATTTTGTTACACATACCGCGTATTATTCTAGACATTTATGGTTTAACCGAGTTTCAACGTTCGATCGACAATGTTGCGTTTCATGTACCTAACTATTCGTACATACTTGTATTCTTCCGTACCAAGATTGCCGATATTTCGATAACGTTATAAATACCCGTTTTTACGACTACACGAAATGAAGATGATACTGACATTCACTGACATTTGCATTTAGTCATTTTAACGTTGTTATAGATAGCTGAACTAATTATATCAACGAGTGATGATCGACTTAATTATACCTAATATACATACGCGAAATATTAAACTATCTGTAATTAACGTTAGACATGGTTAAGGCTCAAAAATGTCTACTAATAACAAGTATTTATCTCCGATAATATTACTTAGCGTAGTGAGACGCGTTCGTCTTACGGCAGCTTTGTGCTTCAAAATGTGTCGGAAAACAATCCGTTTCGAATCATCCGAATGTTCGGATAATGTCCATTCTTGCAATTATTTCGTGTTGAAATAATAGAGAGGAGCTCACAAATGGAACAGAACACTAAATTTAACAATTATATTCTATCGTTTAGGAAAGAGACGGTACGATCGAAACGGCGTCCAACAATAGTTTTGCCGAGTAAAGGTAAGCGATTGAAGTTTCGTTTAGGCGAACGAATTTCTATATTATAATATTTTAAAACGAAGTATCTCTGTTTCTGTTTCGTTTAATGTTTCTTTGCAATGGTAAGCTCGCAGTATTCGATTCCGCATTACGAGTCGACTAGTGGCTATCAAAACGTCAACCTTAAGCTCTGCATCAAACTACTTTTTCTCTACTCGGAACTTTCGAAGATTTCCTCGAAAACTTTAATTACCTCTCGAAACCTTCCACCGTCAACGAACGTATCTATCGCATTCGGTTATCGGATCGAACGTTTATCTTTTTTTAACGATACGTAGCTTTTAAAAAATTTTCAAAATATTGCTAGAAAATTTACGCTCGAAACGAGAAGTTGTCGAAGCGAGAAACATGGATTTAGAGTTCTAACGTTTACTCCGTGAAAAGATACTGACTAGTTGTGTCAAGTACCAACTCGCGACACAGTTATCGATCCACTGATACAGTTAACCAGATATTTTAAACGAGTACCATCTCATCGTCCTTAAAAGTTACCCGACTTCCTGTTAAGGAACTTCCCAGGAAGCTGCAACACGCGTGTAGACCGATGCACGCGCGTAGATTCGTGGCGTATAAAATAGGTAAGCTAATCAAAAGTTTTCGCGGTGCATGAACGATAGGAATCCGGCGAGGACACGTAAGAACTCGCAGCCCATTGTCAGTCCATTCGCTTTCCGGATCTCATTTGTTCGAGGCTGGAAAAACTCTTTCAATTTCGATCGTGAATTACGGCCGGCCGCATTGGTTACGTGCTCGCGATTCCGTAACCCCGGAATCAACGGAGAATGTAACTAAAGAACCGGTCGAACTCGAAACTTTACCTCTTCCTTAGCCACCAGTGAAATCGAATTATACGGGTAATCGGAAACTTCAAACTACATTCTGTTTGTTGACGCTGAAACGACCGCCGCTGCATGCTTTACGTATTTAGGAACTTTACGCTAGATTAGCCAATAGAGACGAAACATTTATTCGGAAGTATTTGAAATCGATACAAAACAGCTATTTACATTTTTCATTTGCCTCGCTGTCCAATGTTTTCGGTATTTAACAACGTTTTATTAAATTGCCCCATTATATGGATAAAACAATTATTCGCAAGCACGTACACTCGAGATGGAACAATCGTTTACGAGGCTCGATTTATTGGCAAATATAAATTGAATTCATCCGCGTTGAAATATTTAAACAAAAAATATTCGTCGGAGCAATCTGATCTCGACGTCGACGTTGCACGAGCAGATGTATTCGAAAAACAAATAAAAGTTACGTCGCTAGGAGAGTAACGCAGTTCGCGACGTTACATGAACACGTAGGTGTCGGCGCGGTCTTTCTACGAGGATGCTTCACGTGTTTCTCGAGTGTTTCCATAGTTGCGTGTATCCCTTAATTGGAGACGCATGCCGACGCAAAAATAATTGAAAGAGTCATTTGTTAGGGATATTTCAACGACGTTCCCTTTTGCAACGTCGCGGAAGTACTTTCGTCTTTCGGACTTTAAGTACATACGTGTCGATTCGACTACTGCTTGACATATTTTATATCAATTGCACTGTATTATTAGTAAAGCAAGTTTTATAGTCGCAGATTTTGTATTCTTGAATAAGCGATGAGAGAAACACGTAGTTATTTTTAACGACGACACGACAAACTCGAAAGATTTTTGTTCGAATAGTTAAATAAATTACGCGTATCGTGGAAGTTACACAATTTTCGGACGATACGCTTGACAACGCAACGACTTTTTTCAATGCTTAATTAACATTCGTTTAGAAGTTTGTTGCTTATCGCAGGGTTTAATGCTTCGTTAGCGTAACTAAATGAGTCTGCTATTCAGCCGTTTCACGGTTGCACTTTTGTCAGTGATAAATGATACGGTGACCGAATGGACGCAACAGTAGATACTGTCAATTAAAAGTCAGACGCGGTCCCGTGCTCTTCGTTCGACTTCCAGCAGATCGTTTTCTGTTTCCCGTTTCGTTTAATCACTCATGATCTCATTATAGCGAATCAATTAAAAGAATTTTAATCGCGTTTCAGAAACCGGAGTACGGTTAAAATTTATTCTTCGTAACTGGTGCAAAGCAAAGTTCTTCAAGACGGTTTAACGACTCGTGTGCTCGAGTGCTCTTTACTTGTTTCATTTCTGTTTTATTTGCATTCGAGGGAAGACACTCGTATCAGACGTGGAAGTAAAAATTTAACGTCCCTCGAACGAGTGTTTCTAACGTCGAACGAATGTTTTTCATTTAAATACAGTTTTTCTAGATTTTATCGCGGAACGTTCTTTCGAGAGCAAAGTACCATCGTGGTAGTGACTCCGTAATTTTTCGATAAGGTTTAGACGAACGAATGGTCACCGTTAAAGGGGCGCCCGCATTTCGCACCTGCAAAGAATCGTTCTGCCATAAAACATTCGTCGACGTTACAAGCGCGAATTGAAGCAAAAAGCTTCCGGAGCTTCGTGCGTCACTTTTTTGTCGCTTCTTCGCTAACTCCGCGTATTCGTTTTCCTTTACTTTTTCGATCTTTTTGAGGGAACGCAAAAAGAGAGGAATGTTTGTTTAAGTGCAAAGTTACGTTTAAAACGAACGTTACGTTCACGGTAGAAAATTTAGTTTTATAAAATCATTACGCTTCATAGTTTTTAACGCTTGCGTCGACTGCCACGGCTAAAATGAACGTCCGTCGAGTTCAAGATCGTAGCAGCGTACTCGAAAAAAGTTAGCATCGCAGTTGCAGCGATTCGATCGTCGTCGAAAGTTTAACGCGATAGAGGCAGTAGATCGTTAAAGAAGGCCGAATAGTAGAAGACATAACGAAGGAAGAATAAGCGAAAGACACACAATCTCGGTAATGGGAAGACCGCAAAAAATGGCGTGAATAGGGGATTCAAGCGAAACGACGCGACGGCAAGCTCGACTGCCAGAGGCTTTTGCGACTCTATAATTAAAAAGTAGAAACGTAGACGGAAATTGTTGACGCTGAAGTTCCGGACGTCGTCTCTTTTTGTCCACCGTTATCCTGCTTATCCCCTATCCTTTACCTTTCTTTTTTTTATCTTCTCCGTTTCATCGACTCTTCCTCCCAAATCTCGCTTTTTCTCTTTTTCTCGGTTACACGGTTCAATTCTGTGACAACACGAACGCGTGCCTTATCGCTAACAATGTCAAACGAAAAAAAACTGAGAAAATATAAGATAAGCTCAATTAAAACATTTCGAAATAAAAGGGTACCTGTTGACGCAACTCTCGGTAGATCAAGTGCTAATGGTACCTTCTACCGATCCTATCTATCGATACGCCAAAAGTTTGAAAACCAATAAAACGAATGAAATCGCGATGTATCGTTATCGGAAATCGTGATTACGATTGTGATGCTTTCGTTTTATTTGAAAGCTGCGTCGAAGGATCAGTCAGCCAGAGTGTCGTTTGCGGGAAAACGTAGAAGCAGGGAAGTTCTTTTTTAATTTATTTCGATGTTGCACGTTTGCCGTTTCGCGCAGGTACACAGAAGCGTCAATTGTACAGACATCGAAGGAGAATCGTGAAAGCTCGAAAGGCAGCGTGTGGGGGGCTAGGTCGCAAACGATGGCGGTCTGAAGGAAACCGCATCATTTCCGATGTACCGTAACGTCAAAGGCGTTCTGTCGTTTCCGTGGTTCGGTTAAAGGAGAAAACCAGCTGCTCGTATTATGTCGAGGTAATTCGATGCGGACGGTAAAAGAAGGCTGCCTTTCGAGTCGACGACAGATCGACTCTTTGGTTCTTCAAACGAATCGATCCAAAAGCATTGCCAGAACTGTCGCGACGAACACGGCACAATGAATGAAGCAGAAGTTGCGATTTTCAGCTTCAAGTACTTTGCTTCAGTCATGTTCTTACGCGTAAGTATCAGTTTTGAAATATCATTTCACGCTGCTTTACTTTCTTCTCTACTTCGAGTCCTCGTGAAAGATGGGGATTTTCATTAGAATTACGCATCTACTTTGTGAATTTTATTCCTCGAGAACTTCGAGAAACCGATTAAACGGAAACGAGACGTATAAAGTTTTTTGCGCAGAAAAATTCCGTTGAAATACACGACACACTTGAAATTGACTCTTCGAATATACACGGTTGTAGCGAAAATTAAAAAATCACAGGTGCCGTATCGCGAATCAGAAATATTTTTCTATTTCTCGCGAAAAAGTCGATAGTCGATTCTTTACACTTGCTACAAATAGCGAGTATGAAATGAAGTATGGAAATCGTGTACTTTCCATTTATACGAAGTACGATGAAAATCAGAAACAATGTTTCTTTTCGATTTTGCTTTAGCTGTTCAAACAAAATTTCAAATTCGTATCAACGCATTACATTTCCATGAAATTTTCATTCGAGCTTTCCTTTCTTCCCGCGTATTTCTGGCTAGAATGCCGAGAAAAGCAGACTGTTTGATAAGTATAATTGGTCTGTCCGCCCGAAAGAACTCGTTAGTCTTTCTTCACATTTTTCCGAGGTTTCGTTTCTCGACAATTGTAATATGACTTCTGTTTGAAGAAGTACCATACGATCATTATTTAATGTAAAATATACTCGAATATTCGTTTTACCGTTAATTGAAGTAAAAGCATTCTTTTGTTACGTCATTTCAAATACGGAATGAATCGTGTTCCTGTTAAAAGTGAATTATTTTCTTGTACAACGAACAGAGGAGCGGTAACGGCAAAAATTGTGATGCTTGAACCGACCCAGTTTGTTTCTGTTCGACGCAAAATTCCCCCGAGATCCGAGCTTTCGATGCGTTACATTTTAAAAAGCGGAGAGGCAGGTCCACTGAAAATTAGATTCCAAGATTCCGAGTCTTTCGATCGTCGACGACCTTTGCCTTATTATACGAGCCACTCTTTCCAATTATTCCAACTGTTTTTTATTTCGGTTTCAAATACAAAAAAGACGATGGCTCTCTCGTCCCGAACATTACGAATCAAATTAAGTGAAAGGAGAAAAAAGGCGAAGAGAATACAAATACGATCGCCATCTGCAAAAGATTGCGGGCCATCGAGGAAACATATGAACACGGTGCTTTTCTAACGGCTCGATACGATATCGATCCCCAGAGGGTTTCGAGTTCGCAGAACCGAAGCTGAATCCGCGGTGTCGACGGAACAAGAAAGCCGCACACCTACAAACAGAACGGGGCTTTGGATGTCAGAACTGTCTAACAATTTCTTTGGAAATTACAACTTTAATTTCATACATATATTTTCTTCCATTCCAAATTTTCAAAGAAACGGTTATCATAAATTTCAAATTTTCGATCGGAAGAAAAGTTATTAGAAAAATTTCCTCAAATATGGCGTTATTGATCCTTCGCCGAGCTTACGCTTCTCGAAAATCATTACTATCTCGAAAGTTTCTGATAAAACGAAAAATTCGACTACGATCTTCTCCGCAACTTCTCAAGAATTTATTTGAAAACTTTATTAAATAATTAAGAAAGTACGGAAGTCACGACCTCAATTATTAACCTAATATCTAACTCTTTTTAATTTATGAAATCTTCAGGTACGTCTTGCGAGACGTCTTCGGAAGCTAGTGAAGCGAAACTTAACGCGACAGCGTCCCTTCGTCTCGGTAACAAAGAACACCTTCAGACACCAAAGGTGCGAAGAATTCTAAAACCCTTTAGTATTTTCTCGTCTGTCTCTCCATTCGTAGTAGACAAGTAGCGATCTATAGTTAAATGGATTTCGAGCGTTTTCTCGTCGAGCTCTCTTCGAAACCCTGTCCGCGACGAGTATTCCTTCTATTCGAGACAACAAAAAGCAGACGTACTTTAGGAATCGTCTCTGAAAATCGTCACTCGCTTTCCTTCTATATAAGGCGTTAAAAGAAGGAACTTTACAACTCACAACCGACGATGTAATGCAACGAGCAAAGATTTGCGAAAACAATCCACAGTGCAACATTAACGTCGTGTCGATAGTTCGAAAAGAAAGCAATAAACAAATATACTAATCGTAAGTCTTGAATCCCATTTTCCATCAACACCCTCTGTATGTTGGGGTGGTAGTGTACGAGAAGATATAACCGTCTCGTTTTTCATGGTCTTCAAAGGGGCAAGTTAGACGAAATACTTTAATAGAGAAACGCGACGCTACTCCGGACGACGCGACGAGGAAAAGGAGGACTTGCTGCTTTATGCCGATTATTACGAGGAAGCTATTAGACTGCTAACGCCGGAGGGAGTGCAGGCACTTTGGGGGGTCCATACTGGCTATTATCTGCGTGTCAGTAACGCCAAGTGGAAAATCAAATTTGCTAGCAAGAATTCAGCCGCTCCGCGTGTACGTGCTGCGCTAGGTTCGTTCAAAAGCCTCGCATTGCTCGTTGTTGTCGTTTCGACCGTTTCAACTTCGCTTTTCAATGTTTTCGCGCGAGAATATTCTATGGAAACTTTTCGAATAAATGCTTGTACATATATTTTATTACACTTAAGGTGTTGTACGATAATATTTTGCAGACAAGTTCAACAACGTAGGAGTTCAGTTGGCAACAGAAATAAACACTCTGTTAGGATATCGATGTGCAATCGCTTGCTGCATGTGTACAAGTCGTAAATACGAATAGATAATTTCTTATTGCTACACACCGTTATTTCTCGTACGAGCTTTACAAATAAACCCATATCTTTCGTTCGTGTAGCTGGATCGAAACGATTCTACGAATTTTTTTTTGTTACCGATATCGAAATATTTCAAATTAACTCACAATTGTACTATACGTCTATATATTTCGCCGAGTCACGCTTTTTATTTAATTTTCAACTATCGAATGATAGATCGAAATCGCAAAAAAACGTTAGTTACAAGTATGATATTTGTTGCATTCATCGCGCGTTTACAATCGTGCAACCGAATATCCCGAATGATTCGAGGGATGAAGATTAGTCAGCGGAGCGTGCATTGTTCGACCTTATCCGAGGAAGTCGAGCGTTCTAACGTAAATGGCCGATGTCAAAGTTTCCATCGATAGATTGGTATTTATAGCTGACCTGTATTTCATTTAACCGAAACTATCGGCCGCTTTGTTGGCAGAGTGACGGCTTAATGAAGCTTCCTCCGGGTAGCTTTGTTTCAACCGGAAGGCGGTAGCATGTAAGGGGTGCCGAGAGACATGACAAGCGAACGATGTCCGAGATAATCTCGTGATTGCCTTCGGGCCTCCAATTACACCCTCGACACGAACCGTATGGGGATCTCAAGATTACCTCTTTTGCGAGTTTATAATTCGTTTCGGATCCATCAGCCCTTCTGGCTGTTAATCGTTCAACCGCAACCCACTATCCTTCGTAATACGCTTATAGCTACGTATCTCTATACCGGAATGTCCGCAAAAATAGCGATTCTAACTAACTCTATCTATTACTCTGTAATATCGATTCGTTCTTTCCAAATTTCCGCGTCACGATCAAACGTATTCTCTGGTACAAACAAGTCTCGTAGCGAAGTACCTTCGATAAAAAGTTTAATAAACATCGGAACGATAGAAGGAAAATGAAGTCGAGCCCGCAAATGCTAAACGTTGAATGGTTTGGATATAGAAATTGCAGCCATATTCTTATTGCTGATAGGCTGTGTAAACGCGCTACTAATTAGCCCTTTGACGTCGTTGATGGCAATTACGGCTGCAATTACGGTTGGTTACCGAATTTCCAGAAACTGACACTGACGACCAGTCCCCTTTCGCGATTCAACATTTATCAATATTTTCTCTTCAATCTGTCTTATTTCCGAGTTATTATTTAAATCAACGTTTCCGGTCTGGCCGAAAACAATCAGGAAATTCGTCTGCAAAAGTTGATCGTGAAAGTGCTAAACATAAATGAGAAGGGAGGCTCTAAATCGTAATAGCTGGCGAGTAGCAGATACAAGAAAGAGCCAGAGTGGAAAGTAATTTCTAAACTGGGACGAGTTCACGGACGAGATTCGTTCGTTTGTTTATTCGTTGTTGTAAAAGCATCGAGATCGAACTCTAACGTTAGTTGCAAAGTTCGTAGCTTGCGTAGGTTTCTCTTTTCTTGTCTTGATTATTTATGAAGCCGGAAATAGGTTCTTCGGAGAAGAAACGTTCGAACGTCAGGTCAGTTGGAAGGTTAATAATTTGCAGGCCAAAGATGCTTTAGAAAAGTTACCATCTTTCTGATTTGTTGGGAACTTCACCGTTTGAAAATTATTTCTGACGGCAGTCGAGAAGTTAACTTTTTCAAAAAAATAATTTCTGGATATTCGGTTCTGCGATATTTTATCGCGGTATGTTATCGTCGGATAACGGGAATAATTAAAGGGACATCTAGGTACCGTTCGTGTACGGAATAACGCGTGGTCGAGAAAAATAGGATGAGGAGCACTTCGCAAAGAAGAGGCGTAAGTATACTATTTTTCGGACCAAGTTCTTCAAATGCACGGGGCCACGATAGGAAAACTGCTGTTCCTGGACAAGTGAGGCGTGAAATTGAGGATTTCTACTTTGCTGTAACAGCAGAAAACACTCGTATGCTCTTCCTGTTCCGTGGTTCGTCTTTCTCGTCAAAGCTCGCTGACAATCTTTTATCAAAAGTTGCACTTTGGATTACGGTCAATATTCACGTACAAATTCCCTATAAAATCATTCTATACAAATCTGTCGAATAAAAAAAAAATAAGAAGAGTAGCGAGTTTCTTCCTTCGTACTCTTTTTTAATCAAGGAAAAAGAGAAAATGTCTGGTATACAGTGTTAAGCATCGTTATTTTATTGAAAAGTTAGAACAGCAAACTCGCAGGAAGATGGCATAGCTAGACGCAACTATGCGAGCAAACTTCCCAGGTACAATGTCCAGCTAACTATGCTTAGAATGATGTGAACTGCGCAATGTTTGCTCCAATATACCGACAGCAGGAACTGCGAACTGCAAATCGTCGCTGACGAAATCAGATTAGAAGGCGAGTTTACTCGACTGTCCGACTTTACTCGAGTTATACGTCGACGACGACGAGTGCGACGCTCTGATTACTTTGAAACTTTCTACGAATTTCTATATTCGTAACGTTATTTGCTCGATGAAATTGCGATTTCATGCGGTTGAATGGGCTCTAAAAGTGTTCCCGTAGGTTCGTTCCGCGCGAAAACGCGAAAAGCTGCCAAGATTTCGAACGCGCGAACGGCCTTGAGCGGCCTTGATGGGGCCGGGTTCAGACGCTCTTCGATTTCAACTGTTTTGCAGCGCTTTATTACATGTTTATCACGTATCGTTCGCGAAAGCTCCGAGTTATGGTCCCGCGACTAAATTCGATTAACCGCAACTTTATACCGCAAACTTTTAAGACGGTCATAAGCAAGTGGCGCAGGCTGAAGAAATTTATGAAGGTAACGAGTTACGAGGCTATAAATGTCCGAGTTAGATTAAAACTATAGCTCAAAAATTGTATACAACAATGCTGAAGGGGTGTTCTTGAGCACTGGATTAAATGCAATAAACTTCTTATCTGTATAACCGTTGTACGTCGTCAAGTACTTACTACATTGTATAATTTTACTACATCTTTCTACAAGTTTTCGAGGTTTATTGAAAAGCAAGCATTTTAACACGAATTACTCTTTCGATCACCCGCACAACGTTAACTTTGCGTAACTATCGGCCGCGAGATAAGCTAGGCGCGAACACGTTCGGATGTGGTTAAAAAATTTGGCGAATTTGATCGATTACAGAGGGTGACAGAAGGCGATCGGGACGACTGGTGTAAAGGGGAGGTTCCCGACGTAAAGTTGTCAAGAGCGAATAAAGAGAGTACCCGTATAAAATAACAACGGCAGTAACGCGTACATTTTTCTCTCCTACGCTAAACTTTGCTTATGGTACTCTCGAGGACGCGACGTATGACATTTCTTCTAATGATGTAAAAGCGTAGTTACGCTCCGTTGTTCCCACGAAAACATTAGTTATTATTATTGCTAGAACTTTAAACGCAAATAAAATATCCTCGAGTCTCATCAGCATTTGTATAAAACGCGAAAGTAACAGCGTGGAAACAGGAATAAACACGAGGAACGCGAGAGAAAAAGGAAGAGCAACGGGGCGTTGGGGTCGTGGTTGACCAGGAGTTTCATGATGCGACGGGTCGAAAATGAGGGGAAAAGAGAAAGGGGTCTGCGTCGATGTGGATTTTGCGACACGAAAGACCACATTCCACAGCATGCTGGCTCTTTGTTTCGTTAATCTCACCGGTGGCCCGTAGATAAAGCCGAGGTCGCTAGTTCTAAACTCGCCCTGTCGTTGCTCAGGGCCGTTATGTCAAACCGTAGCAACAACGAAAAGCAGAGGAGTTATATTGTACTTAGACGTACACGGCGAAGCGAGGCGAGACGAGGCGTACAAGCCTAGGACGTTATTACGCCTTCGGCAACCTATTCAAACTTCTCACCCCTTTCGACGAACGCGACCGTACACCCACGTGCCAATCATTAGTGGTTGTTCCTCCTTTCTTGTCGTCACCTTCGTCTTTACATCTCGTTTTCGCGCGTACTTAACACGTTTGCCGTCACCGCGGAAATGATCATACGCGCTTCCGAAAGTGTATTCCAATCGGAACTATCGAGTCTCTTATATTTTCGCGACGATACAGCGAGAAGGACGCTTCGTTGGAGGATGGAAAAACGATGGCGCTACTATCCGTGTCACGCAAGCCATTACATGGAGGATATATTCGAAGGAAACTGCTGGATCAAGGGGAATGGGTTAAAGCGGCAAGAAAGAATGGAGTATCCAACGTCGATACCCAAAGGGGACTCACGGTCGATAGATCACGCATCTAAGTGCACTAAATGTCTCTTTCTTCCGAACGTTGGTTATTATACGGCAACCTGCGGTTGGTTTTTCGCGTAGAACACATTTGTCAAGACCGAGCCACTGCCAGTACCCATTCTAACCTGTCACGCTTTCAATGCGAACACGCGTTCGTGACGCCGCTTTATGCGTTAATCGCGCTAATTTTTCATTCGGTTCGAAATATATCCTTTTCACCGATAAAATTCAATTTCTTCGTAACGCAACAGCGAAAAATGATTTTCAATGTATTATCACGTTTCGCCTGTTACATCATACCATACCCGAATGGTTGTACAATTATTTGTTCTTTTTCATCGAAATCATATTTTCTCTGTACAATTTATAATTAAAAACATGAAAACTGGCATAAATGATACGCGCACAAATTTGTTGAAAGTATCAAAATACATTGATTGCGAAAGAATAACAAAACGGAATTGTTTTTCATTTTCGCGTAATACCGATAATGTTATAAAAATGCTGCGAGCGACGAGTATTTTTTTTCTTTTTTTTCGTTATCGACATAGGGATTGCTACTTTTTTTTATCAATTCACTCGGAGTCGTGTCACCGACTCCTCCTTTATTTACCGGTGAAATCACTTTTAACAGCGAGTGCGAATAGTCTCGCGTTATTTTATTAAAATTGAAGCATGAAGGTATCGATAACGGTTTGTTGTTTTCCAAAACAACCCGTTGTTTATTTTTTTCACGGACTACTGTATCGATTTTTCCGTTCGGCGCAATAAAATTGGAGAGTAATCGAAAAAGCCTGTTTTCAGAAGAAATAATATTGTTTAAAGAGCAACAAACATATGGCTAGCCTTCGTTGAAACCAAATCGGTCGATTGCAACGTTTACCTTCGCGCGTGTAATAATAAAGAAACTGCTTTCGTATTTAAAGCTTATATTGCACAGATTTTCAACTTTCGTATACATGCAATTGATCTAGAAATTAATCTTAACGTAAAAATCACTTACCCATAGTTCTAACTTCCAGTCGATTTTTGCCGCGATGCTTCGACTTCCGTGCACGAGGAAGACTAAACTCGTTCTTAAATCCTTCGAATAGACGAAAGCGGAAAGGCGATAACGTCACGCGTGATTGACAATCGACGACATACTCGGTAAAAATCTGATCGTACTTTGTGCGCTCGTCTCCCTGATAACACTGTCCGTAGAATATATATTAGCACTCCGTGCATCCGTCTCTTTCTTCGCTGCGTGTGGTGAATTAACGCGAATGTCGTGGGGCGTTGATTCGAAAGGCGGATGCGACCAATTACAATAGCGACATTATTTCATGACTTAATTGTTTCACGTGCAAAACTCGTGAGACCATCGTGTTACGAACAGTTTCAATACACTGCTAATTATATTGATATCGTAAATACAAACGTTATGTTTTGAGAGATTACGTGATCAAGTCCGTATGGAATGCAAATGTCAACGAGCCTTTATTTATCTACGGTACAGTTTGCGATGCAACGTATTATAATTCCAATGTCTCTTCAAAATGAGACCAACATCGCGTTTTGAATGTATGTCAAAGCTAATTTACAATTTGTTAACAGTTTGACGACAATTGATGACAATTTGAACCACGGATTTAAAGAAAACGGATGAAGGCATTTGAGAAACGTTTTAACGCAAGTTTTAAAAGCGGCTTTTCTTCCGGATAATACACGAGAGTAGGACAAGTTGAGCTGAGTTTTTTAAATAGTTTTCTGAAAGACGGTACTAACGAGACTAATGATTACATTCTTGCTTGTTCAGTACAGGATACGACAGACTACCTCGTTCGGGCTTGTTTTTATCGTTTCCCTCATCTACGAGGAGTTTCAGTAAGAAGTAAAGTTATTTGTGTCTGGGATCTGGAAACAGCGACATTAGACATCCTAAGCGAAATGCAAAAGATACAATTATAAGAGTAATTGTCGTCTCGTTTGTTTTCTCGGTTCTCCAAATGGGATCGTTACAAAGTACTGCTTGGGTCCGCGGCGGTAGAAAAGGGAGATTTGAAGGACAAGAGGGAGGGACAAAGAAGCCAAGAGTATGTTTTTCTCACGTAATTAGCCATTTCGAGAAAGAAACTGCTGCGTATAAGAAAAGGAATGATACTGTCGAGAACACAAAAAAGGACGTTTGTACCGAAAACGGGCAAAATAATTAACCTTGCCACCTTCGTTTAACGGCGAAGCTCTTTTCGAGCTTTCAAGACACGTACAACGTTTAACCTCTCGACGCGTTGATTGTTGGCGAAACTCTGATTTAAACGAATATCGTTTCGAAGATTAAGGCGCAAAATCTAATTTCCACCAGACGCGTATAAAAGTTTTTGCTTAATAAAACGTTTAATTAGTTTTAATTTTAAAGCGAAGTTCTTTGAAAGAGTAAAACGAGCGCGTCCGTCGAGAATTACAAGACGCAGCTTTCTGCCGGATAATAATTATTCGTGCTACATTTATCCGGTTTCAATAAAATATGAAGATTGCGCCGGTTAGGGAGGAGGAAACGAATAATTTGAAAGGAGAAATGTAAGGAAGTCGCGGTAGTTAGACACAAGAAAAGTAGGAAAAGTCTTGGTGGCTGAAACGACGGAAGATGGAAAGTTTGCTGGTCGGGTTTGAATTCGTCCATGTTAAACGTAAGTAGAGCAACAGAACGCAAAGTGGAGCAGTTCACGGGGAGGAATAGTTCTCAAAGAAATATCCACGTAATACATGACTTTGCTTTAAATTGCACAAAGGTGCCGTTAGCGATATAACATTTGGCGCGAACACATCTGCTGTTTGGCGCGACGCGTCGTGATCCGTAATACGGTAGGTTTTTCTTTGAAAAATACCTACAAAGAGAGGGTGAGAAAGGTTTTTCTTTGTACAACATTTTTTGGTCGTTTACGCGACAGTGCATTGCGTATTCTGTGTCTCGTGATTACACGCGAAAAATCTTTCCGTGAAAACATGCAAACTACTACGATCTTATCGAAGTATTATTTCTTGTATTTTAATAACTCTTATATTACGACCGAAGATGAATGTCTTAAAACTAAGAACGTCATTGTAAAATATTGAAATATGAGTTGGCACTACAAGGCGTACTATAGAAAGATCAACGAACCAGAAGGAACATTGCAAAATTTATATTGCATAGACTACGAGTTTCGAAGATTTCCTCCGTTTGCGCTATAGGCATTGTATTTGCAAATTGTTGAAATAATTGAGAGAATAGAGAACGAAGAGTAAAGGAACAGAAGCGAGCAGAAGGAAAGTTTGGAAGGAAGCGCGGGGAAACAAGACCGCACTACCATTCGTAGCCTCGTGAACTTAACCGACAAACTTTGCAACTTATTTCTTCCATGAAAATGCATCACGCCAGATCTACGGACACCAGAATACAGGCGTGAAAGTACTGTAGCGTTTTCGAACAAGATTACCGTGTAATAAGATTTACAGAACCTCCGGTATATTTTTTTTAGCCGCGGATAAATCTTCTCGCGGAGAATTATCGGAATTTTCTTGTGTTTCCAACTGTCGTATCTAATTCTTCACCTTGTTATTACTTAGCTTATTTTCGCTAGTTTAATTTTGTCACGTCCATCGAAAACGATAGAGATTGCACGTTTTTGAAACGGATTCATAAAAGTTATCGAAATACGTACGATGTCAAAGAGTGAACACGTTAAATCGGAAAGATAGGTCGATAAATTCATGTTACTCGCACGATGATGTTGCATCTACGGCTGTTTACCATTTACAGCGTAAGTTTTATACGCTACGATAAGTAGTCAACCCGACTAAACTTCCAACCAGGGAAAACTAGTTTAGAGAGTAAACTTCGGTGCAAAGTTTGTAACTCGTTTCTTCTTCGAGGATACATGATTTGGCGAGAGACTTATAGGTTTCCGCTTAAATTGAAATACTTGAATGTTCTCGCGAAACGAATGAATACGAGTACCTTGTTAACCCAATCTTCTTTTTCTGCCGAAAAATCCGGAACATAGAGAAAACATTCGTCGAATCGAAAAGCTTTTCATGGTCGACCTGTATTGTTTGACGACGTATGCTTTTTTTCAAAAGAACTTTTTTACAATGGAGAGATCTTTTTAAATTTTTCTGTCAGCGGTATCCATTTCGTAAGCTTTTTTTTCGCGTATTCATTTCCTGCAATGTACGGTATTAAAAGGGAACAGTACGTAACAATTCTTTTAAAGGGGGAAAAAATTGAATGATTCTAGTCACGTTGTTTGTAAAGCTTTGCGTTACTTTACTAGAAGCAGAGAATATGTAATATTTTTTCTATAGGAGAATGATCCGTCGTATGAATAAACGCCAGTTTCAGTTTTTCCACGGAATGACTGACGTTTCGCCAAACATTCAATTCGCCAGTTTCCGCTAAAATTAATACCAACGCGATAACGCGAATAAAAAATAAATAAAACTGCAAATTAAAAAATATTTTCATTTTACATTCGTTTCACGTTCCTTGCATTATATGATTCGCTAGAACGCTTTTCTTATGCAAATAGGAGTTTCGTATTCGACGGAACGCAACGTTTTTATAATTTTGAACAATTTTCAAGCTTCGATACGCTACGTATAGATTAACAATTGACAAATTGGAATTAAAGTCGAAAATTGTTCAAAGGTTTCAATGCATTAAATGTAAATTGGCACGAGGATAAATTTAAGCTTATGCTTATGGGGTATGCTTTGATAAAGAATTAATATACTGTTGCAGTTGAAAACCATTGAACCGTTTAAACGCGCTAAATTTAAATGGAAGCGCTGACAAAACCAGCAGACTGAATTTTACCGTGGCCACGATATCGATTTATAAAATATTTCGTCGAGGATATTCGCAAATATCTTCTTATACATGATACATGTTCCCCAGAAATAAACATATGTATTTACCATGCATTCGTAGTTTTCTTCGGGCAGAGTTATATCGGGTGTTTCTCTATCGAACTTTTCGCTCTTTGCGTTCAATTTCTTTAGTTTAGTTTAGCAAAGAATGTTACATTCAGATCGAACAAACAATTCTCGAACGTAGTGGTACATAGTCGTCGAGATTCGAGACGGAAAGAAAAATCGGACGATCGATTAAAAGCAAATATGTCTGTCCTGTAACGTAACCCGGTGAATCTGTAAATAGCAGACATTCAAAACGTTTGGAATAAAGGAACCATGGAATAAATTTTAGGGTTGAATCGTGTGCCCGGAAAGATCGCGAAAGGGTATTTCCGAACTCGAGAAGTCCCGATTGAAGGATATCAATGAGGAGACCTTAAACCGAGCCCCGCCAACCGATAAAATTCTAACAGGAAGTACAGAAATTCCTTGAAGTATATCCACGATCGAAAGAAGCTATAAGCGCCGCCATTTCTCGAAAGATGAAATGAAATGCGTATTGTCAAAATTATTCGTCACGAATCCAACAAACGAGAACAAATATGGCAAGTATAATAATATTTTTCTGCCAAGTATGCTAAAAGAACGATATCGATACGTCGATTAATTTGAAAATACACACATGTACGTAAATATCAATCTAATTAATTAATTAATATATTATGGGCAATGCATATTCGGGTTAAATTATAATTTATACCAATAATTTATCGAATAGGACAATAAACGATGACGATATTAGAGGAAAACGGCTAATATCGACAATTCATTTCCTATTTATTGTTAAATTCTGCAATTTCATCCGTTTACCTTTACAATAACAACCGCGTTATTAATTTCGTAATATCCTATGAATATTCTGTTGTAATGAAAATTACATCGGCAATTGATAGCGTTCGGAGGGTATACTTGAATAATTACGTATCGTGGAAATACAATTAAATTCGATTAAAAGAATATCGATATGGCTTTTAAACCGTTATACTTTTCTTTCGCCAATTAAAGCTATGCACGAAATCAACGCGAAATTACCATGGTAGGTTAATAGGAGTAAAAACTGGCTTCGGCGAAGTTTGTTACATAAAGGGTTAATTACTTAGGCGATTAAGCCGGCCAGATAATAAGGCGGAGGGGTTAAACAACCTGGTTGATCGATTTAGCTTCTCCCACTTCATTCATTACTCGTTTGAACCGTCGGGTCACCGATAAATATTTGTACCGTTTCAAACGTTCTATTAAATTCTTCTTCGCGTGCACGTTTCATAGTTTTAGTCAGAGTTTTCTTCGACGTTAATCATTTTTACATTTGTTATAGGAATTAATTCGGACAATTCGATCGTTTCAATCAAGTTACTCGTGAAATTCCCAAAATAACTATGGATTTACCGATTGACCTAAGGTACGCGTCTCTTTAACGAGAAATAAAAAGAATCTTCGTCTTTCCGATAGATTTTAACAATGTATCAGGGGAGAGCGGTAATCTAGATTATCCGAGTAAAACTGTACGATTTATTGATCACCCATCACCGGCACAGACGACATTCAGTAAGTATCGTGTAATAATAAATTAGAACGTTTCATCTTCGTCGGTCAAGGGACTCTAAGACCGAAAAAGATCCTACGCCGAGGGACTCTATCACGAACGAAAGTAAAGCGGACCAATCCGAAGCGAAATCGACACCTCTGATTAGCCCCGAGAAAAAGGAGAGCCCTGTGAATCCTTACAATCGAGCGGATTGGTCGAAAATGAACACGAAATGGCCACTTCCGGACATGGACGACAACGAGATCAACAGCGTTAACAGTTTGTCGCAGCTTGACTGCGGTCCATTTCCGAAATCGTACATGGACACGTGTTCCTGTTGCCCTCGGGACATCTTTGACAAGCACGATGCCGACACATTCACCAATTACAAGGGTATCGCGTTCAAAGATGCCTGCTGCAAAATCCACTGGACGAGGAAGGAACGTTATCAAAATATTAAAGCGAAAGTCGATAGAGCCATCAAGGTAACAGCTTTTCGCTGTTTAGACACTTTTGCAAATATCCGAATTTTATACTTCGTTTAATGCAACGATGGTATAGTGGCCTTAGGTTATTGTCGTTCGATGTTCACGAACCTATCTTACTACACCATTACATTTTCAAATATTACATTGTATTTATTATTAAAATATATTTTGAAAAGCGTGACACTATCGCTTTTCAGAGGCACAAGATATTTTTGATACGCGGCGAATTGCCGAAATTGAAGGAAGCTCTGGAGAAAAGAGGTTGGGTACAGAAATACGAAGCCACAAAAACAAGAACTCTACCTTACGGTTAGTTTCCTTACCGAGCCTTAATTAACTTCTTCTTTCTTTCCTCACATTTCACTAGTTTAATTAAAAATTAACCGCACGTACCTAGACGAAATATCTAAATAGAATGGTATCCCGTTTAATAGAACTTTTTCGCCAATTTTTCCTATCACAATTTCCAGATTTAAGTTTACCTTGGGAAATGGTTAATGTCGGTTAGTTAAATTTTCAGGTAGCGTGGCGAGCTTAGAGGCGAGATCGCTGGGCGACTTAACCCAACACGATGGCTCGCTGAACGAGAAAGCGGTGATCTTTGCTCTGTTACGTCACAAATCTCCAGACTTTATATGGGACTGTCGAAACGATTTCGTCGATTGGCATCGGGGATTAAGCAGCAACACCATTCTTAACAGATACCAGAAACCTTCCATCTACACTTCCAAGGTTAACGTTGTCTCCTCGGTTTAAAACGTTTCTTGCAAAGATGAAAAACGAGCTGGAAGAGTTGCGTAGAAAAATTAATGTAATATCTTATTGTACCTAACTCGATATCGATCCGAGCTGAAATCGCGTATTCTCCGCTGTTCTTCATCCATGTAAGAAAATCAGCGTACACGTATCGACGAACGAAACGAGTTAAAGCTCGTCGACCAAATAATTTAGTTAGGAATGGCACGGTTGCTAGAAGAAGCTCACTGGTTGTACGAGAAGGACGTGTCGAGCGTGTTGTTCCCTCGCAGTTACAACTTGAGCAGAGAACCGAAAGCGTTCCTCGATGATTTTCGTTTGACCGCGGCAGCCGGTTTGCTCAAGTGGTTCGTTCAAACAATGCAAAATGACCAAGCCGTGACACAGAACCAGGGACAACGTTTCATTCCAATGAGTCGGTTGGAATTTGCCATAAAACGTTGCGAGGAATTTATCGCTTGCGAAAATCACCAGAACATAGATGAAGAGTTTGACATCGAGCTTTCGGAAGAGGAATGGAACTCCTTTCTTGACGATTATGCCGCGGCTGTACACGATTCCGCAACAATCGAAATTACTTCCGAGAGAAGCGGAGAACAGTTACAAGTACCGTAGATTCTGTTAATGCTCGAGCATCGCTTTAATTTAATCGATATTTTCCATTTCTAACGAAAGAAATTTTTATCGAGTACGATCATTGTTTGAATCAGAATTAATATCGTACTTATTTCGTTTAATTTCGACGTCGGTTTGCGCGTGTACAAAGGTAAAAGCAAACGTCAGAAAATTAAAAAATGAAGTTCAGCGTTTGAATCGAACCGCTTTGTCCCTGAAATTGAATTCACTTTGATTAATTTCGACACGGGCGTGTCTTTCATTTTGCGAGCTTCTGACGTTTACTTCAGCCTCGGATTACCTCGCTCGTAAATCCATCCTACGCTCCGATTTATTGCGTAAAATCGTTTGCGTGGCGCCCCTTTGACCAATATCCGCTTGCGTATTCCGCGCAGAAGTATCTCGAGGTGACAAATACGGCGTTGTCGAAATTGAAAGATGTCGATCCACAGTACGAGTTGAACGGAATGCGAAATATCTGGATTTTAAAACCGAGCGAACTTTGTTGCGGAACCGGAATCAGTATATCTCATAATCTCAAGGACATATTCCGGAGAGTGAAGAGTAGACCAAAAGATTATTTCATCGTCCAAAAATACATCGGTAAGCTATGCGTCGATTAACATTTAAGCCAAATGTTTTTGTATCGATGCCATGAAATTTTCCAGAACGTCCTTTGTTGATTCACGAAACGAAGTTTGACATAAGGCAGTGGTACCTCGTCACCAGCACGTTCCCTATGACTATATGGTTGTTCAAGTAAGCGAATATGTGTTTTTATTAACGAGAAGAATAGTTTCTATGGACGAGATCCTATTTTGAAAATTGAAGTTCGATCGAACGAGTTATCTGAAAATATACAGGACAAAGGAAAACGAAAACACAATAAAGAAAATGTATTATTAAACGCGTTTATGAGAGATACTTTCTGAAAAGATTTCTTAAAAGTAGCGGTTCTCAAATTTTTCTGGAAAGCACTTCTCTGGTCTAGGTTCCTGTAGATTCCATCAAAGAATTTTTCCGATCCTTTTCTGTCCTTTTCCATCAGGGAAGGACTGCTTCGGTTCAGCTCGAAGCCGTACACCTTCTCAACTTATCACGAAGCGATTCATATCTGCAATACCGCCATTCAAGAGAAGTACGACGAAGAAAGAAGGCGAAGGAGGAAACGTGGAATTTCGGAGGAAATCGTAAAGACGATCCGTGATCAAGGATGGGACTGCGACAAGCTGAACGAATATTTAAAGTAATCTCTCGACCGGTTTTCGCTGTTCGTTCCTCGTGTTTGACGATAGCTCGCTATTTAAGTATTCTACGTGTCGAATATTCGGTTCGACGATACTCGGTATCGATTGAAACTTGATCGCTCAGCGAAAGTTCGATTAATATCGTTAACGCGAATTAATTGATTCCGTACGATCTCGTCGAACGAAATTTTATGACCACTAGGCAAACGGGATACGAGGGCGAACCGTATTACGAGAAGATCTATCCGAAAATGGCAGAAGCTATAGTTCTAACGATGCTGGCCGCTCAAGAACACATGGACAGACGGCGATGCAGTTTCGAGTTGTACGGTGCGGATTTCGTCGTGATGGAGGACCTTTCGGTCTGGTTGATCGAGATCAACACGAATCCTAGGATGCATCCGCCAAGCTCGAGAATCACTAAACGCTTGTACTCCAACGTGCTCGAGAGCTTGGTTAAAGGTTAGCAAACTACGATTCCTGGAGGGATTCGTAGACACAGACGAGTTGTTGGAAATCGAGGCTGCGGGTGAAAGTTTCCTAGGTTGATGGTCAAGACAACGGGTAGTATATGTCTCGGGCTTCCTCGCGAACACTTCAACAAGCTTTTGAAATCGTCTACTATCGACTGTCGGTTCCTGGCTTCTGATTAAACAACTTTGCTTCTACGGCATATTACGCGAACAGATCAGACTTTCTTTTTGTCGCGATGTTTCGTTCACGGTTAATTAAATTCCTTGCAAACTCGGTCGAGCAAAATCGGTTCGATTCATAGATTCGTATTAATCCTTTCACGAATCGAAGCAAGCGCATCTCTTATTTACGGTCCTATAATTGGAACATTATTTTGTCGCAATTTGAAAAATATCAAAGTTTCGTTCGAACCTTTGACGCTTTCAATAACGATACAGCAATTACGAGAAAAGTTCAGCTCTTCCGGCGCATTCTCGGTCTCCGACGGGAGACCTTTGATGTATTAAGAATCTCATTTTTGTAAGTACGCGGTCAACCATTGATACGAACCGAACAAACATAAATAACTAAGTGAAACAAAACCCGGAACGTTCTCAAAGAATGGTTTCAGCGGCGATTCTGTAACAACCGGTGCACTGAAAACGTACCGGTACGCCGTGATATTTAGAAAGATCTAAATACACAACAGTTGTTGGAAATACGAGTTGAAAGGGTTGAACGCGGAACAAAGCAACGATTCGCGATCGTGTACAGAGCCGACCGCAAACGTATATGTACGAAATGCACTCGACCTCGTAACGACGGCGAGAAAAAAGAAGAGAACAGAGAAGAGAAGGGACGAATTGGGGGATGAAAAAAATCGAAACAAAAGGAAAAACGGGGCAAATTGTCCGTTATAGCGGGTGATCTTCAATTTGTTTCAGTGATAATGGACGTGCCGGTGAACGCGGTTGCGGATACAGGTGGATTCAGTCTGGTCTACAAGCAAAATATACCCGACTTTCGGCCTTATCTCGGTCCTTGCCTGTTCGTCTTCGGTAAGTCGATAACGTTGCAGGAGCATCCGCGAAAGCGGGATAAAAAGAAGAAGTCGAATGGTGCGTCCAAGCAGCAACAACAGCAACAACCACAGCAACTACTGCCGCAACTACCACAGCAACCGCAACACCGTGCATGGACTGCTCCGCCAATGATTCCACGTTTGAGAGAACCGAAAATAGTCGACTTTATCGACTACTTGAACACCGCCCGCTGCACTGCCGCCAACTGATGCGCCTGCTTGTTATCGTCGATGCATCCACCCAGCTAACCTACAGACTGTTTCAACGAGAGCGCGCCGTACAAAATTTACCGATTTCTCGCGCTCAAAGAAATTCGGAAGATCTCGACCATTCGCAGGTCGAAGGTTTACGTTTTCAGGATACGAGCGATTCAAAATTTCTACAGGCTGAGAAACGCGTGTAAAATACCTAAGCGTACTCACTGTGGACGTCGTTGAACGATCAGAGACCGATTATATTAGAGTTTATTTGCCTAGAGGGTCGCAGGTGAATGACCCATCACTGTTTAGTAGTACTTGAACACGCGCGTACACGTATTTACTAGGGTCGTTGATTCGAACCGAGTGTCTCACGGGTACCCTCATATCTCGTAAATCAACAGTTTGATGGCTCCTTGTACGAGAGTATCTTTGTAACCGTGTATCGATTATTCCCGGTTTTATCAATTTCCTAGAAAGCGCTTCGATAATTATGCGCTCGACTCTGAATCGTTCGTATCTTGCGAAGCGTGAAACTTTTCTAGCAAATGGAAATTTCTACGGATCGATAGCTTTCTGATTTCCGAGGTAACTTATGCGAGAAAAGTCGGATGTATCGCGGAATAGTATATGAACCCAAGGCAGACGAAGCAATTAACGTTGTCGTGAACTGGTGCCGTTGTCTCAGCGACGTCGTTTTTTTCGGCAACATCCTCCCAGAAATACCGGGTAAAAAAGAGAATCCAGTATTCGTGCAAAGTCTTTTATATTGTTCGCGGTAGAGTAGGGACGAACAGTGCACAGAAGTAACGCTTTGTCTTCGCGAAGCGCACGCCAAGTACGCGTCCGAGAAAAAAAGAATGTACCCTTTTCCGTGAACGAACGTTTTATATAAAATATTTTGCTGTGCACCACATTTCCTAAGTATTATACCGTGGAAATACAAAAGGACTTCTCGTTAAATTTGTAAACCAAGTATTTCTTCATACCAATTAACGAACGAGAACAAACGAAATAAATCGACAACGTTTAACGTTTTAATACGATCTTCGTTGAAAAATAATGCTTATAAAACGCGGCGAGAACATAATTTTCAATAGACGGCACATCGAACAGAAAAAGAATTCAAAATTAAAGACAATCGTTTTATTGATATGTACATACAGTAAATTTATTTACAAATAATACAATAAATTTTGACGTCGTAAGTTTATTCGTTCTTGATGATATATCTTAACAAAATACTACACTCTTACCGATTATTGTGCCGTGCTGATATTCGAAAACTCTTTGGTCACGGAAATTTAATGTAAATGTAGGTAATATCCGGTTTTACCCTGCGCAAATATATACCCAAAGAACGTTAACGATCATGGGCGATGCGATTCGATCGAATCGCGCTGTATTATCGTATCGGGTATGTATTTTATCTTTTCTTCTTTCGTTTATTCTTCCACTCTTCTTCTTATATAAATATTACGTTAGCTACTATTAAAATTATAAAACAGATCGGTCGTGTCTTGGCGTACGAAGAACTTCCATCTCCGTGATGCATGGCAGCCGGATGTTCTTCTGCAACAGAAACGTTATCTTCGAATAGTATAAAATTGTCCAGCTTCGAACGAGCCAATTTCGCAATGTCAACGATTTCCGCTAATTTCGTCAAATTCCATTACGGCTGACGGGGAAAAGAATCTGTATACAGACATATTAAAAATCCGATAAAACAATTTCTCACCGCGCGTGAGTTTACGATGAGTCGATTGTTATCGAGGGAACGAAAGTGAAAAGTTTTACCTGAGAAAATCAAGCGACCAGAAAAATAAAAAGGACAAACGAAGACCATGAAAAGCGGTGCGTAAACCCGATCAAGCGTACTAAACGATATTATTTCCCCTGTCTCGTTAACTTTTCTTTTCAGACACATCGAGCGTTGCGGTTTAAAGGCGTCGCGTCGCGCGAGTGCAACGATTCGAACAATTAAGAGAAAGAACGCGAACAGACGTTTGTGAGCGGACCAGTCAGGACGATGACGGTAATAAATCAGCGTCGCGCACGACGTGTCGCATCGATCTGCATTCGCGTCAGGCTTACCTGATGCCGTGCGGGCCATTGTATCGAGCAATTAACGCTTGAAGTTGATAAATAACGTACCGGAAATTTGGCTTAACTTATTTCGAATTATCGTTCGATCCACGCGTTCGCTTTCAGCCAGTGATAAGACACTCCTTAATAATTTATACGTTACAGGGGGAAACGATTGTTAGTCTGTTCTCGGCAACGTTGTCCTGCCAGCGGACCGTGTACTCGGACAAAATTCGCGGAAAATCACGAGTCGGTCATTTGTACGTAGCACGTACAATACCGTGATCCGCTAATCGGATTAAATCGAGTCAACTTCGCGCGTCTTATCCGTGCGACGACACGCCAGATGTTTCGCTTCGAGGGCCTTTCAGCGGTTAGTTGGATCGCGGTGACAGTCGAGTCCAGTACAGAATCGTAACGCTGTCGATTTCGAAGAACTCGAGTGAAATATTTAACTAAAGATCGATCGGTGGTCGGATGTCGCGAGCTCGTTCGAAACGTTTCGGATCAGGGTAACCAACTTACCGTTAACAACGTGCACTTTGATGCTGCTGGGATTCGCGTTGCTTGGCTCGCAAGTGTAAATTCCGGAATCGCTGGGCACCGCTTTCTGGATCATTAAACGACTAGTGGTTTCCGGTCCTTTCTCCGTCACCAGGCTGATACCACCTCTCGGTGAGTCAAAGTTAATTACCTGCACCGATAAATTACAATTATGTTCACCGGTGTTCGCGTGCTCTCGGCGGTTCGCGATACGTTAAAAAGGGTTATCGATCAACGGTAATAACCGCGTAGGCGGCAGTTACTCGAGTCCCGATGCACGTACGCTATCTCAGAATCACCGGTGATCGTAGCTAAAATTCCTCTGGCTCGTAATTCGACGCGAGCAAAAACTATCGTCAAATAGAATTTTGATGGTGGCGCTTGGCTGCATCGTAATTGCTAACGGCCCGTTAAATTTCACGGATCGGACGGAACTGTTCAAACAATTCGGATCACGATTCAAATATTCAAACTAGAAACGCAGATGTTACCGCTTTGCCCATGATACAATTACCGGCGAACGTAACTTGGTCGAAGATGATTTCGATCTGAAGTCGAAGTGCCGAACTCTACGTAGTCGCCATTTCCGAACATCGACTTTTTGGTCGACGAGCTTTCCTAACGAGAAAACGATCGCGCGCAGGAACACTGGCCAACTCGTAAATTACTCGTCAAGACTTTACAAACGGGTTACAAAAAAGATTACGATTCCGTACTCGAAGAAAAATGTTCGCGTATTCTGTTCGATAGGTATGGATTACATGTACGTCCGTGGAACGGTGTGTGCGCGCAGCTAAAAAGGAACAATATTGGATCCCTTAGGAACATCCGACTTTTGGTTCGCGATCATTTCCTCAAAGCCACCGAGCTGGCGTCTGCAGCTTTCTCATATTCTAGTGGAAACTACCCCTAACCCCTTCGCCGATGTATTCTCGCGTTTCCGTGTAATACCGTTGCCATGCACGAACACAAAAGGTATTTTGCTTCAAGGTGCGCAGGAAGAATGGTAAAAAGATAGATATACGCGAGCCGCGTTTCCCTCGATGTATTCCCTTTGAGTTGCTACAAAGAACACCCTGTCAGAGTGTGAAATGAATACCCTCAACTATCCACACGCGCGGTATTAACCGTTCATCGTGTGTTACTACGTGTACCGACGAATAATCCACATCTTTTTATCGAGTTAGACGCTTGCTTTAAGCTATAAACGTACTTCTTCTCGTTCTCTATTTATCAACGACAATTTGTAGCTACATTTAGATCAGTCAAGTTACTTACGTTCGTACGGTGAAACTCACCTCCGTATTGTGACTCCAGATCATCATGGGCGGCGGTTCTGGAGCGTATTTCACGACGCAAGTCAGATTAATGGTGCTCCCTTTGTTCACGAATAGATCGGGAGCTCCAACTATTATAGTAATCGGTTCTGAAACAAGAACATTATTTTGTTCGATATACTCGCTCGACTTTATTCATTATTTCGATTCTGACGCGTCGAATCCAGGTTAACCAAGTTGCCCTCGAGTAGAAAGGAATTCTTTCAATATTTTCTCTCCGAGTAAAGAATTACAAATTGACACCCTCCAATAAATACACTATTATAACGTCTAATAAGTTGACGTTATTTCTCGTAACTCTTACACGAGCGATTAAAAGCAAAGGTCAAGCTTCGCGTGCTATTCTATTTTTATGCAAACACTGTCGACAAGAAATTGCGCGAGATACGTGTAAAAAAGGAAGGGGTGAATTAGCGGTGAAAGCTAGAGGAACAAGGTAACAAATAATCAAACAAGTACGACAAGATATAATATTAAGCGAACGTAGAATACTTTTATCGCGAGGCAAAATATGGAAGCGGGCAAGAGGTTAGGCAACGTTTTCAGGTCAAGTCAGTGCGATAAGATCCTCTCATTTAATAGTACGGCCCGGTTAGGATATCAGAGCAGTCATTAACGGTATACCTGGCGAGGATATACGTGCTCGCTCGCGGACGGCCTGGTTTCACCTGCTTTGTATGCCCGCATGAAATCTTTGCACGGATTTCGTACGTATCCTCTATTAACTTCTTTCAGGCCGTTGCAACACATCTCCGCGTCTATCTTGGACTAAATTTCAAACACATCGATCATAGATACGCACTGCTTACCCTCCCTTCGTCATTTGACCCCTCATTTTCCTCCATCCTCGATAAACACGTCGTTTTAATCTATCACGACTATCGGGTTAGTCTCATAAATTTACCGACACCTACTGGGTTTCAGAAAATTACAAGATTCGCGAGATACATTTTTATTCGATCAACCGTATATTATTAACCATATTTTTCCATATCGTGGCCCGCGGTTTTTGCTCCCGTAAATTAATTTCCGGACGAATTTTCGAATAAGATAAGATACGATCTTATTTATCGCAACAACTTGATGCAGCGCGACGTTTCGATGGAGCGGAATAACGCATCGAAATCGGAGAATTAATCGATCCACGTGCTGTACGACTCATTAAATCGGTCAGATATTGGCGTTAAACGCGATCGCGAATATTCCACGGTTTTCGTGTTTACGATGCCCTCGGCGCAAATGTCAACTTTCGAAGTGAATAATGATCGCGTTTCTACCAAAACGATTTCACTTGTAATTTATCGAGCAATTTTCGGCCGTGCCGATACGCGGCTGAAAATTTACGGAATAATCTTCGAACGAAATTAAGCGATTAACAATAGCAACAGACTCTAGCGCGAACACGGACCAGAGTCTAGCGCGAACACGGACTTGAGCGACGTCGTTAGAAAATCAATCGTTCCGGAGCTGTGTGGAATGTATGGATTCCATGTTTGCTCTCGGTAAATTTGTCGATTGATCAAAGTCGAGTAACTTATAGTACACATTCGGTTAACCTTGCGCTTCGAATTTTAATCGGCAATCGTGTATCCGGTAGCGACGATACGTCTAGCTGAACTTACCAACTATCGTTAGGTAGACAGCATGACCGATAGGCGGTGTCGTTGATATTTGGCACTCATAAATCCCGGAATCCTTGCGCTGTGGATATCGTATCCTCAAGGTCCATTCTTCGGTGTGAGGGTAATGCAGAGCTTCGAAACGTTGGTCGCTGGTGTAGGTGTAACGACCGACCGTTAACAGGTGTATGTCTCGATGCCTCACCCAGGAAACCTGTGGCAGAATATCGTTTTTAAACAACGTTTAGCGGTCACCATACTCGAACACGCTCCTCGAACGACAATTTTTTCAAGAAGCAAAAAGTTGAGAGGCGGAGATGCGCTCGCTGTTCAGTCTACTTTCTACTTCGAAAGTTTGTCGATCGAAGAAAAAGTAGGCCAAACGGAGTAGCGATGGCAATGTTTGCGATCGGGTAAATGTCTTTCAATGTGATCGATTTGGAAGTCGATAAACGGATAGTACGCGGAAATATCAGAACTACGATCATTATTGACGTGGACATAAATCAAAACCGAAATATGTAAATGGATGAAAAACGGACAAGAAGTGTACCGAAGTGGGTCGATAACGTTGAAGAGACGGACAGAGTGCGCGTTACAGGACAATCGGAGGGAGAAGAACGATCGGATGCGTGATGATCGACGAACGGACTAAACGCGTGTCTCGAATGGACAGCAAACGAGTGGTACGTGGACTACGACGATTCTAAACCACGCAAAGCATGACGAGCATATTCTCGGCAAATCAAACGTGCCCAGCTCAGCTTTCATCGCTGTTACGCATCGTTTTCATCAGGAAATTTTCAAATTTTCAATTCTCGAGCGGCCGGACGCCATAAAACAATGGAGTATCCGGCTCGCAGATTCGACGTTTTGTCGAATTTCACCCGAAAAATTTGTCTATTCCACCCGATATCTCGCAATATTTTCGCTCGAATCCCTGATACGATCGCAAATCTTTCGAATCGATAGTTGGCAAATTACAGTATCGTTTCGCTCGAAATATCAATTCCCAAATATGAAAATTTGAGAATTACCAATTGCCAAGTTTACGTACTCGAGTGAAGTCTACATATTGTAATCGACCGATAGAGTAAATGAACCGAGAATACAATTTCGTGGAGTGCATTCGCCGGTTTACATTCACGTTCGATCGGCCTTAATTGCTGCTTAAAAGCTGACTGCCAGATTGGAAGGATGATCGCGAAAATTGTATTTCGTTCGAATCGTTCCCTCGGCCTGTTGTTCGAAAAACTTGCTGAAGCGTCGAGGAAAAACGATTTCTCCGGGACAAGAAGCAAGAAGAACGAACGCTCGAAAAAGTGAAATGCATTACGTTGAAATTCGTGGGAAAAAATTTCCCGCGTAAGCGCGGTCTCTCGATCTCGTTTACTCGTGAACTAGTTTAACTTTTGGAGACGGATTCAAAGCGAAGAGTGAAATTAAAAGGTTCGTTTTTCACGGCAAAAGTATTTCACGATATTAAATTGCAATGACCTACTGCTGTTTAAATAACGTTTGCCCCAAACGTTTATACCGCGTTACATTTCGATGGCGATTGAAAAATTTTATTTGCGTATATTTGCAGGATTTCTCTGACATCTAGAATTCATGGTTACGTCCGTCGTTTAATTTTGTCATTAATATTCAAATCGGATTATTGATACTTTTTTGACTCCTATCCTATTCAAATTTCCTGACTGTAAATTGTTAACGAGTAAAGTTCAATTTATTTCGTGTAAATTTCAACCGCTCGAGTTTCGAAGTACGAATTTATGAGATTATGTTTACGTTAAACCTTGCCTTTTATACGTTAACGTCATCAAGTTTCTCTTCTACGCTGTCATTATCTTTTGATGCTGTTTTTCCTAATTACGGAACGCGGCGAACGAATAGAAAGGAAAGCACGAGGGTGTATAATTCGGAGGAACATAGTCGACGCTCTTTCGATTATGTGGAGGAGTTTCGCAAGTGGGCCTGACAAACGAAGTTCGATAGCGAGCTAGAGGTATTCTCGAATATTTAGCGCTGAAATGGAGCGGAGTATTGGAATTAAAGAGAAAACTAAAACATCGGAGTGGCTTAAAAACGTAAAGCCTATTATTCGCGAAAAACATCTTGAAACAACTTTAAGAACATTAAAGATGTCTTGTCGTACGGCAACAGCTGCAGCAACTCGGCCAATTTTCTCTCTTAGGGAGTCGGTGAGAGATACGTGAACTTGAGTAGAGAGAAGGAACGTTTATGACACTGGATCGTCGGAAATCTTCGATTTCATAGGTGCACTTCCACGGTTTATGAGTCTTCTCGGTCCAGCCCTCGAAATTAAAATTTCGACGACCGTGTTAATCAGAGGAGACGTTGAAAAGATAAAAATGACGTTAACCTTTCATAGAACTTTCATTACTTTCTCCGGTGTTTGCGCATGGCGTGGCACGAGGAGTCTTTTCGGAGGTATTACGTTTCGCGGGTGCATAAAGCAATTTCCCCATAACGGTGGCTCCACTCGAGACTAGGCGAGGCTCGCCGGATGTGACGTCACCATGGAGATTCGGTATTGTCCCAGTTCGGCCGCGAATCTGGCAGCTGCGGTGGCCTGCGAGTTCTCGAGATGACACCGGTGTGTCATTGGCATTAGTCGCGGCATTGTTTGCTGAAATCCGAGCGAAATCTATGCGGCTCGCGTGATCGCGCGATCGTCGTTTTCCACGCGATCCTCGCTCTGCGTTCGCACGCGACTAAAAGCGCTATTCACCGATACTTTCCGATCGAATATCGCGACGAGGTGTTCTCCGGATCGCTATCGTTCACTTACAGCCGCGCTATCTGTCTTTATTGTCCTTTGGTTCTCCCGCAAATGGATCGGACGCGTTAAATATGTCGTAAAATCGGATTTATTTATCAGCGTTTTCGAACCGATTTAGGGGCAATTCTCCCGTTTCGAGAGATAAATCGAAATCTACTAACGTTTTTCTCTTATTGCTTCAACGTAACTTGCTCGTTAATCCTGCGGAATCGTAAACATTTTAGAGGCGTAGTTAAAAATTCTATTGCATAACCAATTAAAGAAGACAACGACGAATCTTCCGATCAGAGTTTACGGACCAACTTCATTTGCATCAACTAGATATCTTTACTAACGAATACACTAACAGAATCCGAACGAGCTTAATCTCTCTCCTTACTCGCGGTGCAACCATCGCACCGACGTTATTTTAACGATGCGAAGCTTGTAAGAAGGATTACATCTATAATCCGATATGTCAGTGCGCATCGTTACAATCCTGCTTCGTGGACTTTCGTAGCGTCAAGGATGGAAATTGGCGGAGCGAGCGAAAGACATAAACGCGTAAATATCCGTAGTATGGTAATAAACGAGCGAGGAAAGAAAATTCCTGTACGATGTATCCCCTACTTTTAAGAACACATGTAGAACATTTCAACGAGTTTACACGCGGCACATCGAAGATTCAGCAAAGACGCATCCACGTTACATTCGCGCATCGTTTCCTATAGCATTTCCCCATTGTTTTTATCATCGCGGAGTTGCAGGGTCGTTTTCGTATCGCTCGTAACCCGGTGCTCCCGATACGCGTAAAATTCGGAATGAAACGTCGGCGATGGTATAGGTGCGCAATTATTATTCGAGGTCGCTCGAAAGAACGAGAAACCGTTGTACACGGGTAGGTTTAACGTGGTCGTCCTCGACATTCTCGGAGTTGTTTGCGCGGTGAGTGGTGCCGTTAGATGCTCGTCTTACGACTTCCGCTTCCATTGACGCTCGCGGGGATTACAGGCTCTTGCCGTGAAAGTAGACAGCAGGGAAAATGGGATCCGCAAGGGAGACGGAGAGAGGATAGATCTCGAGAAAATAAGGACTCTCGCTGATCTTTGTCCGGATAAAAGAGACCGGGTTACGCCTACCACGGTTCGTACGTGTGAGCTCGCGTGTGCCAGCTTTTCTTTTCTCTTCTCTGCCATCCGAGAAGAAGCATGGAACGGTGTAATGATCTCGAGGGTGCTTTGTTCCTGAACATCCTAATCCAGTTGCAGCTTGAAGAACGACCGAGAGACGAGGTTATAATTCAACGTTTCAAATTTCCTTTGTTCTCGGGAAAGAATAAAGGATCTTAAGAAACACGAGATTTCATTTGCAGAATGTAACCGCATCTACTGGCCGTCCTTTCGTTTAAACCTTCTTAGACGTTTTAGGTCGGTAGCAAATATTTCTGAAGCTGCTGTTGGAAATTTTCACGCGTTACATCGACTCGATGAGCCCCTGCACTCTCGAAGTATCGAACAACGTATAAACTGTGGGAAACGAATACTTTGGATTTGCGAAGGTTCGAAAAGAAATATCCAACTACCGTAAAATCGTTCGAGAGGCCCATACGCCCTCTTCTCCCGTGCTCCTCAACTTTGTTACGTACAAGTTATTCTAACTTTCGCAGCGGTCTCTAGTATAATCGTTAAGATAGAAGTTTCCGTGTGCGTTTCGCGTGTTTGCAAATCAATCGACGTTCTGGCGTTCGTTAGAATCAAGTAAGATCAACTTTGAGCTATTGTAATTGCTTCCATCGGGAGGAAGCTTCGAGCCAAAGCCAAACTACCGTTGATTAGCTTGTGGTCTCTGTATGCCTACTAATGAAGACCACCATTATCGTTGGCGGTGTATTAACAGCGGGTTCTTAGTTGCTTTACCCAAACATACACGGATTATGTATCTTCTCCTTTGAAGACTGCCAACTATTTCCGTTTCCAAAGAGCATTCACGATCCTTGTATGTCCACGTATCGTAATCACGGTGTCCTAACTAGCAGATTAAACCCGTTTTCCAAATAACCGGAATTTATGCAAATAAACGTCTTTGGAATTCGCGTCGTGTTTCGTGCCTTCAAATTCGACTAATTTAAAAACTAATAGAAATCGTTGGTAACTTACGGTTCGATTTCCTAGGTTCTTCACTTTGCACACCAAGTGCACTGTTTTCCCCACCAAGCCGGTGAAGTTCGACTGCATGGAGGTGTCGAAATGGGGCCCCGTCCCAGGAGTCGGCCATTCCTCCAGAAAGTCGGTTCGAAAGTTTCGTAGACATGACGCTATACCACCTGTGAACCAAATCAGTCAATTATCATCCGATCCTATATTTCTGCTCCGCGTTATCGTGCTTAACAATTCGCTCGGAAAGGGAAACAGGAAACGAACATCTTACATCGAGTTACCGATACGTTCTCGTTACATTTGATTCAGGTATAAATAGTTAACGAGAAGGAGATAGGTAGGGAGGGGAGTTTGGAATTGAATAATCTCGAGCTAACTGGCTGGCTATTCAGTTAAGCGATCTCTCTCTCGAGACAGATCTTACGTAAAGACGGTGTCTATGGGATACTCTGAAAAGGCCGTGTACTTTCAAAGAAATTAAAACGCATCGACCATTTTCGCGACGTTTCAAGAAACCTTGAGTCGAAGAAATAATTCGACATAAAAGGTTATCGTAGAAGGGCTATAAAGCTGTACACGATCTCAGCTAATAAAGACAAAGTTATTAGCTTTGTAACAAATCCTGAAATCATTTTGTCCGGGTAAAACGGACGATGTAACTGAAAATTCGACGCTCGAAATTTAACCAACAATCGAAACGGGATCAACGAGAAAAACTGAAACACAATCTTCCCTTTGCAATAAATTGTACGCGGATCATGTGCGCGTAAAGTAGCGCTTCTTCGACAGAGGGAATCCTCTTTCTTTTGTTTACCGTTGTACGAACTGGACTAATCGGATTTCTGCTAAAGATAATTTCTCGCGCAGAATCAAGTTTCTGGTTCGCGTAATAGATACCGAGACGCGCTATACACGTGGAAGACAGAAAATTATGGTTACGTTAGATTTCGCTTTCTCGAGCAACAAATTTACCGATCGCGTTTTACTGGCGAAAGAAACGTTCTTCACGGTGAAGTCGTTTCTCGCGAGAGAATTTAAGACCACCCAGTACCGTGAACTCTTAAACTTTCGAGTAGAGTAGAGAGAGTAGCGTGCACAGCGCCAACCACGATTTCGTTGCTCGTGCTTCGACGAAAATTAATTTTACCCAGGAACAGTACGGTCGAATTTTCTCCGCGACGTGTCTCGGCTCTCCTCGAAACTCTCGCACACTCGGTCGACCGACAAAATTGCACCATCCTTGTCTAGAAAATATTTCCGGTCCGATTTTAGATCCTTTTTGTCGAGCAATTTAGCCGAAACCTTGGCTAAATTTTACTTGCGTAGCTCTCTCGATCGCGAATACCGACAGCTCAGTCTTCCATTCGCGCTCGAAAATTAATTTCACGCTAGAATTTGCAAGTGTAAAGTCTTTTATTTTTTGTTTGTTTGCTTCTTTCAGCGAGGTTCGTACGTTACTTTATTCAATTTTGTATTTAATTTCATCTTTGGTCCGATGGATTTTCTTCCAGATACTGACACAGAACAATACGTGGCTAAATGAATTCTAAATTGACTATTCTATTCATCTATTCGAAAATGACGGAAGTTTGCTAGTTTAAATACGAGTGTATTCGAGCGACAGATAACGCGAACAAAAGATTTGTCAATCAAATAGAATGCTTTAGTACCTTAATAACTGTTTTAGAATGATTTTACCCTACTAATTTGAACGTGCTCATTTCGTCGAATTTTTCTTCGTCAAACAACCGAAAGTTCGACCAGCTTGGCTTGTACTCTACAGCTTTTTCCACTGGAAAAAGAGGTCAAATAAGTTCACAGCGAGTATCGGATAATCTATAATCAGGCGGCCGGGCCGGAAATTAATTTTACGCTCGAATCTACTAATCCATCTTTGTTCCTCTCTTTCGAGGCAGGTCCTTTCTATCTCCGATCGACGTTCTTTATCTCTTCCGGAACTTTATCGAAGCATTTCTACAACGGCAATAATTACCTTGCCAGAATACCTACATATCTTTCCGCCGACAAAAGTTGAATGATACGGACGTTATTGCGATTGCTCAAAAACGCGAAAATTAACGCTTACAGTTCCCTTTTAACGCGAATCGGGAAATTAAAAGGTTCGAAACTACCATGAATCTGTCTCGCTCGATAAATGCAGGTATTTAACCATAGTAAAGCGATTCAACAAAAGTTACCGAAACGAAAGGTTACTTCACTATTACGTTTTATTAGATAATCTTCGTTAAACGTTTTCGAATAAAATTTTACCAAATATTGGACTGTTCGCGTGAGTTCCAATTCCAACTTTGATACGATTTGAAAAAAAGAGTAGACGGAAGCGAAGAATAATGAAAATGTTCTATTAAACGCTGGATATCGAATCAGTAACCAATCCGATTAACAGAGGGACCGTTCAAACGTTTGGCAAAAAAAACCCGAACAGCCCTATAACCGTAAAACCGAAAATAACGAGAGCTTTTGTCGCGATGAAAATGTAATATTAAACGCAAACTCTTTTGCGATATGTACAAATAATTTCAATGTTGTTCCGAACGGCGAGAGAAAATATCGGAAAGCATTAACAGAAACGAAGCAAACGCGAATAATATTGTTGTCGCCGATAATAATGATATTGACAAAATAATTATTTCGTTTCATATGAAATTGAAATCGAATGTGAAATGATGCTTTACGACTTATTTATTCTTTAGCGATACTCTATCGATAACGATGGTTTCATAGAGCAGTCACACGCGTTGTCCAAGTGGATGAGTTTCCAATGAACCAACGGTAGCGTTAATTGCCGCGGGACGATAAATCAGTGACCGGAATTTCCGTAGTTTACTTAAAGGAAAAATCTAAAGTAGCAGGACAGTTGAATAATTAACTGGTACATAGAGCCGGAGAAGTTTCCGAGAGAACAAGCTTCTCGAGGCGCGGTAACGTGGATTTTCCTTTGCTCGTCACATAAGACGTCACGTTTCCGTCATCCCCGTTCCGGAACTTTCGAATAGCCTCTTGGAACGCTCCAGAAGCGAGTGGATGACTTTGCACTAGCTTTATAATTATTTGAACCATGCTGGTTGCCGCTTGTCCATCACGGCTAACTACCAGAGGGCTCCTTCTCGACAATGAAGGACACAGGATGGTTTGGTTGCTCGCCACAAAATCCTATTTCGCTTCACTTTACCCTGCTACCCTTCTCGGGACTCCTTCTTCCACTCGAATGCAGGTTTTACGATCGGTTCGCTTCGCTTCTATCTCGCCCAGCTTTTTATCTTATCCTCGCTACTCTCGCTTTCCATTAGTTCATCGGTTGCGACGTTTAAATAGCCACGAACGATAGTCCTTGCCACTAATAGTTCAATCGTTTCCAAATAGATCCGTAAATTAAAATATAATGGTATCGCAAGCGAGTTTAAAAATGTAGCGAATTTATAACTTTGACCGGCAGTGTGCTTCTTGTTTCCGATATAATATCAGTAGCATCGATGAGGTTTCGTAAAAAAAGTATGTAATTTGATTGAAACACGAGAAAAAAAGGTATCATCAGCGTAAGTGGTACGCTTTTATTCCACGATAAAGGTGACGTCGTTAATCTTTAGAACGGAATAACGGAAACAATGGCACGTTGATATTCGCAGTTAATTTCTTGTACCGTTCTCGAAATGATGATATTAATTAGACCGTTTAACTTTGATGGGCGTGTTACTTGTAGCGTGACAATGCTTTATATCGGTTATTTAGAATCGCTTGTTTTTAGTTGAGATTTATTTCGCAAGGTTCGTTTCACCATATTCAGACCGTCGATAAATCGAATTCCTGGTGCCCCCGAGGAAAATATATTTCGCGTTTCTGCGGAACTCTCTCGCGTATTCTTCAAATGTTTCCATGTTACTGTGTGCAAGAGCAATGTTATCCAGTAGTATAACGCTAAACAAATCTCAATGTTTTCAATAATCCAGTCCTATCGGATTCACGTTATTTAATGTAGCATACATTGAAAAATTTTAACGCATTTCGCATTCTGACGTCCCCTGTCGATAATATCAAATACTAACTCGATAAATTAAATGGAATCGACGGCGAAATTGTTACGATTAATCGTAGCGTATAGAGATGACAATTATGCGAGATAATATCCGATGAATTTTATCGTTATTACCGTTAACGCGGATTCGAGCAGAATGAGAATTATCCAAAATGTGATCCCGTCTCCCACTTTAGTCGACGGCAAGCAACCAGTCCCAAGATGGGTAATGGAAAGCAAACGAACGGTCGAATCGACTCCGTGGCTCATCGAAAAAGGCTAACAGTGCTTGGCTTTGCTTCGTCAAATCGGCCTCTTGACGCTGCTCTAGTCTCGAGGGAATTGCTTCGAGAAAATGGCACGATTCTCTTGTTACGCAGTTCTCTGCACGGTACAGCCTTACCGAAGCGTTAACAACTAAATATCTTCACCTACATTTCCACGCTTTTCTGATATTACCTCACGGTCCATTTCGAATTCAGATCTTCCAATCAGGACACGAATAACGAAATACGTAACTCCGATAGAGTTTATCCATATGGAAAAAATTGGTAAATATTCTTCGACTAAATGAGTCGCGAATAATGTCACGTTCAAGACACGTCATTTCCGCTTACGGGGTTACGATAATCAGCTTCGTTCCTCGATGTAACGCGACACCGTTTGCGCGCAGAAGAACTTGGTTGCAAAGTGCAATCGAATAAGAAAGCACAAGAGCAGCTAGCTTTATCCCCTAGTAAACCAGAATTTCCCATCGATCGCGTTACGGCTGGCCGAATCCTTTAATCCACGAGTCTTTGTAGCGTACAAGGATGACGCGAGAGCGGATCATTATTTTCGTTAACGCGCCGCTTTGTCCAGACTAGAGTCTTGGATCGAGTTGGTTAGGTGGTGAACCATACCGACGAAATCCGACGGTAAACCGAGACTCTAACGAGCCGTCGGAATTATTCGCGTCGTTTCACCGAGCTACGTCATAAATGCGAGACTCGTACAGTTCCTACAAGCTCTTCGTACTTTAGCTTGTATCGACGAATCACTGCGTCCGATTCGTTCTATGGATGGGCGATTGAAGCGAATTCGAGAATCCATTTCCCATGACGCTGTTGGGATTAAACGAGGCGATTCGCATGCGAGATGCGGCATATTCTCTGTTACAGGGCTATTATCGCGTACGTTAAGACACTAAACAGAGCTTAGCGTAAATGAACGAGAGCTTTGATACTCTTTGGATACAGTATCTGAGAGCATTGCGCTCAATTTTATTGCAAGGGTCGTAAAACCTGGAACTATCCGCTACGTGTGCGGTACCGCAATCGTATAATTCGTTCATTCTTATTTTCTTTACTACGTAGTGGTATTAGTAACATGTAGCAGATGTTATTAAAGAAATTTAGAATCTTCCACGATTACTAATTCGTTTGTAACGCGTATTTTACATGGAAATTTTTCGTGGTAAAATTCCGCTAAGTCGGTTCGTTGTCTGCAAAAAAGGATTAATAAGCACCGACAGCTACGAGCTTATTTCATTTCATTCCCGTCATCGGCAAACGATCTGTAAATCTAACCGTTGAATTGTTTCTGTCGTAAAAAGGAACGACTGACAAGAACAGACCACAGCCGGGTTGGCGAGAGAGTTTCCAGAAAAACTTAATTCCAGGTTAGCCGGCGTTGCGCTGGAATCGTTGAAACCTCGTGCCGTCGAGCACGCGAATCAAAATCCAACCCAAGTACTTTCTTCTCGACGTTAACGATAAAAATAAAAATGAAACGCGTTACCATTAACCATAAAAAAAACTGGATACGTGGTCGCTACGGTAATTGTTTCTTCCGTAATTCTCGATATCGGTCACGACACAGCTGACAACAGCAGTCGGAGACGTAAAATACCTACTAGCTACACAAGAGTCTCGTTATTTCTCGACTTCTCCGCTATTAATAATACTCGAACGAATCTACTCGAACGAGTCTACGGAAAATCATCGTTTAGTCTGAGCACTTATAGTACTTCTATTTTAAACAACTTTTAACGGAAACGATTATTTCGAGTTTCGATCGATACGAATAACACCGAAATGTAAAATAATCGAGTTACGATCAATAGGTGAATCGCTCTTGGCGGAAGTCGAAACGAAAATGGGATATTTATATTCTAATTGAAGTCTTTGGGAAAGAAAAAATGATGGGAAGAGAGTGTCGAGTAACGAGAAAAGTAGAAAGGGTGTAAAGCAACAGTAGAAAATCGTGTTCCCATAGCGTGTTTTCTTTCAACCTACGTAACAATCGCCACGAGTTTTTCAGGATTGCGGCAACGTTGGGCTGCGAATGCATTCGTTCGCGAAGAAAAAGCATTGTAACCGTTCACAGAGCCAGCTCTCCAGAGGGAATCTCGACGAGAGGTGCGCAAAGAAAAGGAAACGCGAGCAAAGACGAACGAGAAATTATTTGTGCGTTAAATCTTGCCACTGTTTCGACTCGACACGAAACACAACATCTTTTTCCGTGGCCCGAGTAGGACAATTGTATAATGTACACCGACGAATGAAAACGTTACCGAAAAGAATATTTCTTTCCGTAACAATCGTTTACACGGGTATACAATACATGGTTCTTTTTAAAAGTAGTTAACGTCTAAACCATGCAAGACGTGGCAATTGTTTATCGATTAGCAATTTCGCGCCGTGATCTTTGAAAACGAAGCTAAATCGATATCGCGTTCGTTCGCTATCAGAAATATCGAAGGTGGAATCGTTTTGGTCGCTGGTGCGTAGTAAATTAAGCAGGATCGACGAAAAGAAGATTGGATGTAGCCGATCGAGGACAGCTTCCATCGTCGAGGGTGAAGTTCATAAAATTTAATCAAACCCAGAGATATACGAGCCTCCATCGTATTATACTCGAGTGAACGCGACGCGAAACTGTGCGTCAAAGTGTTGTGGGATTCGAAAATACTATCATGAATAATACAAGCACCGCGTCAGCGTAGAAAAGAAAGGATCGATTTGCAATTGAAACGGTAAAGAATTCGTCTTGGAAGAAACGTCTGTTTCCGTGGGTGCGCTATCGGACCGTTTAACGTTCGATAAACGCTCGAATCGCTTAATCGAAGGACAACGAGTTCTTCGAGGAGATTAAAATATTTCCGTCGGCGAGTCGCGCGACGACGAATTTCCTCTCGATTACGCGACTGGTCGTTTCTCGCGCAACTTCCAGGAAGTCATTAAAATTGTCGAATCGCGGCGTTAACGAGATAACCGATTAAATTATCGGGCGACTTACCAAAAGAAATGATAAAACAGACGAGCACCGGAAGAGAAGTAGACATCGCTTGTTCCTCGGCGGAAGTTCTTTCACATATTGATATACTATCTCACACGCATTTCAGTCTTTTAACTCCGCAGTTGCGTATCTGATGGACGAACTAGTTTCGCTAACACTGGTAGTTTCTCGAACAACTTGACATTTCACTGGATCGTTATACGTACGATTTTTCTTCTCGACGAACGACACCGTTTTACTCGATTACGAATGTTTCGTTTCGCGACATCACCGACGCGTTACACGCGAAAGAGAAACGACCGAATCTTACGAACACACCGCGTATTCATTCCGTCAACTTGACCGACTTTGCTCGTTCTTTCTTCTTACGAAACAAACGGGCAGCAGCAACGGGGCGGTTTCGAATTCCAGCGGGCAAATTATTCTCCACGGTCACAGGCAGAAAATGTAACGGGAACGTTGCCGTTACGCGAACCGCTAATGAACGTAATTAACGGTACGAGTATTTTGTCGACGTTAGCGTGCCACTATAGTTTCAGCTCGTATAAGATCCGTCGAAATGACAGGTGGAGAGCGAGAGAGAGAGGAGAGCGAGAGAGAGAGAGAGAGAGAGAGAGGAGGGAGAGGAGGGATAACCACGAAGGCTTTCATATGCCTTTTCACCACCGCAACATCGTTCGCGATGCATTAGACGGCACTCGTTAAAGTAATTTCCTCGTTACACACGTTTCATCGAGCGTTCTCTTCTTCGTCGCACGTCGTTACACTGTCGCATTGTCTGGAACTAGCGTGGTTTCGCTCGACGAACTTGTTTAGAGCCTCATCAGTCCATTGTCTGGTATACGCGAGAGTTAATCGCGGAGTTGATCGAGCGTAAGCATTTGTCGTAACCTCGCGATCGCTCGATAACGGTGTTTATTCCGATTCTACCGAGCGTACAAAGCGAACACCGGAACAATACCAGAGAATTTTTCACGCCACGGACACCGCGCACGTATCCGTGTCACACGAATGCTCGGGAAAACAGACCTCGAGATGATTCACCGACAGCTTTTCACCTCCAGCGTCCCATGGGATTCGAGAGGGTTTCGCGCGATACGGCAAGCGATCCTTGTTCGCTTAGCAAAACGTTTTTCCCTTTCGGATACAGAATCACGATACGAGCGAATCGTCGATGGACGAGCACGATATGCGCTGCCGATTCCGAGATAACGAAGGTTACAGTTCACTTTGGTACATAAAAACACTTTTCACTTGCTAAACGTTTCGGTCGTTGTGTAGTACTCGAGATCCAAAGCATCCGACGTTGACTGGCAAATATTCGACGCTTCGAGTACCGACGATGTCCCGATCTCGTTCGAGTATTCACTTTTCTATACCGAAACTAAACGCGTTAATTCGTTGCCTCGTTGCGTTCGCAGTAGCGATCCTCGAGATCCAAAGAATCCAACGTCGATCAACGAGTACTCGGCACCGTGAAGATCAATATCGATTTCCTTGGAAGATCGCGAATGGAAAAAAGTTACGGTCCACTTTCGTGGACAGAAACACAGCGCGTTCTATCGATCGACAGAATTTCGTTAAAGATCGCAAGGAAGGAAGCGACCGTTCACTCTCGTAGATCCAAACATCTCGAAGATGTTCAATCGTATCGTGGCGTACGCGAAGCTGGCCCGAGTCCTGGTAGCTCCATTCAGCGTGAATCGCGAGCGAAGGAAGTTGGTGCCAAGTTCGATCGGTCTGGAAACGATAACCGTACGTCACCCAGTTTCGTCGTCGAGAGTGCAGCCAGTATTACGAGTGTTTTACGCGTACCACTCGATTGTTCGCCTCTGGTCGGAGATTCGCGGCCAAAGTTGGATTTACGCGACTAGTTTCCCGTCGTGCTCGAAAAAGCCGCGTTAACGGTCCTTCACTGGTTCGGAATCAAAAAAGCATCGAACGACGATCAACGTTCAAATATCTGGCGCGCGTACCGAGAAGACGGTCTCTGGAGGGTCGTAAGCACGTCACGAATCACGATTCACCGGTTACGTCACCACAACACACTCGGAGGATCGATCCGAGTATCGTCGGTTCGCGATACGCTCCACAATCACGATGATAATTGATCCGCGGTATCGTAACTGAAGCGTCGATAAAAAGAAAGGTTCGTCTGTCGCGAGCGCAAGGTGGTAATCGTCCAGGGTAACGGTTTATCCATCGGAATCGCGGTATTTCCGAGGAATCAGGTGGTTCCGAGTCGGAGGAGCGGCGAGGTTGTCGGACGTGTCCGCGGAAGGCAACGCGCGCGACGCGACGGCAGGAGGTCGCGGCTCTTTCGAAACGACGATGCTCCCGCGTCAAGGATAGCCGAGGGACTACATTGCGCGAGCGCCGCTCGGGCTTCGAGCACGCAGCCGCCCCGTGCAGCCTGCACGACTCTCCGAGCTCCGTTACACCACCGTTTCGCCGTTTCGCCGTTTCACCGTGCAACCGTGCAACCGACCCTATACGACCCGCGTTCCTATTTCCCTTCTTTGACGGTGTGCGTCGAAGCGCGTGCGCGCTTACCTGTGCCCGCGTGTCTATAGCTTTGCTTATATATCAGCCCGTTTTCCCACCCTGCTGCCCACCACCCTTCTTCTTACGCTATTTCCTTATCCTTCCTCTTGCTTCTCCTTTTCGCTCTTTCGCCTTGCCGCTCTTCTTCCCGTGCTTCTTCCGCTTCCTTCCTTCGCATCTCCTATCTTTTCGATCTTTCGCGCTTCTTCCACTTACCCGTTTCACCTTCTCTCTGCAATTGGATTTCCTCGTCCGCCTCCGTTTCCTTCCTTTGCCTTTGCTCATTCTTTCTCACCGTCTTTCGCGCAGTTCCTTTCGTCCGTTGTCGTAATTCTCTTAATTTGGTCGGTAAGAACGTCTATCGATGCAGGATCGATCATCGATGTATAAATTGCACATCGGGTAAAGGAATCGATAGAACTCGAGGGCGGCTAAGTGCGGTATTTCTTCGCGGCGAAGGCGTAAAGTAGATCAAAGGTCTCGTTTTCCTTTTAAGTGGAATGTTAGATTTTTTACGAGAAATTTCTAGGATCTATGTGTGCGTATTTTGTTTCGAAGAATGAAAATGCGAAAATGCGATAAAAATGCGAGCTCCCAGCTTTTCTTGCATAACGGCAGCCAAGAGTTTCAAATAAAGTTCGAGTTTCTTCTTAAAATTTACACCGTCTCAATTTTTCCTGCTCTGCATCGACGCGAGATGCTAAATCGATCCGAGATCAATTTTTCACGGTTCGAAGGTTCAATCTTGAACTCGTTTTTCCTCGATTGTTGCTCGCGCCTTTTTAAAAACTGATATTCGGCTCGAATTCGGTTTAGATACGGATAAGGTCAATGCATCGTCAGCGTCGTTTTAAAAATCCCAAGAATATCGTTTATCATCTGGCAGGAAGTTAATCGGTGGAAGATCGTTCTTTCCACGTGTCCGACAGCGATCGTTCACTGACTGATTGAACGGACTCGTATAGAAACTCATCTATGCAAGATCGATATGTATATTCAAGAGTTCTGAATAGCCTGCGTGTTTCTGCACTGTAGGAAATTCATTGTCCATCAAGCATCGGCTGCCTACTAAATTCGAACAACCGCCTCTCGATACTCTGAATTATACGATCGATAAACATCGAGAATTCGACTATTCTCTAGAAATAATCTATCTTCTACTATTAATTTCTTTCTATAAATGGGTAGCTGACGATCAAAAAATCCTATACAAATTTTGTTTAATCATCGACCAATGAAGCTCGTCTACGTTCCAAACGGTATTAATTTGTGATTCGCATTTAACAAAAAGTACAAATGTTCCCTGCGTTCGAATCGCACATAAAAACCGACGAGTACAATTTCACTCTCAATGTCTAACCACTGTTTCGATTTCCCGTCCAATTTTTGCGGTTATTCGAATACAAAATCGACTGGTCAACTCGCGAATTATTCTCGTGGATGCGTGCCAGAATAAAGCGATGCAAATGATGGACAATTTTTGCGTCGCGGTTTCCCGATTACGTAGTAACTGTCAACGAAATTATCGCTTTGGGATTTTCGAAGCGTGAAACTATGAAAATCTACCTTTGAATAGGGTAGTACAGCTCGTAGTAGCATGGTATAGGTCATAGTTTAAATCGTCTTGACATTTTTGCAATTTACGTTCTTTGGATTCATTGATATCAGCGTTGAAACGAACACATCGATTTCGTTGAAATTTGTACACTCGACGGCTTTGGCGTAGGCTGTTTGTCAGCCTTGCTATTACGCGGTCGCGTCCATTTGTGAACGGAAGCACTTACGCCGGCTTCAAAACTAGCGAAGCGGTTTCATCGACATAACGATCACCCTCTATCGATCGCGAACTTCATTCACACGGAAAGGTCGTAGTTCTTTATTAGAAAAAAATTCTTCCATTGAACTTTGTACTTTTTTTTGTCGAGTCGTGAAAACGCCCTTGAAACTTTTCATCGCGTTCACCGAGTACCAGGTACAAAAAAGAATCGCTGCTCTAAAATTACAATACTCCAGTTTTTCTGTCCTCCGTCAGAACGACACTTGACTTTTTAAAACAATAATGGTATTTCGCTGAATAACTCGAAGAAAAGTCGAAATATTCTATATCGGTTGGTTTCAAAATTGCATATTCGATATATTCAGCTTTGACTATTCGACTATAGAATCACGAATAATTTGCTCGTGTGTTTGTCGCGGTACAAGAAGGGCCAAGGGTGAATGACCTCTTACGGTTTAATAGCGTTTGTCATGTGCACGTACGTGTATCTGCACGTGGTTCTTGTGTGACTAGGATATTCTCTGATCGAGTATCAGTAATTCTCGTCTAAGGTTTGTATAGGATGCCTCAAAATTTAATCAAATTCTAAATCGTTTATAGTATGAAACGAAAATTGTGAATTTCAAAATGTTATAAAATCCTCTAATCTCTGTAGCTTGAAATTTTCACGACATACACCGCTTTCGAAATGCCTCGCATCGAGAAGGCAACAAGAGCTACGCTTTAATTATTCGTTTAATGGAGAGTAACGTTAAGTAACAGTGGACGGGGATGCATTAAAAGTTTTTTCCTGTCAAACGGATGAAAAATTTATAAGTTAAATTAATAATTAACGCAAGTTATTCGCTTTATACTTCTTATGATATTCTCGGGACGCTTATCCGTACTCGTTTCGCGTCAATAGATAAATGTACGCTTCGTCATATTCGTTCGTAAAGATTTGTTATGCTGGTTTCTTCGATCAAAGTAGTCGATTATGTTCGCTACGTGGAAGTTTATGCCTATTGTTACTAAGGAAGAAAAGAACCGGTTATTTCGGATACGCGATGAAGTTACCGGTATCGATCGAGTAGCTCCGATATATCGGAGCGAGGGTTACGACACAGTGGACCACTTTATAAAGGAAATATAGAAAGATGGATTTCCTGGCCGCTCTAAAAACAATCGCACACGAGACGGATTTCTCTCGTAGACGTATAAAGGTACGTATTCGTCTCTTTCCTTCCGTTCCTCTTCGCGTCGTGATTTTCTTACCCTCTCGAGAATATTCGCTTCTTCTCATTGTTACGTTATACCTCGACGGTCACTATTTTCCTCCCGGCGTTCCTCGTAGTTAATGGAATTCATTAATCCTATCTGCCAGAATAGCCACTTCGTTATTCTTATTTAAAAGATGGATCGCTCGAATGTCCGCCAGAACGGCATCCATTAACGCCGACTGAATGGTGTTCCAACTTTTTTTTTCTATTTTTCAGCTTAGCTCCGAACCCTTAGAAAAGAACGTTTTGTAGCGAGCGATGAATCTTGAACGCCCTTTTTGGTACGTCGTTTAAAGAACAATACCACTTTCTGATCGACTCGGAACCGTGATTACGGAACATTTTTTTCCCGAATTACATCGAATTCGTGCTACCAGACGCATAAACCTGTGTTTTGTTGCATTTGTAACGTTTACTTGCACAGTGGCCACGTTACGAGATACCAAAGAGGTTAAATGATCACGTTTTTCGGAATTTATGGAACGTAAAAAAAGGGCGTTACTTTGTCTAAACACGACACTACACTCTGCGCTGCACTTTATCGCGTTAACAAACTGAACCGTTAAGTTAACACGCATAGAATCCACTATGTTTTAATTACGAATAACGCAGCACGAAGGACGAAATTAGCGTGCCTTCCGTTTTAATCTTCCTCATCTAATCTTCTCTCCCCATCCACCGTTCTCGGTTAACAATATCCGTCCCTATAGTTCGCGGCTGTACTTAAGTTCGTATCAGTTAATTAATTCATTAGAGAAGTCTCGTTCCATTATAGGGAGTAAGCCTAATTACCTGACGAAAGAGAAGTTTAAGAGGTCTCTCGAGAGTCGGCACGCGCATCAACTAACGATTTCCGCGAGGTTTGTTACCCCCGTTTTCATTTGCTTCGAATATCTTTGAAGGGACTTTATTAAGAACGAAAAATTCTCCAGAACTTTGCCGATATTCGATCGGATTAAAGAAGCTGATAGTTCTCGTAGCGTCTGTGTAGTATTCCAACAATAGCGAAATCGTTTTTTATTACGTTTCAACGCGTGCAACTCTCTCAAAAATCCTATCGCGGTGTTCACCGCTCGTTCACGAAGTTCGTTAGCATGTTTGCAAATTAATTTTTTGCTGCATAACTAGACCTGTTCGAACACGTGGAAGCCTACAGAGCTCTCTTCAACCGGTGTTTCATTGAAATTATCTCATCCATACATTTCCATAGCGATACAACGACGCGTTACGTGCCGTGAATCTCTTCTCGCGTGATTCTAGGATCGTTGAACATCGCTCGACGCATCGAAAGTTCGCGCCACGTTCGATCGCGCGTTCAATCGAACAGTCACGCGATACGGTCGTTATATCGTTTTTCGAGAATCGACTAAACTCGTCCTGAGCGATGCAACAACACGGCTGCTTCAGCTTTAGATCGAAGATCGAAAGGAAAGTAAACAACCGAAAAATGGATCTGTTTTTAGGTGTATCAGAAAAGTATCGAGTTAAAAATTATAATGAAATTCTGTTTGTACGTTCAGTTTTACGAGAAAAGGTGTTTTTAGCTTAGACCTTGAAGAAGCGATTAATTTTGGTAAGCTTAAACGTCGGTCTAACAACGCAATCCTGATTGTAACGGTACAAGTGTCTGACCAAATATTGCCTCATTCTACTTACAGCGTTCCGCCTACACTTCATACCAGGCTTCATCGTAACTTTAATAGGCTAAGTATATCAACATTGGATCGTGATATTTATTATATTACGGTACAGGGGTTTCAATTCAAACCTTGATGATCCTTGAAACATGATAGTTATCTAGTACTGTTATTAGAAACAGGTAGTACAACTGTAATTGTACTCGAGCGAATGTCTGACCAAACATTGTCTCATTCTACTTCCCATCGCACTACGTATGTACATTTCAACTGACCTAAGTAGTTGATTACTTTTCTTTATTATTTGTAAGTTTTATTGCATTAACTGCGAATTAATGAAACTATTTTTATTCCAAGTGTTAATCGTTGCTCGTGAAAATCGCTAGACAAATCGCTAGCGAAAAATCGCTAGACGAAGGACCAGTAATTTCCGGCTTTACTTCAACGCACGACCGTGAAGCACAACGGAACGAGATAGTATTTTTCCGTATTTGCTCTGTAAAATCCACACGGGAAATGTTTAAAGAAACGGGATCGACAAAACCGTTGAAGCTGCACATCGTGCTCGTCAGTGAAATTGTTTTCAGTGAACACGCGACATTATTTTGTTTAAAAGTGCATTTCTGAATTACGATGTTCGATAGACGAGTATGAAATGGAACAAAAGTTCTGCAGGAAATTTTGCGTGTTTTCGTATGGTGAAATAGAATTTAAGATTATCACTTTTGAAGAGGAAACTTTCAGACGAGTATTATTCGATATTACAATGCGAGGGAGTACATAAATGTTTGGACAAAATCTCAACTCGTTTTCACACTTCCTCTAACTCTGTTTCCGATTACGTTGTTCGTTTCCGCGCATGCAGCTTTCAATTTAAGTTGCGTACGATTTAATCCTTACTATGAATTCTCCACGGTTCTCGTTGGAAAAACAGTTTTCATCGGAAAATTGTTGTTTTAGTGGAAAAATTAATTGTAATAATTAAGAGCTTTCGTGGAATTTAATCGAAATTGATAAAAAGTATCGCGGTATCTCGTGTAAAATTGAAACTTCGCGTATAACGGGCAAATTAAATTTCCGTTTTACAGTCATCCTCTTCATCTTTTTCATACGTATTATTGCTTTTCGAGACTGGTAATAAAAAGCTTTTAATTCTCGTGTTTTTTCCGTGCTTTTTGCACCTCCTCTTATTTTATGCACAACTATTTTCGTGAAATGGTTCGTGATAGTTTATTTTTAGTTATTTTATCTAAACATCGCGTAGAATTACCTAGAATTTGTCTTCTGTTTTTCATTATTGTACGACAGAAAATTTTGCACATCGATCACCGACGACAGACAGTCAACACATTAATAAATCGCTCGCCATCGATTTCCTAAACCCAAACGTTATTTTCGCAATCGCCTGAGTACTCTTTTCCAAGAGACACGAATTACACGTTAAAGCGGGTCTTAGACTTTGAAGTTACATAGTCACGATATTCCCCCTTGATTCTGTCACGGCAAAAGAACGAAAGCTCAAGGAAATGATCTATTCCCTGTGGTTCCATTTGAACGGATCACTTCGCAGTAAGGCGTAAGAAGCAGACGGTTACAATTTGCATCGAAACCGTTCGATTTGGTTCAGTGCTTTGCTAACACGAAACTCGAAGGTATTTCTTGGGTAGGGTTTCTCGACATCTACGTACGTAACAACGCGCGTGTTTGTTAATGCAATGTCAACATTTATCATTTATCCTTTCTTTATTTAATCTAAAAACATCGAATAGAGACAAAAATGTATCGTGATCACCGGATACGCTGTCCAGTGGCCATGTTATTCAAATGTTTACCGACGGAGCATACGGATCTCGAAACGAGAATATTTCAAGACGCAATTACGCATAAGGAATTCCTTTGACGCCTTTCCTCTTGCTTTCGCGACTTCGTACATTTCAATAATTCCATTTGAGCTCGTCCGACGTTTCGCAAGCGAGACCATTTTCCTCCGGAGCTAACTGAAAAGTTCGGTTCGCAAAGAATAAGTTTAGTTAGGTTTAATATTGCACGTAGGTCGCATAATTCGCGAGTCGAATGTCCGTAAGCAGCCATACAGGGCGAAGAAAGTCGTTGTACAAGAGGTTCGCAATGTCGAGGAAAAAGGAAACGGCATCTTATCCAGCGGAAAATGGGCGGCACGGTTAAGTTCCAGGCTTGAAGTTCGCCTATTATCGTATATAATAAAGAGCCGTTATTCCGTGGCGCCTCTTATCTCTAAGGTAGCCGTGAAATAAAGAGACGTAGACCGCGCCTGGAGTGGAGAACGAGAGAGGATTCTCCGCTCCGTTCTGCTCCGCTCGACTCGGCTCGGCCAGAAGCCCACAGGCTTCCGCAAACATTACACGTAGACGGGGGCGAAAAAAGAGGAAGATCGAGCTGGCTCGCTGATGAGACGCCGCCGAGATACGTTTGTCACCGGGCTTGATAGAAAAGATGTCTCCTTCCAGTTTTCGCTCGGTCGAAACAATGGCTCGCAGGATGCGTTAGAAGGAGGAATTGACTTGCTCTTTGTTATCGGATTTCGTCGGGATCGGATAAGGTGACCGCGAGAAATATTGATGCGGCTCTAACGAGGGACGTCGTACGCGCGGTGACCCCTCCACTCAGCCGTCGACCTTTCAATTTCCGAATTATTCGCGAGCAAGGTTTCGCGAAACAGATGTTTGCCGAACGTTCCGGTCTATTCTCGACTAAACTCGCGAATTATTTACGCGGCAGGAAACGCTAATAGACTTTCCTTCTTACGTCGGAAACGAGTATTGACACATTTATGCAGGAGCTTTTTTTTAGAATTGCTTTTTCAGCGCTACCCTAGTTCCGATAGAATAAACAGTCGAACACAGACGTAATAAAAGGTACTATTGAAACGTAACTTGCGTCACCGACTAACTGTTAATTTGAAAATCTAGTAGGAGGTAATTAGAGCGGCGAGAAAACGAGGATGGGGAGGTAAACGGGGAACAGGGACAAAGATAGAAACGTTTTAATTCCCCGAGTCGGAGGAACTTAGCGTTAAGCCGGTATTTTGGCCTCCTCCGCGCGATATTCAATTAATGTCCACGAGCATCGCAAAATCGATATTCTTTAGCTGCGAGGCACGAGCTTTTAATTTCATAAGCTAACTCTCGGACGAATATTAATCTAGATAATTGCAATTAGAATTTGCGTTCGATCGAAGATTAACGAGTAATTTAAAAAAAAAGAACGAAGACAGAGCAGCAGCGAAGCAGTCGAACGGAAATAAGCTTACCAAGTTTAATCGTAGCAAAATGATGAGGCACTAGTGTAATTTCCATGACGTTCGACGATATTTCAATTATTTCACCGAATGAAATTCTAGAAAGATCGCGGTATCAACCGCCTAAAGATAAATTAGAGAATCAAGCAAAGTTGAAAACAGGACATTACGACATCGTCTATCTTTCCCCAGCCAGCTTCTGAAAATGCTAAGTACTCGCGCACGTATTTATATCATTCGATAAATTGTTTAAGGTCAAAGTACCGGTCCTCTCCCCCCGTTTTTGTCGTATACATAAACGATGAGAAGGGACACGGTCGTGATAAATGCTTTCTCTCCTACTGCGTTTTCCCAAAGTGAGCGAAACATTATTCATATTCGATTTCCTTTGACCTCCTGCCCCTTTTGCCGGTATATCGAGCCAAGCAAGAACCGGTGAAAGCGGACTATATACAAGGCGCGAGAAAAAAGGGCTCGGAGCTTGCGAGATAGATAGTATTCAATAAACTCCGTGAAAAATGTTTGGCAAACATACGTTACCGTTTTGAAATATTCACAAGTATATTTTTGACGAAATGGAATTTCAAACTTATGATAATTTACTTACAAGTCTAAATAATACGACTTTGTTACTTTAAGAAAATTCAGAACGATGTCATCGCGAAAATTTGCTTCGATACGAATATTCCCAATATTATTGGGATTATTGGGATCGGGCAGTATTGAACGATATCTGTCTTGAAACAGACTAGGAATTCGAGGGTGAGCTTTGAAATTCGGTCTCCACGACGACCAAGGGAGGCAATTGATTAGACTAGCTTAATTTCGACGTTTGGGATGATCTATGTACCGTCAAGCCTCGCTCGCCACACTAACAAATCGGTGGCAATAATCGTGGAGCTGTATATGTTGCGTCGAATAGAACTTCTCGACGCGTTGTAATTGTACGATGTCGATACAAGGATTATTTCAAGGACGGAATTATTTTTTAGTCTTCAATCTATCAAAGAAAGTTTCCCTAAACAAACGTTTCAATTACAAATACACAGTTTTGAATCGTTTGCGTGTAAGAAACAGACACTGAGATCATAAAATGGTGAGCATCTTTTTTTAAAACGCTTCGTGTACTTAAAATGAAATATTCTGGAGGAGACGCGCCAGGATTCTCGGCGGTAAATCTTTCTCCTCTCTTTAAAACGTTTTCAAGCAATAACGAGAATGTCCGGCGAAAACGTTTTTAATTATATGGACGGTCGTTTGGGAAATTAAAACACTGCACTAAAGCAACGCGTAAGAAACAGATTTTCGTCGAATGACTTACGGTCGGTAAACTCGCGACTGAAAGGATTCAAAACATTATACCCGAAGTAATTAGTAATAGTACTCTAATTAAGAAAAAAGAAGAAAGTAGACGTTATTAAAACTCTACAAAAATTTCTCGTTATAAAATTGAAAAAGAAAACACTGCTTGAATTGGATGCTGAAATAAAAATTTTCAATTATTTTGACATAAGTAAAATTATTTTCCAAACGCGATAAAGAAGCACTCGACAATATCAATTTATCGTTATAGTACGTAATGGGTTAACGGATAAAAGTCGTTACAATTTCCTCGTGTAACATTTCAGGGACTTGTCGAGCCACGACAAACCGTTCCCAGATTTCAGAGAAGTAACAAGTTTCGCGAAAACGATTTTCGAGAAATTCCGAAGATTTCCTCGTGGAAAAGAACGATCAAAGCATTACTGTCGCTCTAGCTAGCTGGCGCTAAAAATACCTAACGTAACGCTATTGAGATTACTTCTAGCTCGGTACAATAGGAACAAGATGCTCTAGAAAGTATTCAACCGACTGGATTCCCGCCAACTCATCAGTAACTGCGGGACGCGACGTTGAATCAAAAAGCGTAGCCATTCCTCGTTCGGTTCGTAAAAAAACTCGCAAACCCAGCTACGTGTTAAATCTCAATTTAATGTCAAATCGTTTTCAACAATGTGTCAAATGATGAACCACCGAGTACTTTGTTTCTACCAGAATTATGAAATATTTACTCGTTCCCTCGGTTTTCGCGTTGTTTGGCTAGGTACTACGAAATCTGTTCGCGTTCACGATCCTTTTCAATATTTCAAGTTAATTTATCTGCTGTTGTATTTTTCAAGTCGATCCGCAATTTTAAACGCGTCTACAAATCTTTTCTGTTAAATCAATGACCTCGATTATCAGGTCGTAATAAAAGGGACTGCACTTGTTGCAGTGTTAAGTTTTGTATCGAACGATAAGAAAATAGTGCAATATCGAAAGTATTATACGCGTTAGTAATGTACAGCTATCGAAAATAGAAACGGGAGGCGGATAATCGTCGACTTCACCGTTTCTCTGTAACCTTGCTTGCACGGCTAAATCTCGGTAGCCACGGGAAAAAGCAGAAAAACCGCGATAAGAGGCGCTATTATGGGCCGATGTATTTACGATGGTGGACAGGTAGGTTTTATTTGCAGCTGCGTCAGCACGCAGCGGCTTCCAGCGTGTTTCAGCTAGACCCTCGTACACTTGCTAAATGTGAACTGGCCCGTAAAGAAAAAGGCAAAAAAGCGAAGAAAACAAAGAAAAAAAAAGAATCTTACACGCGAGACGCCCTTTCCGCTCGTTGACTTTGTAATTTAGCTGGTTGCTCCGCTGCGTCCAGACCGAAACAAATATTCGTTTCGCGCACGGCTTGTCGTCGAGAGCGTTGCCATGCTTGCTTTCTACCTGCTGCGTCCACCTTCCATGCGTGTCACGTCGCGTCTCCCGAAATTTCGCGCTCTAGCTTTATTGCTCCCCGGATTTCTCGCGCTTCGTTCGCGTATGACCCTTGAGATTTGCGACCCTTCCGTTGGAACGTTACCGTCGCGAGAAACCATATTTTTTACCGATACAGAAACACGAATTCTTTCTCCGTTGGGTGTCATGAATAGCATTTTCGTCGCAAACGACTTGTTACACACATATTTCTCCGAAAAACGACCGGTAAATTGGAACGGATATGACGCGGTAAGCTCGAAAATTTTTTGATTCCACCACCGCACCGCGCTAAAAACGGTCACGTTCAGCACAGGTATGCGACAATATCAAAAATTAAATCTACCCTACAGAGACACGATTCATATTTCTACGGAAAAATATGTGTCGATTAGCGTCAAATTAATACGTTCGGGACAGTCGAAATGAAATCGTGATCGATATCATAATTTGTCGGATTCATACTCGCTCGACGGTAGATGACAAGTTAAAAAATTGAAAAATTTATAGCATCTGGTAAGATGTATCCTATATCTGCTCAATTATTTCCTATACAATTACGTGTCGTTAACATCGTTAAAATTGCTTAGGTACATAAATTGTACTCGTAATCAGTCTTCTCGCGGATCAATTAAAATCAACGAGTCGTTATTTCAACGCGACGGGGATATAATATAATTACGATTTACACGGATAATCGGTCGACGAAATACTTACGTACAGCATTTTTCTGCCGACGAAGTTATCAACGATAAGATCTTTAATTGTCTCGTGGTCGGAGGAGGGGGGTGACGATCGATATTTAACGACTGCAAAAACGAGGTCGGGCGAATCGGATGAGGAAGAAAAATCTCCCGAAGAAATTACGTTACAGGTAGCATCGGAACGTCGTTTCGTAATTACATGACATTTTTATAAATGCCACTTGTAAACGATGTCAGCGAGCTTTTCAATTTTACCATAATTTTCAGTCGTTAGGCCGTACCTATATTCGTACAACACAGAGCTGTGGAGTTATACATGCGATATCGTAAAGTAATCAAATTTGGCGAGCGTATACGTTTAACACGAATTTACGCAATATTTTAACAAAAGTACAAGCTAATTATAAAATTGTTTTTGCCCTTAGCAAACGTATGCACTTGCTAGATAATGCATACACTTGTTACAGCGTCAATGTTTGCTTTTACTAGTGTAAACGTTTAAATTTCATTGCTTGCGAATACATTTACCTACTTGTCAAATTAGTATGCGCATACATTGACTAGTAAGCGCGTACATTTACCGTAACATATACATTACATAATGAGACTGCCAGGTAGCGTATTGAAAACTTAAGGAAAACAATGAAAAGAAAACAGAGGAAACAGCTTTAGATGGTTAACGTAGTCTCGATCGAAAGGGTAGCATTGTACAATTCGAGGACAACGTCGGTTACGTAACGTCTTGAACGCGACAGATACGGTGAATCGAGATTACCGATTTCAATTAGACGCAACTGACCATCGATCGTTAGCTTATCGAACACGAATGGGTGATCTAAAGCGGATCGTTTCGAGCGATTAGGTATTCGAGGAAAGAACAAAGCCAGGGTAAAAGGGATGGGTGAACAAAAGGGCCGAGGGCGTAGACAAACACAGAGGAGCGCGCTGCGTCGGTGTGTTTGGGTGGCATAATAATGGACGCACATAATCGCGTGTTTAGCGTCTCGTCATGAGGCCCAGTCCCGCAGGAACGGTGCATTGCGGCGATCCTCTATTCGGGAATGATAAATTGACAGTGAACGGCTGCGTACGCTCGCCGGTGAGAAGGATCGTTCGTGTAAAATTACCTTGCAGCTAGTTCTATCGATGCTGTGGACATCGACGCGACACACACGATCCGAGCTTTCGAGAAATCGTTGTTAGCCGAATTTCGCCGTGCTTGCTTGGCAAGTTTCTTCCTTTTAACGTAAATCATCCTTGCATATAATTTCGTGCTTTTAATTCTTACTGTGTCTCTTGCCGCGTCAGCCGAATTTCGTTTTAATTGGAATTTTCGATAACCCGCTTCTGACCTACGTTCCCCGAATGGTCTATATTTTCAGGAAACTGCTCTGTATACAGTTGAATACCTGGATCATGAATTTCTGTATTCATCGGCAGTAGGAACGTTTCCAACATCCACGATATATTCTCTTAAAAGTTCTCGTTTAGGCGAGAACTCGTATTCGTTTGGATTACGCTAGAGTCCGCTAAATAGTCTTAACTATAAATGCACACACAGACGATTTGCCTATTTTGCTAGTCTCATTTTCCGTAACGCGAGCGCCACGGCCTCACGCGTTTTAAAGCGTTCGTTAGAGCGTTGAAGCCAAATCATCGGCATAAATAGGTGCAGTTTGTTAAATGTTCCAGGTGAAATCAGATTGGCCAACGATTTAGCAGAATCGAGGGTGTAACGGGGCGTACGGTTGAAGCGTATCGACAAATACTGGAGTTACGCAGGGCCGAAGTGCAGATGACGCGCTGCATTGTACTTTATTGTGCACCATTGTGTTGCAAATCCAAACAAACGGACGCCAGAGCGATTTGTTTATGAATGGAGCCTTACTGCGGCATACATATTTACCTAGCGGGGCCGATGTTCCGCGTTATTAGCGCCTCGCGAATTTAACGCGTCCTCGCTAATGTCGTTGCGACTCCCGGTGGGAATAATGCTTTCGCATGACGAATCGACAGCTTTTCGTCCGGGAAAAAATTTGCTCCATGAATCCTGTCATCGTTCGCGTTTATCCGACGACGGACGCGTGCAAATTTAATCGAAGACGGGAGCATTTAGAACGTTCATAAAATACACGCTTAAAAACTATAAAAACGGTAACGTGCCAACGTCCGATTTCAATCTCGCGCATTCGTGCCGCGTATATATTATGCTTTTGAACGAAACAATGAAAATATGTTACCATATTTTGCGAGTAAAAATGTATAAATGTTAAAACATCAACGGTCACGTAGGATTTCATGCTACAGAAGCACAATAGAATGCTGATTTTTTTTCTGCGGCAACAAAATAAATAATGAAAACGTTGTTTATCAAATTTTAAAGATCGATTTGTGACTATCGCACAATGGACGCCGCAACAAAAGGATTAAAATGCTATGTTTTCGAACAAAGAATAGAGCGGATATGCATTTCATTCACAGTTTTCGCGACGATAAATGCGGATATAAGAGAATAACGGCAGAGATTGCTCGATGAAAGAGTACCACATTATTCCGTGTTCGGTTATTCAAGGAAATGATTTTCAACGAAGTCAAAATTAATTTCGTCCGCGAATATTTTTTGCCACAGTTTTATTTACGAAACTCCTACAAGTACTTCTATACGTCGTAATTTCGTTCTTTCCATTCGCCGAATAAATTAGCGCACTTTGGTCGTTTAATTTGAAACCGAATGTCGGAACTCAAAGGAGTTTATAGAGGTCTTTATGTTCGTCTGGGGAGACAAACGAAATATCGCTTCGACGAGTATGAAGGAAAAGCGTAAATTTCTGAAGCGTCGCTCGAGAATATTACGAGCTTTAAACCGGACGATTCATCGGAGTGTAAAACTTAGAGAAAAGCGAATACGCAAACCTAAATGTACATTTCCGTGAACGGATATCGAGTTTCGAAGTAAATGTAAAAGTGGATGAATCGACGATGTTGCGAAGAAAGATCTCCTTCGACGAAACGTTGGATACAATTTTCAAGATCGATACCTATTCGATCGTTTTATCGTTTGTTTTGTTCGATTGTCGCAGATAAAGGGTCGATGTATGCGAGAGCTTTCAAACCATTGTAACCTCGTTTAAAACAATATCCATCGATCAAAGGACGTTTTAAAATCGTTATATTATCTGAAATTACGAATTGTTCGATATCGCGCGTTTTAATTGATCGCGGTTATTCGTTCGAGTCGACCATACGGTTCACGAAATTTGTCAAACGCCGTATTGCGCGTTCATTAGCCGTACCTTCTCTGAACGCTGTATTTAATTACTAGTAACCTTCCGTGTACTGATTGAAATCCGCAAAGGTTCGATACGCGAATTTCGCTTTGATGCAATGTCCCTGCATGTGACAAGTAGCCGTTTCGTATTAAGAATATCGGCGAAACGTTTTCATAGTCATTTTTAACGAATATTAAGCTTCGAGTTTACGCGACAGAGCTGTCATTTCGCGATATTTCTACGATATCAAATTATACGCGAAATTTTTTGTTTCGAAATCCTGGTGCAACGCGAGAACGATGTTAGTGCGTATACCGAAACCCCCGTAATTACGCATCGAGCGTCGCTAACAGCCTGTTCCTGTTATCTTATATCATTGTCAAATATACCCTGTGATCATAATTCATAGAGATTTAATGCCGAAAAGCGTCACGCGAGAGAATATCTTAACCGGAAACTGGAACTTCCGATGTAACGTATACAAGTACTGTACAACACTCGGTTGCTCCAGCCATGGTTTCTCTTTGAGAACTTCATCCCTTGATCCTGTTTCGTGGTCAACTGTACTAAGTTTCAGCCGCGTTCTCATTTAAATATCTATACACGACCGCGTGTAACAACAGACCGCACTGAAATTCCGCGATTGAGTAATTACGTGATTCGGCTACCTTCGAATTAGCTGCTCCACCGTGCATGCTCCTACGCAACTGCTTGCTTACCTGTAATTTAGTTAGCTGTTTTCGAGAAACGAGCGCGAATTAACTTGTGTATCGAACGGCTGATTTCGTAGCGTGGGAAGTCTCACACGATACGATGACATAAAATTACCGCAAACTACCACTTACGCCGTACCGTTTCAAAGCCTCAAATTCGAGAAAAATGACTACGTAAACACTTTATTACCGTGCCCGATATACCATGATTTATTACTGGTTACAGCAAACAATAATCAGCGAGAAAAGGTGTGTGGTTTAACGCGGTTTTATGACACGAAGTACTCGAAAGTATCGTTTATGGCACATTCATTTGAAGCGTATAGTTGAACGTAAATGAACTAATACTTCATTCATCTTCTTAAAACGAAATACCTAGTCTCTCTTTGGATCGGGTAATAAATCAACTAATTTGAGATCGACATTGTTCATTAGCAAATATTTAATCCTCTAATATAGATTTTTCGATTCGCGAGGCGCCGGCAAAATTTGTTGATTCACTGTTTACTCCATCGCGAAACCAGTCAATAGCTATCGGGGATATTAATGAAGTGCTTACGCTGTTTGCGATCGTGTATGCCCGCAAGAACTTTGTTTGCACGGAAATATGTTCCGAGATTAAACGAAAAGGACATTCGATTTTTAGGAGGACAGAAAACGAGTGCAGCGTATCATAGGACGAATTAGGTGGGATTCGGTATAATTACGTGCGTATGTGGTGTGTATAATGCTGGTTGGTTTCTAGGTCGACATTAGAGTTTACTTGGTGTCCATAGCGGCGTCGTGTTACCTGTCTACAGTTAATTAAGTTAATTAATGGATTGGCCACACCGCCGGAGTTTACTTAGCGTCGGCCGACTACGTAGCCAACCCGGGCAGCAAACATCAAAGATAAATCGTCTAAGTTCCGGAAGAGCCTATCGAGTAACGCTCCTTACGGATAAACAGCGGGTCGGTGTTGCGCGTCGTTGTAGGAACTTTCAATCGCTACCCAGGTGGTTTACGTCCCGAAACAAACCTCGATGTTCGAAAAGAACGGCACCTAGACCCTTACGTTCATGGAATTCGCTCACCGACTCGAACGATTTCGTTCGAAGATTAATACGCGGACCGCGATTCTAACTCTCTCCTTATTGCACTTTTTTTCTTCGCGACATAATTTCAAGAATTATCAAACTTCGTTTTACACTTTTGTCGTTTTAAACTCGATACCCAGAGGAATATTAATAAAAACGCGAGAAAGCGTAATTGAATTTTCTCGTAATTGCCGTAAGAGAGAAAGCAAAGATTCGGTGACCGTGGTGCAACGCGAATCCGGAAGAAAATTGCGTCTTGCAGCGATCTCGCGAAGTACATCGGAGAATCGGGATCTTCGAGATTTTGTCCTAAGCGTGCCATAAATCGAAAGTTTTCCGCTCACCGCAATCGTACGGCAAATCGGATTATGAAATTGAATAGTCCCGAAGGCGGTCGTACTCTCTTTCTTCGTCCGTTCAAGCAAAGGAGAAGAGCTTTACCTTCCGGCTGTACGCTCGAGATCCACCAGCTCCGCAATTTATTTGTCTTCTCTGCTGGATCTTGGTGTTTCAGGCATCGTCGATATTACGTTAAGCAAACAGCGTAACAAATAGAGAAAGAAATCGAACCGGATTCGGAGTGCATTCACCGGTCCGATCGTAATCCCGACCATAAATGGCTTTGAATCGGCCAAGGTTTTACCGTGAAAATGCGTTTCGAGTCAGTTTCCGATCGAATCACGAATCGAGGGATTTCGTGTAAATGTTCCTGCTCGAGAGTTGCGCGTCGACAATCTCTGACAACCAATAAGCATCGGAGCTTCCTTTCTTGTTCGCTGGTTCTTGAAACTCGATCGATCACGAACATCCAGCTATTAGTTGCGGTTTTCCAACGAAATTGGAATTCTTTCCGGCATGTGGCAAATTCGATCGCTTTCATAGAAACGGTCGTTACCGCTACGAAAAAGAATGCCGCTAGCAGATCGGAATAAAATAAGTTCGTAGAAGAGAAACGGGGCAGCTCGTATCGTCTCCGGCAGGTTCGTCATTCGGAACCGGGATTAACGGTCGTTAGAGGCATGCTTCGATTTGGGAAATCTATTACAATACCAAAGTAAAGCGAGGCGATGAACGTTCGAACCGGATGGGAAAGCGGAACGGATCGATACCGGGCTCGTGTTCGGTATTGATTTCCATTTCAAATCGGATGCAGTTGTACTGCTTACTGCTTATCGGATACTGGTGTCTTAGGTCAGGTCAGCTTGTACGCCGATGTATTTGCATAGATACGATCTGATTGAAATAAGGTGAACACTCGACTCGATATTGCCAAGTATTTCCGCTTTGTATGGCCCACGGATTATTCGATAACGCGTTCAACAGACACTCGTTATCGCTAATTATCGCGCTCTGCGCTGGAATCTTTCGTTTACCTTTTCAGGTAACTCGAGGAAATTTGATCCGAACATGAGTTCATTAAAAATTACGGTTATTCTTTCGCGTAAAATTAATTAATCTTTCTCGGAAGTGTACATTCTCTCTTGTCGGGTGCAATCCTTTGTTTTTGCAGAAAAATAGTTTTCAAGTCGGTCGCATCAAAGTTACAGGAATTATTGCAGCGAGAAACTCGAGTCCTTTTTCTTTAGACGTTCGAGTGTCTTTCTTCTCGATTGAAAAGGATGCTCAATATTTTGAACGTCGCAACAGCGCTTCAAAGATTTTCAATCGTCATAAAAGGGGGATTGTTAATTGCGCTGAAATTTGTTTTCCAGCGCGAATGTTATCCGTTTCACGGGTAAATTTTAAACGTATCATCCTCGCTTTATCTTGAATGCAAAATGCGTTCATTCGGTTTATGTCCCGTCGAAAAAATTTAGTTTCGTTGTAACGATGTAAAAGAGCGAAACTCGTATCGATGTAAAAAATAATAAAGTTGCACCGTGTGTTCTCGATCGAACGGCCGAAACGATGAAAAACATGCAACGTGTGCAGCTCGTTCCATTCGATAGTTTATAGCGCACGATACATGCATATACGCACGGTGAAAATATTTAAAATACAAAGGAGAAGACCGATCGTTGGACAGGAAAAAATTTTTCACGGACAAACGGGAGCAAAAAGGAGACATTATTAACGAGCAAACTTTCTCGTCTAGCATTCCGTTAAGTAGATATATGGATGTTAGCTTTGAAATTTCGGATGAAATGTGGCCCCCAGTTTTATCGGAGTCCGAGAGTCATGGCTCGAAATGCTCTTTTCTTCAACGCCATTAAAAATTATGCTCGCAAAGTCGCGAGTCAGAACCGAAATAGAGCCGGCGCTTTGATCTTCTTTCGAAACAAATCGCTCGTGTGCATCGGGTCTGAAACGTTTTCTTGTTGCGAAACGGGAAAGAACATCGAGCAACGACAGATAGCTGGTTTTAAGTTCCTTGCATGTTGTTATGTATAGGACAACGACGGAGAGAGGGTGAGCTCGTCAAACATAAAAACAATTTAAAATATTAAACAGACGACTTGAAACGATGTTAAAAGCGAACGATATGACGTGGATAATAAAATGTGATGCTTGGTCCCTGGCCAGTAACCGCAGAAAGTTTTCACGAATGTTTTCGTAATTTGATTTATCAGAATGATAAATCGTTAAAGACGGATTTTCTCGAGGTTTACTCTATCCGACGTTTACTCTAAAACCAGATTTTCGTTCCGTACAGAATAATGGACGGTTGGTAGCACAGAGGGTGGATCGCAGTTCGGACGAAGCCACTGACCCTCCTTCCAGTCGGTTCGACGATCCTTGCGCGGCCATTGCTACGTGTCTGGCATTCCCTATTACCCGCGATCGCTTAATTGATCGTTAACTCGGAACTCCTCCGATAATGAATGCGAATACGCGGCAAACTGGCCGAGAAATTTCGACTTCCCGTGAAATCCTTCGTCCCTGAATATTTCATGGAAATAATCAACATTCATTAGTTCGTGCTTCGATCCACTCGGTCTGCCGAATCAAAAATCATCGCGAAGTTACCTTATTTCTCTCTTTCTTGCGTGTCGAGAATTATTATGCTCCAAATCGTGGCTTCGAAGCGCATACGAAAAGCTTTTAACGTAAATTTCGAATTAAAAAAACAACGAAGCCCGGTATAACGAATCCGTTTTGCACGCGTTAACGTCTAAGGAACTCGCGAATTCCCTAACCGTAAAGTCGCAAACCGCTCGAATGTCATTATCAACTTCGAAACCTAAAGCGTACTACAGTTTTCCAAGTTTGAAAGAGCTAGAGATTTCTGAGCAGTTCCTTGAATTTTACATAGAGGCGAAAACCGAGGCTGCGCGTTGCACGAAAGTATACAACAATGCTAGGTCGTTTCGTGGCTCCCCGGGGAGAGATACGACTGAAATACATGCAGGAGAAAACACCTTTTGAATTCCGTTGTTGGTATTTGAATTTCTGAAAACGTTTGTCGCGTCGAGTACGCGAGCACGATCGATCTCGTGATCCTGCCGTCGAAATTATAACAAAAACGAGAAGAATTCGTGATAGTCCGATCGATCGCGATAGGTTCGAAGCGGTAAGCAGCGAGATAGCGTGAACGCGTTGCAAATTGGCGTTAAAATTATTTCGCTGAAAAGTGAAAAAAGAGTTTAGCGTTATTTGATTTAATTGGGTCAGCGGAATAGTCGATTCGTTGAAATTGAAACTCGGAATCGAAAATAAACAGTCGCGATTCAGGAGGCAAAATCGATAGGAATGAAGCGCGACGAGTCTGGAAGCGGGCCAATTTTTCGAATAATTCGTAGAATTTCTGAGTCGGAGCAGCGTGCGACCGGTTGCAAGTGACGGGCCTCTGTGCTTACTGCACCCCCTCAGACCCTCTCTATCGGATTCCGATCGTTCATTCGCATTACGCAGAACTTTTTACACGCTTACCGATGAACGACCTCCCCATTTTTCACGGCGCTCATTTAAATACGAAGATTTGTAATTTCCATTCCGGGCGAGCGTACTCGATCGTCCTGGAGTCGACGATCCTGATTTCCTGAACGATTCAATCGCCGTCCGAGCGAAAGGCGAATTGGAAACGATCGCAGTCGATCGTTTAAACGGCCTATATTAATGCGAGTTTCATGAAAATTACGCGAACGAACAGTCGGCTATTATTGTATTACCCCTTTCGACTTTCGATTGCCATCGTAATTTTTTATTTCCGATAATACATATTACCTCTCGCGATATTAACGGTGAATATAATCGTACATCGATTGATGCAATAAAATCGAATGAAGGTGGTTTATATGTAAATAAACTAAAAGAATTTGAATGCACTTGCGCGATTGTACGCGAAACATCAAAGTTACTTGGTCGAACGTTACCATTGTCAGAGGCTTAATAAAGAGACAAAAGAGCAACATAATCGAACTTACTTTTCCTCGTTGTTTGTATTTCGCGAAAAAGGCAGAACGAGTTGCAGCTAAAATTGGAAGCTTCAACGAATGAGACGTCAACGACGGGAACGCGACATTCCCTTGACTCACGCTCGAAAGCTCGCGAGCCAGTGTGCAGCGACGTGCAAAATATTGCGCACAAATGCACTTCGACTTTTTGTCTTGTTCCTTTTTCTTCTTTCCCCCTTTTCTGTCATACTTCAATGATCATTTCGACGTACAAAGTTCGTTGGCCACCGTGAAAGCGTATACCCGGCAGCAAGCGCCGTTAATGATTGTTAATTTCTGTCTCGTCCTTTTTTTTTAATAATTGCTTCGTTCCATTATCCGTGAGAAATCGTTCACGCAACAACAGAAACTTTTATCCTTTTAGAAATTTTTTCTATTATCGGTATTTTAACGAGGCTATATGAATAGGTTATTAAAACGGTAAAGCTTCCAGTAAAAAATGTAGGAGTATCGGGTCTATAATGGTGTTGCTTTTTCAGCATAAGTACTTTTAGCGAGAACAAAACCCGAATATTCTTATCCGTTCCTTTTAAGGCAGAAGAAGAAAGAAACGCGTTGCATCGCAGAGATTATCGCAGCGATCGAACTGAACGAGGCAAAAACATCGTGTACAGCCTTTAGCGATCGCGTAGTCGGATTTTCGTTCGTTTTCAATCCAGCTTGCAAACGCGACCGAACAGATTAACAGATGCGATTGAACGTTCGATAGGTACTAAAGTGAACACGCAACGCTACGAACAGTAGTTGTTCCTTCGAGAGTCTGTAAACATCGAACAGAAACCGAGCGATGTAACATTTCCCGTTCGAACGCGAATCGGATTAAGCGGAAAAATAATCTTGCAGAAAGTCCCGTTCCTCTATCAGCTTTCGGCGGAACCGTTATCGAAGCGCGGAAGAGCTATCTTTCGTCGAGATCGAAAAATGACGCTGAAATCATTTGGAGGGTGTCCTGTGAGAATCTCGAGGATAGAACCGACCCCATAAAGCAATCGCTTTAATCGCTCTCGAAGGACGGTTCGACCGACAAGGAACATTAAGTGCATCCACAAAGAAACTAGATACGTCGAACGAGGTTACGACGTTGGCAACGTTCCTACCATTTTTTGTACGCGAGATGAAGCGGTTATGACGAAACGCTTTATCGAGTCGTTAATTGCGCGTGAACCGTGAAACCAACCAGATAGAATAATTCGATAGATTAATCGAGCATCGATTTAACGTAACGACGTTTGACGAGTCGCGCGTTTAATTCGTAACCGGTTTTATTTCGTCTGTGGGGTCGCGAATAAAATGAAAATTCCTGACATAGAACTATTTTGCGCGCGATGCAAGCGATGAGCTTAAAAATTGCTCGAGTAATACGACCACGCGTCGAGAAAAAGGATGGCGCGACGGTTGAATGCAAACGATCGAGCGCTTATCCAGGAAAAATTCGTCGGTGAAACTTGAAACCCGTTTTTCTCGATTTCACGTTGCCAGACTTTCCTCGCTGAAAAACTTTCAAACTAATCATCGGAATTACTCGAAATTTTGAATAGTTATTCTTCTTCGGTGTCCATTTCGTACTTTGGTCTACCTTTGTTCTTCGCCTCGGCAAAAAGTTCCAAAAAGTTGGCTAATTCCGGAGCTCGGATAACGGAGCATGGCTACATTGGCGCGGCGAACAAAAATGCCAAGAGTGCTTCGCCTCGATTAACGATACCCTCCAAATTTTTATTTTATCTTAACAAAATTGTACTAACTATCCTAGAGACACTTTCGCATTTTTTGTTTTCAGAATTAATGCATAGTAGTCGCTTGAACGGAAAATTATTTTTATTTCGAGGGTTCGCGATACTCTCGCAAACCGATGCGAGAATATACATAGAGGTAAGTAAAGGCTCGCAGGAAATGGACGGGCCGAGGATATTTTTGCAGATAAAGACCGGCTGGTAACTATTTCTCGTGCAAACGTATATTCTGCGGACGTAGGTGGGTCGAGAGGTTTCCGGCGTTCCTACGGGATCGTGTAACAAGACCGGTTCCATAAAACGATCGATGTAATCGTTCCCACTGGACAGGGGAGCGAAGTTAAGGTAGTACGGTGCACCTTGCGAAAGAGCGAGCCAAGTAAGCCGAAAGATCCGGCCGCTACGCGATGGTGAATAGGCGGCGTCGCTGTTCACCCCTTCGTCCTTCCGTTCCCCGGATGCCACTTTCGGTGAAATATCACCGTGACTGGACGCAAATTCGTTCGCCATAAATAACAATCGCACGATTCCTATGCTGCCATAGACCGTTTCACCGGTTCCGCCTCCTCTCCGCTCGTCTACTTTCGATCGCAGCTGCTGCTTCGAAAACCTTTGGTCGCGGATTCCGTTCCGGATAATGTGAGCTTTATCGGTACGAACTGTATGCTCCTCGGTACGTCGTTCGTTTTATACGCTTTTTATTGTTCTCGGAAATACGCAAACAGAATCGCAGTCAACCGCGCGTAAATTTACGACAGAAATACGCTTGTTTATTACTGTCAGTTTATCGAAGACTCTTCATGGGTAATTAACGTGTTATCCATGATCAGAATCGGATGAAAAATTAATTATTTTTCAAACATCGGGAGTTCGATTAATCGGGGTAATATTCTGCTTCCATGAACTCTTACGCAGGAATATCTTCTAGACGAATCGAAGAAATGTTATTCCCATGAATTTCTTTCATCCCGCGAGGTTACATATTTTTCTTCGAGGATGTACCCTATTTCGAGTAAAACTCGGGGGAGATAGGCAATGGCGAGCCTCGGAAAATTACTCGGAATCGATTAGCACCACGGGACGTGGAACATTAATCATACGAGCAGGACGCGTTTCTCGCAAAATACGCATCTCAAAAGTGGGAGACTGTACATTAATATAGGTTGATGAAAGAAATATGCTGACACCCTGTGTGGTAACCGAACCTACCGGTTTCCAGCAGTTTATTATTGATACGATCCCACTTCGTGATCGTGAACTTTTAGTCCCGTTTTGTACGGTAACGTCGTTAAACCTCTACCTTACTCCCGTTCTTTGCAAACGACTCATCCTAGATTTTACAACTTTCGAATAGCTTATAATTTGATATTAATACAAGAGTAGGTAATTCGTACGAAATTAAGCGGGTATACGTCGAGAAATCAATTTTACAATCATCTATAAAAATGTTTGACTTCCGGAACAAAAGTTAGTCAAATACAAACAACACTGTTTGTAAAAGTCTTGACAAACACGAGTTGTTTTTATTTTCAATGTTGAGCACAAAGCACAAGGTACGCTCGCATTTTCGTCAAATCTCTGGAGGCAGTGTTCTCGTCTTGTGGTCGGCAAAAACACGTAAATTTGTTCCCTTCTGCCGTGAATAATCTATGAAGCCATTACGCTGGTGTACATATACGTACGCTTTAATGGCCTAAGGCATTTGTATCCTTCAGTGTGTCGCCAACGGGACGCAAAAGGATGTATTCATAGCTTTTATTTAAAGAGGACACTGACAACTTGGCATGAAAATAATTCGACCGATAACGCTCGTATAATATTTGATCCATGTTCTTCGCGTTTACGTGCTTCTATGTATAAAATCCTGTTGACTCCATCAATCACGGTTAACGAGATGAATATTCACCTGCTTTTAAAGGAAATTTCTGTGTGTTCTTTTCTTTCAGATTTTAACAAATCGAAGGTTATCTTAGGTCTCACAAAATTTATGAGTATTAAAACGAAATTTTGTACGTTTTCTTTCGAATAGATTTCAGAGGATCGAAGGTTCGATTCGCGTTAGATTATTTTTAATTAAAAACAACATCGCGAAGAATATTTTCTCGGTACGGAAGGAAGGAAGTATCGATCGATTAATTTTGCACCACTGTTCGAAGAGATTCAACTTCCGTATAATCTCTTTGCCCTTTTACGTCATTTCTTGCTAGCTCCAAGGAAATTCATAAATTCAGCTCGTTCGTTTCTTTACCGTATAAATTCGCTAACTACAGATTTCTCTCGGTCGATCGATCGTTGATCGAGCATGAATTGAAAATTCACTTACGTTATACATTACGATTCTTTGGACAAAGAGTAATTAAAACGATTCGAAAGACTTTCGGGAAACGGAATGACGATTTTAAAACTACAGCACCTTTTGTCATCGATCGAATGTATGTAAATAGCTTACGAAAAAAAGGGACAAACTCGTAAATTTGTTTAAATGTTTTATGCCTATCAATTAAGCATCGTGTAAACATTTGTTATTACATCGTAAATATACGTGCTATAGGAAGATGGAGTGGCTGTCGAATCGATCATTTCGAAATTTCATTCTGTCAAGCCTTCATCGTGTCGTTCGTCAAATTTTCACTTGCTCGCCCCGTTTTCCTTTCGCTATATTTCCTGTTCGAACGGTTTATCTTCGTTTATTTGTTGAACAGTAGAAGCAAAAGGTAAATCTGTCAATCACAATTTCTTTGTTTCGGTAACTTAATCGAAAACGTTTAAAATCGTTCGAAAATACAATTGTATAAATAAAAGTATTTTTCTTGTCGCGAAAATACATTCTTATATTATTGGAACGAAATGTGAATTTATTTTAAACGTGTTCGCGATTACAGCAAAAACAGTACTATGGGAAACGTTTTAACCAGAATTGTCCAAGGTATAATTGTTTAATCTCTCAGTTTTATTCGTAGACGCAAACCGTATTCAGCAATTTATTACGCGAAAATAAATATGCTATGTATAGTTTCTTTCTAATTGCGAACAAAAGAAATCGATTTTCAAGCTTTTGCTCCAAACGATTCTTGCTGCAACATTTCGCTTGCAAATATACGCGTAGTACGATAATATCGAATAAAAAGTAATCAATGTCACACCTTCCCACAATTTTCGAAGCTTCGTCGATAAACCCGTGATTAATCGATTAAAGTTAAACAATCGATTTTACAGCGAGGGTTGCAAGCGTTTTTCTTCCCTTGTCAATCTCCTCTCGAAGCGGATTCAAGCTATGAAGGATTATCATTAACCCTTTCTTGCTCCTTCTAGTCTCCTTTTTCTTTTCTCGTCGGGAGAAGCTACCCGAGCCGGAAGTCAAAGTTAATGGTTTTCGCGTCTCACGGTTTCCTTCCACCGTGACATTATTTATTGACTCCGGTGTTCATCGTTTGCGCTTCTACACTTCATTTTAAAGAACTATTCAACCGCTGTGCTCGTATGTTATCTACGAGGATGAGAGTACATTTTTGGTCTCTGTTGCTTCAAAAATTAACGACTGGAAAGTTCTTTATATTAATGAATATTCTGTACTTGTTTCGAAGGAGATAAATATCCCAATGAACGAATATTTTTTTGTTCAGAAAGTTTAAGAACGTTATTCCTCGTTTCGGTACATCGGAAGCTATTGTTAAAGGAAAGTAACCTCGTTATCGGAGGATGCCAAAATTTAAATCGTTCAAGATTTATCGACACGTTTATGATACTCGATATTGAGAGCTTCGAATGAAATTTGAAAGGATTCACAATTTCCCGTACACGAAGCCGAAAGAATCTGAAAATATTAGCTATCTTGATTTTTATGGTAGCTTCCATAATACAAAGGATCGCACAGTGATTTACGTGCTCTGAATTCTTGCCTCGAACCCTGGAAAAGTGTTCGAAAAATCACCGATAGAAAATTCATAGTTTTGCTCCTTCCGAAAACGTATATTTCTTTAAAAAACCGCAAGAAACAATGGAACTCGTGTGCGTAGTTTACACGCGAAATCCAGTTAAGTTTACAAAACGCAATTTTTTCCGTAATTGTTACCGTTGGCAACGGAAATAAAAGAATCGCCATCCATTTTTCCATTGTTTGGCAGAAAAATGGGAAAGAATGATTACGTCGAGGAAAATGGTTAAAAACGTTACTCTCTAGTTAGATTTTATAAAAAATTGCAATTAAACTGGCAAAAGCTGCTGTCGTGGGTTCGCTGGTAATTTGATATTTTGCTTTCAGAATGTAGATGCTTTAACAAAAAATTATTAGTTAATCACGTACCAATTTCTTTTAGTACTCCAGGCATCGTAAAAGTTTCGAATTTCTTTCGTTAAACGACAAAGTTGCTCGTCGCTTCGAGGTATTCCATTTGTATTCTGTAAGGTATGCATGAAAAAGTTGTGTGCTCGTTAGGAAAAGTGTTGCAACCCGAATGATCCATAAATTAAAGCGAACTCGTTGCAAAATGTAGACGAATAAATCGCACTATTTTTGCAGCTTTACAAAAAGTGAAACAATGGAAGATTCGCAGAGGCACGTTCTTTTTGCGCAAATTGCTTGTGATAGGATGAACGAGGATCGACTTGAAGAGTTCCGGAAGAAAGAAGGAAAAGGAACATTATTCCCGTGATTACTCGAGACAAACATTATCCTGAAGGATGACGGGAGAAACGGTGAAACCTTGAATAGTAATTGTAAGTCCGTTCTGAGCGTGATCTACAATATCTCTCTTTCATTTCACTTTTCTCCGCCTCGTTCCATTCATACCTTCACGTTTCTCATCTTCGCTGAAACGATTACTCTTACGGACGGGGTCTGATGTTTCAATGAAAATCGAGTAATTTCCGGGTCTGTGGCTGTCAGCCCGTCGAATTAATCGGATAATTCGCGTTTAGAGTAATTGGTTCGATCAATTAACAGATTTTCGCGACTCAACTTTAATCAGATCATTTACGCCGAATCGGTTGGAAATTCTTTGTCGAAGTCGAAAGATAACTTTTGCTCTCTTGCAGAAGCATATTTGTATAAACACAGATTACGGAATGGTACTAGACCGTATTAACGAATAAATAAGAGCTAGAACGCGACAGAAAGCCGGCGCGTCGCTGGGTGTTTCAAAAGTTTTGAGACCCGAGGAAATTAACATTATGCGACGAGAACACGCTAAGCGAGAACTATGTTTTATGAAAAAAGCGACGTTACTTTTACTTCCTTGATTTCCCAAGCGCGTCCCCATTGAACTTGGCGGCTGAAAATGTTCGGGGTTGACGTTGCGTTGGAGGTGAAATGTAAGAAAACAGATGTTTTAATAAGAAGGGTAGAACGAAAAAGTAGAATGATGAATTCAAATTAAAATGAAAAACTGCAGCGTCATTAGTGGCTATTAAAAGACACTTTTAAGATTGAAAATCGTGCTCTTGACATTTAGAAGAGCACTTCGCGAAGATATAAGAAATTATTCCGTGACGGAAATTTGTATCATGGCCTGACCAACACCGTGTCACGGAAAAAGAGAGAAAAGAACCGAAGTCCAGTCTCTCGGAGTATACTCGAGATAACAGTCAAGAATCGTACACGGCAGTAAAACGCGATCGTTAAATTTCGAATGGGTTGCCGTTACGAAGATGCAAGCTTCGAATATGTAAGAAGCGAATACTTCGATCTATAATACTTTATGCATTCGAATCTCCAGTTATTACTACGCTTTTTCTTGGAGCGAGTTTTCGCGTTTTATCGACCAAGAAGTTGCCGCGAACATGATCCCTGAAACGAAATATTAAAAGGAACAACGAGCGCTCTCGAGTACGGTAGGGGAGTTTTAAAAACAGACACGAACGCGGTAAGCTCCAGCTTTTATAATAAAAATATCATTCGCATTTTGAGCGGATTTAAACCCAAATTGGAGTGTAAAATGTTATTAACGAAAATAAGTTTTCGTTCGGATATTTATCTCAACATCTTTGATCGCTAATTTAAAGGCGATTTCGTAGTAGCGTTAAATTAAAAACACCGGCTGAACGAAATGTTTTATTTAACCTCTTTGCGCAGCGGTTTTACCTTAACGCAATAAGGACGAAATAAAAGCCGAGACTTTATCGTCGCATAGTTGGACGAAAATAGTTTCTCGAAGTGTTTCGAAAGAAAATTCTGGTATCGTTACCTTGAAAAATACCTGTTCTGAAGCAGACTGCTTCGAAAGCTTCAGCGAAATATTTCGAGCTTTTTATATTCCCGCTCGGGTTTCTTTCCACGTCTGAAAATTCCAAAATGGCTCGCTTTATGGAAATGTCTCTCGAACGGACGAAAGCCATTTCGTTAAGCTGCTACTTCCAGCAATTTTTAGCGCGGAAAAATTTAGCGACTCCTCATTTCCCTTTGCTTGCTTTCCACTGTATTCCTCCTTCTTTTTTGCTCTTTACAATCCTTCATCTTCCTCTCGGCGCTCCTTGATTCCGTCTTAATAAAGCATCCTCGAGGTCTTCGCGTATTGTCGCTCGAAAAAGCTAGAAACGCGGTTCGTTTCTGCGCGACATATTCCACTTTTTCTTCTTCCATTCCTCCCTCTTTCGTCAATTACTTGCTCCCGACAACGATCACATCGGGTCCTTTGCTTACTAGCGAGTCGTTTCTCCGGTCATCTTCTTTCATTTTCTTTGTACCGTTGCATGGTCCAGTTTGCGAAATCCACTTGAACTTTATCCTCTCGAACGTAAATTCGCAGATGCGTTCACATTTTTACGACAAGTGTTCTGCGACCTCTGCGAAAACATCGATCCAACCATCTTCTATGCGCGGTTTTCTCTCTGATCCAATTCCCTTGGCATTTTGTCATATTTAAACAACGGTGAGATTCGTTCGAAGACATAACTATTCGTTGATGGAAGTCTTTTAATTACGGAGAAACTTTCGTTTAAAATTCTGCGAGACATCGGTGTCCTCGATTTCCGCCGAAAATGAAATTGCATCGAAGGAAGTAAAAGTTTGAGGAATAATTGGTGCTTGTCCGGTGAGGGAAATGGGAAGAATTTGAAGGAAAGGCCGCGGTGAAGCATTAAAACGTCCGTTCGGTCGAAACGTTTCGACGATGGCCGTACTGTGCCACACAAACTGTTGCACCTTACTACTGCCGCTGCAGTTGTAATATGCATTTTGATTTCGACTTCTGCTCGACACGGTTGTCGGGACGTGCTGCAATTACACCATGTCGAAACGTAGTTATGGAACTAAATATACGTTGGAAAGTAAGTTTGACTAACGCTTCACGATTTCGACGCGAACACGGCTTTTAATTTTGTTCCAGTTTGCGGTAGGTACAGCAATTTCTATCTTTTACCAATAGCGTTAGCGGTTAGGATGTTTAACATTGTTTCGAATACTATTCCGAATCGCAACGCGCAGAATGCCGATCGAAGAAACCGTAATTTACGAATAAATCGAACTACGGAACTTCTGTTACGCGGTTATTGTTTCAACGTGACCATTTCCATCCTGCTGTGTTTTCGACGATTTCGAAACGAATTAGATGTATTTGTAATCAAAGTAATTCGCAATTGCGCAAATTTTGTTTGCTGAAAATAAATCGGAACGTATAGCTCGATAACGCTGTCCTATACATACACGTATTAAAAGGTGCGCGCGTCCAGTCGTCGTAGCGGGAAACATCATTTCCGAATCGTTGTCTTGGAAAACGCGAACAATTCGCGAAAAAGATTATCCCGTGCATCAGGTTCGACGAATCGTGAAAAAAACCGAGTAACGGTATTAATTTCATTACAGTGCCTTGATAATCGTTCCATTACTGGCCGATACGATTCCGTCGATTTTATACCCGCTTTAGCCTGGAAATGGGATTACCGGCGGCTTCGCGGAAAGACAAATAAAAAACGGGAAGGCAGGAAAAAACCAGAATATCCCAAAAAATTCACCGCAGCCAATCTACGAGTGGGCGATGCCGGTTGAGAATCGATTGCAACTACAGGAATCGTTAACGAGTAAAAAAGAGAAAGGAGCGCGCGTATTCTCTCTTCCTTTCAGCGGGAAGCATCCGTCGAACACCCTGATCGGAGAACAAACGAACAGTTCGAATGAGCTTTACGGCTTTCACGCCAATCTCTCTGTCTGTCTATTCCGCTGATAGTTCTCAGCGACAAGCTAGCTTTGTATTTTTTCTTCTTCTTTCTTCCCTTTGTTGCATCTATTACTATTCAAAGGTAAACGTTAAATATTTGGCGCAACCCGCGAAGCGATCGAATAGTTGCGAGGGATTTATTATCATGCGTGGAAATAGAACTGCTTTATAACGCAGCTAAATTAACGTTAATATAACGGCAATTCAGGAATCGAATAACGGAAGTTCGCGAAGTTACTTTATGCGTGAACTTTAATCTATTTCCTCGTGCGAAAATAGAAAAGCAAGGATGAAATTTGCATTTTTGGTAGCCACTTTTCATCTTTCGCCGAACGAATGACGGAGAATGGCCCTTACGAAGCTACGTAGTAAATGAAATTACCGTTATTATCGTTCGGAAAGAGAAGCACCGTCTCGCAAGAGTACGAAAGGGCGTGCTTCATATTCATGGTAATTGCCTGAGCCGTGGGTGGCTGGGATGTCGAGCGTAGTTTATAATTAATTCATTGGATTAAATTTTGCTTCAGGTTGCTGGTATGTATTACCAGCGTCCTGGGTGCATGTTCCTTACCTTCGGAACTACTCCCTCTCTTCCCCTTCGGTTCGTGTCCGTTCGACCACTCTCCCTTAGTCTTATTAGCCCTTAAAACGAACCTAATCCCCTTTCCTCGACGCCATTGAATTACTCAACTATTCGATCGAATAATAAATTTTCCACGTCTTTCGGGGTGGTGTTAAAAGTCTGCGAAACGAGTTTAAGGAAGTTTTGGTCGAGGAAGTTTCGTAATCGAAGATCGGTAATTCCTATCGACAAGTAAGAAAAACGAGAATTAAGTAACGCGGTAATAGATACTCGGAAAATAAGTTTGAAGGAAACGAGGAACGTTTGTAGCACAATTTCTAAGGAGATTCGTATGTTTGTGTTCGAAAATGCCGTGAAAGACGCAACTTTAATTAACCGAGGAAAAATATTTTTCGGCTCGATTTCTGTTAAACCGTCGCGACGCGCGACATAACGCGGGTGTACCATAGATACGGTTAACGAGTTATAGAAGTTCATTAGCTCGCAAACTCCAAAGGACTATTAGTTTCAGGAATTCGGTATGCTCCATAGGTTTTCAAAGAGTCTCCGGTGCAACGTTCGCCGTGAAAGGCGAGCACGAGTCAAGACGAAATCTCGGGAGTCAATGGAGACACACGCCGAGACAGTGGCAAGGATGGAACTGAAAGTTAGCGATGCGTTCTGTACACGTGTAGATATTTGATACACGTTTCGTAAATGAAATCACGACGGCTGGGGAATCGTGGCATTTCCTGGTCTCTCTTTCTTGCTGCTCCCTCGCGAAAAGGTCCCCGAGAGAAATACGGCAAGAGAGCAAATTACGGAAGTTGCTTGCACGGGCTTCAAGTTTCCCACGAAACGTCGGATTCGTCGCGTACCTACAGATCAGACACACCGAGGAAATATCCCGGCACCTACGAGCTAACGTCTCGGGATTTGCCGCGTCCTTTCTTAACGCCGTCACTGATATTTGCGCACGAACATCTAGCCTTCTCCGATCGTCTCTCGCGACGCAGCGTTCGTCGTCCTGCACGAATAAATTGTCGCGACCGGTATTTTTCGATTTTCCTTCGCTACACGAAGTATGAACGCTTAACGATTAACGACGAGGCTCGAATTGTCACGCTTAATATTGTTTGAAGCTTTCGAGCGTAACTCGTGCTCGTTACGATATCAAGGTCCATTGGGATGAACAATGCGCATCTCGATACAAATCAGATTCGGTCGAACAAATTCTCGAGGATAATTGCAAAATCATCGAACAACGAAAAGCGTGTTCAGTTACCGTACGAGCTTCGTTCACTGATTCCTTCGACAAGGATCCGCCAGTGAGAAATTACTGACTCTTGAAATTTTCAAGTAAAAAGCCTCGCTCACGGTTAACGCTACTCGACCGTTATTAAAATCAACGAAGTCTTCCGTGCTTTAATTCGAACAAAATACGCAAGTTTGCTAGAAGCTGCAAAAGAAATAGTTCATTGCCGGCTTCGCGAGAATGTACGGTGCCGTAAACGAAATTACAAAGCAAAGGTAATTGAAATAATAGGGCGTTAAGGATAAGATTGGAGTAAATGGAAAATCAGAAGTTGCCTCGAGGAGCATCGTAAAAAGTGGAGAATCGTTTGAAGAGGTTCGTAGCATCTTTTGTGCGACGGAGGTCGAGAAGCGTCGAAGCAGGCCAACGTACTCTTGATCGCGATGAAACGTTCCAAAGGGATGCAAATCGATCGCTCGTAACGCGGCTGCTACGAGCATCGCTACCCTGTCGAACGAATCCATCGCGCGACCTGAATTTTCGATTATTCCGAGTAAGTGATCGCGTCTTAGGAAATCCACGATCCTTTTGGATAACGCGAATTCTTATCTACCTGTAACGAAAGAATCAACTTTGTAAACACGATAATTTCACCCCTACGACGCTTTCCTCATTTGTCAGTAGACCGTACAACTAAACACTTAAATTCATCGATAACGAAAAAATTATAACGCGTCAGCAGTAATTATATTTCACCTTCCTTTGTTGGATTCAGGAAAATTTAAGAAACCAATATCGAACGAATTCAATTTTGTTCGCGCACTTATCGATGCATACTTCACGATGGAAAAGAAAAAAAAGTAGAAGCGATATCGTTTTCAAAGAAATAAAATTTCACGATAGGTCTGGTAATTAATGTCCCGATCGTTAGTTTAAGAAAACTTACACCGGTAATTAATTACCGATGCCGTAACCTTAATTAATGAGCCGTTAAAAGATTTCCAGCAAATTGCTTACCAGTTTCCATCGAAAAATGGGTATCGAGAAACGCGGGCGAGAACAGCACGGCATAGCGCGGCAAACTTTGTATCGACTACGTTTCGAAACGAAATACAAAAGAAACAGCGCGAGGAATTGATTACGAGGAAATATTTCCAATGATATCGTCTGGCTTTAACAAAGAAATTGTTATGTTCGGAATGTTTTCTACCTTTTATCTTTGACTAACGAAATTTATAACAGATATTGTGTCAACGATACACAATTGTTACGAGAAAATATCCGAAGAAAACTAATGACGTGAAAATTTTTCATGCCGACCGCCTTAATATCTTCGTGGAATCGACCGTGCCCTCGACAGATCACTTTATCAGCGTTTTTCCTTTGATCGATCGTTAAACGCTGTCAGCGCACCTACATTTTCAGAACTAATATTATTAACTGCCGTGAAATTTTTCCAACGAAAATCTCTAATTGACGTTCTGAGAACTCTGTGCAGTCGATTTTTTATTTCTGTTAACATCAAACAACGATGTTAACTGTTACTCATGGTAGAAGGGTATTTGGTACAAAAATAATTATCAACTGTTTACTACAATGCCATCTTTTTTTCTATCTACTCTGTAATTAAAAGTGAACCGTAGGCGTTTACGTTTGTTACCGTAACCAATTAGTGAGTTATAGTAAATGTAGACAATCGCTGCAGCATACGTAATTATACCTTTCTAATTAGCAATGTAAACTCTCTAAGGGTAAATAGATGTCTGTTCGTTCATAGTCAGCAATCGTGTAGAAAAACGAATGCTCTAACTTACAATTAGACTTATCTTTATACGAGTCGTCAAATCACGTCATGAACACGATTACAACCTCCATGTTTGGAGTTTACTTCTTTGCCGATAAATGATTGATGTTATGTTAATTTTTAACGAGCGGGATATAATGTTTTCTTGGAATATTAATAGCGCATGACGAACAGGGGATTCAAGTGGCGAGAGAACGTCGAATGTTCGAAAGTGCCGCTTGTAAAGTCGACTGCTATAAAATCCTACCTGTTTACCAGCAGGTCGTCATAAATAAATCATGAGACCATGCAAATCAGAGAAGACCCGTGTCCTCTCATCGATAAGTATACTCTGTATATACATATATTCTTGCCGCACAGGCGATCGCGCGCACTTTTATCGATACGTATTCCATGAATAGAGCACGCGCAAGTCTCGAAAGCGACGCTGGAGAAGCTGCAAAGTCGCGTAAAAAAACGTTGATTGAACTTTTCCCGGAAGAAACGGATTTGTCGTCCCAGGTAACTACAACAGATTATGCATAAAGATATTAGTTGTCCGTTACGGTATCGTATAGTACGCGTTTATTGGCTCGCAATGACTTTTAATCGATACTCGATGAAATAGTTTTGTCCGACAGCGATCTTTCTCGCGCTCGGCTTCCGTCGAAGTTGTCGGAAGGAGAGTTTGATAACCGATGCTCGATAAAACTATCCGGACTGTTTTTACCTTCGTCCCGAATTTCGTACGGAACGTAGAGACTGCGCGACCGGAAAAGGACGAAGCTAGTGCAGCTAGTGGTTCCTATTCGAGGACTTTGGAATAAGTTTCGAAGCGTTTGAAGAACTGGAGCGACAAGTTACTTGGTTTCTACAACCTTGCTCTGTCAGCAAACCCTTTCTCGCCTCGCTTTCTCTTTCCTCCTTTTCTCGTTTGACGAATAAAGCAAACGCTTGTAGCCGGTTCGAGCACAGAGATAATTTACCGCTTACCTTGCGGTTTGCGTTACCGTGATTTTCTACTTGCTCCATTTGACCACTCGGTAGATTTTGATTCGTCGGAAATCTTCAAAAGATTTCCGGTTGCCAGGGTAATCGAAGATAGTCGCGTTAAGCCGGCACAAGACACGCTCGCTTTTGCATTTGCGTTTTCGACACACAAAGCCTCCATCGCGCGAATCCGCCGAAGAATAGAAAAAATTGAGTGTATCGTGATTGATCATCCGTTGATATTCGAACGTCGCTAACAGGAGGATGCGGAGAAAATGAGGCCGAGGTCGAAGAGGAGAGGAAGGAGGAAGGATACACGTATGAACACGATTCAAGCCAGTGAATAGAGGGTAGCTCCAATTATGCGACCACTCGAGCGGTTTCGTGTCCAACATAACCGTTTTCCGAAAGTGCCGTTTCACCGTTCGCTCCGCAATTCTGCTCGTAAATGTACACACATAGACCTAACGTGTTCCTCGGATTCGATACCGGTTCGCGAAACTTTAGCCCCGAGTTGAAAGGAAAGAGGCTATTAGCTTGCATAGGGGCAGCTTCCGGCGCTGCACTTAATGCAATTACCGGCAAAACTCGTGGGAAGAACGACTTTGCTCGTTGAACTTAACCGAATGAACCAAGGAGAACCGAATCTCTCGGTTCTTCAAACGGATTCGAGCGTTCTTGCTTCGCTGACGCCATAATAAGTCTCGCCTTTGTTCGATCAACGATCGATCGAAGCGATTGAGCTACTTCTAAAATCACGACAAAGTTCTTCGATGGCTTTATTCAAAAATTCAAGGTCGAGTTTGTGCGCGACGAGGAAAAGCGTAATAAACGATTGTGTGCGCAAGGGTTGGAAAGTTCGCGTATACCGGGTTAAGTTATTATAAGTTATCGTCTTAGCTCTCTGACACGAATTTCATATTAGCATTTTAACACCTTATCATCTCGACGCGAAATTAATATACCTATCGCTAACTAAGATACAGTTCGTTGCTGTTCTTTACTACTTTCTCTTCGTATATTCGGTTTTATTGAATTCTTGGCACCGGCGACCGGTCACTCCCACTACGTTTAACGTGTTAATCAATTCAGGCTACTAGCAACAAGCGTCTACGTTGAACGGAATTTAGCAATCTAGAAAAGGTAACATTAAAAAAAAAATCGTGCTGCTCTTGCATAACTGCTATACAACACGTAAACTTTGAGGCTAAAAATATAGAACAATTTAGATTACCAAGGCGCACAAGGTGTTCCAGAACAAAGCATTCGCGTGTATAAGTAAGTTACCGTTACGACAACAACAACAGCAACAACATCGGGTAAAGCATACGTGTTATCGGCTGTTACTAATTGTAATCGAGCACGCTTGTACGAAGTATAAAAACTTAAGACGCTTTTAGCTTTTGATACTTCGACGTTTTTAGTCTTCGTCGATGCAGCCAGCTTCGATAGCTAAACTTCCTGTCGTAAATCAAGACCCTGCAATGATAAAATACAAATTGATATTCGTCGTGAGTAAAATTTGCATATGGTTCTAAGCATTAGGGGAGCTTTAACGCGATATTTAAAAGAATTTGGTGGCCGGTGGTCACGGAACGGTTAACTCGGCCCCGAAACACGTTTGCGCGGCTATGAATATTCCATTGGGCAGGCAACGTGTATGCCAGGTTCTGTACGCAAATAGGTAGCTGGTGCTTGGTATCGTTTGCATAGGTCGGTAGATGTTGCGAGCGTATCTTTCTAGGCGGCTGGCCGTGTGCAGGGGTCGTCGTTTAACCCGGGCTTCGGAATATCTCCGTGTAATTGCAGCCCTCGTGCTACACGCTCCGAATCGCGCCGCGTAAATCTGCGCGTCTACGCCCGAACCGACACATGCTCGATGCTATCTTTAATCGAGCAATTGCGCCACCGGCCACCCTATCCTGAAAACTAATCTACCGTTGTCAGTCGTTCGATTTCGTTCATGAATTCGAACGGTGGACGAACGTCAAAGTCTCCGGAACCGCTTTGACAAATTTTATACGGAATTCGACGACAACTGTTCATTGCAAAATTCCACGCTTTGACTCTTTACGTTATATCCTTTTAATTTCTTCTCGATCGACTATCATTTTCCTTTGGAAATTTCAATCGCTCGAACTTCCGTCGTTATTCTTACTTTTCTACGAGAACATCGGTTCGAATGTATCGTAACCGTATCTCATCGTGTTCCCTGCACGATTAAAACGAATTTTGCCCCGTACTCTGCCGGTCATGACGAATAAGCGTCTATTCGCAACTTTCGGTAAGAGTAACCTACATCTCGAAAGATATCGTCTCGGTATCGTAACCACGAGTTTATTTCGATCGTCTGTCTATTTGGAAGACGTATCGCGACCCGCTTTGCGAAATTGTTTTCCGCAGGGATGCTATTCTTCACGTAACAGATAACAGGAACGATGTAATCGCTCGGTTCTCGGTTTCTCGTGTGCTACTAAACGGATGACTGATCCCCGATGTAACCATGGGGACATTAGCCATTCCTGATAGTCGTCATCGCTCAAGCTTATGCATGCGTGAGCGATGTAGCGTTGTTACGCGGCTCGCGGAAACGCACAGCTGTGTCCTCCGTACTTCGCCATCCCATAAAAAAGCTATGTATTACATTCAGACGAGCGTGTCTTTGGTAGCGTCATAAATCATACGGGGAGAAACGCGGCTAGGAAATGGAACCGTATACGCTTCTGCTTCTGTATCATCTCGCAATAATTAAGGGAGCTATGTATACTATTTTTCTTCCTGGATTTCGATGATGCGTCTGTAACCGTATTATAAGGAGCGGACGTTTGTTCGATTATGTTTCGTAACAAATTTAAAGTATACGATTAACTTCGCTATCGTTGAATTCAGCAAATAAGATTTTTAGAGGATTCGAAACGGTCAGGTTCTCTGCTCAAATTTTCCGGAATTCAATAATTCTTTATTCGACGAATCGATGTTCGATCGCTTCGCTTCGTCGAAGAAATCACGAACGATTCCATAAAATTTGATATTAACTCGAAGAACAATACAAAAGCTACCATAGCACGAGTTTAACGGGAAAAGTTCCAACTAACTGCAGGAAGCATTACTTCCACGTAGCACTTATGAAGCGAACTGTACAATGGCGAGTACACCTGCCGCCTGCCGACATCTGCGCTATTGCCGTGCTCCTGTCTTCACCGATATTGCTTAACATCGGCCTGACGGTACTCGGAATATTTAGAATTTTCTACCAGAACTAATTTTGCACGGTCACGTATCTGTACTTTCGTCGACATTTACGATTAAGCTAGATTATTATGCATGTTAGAAGCGTCGTTTGACTCGTGACGCCTGAATTCAACACCGGTTGTTCGTATAAACATCGAACGACTAACGTTTTAACGATTCTCTTTCTTTACTGTTTCTTGCGTGTACCACAAAATTTGATCTCTTTCTTTAAAAAGTGACGCGTCATTGTTCAAAGATTTTCCATCGAAAATATCTGAATTACACCGAAAATCAAACCATAATGGAAGCACTTATATTCATTAGTAAATTACATTAAGCTTACGCTTGCAAATTTCGCGGTAATTATAATAATGTAACAGCATTTATCGTAATTAATCATCCATTAAAAGCTTCCCAAATTTGGTAAGTTTCAGTGTATTTTCTACGGGTTACATTTCAGTGGTTATCAAAGGATTCTGAGTAACCGTTCGGATACTCAATTCTGGCAACCGCGAAAGTGCGACCCGTTAATTAATTTTTCGCTTCGTTCCGTTAATTGCTTCTTCCCCTGCGTTTCATTACCTCATTTTACAGCGATATATCAGTCGGTAAAAGTACGTAGAAACTGTTGAAAATCAGAAACCCGTACAATTAATTCGCGATCCGCGTAATAGCCCTCGTCTCTCGGTTACTTGAACGTTCGTTAGGAAGTTTCGCGCAACCGATAAAAATTGTTTGGACGATAGCGATCGATGATACCGGTTCGGATGTCAGGACGATGCAAGGAAGCAAGGAGGCAAAATACAATATCGAGCTGATACGAGCACGCGAACCGTAACATCGATCTTACAGATTGGAGTCTTCGTTAGTCCGATTTTCAGGCAACAAAGTCAGTCAACCAAAGGCGGATCTGCGCGTGACTGGACTGACGAATGGGTATCGCGTACAGAGCGATGAAATTTCTTGCAGTAGGAAATTTCAGACCGCGCCTCCTGTAACGAGCCGCTATTATCCGGATCGCTGCCGTCGAATCGAGCATCCACGATCGTGTTATAAGAATCGAAGCGTGAGAAGAGCGTTCGCTGGAAAAACTGGGAATTCGACGCAATCAGGCCAGGGTAAAAGTTATTTTAATCCTCGGCGGCGATTTAAATTTAATTTTAGATTTTATCTTATATATCATAAGTTTTAAATCAGCGCGAGGCAGGTTAAATGCCCGTTAAAGTACTCGTGGCATCGGGGTGCAGGGATATTTTAAATTTCGAAGCTTACGTGAAAAAGTACCCTGACGTAATCGTTCGACGCTCTTCCGAAGGTAATTTGGAAATCGAGTTTTCCGATTCCGCGTTTTGAGCAAATCCCATCGATTCGATTAAACGCCAGGCCCATTAGTACAGAGAAGATTTCCAGCGCACGGCAATTTCTAGATCGTTTCTCGGTTTTCGCATTGCAGCCTTAAAAGGTGCAGCACCCTGGCGCACTCGCCCTCGGCTACGGAATTCGTAGTCGACCAATCGGAACCATTCGAACAATCCGAACGACAAGGTTGCGCTCGTAAAAGGAGACGAACAGAGGTAGCTGCCATGAACTTTCCACGTAAGTTGGAGAGCGTGTCTTAAAAATGTTCTTCGCCAGCGGGCCGAGAAGTTCGAGACGTGACGAGAAATCACGGCCGCTTTTACCCTATCTATCACTCCACCGACAAATAGTTTCGCGCTGTTCCGCGGCTAGGGATCTACCGATCAAATAAATTACACGCTATGAAGGACTGATTTCATTTTCCCCTCGAATTTATTTCCGCGTTTTAACAGCTATCGTTGGCACTCCTTAACGCGGGACTTCGAATGCGTATCTTTGAAATTCGAAAAGCTTTATGACTTTAAATCTATGACCTCGTCGAAGGAGTACGTGGAAGATCGATACATTCTCGAGGGTGAAACGATTGATTTATTAGAAAGCGGAAAAGTAATGGCTTAAACCGTTAACGTTCGAATCGGGGACGAGACGAACGTAACGATTAAAATCTGAATATCGGCCATTTTAACCAAATCGTGTCGTGTATGTTGACAAACGCGCATCGACGTCGTGTATGACGAAACAAATTACAACAGTGTACCAACGAGAAAAAGTCCTGACATTCGAGCGGTTACAAATGAAAAATATCAGAGAATCCCTGGAAAGGTGAGCGTGTTAGCTCGTAGCTTGCCACCGGCTGTAATTTGCATATAAACCATATTTTACCGTGGTTCCAGGCGTTACGCGTCATTCGGTATTGTTTTAATACGGGATATGTCATCCAAACCGGTACGACATAACGAAAGCTGCTCGCGTGGAAATAGGTGTCTAGCGAAACTTCTTTGTTTCTTTCTTTCTTATAATTTTACATTTTGTGCTCTGTACAGTAAAATGTACAGTAAAATTAGTAGCGGAGAATCGACTTCCTCGAGATTCATTAGTGGTCGGAGCCAGAGCCAGGAATGTGTCGGACGATATACGGCTAATTCTACTACGGTAGTCGACGTGTCACGGAATTAAGTACGATCGATGCGATTCTTATCCGATTCGTTGCCCAACGTTCTTCCGTTTCCAAATCGGATAATAGCAGAGGGCAGCAGCTTCGTTCCCATCGTTTCTAGCTGGGAACTGTTTTGGGAGCCAGGAAAAAATTCAAGATCTCTTTCGATATCGATTCTTCGAAGATTCTCCTCGGAGAACCGTGTAAAACGAATCGAAAGTTTTCGAATGCTTCTCGAGAGCTCGAGAACACGAATGATAAATTCGCCGAAAAATACGGCGAAGACAGAAGCTCGAATAACGCGAATCATCGCTTAGACTCCATTAGGAAAGCGAACGAGGATAGTTGATTCACGGGTTAAGGAAAAATAAAGGTTGCGACGCGTTCTCTCGGTCGTTGATAAATTGAAGCGAAGCGTCTGGCACGACTAGTCCACGCCACCTTATCTTTTATTTATGCACCACGTTTACACACGGAGACGTATTATTTCGCGACAACGTCAACCGTTCGCTTCCTCTTCCTTCTCGCACGATTTATTCCCCGTTGATGCTAAGAAGCTTGCGACGTCGCCGGATTTCCCGCGGCGCGTTCCGACGCGTCTTCCACTGTCCCGTCACCTCCGACGATTCTTTCTTCTTACTCGGATACCTATATATTCTGACACGCGGGTTTTTACGATACTCCGTTTCGCTTCAACTATCTCTATTTAACTTGTCTTTCTTCGTTTTATCGCGTCCATCGTTATTTCGAGCTTCCGCTTCTGGAAATCTTGTAAACTCTTCCGGACGGCGGTGCAATTTGTATAACCCCTTCTTAGAGAAAGAACGAGCTTTCCAACGATCGTTTGGATTGTAAGGTTAGAAGCGTCGATACGATATTAAAATGATCAGAGAAACGTGTCGTTGAAATAAAACAGGGTGTCCGATCGATGAAGCGTTAGAATGATGGATGTTCGAGCGTTGAAGGTTCTTCTATGTTAATAAATAACAATAACTACGCGTCGATATTTCAATTTATCGAACACGACTCGATCGAATCCTGAGCGACAGGGCAGGGTCGTTGCGGCAAAACGTGATGGTACGACCCATCGCCTCGTGGAAATTTCGACAATGCCGACCAATTCCAACCTGATTAGCGGTTGCACGACCCGTTATCTCTACGCACACTAAACGTCCCACATTTCAATTCTCCGGTTCATCATTTTTCCGATAAACTTTTTTCTTCTCCCTAATATCATTTTTCCCCTAATAAAAGTCATTTACGAACACGCCCGTATTGAACACTTCCGGTTGTCGTGATCTTCGAATGTCGATTCAATATGTAATAGTGAAATAATAGAGTCTACGTTTATTTGAAACGGACTGTACGAAAGAATACGGTAAGAATACGCTAATATCGCATTTATTTTAACAGCAGCGAACAGTCCGCACTGGAATATATTGCGTAACAATCGAGTGTATCGAACATGAAACTGGTATTGACGCGTACCGCTGAATTCGCTATTCATTCGGTCTCTGCGCCAAGTAAATTCAAGCCCGTGGTTAATTAAAACCGACGCGCCTTTTACTTGAAAGCTCCATCGTGCATCCGATTAAAATAATTTACTGCTTTTCCAATAGTACCCTGCTGGCTCGAACCAAACGTGATTTCCTGTTTGTTGTCGGACATAGTTTCCAATAATATCAGCGTGAATTAATTACTAGGAAATGCCTCGCGATTCGTCGACCGACTGTCTCCAATAACGAAGCATTAATAATTATCGATTCGATTATATTAGAACGATATAACGTTCGACTTGGTCGCGTATCAGTAATTCATGAAATGTTTTTCTTTATAATGGAAATAGAGCGCGAAAGTTTGTTTTTACCCTTTTCCGTATTTATCGTGAAACAGGTCGAAAGCTAGGCCATATTTCTCCGAGATTAATGCCGCGGGGATGTAATTGAAGGAGATGTTAAAAATTGAGATTGCACCTTTGACCTCGTCCAACTCGCGGCTGTTCGCTTAACAATCTTGTCATTTTCTTTTTCTCCCGACGGCCACGGCAACTAATGAATTCGTTCCTTTTGGGAAAAAAAGGCTACGAATCTTTCCCGAGAAACCTGCAATCGGCAAATTAGAACTCTGCTGAAAAGCGAAATGTTTATTACAGAGGATGGTACCAAAGGAATATTAATAAGCCTTTTATTTCTTTAATTGCGCTATGCTCGGAAAGAGCCGAGACTCGCTTTGGTTAATAAACGAGATCGCCGTATTAAGACACAGAGTAGAGTTTGCTATCCCAACAAAACCTTTGTCAGGATGATTACTTTTGGTACAAGCACCGTGCGATGCCTGCTATTCGACAAAGGCGAACTAATATCGAAATTCTGTGAAAACAATTGAACGATTACGCGTTAAGCGTCGAGTTTAATTTTGGACGAGATTACAATTTCTTACGACTAATCAAATTTTACCGAGAATGAAATTTAACATTATTAAAATTTTGGCGAGTTATTAAAGTCTTGAAAAACGGTAACATCGATTCACAAATTTCCCATCCGTTGGATTAATACTGGTCGTTGTTCGTCCCTTAACTCTGCTCTCGATATAATCCTTGAAGCTGGTGAAAGATGAATGTTCAGACTATGCGATCGATGCCGAGTAAAACAAAAATTCCGTGCGAACGATAACTGTAGCGGTTCGCAAAAACTTGCAGCTTTTTCTCGTTGTTGCTTGAATACAAATGGGTGAGCGTTGTGCCATGAAGCATCGATTGTGTCCGTGTTTCTTTTTTCTCTTTTGTTTCCGTGAAATTGCGTTTACTCGGTCAGTTTTTCTTCGTTCGATCATTAACTGTATTCAAAAGGCGTCGACGAAAAGTTTCACTCAATCATACGGTATCTTTTTTCGTACGTATCAAGAAACGAAAGAGATTACCATTTGTAGGACAGAAATCAATCACGTAGCGTCGCGAAACGAAAGCAAATAACGTACGCAAATAATTGCCCGAAGAAACGGTTCACGTCTCGCTACACCAGACCTCTTCTCTTATCTGCTTCTATTCCAGATTTGACTCGACCGGTCTCTTTACTTATTCCTTCTCGAACGATTCCAATTTAAGGACTGAATTACTCTCGACGCGATCGCAGCACTTTGCAACCTTTAAAGGGAATACGTCATTTCGCATTTCAAAGGACATCTTTCGTCATCTTTTGTTCTAGAAGTTATCTCCGATACAGCAGTTTAAAAGCGTACAATCGTCCTCTTCGAATCCTCGAGAATACGTAACTAATGCGACCGAGCATTACCCGATTTAAATAAATATTCTTGGATGAGTTTCTTAGATTATTGCAAGAGTCGAAAGGTGTAACTATAGTTGTAAGAGATTAAACTCGTATATCTTTTCGAAGTAGCAGGTTACATCTCGTTCGACGTAATTTACACATTTTCAAGTGTTACGATAACGAACGATGCTCGAGTTCATCCTCTCAGTTTGTAGGTGGAAGCTTTAAACGAATTTCGTAGTCATTTACAACTGATCTCGCTTACGAAGTTATCAAGAGTCTCTCGCTCAAAGCTTAAGTAGCAACGCCGAGTTCCAACTCGGCACCAGATTAGGACCAGTGATTGATCGAATTTAAATTTAAGTTGGATTTAAATGTTCGTCTCGATTCCACGAAATTGGCAGCTGGAGCTATGCTTTTCTGGAACTCCACTACCCGATCGATGTTTCCACCTTGAAATTCCTTTCGAATTAAATGCCTTTGCTATTTATTTGCTCCTTGAAAGGAACTGCTCGTTCCGTCAGCATAATCTTCTGTATCCTATACAGGATTTACGTTCCTCGAATATCTCGTCCTTTTCATTTTTTGAAGATGCAAAATTTATCGAGAACGTTACGCGATCAGATTTTATAGCAATTTCAAATCAGATTCAAGGATTTAATGAAAAAAGCTTCCTAACAAAATTTCAATTCACCATTTTCGATCGAATTTTGCACCAACAGTCGCGCGTTTTACGGTTGTATAGTACGCCGTTACTATAACTCTCCGCGCGGCTCCATCGAATTTACGAGCGCTGAAATTTCGATAATGATATCAAATTCCGGCGAGTTTTATCGCCAATAAATAAATTCCACTTACCTAAGCTACCATTTGTATCAGCAATTCGTATCATCGCGCACGAGTACAGTCTGCCGCGAGAGCTCGTACTTCCGATTATACGACTGCTCCAAAGATTTTTAATGTTTCCGTTCGCTCGAAGGCTTTTATAGCCAGGTTTATAGGCACCGCTGGCAAAATAAAACTTCGGCAACATACTGATTTGCAATTTTCAAGCTTATGGAGATCGACGATCGAAACAGCCCTTGGAACTTTTTAATATTATATCCAACCGTACATAACGCGTTCGTCGAGCATTTCGGAGATGAAAAAGTTTCCAGTAGCATCCGCTGTAGTCACTAAAAACGCTTCATTGTAATATGAAAATTATTTAGATAGTTACGGAGAATGGCTCGTGCAACTGCGACCACAGGAGAGAACAATTTCAGGAGTATTAATTCTGAGAAAAATCGATTTGCATGAAACCCTCATTGTCCAAAGTGAGTCTGCGATGCATTATTCATCCTGTGCAGTTCTCGTTAAACGCTTCGAATACGAGGATCGATCAACCGTAAACGAAAGTGTCCTGTAAAAATTTTCGTTCGATTAACCTCCTTAAAAAATGATAACGTACCTGCACGAATAAATACCCAATTTTTATCCGATTCGAGCAACAGTTGGTACACAAGCTAAACCGTTAGAAAGTTTCAAACGACTAATGATTACCATGATCGACGATTCTAACGTGGCAAAGAGTATTTTGGTTAAAGCGCGTCGACAAAATGCCTGGCAACTACGGTGCAACGATTAATGGCAATTAATTGGCATCGTTAGGCGACGATTTTAGCAACGCGAAACATTTTCACGGAAATAGGATTAACGTAGGACATTAACGGGATTACATTAACCTCCCGTGACGTCGCTGAACGAAACAGCGTTACTTCAACGACGAGCTTTGCCCTCTGACACGAAAAATCGGGGGATTTGCGCCGTAAAATTTCTCATACCTTGATAATAGCTGTGGAATTACCAATTATCAACATTTCAACCGAGGGGAAATAAGTCGAATTTGAAACAGGATCGCTGCTTTTTCGAAAATGGAATAAAATTAGTCGATCGCGCTATTGGCGGGAACTCGACGTAATAGACGCAACGAAAGGAAAGGAAGAAGAGACGCAAGTTTAACGAGATTTTAGTGGAAGGTGGGTAGGGAAAGGGAACGGTAATCAATTTCACAGCGTATCAAGCAGCTGGGCGCGGAAAACGCGGTTGCGGCTGCGGTACAAGTGGATAGAACGCAGACGCTTGGAACGTCCGGTAATTACGCGTCGTAACTACATCGCCGCGAAGATTTAACAATCCCCACTCGAATCAAGATTGACCGATGGCTCTTCAACGTTCGATAATTACGGGAATTAAGATGCAATCGATTAACGAGGGAGAATACGGAACCCGTAATACTTCTTCCGCGAATAGAGCCGTCTGACGTGTAAAGCCAGAGGCGGCTTTAAACGTCAATAAATCGATCAGCCCACCATTCGAGGACTCGTTATCGCGTTTTTTCATAACGAGAGGACTTAAGACCTGCTTCCGATCAAAATTTACTCTACATCAGCAAACATCTTTAAATTTTACAAATTGTGTCCGCAACGATGAACATTATTTTCCTCTACGACGAATGGCCACTGGAAACAAAAGGGAGTTCTCTTCTCGAACAAGAACGGTTTATATCGAGATATTTATTAGTCGGACAGACCGCAAGTTGAAGAGAAAGGAATGTTTCACCGTTTAATTAGTCGAAGCTTCTCTTTACAGTCATTTAATTTAAAGTTTGAAACGTTCCGCCAAAGGACATGATTAAAGCTAGCGAGGGTTTCTCTTGTGATGTGCTCAAACACTCGTGATTCCCTGAAAAAAAGCTCCTGAATCGCTTTCGAGGGGTGCGGTCTTTATTCGTTAAAAAATTACGCAGACCCGTCGCTTTTCACGCAGCTGAAATTAAAGGATTCTGCCAACGGTGAGGGGCGTAGTTGTCCTCCTGACCGAAACTTTACTACTTTCGACGAAGGAAACAAAAAATTATTCCGTTAAAAATCGCTTCTGAACGTTCAAATAATATTTCGCTTTCGAAATAACTCGATGATCGTTGCTCGTAGAGGGCGGAGAATTCGGAAAAACTACGAACGAATTTTTTTCGCAAGAATATGAAATTCAAATTACCGTTGAACATTGCAGTGAACAATTTACGCCCGGCAATTAAGTTAATCGGGATTTGTAGAACGGTACAGGCGAATTACCACGTTTTGAGGTTCGATAAATTTCACTGTTATGCCCGGCATTTCCATAATCTCCTTTATTATCGCGGTAAAATCGAAGTTGTCGTTGAACGGCACTTTTCGAACGTTATCTGCGAGCGAATATTTATATATGTACGCGTTTCAGGTAAATCGTGTAATCCGACTTCCGTGGCCAATGCTCGATACTATTTCACGGGGATAAAATCGAATTCAATTGTAATCTAATGTAAATTGTAACTGCGATCGTTAATCGTGGCGACCGCTCTGACGACTATTTGAAAGTTAATCTACCGTTAATTTCGTCAGCGAATACGCGAAAATGATATCGTTTCGAAAGAAAGCGATCGATGTTTTATAAATGTTATACGGTTTGATGCACCCCAATAAATAAAGCTGCACGATTCTTGTTTCATTGAACATTCAGAAAAATTGATAATCGAGCATAATCTCGCGTGGTACTTTTTAAACGAGAAGCACGTTCACGGATAGATATACGCAGCCTATGAAAAAAAGTAATTACAATTTGTAATTTAATGTAAACCGTTTCAACGTTTTTTTTCCCCGACGAGTCATGCAATTAAAGCACTTGAAATTTTAACGCGGTTTATGAATTAAAAAAAAAAAGGTGTAGAGATGCGACATGGGATGATGTTACCTCGTATGAATAACAGAGTGCTCGGAAAAATTAATATTAACGCGGGTATTGCTGGGAAAATTTCGCGGCTGCGAATCACACGACGTTGTTACGCCCAATGATAGTGGGATAGGTGCAGTTTTAAAATTCATAAGTTCGCGATCTCCTGGAATACGCGAGAAAAGAGACCCGTTGGTTTCGCGATAATTCGCCGTATTCCCTAGAGCGTTTGGAACCTCGGAACGCGTATTTATTTCCCTATATTATGAACTTACCGCGAATTTACAAAATGCTGGTCGTCAATTACGATCAATCCCGCTCGTTGCACGATGTACAACGGAATGACAGAACGTGGTCGCGTTCCAGTATTTCTAAAATATTCATACGCGTCTGTTTCGGTACATAATTGGACGCGACTGCGTCTAATTTGGCATTCGCGATCAAGTTTCGTGCATCGATGTTACGATGTGTCAAGGTACATGTCAGATCGAAATATTATTTGTCCGGGTGATTAATTTACTTGCTCGCTTTTCTCGATTATTGAAAGTAACGAGGATGTTAAACGTTTAAGCACTGATAGGAAATACGGCGGAGATTTAAAGTGATTTGGTACTATACTATCCGACACGTAGTCGGCTGAATCGGGATCAGGTTAGTCGAGTGGTTAATTATTCGAAATGCCTAAATAGCTGGATGTATTTCACAGAAACGTACAGTTGGCCGAGGTCAGGCCGGCTGCAGGGGCGTACTATTTCACCAGAGATAATTAATGGAGACTTTGGACTAATAGCAGAGTAACGCGACCGCATGACGGGGTTACAATGTAAATGGCTATTACTGGTTTTCGGCTGAGGAGTTAAGGAGACTCGTTTCGTGCACAGCCGAGTTTAATACGACTTTAATTTTCTGTCGCGAAATTTTGAGAAATTCCGCTACTTTAACACTTTGTTCACGAACCACCGCATACTCTTCGCTTTCGGTTCCATTCGTCACTCGGCTTGCTAGGTATGGTCATGCGTCTCACTCGTAACGACGAGTCTGTACGCCTTTTGAATTCGGAATTCGGGTTTTGTTTCAATGAAACGGCATTACCGCTAAAAATATATTGCCACGCGTCGCCTGTCGATCAAATCGACTGTCAGGAAGAATTTGCAGATTCTAGGTAAGCGAAGGAATTGATCGTGACCGATGTTGGACAGGTAGGTATCGCGTTCGAAGTTGTATTTCGAGAGGAGTCGAAAGAAAGGCGATAGCCAGCGCGAAGACACGAGAATGTTTCGCGCGCAAAGCGGAATGGCCTCGTAATCAAACAGCTGGTTCGCGCCGATGGCCATAATTCAGGCGTTATCGCGGCAAAGTTGGAAAACAGATACCATTTTATATGTTAAGTACGCAAGATGCGCTGCCTGCCGGGATATGCATCTTCGGGATAAGCTTCTTTCCTTGTACCGTGGAACATAACCCGGGGACATCGGTGCTAGAAACGTTTCAGAAATTCTTCAGCGTCTTTTCTCTCGCGAGACTTCCTAAAAACGGTAATATCGGTCCTGCGGACACGCGTTTTTGAACGCGTATCTCGGAGAAATTACATTCGTTTCTCCTAGATAAGCGAGCGCAAACATTTCGAAAATTGGATACTGCACACCGCGTAGGCGTTGTTGGTTAGAGCAAGCGGAACATTTCGATTTTCGTTCGCGGATTTATAGATCGACCGGTTTGCAGCAGGCGTCTACCGATCAGTCCATTAGCGGATATACATTATCGATCGTTCGCGTACCAAAATGATAATGGACTTTCATTTTAATATTGCTTTTAGTGCATTAACACGCATTAAGGGAAATGTAATTTGCGAGCGAACACAACGAGAATACAATTGCGTGGAAAAATTCCTTTGGTGATCTGGCGCGATGCTTAACCAGAAAATTAGTACGTCCACTGCATTATATATGATGGCAAAACGGGAAAAATAGAAAGAAAGTTTACCGGCCACCGGAAAATCTGTATTATTTGCGAGCAACTTTTCTCGTTCTGTTAACGACCACTAAAACTAGAGTTCGTTTGTGGTTTAGCTTTACACGAGATATCGTGGGCCCTGTAACGTTTATTACTTTTATTACAGCTTGTTCTATAGCTATTTTTTTGTTCACTCTCCGTTCGCTTCTGTTTTTTCCTTTCCGTTTTTAACAAACGAACACGACCGTAACAATTTCTTTCTCGCTGCGCCGCGCCGCAGAATTACCGTGCGCTTGCAAGAAAAGCGGGTCAACAAGCATCATTAATCGCGAATGACGACGAAGTTTGGAGGAAGTTATCGCGAGCGTAAAATTACCAGGTCACCACGGAATCGTTACGTGGCTCCTGTCTTTTCAAATTCCACGATTTCCCTTTGATTTACGTTCCGTGGTAACGGAGCGTGGATGTAAAACGAGATCGTCCGTCTACGCGAATAACTCTGGCCCGGTTTCGCGTGAAATTAATTTTAATTGTTCGTTAATTAGTTCCTGGTCGAACTATGCGACGCAATAGGAGAGTCATTCGATCGTGGGAAACCGAGATATCGATTCGTGTCCCTGCAACTACCACTGCTACTACCGCGTAAAAACGATTCAAAGACGTTTCGATTTAAGCATGCTCTTAGTTCGTTGATAATAAAAAGTAAACGAAGATTTTTCAGCCATATCTAACCTATAGCTCTCGAAGGTTCGTTCCCGTTAAAACGCAAAAGTGCTCTTCCTTCCTTCCTTAAAATAAGAGGAGAGATAACGAGCAATTCCTTTAGTTTGTTTTAAAGCTATATATTACCGGTATAAGTAATAATTGTCGGTAGCACGATAGGTTTTGGCATGTAGAGGAATACTCGCGCTCCAGCGGAATAGAAGTGGACGAAAAGAAAAGCAGAGAATACCGTGTTTCGAAAGCCGTAGGAGGACTGGAGATTGCAGGGAATCGTAAAGTTAAAAGTTGAGAGGGTGTATCGTCGTAGTCGATTAAATGATCCGAGCCCTCTTTGGTATCGGAAGCTTCTCGACAGAAGTTTCCTGGCCGTTCAATTCGGGCCAATCTCGGCGAACGGCGACGAGTCAAAGGGAACTTGGACGGATCGAGGTCGAAATTAAGTTCTGACCCTATTGACGTTCGACCAGCGGTGCTCGACTTTATCGACGAACCAATTATATTCCTCCTTATGCTTGTCTCCCTCCTTCTCTTCTCTCCCCATTTTTTTCTTTTCTTTTTACGCTAGTTCGTTCGATCGTGAACGTCGCACGGTTCCGAGCCAGGAAATAATAGGACTCTCGTTTCTCCTCGATTTTCGTGACCGGGTTGTTCCAGGCATTGATTTTGGATAATGTCCAATCTGTTTGTTATTTATGGGGAACGAGGTAACGCTGCTCTTCCCTTTCGCTCCCATGCTTTTACCTTTTCGTTTCGATGTGTGCGTCTACTAACCGATTTTCCATCCCCTTCTCGCGCCTCTGCTCGTTCGCTTCGTCCCTCGTCGTTTCTCTTACGCTTCGGAAGGAACCACCAACGTACGTACGCCACGCTGGGAAATCAATTTTGGGAAACAACGACATGTCCGCCCTTTTCAGTCGTATCGCGTCACGTTTCTGCATTCGCGTATCTTTCGAAATGTGCCCACGTTCCGATTCAACTTACCATAAAATCTGCTGCTTGTATACCAGCCGCATTTCCGCCACTAATATCTCACGAATTTTTACGAATCGATTCAAAAGTTTGCGTCGTTGCGGCATCGACGATTACTTTTTTCGAATAAATCGTACCTAGCTTTGGACACTTCGAATTTAGAAAACTTCCTCTTCCCAGAGAGTAATTATAAAGTTTAACTTTCTTTCTCATTGAATTTTCTATACGATTCAACGACAATGTAATATTCATTTATCTCTGTAACTTTTGAAAATCAGTAGATTCTGACAATTTTTATAAAACCCTCGGAACGCTGTTACGTGCCACGTGAAGCTCCTCATCCCTTTTCGCACGCTGTTAACATTCGATTTGCCGGTGTCTGGGATTAAATATTCATGAGCCGTGTACACGATGGTTGCGGAGGATGTTGCATGGAACTCGAAGCCCACAGGAGATATCGAAAGTTTTATTACATCGATGGATTCCTGAATACACTTAGGAACGCTATTTTAGGCAAAATCTACGATCAACTTCTGATAGGTTCCCATACTTTCGCGAATCAGGCAATTCCTTTTTCCCAAGGAAACAAGAATTTCCATGGTATTAGCGATCCTGTGGCTTCAGACTCTTTTAGCGGATCGAAGGATAATGAAATTCGATGTCGTGATATCGAAAAGTTTTACATTCGGTGGATCATAAATTTAATACGCTTTAAACTTCGTAGCAAAAAAGAAGCGGATTTTATCACAATCATTTAATAACGTTGCTTTGAAAAATAAAAACAGCGAATGCTAATTTCTTTTCGCTTTGTAATATTTGCCTCTAATTAAGCAAGAATCTTCTTCCTCGTATATTTTATATTTATTCTTTTATCTTGATACTGCCTGCCGACTTATTAACAGGAAAACACTATTCTTGACTCCTCGGACACAACCGAATGTTCCATGCTCCAGAAAATCTACTTGTAAAATAGTCACAGCCACGGCTTTAGAATGTCTTCTATGATATTTTTTATAAAAACACTGTTCTTTGCATATATTTCCATTGCATTTCCGTCAGTTTCTACGTTCCTTGACGAGTCAGTTCTTTGCATTTCAAAGTCGAGTGTAACGTACAGTACGTAGAACGTTACACAGAATAATTACTAAAGGATTTTATTATTCCCACGGGCGTTCCGGGAAACAAAACTTTAACGATTTGAAAAACGAATCGTTAACACGTTCCGTTTCGGAGGCCGCAGCTTTAACATTCCAGCAGAATAGAGCGACCCTAATATTTCAAGTAAATTTACCAACAAAAATTTATCCTATTTCCCGTTTTCCCATGCTTCTCGTCCACCCTTTATGAAGGGATCTTTGTTATGATCTCCATGAACCGTTTCCACGAGCGAGCCTGCGTTCGTAGCAAAACTATTCAATATATTGATCCCGGGCTATATGCCGGAAGCAATATCTCCGGTGCGCGAGAAACAATCCGGAAGATTCGAGATAAAAAGGGACTAACGACGGTCAAATTGTCTTTTATGGTCCTCTGTAATATCCTCCTTGAAGTTTACGAGGTTTATCTTTTGCTTTTACGGCGGGTAGCCGTTTACCGTAAACCTTCTTTATAAATACCATTGGTACATCAAACTAACGATCTACGTTTTAGAAGATGACCGTGGTTCGTTTTCCGCGAAATGAGCTTAACGTGGTAAATCGATGTTTATGCATTCGGAAGAACATTGCGCAACGATGCAAATTTAAAAAGTAAAATTACTTATCAACCGATTACGGAGAAGCTACATCGATACTATAGTAACTGTTCAACGAGTCGGAGTTTCGAGAAAGCTGTCAGAAACTGGAAGACTGTAAAGCGTTAACAAATTGAACTTACAAAGCTATTACGTTGCTCTAATTTCAAAATTCCTAAATTACCACGTTCCCAAGTTCGAAAATTTTCCAGAGTTCCGTAGAGGAAGATCTTCTTTCGACTGTAGAACGTCTTCGTGGTGGTTTTGCGCGCGATGTAATGCACCTGCGCTCTTCTCGTCTCGCTACATATACCGCGTATGCGTATTAACGCGGTTACCGAGGAAATTATGATGGCATGGATAGACGGTGGCTGCATTGTCGCAGAAAACGTTCTTCCGCGTAGTTGTGAAGGTTTAATCGCGTGATCCCGGTTAATGGGAAAGATCAGCACTCGTGAAAGATGACACCGCACTCCCAGCTGCGAGTTGCGTTTCGACGATTAAGGGTTGCTCCTGTTCTCACGGACTTCGCGCGTCTTCGCGACTGATTAAATTGCGCAGCGTTAACGTATCGAGTTTAATTGCAACTCGAAGCTGCAATCGTCCAAATTCGGGTACGATAGTACACGACTATTATGGAATTCGGAGTTGTTCGTTGTGCCATAATCCTTGCTCCGTGGGTGCTAATTGTTCGAAACCTGGGCGGAGGGGAGATTCTAACTTTTGTAATCGTGTGATCTACCGAGAATTGGGATTAAGTATATCTAGATTTCGATTCAGATATTTAGCGCTATAATCGCATTTACCGATGTAGGTCGAAAACGTGAATTAGTGGCTTTCCAAGGAATTTACTCAGCGTGTATATACTTTATCGCTGATTCTGCACTTTGACCTTACTTTGTCCAAAATGCAAGCGCGGACGAAACGCGAACTGTAGGGTGTAGAATGACGCTGGAAAAGCAGGTGGGGAACGTATTATGGCATAGCTGGAGCGGACTAGGATCGGACTAGGACTTTCTTCGCATTTACGCGTCCGGTTCGTTCTCTTTCGGGTCCTCTGCGACGACTCGCAATCTGTGTACGCCTATGTCTCCTCTAGAGAACTTTCGAAGCTCCCGAAAGAAAAAATTTACTCGTTGTAAATGACTAGCATCACTTTGTTCGTTGTGTTTCTTACGACAAGAATTATTATCGAACGACAATTCGCGAAAGGCGCTTCGTTAAAATGTTAATCGGAACTATAAATTCTTTGTCGCAGCTATCGTACTTCATATACCTGGCGTAACGGTTTTTCACTGGCGAAAATATCTGAGAAGATAAGACCAGGGACCAAGTTCGGGTCGTAAATCAGAAAATGGGGCGGTCAGTCGAGCCGCTGAGCTTCATCTCGTGCATGGACGTGATTTATACGGTCACCGTGTACGTATAGTCGAAACTGCAGCTCCAGCAGCCTTCTTAGTCACTTAAGAGACTCTACCGTCTACTAACCGATGTCTCGCGAGAGAAACCAGTTGTACCAGGTTAAGAAAGCTTGGTAGTTTATAACGCTTTTTATCTAATAAATACATTGTTCAGCGTACAAAGACTTCCACTGTTCGATAGATCGTTAAATACCAAGCTTACAAATAGAATGAAGTCGAATCTGAACACGCTTTAAAGAAAGCAACATCATGCCGATGTTTCAAAAAAAGCATCGAGTATAAGTAACTTTAGTTGTACCTACAAGGTGTTACGGGTAACTGCATTAGTCCGAGTGGATATAAGCATAATAAGATAAAAGTACGTCTTCCTTTCGTAAGTTCGTCGGGTTATACATTGGCAGGCACTTAAACGTAATTGATTAAGTAAATTACTCGACGACTCTACGAGCGCCCGTCTTCTTAAAGTATCGGTCGAACGTCATTATACCATTAGATAACGGCATTACCGAAACTGTCGATACTGCAAATATTGCTGTCTACAGTTTTACCTTAAAGAATTACCAAATTTTAACGAAATCAACTGTACAGTTATCGACAATAAGCAACGCGTACACGAACGTGTACGAATTTTCTGTCGTAATATATTTCAGGAAAGTAAATCTTCAGAAAATGTCAAATTGCAATATTGTTCTATGAATGTTGTTGATTCAACAACGTTATTGTGCACGAATTCAAAGGTACGATTGTTTGTACGCTCGCGCTGTTAATTCGTACCTGGAATATCGAATCCATAACATTGTTCATTGTATCGAACGTTACAAATAGCGTAATAGAATTTCATTGCTGGATACTGTTCGATACTTCCGGTAAGTATCGCAGAAACCGACGAGCGAAGTGCAACGAGCACCAGCATCGCGTGCGTCGTGATTCCTAAGCGACTATGCGGATGACAATAATCACTCGCTATAAATTTGATCGTATCGTTGATAATAAAATCCTCGTGGTGTGTACCTTTGTCGAGGTAATTTTATTACAGCGGAATTATTACCGCGAACGTGCAGCGAATAGCCTTTCTCTTCGCATAATTTCGCGAAAATGTGGCAAGATCGTTTTCCGTTCGAAAATGGCTAGTTTTCTCGTGCTTCCGATAAAAATCTATGACATTTTGGTGAGCGTTCTGTCATGCGTATATGTATACATTGCCCGCTGTAAAAAACGCTCAGATTCTCTGAAATTTTTAGCTGCCACGGCGCGTTCGCGTTCAGCGTGATATCTTCGTTTGACAAAATATAACCGGACAAAGACAAATCACCGTGAAACGGCGAATAGAAAAGGTCGAGAGAGTAAACGGCGCCAATGCTCGCCACGAATAATCGTATTACTCGGTCAACCCGTGAAAGCTGCACGCACGGTCAAATTTATTCGAGGCGCGACAACTTTCTCGTACCGAGCAGGACAGTAACAGAAAGCTCTCAAAGAAAGAAACCGACAGAGATAATTAATCCACCCGATTCTACATTTCTGCTGTATGATCGTTATTATAAAAAGTTATAATTTTATTTTCAGTTATACCGTATCCCTTTGTTTATCGACTAGAAAAAGAGTAAAATTATGGTGATTTCCCACATCGTTTACGTTTTAAAGTTTCTTTTGTCCGTCACTGTACGTATCTACCGTAATTAACCGATCAACAACCGATAACAAAAAACGAACATTTCGAACTCGACGAGCGTGCATCGTGCAAGAATCACCTGCGTGGTTCTACGAGAAAAAGGTAAGAGAAGAATGGACGGAGAGAAAGGAACGATAGAAAAAAAAGGAAGAAAAAGGAGTGAGATGCGGTGACAATGGAAGGGTGGAGAGTGACGAAGTCTGTCGCAATATCCTGTAACGAAAGCCAATAAATAAAAGGACGGCTTTGCTACGGAATTAAAACACATACATCACCTGGCTCTGGTAGGCGTCTCCGCGTTTCCGGTTCTCGTCACCTCTCGCTCCGACCGCTTCGAGCTGCGATGCGTTCCTCTCGCTCTGTCGTTCCCGATGGGCACCGATGGGCACCGACGGGCACCGTCGGGCACCGATGGGCATCGACGGCCACCGATGCCGTGGTTCGGAGCTGCGCTGCGGTCCGACCAAACTTCGAATTAATCTTGGCCGGGCACTGATTGCGAAATAATTTCGCGATCGAACCGTATACCCGACGGCTTCCGCTCGTTGCGAATCACGCAAGACGCGATGACCAGCGCGGGCGTTTTGCTAGCATCCCTCGGATACATATGTCTTTGAACGATCGATGTTTCCCCGTTGGAGGTCCGCTACGGGTAAATCTCTTGATTTACGAAGGTAATTCGTTCCACGAGAATCGATCGTTCTCGCGTTTCGCGCTACATCGGCTTCGAGTTATCGCGCCGTCGACCTATATTGTGTTTTGATAATGAATTCCCGACGGTTCGGATAGCTGTTTCCTACCGGACCGAATTACTGCCAGTGGTCAGTAATGTTTTCTTTTCTAGGAATATTTTCAGGAAAAATGTCGTTAAAACGATCACACCTTACGACTATTGATTTGCAAAATACAATTGTACAGTTTATAGATTCATCCGCGTTGAATAGGAAGCTGAACGTTGCTTTTCTCTATTGCTCCAAAATTATCAAGAAATTTCATCGTTGAATGCATAATGTAGATATTAAACAGGTTTAATATTTGAAAGATAACTTCCTTTGTCACGCTATAAATATGCTAGGGCTGATACGTTCGGATTTATTCATAGAATGCAAGGTGTACTGCCGAATCTGAATACTTCGAGTTTCAATTAAATACTTACTCATAGTTTTGTCGGTGTGCATAGTATTGCACCGAACTCAAAAGTTTCGAGATGAAATTTATTCGATATACGCCGATAATTTGCATGTATCCAAATTTTAGGTAGAAACTTCGTAGATCAGAAACTATGCGCATTGTTTATTTAACACGTATAGTACAGTGCTGCTCGAAATTTATCCACGAAGCGTACAAGTTTTTGTTCAGAAAGGGCGAGTGAATTATTAAAATAACAATGGTAATAAATCAGAACAAATACATACGAGATGGATTATATTACAAGTTGAAAATCTGGGTTATTAAAGTAACCTAAATTCATACGCGTGTACACGCGTATATCTCTACCGGTATCCGCAGATTAGATATGAGTTAGGTTTACCTAGATTCGCACAAGCACTTCGCGTATTAGCTAGGTGCAGCTAACATATGGGTTGGGTCTAGCTAGGTTTACCTAGACGTTCCATATATCCCAGACGTTCAATGTGTATCCCGAATCCGAGTCGAGGATTGATCGAACGCGACCGAGCTCCGGGTTAACCCTACTTTACGTTTTCGGGTTCTTCTGTCCTGTTCCGTGATCGATAATTGCGCGCCTTCCTCCGTGCGATGCAACAAAGCGATTAATCTGCCGTAAATAGCTGAATAATCCGAGGCAATTAACTAGATAGACGTACGCTACCGTTCAAAAGTATACGCTTACCGCAAGCCACGCCTACACGTTTCTTACAGATAATAATCAAATTTGATAAAAACGGTTCGATACTAAATTTGTTCGTTACACGTGTAGTCTGGAATTGACTCGTACGGTGGAAATATCGCGAGTCACTTTATTCGACGGATCACCGAAAAACTTTTATTCGCAGGTATCGGGCAAAGGTATTTGCTAACCCCGTTCGAGTTTACTGCCTGAAGGATTGCATCGTCCGAATTCTACTTTGGACCCAAGATGCCATTAGCGGCGAAGAGAGTATCCCGAGAGTTTCTCGCACCCTCCCTGCGATAAAGTAGGAAAAGGACGACGAGGAGACCGATGCTATTTGTCCCGTTTCCTTATTCGAGCCTTTTTGGGAAGCGAAGGGTCCGCTCGCGTCCACCTCTTTCTTGCTCACCGTTTTCGGAAGGCCACCTTTGCCTCCTGTTCCACCCTTGTTCTCGAAGAAAAGAAATTCCTTGTTCCTCGATCCCTGGGAGGATTACAACGCTGCTCGTGTATCCCTTCGACGTCTTCTTGTCGCATTCCGCCGCTGTTGTTCCACGTCCTCTAATTCCGTCACGTTTCTCTTCTTCCCCTGAAAATGAAGTTGCAAAGGGTTAAGAGCTTCGTCGTGACGCTGGAGAAATCTTTTAATACGGTTCGACGAAGTATTTAAAGAAAACTACCAAAGTTGAACAAGTTGCGTTGAAATGTAGCTGCGAAACTTGTACAATTTAAACTGGCCGCTGACCGTTTTCAAGATAACATAACACGATCGATGTACGCGCAACTTTTCGCGTTAACAATTAATTAAATAGCACCGCCCGAATACGTCGGATTCCAGACTGTGCAATTAAATCCGCTTCCATTCAAACGATTTCTATCATTCGAGCGCAGAGGAACGAGAGTAACTCGACGTTCTCGGTATTAGCCACTATTCAAAAGAATCGGGAAGGAAACGTATAAAATTATGAATCGCGTTGGTTGTTCCGCGACAGGAAGTTGGACTGGTTCGGCGAATGGAAGGCTGCGGAAACGTTTCCGCAGCTGTCAAAGGCAGAGCGAGGAAGGTAGGCAGATAACGCAGGAAGGTAGAGGAGATGTAAATGGTGTGCTTCATTAACGTGAGTTACCGTCGCATCCATTATTCCCGGTAACCTAGCTGACAAGCACGATTCCAGCTTGTCCAGGGTATTAGCACGCCGCGTTCCTTCCTGGACAGTCAAATTGGAGCGAACTGACGCCGTCGCGCCATCCTGGAAAACGTTCCTCCACGACACTCGCCTAGGATCGAATTCCCGAGATATTAACGTAAGCGTTTCGAACTATTAAGATTTTCCTTAATTTCTTCGCTCGTTCGGTCGGGAAAGACGCGTCGCCACGGTTCGCTTTTCAAAGCGGCAGCTCTTCCGAACGCGACACCTGTCTTCCGCGAACGTGACTTTGGTAACGAAGCGACGAGTTCGTGCGGCTTTTACGAAAGTAACGACCAAATCCCGCATTATTGCGCTCGAACAGAGAAGGGGTAAACGTTGCTCTCCCGTGAAAATGTCTCTCTCTAATGGGATTTCGGTATTCGCGCGTTAATTGTCACGGAAGCGCTCGTTGGGTAGCGATTATTTCTGAAGATGCCTGTTTGTAGGCGATACAATTATCGACCGATCAGTCCCTTTTATTATATTAACCTGTTCCTAGTTAAAATAAAGCAAATTCGTAAACTCCGATTTACGACGGATCCGTTGGTTTACTGTCAGAGATGCCCCAAAATCCACTTTGCGTCTATTTGCTTCGCATTTTTATCGGAGTAACATTAATCGAGTAGCCGATACAATTTTTTTTTATTTCACGCACCTATTTGTTACTTGTCCTGTGTTTGCGCGATAATATCGGAAAATTTCAAGCAAAATTATCGAAGGTAATCATCTCCGTGATGGATTTTCATCGTTAATAACGAACAAACGGTGATTCTTGAAATAGATATCATCGAGTGGAGAGTCGATTTGCATGTTAATGACGAATAACGATAATTAACGTTGGGTTTTTGGCAATTTTTCCAGTGGCTCGATGAACCAGCCGGTCGAACGGAACGAAAACAAAGAGACAGGTCCGTTAGCTACACCAACGACGAGGATGATTAACGATATAATCGCTTTTCCGAGTCGCTTGTCACACGCCTGTCATACCGTGTGATATTAATTTTCAAGTGGTCGAAATTGCGTTCTGCTCTCCAATCGATATTCAAACGATAAATCGAACTCTTTCTGCTCGTATCGTATAGAAATAATTGCTTCGTTTAAATCACTTCTTTTACGTCGTTGCGAAACAGAAACAACGCGGCAAGAAATTTTCTGTAACACGATTAATCGCGAGTTTTATGCCGTGCTCGACGTTGTAATAGTACCAAACAATGTTTTACAGCGTACACGCTATTTTATAAACAAAATTGGATCGGTAAAACAATTTGCGTGTGCTATTTACAGTTCAATTTTGTATGGGTTTCGCGATCGCTCTCAAATCTGTAATATCGATGTTTCAAAATTCTTTTACGTTTTGAAATTGATACGCGAACGAACGAGTGTTTTAATTACGCGTAAGAAAATTGCTGACGTAACGCTACCATATCATTTTGCTTAAACGAAAGGCGAACTGAATAGCAACGGTAGCTAAATGAATAGCAAAATTGAAGGGGCAATAATTCTGCTACACACGCGGATGAGCTAAACGAGGAGATAATGGCTCTGCTTCAGTTTCGCTGCGAGTTTCTCCCAAATTAATGAGAGTTGACTTTCGTAATCAACGAACGAAAGCTCTGTACGGAAAATGCATACCTTACGATGTAATAGAAACGATGACTATGATCGTTACCCGAAATTAACGTACGCTACCTTTCAAAAGTCTCAGGGTACTTGTCCCATTAGATAAGAATTTGTAACGAGATAACGAATATCGAATTACGCTGTGAGAGTAAACGTGTTTGCAAATACGCTATTCGATAGTTGAGATAGATGTCGATTTCGAGCGTCGCGAAACACTTTTTAATAATTTCCTATAAACATGCATTGAGAAAGTTGGAAAAATCATTTGTTAAAGTTTTACGCGTCGAAGGGACCATAAATTCCGCTATTTTCTTCTTCAGTAAGTGTTCCAAGAGTCTTGAATAGCATCACATGTTGATGTATGGAATAAGCGAGGATAAAACATTCCTCTCGGTCGGTAGACGCAATAACAAATGGAAGTTGGAGAGTGGAATCTCCATGGTACAGGCTGATTCGTAGGCGGCGACCGAGTTCGCTATATCTACTTCGATTTCCAACTATTCGCAGAAATTCACCGTCAGCGTGTTGGCACAGCTCCGGGGAATACTAATCAAGTTTTCAGGTGGTTCGTAATGGCAGGGACGAGGGACGAGAAATTAATTCCAATCCCAATTAATATCTCCGGAATTGCTTAACAATTTCGAAATTCCAATATGACGAGCGTCTCCTTTGTTTGTCGGTGCGCGACGTTCTATTGCCTGTCTTTTTCCCTATTCCGGTCGACGTTTTGGCTTTTAGGGGAAAACAGGCTGACCGCAAAATTAGAATTTGTCTCGGGCATACGATGTCGCCATTGCGAACGATACTTTTTCATTTATATGTAAACTGGATGGATCGTGAAGCCCAGTCTTCGAATTCAGTAGCAATTGCAGTACCGTAACGCGGATGAATCGCGTTGAATTTATGAAAGATCGAAAAATTACAACGAATACGACGAAAGGGATTAGAGATTTAAACAGCTATTTTGTTCGGAGATCGTTGTCTCGTAACCATCCGTACAGAAAAATACAAATTGGCTGGCAGCTTTTGAAAAAGTAAGCGTACCTCGTTCCTCTTAATAAATACCATAAATCTCTAGTCTTGAAATACCCTGTTTGACACTGTGTACACGTAGAAGAGTCGGCAAAGTGAAACACGGGTGTAGAAAATACGAAAGGTATACAGACTGTACACACATAGCCGTACGGTGACTGGCGTTTGGGTATAAAGGATCGAACACGCGAGGAAAAATATGGGTTACGTTAAAAACGCGGATATTCGTATTCACAAAGTCCGTTTCGCTTATTCGTATCGAAAACCCTAGGCACGTACCGCAACTGTAATAGAAATTGACGTAGATGCGCGGCGTATGCGTAGCGGGACTCGCATACGATCCGAACAGACTAATTACGCGTATATCGAGTAACGAGACAAACTCGTTTATCGACTCGAATTACAGGGAAATTCTAAATTAACGGGACGAGCTCGTCGAGGCGGTCTTCTCTGAATGCCTTCGCTCGACGATCGAGCAGTTCGTCGATCCGCGACGATTAAAGCGGCAAAAAATCACGAAAAAGCCACCCTCGAGTTTCGTTCACTTGCACAACCGTTAATAAAACCTTATTAATTAACGCGGAAACGTCGATCTATTCCTGAAGTTATGTCCCGAAGACAGCATGTCTCCGCTAAGATATCATATTTTATATCGCGAATATTTGTTTTTGAAATACCAGATATTCTAACCGAGATGTCCAATTAAAAGCTGGGAAACGAATATTCCCAGTTATTAAGAGAAATTGAAATTTCTGCGAAAAGCGTGATAGGTCCTTTCGATGCGATCGATTGAAGATCAACAATTTGGAGAGTAGAAGGTCGAGGCATGTTAAGCAAGTAAAGCCGAAGAAATATGAAAAGCTAACGAACGCTAAAAGCTATTTATTTTCGTCATCGTTTGCACGAAATTAAATAAATGGCCCGACAAAAGGGAACATCGAACATTCCGGAGTTATATCGTGGATCAAAATCCGAGCCATCGAACGGTCGATTCGTTTGACAATTTTCGGCTGACGAGCACGCGAATTTCACGGCTGCCAATTATTTGACGCTTTCCTCGAGAACGCGGCTTCGAATACGATCATCGTTGCCCGTCGACCTTTCGTTACTACTACACGTACAATTTTTCCAACGAGGAAATATCGACGGCTTAAAGGCAATTGAATTCTGACGCGAATCGAGCAATGCAAAATTTAGCGAATTTACCCGCATAACTTTGTAAAAGTGAGCGCGTAGTCAGAAGTTGAAGGCAATGTCGGCGTTGACGAGTCGAAAGTTGAACACGACGTTGAACTCGTGTACTTTTTCGAATCGCGAGCAGTCGATCTTATTAAGTCGAATTTAATAGCCAAGTTCCAACGAAAATCGTAGTCGAAGTTGTAGTTTCGAAATAACGAGTCGAGGATGAAGTTAAAGTTTGGAAGTCATAACTCGTTGAAATAAAAGTTTCGAACTGACGAGTTGAAAAAGCGAATCTATGAAAGGGTAAAATAGAGGTCAAAGATGCGAAGCGAAACCGTAAGTCGCAAAATCGAAGATAGAAGCGGAGGTCGCAAAAAGGGGTTGCGAATCCAAAGCACGGCACAGTGACATACTCGAAACGCGAAATTCGGGTCGAGTAGGAGAAACCCGTGATTTATCAAACACCCGGTAGAGGGTGGATAAGGGGAGTGGGAGAAGGAGAGGCAGAGGGTAGACGGGCTTTTCTCTTTAAAGCCCGCAGGCAGTAGTCGTGGAACGGGACGAAGGGAGCAGAGAATCACCCCTATCTTTTCGCGTGCCTCCCACGACCAGCTCATTTATCAAGCTGGCTTCCATTAATACCCGACAAAATAGTACAGGGACGCGCGACATCCCATAGAAGTCATGCCTGTCCGCCGACTACACTTCCACGGGTTTCACATCTCGCATTATATTGTATCTAGTCTCTACTAGCACGCGCCACGCTCTCGAATACTACGGATCACAGACCAGAATCCCCTGGAGCGCGCACTCCGTGACCCGATTAACGATTCCTCCGTATTCCTCCAGCTGCCACGACTTTTCGTTTTCCTTCGTCCGAGCCAAACAGTCGGGAAACGACAATTTCCGAAATCTGCGAAACATCGAATCGTCGAGTAAGGTGTTTTGCTGTCGAGAACCATTCCATCGAGATCGTGCGCCGTCCGATCGAAACTTTCTTACCGATCCCTCCTTACAAAGGCTTCGGAAGTTGTTGCGTTCCGAGGATGCTCGCGAAACTCGGAAGACTTAATAATTTTAATAAACGGCAGCTTTGAGACTTTCACGGTTGGTCGGCTGCAATTAACGCTGTCCGAGACCGCTTTGGAGCTATAAGCCGGATCCTTTCAGAAGAGTTTCGATACTCGTTGCGTTCTTTCAACTTACTACCTTCTATCGAAATATTGGAACGCTCTTACACGACGTTATAATGTTTGTCCATTTTTTTTATCTTTGCACATCCTTTATTATCGAAGTATTCCTCGATAAAGCAGTCTGGAAGATGGTTTAACTTCGCGGCGGAAGAATTGAAACGAGAATGTTGGAGGAAAATTCTTGACTCCTGATACGGTATTCATCCCAGAATTCAGGGCTAAGAAACGGCGCTATATTTTACACCGGTCGAGCAGGCTGCTGAATGAAAAAGCACCATAAAGTGAATCAGAATGATAGAAAAATAAATTGGCCCGCGTATCGTAAGAAAGTCGTTTGACTTTTATGGGTACAATATGTAATGTACAGCTCTGCTGCTTCCAACACCATTATACGTTGCTTCAAAGTCGTAAAGTAACATTAACGCGTTATTCGTCATGTTCTCCTCGTAAAAACAGAAGAAATCATTCTAGCCACGACATAACTGGTTGTTAATGATCGAACCATAATTCGTACGACGTTTTATTAAATTTTCCGTCGTGTTCGCGCTTTCGAATGAAGTACTCGAATAAAAATGACGATAACGCAGAAAGCGTGTACGCGACCGTCTCGGAAAGTCGAACCATTATGTTGTCCACGAGTTTATTAGTTGCGCCAAGAAACGAAAACGATAGAAAGGAATCATAATAAATTCCGTTCACTTTTCGACGTTTACGTAAAATTTACCGAAACAGGAATTCGCTCCGAAATTCAGGGATACGCGTTTAATTATGGAATATCCTGGGTGAATGTAAGGCTTCGATAATTATAAATTGATTAAGTTCGTGCGTTAACGAGTATCGAACATGATCTCCTCAACTTTTGTTTTAAGGTTGAATATTCGATTACAGAATACTATAGTCACATTGATAAATTCGTATTACGAAACTATCGAAATACTATTCGATGTATAAAATTCTTGTTCACTCGATATAAAAAATTTCGAGACAGATTTTTCAAAAGAGATTCATGGAACCACGAGGAACGTATTAGATTCGATCGGTGACGGACAGAAGCGCGATCACGCGCTCGCTTTTTCATGTTATCCACAGATCCCGCGCGATTTAGTCGAAGTCACGGGGGATTTGCTTGCGCGAAAGCTGCTCTACGTGATTTCCATTAAAAGACGTGGGTCGTTCTCCTCGACCGGCGACCGTTCGGTATCGTGTCTTATAATCGTCAACGGAAGATCGGGAAACTTTCGAAAGCGTCTTAACCGAGACCGCGAAGGTTTTCCAGAGCGCCGTGATTTATCGTGAAAGTTAGTCGAACGAAGGCGACCGGGAACCTCGAAAGATCTTATTCCCGGTAAATCGACTTTGCGATTAATTCTTAACTTGTTACCGGAAAGACGAGTTAATTCCAGCGAACGACACCAGGAACTTAATAACGCATTTATTGAAAGGCTCTTGCCTTTAATTTTATCGTCCGGGACGAAGACTCCTGCTACTAGCTTTCTGTTATTATGTCATTCTAGTTAACGAGTTCCAGTTCGATAATTATTTTCATTAACGTTCGATCCTTCATTACGAAATTTCATCTGAATTTTCATTATGTCGATATAACTGAACGTGACATCGAATTTAGTTAAATTAACATGTATTCTCAAAAGTTGCAGCAATTATTGAAATTAAATCGAAATTCTATTCGGCGTTAATTAAGCTGTATTTAATCGCTTTTAATAAAGTGCATCGAAATAATTCTATGACGTTCAAAATATACGCGACCGCGAGATACCGAATCAGGAGGAAGTTAGAAATCGTTCGATACAGAATTGGTCGCTGCACTTTATATGTAGATATTGTTTTACGCGCAAGCTGTTCCGATCTTCGGAACTGGGAGATCGCTTCATTGCCAAGGAGGCACAGGTTCACTCTCGACGGTACTCGTTCATCGGAAGACGATAAAAAACCAAGTTTCCGGCGAAGGATTTTCAGACACAAGAATTGTATTTTCAACATGAATTTCGGGAAGTCGATGGCGTTCCCGTTGGGAGAAAGACGTCGTAACAACCATCCTAACTTCTCTCGCTCATCGCGTATTCTAGTCAGCAGTTTCGGAAGAGCGAGTAACGTCCGATCCCATCCGAAGCCGTGAAACTGGGTCAACATTCTCGCCAATCTGCGAAAAGAACGAAATACGTCCCACAAGAAACGACCACCTCTGTCTTCCTGAACGAGACGGAACCAGATGACCGACTTTGACCGCCGATTCGAAACTTGGATATTTTTGATCCTTTTCTGAAATCCCGCCACGAAACTCTCGCTCGTTGTTGCAGGGAGTAGCTGCTTCTGGTTCCATGCAGCTTTCAGTTTTCTTCAATTTTTCACGAGATCACAAAGAACAGTTTCCGAACTCGCGTCCTCTAAAAAATGCTGCCACTGTGCTGCCGTTTAAATTATGAAAATTTGATGTCGTTAGCGCTCAGGTTTCACGATCATAATATTTAATACGTTCGGAAGTCGATTTCGACGGCTAACAAATTTTCGATCTAAGAGAACGCGACGTCCCTTTGAATTCAATATTTTTCAAGCTCGCTGGAAACGGCGGCAGTATTTTATGAAAAATGTCCCTCGGAAATGGACGTAACATAAGTCGGTACACAGCGGCAAAATCGAGTCAACGACCGTCGAACACAATCGAGAAGGGAAGCGAGGCGCAGCTGACACGGTTTCTCGAGTGTTTGACGGGAATAAAAAAAAAAGGAAAAGAGAAAACCGATAACGTATGAACGGTCGCCGCGATAGCGAAATCCATTTGACGATTGGAAGCATCCGCGCACCTTTGATCCATCTCGAAACGATGAACCATAATGGAGAGTGCAGCATTTTCGTCGAATGCGAGCTCGTAGGAACCGTGCACCTAAGAATTCCGCCGGAAGCTGTCGGTCCGAAAGAACAGTACTCCGTTTAGAAAGTATTCCATTTAACCTACCCTTGCGCCAATGCACGTTCTTCTTCTGGAAAGATTTTGAGCTGCCGTAATCCTTCGGGAACAGCCAGGTTAAAATTCCACTTTCGAGGATGCAAACGCGACAGGTATCATCGTAATGGTCCGAGGATTAGTTGAAGACAAAAGTGATAGAGGCTTTTCGCGTTATTCGTGCCGTCGTGATTAATTTCAGTTCAAAAACGAGCGGTCGCCACGCGACATTTTGACGTCGACGAAAGTGGACTTCCAGGATTACGGCGTAACGAAAAATGGGGAATGTCACGAAACGTGGGACGCGTCCTTATGCGAACTATTTTCCTGTCGTTAGGAGAATTTCGAAATTAATGGGCTGCAACGAGGCCGAAGAAGGGTGCACGATTCGAGACAATTCCGAGCTGGGGTTCGGTTGATAGGTTTGCGAGAGGAAGGGAATAAAGCGTGTGTCGTACAGCTCCCGGCAACAATGCTGAAATCCATTTGGGAGATGACGCGCGCGGGTAAAGTCGCTAGAACAGGCACGAGTTATTGAAAGCTTTTGTACCTTTGATTCCCTTCGAGCTGTGATGCGATAAACCATCGACGGGGAAAAAGTTCATTCTTCGATGCTAGGGGGATGTTTGTTCGTCAACAGCCGGCAGGCATCTGATACTCGCTCGTTTTCGTATCTTACGACTTCCTTCCGCGCGAACTGGTCACGATATTAAATTTAATCATCGAATTGTACGTTCGTCAACGATACACTATCATATTTTACGCGACGAGCGTTTTAACGATATGGGAGAACTCGAGAAGATAAAAATATGCAGTCTATTTTCAGCCATAGTTATTATATTTACGTTTCGGTAGGTCGAAGGAAAAATTAAGAAATAACACGGAGAAATTCAATCCGAAGGATGACTTTCCATTGTGCGCATGACATTCCCAAATGTGAATATTTCGCGAACGACGATTATAGCAGCGGACAATCGATATAACGAAATAACTAAACGCTTTTCAATTTAGAAAGCGCCCTGTCCTTTCGGAGACATTTTATAGGAGTCACGTGTAGCGAAAGGATTAAGAGCAACGTCAAGAAACAAAGAGGAGGAAGAAAAAGGTGAAGGAGAAGTTTGCGGGACATTATTATAAATGCACGGGGGACAAGGATATTCGAGAGAACAGTATTATGCACGACCAACCACCCTGGTACGCATTGCATAATCGTGTCTACGTTCGCGTGGGAATATGCGTATAAATATCAGAAGTACGTCACGTGTGACCGAATATATGCGTATGCCGGTGCTTTCAGTCAACTGAAAAGTTTCCGCTGGATTGGTAACGGTGTACTATGTAGAGAATATGTAAATATCAACGGTAACGTGACTTTGCAAGTAAACAGTAACACCAACAAATATCGAGGGGAGAATAAAACTCGAAAGTCCTCGTGAATCAAGTATCGCGAACGCGTTTGATCTCTTTTTCAAAGGTAACGTGTACAAAATGTCCTGTAATATAAGATCTCCTTCAGGAGTTGAATAACCGTTTCAAAACGATAAAACACGTTAATATACATGTACCTTTTACTCGACGTAGCGTCCCGCGTTGAGTACCGCGCGAAGTTTGTACGTTTTCTTTCTCTCGAAGGCTCTACCGCGACGCTAAGCTAAAATTATAACGAGCAAAAGTTCTCGATGGGTAATTTGCGTAGATGTGTATGTAGCAACCGTCTCCTGGAGAAATGTTTCTCATAAAATGCAGATCGACCATTTTTAAATCGGAAAGGTAGCATTTACAAAAGAGCTCGGTGAAGAGGGAATAGAACAGGAAGCGAGTGCGTTTGAGATACACGAAAGAGGTTGAATCGCCGCATCGTATCGATCTGCGCAGCGATACGTTTCCGAAGAAAATTACATCCAGACTGCGGATCCGTGGTTTGCGCGTCACCGAGACGATTCCAGGCGGAAATTTTCGAACGCGCCTCGACTCTAATCCGTTTTAAAGGATCTCCGCGCCAATGTACCGAGCATTGACTTTCAAATCGACCGATAGAATTTCGTACAGAGAGGGAATGCTTTCCGTAAACACGACCTCCCTTTTCTTCGTGGTATTTCGAAACTTTTTAAATATCTCGACAGTCGAACCAAGATCGCGAGCGCGAGAATGATCGCGAGTACGCGAGAATGGAAAGGTCGGATGGAAATGGGAAATGGATGGCTTAAAGAACACGACAAAATAGGAAAGCTTCGAAACGAACCATAAATTGTGTTCCGTTCTAGTTTCGTTTAATCTTCCGCTTGAAAATTATTCAGCGAATCGAACAGCTGAGGAATTACACGAAAACTACAATTTATACCTACAGTTCGCCGATCTAATAACGGATACGAAGTTAATGGATATTTTTACGTGGTCCCTGATGGAAGTTTCAAGTAGGCGAACGCTTTCGTATCGCAAGTTTCGGTTGCTGCCAGTTCGAATAAATAATATCGAGTATTGTTCGGGACTTTCGCGTTTCACGATTGACTCGCAAATCAGAGGAGGAGGTCGTTCGTCGCGACACTCGTCGATATTCGAAAGCAATTAAAGTTCTCCTGCTTTCAGGCTTTTTGTCCGGTTGCTCTTTGCGTCTGGCTTTCTTCCTCGCGGCTTTCTCCCCTTACTTATCGGCTGGCTTTGCGAACAGCCCGCTTTAAAGCAGCTTTTACCCTTCGACTAATTCACTCTATTGTGACAAGGCATATTCAAGAAGTCTTCGTTTATGCACCACTCTTTTTCCAACGTCTACGTTTTGATCGAGGTGTACTTAATCTAATACGCATCGACCTTTCTCGCATCCCTCTATTCTTCGCTAACTGCCTCTCTATTTAGATCTTTGCATTGAAATCGACTTCAACGTCGCGAAACTGCCAACAAAGCTATCGATTCTGTCAAGTGTTCGATCGTAATCGCCCTGAAAATGCAACGTGTCCGGTGGTTCATTGTGAATCGGCTTTTATGCGAGCGTCGTTTCGAAAATGATGTATGATCAACACAAAATAGAGTACTCGAAAATAATGGAGACAATATTTTACGCGTTCCTGTATTTCTGCGTTTTCCACGAAGCGTGCTCGATGGAACGAGCGACGTTTTCAATTTTGACGACGACACAGATCGGCGAAAGTACAACGGGAAAGGACGAGGAGGAAATCGGAACTGTGCCTCTGACGGAACAGGTTATAGATCCTAATATAAGAACAACTAATGTGCCCGACGTAGAAGAACCGAGCGACGACTGGGACGCTGAATGGGACAAGAACAAAGTGATTCGAGACGTTGCCTATTATATTAGAGCGCACAAGTTTCAAGACTACGATCGTAGGTACTACAAGAGACCCGAAGACTCGCAAAGCAGGTTTTACGAAGAATTCCCGAAACCTCCTTTGAGGTCCTTGCACTGGGAAGTGCGCAAGTATCGCTTCACAAATCCTACTTTTATTATTTGTTAACAATTCTGGGTCAATCGTGCCTGTTCGATTCATTCTAGTTGCTAGAATAGAAAGTCAAATACTTGAAAAAAGTTGCATATATAAGAGATAACTGTTTTTCAATTATGCGTAGATACTGTGACTCGAGTTTCGTCGAGTGTCTAAAATATCTCGAAGGTGTGATTAAAGAGACTGCCTTCAGGCGAGAAGACGACACTGTCACGATCATGAAAGAACAAAAGTGGAACCTTGCGGACAATACCAAGCAGATCCAAGCCGCTCAAAGGGACTGTCAGGCGGCTCAGAAGCGTGACGAACTAACCGTGCTTCCCTTCCAAGGTCCAATAGGCAAGTACCAATGGTCCCCTCGGGACCTTTCCAATCAAAAAAGAAAGCTAATGATCGATAGCCCGAGGAAAGACACTATGGAAGAAACTTTTCATTTGTCGACCATGCTTAACTGGATTCCCCAGTACTTCATTCGTCCTGTTCATATTTGAACAAAAAATGAAACGCTCGACAAACACGTTCTTCGATGCTTATAATTTCCTTTCATTTTGTTTGGCTTCGGACTTGGCGTAATTCGTACGTTGTTTCGCGCTCGAAGGACTTTGTTTAACGTGTAACGCGAAATATTAGATAATTGTATCGTAACTTAGAACGATTCCAGTGGCGGACCACCGTGAGTTATTACATGTGTTGGTACACGATGCTCGGAGTTCCAGAGTTAAGCATCTTCGGCGAGGACTGTGACAACTATGCCAACTGTCAGGTGGAACAGGAAGGCGGAAACGGTGATCCGCGAGCCGATGATACGAGTCCATATGCCTGTGCCCTTTATAGTTTCTGTCCGGATCACTGTTGTCCCATGAAACACATCCGGGATATGACAGATTGCTATCAATCGCCGCTCAATCCTTGTTACGCCGCGAATCCACCGGGTGCGTGCAAATCATCTTACGTTCCCGTGTCATAAGAGGATTGCTTTGAAATCCGAAACTCGACGCGCCAGATAATTTCGTGCGAGTTATTAGGTCGTTCCTTTCCGGCAAAAGACGTTATCGCCGTGTATAATGTTCTCGCTGAAACGTTTATGGCTAAGTATATTAGCTAACGATTCGTTGGCACGAGTTAAGACTACAATATGGAATCGAATCGTTCAATTCCGTGGCAATTTGCCGAGTTTAGTTAAATGCCAAATTTATGCGGCACGATTGAATCTACCTAACGCTCGATCAATTTACATTTATTCCGCTATTAATTTATTGCCAAGCGAATTCATTTCGTGTTTTCGACACGCGTTGATCGCATTCCGAAAACTTTTTTCTTCGTTTGCGACGCTAAAGCTTTTACACGGGAAATCGCCATACCGGTATATTTGCTCGGAATTAAACAAAACAATACAACTAGTTCCACGTTCGATCCAAGTTCCACTTATTTGCATCCTGATCAATTTAGTTTACCTTGTTCGTAGCAGAGCACAGAACGTGCACATTGAACAGGCAAGAAAATCAGGATTTCTTCAGCTTGGTAGGAAACCAGATAAACATCAGCTGTAACTGTCTCGAATCTGGCTACGAATGGTCCTCGAGATTTGGACTCTGCGTGGACGTGAACGAGTGCATCAGAGGAGAGCACGGTTGCTCCACAGACGACGGAGAAACGTGCATGAATATGCCAGGTGGCTACGAATGTGTCTGCAAAATCGGCTACATTTACGATTCGGAGCGAAGAGAGTGCATTTTTAGCTCCGCCGTTCATGAAATATTGGCTGGCGAGAAAGGCGAGACGAACGACTCGGAAACGAAGAGTATCCTGGAGACGATCGTTAAAGCCATTACGAGATCGAGTGACAGTTGTTTGAAAATCGATTATTTCGTCCTTTCTGCTTCCACGTTCCTGCATTTTGTAGCGGTAGCAAAAATATTGCGATGATCGCGACAATAGCTTTTAATTCGAATGTTATATACGATCGTAAAAGGTTCGAATTTTTACGAGTTTGCGCGTTTTCTGGGGTTACCTTTTTTCAGTGAACCGCATTATCGTTAGTCAGGAAGCGGCGAATGTCTCGGGAAATAGAATGTACAGTGAAATTTGTATCCGTAACAATTCAAATTTTAATCTTACCGTGTAATAGCGCGATTCCATGTGTTTCGTACGTTAAAGAGAGTGCCTTCTGTGGACGGTTATTTGCCTAGTCAAGGGAAACGCGACGCTTTCTCGTGGTATTTAGCATAATAGGCGCAGATGGGAATACTGAAACAGTAAATAGAAACCTTTAACGCGTCCAGTTTTACGCGAATTCGAGGTAAACGCCAGTTCCTCCGCCGGTATTTCAATAAATGCAGTTCTATCGTACAGTTGTAACAAAATATGCTTCTCTTCCTGTAAACTTTCCGCTATTTGAATGGTAACAGACTTCTCCGGTGTTAAAATAACAAGCAAAACGAACAAAATAACAGGCTCGGAACTTTACAGGAGTTCAACCGATCTAATAAACCTTGATTTTTCCGGCAACGAAGTCATATTTCGAATACTGGATCGATGTAAATTATTAGAAAAGCGTTATAAATAATGATCTCGTTAATTTTGCATTACAGTGCACACGACAATTGCTACTTAATTTTAACTTGATCTTAAAATGTTATTATTAATCCCTCGTTATTTTATTCTGGAAAGACGAATTGTGTATTAAAATATATAACCATATATGCGACAATAAAGAAGTTGTCTAACAATTTCAGAAATCTCCTTTAAAAATAGAAGCTCCCATCTATCGTCAGTTTTGCTCGAGTTTTTTCGCGAAGAAATTCTTAAACTCATTAAAAATTAGTTCCCTCGTGTTACACGCGTATGTGTAAAAAAAACGATTCAATCAATGTAAATTACTTTTGCCGAGCTTCCAAAATACTTATTTCCAGGTTTAATCCCGTAAAGGTTGTTTGCGCGTCATTAAAAAGTTTAATTGCTTCGTTGGTTTACGGTCTCGAAATAAAATGTAACTAAAAATATAATTAACGCTAAAATTAAAAGCAACTACGTTCAAATTAAAATAGAAGCGACTATACAGGAATTTCTTGGCAAAATATCGAACGCTTTCGAAACCAGTTCCTTCGGATTTCAATCAATTTGTTAGACATCGGATAGAAAACAGTTGTTACGTGAGTAGTTGAACTACACTTTCGAACCGATCCGTAAGCAGTTACGTCTACGTAATCGAATCGTGCAACGAAAATGCGTTGTTAATTTAATCCTGTTCGTTAAATTGAAAATGCAACGTGCTTTTTCGACACGGCGTTTTGTTCCAGCGTGACAACCATCGAATTAATAATTCATTGATATCTTCTTGCCAAACAGCTATACTTAACTCCATTTGAAATTCTAATTACTCGAGTAGTTTTCTTTTTACTGGTTGCAACATTGTTGCAACTTTTTATACGTCGCCTGTTTTTATCTGTTACCCATCAACCCGATTTGCACAAACTCGAGTCATTGCGTGATCAGTGTCGGTTACACGGTTCCATTTTTTACTCTTAAAGCACCACTTCTTGCAATATGCTTTACCATTTTTATAAAATCATCTATAATTCTCGTCGGAATACGAGAAGTGGACCATTGATTCGCCAGATTTTAAATTTTCGATGAGCAAACGAGTCTTTGAGCTCTGACTTTCCACTTTACAGTAATTCGCTTTGACGTTTTCCATGTTTATCAGAAAAAACACCCAATCAGTGTAGTTTCAATGCAGTTAAAATCATTTTTCTTCGGTAAAACCTTTTCGTAGAAAGAATATTTATTCGTTAATTTACCAACAAATTGATTGTACTGCGAATACCATTCCGATTGAATTTATCTTACAGTCTCAATCGATGTACGCTATCAGGAAAATTTATAACTCGATATCGAAAACACATTGCAATTAAAAAATATATATTCGTACAGTTCGTTGAACAGTACGTAACAGATTTGCATCGTTCCCTATTCCGTTCTGTCGCGTTATTTTCTCCGTTACATCGGTCGCGCGATAATTTCCGGTCACAATGAAACGATTATTAATTTACAGTAATTAACTCGCTCCTCGTTCTATCGAATAACATAATTATTTTCCACGAGTCTGCTTGCCGACGAACCGTGTCCACAGAAACGTCGATCGTTTTTCCTGTTGTTATACTTCCGTGCTGTCATGCGTAACACAATTATCGAATTATACACTGCGTGGTTGCAATCATTGTATAGCGGGACATGGTCGATGATTCTTCGCGCAAAAACTGACCGAAAATATACAACGCAACGTGCTGCACTTTGTTTCGGAGATTATTCATTTTGAAAAGTGGACAGCGTATCGCGCGTACGTCCGTGAGTTATCTGTGCAATAACGCATATAAACTAACATGTATTTTTCTTCCTTAGAGTACGACTTTTTCACGTTTCTCGTTTTTGTTCGTGTCAACCGTCGCGCGTGTTTCGCAACGTTAAAGATGACATTACTTGTTCTTCGATAATCATGTTTTATTTGCAACGACGGAAAGACGTAATTGACAACTAAAGGAAACGTTAATAAAGGAAATTGTCTTTCGAACAAAGCTAACTTTCGTAATCTCGATAGCATTGATTATTATTTGAAGTTGCGAATCACGTTTAATTTTCAAGTTTCAAGGGTTTTCCGTGGTCCGTTGTTCGTTTCAACAAAGATTTCCTAATTTTGTTCGGTTTAAATTCGCGCAGCGGGGTTCTATTAAGTAGCAATCGATATCGACTCCGGTCCACATCGGAATTGCAAATTCTGAAAGCGCTTACGGTAATTGAGATACGGATTCTATGGGTGAGACATCGATTCGGCAACGAATATCATTCTACTCGCAATTCATCGGCTACTCGTTCGAGATATCGCTGTTTCGAAAAACCTTTCGAATAATTTACGAGTGTCAACGTAGAAACGCGAAGAAACGTCCTTATTTTGTATTCCCGATGTTTGTTTCGATTGGTCGTAAAATATCGCGTGATCGATTTCGAAACGTAAAAAATTTGACGCTATTCGATAACGTCAGGTCAACGTAGAAGCTTTTATAACTATAAACGCTTTTGTAACATTTTTAACAACCACGTATCAAATAGTTTAACGCCAGCTGCAATGCGCTCTAGACCAGAGAGTCAATTTCGTGTATTGTTCCCTTTTGGGTCTCGATGAGGACATTTCACACAGAATGCAACGGGTAATTTCGTACGTCAATTTCGCCGAAGCACAGCTAATTAACGCGCAATACGTAATTAATTCGATCAATTTTGATTAGGAGAGACGAACGTTTAAAACAAACTCTATACTTTTTAGCCGTCGATGCACGTCATAAACTCGTGTACATTCCACGGATTACGAAACGCTGATACGGAATCGAGAATTTTGTCTGTAACAAGATATACGTATATTTTAAACATCGAGCAAAAACAGGAGAAAAACTACGTTGAAAACGGAAATTCGAGAGTATCGAGTAGGATGTAGGAAAACCGAGCGATAGAGCGAAACACGCTTGCGACGCGAATAAACACATGATCGATAGGTAGATGGATATCGACATTTCTTGATAACGAACGTCCGTCAAAAACGGCGATGCACCTCTTCCGTGTCCACAGTCACGCGGTTTCTTTCAAATTGGCTTGATTTTGTATTCGCAAACAGCGTAACTGACATGTCCGTAGGCGAGAACATCGTGTACATATTCATAGACAGAACTAAACTGGGAAGCAGAAGTAGCCGATGAGAAAATTACATCGTCGCACTGGGCAAAAACAGAGATCAATATTTCGATCTTTATAACACCGTAATGAGATGAACAAAAATCAAAGATGAAAGAATTGTCGTTTGACCGCACTCATGCTATTTTCTCTGATCCTTGACAATCATTTTAGTTTCGAACGACCTCTCGAATCGAGGTCAATTCGACTCGAAACGTGAAAGTGTTAAACCCGTTAACGCGAGGTCCACGGTAAAATTCCGCTCGACTCTTCCTTCGATACTCTCCAGACAAACAAGCGTATTTCGTGTTTGAAAAGCGACGAAATAATTGGGTCGTGAGAAAAGAATATAGGTAATCTCCGCAGACTGTTAGCGTCTCGCATTTAGCAACTCGCGAATAGAGATAGGCATTCTCGAAATTCGAATTGCAGATATCGACATTTACGGTCGAAAGGAGAAATTGTTTGTAATACGCTAAGCTCGCAAAGCTCCCATTATCCGATTCAACCTGTTATCCAAACGGTTCCGTTTCCCAGCAGCTCCTAATAAACCGAACTTACCGGTGTATATCGCAACCACCGCGAAACGAAAACAGAAATGGCCGCAATTTAAGACGATAACGTTATCTCAGCGAGTTCGTCGTTATGTATGGACGAGTCAGAGTATGTTTGTAAGTACGTAAACGCGAAACGTTCAAACTCTTCCCGAGGAAACTGTGCATCAGGTCGTAGGTTGGCAATCTTGGTAAGCGTACAGCCGGTACTCTCATTTACATGGAGATGTTCCAGACGTTTGTGAAGCGTCTGTGCATGATCAAGGACCGTCCGTTCCTCGTTTGGCGTCGTTGAAGGGACTGCAACAAGGGACGAGACGCGCTACATTAAAGGTAAACCTACAGGATGGACATTTCGAGCTTGGAATCGAGCTTAAACTGCTGCGTGGCAGCGAGACAGGAAGATAGCTAGTGACGGGTATTCGATATTTCGTCTTGTAAATTTTAGAGAAATTTCATCACCGGTGAATGTCAAAAGTACTCGTGCGTCCAACTACGCGGACAAAAGTTCATACCTCGTAGCTCCTAAAAGCTCTCCGTAATCTCTTTTTCGATACAAAAGGGAATAGAAAATTAGCAGATTCACTGATCCCATAAAATATGCAAACGTCAGAGTGTTACTATCATTATAACGGATGCTCGAACAACTAGGACAGATTGAATTCGCAAGAGGGACGCGCGGAGAGAAAAATATTCGACCGATCAGATTGTCGAATCCGGATCTTTCGTTTGCCGGCCGATTGCTCTTCCGATTGATCTATCCAGGTCGTCGACGAATATTCTCCTTCCGATTCTTAACGCTCAAATATGCTTGTCTACAAACTCGATATTTTCAAAATATCAGTGAACGTTCAAAACTCTTCGCTCTAATTTGTCGATGTTAGGACAATTACGCTAACGATGTTCAACGCGTTTTCTTCGAGATTACGATGTCGTGAAATTCGGTAATGGAATGCAACGTGCTGGTAAAAGGAAGTCGACGGCATATGCTCACGGTAAGTGGGTTGCAGCGAGGATGGCGTTACTTTCTTCTTCCATCGGTCAGTCAATGAACATGGCTCTACGCGAGTGGTACGCGGATCGCGAGCTACTGTTAACGGGAGTGACCAGTGATCTGGGACGGGCTGTCCTAGAAAAGATTCTTCGTTCGTTTCCCAGCGTGAAGGTGTACACGGTGCTCAGATCACGACATGGCCTTGACAAAGAGGACAGAATCAAAAACATCTTTATGTCGCCTCGGTACGGGTGATCGATATTTTCTACTCTTCTGATTCTATTCTTTTATTGTCGACAGTATCGTATACGTATTATTGACTGTATAGTACGTATGCGGTCGTCGCTGCTTATAATCGATAAAAAAGTTGAAGGATTTTGCATCGCTCATTTAACAATTGTGTCCTGTTTGCGATGTAACATTGACGTCAACGAGTTCAGTTCTTTTACCGATGATTAATGTTTTTATGCAATACACGGAGTCGGTTCGTGTTTGATTTTGAACGAGCAATGTATTTCACGATAAAGTAGGTGAAGTTTGGACTAAAATTACACTTGTTTTCGATTGGCTTCTGCAGTCGTTCAATATATTTGGGAAGTATAATAATTTCAAGTTACCTTTTGAAGAGTGTGGAAGAAGAAACGAGTACAAACTGTTTGATTAACCAATTTGCGGTGTAGGAGCGGTTAACAAGGATTCCTAGAGTAGCAGAATCTATTTATCGAATGTGCAGTATTGTTAATATTGAAATTTCGAAGGGTAAACAGTTACGTCACGAAAGCGTGGGTATTTGTTCGATCAATTTATGCAAACAGACCTGTTTAACATCGGTCGAAAGGAAAACGTACGATTATCGCGCAGTCGATTATTAAACTTTAATTGAGGAATAAAGCACTTTTCGTGAGAAGGAGTCACGAATGTAATGTAGGAATTTAGAATATCTATAAAACTGCATTTTGCGACAAAGATGCTAATTATTGCAGTACTGTACTTTTCACTGGGGAATAACTTACAATTTTGACAATCCGGTTGATTGGCATTGTCACGTGTAACCGTTACAAGGAATATCGTTACATTGCAATTATTCGGCACGTTTCATAGCACTCCTCATATTCGTTAGAGATTACGTCTGACTTTAATCAGCCATTCGTTAGATATTGCAGCCTTCCATTCTAATCAAGGCTTCATTAGGAGAAGCGGCGGCTGCGAATTACCGTTTCATTACGAATTCAACGGATACCACGAAGAACCGTGTTAATTTGTTTAGCCGTTTCATTATAATATTATATTGTACCGTTGATAAGAACGAAAATAATGGAACAGGAATGATTTATCAAATTTTTACGGCGATGCAACAGAAATTTCGTCGTAACATTCTGAGGGTTATCATACAAATTGAAATAATACTTGCTTTAGGTTTCATTCGTTTTTCTCGGTCAAATTGGAACAAAATCTTATACGTAACTTTTAATCGTATTTTCTTCGAAACGTGTTTCTTCCGTGACACGTAAATTAACGGTCGAAGAACATTTCCGTGCACGACACGCGGACAAATAATTATTCGTTTCCTTCTAAGCAAATTATCTTACGGATAATCGGTCCGTCCAGGTAGTAAAATAGAAACGGAAAGCTTGTTTGTCTTCTATTCAGGGTTGATAATATGTGCTCACGACTTTAAATGGCTTTATCGCGGTCGGCGATTTACCACCGTCGACAGGGTGAAACGATAATTGAAGACAATTAAATGGAAAACGGCGAAACGAACGACATGCCTCGTAACAAACGTAGCTGTAACGTTGAACACGTAACGTGATCGAAGTGCTTCGTTTCCAAGTGGACGCAAACAAATTGTAATTACGAAAGAAGCTTAATTTGATCCTTTTGCGAGCGCTCTGGCGCAGTATTAAATTCGTCACGCCCATAAATGCTTTTATTTCGAAAACGAGGCTGCAGATTGCTAAACGACCAAAAATTATACCACTTCTTTTTGGCATACGGAAATCTGGAGTTGTCATGGTGTACGTTATCGAGGAACCCTGTGTACGTACTCACACGAATGTATAAATTGGATAGCGGACGAATAAATTGTTACGTGATCGTCTACCGTAACGATCTCGGTTGCATCGCAAGACACGCGAGCTAAAACTCAGTAGTCGTGGCTGGTTGTTCTCAGCAGCGAAGAAATTTATTTTCATTAGCATGCTCTTCTCATCCGCGTCTTTTCGACGCGTGACTGTGAAATACGTTCCAGCTGCATCGAAACTCGTGTATCACGAAAATTTGTCGATATTTCTTAAATTGTTATTAATTAGATACTTTAAAAACTTATAAATTCATTTTTAACTGGAATAATTTGAAGCTATAGATTTATTAAATGTAATCAGTGATTCTCTCCGCTACAATTTCTTAAATTTCTTAATTAGTTCGTGGCGAGAATAAATGCAGTTCGCAGTACGATAGAGATGCACCAGTTCTCTAGCCGTAAAGAAGGTTAAGAGACACTGGGGCGCTGTAAGACTTTGCGTACAAATCTTACGGGTATCGATAAAAATTTATAGCGGGAAATCGATTTAATAGGTGGGAACGTATAAAAGAATAACGCGAAACCTCGATTGGATGCAATCCTGCTTGGCGATCTTATCGGACACGGGGCCAAGTTACTTGTATTGGAATTGCAAGGAACGGACGACGAACCACCGATAGAATAGAGGGTGGTTATGGTGTACACAATCGAACAATAATAGTCTTGGTAGTTGGAGGCGTGGAGAAGGACTGTCTGGAACGCCCTTAACTACTGTTATTGCAAACAGAAATTGCGCACGATCGATCGGGACGCGTAAATTGAAAGGAACTGGGCGTTACAGAAACGGGAGGTTATTAAAATTATGAACACCTAGGAAGAACATAATTCGAAATGAGTTGAGGTCTAATAAAAATTTATTACTTCTTTATTACTATGATAACAAATACGGTAAAATGAGCTTACGTAATAAGATTTAATACAAGATTTTCTGTGCAAAAAGACTCGACCAATCCAAATAGATCTTGAACGATTTCCGACGCATAATCCGATGAACATTTTCCTCTTACGACCGCCTACATACCAGCCATAGATGCGAACGGTATCCGCAAAGGCCATAATTATAGGCGTTATCGAATCAGATTTCCGAATGAAATTTGGCTAAGGTTCAATTGATCGAATCTCCCATTGTTTGCTACAGGTTCGAGCGAATCAGGCAAGAGGTACCGGACGCGATTTCTCGCGTAAAAGCGATGGAGGGTAATTTAGTATACGATGACCTGGGCGTGATAAAGGAAAACAGGAAACTGTTGCAAAACGTGAGCGCGGTGTTGCACGCGGCAGGGCCGTGCCAAAAACTCCTCGAGTTTTGCCAAAAGTTGCCGCGTCTGGAGGTAATAGCAGTTGTCTCGAGCGTTTTTGAGCAAGAGGGTGAAATCGGTGAATCGAACGAGGAGCACGTAGCGGACGGACCTGTGGCTTTGCTGAAGATTCCTTTGATCGGACCAGCTTATCGTGAACCTATGCCCGGCTTCGTCGACGTACTTAAAGGGCCAACTGCCCTGATTGTAGGAGCGGGTTTCGCCCTTGGCAGATCCGAGCTTCGAGCGGAGATCATACCGATCGATTTGACGGTCAACAGTCTTATCCTTGCTGTTTGGGAACGGGCTACCTCGTAAGTACAAATTTTATATAGTCTATCTTCGAAGCTAAATCGAGTCGAATAAATTCGTTCCACGATATATTAAGCTTCTATACTCGACGACGAATTAAGCACGAAAGCGTAGAGTGTTATCAGTATTTACAAGCGTGTTTTTAACAACGCGCTTAAACGCCTGACGAATGTCGTTCGTGACGTATGGCACGTCGTTAAAGAAGCTTTTATAGGCAGTCAAACTGTTGTTAATTATACGCGAATGGACGTAGAATAACGAACACTGGGTAGTAAAGATCGCTTGTCATTTGCTTCCACTTCAAACACCTCGCGAAACCGATGTATTCTATATGTAGTAACGATCGTTAATTATGTGTTAATTCTTTGCGTTGTTACCGTTACTCAATGCGGAAACGGAGAAAGTGAATAGACACGAAAGTGCATGCGTGACTTGTTCTTACGTAAACGGTCTTAGACCTAAAAATGAATTGGTAAGAGGAGAAAACATGCTACACAACAATTATCCTGTTACAAGTTTTCTCCATTTTGAATAAATCGTTTCCGATCGCACCATCGATAAATTATATAATTCTCGGCTAAAGAACGAAAATATCTCTAATTATTCTCTGTGCTGTAATTTCGTAATTATAGTTGAATTTTTATGAGTTACAAGCACGTAATGAAAACAAAGCGTATACGCTTGGTAAATAAAGAAAGCATCGAGGCGTATTCTCGCTCGTGCGTGACTTAAAATTTATCAGGGAATGATCGAGAAACAAGACGATAAATAATGCCTGAACAAACGGACCAACGAGTGAAACGTTAAATCGAAGTGCACGCGATACGTTATTCGTAAATCACGTGGCTGTACACCCATGGGTCGTTACCGTAGCCGCTGTTAAAGCCGTAAAGCGTTGCAATTAAAGTTTACGCCAAATGAGCACGGCTCCGTTTCGCGAGAGCATTCAAATCTCTTTTGAGCGGGCCAGCAAAAGGCAACGGGTTAAACGGCCAGCATTTGGGGCATCGAGCATTACTAGCGGGAAGTCGCATTAAGGCGGTTTACCAGCCTCGAATAGCCTCGGTTATCGTTTCACGAAGAATCGCGCACGCGAACGAAAGTAGATTTTCCATCCCCCGTATTGTTACGCTTCTGTGATCGTAATCGACGTGTCTCCGTCACTGCTTTCTCCCTTTCGTAAAATAAGCGATTCAATTTTCATTCAAATCGGACGATTCAACGAATTCTTTTATTCTAAACTACACGAATGTAGAAACTACACATTTTTGAGCTAAGACCGGTGTACCGTTTCTAGAATCTCTAAAAACTGCGGCCGCGGTCACCGAATCGTGCACTAGCACGCCCGTGCGCTTCGCTATGCTTTTCGTTATTGGATCTCGAGTCGAAATTTGCATTTGAAATAATATCGTTTCCTCGATTATAGGAAAAAGAACGTAAAAGGGGCGGTGGTGTACAACGCAGCGCCCATAGAGTGCACGTGGGGCGAACTGATTAAGAAAGGCCGGCGCGGCAACCAGAAGTTTACATATCCGACTTTTGGGCTCCGTGGAATGACGTCTGTAGCGAAGCTGCATTGGATTCTGGTGCTGCTGTTTGAATGGCTGCCATCCGCATTCTGCGACACGATTCTCGGCCAGCTTGGAGCAAAGAAGAGGTATAACGAACTGGAAATTTTACTGAATATCCGTGATTTCTACCAAGGTCGCATCTTTCAATAGATTGAAAGTTCGTTCCCGCTACGGCACTTTCGAACGAACTTAGTCGAATTTACGAAAGAGAGACCGACTAACAGCAGGTTCAGAAGTCGTTTGAAATTCACGTGGATAAGGGAAGTTGTTACGATGTTCGGTTATTACGCGAAATTGACATCTTCGATAGAGAGTTAGAAAGAGAAACTTCTCTATTGCGACTCGTTATATTGCACCGTTCACCGATTCGCAACTTTCAGCCAATTTCATTTGGAATGCTCTTGAACTTGTTAACTGCTTCCGAAGGCCATAGGGTACTCTCGCCATTAACTTCGTTGGATTACATAATTACAAAAAGAAAGGGAAAACGAGGAATTGAATTATGAGTATCACTTAGAATCACGTAGAATCCAGTATTAGGTTTCGCCTTTTAAGACGTCGAATAAAATTAATTACGTGTATAGAGAGAAAAATATTGGTAAATCGAGAAAGGAAAGCGATAGTCAAAGTTGGAGGAAACAGCGTTCGGGGACGACGATGCCAGAGACGGGACGCGTCGCGCTTGGCAAAAGCGACGAGTTCGTAAAAGTAAAAGTTATCTTCAACTACGATTTAGACGAATACCGAAGTAAACAGGTTTACCGTGGCATTCAAGGGGACAGAATGCAGGCGAGAAGAAAAACGACTCGAAGAGAAACTCGTTTTCTCCGTGGGAAACTTGAGCTGCAAACTCGCTCGGTCTCTCTGATTGCTTTTAAAAATCGCAAGTCAGATTCAGCGACGGAGAAACTTGGCCGAAAAATCTTGACAGCTCTCATTGAAATACGTCGGAGAAGAGACGGTCTACGCGATCTCAACTTTTCTTCCGCGCGATTCTTGGCGCAACCAGTAGTTTGCTAAGAACCTATTAAAACTGCGAATCTGTCCGTGACTCACGTTTCCTTCGTTAACAGTAAACGCTTCCTGTTTCTTGATAATGTCATTTAAATATAATCTACAAATTCTTTAAGGAATGCCACTGATGGTATGTCGCGTTCGCTCGAAAGCTAAAGCAAAGTACTTTGTTATTCTCCTCGTTTTAAGAAACTAAAGAAGAATAAAAAACGTTGTTCTCTTTGAAGTAGATATGTTTGAACTTTTCCTAGTTCGTTCTACCGCGCCTCAAACTGTCGAACTTAATTCCGTTTCACTTTAGTTTATAATCTATCGCATACTTTATCCATTTTGACAGAAGTTAGGTTAACTTCGCGTCTTCCTTTCATTATTAACGCTAATATTCTCGAGAGAACCTCCGCGATATTCCATTAACGATTTAACGGTGACCGCCTTTGAGCAAACGTTTCCTCGCGAATTCGAATATTGTAAATCCCATGAAGTTAACATCTTGAGGTGACGCCGAGGAAACTTCGTAAAGTCAAACGTCATCGAGCAATTACGTTCGACGTTCGAAAAGTGATATCGCTTACCTACATTTCACTTATCTATACGCCTTTGTGTACACGCGTCTCTAATACCGTTTGCGAGATTACCAAATTTTGGATGATCCTGATTTTCGACGCATTTCCGAACAGTAAATAATATTTGTCAGAAGTAGCGATCATTCGGTAGATCGGGCGAACACAAGTTCGGATAAAAAGGTCAGGACCGAAGTAGAATCGGGTTTCGAAGGAAACAGATGCGAAAACGAAGAGTAGAGGGTAACAGAAGGTAGACAGGGAGAGTATTATGGCAACGGGGAAGAAAAAGATCATTCGACGAGGTAAAACCTTTGCTTCTCCACAGGCTTCTCGAGGAGCAACGGAGAGTTCGTAATGCACTTCGATCCCTTGAGTCAATTTCATCGAGGTCGTGGTCAGTGGAGAGGAATCGCCTGTACCAGGTACAGCAACGTCTCAGCCCAGAGGAGCAAGATGCATTTCCGGTTGTCACGGAAATCGACATCGAGAGTTATGTTCTGTGCGCGAACGCAGCCGCAAAGAAGTATTGCGTGGAGGAGAGCAACATCACCCTCATGAAAATTCTTCGATTGTTGTTCTTCTTTTTCATCGCCGTTGCTTTTCTCTCGATGCTTTTATTTAACAGGTATCGAACATCCGAAATCATCAAACGACGAGAACTCGAACAACTTTAATCTACCGATTTTAAGTCGGTAAAAGGTTATTTTTTCTTTTTACACAATTTTTATAACTCATGATAGCTCTAAATAGTGGAGTAAATTTTGTTCGCTTCGTGTTAAGATATTTAAGGTAAGCGTTTTTAGCGCTATTGTGAAAAATACAATGTGATGTTGCGAAAAAAGCGTACAAGGTAGGGTTATTAATAATTCAACGTATTAAGAACAAAGAAAATTCGGATAATGGGGGTTCTACTGTACCTTTTAATTAACGATAGAAATTGCGCTGTACGTAACATTAGAAAGGGAACACGATTTCGTTACATTCCGAGCATAAAATTCAATCCGTTCGTTAGTTATACATTCCCGAAAAAACAAAACTATATAACGAGTTTAAAGTCGAAAATTAAACAGAAACTTTCATGCCGTATGTACTGGATTGCAAAAACAGAGATCCCTAACGAGCTTTGAAAGCTAAAATCGAAGAGAAATTTCCACCCTGCACATTTTATTCGTTAAAATATCGAAGCAAATCTTCCCTTCCCTCTTTCGGATGTTCCTTCTCGTTTCACGTGAAAAGAAGGACATCATTTACGAACGGAAATTCACTCGCCCTTTTTCGGAGGCTGGCTACCTATGTAACCGTATAATAACACCCGGATCTAACGAGTTAATTTGAATGCTGCTCTCGACGAGCACGGTCAACGGTATTGCTTAAACTGCTAGCCGAATAATTGGAGGAAAAGTTTGCACAGGGGGAAAGAGCTGCAGCACCGTTTCGTCAACTCTCTTTCCCTCTCTTTGTTTCTTTCTCTCTCTCTCTTTCTCGGTGTGTTTCTTTTTCCTCATCAATTCGGTCGTGCCGCTTTAATTGGTTCTGGTTGACGTTCGCGCAGGCGAGTCGCATATAATTTTCCAACGTGTTTACGGAAGCTTTTGAATTGCACAATTTTCATTAAGCCGGAAAACAGGTGTTCGTCCATGGCGAAGAGTTGTCGGCGGACGAAACGTGTCCGAGTCAAAAGGCACGCGAACGTTTACGTAAAATTGGAAAGTGCTTCGAGATACCTTCGCCGAGAGAGCGTTCTCGTAACATTTTGTAGCATGGACCAGATTTTAATCTCGAGTCCATCCACGTCCGCCGTTATTACCTCCAATATCGTGAAACGCGTTGTTTACCTTCCTTCGGATCGACTCTTTCCCTGTGATTTTCGCGTCGATGCAGACTGCGTCGGTTAAAGTTAATCCTGCTACAGTGCGTATCAAAAATTATCGAACCGGCGCGTAGCGATATGACTCGCGGCGATATAACGGGAATCTATTCGATGCGCGATGGTTCGTTCGTTCTGCGATGTAAACCGAAAATATCATTTTATATTTTCATTGACCTACATACGCAACATCGGATAACACTGTAGGCACGATGATCGATATCGAAAGGTCGATGTGTTGGTTTTCAAAATACCGAATGTATAAACATGGCAGCGGGTGAACGGTGTGCATGGCAAATATTCGTGAGAATTGTGCAAGACGTCTGTACGCCGAAGAGAATGATATTCTGGTGAAAGTTCGTCGAAGAACATTTATTATACTTGCCTTCGTACGCGGATAAAAATACGCGTTATGCTTACCATTCTTTCTTTCAACTGAAGCGTAATTATGCGTTCCAATTTCTTGCATCGTGTTACTCCGAAGAACTGACTTTGTAGAAATTGTAAGAAAGATTTTATAGAAATCGTTTAGAGGGTATTAACCTGTTAATTTTAGCGGACTAACGAGATTGCATCAACAAGTATTATCATCGTTATAGAGTTTGCCACACGATAAAACTGTCGCGTTTCGTAAACATTACGTAAAGCGAGAAAAAGTTCGAACTCCCAGATGTTTGTTATCGGAAAACTCTAAGCTGGAAAGATTAAAGTAAACTTTATAAAAATTCGCGCTGGGAGAATAAAATAATATAGTTGAGAGTGATCAAAATGAAAGTATACCGAAACGTATGTGTGTAAAATAAGATCGTAATCGTGAAAGTAACGAGAACGTAATCAGGGAGAAATGTACATAGCGATCATCGTAAATTATTCATAAAGAGAGGTTGTAAATTGTATCCATAAAGTTCTGAAGATATTAAAAACGACACGAAAACCAGTTATTGAATGTAGGCGCTTAATTCTTAAAAGAAGATTTGAGGGAGGTGTAAAAAGTCAGAACGGAGAGGAGAAGAACTCGTAAGACGGTTCCATGCAGCTCGGTTATTTTTCAAAACAGGACGGCTGTCGCTTTTATTACGCGCAATGTGGCGATGTAATGATACATATTAATCGTAGAAGATAGAAATCCTTAATATTCCCATCAAGTTAACGAAGGGGCAATAACGTCCCGTGCCCGTTTCGCGTCCTCCATGTTCCATCAGAAAGTTAGCTCGCGTGACTGCATAGCAGGAGGCGAGGTGAGTTATGCTTTTAAAATCCTGTTATCCAGTTGCGAGCGCGAAATTTAACAAAGAAACTTACAGATTAGTTTCATGAGATATAATTGGACGCGGTGGCTGGAACTGGGCCTTCATAATAATAATTGAGGAACGTCTGTTCCAACGAAGTTTCACGAGCTCGCTGACTGTCTGACTGAAAGACAGAAACGGAAACAGGAGCAGAAAGGAATAAAAGAAATAAGGAGAAAACGAACGAACGATAGAAGAAACCGCTAGAATTCAATGAATAGATAAACGGTATTTTGATGTCGCATGAAATCGTCTTTGTCGCGCTAAATAAACAAATTCATGGCTAAATAATACTTTGCTTCTTGCTCGGTTAGAAATTGTCAGAAGAGAATAACTGAAACTAATTTGCTTCGTTAATGTGACACACGAACGAAATCTGCGACCGGTATTAATATTAATAAGCCTCGAATACGACAACGACGAATATTAATATTAATAGAACAGTCACAAATTTCATTAAGATAATTTTCCCGTCGCTACCTGCGGGTAGACGATGCATGCTTATGCTTACGTGTGATATAACAATTCAGAATGTTAAATTTGAAAGGTGTAGTCGCGTATTTAAATATACGAATTGTCGATCCGGGAGAGAATGCTACGAGAAAATGGCACGTTTTAGCGGAAGAACATCAAAGAGAATTCTACGAATCTCATTCGGTTCGCTTTATTTCCATAAAAACATTCTGGCGAACGTTAAGCGTGTCCGTTTCTGGAATCGTGCTTGCTTCCCCGCAGACGAGGTTCCCGCAAGTTTCCTGGATGATCGCGTCGCTTATTCAATTTCCCCTGGCACGACCATCCGCGCCGGAATAACGCGTGCCTTCGCTGATTCGATGAAAAACGATTTTCCTCCTTGCCACGGTCTTATCTTCGACCTTGTGACTTTCAGCCAGCGGACAGAGCGTCGAGGGTAAAAATTATCATAACTCGACATCTTTACGGTGAGGGAGTGTCTCCGTTAAAAGTGTCTTTCCATTCGAGATATTTGCCTTAAAGCGAACCTCGATGTATAGGGCTTCCACGGTCGGGTTCCCTGGAAAAATTTCCTTAACCTTTTATTCTTTCCTGAATACCGACCTCTTTCGTCGCGTTCTTTCAAAAGTAGCTGCCGACTATGGTAATCGCGCGACGCGATCTATCAATTAAATCCACCGTCATGGTTCTCGATTTCACGGTCGTACAATATCACGAGCAACGAAATTCTTGCAGCTACAACGATACAGGCGAAGAGATAATACTTCTTCAGGGAAAAGAATTTCATTTAGTTTTTGACGGAACGCTTGAAACCAGTGCCGATGTATGCTGATGGAAGATATTATTGTGATTCCTAACCCTTTGCATATTGACGTGGTTCTTATGCTAATTTGCGGTTAACATCAAGAAAGTAGTGGATTTAAATATTACAATGAAGGTTTATATTATGTCGAGGATCAGAGCATAAAGCTTTGGTTATCGTCTGATCGCCAAAGTTAAATTCTACTGGATACGTTTAATGCAGCAGTAATAATGAATAATATTCTATGCCCCATCAGGAACAACTCTGCAGGTCGTGAATCAAGAAATTTTAATAAGCAACGATAGAAGTTAGCACGTTTTTTTCTTTTGGTAAATTCGGTGGTAAGTTTATTGCGAGCCCCGAATAACCGAGTAAAACCGTAGCATATTTTTCTCACGCCTGAGCTGAAATTTGTATGCGTTTACCTTGGAAGTATTCGTAATTAACGTAGTCGCGATTATGCGTTTCCAGATGAAATATGTTGCGACAAAGTAGCCCGCTGGAATATCGTACGCGAAAAGCGCTTTTTTATTTCAGCGGAACGTAATAATAATTTCGAGTATTATTGCTTGAAAGTTTAAACCCCTTGCAATGGTATAAAAAAGGAGAGCCACGAAATTCGGTTCGAAAATTAATTAAAAAAATTTTCCATTCGCTGCGTCCCTTTAAAGTAGATTTTTAAAACATACCGAATTCTCGGAGAAGGCAGCGACGTTTTCAAAGTGTATATTTTCAAATATGTATTAGAATTGCGTTTACGCGATGCGAAATAAAGCAAGATTAATGAAAAGATTAACGGTCGAGAGGAAAAATTTCATTTTCGCAAAAATTTGTGCGTTACTCTTCAAACGTACATTTCAGTATTAAACGAGTTTCATGTAAATTGCAATGCTGATGCCTTAAATTAATATGGCATGAAAAGTGTCAGCACAACGTACCGTACAAACACGCGAACACGATACATTTATTTGATGCACTATGTAAAATCTTGTGAATTTGGCATTACAATGTTTGCACGAAAATTTCGTTTTACTAGATCCTCTTGGTAATGTACGCAACGTTTGTTGCCGAGCAAATAAACAAGCCTTGCTACGATGAATTTTTAATACACGTGTAATTTTCATGCAACCTTTTATTAGGTTCGTGGCATACTAAATACGAGAATTCAAAATGTACTTCGTTACGGAATATGATGACATAAAAATGACCGCAAAATAACACTTCTGTCGTATCAATTTGAAATTGTCGAATGATTAAAAGTGGCAATAAATATTGGAATATGCATCTGTCGAAAATTGGATATTTGCTAATGGACAATACCGAAATGAAATTGGTCGACCCACTATCTGTTACAACGTAGCATAAGTGCTATATCACGGTACTTTCATATGGGATCATTTCAAACTGATCGATCATTATTATAGGCGAATACAAATTCTCGCACTTTTAAGGATGTAGAGGATCTGCTTTACAAAGCAATTTTACTCCAAATTTTACGCTTTTGCCATAACAGAGAATTTAAAGAATAGAATTACAATGGCTTCACGTTTTATTCTTTTCAATGGGAACTGAATATCGTTATAATTTTCGTAACAGAATTTCTTTCACAAGGAACAAAGATGAAATTTTCGATAAATTTATCCTCGTATGTTTTCTCTGAAAGGGCAACGTAGCATGGGTTTTGTGAATACAAGCTTTAACGGAAATTTGGAACGATAACGTTAGCGGAGGCTTGGAAATGAAATCTTGCGGGAATCGTTAAAGAGATCTGGGAGGATAGATGAAAATAGAGGAAGGTGCGAAGGCGAAGATGTCTCGGAAACGTTGAAACTGCAGAAACAGGGCGGGGAGATGATCGTCGGTAGTCTTTGAATTACTCAAGATTACGTTTTGCGGGCGGTGCAGTTTCTCCGGTTCCGTGGTCTTGATAAATGCTCGAACAGAAAAAACGAAGCCAGGACCTTTAATTTTTCACCGTGTTCGCGCGAAAAAGCACCAGATTCCTCTGAATAACGCTCGGTATATACGAGCACTCGAGTCGTCGTCGTCGCCGTTGTCGTGCATCGGCCAACCCGAGAGTCGAAGAAAAAGTCAAAGGTGGAGAAAAAGTCTCGCGATTCTTATAAATCCCGCTAACGACCCGGCATCGATTTTATGCTCGTTCTAATACGAAAACCCGTTCGCCTTCGACTCCGGGGAAAAAGAAAATGCGGCATGATCGGTGGTGCTGATTTTTCCCATCTCGAACAAGGTCCTTCTATTCTCTTTTTACCGAACTCCATTAAACGCAACAAATCTTGGAACGAGTACTCTTAAGAACGCGAAGCAGTAAGGAATTAAAGACGTAATATCCCCGTTCGGACGATTTCAAATGCATCGACGAGTAAGTTTCTCGCATAGAAAGTGAACGTCCTTTGTTGGACGGCACTTTTGAAAAGTTACGTAATCGAAGTTTACCCTTTACCTGGTGGCTGACACCGGAATCCATTAAGAGTTTAACCTCGTCCACCATCGAACTCTTCCAACGAGGACAATTGCGATCTTCTTAGTTTCTTTCCAGTTTTTTTTCTTCCATTAAATTTTCTGTTCGATGCACCACCACCTTATGAAAATATAACGCTGGAAACGATCTTTCCGTAGACGAACGAAAAAGCATTTTTATTCGTTCAATATCAATCGTTACAAACCGTGTCGCATATTTTGCTCGCGTTACGCTCGAACAACGATATAACGAAAATTCATATAAATACGAGTTCGCCCGAAAGATCAATCGGTTGGACACTCGACAAGAGGATAGTTAGCAAAGTGGAAGTTCACTTTGCTCATTAATCGCTTCTTCGCGGCAACAACACCGGCCTCCGCTCGATAACTCGCGCGTACAACAGACTTCGGGCAAACAAAGTCGCCTCTATAATGGGTCGCCGCGAAATTTCCACCGGTAATTTACAAGGCAGTTGGCGGAGGGCCATTAATAACCCCCACGGCCGACCAAATGCCGCAGTTTCAGTTTTGTTACCGAAGCTACGAGGGATGGAGGGGGCGGTAAATATTTGAACGCGACACGAGGCAGAAGGAGAAATCGAAACCGGTAAACCGAGAGCAGACGGTTTCCGTGCGCTCTGTTCCCTCGGCTGACACGAAAATACGCGTCAATTTTTAACGAGACCTACGATTCTCGAAGATCGACTCGCTTCGACGTTAAGATTACCTGTTCAGAGCAACTTCGTCTCTTTGCTGTAACAGTAATAATGCACTATTTTCCCTAATATTTATTTCGCGTAACGCTGTAATTAATATGGTACACCAGTAATGTATAATGAAATTTATTGTTTGTATTAGAATCTAATTTGCCAACAACGGGCTATGAAACTTTGTTAGCTCGGTTTAGTTTGGTTTCAACGAACGCGTAACTTTGAAAATTAAATTATCCAGCAACCGCTTCGTACCTGGAGCCATTTTGTGCAGGTAGATTTTTCGAGCGGATTCGATCTGGGAGCAGATTTATGCGGTTGCTCGACCAACGTTAGAGCACGTCTTTCCTATGTAAATATCGAGCCATCTTGTTTACGCAAAGCTAAGGGAATATCGCGAGGCAAAGAACGTATTCACAGAATCTCTACGCTCTTTGTATGAAATCGTCTGAACGAGACGATTCTATTCGAATCGGACCGCACTCGTGGAAATAATATGCTTACTCTGTCGCTTTCGATGTTCCAAGAAATACCATATTTGTGTATGTTTCTTAAGAACGATTTCTGCGTAAAAAGGATGAACAATCTTCTATGTCGTTTCAAATTATTATCATAGATACGGTGCAATTAGAAATTGTCTCTTTCGTCCGGAAACAGGTATAATAGGAAAATGGACAAGAAAGTAAATGATTTCGTAGCTAATTTTAATAACAACTTTCTTGTTTCAAGATAGATTCTGTTTATTGAGAACGTAATCGCAACGTCTAAAAGGGACGCGCGTAACGAATACTCGAAGAATTAATTACCATGATTAATTCTCAGCAGCTTTGAACGGATAGCTTCTCGGTGTCGGAAGTTGCTACTCGTTATCTCATACTCGTTATACCGTATTCAAAGCGAAAGTTTTGATTACGATATTAACGCCTTGACTACCGCGACGATAACCAAGCGATGGGTCAACACTGACCGAGACTGTAAATTTAATTTAACCTAGTAACGAAAAGTCGACAGAAGTTGAAAGAGAGTTTTTAATTGGTTACTATTAGTATCGAAACCGAATAATAACCTTTCGATTGTTCGTAACTCTTTTGTTAGAAAATTGAAATGTCAAACTTCAATGGCGCTACAATGAAAAAACACGGTATCGCTCCAATTATTGTATCGTTATTAAATTGTAGCATTACAGCGGACATATCCACGGCATTCGCGGACAATAAACAACACATTGAGATAGAAATTTTTATTCGAGCATACTCGTACGCTTTACGCGGGACGAGAAGAGTTTGCCTCGATACGATAAGCGAGAGATCAATGAAAAGATAACGAAAATATTTGTCAACGTAAAAGAATAAATATTGGAGGATCTCCCGGAAGAAAATGTTACAGCTAATGGATTACGGTAGCAACCGTGTTACACAGGCTGTTTAACTTGCGCCCAGTAATAAATGAAGCAACTTCTGTGAAGCAGCTTCGCGAGAGGAAGCGAATACTGCAGGCCGCTCGAGTAACTTCTTCTAAACGCCACTTTGGAAAGCAAACGAACAGTGAAAGATGATCCTTCCGTTAGCTCGAACGACGAACAGATTTCGAACCGATCAATGGTAGGAAAATTATTTTCCCACCGCTGCAGCGTAACGATTAATATCCATTGACTTTGTACTTGATCGTTCGCGATATTTCGCTCGAGACACAGAACGAAATTCACCGTTTATCCGAAATTATTTTCCCGATACAAAATTGTTTCGCCATGCGAATACAGGTATGTAAACACTTTATTAAGCAATCAATATGAAATTACCGATCGATCGTCGCAGCTTTTATTATCGCGACAGTAGGAAAACATTGAACGCGAAATTATGTTTGCAATCTACCAATGCAAATATCAATTTTCAAAATATTTTCGGAGAGCGGGGTTTCAAAATTAAATGTTATTAATTATGGAGGTTTATTTATCGACGATTATCGGAAACATTACAAATTTTTCGACTAACCCGGTAATACTTGATTTCCAATTCGTACATTTTCGAGCAGTATTTGGGAGCAGATTCTCGAAACAAAGTTGTCGAGAAATATTTGATTTTTATCGATTCTGTCGGCAAATGTGCCTTTATGAAATTCAAATGTGTACCAAATATGCATCCGTGCGTTCGATGTTGTTCCGCATTTCGAGTGTAACTACGCAGTCACGCACGGTTCAGATATTTTTCAAAAAATTCGTCCGTTTCAGGTGGTCGAAATGGTGACGCGCGCGCGGTTCTCATTTAAATACCGAGAAACACGTGTTTCGTTGGTAATTCGTTCGGTCGGGCAGCGGTCAACGTTCAAAAAACCGAACCGAAACGCGAACGGTCTTCGTTAACGTTAATTTAGCAAGCATAAACAACGCGAAACCGTGTACTTTCCGGTGGAACCGCAACGAAACGTTTTCGTGTTGTAATGTTCCGTCGTGTATGGAAAACGAACGGAAACCGAGGAGAAACAATGGGCGTGCTCCTGTATCGGAGTTGCAGCGGCACTTATTTGCTGCTCGTGTGCGTATCAAACCAGTCAGAATGCAAATATCGCGAGTAATGTCGATGACAGTTGTTTTTCGTGTACGGATATAAAGTACAGCTTTAGTCTTTTGCATGGTAAGCGCGATTAAAATAAACGAAGCGACGGTTACGTTGAAAGAAGGGGCAGAAAATGAAATTCCGAGCAGATTTCTTCGTTAACGCGTTCGCTGTCGTCGTGGTCACGAGCGATCGACTTTGCCGCTTTAATACGCTCGTGCAACCATTTAATGTGATTTGACTCGATGCGATTCAATTAAGCGCGACTCGATTCGATACGATTCGACTCGACGTATTTTAATTCGACGCGATTCGATTCAGCTTACTGAGCATGCGGACACGCGTTACGACGATGGTAAGCCACAATTCGTCGCGACAGATTGGTCGCTCGCGCATCTACGCGCTGCGAGAATTTCCCACGCGATATATTTGCGTTATTTCGACACGCGTGCAATTAGTCGCAAATACAGATAAGCCTGTAGTCCATAGAGTTGAAACTCTCGAACCGGAACTGTCTTTCTTGATCGATCGATTAACCAAGCAACGATATACCATTCTTAAAGAAAGAGGAAGAGACGAGAAACTCGATGAATCCGGTGTAATTGCGATGTTAGCGACAATTAGATTTTACTAAATAATTAGGAGATTCCTACTACTTTTCGTTTCTTAATCGCTCGATTTAGCCAATTCATGGTACCGATGCTGTTATTAGAGAGAATCGCTAATTAATTCGTTGAATTTCCAGCATCGTTACCGTAAAAGATAGACGGACGACAATTTCTTGCTGGTTTTCGCGTCTCGTTGAATTATTAAGCGATCTTTAACGAGCTGTATTCGACGGTTCAAATACAAGCGTATCAGAATTCCGAGCACGCGATGCACGGCCGCGTTTCCAAACGAAATGAACCCGTTAAAAAACGATTGTAGCGGTGATAAAGGATGCTTGACGAGAAGGAACAGAGATGGACAGGAAGCGACGCGACTGAAACGTCCTCTTGAGCGAAACGTTAATAGCCGCTGGAATGCTAACAGGGGAACGAAATTGTCCCGCTTCTACGGAATGAACCTTTTATTCTTTCGAATTATACTTTCGTTTTATCGCTACTGCGTAACGAGAATTTCACTTGTTCGACTTTTGACAGAATTTCAGATCATTTTGGAAAATGATCATTTTTTTCTTGCGATCAATCTTGTTTTTCGTCGCGTTCAATCCGATATAACGTAATCCCGTAGAAAATAAAATGCGCGTAATTGTAGTCAGAAATTGTCCAATGAGCCGTACGAATTAAAAAATGATCGTCAAACGATGTCGAAATAAAAAAGTGACAGAAACGAGCATCGTAACGATGCGGAATGGACAGGAATGGACGTGGCGAAGATATCCTGCCTTCAATGAAGCGTTAATAGCCGCATTGACACTAAGGCACGAATTAAACGACGGCGCCTGTTTCATCCCCGAGCGGAAATTAATTTCGTTCATCTTGCTACCTGCCAGCTCTCGACTACAGATTGAGCGTATTTTAACGAGAACGCTGCGTTCCGCTTCGCGTTCCTCCTCGACGGATTAACGGTAACGAAGCACGGCCTGCTCTTCTCCCGTTTGCCTTTGCGTTTTGTGACCAGCTAAACTACCCTATCCACATTCTCCTGCATTTTCTTTCATCCTATAGTTATTCCAATATCTCTTGTATCATAATCAGAGGTTAATGACCGAGATATAACGTATAATCTGTTTTGATCTTGCCGACAGTTCTTCCATCGCACTTGCGAAACATTTTGTATCGTCAAATTATTTGTAATATTATTTTGTAAGATATAGGAGGAGATAAAATATTAATGAATTAACATTTTTCGAAACTGGTTTATCAAGTTATTTCGCATTCCGTAGGGACGGAAATAATCGGGGTCATTCGTACATATTTAAACATCGACATCAAAATATCGAGGTTATTCAAATACCTTTGAAAGATCGAATTACGTTATTACCACGATAGAAAATTCGAATCGAATGAAGATAGTGTATTAGTTCCGATAGAATGTTGAAACGATGAATGTGTATTGCGAACTTTCTGTAATTAATGGTTACCTAATGAAACTGTTCAATCATTATCCATAATCAATCCAATTTCTGGGTAATATGCAAAGCGATCGAACGAGTCGAATGGATCCAATTAATCAGTAGATTTAAACAATTACGTTACATGCAGCAGATGTTATTGAATTAGTAGTATCTTTAATTACAAGGTAACTTTGATTAAATAGTAGGACAAAGGCCTGCAAAATTTACAAATTTAACGAGCACATATCCGTAATTAATAAAATAGATAATGCATATGCGTGCAACTCTTTATGGGTTACGATAAAATTCAAGTTTCCCTTTATTAATATTAAACGCTGTATGAAACCAGCGACAAAGCGTAAATACCTGTGGAAAGTATCGAACGAACGTAGAAGCGGTGAATATAGAATGCACAGACAGAAGCTGGAATTAGGCGTGAGGGAACACAGCTATTAGTATAACAATGGAACGTACTTGAGAGTGCAGGAATTGTACGCTCGATACTGGGAAGACGGTAACAATTCATAAAGCAAAGAGACATCTTGTAGGAAATATATTCTGCTAGATGAAGCATAAAGATAACACGACGACTGTAACTATCCACCTGGAGCCCGGAAAGTTTCGCGGCATAATGCAAGGCGCCGTGTGAATCGTATTTTATAAGCGACACGCATCCTGCGATACAGCGGAAAATAATTCTTATCGAAATAATAAATGCGTGGATGTGCATCTTGGCCGACACTGTTGCGGAGTAAAGACGCTCTTGCGCTTCTTGCAAATTGTCGCGATAAAAATTAATCAGAACTTTTAAATTGAAGAGATAAAAACGCGCACACAGTTTCATTTTCTCGGACACGACATTGAAATAGTGTTCGGACTACTTTGTACCAGCCCTTATTTATTATTGCACTTTTCGCGGAAGGTTCCCTCGGGCCAAGTTAAGAATAAAAATAAACCAATACATTAACAATTAGTCACGTTTACACTTACGCGAACGATTTCACCTTAGCTTTAAGTTGCCATTACCTAGTTTCTTAATCACGAATGTACATGTAGTTTCTCGTTCGAAAGAAAAACACAGTTGCTCTTCCATCTTCGTTCCGACATCTACAGCTTCGCAGTAAATTTTATGGAAAAGTAGTTACTGCCAGGCTTTCAGCTTCAATTCGATAGTAATTCCTTGGCTGGTTTTAAAGAAAAATAATCCCGTTACTTAACCTTGTTAACTTCAAATTACTCTTCAGTTTTCTTTCCTTACATTTGATATAGTTGAAATAAAACTACGATTTTCGTTCGGGTTCTTAAATCGTCACTGTGAACGAATCCGTAAAAACAAAATTGCACGAACGAGACTTTATTCATCGATAAGAAAGAACCGTAGCTGGTGTAGTTCAATTTCCGTGGCTGCTGTAAAGCATTCTTCGTTCATAATTCGTTCTCGCATAACAACATTTTCCTCGCTTCCTATTCTCTTTCGGTGACACAACGATTTCCACCTATACCGGTGAATAGGTGCCTTGCACGAAATCTCGACCACTCTTCGAGATGAATAGAAAAGAAATAAGCAACAACGATCTATATTTTGGGCGTCGATAAAATTTACATAGAGATGCCCTCGTTGCCAAACGCTTTTCAAACTATCCACGTCACCTATAAGCAAAATTTCTTTCGACATAAAAAAAGTTAGTCTTTTCTTTGTTGTTGAAACTTGCAAAAGAGTTATTTGCGACGGTAAAGGAACGTTCTATTTAATTGGCGAGTATTTTAAAGACGCGAACGATTCAAGAGACAGTCGGACGTTTCATGGCAAGCTTGATAATTGAAACGTTATCAGAAAGCGGCACGCGCACTCGTCCCGCGAGCAAGAGAAGCCAGGTTTACCGTCTATGGGAAAAGACGGCTTTTGCACGTTCGCTGCGCCGCATAAATGATACATAAACAGTAACTTGTAAGTGTGTACATAAGCGCGAAAAGCGCGAATCCAGCCACCACACCGCGTAACGAGGCGCTCCATGAAAACGTGCAAACACATGGGGAAATTGAAGCCTACCTTTTCCTGCGTTTTCCTGACTTACCTCTCCGCGAATTAATCACGCTCAACCTCTTCTCTACGCGAATTAATGCCGCTAATTTCAACTTCTATTCCTTTTTCTTCTCTTTGCTGTACATTTCACACGAAGCACAACAGGGTCTCGCTACACGACCCTGGTCGGAAACGTACAAGCGAAAAGAATATAAATGGAACTCGTTCCGTGGGATGCTCGATGTTTAAAACTCTTCCCCGTGGCAATTCTGAATTTACAAATTGAAGAAGTTTCAAGAGTTTAACAACTTTCTGAATTGCTAAATCTGACAATTTGTATTTATCGATCAGAAACAAAATGGTTTCGACTTAAGACAAAAGGATTCGATTTTTCGACAATATATAAAATGGACGAATACTTGTAAGAAACGTTCGTTACATCTTGCTTCCAGAAATATATTTTCTCGCTTTAACGCGTTCGGAAAGCTGCACGGCATTCGGGTGGCAAGGTTTTTACGCTTTTGGCAGTGCGATATAGAGAAGAAATGAAAAGCGGTGGATATAAAGGACGCATTGACGTCTGAAACTTTGCGCGGTCGTCTTCTGTTGCCGCTCCGATACTCATGGAACCTCTATGGCTCTATGGGTTTTCGCAAAAAGAACGACCACCCGTGCTATCTGCGAGAAGATGGATGAAAAAACGAAAGAATCTCCTCGAATGCTTTTACCCAGGAAGTTGCTCAACCGAATGCGTTCCGATGCAACGCGACTCTCTCTTCTCCTTCATTCTTGTCTTCCTCGTTGTCTTGTATCGTGCCCATTATTTTTACCCCGTTTGAATATCGCTCGTTAATCGTTCGGTAACATTCGTCGCTTCCTTTTTTTTCAAACGATACAACCACGTTGGTGTCTGGATGAACAAATCTAGCTCTAATTTAATTTGGTAGAAAATGATTGTCCTATTGTATTATCCAAAGTTGAAGAGACGAATTCAATCCATCTGATCGTGGAACCGTGTCAAAGAGTACCGGACCACAAGAGTAAACTGCCGACTCTGTTTAAAAGCTCATACATATAGAATTTAATGAAAGATGCAAATAAGGAAGAAAGAAGAGGCTCGTATGAAATATGCATTCCGCCAAGCATACGTTCTCACCGAAACAGACTGCAATAACACGGCGCATCAACCGTTAGATGCGAAACGAGCTTCGCAGCTTCTCGACGACCCGTAAGGATAACGCGGCAGACAATAATAATAATAATTATTCGCCTCGCGGTGCTCATAATTGCCGAGTGTAACTCGTGATTCCACGATGTCCGCCGCACGTACGAAGTTTGCCGGTGTATGCCGCGAGCAGAGAGAGTTGCCATGCTGCCACGGAAACTTCCTCCAAAATGCGGTTGTTTCGCGTTCCCTTTCTCGCCCGCTGAAGAAACCAACGACGAATTAATTCTCGCAGTAACACAATTACAACTTGCAGACTTTTGAGCGCGTGGTATAAGGAAATATTGATGTAGTCTTTTGTTACCCTTAACGATGGGCGTTAAATATGGCGACACGAAACATGACAACATAATGCAGGAGCATACACGCGACGATTTAACGCGCTACAAGAGTTCCCGATAGAATTTCAGATAAAAAACGAGTATTATCCTGTCCTTTTCAATAGCGATTGACACGCTTATAAATTTATGAGCCAGTACGCCCGATAGTACGGTGCCACTTGGGAGAACTTGTCAACAAGCTGACCCAAGGAGAGCTTCGTCTCCCAATGTAAAACCATCATGTACGTCGTGTCGTAAAACTTTCTTAAAAGGATCATCGTGGCTATAAATTATTACTTTTATTCGTTTTACGAGCGAATAGAGTCGCGTTAATCGAGCAAGGTTCGTCGATGTTACAGAAGTTTGTTCGTTAATTTATAATTAAAAGTTTAACCGGTACGTCCCTAAATCATTTTCGAGTCAGTTTATGCTTTTGGTGGCTATTTAGCGTTGTAGACACAGACGCAACTCAGCATACAGGATGGCTGCACAAAACACGGGCGCAGCACGACTTTGGCTCGTTTGGCTGCTCGCCGGCAACGTTTCGCGCGATAACACCGAGATTATCGTTCAAACGGCGAGAAGCTCGTTTCCCGCTCGTTTCACGGTTACACAGCAACGAAGAAAGTTGGCGAATGTTAACGGGAAGCTTCACTGGTGAACGTGGGTTTACGCGAAAGCAACTGTCCAGTAATTCGGGAAGCCTCTGAGGTGGTCAGGCACGCTCAAACGATGTCGTGCTCACGGCACGCTCAACTTATTAACCAATTAACCGACAAATATCTTTGCAAAACCTGTAACAACATCATTTTACTCGCGTTTAAACAGCGTAGCGTACTAACGCTCGAAAATATTTTCAGGCAAAAGACTAGATAAGCACCGGAATATTCGTGTGGTTTATATAATTTAATATAGAAACGAAAAGCAGAGTTAATTCATCAGAAGCTATCTCGTCCGCCGACGAAAATAAGAAGAAGAATAATTAAACATCCGACCACTTTACACGAATTGCTTCGAACCATGATCGATGATCTGTCGTTAAGCCGACATGCTGAAAGTAAACAGAAGATAATGGAACTATTTATGTACCAGTATATTCGTAGAGAGAAGATAAAATGAATAAGCAGACGAAGAGACACGGTGGCAGGTTAAACAACGTACTCCCCAAGGATACCTTGAAAAGCAATCGTTTCAGAATGAATTATGAGAGATGTGGAATCAGAGTTTGTTTAATTGTATTAATTATGCAGCAAACGTTGCCACACTACTGGTACGCTTTGATGCTCGAGAGACCACGGTTGTTGAATCCAAGATTATCCGAAATCCGAGCAGTCTACACACCCCTAGTTTGTAAGTTTAACCGAAGTCGAGCTCTGTTTATTCACCTAAGATCGTCTAACCTAACGTCGCGTTCAGCAGAATTCAAAGTCGCTAAGGAAGGAAGTTTGGCCAACCAAGCGAATTATTAGCCTCGATTCCCGATCTCGTGCTCCAAATCGATGCCGCTTCGACGAAAATCTAAGCCCTTGCCAGTAAGTACCCTTTTAACAGGAAATTGCAAAATGGACGATTAACCTCGTGAACGAAGTGATCGTATTCTCGGTAAAGCTTATCGCCGTGTATATTCAAAGTTTCGTGTCACAGAATGCGTCTTTGAATAAAATGATTCAATGGTGCGTTTACTCGAGGTTTAATGATTCTCGAGAGTATGAAAAATAGGAAATTTCTGGTCGGTATTCCGTGCCGGAATATGATACAAAGTGCTCGTTGAACGGTTATGTTCCGTGTCTGTGCAGATAACATAAATCTATCTCAACGCGTTCGTCGTACTTCCACGCTCGTTACCCGTCCAGATTATACGCTTCCGCCGTGAGAGCTGTTTCTCGAAGAAGCACCGGATAGCGCAGTTATTCTCTAGACTTTAAGAGTAACAACGAAGAACTTCTGCACACCCGGAGATTTGCCAAGAGCCAAAGTAGCTGCAAGAATAAGAACTCAACCTTCTTGCTGTCGTTTCACAGACAAGCCTTTTCCATTGGTTAGTCTCGTGTTTCCGTGCCCCGTTTCGAACGCGACCGTATTAATTGCATTAAACGAAAGTTACTACCCTTCGTGATCTTTATTCCCCTTGATCCTGCGACACGACAGGACATCTTCGTTGCCGCTGTTGCTATCGTTATACGGGAAATAGAATCGGCACTGACACGATTAATCTACCAATTACAATGGGACAACTAGCCAATTTCGTGCTACAGCACGTTTTGCTGCGAGAGAAAATTTCTCAGGCTGTTAGTCTAACGGGGGTATTTTAAACTGTTAACGAATGAAATATACGCGTTGAATTCACGGGTATTCGTAAAATTGACGCAGAGGACGAGGATCGCTATAATACGCGTTTCTCTAGCGAAAAGCAGCTTCCGTCTCTTATGTCGGCATTTTTCCCAGAGAAGCTTACCGCGCTCGACGATCATCGTTCGCGAGTGCAACGTTTTGCTTTTGACTTAATTTTTGAAAAATCTGACTGGAACTTGACTCTTCCACTCTCGCAAAAAGCTACGAGCGTTTTCATGAAACGCGATTCCAAATCGTATACGTATTTCATTTTAAGATTATCCGCGAACGCAGATTCGATTATCGTAACATTCTCGACGCGGTGCAAAAAACGAAGCACGAGCTCTTTAGAAATAGATCCGCTTCGAGCTTCATGAATCAGTTTGTTTCGATTGCAATCGCTATCGCGTTTCTCGTTTTCTGAAACATCGAAGCTGCATAAACGAAGCTTGCTCGACCATGGAAATTTACCGCGAGCTTCCTTACAAACAGTGTTGTCCCGTCCGCGCAATCTCGCCGATCTGTTGAATTAATGGTGAAGATCTTATCAAAAAACGAGGCAACGAGCTCGCCAATTTCAAGGAACCCGTTAATGTTGTTTCCCCTATAGAACTCTTCTCTCTGTTTCGTTTGCTCGGTCGGATCGTTTCGAGATACCTTTCGACTCTCCACTGGATTTCGTTTACTCGACCTCCATGGATTGTGAAAGACGCTGAACAGAAAGTACCTGCTACTAGATGTAATGCATCCGAAATGGACCATTGGAAATTAGTTACCGGAAGAGGAAGGAACAAGTGTCTAGAATATATTTAAGAAAATGTCTCCCTAAAGATCTCGGCACATAGCATAAATATTTATTCGGTTAGTTAAGTCTACGGAAACGTAACTTAATGCGATACAACATTATACGTAACGTTACTAGATTATTGGACACTGAGATACGAATTGGTATAACTATTCATGTCCCGTAAACGTATTTATGTATTCAGGACATCAACCGCGTCAATTTTAGTCGCATATGTCCTTGATGAGTCTCTTTAGCTTCCAATCTCGACACGGAAGGAAAAATATTAATGCACTTTGATTAATGCTGTAAAACATTGTCTTATTTGTAATTAATTTACGAAAGAAATTACGTGGATATTTAAAGCAAGTACGTACAGGCCGTTCGTGTAACAACAAGAGGGAAGAAGATGAATGAAAGGAAGAAATGCAGCGGGGGAAAAAAGGGACGAATTTAGCAGATAGAACACGATTCCCCCGTGTAGAAGGGAAAAACACACAAAGCGGACAAAAAAGAGCGTATGAATACGAATGGAAGAACCGGTGGGTAAAAAGCAATGCGTTTGCAAGCACACGCCTCTGCGAAAGAGTTGAGTGTCGTCAATTGGGACCCGCATGCATGGTTATTTTCACTGAAACAGGATTTTCCATGTTGGCATGGGGATTTTTGAATAGACGTTTCTCTTTCATATTGCTTTTAAAAAGGATATCCTCGAAGGTGAATGCAAATCCTGTAAAAGTTCCATTTATCCGAGTTAACAGGGAGATATAATGCCTCAAAGAGAAGTAAGTTTCTTTTCTAGACGTAGGAAACAAGGAATCGATATTGAATACGCGATGAAAAGTGGACTCGGCGATGGTCGTTGGCTGAAAGTTTGTAACGAACAAACTGTTTCTGCCTGGAAGAATGTTCCGTCTCATCGGTTCGACGCGTGGCAGTTCGTTTCGGAGCTTTTCACCGTTTCACGTTTCGTCGATTCGCGGGAACGCAGCGAAATTTTTCAAAGTACCCATTAAAATACTTCATGGCTCTGTAGTGACCATCGAAGCAGCGAACAGAAAATCAACGAGCATTCTTTGCTTTCTTCTCGAAAAACAAAAAATACTAAAGAAGGAAAAATGGAAAAGAAAAAAGAAACACAACGGTTCGATGTTGTAACAAACTCGTTTAAGGTTGCTTCGCGGTGAACAGACGTTCGCGACGACGACGCGCGAGCTTGTATGCAAAGGTAAACCGCGAGAGGGTTGAGGCCGAATGAAAAAGTAATGCAGCCTTGCTACTCTCGAGTGAAGGAGCGTAGAAGAGGGAAGAGAGTAGGCGCATAAGTTATAGTTGGCATTGTGCAAGACCCTCGGGCAAAGTCGCGCGAATCCGAAAAGGGTGCAGGCTGCCAGGGTGTGTAGACTCCTTCAACGGCTAAGCAGCTTTTCCATTGGCGAGCAAGCAGCTCGCGCTCGTGCCCGCCCTCGCCCTCTCGCGAGCGAGCCACCGCCGCGTCAGTTAATCTACGCCGGAGATTCTACACTCTCGCGCCGTGTTAAGCTTAGCTTTTTGCCGCTCTCTTTCTTTTCTCCTCGCCATCCGGACGTTTTCCACGAGAATAACGTTCGCTCTCTTTCTACTTTTCTCCGGAGTCGTTGGGTAACCGCTATGCCTTAATTGAAAATCCTCTTTTATGTCGATGAGCTCGATAATCAAGACGGAGTTTCGTTCCTCGTTTCTTCTGCTTCTTGAATTTCCGCTCGAGTGATACGAGTGTCTCGTCAATTAACTCCTTTCTTTCCGCGAGTGACCTACATCCTCTTTTTTCGATGCAACTTTAAGAACGTATCGAAGGTACAGTCGGGGACAAATCGGCCGTTATTCGTTAACATTTATATTTCTTGCGATACTAACACCGACAGTGGGGGGCCTAACGGAGATGTTATCGGATGATACAACTTTTCGCGGACAAGTTTGATCGAGAAAAAAGTCGCTCATGGTGATCCCGCAGGAGACTGTTCGTTTGCAAAACTTCCACTCGAAGATCGTAGATATCCGAGTATGGGTTATCGAAGAGGTTCGAGTATAACTGGTGCTCGAGTCAGGGCTTCGATCGTGCATTTTCACTTCTTGCGCCGAGCAAATCGAGTGCCAGCCATTTTCGGCTGGTACTGCTGGGAGATGGTTAATTTAGCACCCACAGAATGTTCGACCGGTCCAGGACTTTGCGATAAATCAGTGGCTCTCGATTTGTCACGCGTTCAAAAAGCAGAAGCGTGGAATCAGGTGGAAAGAAGATAAAAAAGTAACGAGGAACGAGAATTTTTCACGCAGATTGAAGAAAACTTCTCTCTCGCTTCAATATTTCCCATAAAATACTATTATATTATACTGCAATGTATAATGCATAAATTCCTTTATTTAATATAATCTGCTCACCTTAAAAGTACGTCGAAACATCTCTGAAATATTAACAGATACAATTTTGTTTTTGATACTGAAATATTGAGAGGTTGGAGTGGAGCCGTATGTCCGACATATAGCGCACGTATACTACTTCGTATAAATATTCTTCGCTGCTCCACATTCTTTTCTTTGAGTCGGCGTATTTTAGAAGCACTCCATTAATCACTTGACGAGGTCAATGCTATTATTAATTACTTCGTTGCAACGTATATTTCTGCGCATAAAAATTCGAGTTAATAATTATATAGTATAACGTTATTAAGCGAAGCAGGAACGAGACAGAATTTTTATGAAAAGATTCCGGTCCGGTGGGATTAATAAAAGTCGTCGTAAAAACTCGTTACCGTTACGCAGCTTGCACTTCGGCCGGATACAACGCAACTTCCAGCCTCTGGAGCATATAGTTTACAAGAAGTTGTAACAATCTGAATTCCTTCCGGCGAATGCTAATTTGCCCTCTATTCATTTAAGTACTTCAAAACTCCAAGTGATTTTCAATCGACCTCGGCCCTGCCACGATCGTAATTGTTAATTATGGTAAGTTCCAGTAAACTACAGCAAGTTCCGTGGCTTTGGACGACAAGAAGCGATGAGAAAACTTTCCTCCACGAGTAATAATGTTATCGTCGTGAAAACTGAAAATGTTTACTCGCCAGTTTAATGCAAGTACACTTGTGTATGCCAATAAATGCTCCTATATTCTCGCGTACGCGTAAACGTTTTTATTTCTATGTCTATACACGTATCGTATTTTCCCACGCTGTGTAAATTGTAAATTATTCCTGTCAACGCGAATAGAAAAATCTTTTACCATTTTAGAATCTATAATTTTGTTCCCGAAATGTAAACGGGCAAAAATTTTTGCGAACTTTAGTTTTCCACACATTCGATTTGCTCGTAAAACGAGTAATAATTTTTCCAGGATTTTTTATTCTATCAACGAACGAAATTTGAACTTCAAACGAAAGCTTTGATGTTCAACTTTGAATTTTTTTCGTAAATAGATTCGTAAATGTACAATACCGAATATGTCACAAGCGTTACTTTCTCAATTCTTCGTGTGCGGTAAAGTCCATTTGGTAGATGCGATCAATCAATTAGTAACTTCCCGCACTTAATTCGTCGTCGCAGTTTCGCGTAATTTATCACCGGATACCATCAAGGTTCTTCGCTAAAGAAACTCGAAGACGAGCGACGAGCAATGAGCCTGCACCGTGTCTTGCCGTTTTCACGTCCGAACTAATAAACGCTGAGTTTCTCTTATGACGCCAATTGGTTACGTTCGTTATAAAAAATAAGGAAAAAAAGAACGATCTTCAAAATTTATTTAAAATTTATTTATTCGAATGTATATATGAACACGCACATTTTTGCATATCTCTCTATTGACGAACGCGAAGGGTATCGGTGCGCGTAATCCCAGGAGTTTGGGCGGATGTTTGCTCCCAAACAAAAACGATCGCGTGCAAAAATTTTCGCTCCTGCATCGCGTGCCTGTCCATCCAACCAAGACTGCCGCTCCTGTCCAACTTTCCAGCAACTCGTTTGTCCGCGAATCCCGCGAAAACACTAACGTTGATGTAATAACGATCGTACGTACGGACGGCACAGAGTTCCGTTCTGTTCCTTCGGATAGATTGATTTCTGGGAACCGAAGGACGAACCCTAATTTTTGCAGGGCGATAAGAGTTTCATTATTTCCGTTGTATTAGAGTAAATCTTTGATATCCGAGTAACCTACCTGTTATTACCATCGAATCGCAGTTGTAAGAGCAGAGAAATTGGATCCCGATCGAATCGAAACGCGGGACAAGAAGCCATACGCGAGCCAAGACAACGCATTGCGAGCCAGAAACTCCCCAATACACGTCCGAAACTGGGAAGATCGTTGATTAACGGACGGAATAGGAACATGTACGAGTAGTTAGAGCGGATTCTCGGCATACTGCTCGTAATCGGACGCAGGTGTACGACAAACAGTTCCTGATCGAGCGTCATTAGTGAAATTATTGGTTCATTAAGGATTCGGTGGTGCGGAGTCTCGAGGCGAGTCCGTAGCAAGATCCGTGGCAGCCCGTAACTCGAAACGATTGCGAGATAGAACTGCTGGCGTATGGAATTTCTCTCGATACGAAGGATAACCGATTTCGCGTCCATCTCCCAGATTTACGACGTTATTATGGCCAATAACCGTTGACCCGTATCTGGCAATGTTCCAGCCAGCATTATGCTCGCTGTTGTATCAATATTGTCGCGTGACATTCGGTCAGTACATTTGTTGAAAAGCAAACCGTAACCCTAATCCACAGCAAAAAATACAATTAGTCCAGCGGATAATTAATTTATATACAAATGGTGTACAACTATTTTGGTGACTTCTATCGCTCGTTTAACTAATCCCTAATGCAATAAGACCGTCAGTGAAGCTTTCTATGTATTTTCGATGTTCGTTTTCCTTAATCCGATGGACCTTAATCCCAAATCCGCTATTATAGCTACCGGAAAACAGTTCTCACCTACTATCGACAAGCAAGAGAATTTATTCCGAAAAGCTTCGGCGAGAAAACCGAAGGCGCGTTCGCACGAACATCGGCTGCTATAATTCACCGTTTTTATCCGGTTTGATAGAGATCGCGAAACGAACATTCTCAACGCCCTTTCTACGATTTCTTACGGGATCGGTAATCATTGGCCACGTTAACTGCTTTCTGGTTAAAGGAGTTAAAATCGAACGATTACTCGGCAAAGTGGAAAAAATTGGGTCGGAAAAGAGCTACGTGGCTCTCCTATAATCTCAACACCTAAAATAAAGTTTATCCGACTTTATTGTATCGGCTTACACGACTCGTACATTTCCGTTTGTAGGCACTTCTCCAGGACAATAATGTCAGAAGTCATTAAGAAAAGTAACACCTTTCTCCCACTTTTTTTCGCAATCTCTCAACGTTAGGCTTTCTTCTAGAGACCTTTTACCGTAATTATTACTCGGCATATTTATTTATAATCGTATCGAGTCAAACATGTGATAACTAAATTTTCAAGGCTTTTATAATACGCTATTAAGGCGATCTGTATATAAAATTTTGTATAGGAAGGCTAAAGTTTCGTGGAAATTTAAAAGAATCTTTCCGGTTGGAAGACCGTGAAGAATAATAATTGAAGTCACGGCACTATTGGATACATTAAAAAGTCAGTTGATAAATGTTTCCTTTGCGAGCTGTTGTTCCAATTATGAGAAACTTTCCGGCGTCGAAAAGTTTACGCTGCCAAGAATACTAACGAAACAATCAAAAGATCTAAACGAATTCTTTTTAATTACGCGGAGTTGGGGAAACGAATACAGTACCGTTCGAGAGATCGATGAAAGGAACAGACGTTTTACTTAATATTTTTAACGAATGAAAAGAACTTTACCCTCGAGGAACGCGGGACTCATTCTTTCTTCTCTTACCTTTTCAAGCATCGTTTGAATTTAATAGGTAAACGCAAAGAAAAATTGGGACAGCAATTTAAAATAATGCTTATTAAAATCTAGCCACTTTAACGTTGTGCCTTTTAACGGGTGAATTAACCTAAGAAAGACCGGCGATGTTTACGGCACTCGCTAAATTTCTTGCTCGTTTTCTTGCCGGCTACGCGAATAAAATTATTTGATTAAAGCGTATCTACCTCGGATTAACTCGTATCAATGAAATATTTTCGAGCGCTTCTTTTCAGAGGAGATTCGTTGCTTTGAAGCATCGTGGCTGTTCATTAATTTTCTCATCAGCAAGGTTTGTTAATGGAATAGAATCCGGTTATATAGCCGTGGACGGGACTAAGGAAACAAGCTGCTCAAATTGCGAATATATTACGGAGCAATTTAAAAAGACGACGTCTACGGTATAACGTTCCTTTCGCGTTTTACTATTTTCACGATCCAACATTTATGTAATGAAAATTTCAAGAATTATTTACATTCCAAAGGCAACGACGTCCAAAATTTCTGGTCAACGCGAAAAATATTTTTCGACTAAAATAAATTCTTACGCGATGCAACGATATAACGACGAAGTAAAAACGGAACGATAATAAGTGTACTTTGGATCGGTGAGTCGTCGATGAGTTTACACGAAAAGTCGATCTCTGCTCCGGTTTACTTTTCCGCCGGTTAAATTTTTAATACAACGTCATTGGCACGATCGATCGATGACAGGCCAATTAACCGCTTTCATGAGACCGTTTAACGCACGAGTTTGGAAACATACGTTATATCCGGTGCTTGGAGAGCCAGAAAGTCCGGGCAAAGTTCGAAACAGACTCACTGGAACAATCAGGTAGACTGGCACGGAACTAGTTTCACCTACATTGTGAAGAGAAATTTTGCAAGAACGAACTTCCGCCATGTAACGCTAAGAAGCATTTAAAAGCTTCCGTGTGCAAAGCTCTTTCCGAAAACAGTTGCGTGTGATTCATTTCGTAGTATACAATTACGATGTACGATAAGCGTCGAGATAAATCCGTTTGTATATTTAACGAAAGCGATCGAATTATAAATCCAACCCGAATCTTCTCGCTGTTCTAAATTTCTGAAACGTCTAACACGACTCTTCGACACTTATGGTGAACTCTGCTACGTTGCGCGGTCGTTCTTTACGTGAAATATTTAAGGGGTCCTTCAATGAAGATGGAGGTTGGATGGAACGCGAAATTTCGCTGGTGCGTTCGACGTTTCAAGCATCGTATACGAGTGTACGTAGACTGTCGTCTTTCCATCGAGGTTAAACCAAGATAGTAGCTAGGTGATTTCGTCTGTGTTTCTGGAATGTCGGTTCCTTTGCAAGAAGAATAATGTATCAAGTTCCTTCGATCTCTCGACGTCGCCGTTCCATGGAATTAGATGGGATTCTTGTATAGATGCAGCTTTCTACACAGCGACGTGTGTACCCGTGCTCGTGCATCGTCGTGGATTTCGATGGGAAAAGCCTTTTCTGCTTTGTCGATTCGGTTAGTCTTCTCTGAAACAAGTAATCGTGTGATTTAACGTCAAGAAAGTACTGTTAGGAAATAATAGAGAACACGAGATTTTCGATCTTTTTGATCCATACAATGAAATTGATACGATCTATGCTGGTACTTTGCTTCATTGAGGCGTCTCAAGGAACATCATAGCGTCTCATCATAGATCTAAGAAAAGTCATTACAGTACTCGTGTTTTCAGATTTAACAAATTTTACTAAAGGTTTATTTTATTAAGGTTCTCTGATTTAAGTTATATTTAATGCCACGTACTTGTTCCAAGAGAAAATAACGAAGGATCATTTATCTTAGAAATAGAGAACTCATGATAAGGGTGTCAAAACACCGCATATAGATAGGTGCTGATTCTCCGTATCTATATGCAATGTATGCATGAGGACGTGTTATATACTGCGTCTAACGGATGCGCGGCTGGATGCATCTGATTTCATCTTCTTCTCGTTTCTGCTCGGATAGACGCTTCCGTAAATTCATGCCCCATTCGTTCCATTTCGTTATCCTTTTAACCTCCTCTCTTCCTTCTTCGCGCTTTCTCCGGAAACGAACAACGTACATCGTTGCGCCATGACATAATAAAGAAATGTTCGTTACCGTGATAATTTAGAAAAAAATGGGAAACGATAATGAGTAGCTGTTTTAGCGTGACATTTTATCGCTGCTGTAAACCTTTTTCAAGCCGTAATCCTTTTTACAACGCACAAAATAGTCCGCGAATCATCCATTCTCATACTTGCTTAAAAGATATTTATCCAATGAACCTCTAATATCTTTTTAAAGTTACAAATAAACCAGTGTTGAAAACCTTCGGAATGAATAACTACGACTAAAAAAGAAGCAGACGCTTAGAAAATATTTATTTAGGAATCCAAGTTAAAAGACGTTTCAAGAACGTTGTATTACGAAGCCAACCTGTTAAATAAATAAACGGGAGGAGAAATTTAAAGCAACTACTTCTGTGAAAATTCACCGCACGAATGTAAAATTTCATCTGAGACGAAAAGGTGCAACGATAGTTGCGACGATTCTTGGCACACGAGCAAAAGAACCATTATCTTTTTACGCGAGGAAAAAGGATGCGGTCGAGACGATTAGAATAGAAAAATTCGAGATAAAGTGATCGAAAGAACGCAGACGGTTGGAGAAAACATAGAGAATAATGGGATAGAAGGTGCTTACAGGCCAATCGAAACAACAATTTACCAACAGCTATTTTTATCTGTAACGGTGGTAGACGTCTCTCGTGGTGTCTTTATCCGATGTTGTTAATAACCTTGATTTTTCTACTTAGTATCAGACGAAGATACAAAATAGCAGATATAAAATAGTAACAATAAACAGCGTAGCAAGCAAGTAGACAGAAAGAGCGAAAAGTAGTCGCGTTAGATTTGTCGGACTGCTCGGATATTTGTTTTTCGAGCAATTTCATCCATCTTTTCGTGCAACGGAGTGTCCAAGTTTGTCCGTAAGACGAGGTGAAACGAGAGAAAAACAAGCTGTACGTATTTGGTCGTGCGAGGATTCAAGATAGGGAGAGTGCTCGCAAAGAGGAGAGAAAAGCATCTTCTGGTCACACTGGCCACGGACAATTCGCTTCGTTTAACCGGACTGGATGCTGGACGATGGCCAAACGGTATCACACAGACGTTTGCTGCTCTTTTGAACGTCAGTTATGAGTCTTTCAAATTGCATCAAAGCTGTACAATAGCTCTATCTCTCTTTTTCCCCGACTCTCTCTCGTTCTTATCTTTTTCTCTTGATTTGTGCCCTCTGGTGGAACGCGGATATCAGGAAAAGCTTTCCTCTCCGCTTCTTCTGCCGCCACTTGTGTTTCCTCCTCTTCGGTCCTGATATCGATACTTTTTCCCTCCACTTTAGTTACGGCAAAGCGACAGAAAAAGGATCAACCATGATTGGTGATCCTTCTACGATTTCGAACCAAATACGATAGCCCTAAGTATACCTTGGCTTTTCTACCGATCGAAGCGTGCAGATAATTGTACCGTCAGGTATTCTTCCCTCGGTCATATTGGTTTTCGCCAGGAGATTTAATCCACGCCTGCAAACTTTATTATCCTCCTTCGAAAAAAGAAGAACTAATCCCATCTTTTGCAGCTGGGATATCGGTTCTAGTACCTCTGCCACGCTCTAAACGGATTGCACGTGTATACACGAACACAGCGTTTCTTTTCTACGATCGCTCGAAATTTACCAATTGTCAAACTTTCATATTTCTGATATTAGACCCTCGATGACGGAGCTTTACCAATAGAACTCGTTTAATTTTTTGTTCGCTCCTGTAGCACCATTCAAAGCTAGATATCCATAGAAAACTTTCCTTAAGACTTATCCCGGTGTAACGAAAGAACGTACAAATGAAAATGAATACACGATGTTTAGAGAAACGGCGGTGTTCTATTCCGCCTGCGTCGTAAATCCAGTCAAGTATTCCGGACAAGTTTAAACCCGTTTTAAATTGTTTAGCCCCAATCTACATGCATACATGCAAAGCGTTTCACGCGAAACGTAACTCGAGGGAGCACAATTATGGGGGAAACGGTTGTTCGAACCAGGGAACAAAGGGTAATCCATTATATTTTGCTTCTAGCATCTTCCTGTAGATAATTCCAGCTCGTTACAGAGTCGGAGGTCGTTTTTCTTCTGTCGGTTGCGCGTCGTGGCATAAAAGGGGGCCTGGTTTCCTCGATTTCCTAACTGGCGATGCACTTGGAACACCAGGAAGTAGTTAGAACGCTGTTTGATGGCGTATCAGAGTTTCCTTCGCGGAAGCAATTTTCTGAACCCTCTTTTCGATCGCTTTGGTTCGATCAACAAAATTTACTTTCGTCCGCGGAGAGAAGTTTCGTTGTACGAGATAACGACACGGCTACGAAATATTAACGATACATTCATCGCTTATTTTAGCTTTAAGAGACGCGATTACCGCGTTAAACGCCACGATCAGAATGGCCTGCGTCATAAATTTGATAGAATAAGTAGAATTAATATTATATTATGCTCGCAGTATATCAAGAGGAAATTTTGGTCGTGTTCTAGATACAGTAATTGCTCGTTAATATCCAGCTACAAAATTCCCTTTTAGCCCATTGCTCACACGTTCTCGCCTTAAAAGCCCGAAGCGCAGAGAATTATCGAACACGTGTGCAGCGTGCCGTGTTACGCGTGTTCGTTTCTATAACGCGTCGTTTGACACGTTAATCGTTAAAATAATTCTTGTTGGGCAAATTAGGTTGACAGTAACGTGGCGGTAGCGTGGAAGCGGTAAGAAATCGTACAAAGGAAAATCTAATGGTTCGCGGTTACTATCGGTTTACCTGAAAACGATGTAAAAGTATCGCCTCACGCGAGGCTCATTAGCATTTAGAGTGGCAAGGGATTTATTCTCGGGCTGTGACTGCTGGATCACGACACGGTATGCATAGGATTATCTTCGAGCACCTGGACAATAGTGACCTAATCCATTTAGAAAGAAAACGAGCTATCTCTATACTTCTGTTTTCCTTTATGCCATTGTGTACGTATATGTATACACCGTGAATGTTACCTTTTATCCTTTTCATTTTTACGCGGTTCGTTGCCACGATGCAACGAGAAAATAAGAAATACGAGCAAAACCTCGTTGCTTTTTTAAGCTCTTACCCCTTGGTGTTTACTTTATAGAGGAACCGCTATGCGATCTTAATTTAAGAGAGAAAAGACTCGGGTGCTACCACCCAAAATGGGGTGATTCTAGGTAAAAAGGTAACACGAAAATGCGGGATATATGTATTTTTTTCGTGCATGGCTTCGTTTACGGAAACAACGAGTTTGTACAGTTATATAAGGACAGCATTTTTAACAATTTCTTTTAGCGCGAAAATTTCCTTATCTTATTATTCCTATCTTAAAATCCCGAATGTAGTCTCGCCAGCTCTTTGACAGTTACCTGGGACCCCGGAACGGTCCATGTTTTATCGTTTACCGAGCGCTAAGTTCCTCGGTTCCAGAATCCTTGGAGGAGTTCAACCGTTGCCATGAATTGCTGCAACGACGTCCGCATTAGCGCGTCGCGCCGCACCGCGCCGAGACGCGTCGGATTGCAACTTGAGCGTGTAAATGCAGCTGCTTTGTATTTGCGGGCTGGCATCGTCGAGCAGACCGATTATATCATGCCTCGTGGAAATCCAAGCATTCTTGGTGAACGCCATCTGTCGCAAGGCTCGTGTTCCGTCGCGTGCGCGTAGTTACCGTTTCTCTCTCAAAACCCTTTGTTTTCGATGATGCATATATCGCTCTTTAATAAGTCGATTATTGATCGCTGCGTGGTATATCGATATTGCGAGAATACGAAAAGGTTGCGCAACACAGTTTGTTTTATTAATAGCAGCTTTGCACGTATCGAAAATATGTTCGAGGATAAAATAAATACACATACCCTTATTTCTAGAGAACCTGCATCGATCCTAAATACACGGATAAAAAATTTCTCACCTCAGAACTTCTGTCTTCCCTGTAAAGTCGGCTCGATCTTGTTACACACACATGGTTCGGTCGACTAAGCAGTTTAAGGAGTGCAGAAACTGTCAAGAGAGATTGTTCTTTGTCCAACGAAGGCGTGAAACCACGAGCAATCTAGCCCGTGTAATTTCTCAAAGAATTCCGGGTGCCGTTCGGTTAAGGTAGTTTGCGAACAGCACGTGACAACAATTAAGAGCATTAGAGCGGTCTGAGCAGCGCGGCGGGAGGAAAGTTTCGCGGCCGCTGACGAGGAATTAGCAGTGTTCGCGAGACTAACTACTGCTGGCTTACGCGAGCCTGCAACTCGCCAAGATCGGGGATCACAACTCGGCAGCCTGTTAACGCTCTTATCTAAGAAAGGAATACGCCATTCCCGTGTCCGTGACTCGACTATCCAACGCTGTGTTCGTCGAGAGACGCGTTGTAAAGAACGGACCTGCAAAATGTTTCAATCCATATGCTTCTCTTCGCGAGTAAAATCTTAATGCTTCGGGTTCTTCTTCGAACGTGCTATTCCCGTCAATGGATACGTGTTTTCCACTTTGTTCCGTGTAACCTTTTAATATTTCTCGGCAAGTATTTCGGAGAAATTCTTCGGAGAAAAAAGTCGGTAAAGAGCTTTCCGAGTTATGTACGATTGCTCGAGAAGAATGACGAATTTCGCTATTCCTACTGTTTCCCTTTTCTCTAGAAATCGCGTGTTGTTGGTATTTGTACTCGTTCGCGAAACATGGATCGCTGTTGCCACGGATTTCGTTGTAAAATATATGTTGAAGCTCACGGGACTCGATAAATTCAGCTCGAAGAATTTTTGAGAATTGTATGAGCTATCGAATCTCTTCGAACTACTATGCCGGCGCGGAAAGAAAGGAAAATATTTGCTTTTATTTGGAACGAATTTATTGGATCGATTTAGAGAGGCGGGTGCATTGTACGCTTCGTTCGAGCGACCACTTTTATGTGTTCCACGGTAAAAAGTTTGTTGTTGAAAGCGGTAGCTACCTCTGCCGTTTCCTACAAATAGCGGCATCTTTGGAAATAAGTAATCTCGATTCCGTTTTATCGAAGACTAGCATTCGTCGACTGTTTCCATTGTTTCGATCTTCGTTACGCGATCGGAATAAATATTACTTCTACTTTGCATCGATACAAACTGTTTTGAAAAATAACAATTTTTTTCGATTAAACGAATCGATTAATCGCGATTCTTAGCAACTGCGAACTACTAGAAGTTCATAAATCGGCGAGGGAACGAATTCGCTATCGTAGACGATAACCCATTCATTTGGCTAAACCGTTTCGTTCCGACGCAGGGTATCGACCCATCGTCGTCCACTATAAATTACGATCACGCAAAATTCTTGTGTAAACCGGAAACATTGTTCCGGCGATCGCGCTTAACGCGAACCAGCAAAACGAGGATAGCAGAAATGAAGGATCGTTGAAGCGTTCGATTTCGATGGACCAATGATAATGGCGTCCCTTAATAAGCTTAACGTTGTTATGCAAATGTTACGTTACACGAGTTCACAAACAATTTAGTATATTGCGCAACACTGGGACGTCGCTTCGTGTCCGAGTACTTAACGTTTACGTTGCATCGTAATAAGTTTAACATAGTTCGTGTAGTCGGTGCTCGGACAAATAGAAAGTTTCGGCTGTTTCTAGTATCGGTTACCGACCTTTGTAGCGTGAGATTGGAACCCTTGTATTCGATAAGAGTAGTCGCGAAAGTACGGATGACAACCGGCTTGCGGCGTCGAAGTGGACGAGGTAATTGACTACAAATCAAAAGATCGCCGCTTCGATTTTCCTTCGATCATACTTTTCCACGGGTGTCCAGAAAAACGGTGGCTTACATCGGTCAAAATGATCACAAAAATCGTCGAACGCAAAGTTTCAGCGAAAGAGTTTGCCAATTCTCGGAGTAAAATGATAAGTTTCTCTAGGGAAAATCTCTAGGGTGACGCAAAGCAAACTTTGTACTTACACGATTCTCGTTACCGTATAGTCTGTTTCCCCACTATCGATCAAACTGTAAATCAACTTACGAATTACTATTCCATGCATATCGAGTGATATATTGGAGACCGTAGCAAGTCGATTCGTTAACCTCGCATTTGACCATTTATGAAAAATATTCCGAGTTTCGCGAATTCCACTAACGCAACGATATACATATATGGAACTAGCCACGAGGAACCCAGTAAAATAAAACTGTAGAAGATTTTAAAAACCGTAAATGTACGAAACTGTGAATTTACAAAGTTTACGACCAGTGATCCGGTAATTAATTATCGCGACTCGTTTATTTACGCTGCAACGGAGCGTTCCGTCAGATTTTTTCCGGAAATTTGTCCTCGAGCAACGGACAGTTCATTACAGCCTAACAAGAACGCGAGAAAGAAGAGATTCACGATTGCAATTACAGTTTCAAAATGTTTCGCAACAGCATTAACTTTTTCGCTCGAGATAACCGGATAACATTTTAATCGAGCATTCCAGCCGCTTCATTAAATGTGTGTGATAAACGAGCTCATTATACAGCCCCGTAGCTGAAAAACGATCGAGCTTAATTCGATAAACGCTTCGCTTAACGGCCGCATTACGGTACGCTTCAACGCGACGAACTGAATGGCCAAGTTTCGCGGACGAATTGCGTATAATATTTAGAGAATAAAAGCCAGAACTTGGTCTTTTTGGGGGGCTTGCAAGTTTCGAATAAGCGGTGACTGAGCTGATTCTGGAGACTAGAGAATTTTCTGCCAACTTCTCCGACTGTTCCCGATTTCATTAATTTCTCTTTAATTTTCACGTCGCTCGAGAGAATCGTTGGTTGTCCACAACTGTTACGCTAAATCTCTCTTTCGAAATGTTACCGTCATTTTTTCTATTGTCGTTAAGAAAATTTTCAATAGTTCTTCGTCCGTTTATAATTGCAAACTTTAAATGTTTATGATATCCCGAGACTCGTAAATGGCGTTGCGTCGCGTAATTTACCTCGTAGAATGGAGAAACGTAATTTCATTATATGTAATTATCGCGCTCGTTGGCTCGAGCCTTATCGGAACGGAAAACCGGACAAAAACAAATGATTAATAACCTAAAATAGAACCGTTAACTTACGCAAGAAAGGGCATTTGAAGCAGAATATGCGTATATACTGGCGCAGAGTTACATTTTCTGAAAATGTATGCGAATAAGAGCACGAGAAAGGGAACTATGAAATATCCCTTTATGGTTAAACGAGGTCATCGCAAAGTAATGAGCACCGTTTTAAGGAATTATTAAAGAGATAGCCTACTTTTCGTACACGTGCAATGGAACGCACGGTGAATTATTATGACGTTCAACTACCGCGGAACTATGCTGTCATAAATACCAGAATACCGCGAAACCATGCTAATAAAGTCATACTTTTCGTCGCTTTAGAATATTAATAAGGAGAACGCTATCTTGGTTCCTACAGAACCCTGTATCGATGTAAATGTCGCGACTAGTTTGTTATACAAATAAGAACCAGGATATTCCATCTTTTCAACGAACGAAAATTTGTAAATTTCATCGACATTCTGAACGAAAAGAAATGTTCTACTAACGTTTACGTAGAACTCGACTTGGTTCCAAGAAAATTATCGGGTATAAGAAAATTGCAGCAAGTGGAGAAAATTAAAAAAAGAGAGTTACACGAACGAGACAGTTTTACCAAGTTTACGGAATTATCGACAAAGAATCTTGCGGAGTGTTGCAAAACGGTAAAAGTATTGATACAGCGAGAAGAATCCCGCGAAATGTCATAAGACGTCCGGAATGTTGGCGAAGCCGATAGAAACCTGCGCAATGTTGCAAAGCCAGAAAAATCTCGACCGAATTCTTAACGTCAAAACCGCAGGATATTTTTAGGAGGAAAATCAATGCGAAAAGATGACGTCATCGTAACAAATTATTGAAAATGCACCCAAGATTTTGGAAGCAAGAGTTTTCTTTGCAGTAGTCTGGTAAAACTAGCAAACTCTTTTCTCGTGAAAAGTAACAGTGCTATTTATAAGAATAGACTAAAAATAAAGAAGACTTATAATTGCTGTACCGAGTCAGTACAACCTAGTATGTATCAAATTCGAGTCCATCCTAAAGGATGATATAGTTCTTTCTGGACGTAAAGATCAATCGGTATAATCGTATAACCGTCAGCGTAACAAGCAATCGACGTATCGGACGTAACAGGCACCGGATACGACATATTCCATAATGGCTGAGGGTGTCGATAATCGCAATAATAATGCAATAGCTATCGAATGCCGTTAGCAACACTGTTGGCACCGGCGGCGGAGTCGAAGCGGAGTCGGAGCGGCACGAAGCGGAGGTGGTAAGAGTCGTGGGCGGGGTGGTCGGGGGTTGATATCTGGCTAAGCGCGGGCGCAGTTGGATCGTGGTCTCCAGCACGGCAGCATTTCGCTCACCGGTCTCTTTACGCAGCTCTCTCTCGGACACCTTTCTTCCTTTCTCTTTTTTTCAACCCCTCTTCGACCATCTACTTATCTGCCTATCCATCTTACCAACCCCTTTGTTCACCCCTTCCTCTTCCTTCCTTTTACTATCTCAGGCTCTTTCGCGCGCTCTCTCTCTCTCGCACATTCTCTTTCTCTCTCTCTTTTGCTCCCGGTGGTTAGTTCCATCCATTTCAGTCTGTAGATCGAGACCATGCGACACACGCGTCCACGCGACCAAGTGTGTCCGTGTCGAATGACGAATGAGTGGCACTCTCGAGGGAAACGGAAGCAGGGACGAGCAGGTTGATCGCGAGTCGGATGTGCCGTGTTTTGGTGGGCAGGGTGCGCCGCGCCGGCCTGTCACGTGGAAATTCGATTTCGAGCCGAGTTTCGCTCTCTCTTTCGTGGAACGAATCGAGAAAAAGGTGGTCGAGGAAAGGGTTGTTGGTTGCCTCGGAAGTTGTTGTAAGCTTTCAAGTGAGTGATTTCGAAGGGTCGGAAAGAAAAGATCGCGTTATGCGATGGGATTGTTTGGAAGTAGAATAAAGTAAAGTGAAACGCTTTTCTTGTTGCTGCTTTCGCTTCTGTCGATGGTCTTATGAAGCATCGTGGGAAACGATCGTGTTTCAGTGATTTACGGATGGTTTGGTGTTGCGGTTACGTAGAAACGTATGTATTCGTGGGATGGTTACATACGTCCATTGACACGTACGTTATCGATCAAAAGCTTGCGTCAAATTCGACGCGTTCGTCCAGAAAATGATATCATCCTCCGTTAAGCAATTTGACATATCGTGCACCAGTTGGTTCATTAAGAATACTTGTCAGTAGTTTATTTAAAGTACCGAGCACGTGGTTTGTCGATATGTCGGTAACGTTCAAGTAATTCGAGTTCGATCGTAATAAAATATTGACCGCGTGAAAAGTTTAATGTCGCGTTCTCTTCAATCGACACATCGATCAAAATAAATCACCCCCATACCTGTTTCGCCGATTTAAAATTTTCATTGATCGACCTGAATAACCTTTCATTAAACGAGCGGCCATTACAATTCTAATTTTATGATTACTCTACACCGGTCTCCTATGGTATGCTAATTTTCGCAGTTTTAAATACGACAGTGTGAAAGAAAGAAAATTTGTAATAACACATTCAGGCAGTTAACATGTTAACTTGTTAATCATCGACGATCAATGACCTAAATTGCATCACATGCCTCAATATCCACTACGGCAATCACACTATTGAGGATCTATAATAACGATCTATATACTGTACTGGATATGGCTGAATTTAGTATGGCAGTCAACGTGCCGACAAACAACGCGTTCCACGCATAGCAAACACTGAATCCTGTGCAAGATTATTAAATAAAATAAATATTAATTTTCTAGTAGACTGCTCTTCCAAACAGTTTTGTAGGGAGGAAAGAATATTTTCCTAGAAATTTCGAATCGAAATCGTAAAATCATTGACCTCCTTTATTCTCGACTGCCTTTCCATTGATCTGTTCCACTGTACTCGTTCAAAGGCTCGTCCCGGTGTAAAATATCGTACGAATAACCTGTTCACGAAGTGTTTTGTTCTTAAAACTGCGCAGAAGGGAAAATTCAATGAACATAATGATAACTGAAAGCTCAAAATGGAGCGTGCTCGGTCGGAAACGGTGAACGTTGAAGTCGTGCGAGAATGAATTTTTCCCCTGGTGGAATTGTACGAGTTGCGTGACAATCCGAGGAACATTGACAGGAAAATGCATCAGAGAAAAAAGGGACACGTGGTTTCGACGTGGACGCAATAGAGGCGCTTTATTGGTGACAGCGAGTCAACAACGACCGACACGAACCGCATCCACAACAACGGTACGTTTTCCATAAGAGAAGCTACCGAAATACGAAACAACGCGGTTCATCATTGTAACTCGCTATCCACGCAAAAATAAACTTAAATCGCGAAATGAAATTTTATGTTCAAAACCCTTTGTTTTCGAGGAAATTAATTTTCAGCGTCCCCACCGTGCTCGCTTGCGTTCCATTTAGTTTTCGTATTCTCGAAACGAAATAAAAAACGTCAAATAAACGCGTTTCATTTCGTTTTCAAATATTTTACAACGATATATTAATTGTTAAAATGGGAAATAAACATTTACTTGCGATATTTTATTTTACGCTCGACTAATTACATCCGTAATAAAATAAAATGAAGCCGATCTAAGTGTTTAACAAAATTAGGCAAAAAGAAAATTAACGGTATAGTTTTTCGCTGAAAAATTCGCGCGAGCTCGGAACCGTAACGCATATACAAATTTCCCTATCGGAAAGTATAAATTTTTGATGGCAGGAAACATCAAACGACGCTTTAAAGCACGGAAACCGTGCTAAACAATTTTCACGCGTTCGCGTTTAAAGCTACCACCCTCTCGAACGATTATCTCTCTGGCAATAGAGTTATATTTGGGATTGATTTCAATTTGCGTGCACACGCCAGCTTCGCAGAAGCGCGAACGATGTCGGCTCGATTGTATAACAGGGTGATTATTAGCACGTAATAACTGGTCCGTAATAAATCTACGAATAGATAATCGAAACTGTAAACATCGTGAAATTGCTGTGTCGTCGTTTCGCGTTTCGATTGCTCGAGTTATTTACAAACGGTATTACAAATATTATTATTGTACATATTGCATGTAATCCGTAAACATAAACCGGTGTACACAACGCTCATTATTAGTTTCGATTATCTGCTACTTAAGTTTAATAATTGTAAATATTAATTAACACGTTGGATTTTGTCAAATCAATTAATTACACGTCCCGTTAAGAAACACGTATCCAGCATCATTGTCTACTGATGCTTATTACATACATAATAGGAGTCAATTATAAAGGTATCATTTTTTTTGTTACACGAGTAACTTTGTTCATTTTTTGCAAATCGACACTATCTCGAGAATCACCTTTACAAAGTTTGTTTCATTAATTTCTGAATATTGTATTTATCACCTTTTTCATCGACGATACAAAGGTTCAGACAAAACAAATTCACCTCGCCGATACTTTGAAACAGTAAATGGATATCTCTGTTATTGTCTACAGAAGAGATACACCCTTCCGCTTTAAATCGCGAAATGTATCGGAAACGATGGACCGTGAAGGCACTGCGAATGGATTTACGGTACAACGGCGATCTAACCTACTGGCGCGCGCCTGCCCTGGCCAACATGATTTGCATTCTCTTTTTCTCGTTGATGCTACACGGTAAGTCGATCTACTGCTCATAGCGTATTTTCAAACTCTTGTACGAATTATGATAAACAACCGTATTCTTCTTGTTCGTCGAGTTCGATACCCGAGATGCTATACGTAACAAGACAAGAACTTTATAATATATAAAAATAATATCAGAAGAAGCGAGACTAAACATTCCAGAATTTAGAAATGATTTTCATCTGTCATTATCCAAATTGGCGTTGAAGATATCTCGTAAACACGGTAAATAATTAACGATGCGTTTTAATTTATCTCTGAACGAGAGAAATAAAATCCTCTTGTCGCATGTACACTGGTCCTTCAATTACTTTTTGTCATTGATTCTTCTCCATGCATAGGACTATTTATTCGAGCTGTCCGCGGTCACCATTTATTGAGAGTAAAACGTTCGCGTTCGACCCTCGTTAATTAGAATCTGTGTTCCGTTTGGTCAACTATCGATACGGACCGATGACTGCCTACTTTCATTACATTAAGGCTTTATCGTCCTGTTAATGCTTGCGACAGTAGTTGTCCCGATATCCATTGATTAATGGAACACTTCGACATTGATTTCCATATGTCCAATATGCTTTCCTATAATTTCCATCGAGCATATTAATTATACGACAACCGATCGATCCTCCTCTATGTTTATATTATAAACTTTTATCAGAAACGTACGTCATTCGAGACTGAAGACACAATTAACGATCGGATAATGTCCAACGTTCAATTATCGGTGCGCGTCGAACAACACGCGCGCGTATAAATTTTATTGGCAAATAAACGCGGTTCAAGAACGTAAATAAACTCATTATTTCAATAACGCAATTAGTTGAAAATGTTTATTCGCTCGTGAATTATTTGCCGTACCTCTTACACTTTTTCGAAACGGTTGTAAAATTCGGTGCTCGCAGATTATACGTGGCAAAATACATAAAAAAAATTCTACATCGCTTTGCAATCTTCCGTTTCATTTTCGACTCGCGAGCGATTGAAAACTGCATACTGCTGCGTGAACGCGTACAAATTTTAAAAAAGCAAAGCATCGCGTTATACGCTCATTCGGTTCCGTTCGTGACGATACCAGGAAACTCCATTGCACCGAAATATCGTATTTGACTACGCATAAATTACGTAAGAACGGTATTACTTCCATAAGGAAAAATTTCCGTCGTATCAGTGGATGAGAAAGAAGGTCGCTTTGTTGAACGGTACGTAGCTGAACATTTGCAGGAATCTTCGAGAACGGTTTTGCATAACGTTTCGCATACATAGTAATTTCGTAAAGTTTTTTACTCACCGTTTCGAGCGTGGATAACTAAAAAAGAATAGAGAATCGGTGGAGAGGTTTCGTAGTCCGAAAACGGTGGTGTAATTTCAAGCGCGACGTTTTAGCGGGAGCCGGGTAAACGTAATTAAAAAAATCCAGATGCAGTTCTTTTTTTGAAGTAGTCTGGGAACGTTGGCGTGCACGAAACACTTTGTCCGTGCACCAGCGGTTCGCGCGACACGGAATTTTCGCGAGCCTCGTCGGGTGCAACGATGGGAAACGCGTTGAAAACGCGACTCAAAAGGCATAGAAGGAAAATCAGCAAGTGGAAAGTTACGTTAGCGACGTACATATGCATGGGCGTGGTTTCGACGTGATCAGATAAAAACGTATCGGAGGAAACAATGATCCTCCTGGAAACTTTACAAGTGTCGCGGTTAGATAACGGCGCTCGGTACATATGTATGTATTATTTCGAAAAAACAAAGATATAGGTAGGAATGTGCCGTTTCCCTGACAACACCGCGAATGTGCTGCTCGTCGAACATTTTTCCACAATATTCGATCCGCTGCAGTAATTGTCGACATGTTTTGGTCTAACAGAAATGCTAACTGGCGATACTCGTATCGGATTCGATGATTTCGCGCGCAGAAAATTTGATTATTTATTTGTTCGTTCGCTTGCTAGTTTTCCTAGGAAATCCTATCGAATTCGAAATTTTTCATTTATACGCGCAACGTATCGCGGATGAAATGCTTTGGCGAATTCGCGTATAAATTTATAGTGTTTCGCGCAATCGAATCAATTTACCGACGAAACGCGAGCGTTTCGCTATTAAAAACGCGCACGAGCTCCAAGAAATTTTACCGGCATTCGTTTCCAAATTGACGAGTACGAGTTTACCATGGCTTTCGGCGTTAGTAACGCGAAGCCCGTTACGGAATACCGGCTCTCGGTTTTCAAAGCATACTCGACGTTCATATTGGCCAGGGGTAAACGCGCTTATCCGAAAGTTGCAGTAACGTTTAGTGCGTGTTGGCGTATCACGTATCACGACTGCAATATCTATTCGTTATCTCTCGCAACAGCATCTGCTATTGCCCATTGCGTACGACCTAACGATACGACGCCGCTTTTATTCCCGTTAACTCCACGCATTTGTCGCAAAACGCGAAGGCAGAGTTTACAGACCAGGGGCTATTTCATTTTACTCCGGCGAGTCACCGCGAAACCGGCAAAACGACGAATTTACGTTCCGCGAAACTTCCTTGCGCAGACTAATAATTTACGACCCTTTCCCTTCCCAACTTTCTATTTTGTCGTTTCGCCTACCTTCTACACCCAACGTTCCTCGTAGCCGTTCTTGCTGAAACAATCTTTGCCGACGATACCGCGCTGTAGTCTCTATGTAGATAATTATTCGTATCGTATCGACGAACACTTTAGACTGCCATGCGCCATCAAAATTTTGGGAGAATTTGCCTAATCCTCGGAAACTTACCTCATTCGGAATCGATGCAAACGAGCAGAATAATGTGTTCGAGTAGAATCAACAACGATCCCCTCAATTACCGCTGTGTTCATTTCTATTTCAAAGATTGTACCTACACGCTAGTCGTAGAAGCGAAACCAGTGTTCGGTGTTTGATGGCTAGAATTAGGTTTATTCAACAACGTGGAGGCGGTATTACAGCTTTACTGATGAATCATACAGGACTAATGTGGTTTGCGCTCGGCGTTTCAATTTCTCTTTGACGTTTGCGCCAACGCCGCAAACACCCTGCGAACCTTACTCTGCAAGCACCTGAATACACCCCGATTTCAAAGGTATAGCTATACATATCACGTGTAAAAACGAATAAGAGTACATTAGGATTTTATACATGTACGTCGAACTGCAATTATTAATTGTCTTTGAAACATTAAAAGTTGAAAGTTACGTTTCGTGCGGTTAATAGAGCGTTGGAATTAAGGAAATTTTACAATTTATTCGATAACGATGGTTGGAAATGTTCTTCGATGTATCATAATCAAGGATAATGAAACGAATAAAATTCGTTCGGACATGGATGCGCGCGTGGTCGTAATTTGCTGAGCAATTAAACATAGAGAAACCGCGGTATAAGGTAGTTGCTTCGACGCGTGCGAAAACGGATTATCCTTTAAGGTGACTAATTAATTGAAGTCCCACGCTAATTTAATATACTAAGTTAGTTGCTGCGCGTGGTTTGCAGCTGGTAAGTGACCCAGTTGTGGACATTTCCCAGTAGAATCGCGAATAGAAGGATGGTCGAGGCGAGGATCAATCACCCTGAAAGCTAAATAACTTAGCTTCCAACCGTGAGATAATTAAATCGTGTCGAAGGCAAAAACAAATATTTCTAAAGAGCGCGAAAGATAAAATACGATCTTAATAGCGACGAATCGAAAACTTTCTGAAAAGTGGAGCACCACGTGCCCAAACCGGTGAGCTCCGTTCCGGAGCGATTGTTCTTTTCTCTCTCTCTCGTTAATTGAAATCAAAGGTTGAAAATTAATGCGGAAAATGTGCGAGAGATCAAACAGTTCTGAGAGACAGTAACAAAATGAGACGAAGAGATCGCGTAGACTCGAGGACTTTCAACTTAACGTTGATTTATCGCGTGTCGAGCACAGCTGTAGCACAAGACTTGAAATATTCGGAGGACTCACGATCCTGTTTGGGATTAAAAATGTATGACATATTCGGTACTTCTCGCGGAGAAAAACGGAGGACAAGAGATAATGTCTATCACAAAAGACGAACTGTCGTCGGTGTCGAGAGCAGAGTTGGAAATTAAATGAAACGTTAGCGTTAGCGATCTATAGATCACGAATATAGATTATAGAAGTCGATGACAGTAAGAGCGGAACGCTCTAATAAAAGTATAGACTAGTTGTTAGGCGAACCATTATGAACGCGTGTTGATCAAACTATTGTAATAACGTGTTGTCGAACTAGATCGTTCGAGTTACAATGTATGACGTTACTTCGGGAGATTGGCCCGTGTCTGTAACAGACGCGTAACCTGGTCGTAAGCAATGCATACGAGATGAAACTTTTGGGGTGCGGAAGTAGGTCGTACGAAGAGCGATACATCGGAAAGGAAGGAGATGCATTTCGTTCGAGTTCTGTGACAGAACTCGTCAGCGGGGTTATCTGGGCTGTTTCGTGTCTCAACTTCGGGACATTCGATCGAAGGAAACCGAGTCTGTTTGACGGGATTCGCGATTAAGCGTGTAACTTTCTCCGAGATAACGAACGCTCCGGCAGCGAGCGCGTGACCGATTAAAAAAGCACGATATCTATCTGTAATTACTGTGAAATGTTTCTGTGCGGTAGCTCGAAATGCAACGCGACGATTTCTAGGTCAGCATGTATAAAACATTTCGCGAAAGTATTCACCGATCGAAAAGCACGGAAGTTCGTTGTGCAACGACGCGTTCTCGTAACCCATTTCCAGAACAGCTCGTGATTCTTCAGCTTCCTACGACCAGGGAAAGAATGCGAATAGAAATGGTGGCAAGAATTCCATTTCGCCGCATTCCTGATCGCTGGACTATAACGACGTCATAAGAGAAACGCAAAAAACAAAAGTCTCGATGCCCTAAACATGAAAAATTCAAAAATCCCTCGATCGAAGGAAACTCCGCTACTTTGCCTCGAAAGTACCGTATTCGACTCGCAAGTGCCGGTAACAGCCGAGCTGATAACTCGCCGAACGATCGAGTCGAAATGACGACGTTTTTGAATAATCTTCGTAGGACCGTGGTATAGAAGATATGTCCGAAACACTCGGTACAACATCGAGTATCTCTCCGAAACACTCGGTACGACTTTGCCAACTCTCCCTTAAATTATACGCAGTTTCATCTTTCACGAGGGAGAACAACAACGGACGAGTTAGAACTTTATGCTGTGCGGTTTAAATTCGGATCCGAAAAGTTGCTCGACCCGTTTGGGAAGCTGCCAAAGGGAAAAGACTTCTTCGTTCGCTTTTCATCCCTATTCGTCAGGCGTTCGATCATTTTCAATTTCGTGAATCGATCTTCGCGACGCGAAAACCAAGCTTCAAAAAGCGAGGAGAATTTCACGGGTCGATTAAAGGAGCCTTCGAATCGTTAATATTCAGTTCGTATCGCTTTACGCGGCGTGTACAGACGAGATTTTCTGGTTGTTTCTGAAGCCCGCATCGGTTGAACGTGGAACGAGAGCGAACGAGCTTATATCGCGTGAAAAGACGAAGCGGATAGGTGAAGCGCGCTTTCGAAATTTCCATATTTATGCAAGTGTACGCCGTCTAAGGAAAGCTTCGTACCGCTTACACGATGTTGCCAACGGCGTCATCGGCTTCCCCTTTCGAGCAGCGAGCACAGAAATTCCAGCCAATTTCTGGCTTGTCGATTTAACGACGCTTCGCATCCTCCCGAATACGATTCAAAATTTCAAAAATACAAGATATCGTGCAGTGAATGGCGCAATTGACAATAAAAAGATTTTACGCGCAGAAGCGAAACCCAGAATGCCAAGTAAACGCTCTTCGACCAGCATGCGATAACCGATTCGACGGATAAAGAGATCGCCTTTGTCTACTTTGAAACTTCTTCATACGCCAATGAATTTTTTTCTAATTAAATTTTGATTTCCAAGCAACAGGCGTAGAAATAATTATTGAGCGATTCCGTTTCCTGGGTGGAAAACTCAGTCATCGAACACGCGATTACCTTCTTCCAAAGGCATCCTGCAATTTCATTGTGGTTTCATGATTTAAAGGGTGCGGTACAAAGGCAAGGTGAACAAGCGAAGTGACGCAACTTCGGTGAAGTTGCCTTAATTGTTTATTAGCGCGACCGAGAAGCTGCACCGTTACGAGAACCGCCAGCAATTAAACTTCAACGAACCCCTAATTTATCTGCCCGGATTTTACTTTACGTCGTTGCTCTTTGTTTTCGCGTTAACTTCCTTAATTTTGCCGTAAATACGCGATGAAAAACTGAAATCTCGCCAAGTATCACCTTGTTAGAGGCATGACGCCATGAATAATAACGAGGAAATGATCTTAAAATAAATAACAAATTATTACAAGTGTAAAACGATCGATTTGATTGAAAAGCGTAACTCGTGTAGACAAACACTGTCAGTTTCGGTAGGGAAATTAGCTGCTCAACCCTGTCGATATACATGCAGAATCATGACGGATCGAACGAATCATTGATACCGTGCTCGACGAGTTGTCCATGGTCAGTGTACATTTTTAATCCTGACATTGATTGTTTATAAATAGACACGTTCTTTCGTAGTTGTTCGCATCCATGCAAATGGAATTACGTTTCCCCGATATCCGATAGAATATCAGATCGTTGATCGACACATTTATAGTTAAATTTTACTTGGACTTCATTTTTTTGTTAATCGTTTGTGAATATATCTTGTTTTGACCCATGCATTTAATTGAGGAAATTCGTTAGTACGCAGGTATACGTGCAGGACATTATAGATCATTAGGCAATCACAAAGATCTCTGTATTCTAAAGTAACCTGAGGAGAGCCTCTTTACTTTTCTGTATCCCCTTCTTAATTAAATGGCAAAGCTTTTAAGAGGCTTATGAGCTTAGATTGCCGGAGCCTTATCGTTCAGACACGTCTGCAATTGTCAGCAATTTTCTCTTTTCGTCCTCGTGCCGTGCCGTCTTTCTCGCAACTCGGGTAATAAGAAACTCTTTCGACTTTTTAATTGCTCGTCGAAACGATGATTTATTCGCTTTCCCCGGGGAAAAGACGCTCTTGGACTTTCATTAAGGAAAACTCCACGTTCGAAATCCCTGAAAGCTTTCGTGGACAAAGCTGTTCTTTTCTCGAGGTTCGTTCGCTCGAGGAACCGGAAAACGCTCTCTGTGGACGAGTCTGCGGCGGAAGCGCATCGTTTCCGGACGCGAATCTAAGTTCGCCATGCGGCCAATTAACTTTCATTACAGACGACCGAAGCTCGAACCAACCCGGCCATTGTTCGGATCATTTTGTTCGCGATTTAACGCTCGCTCCTTCGCTCTTCTTCGAAACAATGATATAATACCGACCAGACCTCGGCGAGAAATGATCTCGAATGCGGAATAAACGATCGCGTTGCGAACAAAGTGTTGCATTTTCAACTGGTATTTTCACTTATCGCGAAATAAACTTTTACGGATCGGAGAAAATTAGTCATCGGACAAGTTTAACAGAAATTTTTCTCGCGATAAAACATCCAGCCGTGTTCTTCCCTGATACGTATGGAACACAGTAGCTACATACTACTTAATTAACGTTAATTGCCACCTTTCGACTAGCGCACTATGCACGCGACCATGCTATTTTAATACGCTGTTCTTCGATCATGCGAAGCAACGATTTATTAACTTTCCCTCGTAGCAAAAAAGATGCTATTTATTTAATGGAACGAAGATTGCGTTTCGTTCGAATTTGTCGATGGGTTTCCATGAAACACGGAACGAATAGCATTGATCCATTCATGTTCCCTTTTCAATCGCACTCGTGTTTTTGTTGTCCCTATTTTTCGTAATAAATCATTTGATGTTCGTCATTGCAACAAAATTGTATATTACGACTACCGAGCCATGGAAGCGAAATTATCGTGAAATATTCACGATTCTGGGAATTATTAAGCTTTCAATGCATACTTTATAGGATATATGCTCAAAGAACCCAGAGGATTCGCGAAAAAAGTTTGAACGTAATTACACAGATTAATAAACTTTCAATTAAAGCGTACTTTTTCCTATCCCTTTATCATCTGCCGCGGAATGTGTGCGTGCACAAAGAATAATTACGTCAAGAGAAAAAATTCTGTCCATCCAAGCGTTTTCGTTAAATTTATTTAAAATTCTCAAAGGTATCCTCTCTCCATCAAATATTTCATTTAAATTTGAACGCTATTTTTAAGATTTAAGTTCTTAGTTCCGCGCTGTTATATCGATAGCGATTTGAACGAGTGGTAAAAAAGAAAAGTGCTAAATAGGTTTTACATCGACAGAAGTAGCTCGTTCTCGTTTCAGTTTCAGCATGGTTGACACGCACTAGATAGTAAGATGGTGCATTCGTTGGCACAATTTCGTCTAATTAGATCAAAGATCCTTTAAGAGTCTTAAGCATAGCGTTTCTGGCTCTGTCTTCAGTCATTTGACGCTCCGTTGTATGACTGGCTGTTCCTTTGAATGTCTACTCGAGTTCTATAACTGTAAATGACGATATTTTTCTTCTTCTCGGGCTCTTGTCCTTGCGAGACAAAAACGGAACAATCGCGACTCGTATACCGCGTCTGGTTGCAAGAATCGTTCTTTGCTCTGCTTTCTCCGTAACGAACATCTTTCTTCCTCCCTTAGAAAACATTCTTCTTACGTTCAATGTCGAACAATATCGCGGAAGACGTGGCTGGTTAAGAGAACTTCTATCATTCTGTATTCTGGTTGCCTTGATTTAAGGTTCGCAGACAAATTGCTTATGAAAATTCATGAGTAATAGAAATCGATTGCGGACGAATTACCTGGCATAAATTTGGAATTGAAACTGCCAGTCGTTCCCTTATTCCGGCGCAGGAAGGTGATTATTAACGTCTGTAATTTACTGGCTATATAAATTATACTTCGACGAGAAAGGTGTACATTAGAGAAACTTGAGAAATGGCTTAATTAACGGGTTGAATCGACGACATCTTCAATGATTACGGATAAGTAAGGAATAAAGGAACTGCAACGGAATGTGAATTATATTCGAAAATAGACTGGCAGAGAGCTGAGAGATACATGTTCATGATACGGGAAGAGCGTGTTCTTTAATGGAGAAATATATTCTGTCCGCGGTATATTTTCTTGTCAGCGAAAAAGACACGGAGCGCGATATTAACTTGCAGATCATTTATGTAGATTTACGCGCACAAAGGAAGACGCAAAACATTTGCTCCCTTCAGGCGCAGAAAAATGTCTGCGTACGAATCCAAGGCTATTTCTTAGCGTCAATCATTCATCTCGCTAAAATCTTTTGCAGTCTCTCGAATAAAAAACTCGAATATGTTTCGTTCGAGTAACTTATCGAATGAATATGATTCGATTCGAATCGATCAAAAATTCGAACCTTGGAGCTTTCAAAAGCGTGGGAGTTTGATAAGCTGTGAACTTTGAATGTTCGAGCGTGAAAATTTTGACACTTGGAAGCTTGGAAACTTGAAAGCTTAACACGTGAGTAGACGAGAATTTGTAAATTTAGGTGTTTGAAAAGTTGAGAGCTCGGGAATATGAAAACAGATCCGGTTTTCTTTGCATCTCTCTCGCAAAACACTCGCTATACTATAGGCGTACGTATATCGTGTCCCATTGCGGATTAATTAAAGTCATAAACGACCTTATGACTGCACGCGAAGAGCAACAAGCGCGTAGAATGACAGAAGGCAAAAGGGCGATTCCGACGAACGAAAATTCCGTTCTTATGTTTATGAAGAGTAGTGGCATTGATGAGTTTCATATGGAACGCGTACATGCCTGTGCATTGTTGCGGTCAGTATAAAACCGGCAGTAACCGCGTTCCTCTGGAAAACGTGCTTCGAAAAGTATGCTCTAATGGTTTCATTAAACGAATCCATTGAACCAATACGCTGGCATTTCGTTTTACAGCACGGTGCTCGATACGACTGTCGTCTATTCAAAGATAAAATTAAACAACGAAAATTCCGCAGCACAAAATCCATTTCATCAAGTTTCAATGGAAATAGTTGATCCGTCGTATCGATTTGCTGATGATTCCCGGTCGATGAAATTTGGTGTTTCGCCTTTCGTAATTAAAAATACTGTTTTCGACAAAAGCGGTGCGAGAAAGCGGCATAAGGAAAATTAAATATTCTCCTGTAAAAGGAGGAAAGGCAAAAGAAACGCGTTTCTTTACTCGGATAACGTCTCCGAGTAGAAAGAATGCAAAAATGTTGCACCCTTATCTCACATTTTCTGTATGAAGGAAGATGTATGTATATTCTTGGCTGCGTGCTATGCGAGATGACACCGTCCAAGGTGCTTTGACTCCGTCTCTTTTGAATTAAAATTTAACATTGAAAACATTTAAAGATCTTTGTTTGAAAAATTGTTCGCTTTAACACCGCTTTGATATCAGACAGTAACGCGAACAATTTACCTATATGTTACAACATATTATGCATGCAAATGAAATGTATTTATTTTAATCGAGGTAATTATCTGTAGCCGATATGACTAGAATGGCATGCAAATGGTTGGGAGAGTTTCACGCGCAACGAGGAAATATTGACTTAATGTCGTTGCTTCACCTTCGAGCCATCACTTGACCGTCACTCTTGAGAATTCTTTGAAGTTGAGACTTTGCTAGCTACGCTCTTCGAGCGCTGCACCACTTTAACTCCCTTTGAACCGTCGTTAACGGGCTAAATGTATCATGATCATGACAGTACATGCAATTTTTTCCTCGTTTCTATTTTTTTAATAGCTCTTGTGTACATCGTTTGAAATTCTCTCTATCCGAACTTCGATCTACACGTAGCGTCTACAACGTAGATATTAATATAGCACCGAGACATCTTCGGAAGCGACGCAACTGCGAATTTTCCCTTCACAATTTTTCTATCGCGATTTTCGAATAATATTTCGCCTTTGAAACGCACATGCGCTACTCTTCTACTCGCTTTTGCCACTCGCACCGAAATATTCACGAGTCTCGTCTCGGCGCAGCGGTTCAATGCGAACTTCTCGTCTCGCGCATTCGACTCTCGTGGACCCTCTCGAAAAGGTACGCTAGTCTCCGTTTTGTCGGTTCGGTCGTACACTTGAAAATGCACGCGATCTCCGTCTAGTATATTCCACCGAAATATCTGCAAATTGATTAGACTCGGGTTAATCCCCTGTTTAGTGCAGCGTCTAATAGCACCGAAAATCTATTATCATACGAGAATCCGCGTTTCGAGCGCCGCTGCCACTCGGGGGAGCAGATATTTAAATCTCTTAGCGTCTCGCAGCGTCCAAAGAGGTTGTTGACGTACCGTTGCGAATTTTATTGCCGTTAACGAGTCTATCGTATATTTTGTAGCTCCTTGAAAGTACGTGAATTTGCATAGAAAGGGAAAATCCGGTAACTTTCGCTGAAAACGATGAATAACCGTTCGTGAATTTCACAAGAATCCCGTTTATAAATCGAAGCTGTTGCTTTGAACGTACAGCGATTAGCATTTCACAAAGCAGACAGAAAAAAGACATTCGATTGAGTTTCGAAAAGTCCTCGATGGCAAAGTAGTCATTTGATGTCTGCGAAACGAAAATTACCATTGGCGGCCCTTTGACGCGAATTCCGGGGCGTAAAGCGAACCGGTAAAAAACTGCGATGCTGCAAACGACAGCTTAATTACCGGCACACGAGACAGCAGCCAGAAGTAATGCGTTTTCAATTATCTCCGCGGTCGTAGTTTAATTTTTTATCTGCATAAGAGAACGGGCCAACCACGCTCGTAATTTCTCGCTCGCGGATGAGAAACTTTCATATTGTTGTTTCCTCCTGGCCATTGTTCAATGGGATTCTACAATTGCTCGTAATGCCGCCATTGACAGTGTTTTCAAACGATCCTGCTCGTGGAAAGCGTAAGAACTTTGAAATAAAGGCTTGCCGTTCATTAACGAGGATGCCCAAGCGTTTCCTTGCAAACCGTGGGGCTGTTACCAGTCGTTTAAATGAGAAACATTGAAAATGTTTGAGATGCCGAGATAAATTGAAAGGAAGATTCTGCCCATTGAACTCTCAATTTGTTAAATAATAGAAAAGTAAACATCCGTATAAATGATGCAACGATGAAATTAAGACTTGCTATATCGCGCTCAGATGCCACAATGGGCTTCTAGTTTAGAAACAAAATTGGTGTCGCTTTCTAAAGTCTAAAAAGTATACCAACGAATGTGTAAGCAGGTGTTGGCTCGTTCTGTGTTACGAAACGATCGCAAAATTTATGATACCTTCATGACGTAGAGTAATGACCGTCAGGTTCTAATTGCCGAAAAAATTAGGTTAGGCGATGCGATTTCAAGATATCGCGATAAAACGTAGAGAGCAACGAAACGAACGAGTCGAGGTGGTTGATGCACGCGCAAATTCTATGCCGTCTAAAATGATTTAAGGGAGATTAATGCGACTGTTGCGCGCCTCGCGTCCTATAGTTTACACTCGTGTCGGTTTATCTTTGCACGACGAACGTAATTATCACGGTGAATTATGCGTCCCCTGTTATACGAATGGCTTACACGTACGCGTGTCCTGCTTGAATTTTCTCTGTCCTTCTCTCGTTCAGGAAATAAGTCAATTTCAATGTAGTAGATTCAGATCGATATAACCCGTTACACGTAAATTGCATTTTGAAATGTCCACGGTGCACGTATCACGCTTGACCCGTGCTGCTGATTTCGGCAACTGCGTCGCTATACGTACTACTTGCCCGACAGAATCTCGTTTGTCATTTCGCCTCGAACGTTGCGTTACCGAGCAAACTATTTTTTCCATTGAACGTAATCAAATTGGAACGGCACGTCGCTGAAAAGTTACTTTGCTCTCGGCCAGTATGCTACCGCGATTATTAATGTTCAAAATGGCTGGTTCTTAAGCCAAAGTGGTTGTAAAACGGAGACGCGATAGACGAAGAACCGTAAAACCTTTATCGATTCGAAATCATAGCCTAGCGTGGATTCGACGTAAAGTTTTCATTGGCCCACTAGACTTTCTTACGGTGTGAAAATAGTCTCGTCCCTTTTTCTAAGATATTTTTTCACTTCGTGGCAAATCGAGAGAACGTTAGGCGATCGGTTAGGATGAAAAGGGGTGGTAAGGGTAATAACGCTTGAAAAAGTTTTAATTTCTGTCGAGCGGAGGATTCGTGGGGTTTCATTAAAATCTCAAAGCCTCGCTTAATAAGGTTCCTTCGCGAAACGGCAAGGGACTCGCGTTACTCGAAAAGGGGATTCTCCGGATTCACGGTGTAAACTTGAGTCGTAGAAGCGTTTAGATTTAAGGAGGGTTAAGTAAGTGGTTATTTACGGCAAATCCGTGAAACTCGTCTCGCAGCAGGCGACTCTTAGGGAATTCGCTTCCCTCTCTGAGGCGTGAATCAACATCCGAGAAGACGGTTAGGAAATACCTGATTGCTCCTATAACTTTGGCCAATTTTGAGAGACGAGCATGTTCGACGATACCGAAGGGACCAAAGGCAATTTTCTATTAATATCAGACTCTCTGTCCTTTTTTCTCGTTGCCGCCACTTTTATTCGATCAAGATAACTTTTACTCCCCAAATTGCGCGTTGATACTTGGTCCTTTTTGCCCTCGGGCACTCTAAACAATTTTCGTTTTCATCGTTCTTTCTTTCTGCAAAAGCACGAAGAGTAAAAAACCTAGGGAGTTGAAATATCGTTTAACTCGTTAAGAGCCGAATCGCTGGCTACGTTTTGAACGGTGTAAACGAATTTAGGCGTCGATCGCGTGTTACTCCGTAGCTTACGTTGATTTCCCGACCTCGAAATTTTCGTAGTACCGTCGTAACTTCAGTTTCTTCTAAATATTTACTTAATACCAAGTTCTTATCTTTGTCTTAAAAGCACGAATTTCTTCCGAAAGAATCTTGTACATTGACGAAGTTACGAAAAGTCGAGAAGATAGGGGTGAAGCAAAGATATTGCGACGAGCACGAAGAATGGAATTATTCGGTTAAAGCTTTACCCCGGGGGTTCGCTGTTTAGTAGAAAAGCATTTTCCCCGCTTACAAGCATATTCCCCGGTGATCTCATCATAACGTCGGTCTTGGCGAAACTGGGTTAAATCTAGATGAGTTTGGCGTGTTTCCATAAACCGGGAAAAGTAGCCGACAACTGCATCATTAGGCGGATCCCGCTGCTTTGATCCTGTCGTTTTAAAATTATTCACTCGATGAAAGTTCTTTCGCCTCGCTTCAAGGTACTCCGGCAGAAGGAAGTCTCGAGGATTGGAGGTTTTAAAAACGCGGATGAAAGTTGATATACTTCGACGAGAGTTCCGTTCGCTTACCGGCTCGAGACATGCCCGTACATTCGTCCATCTATTCTTTCCCGTTCGATGCACTTTTTGTACGTCGAAAAACAGGAACAGGTCTCGAATAGGAAAACACCTGTCGTCTTTGATCCTCAACGTCAGTCTCGGTACCACGTAAGCGTCTATTTCCGTTATATTTCCGTGATATTGCAGTCGTATTTCCGTTCGCGAAATTTTTCAGGAACAACTACATGCATAGATCATATAAAATATGATCTAAATAAAAATGTCATGGATCGATAGTACTTGCAAATTGTAATTTAAAACGATTACTCGTTCTAAAAACGTTTTCTTCTTCCTTTCGATCTTCACAGAATTTTCAAAGTTTGCGTCACGCGAAAAGTAGAAACATTTCCGAGTCACTTTTCGGTTTATCAAAAAACACGCTCCCCTTTGGATACATTTTCTCCGTAGAGTTTCGAAAGTTCCGTTCCGTGAACGACATTCTCCGATTTGGGCGAACCGACAGACGGAAGTCTGAAGAAGATGCGGTTTCTATGGTGAATGTTGGAAGAGAGAGCTCCCATTAGTTTTCTTCGCTGCCATTGAGAGCCCAACCGCTACTTCACATTTTAGATCCTGGTCCTTTGACTCGATTTCGTTTCACCGGTTAACTGTTACCGGAATTCCTTCAAACTTATTTCTTCTACGAAAACGTTCAAACACCTATCGAACAAAACACAAACGCTAACGCTTTAAAACTTTCGAATGCGCTCTCGTAGCCGCGTCTATTTCCCTGGAAAAGCGCTCGACATCAATAACAACCAAGAGTAATAACTTCGTACTATCGCAAGAAAAGTTGTAGTAATTTCAAGACACGAAACGTGGCTGCCATGAAACTGTTTTGAATAATAGATGAACCGGTTAAGTGGTCTTGAGCAAGCCTGTCGCAAAAGAGAACTGCTACGACTCTGTGCAAGGATAACCTTTCCTCGCCTTGTTTGATTCGTTTCAAACTTTAATAACAAGCTCGTTCTCTGCTCGCATTTTATCGTTACATATTTCCTTGCCTGTTAGCCAATTGTTGGCTAACCGAACTCGATCGATCGGATAATATTCAATTTAAAATTCAGCGAAATCAGAGATAGATTAGCGAACAGTGGAATAATTCAAACAGACAGCCGCCACTGTTCCGACACGAATGAAATTTCATTAAAGTTTCTTAACTCTTAGCGACGTATCAATATTCGCGTCGTCCTAGAAGTCATTAGTCATGTCGTAGGTAAGGTGGCAAGTACGGCTGGTGCTCGACATACTCTGAAATTTATTATTAAGGCGAGGAACTGCTGACTACCGGCGAAGGTGAATGTCATTTAATAGAAATCCTTTCTTTGAATTCGTCCAACGTCGGATAGTTTCCAACATTGCATAAAACGTAGAAATTTCAGGAACGTAGAATTTCGCAAACTCGGAAATTTGAAAATTTATGAACGCAGAAATGTTGGTGCAAAGGAAGCATCCCAGTCTACCCAGCGTTGTTTGCAAATATTCATGCAACCGGTGACAACGGAGAACTTAAGTGGCGAAAGCACTTTGTCGAAGACGTTATTCAATCGATACATTAGACAAGATGCATTAAGGTTTCATGGGTTGTGCAATAAGCCGCGTCGTTGCTATTCAACGTATCAAATTGTTTATTCTCGACGCTAATAAATGAACGGGTAAGTTCGACGCCGTAACTAGACGAAGCACCGCTGAAAACTTTTTTACGCAACAAGGAAAAATGAAAGAACTTTAGATCGAAACTGACAGCGATATTGTTTGCCACGCTAAAAGCCGAGACATTTTCCTACCGTGCATTTTCCCATATTTCCCGCTTACAACATCGCTATATAGGTAACAGCTTTATGGGGGAAAGAAAAAGAGTCCTTCGCTGAACGAACACGAGATCCAATTTCGCTGTCGACCAACGATGATCCTTCTCGAACTCGAACATCGTCAATTTTCTCGCGATATTTGCTCTTGGTTTGAATTGTTTTATCATCTCTGTTCTCGTCGAAGCTCGCGGTTAGAAAACACTGCGGGAAATTGCATACAGGGTTTATTGGCAAGAATGGAATAACTCGGTGAAGAAAACCTGACAGAGCAATCGAAGTTATTGGTTGATTTTCGTTGTATGAACTTTAAAATGGAGTTTCTGTGTCGCAATTTCGGATTGATATTTTATAAGATTATAATGCGCTGTACACGTATTTATTTATGCGATCAAATTTTAAACTTGAACCATCAAACACTTGGCACGTTGTTTCGAATACCGACATTGTAACGTAAACCCGAGAAAGTTATAAATTGAAAAATAGAAGCAACGGTTATAATTCTTATTAAAACGCGGTATGCTAAGTAGACCCTCCAAGAAGAACTCATATTTTTCGCAAAATTCCCTATCCAAGAAAGGTAGACTTATACATTTTTCATTTGTACCGGTACTTATTGCTCATATATTTCCGTCGACGTTTGAATTTTTCTTCTGAATTTCACGATCCGTAAGATCCGATGTTTCAAAAATATACGAACCCGTTGCTTCGTTGAACGCGTTAATTAAACCAATTTAGTGTTCGATATACTTTCTGGCAGAAACAAAATCAGGATTCGTTGTTAAGGAATTTAATAAAACAAGCGTTTTATAAACGTAGCATTTTACTCGTCGAGCCTTGATATTTTCGTATATTAAAGGCAATATTGGCAAGGTTATTTTTACGCGAAGTTCTGTCGCTGAACGGGACTTTTTATACGATCTTCGTGGACGCAAGATAAGAAGGTTCATCTTTTGGTTTCTAGGTCAGTCGTTTCGAAAGGGTCAGTCCTCGTAAGGTAAAACCAGAGTATCAAGATTCTCGAATTCGATGGTTGGCAGCGACGCTATGAAACGGGAATAATAGCTTGCTTTTGACGGGCTTCTCGTGCATCGAAATTGAACCGAGCCACGTACATGTCGATCCCGAATCGAAACCAATTACGAATAAGACGATTTTCATAGCTGAACTATCCTATCTTCCATGTAACTACATTGAAACCTTTATCGTGGACTATTTTGCTGCTGGTCACTTTGCCTTTTGTAAAAATTACTCCGAAAATTTCAAAGTTACCGATTAGGTTTAAAATTTTTCTTCTTGCATTCGTGCTTACTTCGATAGTTCTTTCGAATATTCTGTGGGTTACGCCTAGCGTTTGTTTCCCTCTTACGATTTTTCACCGCATCACCTAGGCACGGAAGCGTGTTTGTTCGACCGGGCCAACACCCTTCCGGTTCCTTCCCCTTGGTCGACTACTTCGCTTTTATTACGATGAGAGATTTTCGCACCGCCATCGTCGACAATTTATCACGCGTTTATTGTTTCGTAGTTCCTGTGGGGTCACCGATACGCAAACCTGCGATGTATCGCGGCTTTTTCCTAAGGAATTCGCCTCGTAACCCCGAATAATTGAAACCACCTTTGGGCAATTTCGCAACGTTTCCGTTCTTCTCTTTCGTTCGACCCAGATGTTTATTTTCTTTCTGCCGTTGATGAATGAAATTGTATGATAGCAAGATGTCGGATAACCAGTAAATCTTCCGCAGATACTTTTCTCCAACAGTGCGCAGCTTATTCCTTGATGGATTATCTGCTGAGTTCATTTTTTATGTCAATGTGAAGTTGCTACGATACCAATAACATTTATAATGTAACAAATACATGAGAAAATATTGTATAAGCTATTACACTAGTCATCGCACTCGAATTGATATCGTTCATTTTCTACGTGATGAATTTCAGTTTACTTTATTCCTATAGTAGGTGTTAATAGAGTAATACAAATCAAGGTATCGGTATTTTAATCGAATTCATCGATAAAGCGAATTGCTGGAGATATAAGGGACGAAAGAAGGGTCAATTAGAAATGATAAACGAACGGTGATCGATCATTTAGTTCGTTCGAGGGCTATTCGAATAATTGCTGGCTCGCTTAATGGGTATTCCAATAATTGACATTCCAAAGATATTTTAGCTCGGCTTCTACCATTCATATACCGAATCATAGAATCGTAATAATTGTGCGGTAGAAACGTTTTTGATGATTATGCGCTTTAACCAATGCGTATTCCTTGTCATCGATTTCAGATATCTCGTTTATCGCAACGCGTATCGCGAAACTCCTCGGTTACAGTTTGGCTGTTACTGTACCTCAACGATTCGTTAATTGGTAGCACAAAATCGCGGTGTCGGACGTTATCGAGCAAGCGATACTTTGAACACGATACTAGAGCCATTTTAAGAGCATCAAGATCCTCTGAGAGGCTCTGTATTAGCTAGTCGGATACTGCTACGACCAACTGTGTTTTCCTTGCGAATTAACTTTGCCAGAGAACCTTCCTTCGATCCTCTTTTATCCGTCGGCAGAGAAGCATGAAAGCGCGTGGAATTCTTACTTTCTTCCGGAGTAAACGAACGCGGCTGAAAACACTTGGTCGGTAGGTCGGCGAAGTGAAAATGGCGCGAATAATTCAAGCGGTCGTAAAAACGTGGATTTAAAGCGGGATAAAAAGGAAAGGGTTAATTTGAGAGTCTTTGTTCGATCCAGCAGAGGTTTCGTCGAGCTTATTACGGTAAATATCTTAAGGGATCGTATATTACGTCTCTACTGTCGCTTTTCTTCTAGTCTTCATCTTTTTCTTTCCTTCGACCTATTAAACCAACCCTTTCGACGTGATAAATGTATAGCGAGAGGGTCCGACCAAGGATGCTGACATCACGCTGCAATTTCGAAGATAAATATTCTTCTCCTAAATTTTGCGTTTCGGTAATTTACTTTTTCGATTTCATACTAAAGGCCGGTGAGACAAATGCGATGTAATCTATGATGTAATTTGTCGAATAATTTGTAAAAGACGAAACTGTAACTGAACACGAAATAATTCGCTAACCTTTCATCCTATCAAACACGTAGGGTGAAGAGACGGATACGGAGAAACGAGTAACGCGAAACTGTTGTGTCAAAAGGTTAAGCTAGTAGGGTCCGAGAAAGCGACGTTGTGAAAGAAAGTCGAGGAGTTAGCCGTTCCGCAGGGACGAGCAGTTAATTAACGCTTTAATGGCGACGCGAGGCGTCGCGCGTAGTATATTAAACGAGTCTCGTATCTTCCTGGCGATTAAAGCATTACCATTAACACGTTTAACTTTTGCTATCTTTATGAATCGACTGTCTCTCTGGCGACACCGAACTGATTTATTAAATCGCCACGTTAATTCCAATGAAAATTAACAAAGTTTTCAACACCGCATAAGGAAGAAAGGAAAAGAAATTACCTTGTACGATGAATAATTGATACCTTGACCTCGACGGAAGTTACCGATGTATAATAATATTAATTTACTTATGAAATTAAAAAAAATGAACGAAGAAGGGAAGTGGAAATATCGGTAAAATGCCAGTAACAATTAAAGATATCGATTGAACAGTTCACGATCGAAATGGATCAAATATACTTTTTCTTTTTCTCTCCGGCTTGAGAGACATCCATCAGGATTCGCGACAGTGTTTTTTTTTTACGTTGACTGGAATTTCTTTACATTGTATAAAATTTAATTAAAAATGAAATATTGCGAGGCGAATTCTAAGCGGATACCGATGCAAAAGGGAGCGTAAAAATGTTCGATGATTCGGTAGGAAAATGTCTGAATAAAATCGCAATTTCTACCGTATCGTTTCCGAGCGATTAATTTGCCCAGTGAGAAGTACTTTTCTTTTAATATCCGAAAGAATGAAAAAATTAAATGAACGTACCCTTCGTGCTTCGTAATTGTGACAAATTATACGAATGCATCCATTTACGCCGCGATAATGAATTCGATAATTTGGAGACTAGGGAATTCGGGGGTGTAAAATTCGCTTTGTGTTTCGAATTAATCTGGCATAAATGATATTCCCGGTAAAATACCGTAGAAATGTTTGCATATTTTCAAACGAATCGTTCGAGATTTAACGAGTAGATAGATTTACATGCAGAAAAGAAGGGAAAATTTTGGGAAGGTAGTCGAGGAGCGAGAAACAGCGATCGGTGTATGTGTATGCATCTCGTGCACGCGGTTACAGCCACTCGTGCGAATGAGATCGTATTTGCCGCAGTGCAGGACCAGCAGAAACAGGATAGTTACGCGCCAACTGTTCCGCGCTCTACTACTCTCTCGAGCCACTCGGTTTCGCGAGAACCATTCGGATGCTCGTGGCGTTTTTAAGAGATCACTGCTGCGCCATTGTTCGATCGAAAATCACGCGAACAAATTGCGTGGCCCGGCAAACGAATCAACGATTACGCTTGTAATTGACTTTTTCCGTACCACGGCCTCGTTTATTCTCCGAACGTTTGCGGCTCTTTGTGCGACGGGACGAAATTAGGAGGCTGGTAAACTCGATGTCGAGGACGAAATGCAAATTTTGCTCGAAAAAAATAGACATTACGCGAAAAGAACAGAGAAAATACAACGTTTTCCAGCGGCACGAAAAAAGGATAGTACTTTCCCCTACAAAAACTAGGTGAAATAGATAAAGAGAACATGAAAAACGGCGAAAACATCGCTGGGAAGTTTTTTTACCAGATCCGTTTCACGATATTTGACGCTCTTTTTACAACCGGTTCGTACAGAAAAAAACATACAAACGAAACCGTGGAAATACGTCGAAACTACCGATCGCGTTGTTAATTCTCTGGCTTATACGAGACAACCGTTTACACGAATTTTTCGTTAAATATCGTTCGAATCGAAGCGTACGATCACTGTTTGTTTTCCAATTTCAGAGGAAGCTGTGCATAGCTCTCGTCTGGTCGAAACGGACGCTTTTCAAGAATGGCCAACGCTAGATTCGAGTCATTACTTTGATACAACGACTCCCTCGAACGTGACAGGACTCGTTGGAGAAACCGTCGAATTGCTGTGTAAAGTGAAAAACCGAGGGAATAAAACCGTGAGTATTATCGTTATCCACAGCCCACTATCGATAAATAAACATTTCGAACGCTCGGGAGATTTCGAAGCCACTTCGCGCTGATTAACCCTTCCGCGACTGAATCTATACTTGTCCAACGCAGTCCGCTTACGTTTCGAAGTAGAAAGCATTCGATAAAACCTTTCATACCATAATCAGAAACAATAATACTACGCTGTACGCTTTCTCTTTACAAATAAAATCTTATTAACGATCCAAGAATACAAAAATGAACTGCAAGCAACTTCTCGGAACGAAGATCAAGTGGAAAAGGCAGAAACTGATCTAGAGATATTCCGAGTCGGCTGCAGACGATGCGTTACCATTTTTAATCCAGAAACTCATCTTTATGCAAAGCATGTGCCTACACACGAGGTTCTCTCGAGTCTGTGTACGTGTACTAGATAATACGTTTCGTTGATATCGTACATTTACGTCGTCCCATGTAATGTCGCGAGTAAAATTGAGATTCCTTCGCCAGGTGAAATACGCGACGTCTCAGGGGCGAACGATGGCATTGTGAACTCGACTATAGAGCACTCTCGCTATGTACGCTTCTAGACGATGCTACAGAAACGAGAAAAACTGTAGAAAATTTGAAAATTTCAAACGACTACGTAAAATTAGCTACCGACACTTCTGAATAAAATACTCTTGCACCTACAGCGAAAAAAGTTTGTAGAACGAACATAATAGAAATAGAACAAGCAGTAACGAGCAGGTGATGGTCCCGATTTTCTCGAATCTCGATACAGAGATCCGCGATGATTGGTTGGCCCGCAACTCGAACGGCCGCGCGCGTAATCTGTTAAATTGCACTGGCAAAAACGATCGAAATTGCCATTTAAGCCGCGAGATCGCCGTTACGGCACGATTCGGTGCATCGAAAGGAAATGGTTCGGGTTACGGGTGTTATGACGGCTCTGGATCATCGATTAGATTCCCTTCTAATTAACGGCCTGGAGAAGTTCGAGCTCGCTCGCCTTATGTGTCGCTTTGCGCGTTCCACGTTGGAGTCTTGCCAACCGGTTTACCATCCGACCAAACAGGAAACATCTTTAGGTCTTTTTCGTTGTACAAAGTGTTGACAACTTTCTCCTTCGACGAATCCTTCCTGTTTCAAAAATTAACATTTATCGAAGTAACGTGATTATTATTACACGTTTTAATATTCGCTTTAACGAGACAAAAGTTTATATTTACGGACGTCTTTAAAATAGCATGTAAGAACCGTAAATTGGTCGAGACACTATAATTCCCGGAATTAAAGTTACGGCTAAAAGCGAGGCGGTCCCGTGATTCGCGTTAGAACGTTCTCAAAGTTGAAAATCTACCAGGGTCGCGTACAGCGTTAATTATAAGCGAAAAATGAAGAATTAACTGGGCAGTAGGGATGTCATCCACGCGGAGAAATCCATTTGCAAAATTTAACGCAAACGTTCAAAATTACTTAACTCCTATACGAAATAATCTACCCGTCGTAAATGTACCCACTTATCTGTTAATTAACCGCGTGCACTCACGTATGCGCGTATGTACATATAAACGCGTTCGCGGCAATTCGCACTGCTACAAGCGTTAACACAGAATGTTACTCGAGTGTCAAGTACCAATTTTCTTCTCTTTCACATATTTCATTACGTACCAAAATCTGCAAGATTTCATTTTTCTATTACACTTATTTACATAGCAGGTGTACATAATGTAAAAAATAAATAATTCATTCTTGATTCCTAAGTATCTTCGTTTCATTCGGTTAATAGTATGTTTGAAAAGAGAACGAAGTCGATACCGAATGTTCTGATAATGTTAGTTAACGTTGACGACGAAAATATCACCGATAGGAAATAAAATGATTCGATATACGACGGATTGTATCTATAAAAGGGTGAGCAAAGCTTGAACAGCGTCGGGGTGAAAAGCATAATGGTATAACGGCGCGATGGTAGGTCGTAGGATAAGAGAAAAAAAGAGAAGTAAAAGTTGTAGTAGCCGATGTTATAAAGAAGGAAGTGCGAGAGGTAATAAGCTGGAGAACGTCGAGCGAAGCATAATAGTGGTTCGCATCGTGTATTACTTTCGAATACGACTTTTTAACGCTAGCACTGTGTCGCTCGTAAACTCTTGGGAGACGAGGTATTTCGAACAAATTTCGGACAGCTGGGTGTTCGTAAAATATTACTTTAATATTTAAATCTTCATCGTGGCTGAATAGGAATAAAAAGAAGAACGTAAGGTAATCAACGAGAGTATAAAAACTTGTTGATAGGGGAAAAATGATGTTATTACCATTATTAAATAATATCATTTCGTGTTTGAGTTTTTATGGGTTGTCAAAAACAAGCTTTACTTAAAAGAAAAAGAACAGCAAGAACTACCATTTGCTGTGCAATGTTCGTAAAATTCTTAATCGACTACTTGCAGCAGAAATAATTTCTTTGCTCGAAAAAAGCGATTCCGCGACCCTCTAAATGAAATGATAAAAAGAGTAAAAGTTTAAAGAAAATGAGAAGCACGAACGTAAAGAAAAATTTATTTTTCGTTAGAAAAAAGCGGCGAAGGAACGTTTCACAGCTTTCTCTGATACGCGTGGTGTAATGTTTACGATATTGCGGTCAGCGAATAACGCGTAAATACGCGCACACGCGAACGGTGAATGTACGAGTCGCGAATCGTCCGGCGTCTAATCATTTTTGTGTTTTAGGGGGTCGATTAATCCCCAGAGTGCGGTATGACCTACCTTCCATGCGCGCGGTAGGTCGGGTTGGGTTAGGTAGCTCTTAAAAATGGAAACTGTGGCTTGGGTCGAGCGGCCACACTTTACGCGTTTATCTTCGGTCATCTATGTAACCTCGGACCTCGAAAATAATAACGCGATATCGGTACGTTAAAAAATTGTTCGTGGAACGATCGAAAGAAATACGCGGTCGTCGGGTAGAATTTCATTCTAAACCAAATAGGAATAGATAACGTTAAATCGAGGCAATCGATAGATTGCGATAGTTGTTATCGTATCGTATTTCGATCTAAAGCAGTTTCAATGATCGATCTAACAAGTGGTTGAGGACCGCTGGTCCATTAACTGAAGTTAAATTGAAATTATCGAGTTTGACCCGAATGTATCGATCTAACTATACGATTAAAAGTTAATGAACGTTATAAACTTAATGCGATTTTCTCCTTGTTTGTAGGTTTCGTGGGTGAGGCATCGAGACATCCATCTTTTAACGGTCAATTATTATATCTATACGAGCGACCAACGTATCCAGAGTATACACAATCCGAACACGGAAGAATGGATATTAAAGATACTGAATCCTCAAAAGAAGGACTCTGGTATTTACGAATGCCAAGTATCCACTACCCCACCCACGAGCCGTCGCGTTTATCTCACAGTGGTTGGTAAGTTTGCATCTCAACTCCGAATCGCTTTACTTTACGATCGTCCAACAACGCTGCATCCGATGGCAAGTATCGTAAACGATCGAACAACTTGGTCAGTTATCCGAGAAAAAGTTGAATTAATTTTGAACGCGTTATTTCCCGGGATCTCGAACGAACGTTTCACCGGCTGTTTTACACGGCTGCCAGCTCTCGTATAGAAGTGACTTCTTAAACACACTCGCACTCGAACGTGCACCCACATACGTGTCACGTGTACTCTGCAAAAAAAAAGTTTCGCTCGCGGTACGCTTTCAGGCGAGTTAACAGGCGGAAACTCGAAACAGTTCCGAGTTTTTCGCGTTTTAACGAGCTACGTCGAGGTGTTGCAGCTAGAATTATTACGCGGATATCGCAGTTTAGTGTGCGACTTATCGCAGCGGAATTTCTAACCAAACAGATATCGCGACGGTGACGAGGAGCGTATCGGCTGTTTAATCGTACACGCGACAACAACCGCATGAAAGGGAACCGCGTTATTATTCCAGCGACGTAATTATACGAGCCAGTAACTGGGCGTATCGAACGCCGAGGATGCGACGAGACAGAGGAAAGGGGAGAACCGAGTGAATCTTCCGGAGACATAAACACCGCAATGACATCGCGGAAACAGCGTCGAATGTTGCGCTTTGACGATATCCGATGGAACGATCTATTAATTTGGAGGATATTTCTCTCGGTGAATCGCGACACGGCTGCTTCGTTCTAAATTATACAGTGGAACAGTTTTACGATCCGATATTTTCAATTTTACGAGGCAGATTGCGCTTATAATGAATGTTGTAATCGCGATACATTGATCGAACGAAAAATGGGTATCGACGGAACGAAGGCGGTACCTAACGTAGATGGAAATCAAAATTAACCATTTCCGAAAAGTCCAGAGCGGTTAATAAATCTGTGCCAAATTGTGTAGTAATCAGAACGATAAAGATACAACGAGCATGCGTTGTGGATCGGTGAAGGAATTTATGTTGGAAATATAAATCGTTCAATTTTTGAAACATCGAACAAAACATCCCGAAAGCGAAGTTTCAGATTTGTTTGTAACGAGTGTCGCATATTTTTGTCGTGATGTTTCGAATCGATATACAATAAATTATAGTATCTTTCTGTAGGGATTGGAAGGACAGTATCGTTATAGCGGTATATTTAAAGAAATTAAAGAGGAACGAGGAAAAGTGACAGATAGAAAAAATGGATGAAAAAAGATCCTTCTGATGGATAGAGACGGAAGAAAAGAAGAGATATCGAAGGACGAAGCGGCGATTTCTCTACCTTTTCATTTCTTTTCAGCAGCAATAGCTTCATTAGCTTCGGCGATAATTGGCTCCGGTCCGTGACTTGCTTTCGCAAAACACTGTTCGTCCTATCCTTGACGTCGTTATCTTTCCAACCTCGATCTTGAAAGCTCTTCCTTCCTTCTTTCCTACTCTGAAAACTCGAAAAGAGTTCAAGTCCTGGATATCCGGTTCTACGTCAGACTCGAAGGAATTTCTCAATTTCTTTTCCCTTACTTGCACCGGATGCAGGCTTTTAAGCTTTGCCAACTATTCGAAGTCTGATAATAGTCGTTGACGTTGATCGATCGCTGGTTTTCGTGAATGCAATGATGATTTTCAGGGAACGGAATAGCGGAAAGCAAGGAAATTATGTAGAACGTTATCTGTTTCGTCCAATATCGCAACAGTTTCAACGTATCTCGATTCTAGTTAATTAATTCAGGATCGTGACACATTGACTGGCACGATGGGGTCGTTACTGACCGACCGTACCAATTTAGTTTCGACCAAATAATTTCAAATCGAATATATGGCATATCACGGCACGAACCGGTTATTAATAACATTCAACGTCTATTCTGAATCTACTATTTCGAGATAGCGATATTTTCCCGGAATAGTAGACTCTGCGTATATTGCCTCGCTGTACATCCACGCACGTTTCAATGGCACTTCATCGCGGAAATGTAACTGGGATCTGGCGTATTTGGAATTTCGTGGAAGTTACAGGTGACCAGAATCATCGATAGCCCGAAATAGAGTTCGCTAACGATAGTCTTTCTTAATTCGTAAAATCGAGTTTTATCGAGAGACGTACTCGGCGAGATGAAAAGAAAAATAAGTATGAAGCTGTACCGGTACACAAAAGCGAAAAGAACAAAAGGAACATAGCGTGTATTGGCATCGAAGCAAACAGCGGCGCTGAAAAGCGAAAAGCAGGCGCTTGTTTCCAGTAAACAGGCTGAGTAGAACAGCGTTCGATCGTTTCGGCGTTTCGTGTTTTGTGCAAACACGCGCGCACGCACACGAACAACAAGGTACAGAAGGTAAGCAGAGAAGAAACCGAAGAGTTCGAGAACGTCTTTTTGGAAGAATCAGAATAGGTGTTCGACAAATTGTTCATTCGTGGTGAAACGACACGCTGACTCCACCCCAGACGTCTAATAAAAGAAGCAGACTAGAACGAATCGAGAAACAATTGCCAGGTTCTCAGCGGCATTCTTGGCACCCGATACCCGTGAAATTGTGGCGACAAATTGAGTCTTTCTTTCCAACGACGACTGCAAGGACGACGTTGACGACGAGGACGACGACGCCGACAACAACCACCGCGTCGACCTTTTCCTCTCGATAGTTGCTTCCTCTAATGCTCGCGCGTCTTTCTCCTTGTTCCTTCGTCCTGGAATCTCGAATGGCTGCGTGGAAAAAAGAAACGACCCGTTGCTCGTTCCGACGTCTTTTTTAAAGCACCCTTTCCTTGACAGAGGAGCTCGTTTCGCCTCCGCTTCCCACGGTTCTACCAGACCATTTTCTTCGCTTTCGTTAACAATTCATGAATTTTTCCACAGGAATTTCTATGGTTCTACGTTCGTAATCTACATCCTCCGAGCGAAAGAGATAACGTTACTTTCTGACCGGCGCGATGATTCGTTTTCGAACAAACGACAACTTGTAGGATTTACTTCCGTAATTTTTAGCAGGGAAGGCTCCCAAAGGGCTACCGAATACGTTTTCTTTTATTAGGTACGCTTTCTTACCCTTCTTTTTAGGCATTTGCCGAGGGTGAGGATTGCCCGAAACGATCGCAGTTTACTTTTACAGCCTCTTTACGGGCCATCCCTGGCGTTACTTTTATCGCACGCATCACGATCGGAAAGCCTAAATAGTGTGGGCCTTGAAACAACCACGAGAGATTATTTCCCATAAACGCTACCGGCACTGTTGACTTTAACGGTCGCACTGTTTCCGCAAATGAATTACTTCCTGACAGCCATTTTCCCTCCCAACCGTTTCGAACTTCTTCGCTTCACTTTATCTAGGATAGTCCATTTTCTTTCTGCCTCCTTCTCTCCCTCGTTGGTAACGCTGCTAACTTACCACTACCAATGAGAGATACGAAGTAGATTAACTATTGTTATGCAGATTTGAAAAAGATGGAACGATTTAAATTTAATTTATAAACTTCGGAAATGAGATTTTATAAATTCTAGTTTAATTATCTGCTTTTTTACGTGCTAAAGTTAATTCGTCAACTTTTACCTCTAATAGTATCGTCAATTCGAGATACATCCAACGTCATTCGAAATAAAAAGTAAGTTCAAAATCTGCTATCGAGTTGCAGATCGCAATGAAATACCGATCCACGTTATAGGACTTTCGGCAATATGCTGACTAAACGTAAAAAGTCGATGATCCGTGTATCGAAATTTGTGCCATTAGAAAAGATCGAGTTATAAACCGTATCTTCGGGGTGGAATTTGACGAAACGGTTTTATCGTACGAGCCATTGGTGATATCGATGACGGCCGACTGACGTAAACCACGGTAAATTTAAACTCGATGTCGTCACGGACACCTCTGCTTTTTGAGGATCCCGAGGGGAAAGCAATCTCGCGTTTTTCCCGTGCATCAATTTTCCAACTCAGCCAACTCGTTCTTCATTCGCGTAAACGAGAAAGAAGAGACGCTGGAGAGAAAACGGTACGTGTATAAAGGAAAACATTGGAGTAATCCTGTCGTAAATTCGGCCAGCTGAACCGCGATAAAGATATAATAACGTTGAATCTAATGGAATATTCTGGTAGGCGAGTATCTTGGAGCATGGTCTAAATGTGAGAATCTTGTTTTTCAACGTAACACGAAAAGTGAAACAATTTACGTATGCGAACAAAGTATTCGTAATTGGATCGCGAACGTATTCTATTTAAAATAATAAGGGCGTGTACTCTGATTTTTTAACATCCTTTTCGAACAAATGCTAAAGCTGTTTCATTATCACGGAATAATTTATGCAGAATGTAGTATTTTCTCCTGTTTTACGTTACTTTTAATAGGCAGAAAAATGCACGCTGTCGCGCGTAAGTTGCGTAACGTGACACGGTGTATGCGAAATGACTATATCGCGTTGCTGGCACGTTGAAATATACGCAACAACTGATGGTTATTTTTCTTTTTGCATCGGATCACGAACCTGGATCACCGATAGCAGGTGAATTCACGCGACGTTGACAATAGTGCGTCTCCGCGTTTAGGCACGGCCGTGTTTAGGTTCGCAATTTATCGGTAATACACGCGACGAAACCGTCATCGTGACGGATTAACGAGACGCCGTTGAAAATGCAAAAAGCTTTAATTTCAATGACTATAGGCCGCGTGCAGCACACGGGTCGAATAATTACAAGGTAGTACACGAGAGGTCGGATCATCGTGATAACAATACTCGAACGTCGCCGTTACAACAGCGTGCTATTGTAATTACCTATCGTGCCTTCAAGTGCAACGTGCTATTTTCGCGAAAAATACAGGGGAGCCTCGCACTCTGTGCACGATACATACCGACATTCAGTCCCCCCTGACCCCTTTTTTTCATCGAGCACTAACCGCAGCTCGCAGAGAAGCTTCCATTAGGTGAATAATTGCCCTGGAAAAAAGCTACTACTACGTACCTTTTGGTCATTAACTGGAACGCCAACGTTCATTTCGGCTCATTAGTGTTGCACTTTCAACTATCGCGTCGAGCAACTAGTCTTCTGATCCGTGCGACCGTGTTTATAATTTTTAAACGACGCGAACAATGTCTCCACCAATTTCATTTCGCTTGCTATCAAATTGGATAAGGTTAAGTTGAGAAATTTTGCAAAATTCCATCTTTCGACGCGTTAACTATCGTGATGTTTGTGCATAATTCAATATAACCGTTCAACGGAAAGCAAAATCGTATTAGCCACGATTCTCTTTACTTGCTATCTGTTCTTTGCCGAGTGTCTCTCTACGAGCAAATTAAAAGATAAAACAAAAAAGTAAACATTGTTGGAAGGATTGTCCGACGCAATAAAGGACAGGTTAAATGACGGAAAAAGCCAAACGCGCGAACGAGCCAATCTAGTTGCAGGATTTTCGACTTTTCGGATTAAAGCGATCCTCGGCGGTGAAGTTTCTACATTTTCATGGCGTTCATTTGCGCTCTTCGAAAAGGGCCAGCCAGCACGACACTGCGAAAGCTTTTAACGATTGAGAAGCAGTCCAGCATATCTGTTACAAAAAGAGATACACCGATCGAAAGTGATTCCAGCGGAAGCATCGCTTAATCCTGTTTCGTAAATCCTCTCATCGTCGTAGGTACGTTCGACCAAGCAACGCCGGCTAAATCGTGGGATTCGGGCGATTTCAAAAGTGGCGGACGGATTCAAAGGCCGGATTTAAATAAATTAGCTAGCTTCTTCCAATTTCTTCTTCGTGCTTAACCTCGAAAATCATTAAGCGCGTTCGGATAATCTCATTACGTATATTTTGCTACATAAACGGAAATCGTAAGCGTCGGTACTTGCTGATAGAAAATCGATGTCCTAATTTTCTGCGTTTACATACACAGCAGACCTCAGCTTGCGAAATGCAATTATTCATAACCACTTTGTCCTATTTACGGTGGATCATCAAATATAAAGTGGCAGTTTTCTGCCAATTCTCACCTCGAATAATCGCCGATTAATTTATAATCTTGCAAAGGATATTCTCGGGTTCTTTCCGCTGGTATCGTTCAAACCCCTACATCAATGACCGAAACTCTCGCATTCGTAAGGACAGAATAAATAGAAGCACAAAATTTAGCGTCGTCGGGGTTAATTACGAGTCAACATCGATGATCGTAGAGGTGAACAACGTACAGGGTGAAAGGGAATGGTGCCGTATCGGTGGCTAATATGGCGAAGCGTCTAGCAATCCCTGGTGAAACATCGGTTAATCCAGTTTCGATAATCCTCTCATTAGTCGGCGTAGATTAGGCCAGGTGTAGATTCGATTGCGAGAAAGGATGGGCAAAGATAAAAGGGAGAAACGACCGGTGGTCCAAGGTAGGTCAGGGTAGACGTTTGATATAAAACGAAGGAAAAGAGGATTAACTGGGCGAAGAGGATACGGGTGATACAAAGTTTCGCTAGTTCGATACGAGGCTGAATGATTTCCAATGGTTGGATATTCGCCAAGCTCTCTTTCCAGTCGGTTTAACTGAAATAAAGAATGTCATATTGAGAATTTGGCGAAAGTAACGTTTAGAGTTTAGAGTCCGGCGGCAGTGGACCGGTGATCGCCGACCGATTCCTACGGGATTCGTTCGAACGTTATTTAGCCGGATTATCGCGAACGATATAATTGCTCTGTCACCACGGTTGGGAATAACGATCGAGCTTGTTAGTCGATCGTGATCGAAAATAACCACGGGCACCTACCTGGACCTTCCATTAGAATCGTATTTGCGGCCGGACGAACCATGTCTCGCAAACGTTTATCGTTCTACCGCGATTAATCCGTCTGGACATCGTGTTATAGCAGCTTCCACCGGGAACTGCCTACGATGCCCCGATTTCAACGAGTCACGCTGATATTTTCTGACTAATCGATGATCGTTTTCAAAGTGCTGAAACGCGTCGCTCGGAATACTCTTCTCTTTGATATTGTTCTCGGTATCCAAACTCGATATTCGCGCGCTCCATCAAATTTTCAGAAACAACGGTGTCGACTTGAAATTCCTCGAAGCTCGAAGGAAGGAAAATTCGATACTGTGTATCGATTCGTCGCAAAACGTACCGAAAGATCGGTTTCAATGTGACGCGTCGCCAGGACATCTCCGCAACGGAGATAAATTATTCCGGCACGCAAAAAGAGACGAGTGGGATCAATAATGAAGGTCGCTCGTGTGCCACGAAAGCAGAAGGTTTAGCGTGGCAAAGCGATTTCCATTGCGGCTGAAATTCGTGACTGGCGTTCGAAATAATGCTGGATTCAGTGATGTCCTTTCGTCGTGATCGAGGACGTTAACCCGCCGGATGTATATACAGAGGGATTCCATCCTAACGGATCGAATTATGCTCTCGTTGAACTCCCCAAACAACTACCAAATCAAATTGTTACCAACTTTCGAATTCAACGGATGACGGAACAGTTTATCTTATTACCGTACTCTTGATATTAAACAAAACCTTGTTAAGCGTCGCGGTTCGATTATTCTATCTACGTAAAACAATGTCTACTTCGTGCGATCATTTATCGCAAATACAATTTCAAAGCGTGTAAAGTAAAACGACTGCCACAACCAATAGGTATCGTGTTCCCTGTGGATCCTGAATAAAAAGCAAGAATCGTCACTCTTAAAGCCGTGGAATCGACTTGATTAAATCCCGGGATTTAGGTGTATCAACGTCGAAGAGAATTCTATTCCTACCAGAGCGTCGATCTACTATCCTCTCCCACTTGTTAGCCTTTTCGTATTATTTTTTTTTTCGCAACGAACACAGAACAACGGTGATTCAATTGCGGCCGTAGCCGCGGTCGAGTTACGTATCCGTTGCCTTCCCCGATATATTTCCCGTTGTATGGCTCGAGCAAAGATCGATTAGGAACGAAGATCGATGCCTCGGTTAGATATTAATTTGCTGAATTAGTCGAACGTTCGAAGCTCCGCTAAAAGATAAATCTGTGGGATTATCGGAATCGGTACCCGCAATAAATACAAGAAACACTGAAGCGGCATTTATTAGAGCAGTGGAATGAAATTAATTCAGAATTTAGTGATAAATCAATCGACTCTACTAAAATCGAGCCGAGGGTTTCAAGAACATCCGATTAAACTCGTGCACATCTGGCCAATTATTGAACAGCCAAGCACGATATTTCCTTAATTCGCCTTTACATCATAGTCGTCCGAATTGAAAATTTCATATTTTTATCTTCGAACTGATCAACTTCCCACTCAAGAACGAAATATATTCGGGATAAGTTCTTAGTCGATACATTTTCCTGTATAGAAAGATCGATTAAAAAAATTCGTTTCCGATACAATGAGAAAAACCGCGAATCGATTGATCCATTCGAGATAAGTTCACCGAGGTAATTTGTCGCGCTGAACTTTCAGTTTAATCGATCAATAACCGCCGCAGGTGTCAGCGTATCTCCCTCGAGGCAGCTACTAAGGAACAGATTGATTATTCCTTAAGGAGCGAATCCTCGAGGTGCTGCTATACCTCGTAAAATGTCTTCCATCCTGATAGTCATCCCCCGTCCCCCCTTAACCGTCGAAAGTTCCTGGCGGAGAAGCAATATGCCGCTTAGGGATGCGCTTCACCGGAGGAAATGAAGATCTCTCGCTGCTGTGTTGGTTTCCGCTCGAACGGACACCGGATGTCACTGGCTACAAAGTCCAGGAACTCGACAGCTGATACAGCTATTTTTTAAAAATCGAATTTCTCCCTTCGATAGTTCTGCGATCTCCATTCTCTGCGACGAGAATTAGTTTTTCATAATTTAACCATTCTTTCTGGCCCAGAGAATGGACAATTGAAAGAAGCGAAGTTTTAAACTTTCAAATTTACCAAACGAATTATCCGAAGTTTAAACTTTTAAATATTTTGTAATTTCCTGCGTTCGAAACTTTCAAGCTTCGAAGTTCTAAAGCGTCGAAGCTTGGAACTTCTCAAACTCCGAAGCTCGTAAGCTTCGGTTTTCGAGCATGGACGCTCGAAAGCTTAGAATCTTAGGATCTTGGACGTTCGGGAGCTTGAAAGCTTGGGAGTCTGGAAACTTGACAACTTCGAAGTTTCAAAAACTTGAAACTTCGGAGTTTCGAAGTTCGTTGCATCGTAGTTCCGAAGTTTTACAATAACGCCATTTTTCAATTTTTGAAGTTGGAAAATTGTTAAATTATAAACCAGCGAGTTACGAAGTTGCGATGCTGTTACGCGCCGAGATTGCGAGAGTATGAATCTTGAAATTGTAAGAATTGGAAATTTTGGAAAATTCCAAACTCGTATAGGGACGTTCGCGTCGAATGCGATGGCAAGATGGCGAAGCGCGATATTGGAACCTTTATACTTATTAAGAGGGATTATGGAGCAGGAATAACACGGTGCCGGCGTTGGCGTAGCAGATAAGCTAGAAGATTACAGAACACAAAGGTTTCGAATTCGATTCTCGTCCCGCACTTCTGGCTTCTAGTTTCTACCGATACTAGTCCAAATTGTTCATTATGCATACACATTCTATTCGCTTTACCTTTCGGCATATTTGTTCAACGATAACGGAATTCCTTCGAATCGACGTTTAAATTATCTTTACGAACAATTTTCTGGTGGATATAATAATTTATCTAAAGCATTACACGAGTTGGCGCGTGACACGGTAAGGATCAGAGAGATCCGACGTTATAAAATAAACTAAAGCGATTTGTTGAACGGAACAACGGTTCCATTTCCTTCGCCAAGGAAACAGCTCCATCCTGCCTAGAATCGTATTTGTCTTAAAACACGCGAAGCGTTCTCGAGCCAGCATGGTCGGAAATTGAACAAAGACGGAAGAGGGTTGGGTCAGTAACATCATGACTGACCAAAGAGAATTCGTGAAACTCGAGGAATCCCGGGCGCTCGGGTGATACTCCTTTTCCGCGTAGGTAAACGTCAAGCGTCAGGATAAACCTGTTATTTCTCACTGTAAAATGTCACGGGAATAACGAGACCACACTATCGAGATGATTACTCGCGTCAATGTTTGCTCGCTGCTACACGATCAACGGGTCAAACGGCCATGACATACCCTTTCCTATCGTCCAACCTCGAAATTTCAACCCTTCCGAGCGGAAGGTAAATAATTGTTACGCTATCGAGATCTCTGAATTCTGTTTACAGTTCGCTGCGTGATCGTGATGATTTAGGAACGTCGAGCACGCCCGATAGAGTTTATATCATCGCGTTTTCCTGTCATAATATGTTCGATTATAAACTTCCACTTCCGAAATTTTGAAAAACCGTATGCTCGATAGAGGGCGGCATCGATAACATCGTGAGAGCTGGCTCGCGCGAACAAAAATTCTATTTATGCCGCTGTGTCTACCTCAAATTTATCGTTGCTTTTTTATTCGGTATCGCGTCTATGCCTGGAAGGAGAAAAGAAATACCGTTCCGTTGGAGAAAAATTTATATTCCCGTACAGATAGTATCGCAACGATCGCGAAACAAGAGGCGCCCCATCAAAACGGTTCGATAAACGATACTCTTTTCCGAGTAAGTAGACGCATTCCGATGTATCCCGTGTTTCGTTGATTGTACGCGACGCGAATTCTTTCTTAGGAAAGATTTCAAGCCATGTAGAATTGATCCAATCGGTATTCTCTTGGACAAGCGTTGCTTTCACGGAACAGTATCAGATATATCGCCGAGGGAGATCTCCGTTCGCCGTTATTGGATTTTATTCGGCGGACCAAACCTTACCCTCTGTCTAACAATAAGATTGAATTTGACCAGTGCCGGGCAAAAACAAACGTCTACCCGGTCCGGCCAACCGTTCGTTCTTTCCATTTAGAAGCACCGTCTGAACCACTATTCTTCGTTAAGATCGCTTCGGATGACTTCGAACGGTGTGTGTAATGGAATCCTGTTTGAGCTCGAAAGCTCCACGAACAAAGGTAGTTACGCTTTGATATCGTCGATGATACCACAAGTACTTTGTAACCATTTTTGAGAGAGATCTAATAATCTTGGAAGTTTCGTATGTTCTGAATCGGTCAGTTTCTTCCTCGAAGAAAAAGAATTCCTTTCCTACGGCATTATTTATTGAAATTAATAACTTTCAAAAGGAGTCCCGCTTAAGTCAAATAACCTTTTACGATATTTCTGGAAATTCAACGCGATACTTATATCGTATAAAATATTGCGATAAGAGAGAGGCGCAACAACGCTTTAACTCCGTTTCAAAGTCGATCATTATCTAATATCCCCCTTTAGGCAATCCTCCACCGGTAATATATCGGTACGTTATACCGTTAAATTGAACATTTCGACAGTTGATAAATGAAAAACGTTCGTTTCAATTTCAGAGCCAGAGACGGAGATCGCCGGCGGTCCAGACCTCTTCATCAACAAGTATAGCACGATAAACTTGACGTGCCTGGTAAAGTACGCTCCCGATCCACCGTCCACGATCGTCTGGAGCCATAATCACGAAGTAAGGAGCATACATAAAACAGCCCTGTTCGCATTCGGTGTAACCTCGGCCTCGATACAGCGCAGTCGAAGATGCAACTAGGTCGAAATCAACCTCTGAAAACTCGTAAAACCTCGATAGCCATAAACGTCGCGATTGAACCTTTTAAATTAACCATGTACGTAAAAACTCGATGTCTCGGAGCAAACGGACGCTTTCTACCCTGGTGAAAGAATTACCCGAATAGGTGTAGCCCATTGTTATCGCGCGATATCGATTATCGCTGCAGTCGAAGGCATTATTTATGAACGCCTACTAACAAGCCCCGATTGTTCGCGAACAACGATGTACTGGTTGACTCGAATAAATAAAGAACGGCTTTTAGGACGTAAATTATTCACGATGTAACTAAAGCTGTCAGCGATTGAAGAACGAGGATCCCCCGCAAGTGATTTATTACGTAAAAAAGTTTCATAGCTTCCTTGTTCTTTCGAGTCGATGTTATGAACGATCGATGGAATGGAAGTTAAACGCAGACGCGTTAGAAATGCATTGAAAACTTCGCTCTTCTTCAGCTTCCCTTCGGTTCTCGAACCGATGTTCTCGGTACAACCAGTTCTACCGTGTGCACAATGCGCTGCATCTTACGCTGCTTTGTTGACAATAAACAGGTATACTAAGAAAGTACGGGGACTGAAAAGTTTAAGAAGTTACGGGAACTTGACGTTGTTAAGTCCCTTCTTTACAACTCTGTTCTCGTTTGTGTCTCGTAGCTAAACAGCGAATCGTTTGCTTACATTTTCTTCTATACCGCACACGAACAAAGCGTCTACGGTGCAACTCTGTGGTACTTTTTATATCGAGTTTAGCTACATAGATTATTTTCGTGTAACTTTTTCCCCGTTGTTACCATCGCTATTCCGAAAAAATTCCCTTCGCTTCGTTACTTACCCACGAAAGATCGAAAGAAACAGTCAGATATTTTCGTCGTTTAATCTTAACCGCAAAGTAGCTTCGATCGTTAGCGCGACACGCTGTTCGTTTTCTTTGTTTCCAGCCGATTAACTTCGACTCTCCAAAGGGTGGCATCAGTTTGATCACCGAGAAAGGACCCGTGACTTCCAGCCGCCTGCTGATTCAAAAGGCCACCGAGAAAGACTCCGGTCTCTATACGTGTGCACCCAACAACACTCGTCAGAACAGCGTACGGGTTCACATTGTTAACGGTAAATTGAGCGTACAATATTGTCGGGATAAAAGAATAAACGGATTATTTATTTGGAGAAAGGTAGTTACCGTTGCGGTGACAGCAGCGTTATGTCGATTCCTTTCGTTGTTTCCCGAGGATGTACGGGCAAACAAGGCACAAATGAGTTTCGTAAACCGTATAATCAAAATGAAATTCCCGGTCGCGTATAAGTTCGCCCAGTTCGCGTTGCAACCCGAAGGAAACGGGAAACTTCGCGGAAGAGTTTGTTAGCAGCGAACGCGGTGTTCCGAACAGTTTCAGCGGAGTTTCCGAAATTTCATTTACGTGCTACTCAGACATATTAGCAGATGCTGTTAGCGCATAATTTAACGTAATTGCACGAACGAAGTGGAGATCTCGACACGTTCGTCTATCATCGATCGATCGAAATCCTGCTTTTCACGTCGTCGTGAATTTACTTTTGTTTCAGAACATCCGGCAGCGATGCATCATGGCAGCGGCGACAGAACGGCTGCGACGTTACTTCCTCTCGTTCTGCTTCTTTTCGCGATCATTTAGCCGGTGCTTGCTCTCTACAAGTGGTCTTCGGTGCGAATTGTTTCCGCGTTATCGACGAAAGTCCATCGACTTTATCTCCGTTCCAGCGATATCTGAACTCGCTCGATTCGGTGTATCATCTCGCTTTTCTTTAACTTTTCTTTACTCCTCTTTCATACCTTCGCAACGTTATTGCCTTCTTAAGTACACCTCCTTTCCATTCGATTTTATGTGTTTTATTCGTTTTTTTAAAATTGCATAGACTGTTCTTTGATACGCGATATCGCCGGGAATAAGATATCTTCGCGTGTGAAAAACTTGTGTAAACGATCGAATTTGAAAATCGCGTACCTGGATGCAGTTGCGCTCGAATAAACGAGAGTTTCTGATTAACTACCCCCTTCCAGGGTGCTCGGCGCTCGATACCACATTTGTTTGGACGTTCGAAGAAACAAATTTTCAATTTACGTTTGCACGAAAATTCGTCGATTCGAGAAACGTTAGTTTCAAAATCTGTATACCCTGCAGGCACCAATTTAATTTCTATATCCGTTTTTCTTGTCTCCGCGTGTACCATACAAGATCGCGCGTCGATTCGCGTGAAATTGTTCTTTTCGGTACAGAAACAAATATCTTTTTTCTTTTTTATCGCACGAAACGAGTCCGACAATCGTTTCGAATTGAACCATTGAATTCGTACTCGTCCCCGTTGTTAGTGCACGGTTGAAAACGTTTTACGTATCGGACAGGTCTTTTTAACGAGCGTTTTTGCAAACTGATCAGTCGACAACGAGCAATTTGACGGAACTTTGATGACGAAATTGGTAACCGAGTTACAGCGTGACGTATATTTAATTAAATAAAAGCACGTTGGAAACAACGACAAAAGGTGCTACGATGATAAACTTTCGTCTCCCCTGTTGACGAAAGTTTCGTGCGATTCCCTCGGCTTCGATAGGTTCGCTCGAAAGAGGATAAGCGCCGAAGTGACTTCCTATCCAGACAAACTCGTTACATGTTGTTTCTGTCCTCGGCAAATGGAATGAACGTTACACGGAGAAACACGAAACCTTTTCTGTCATAAGACATAACGCGAGAAAGAGCTGAATTCATGCTGAAAAAGGAATTCAACCCTTTCGCGCTCTTGGATACGTCTTTTCCATCGAGAGATTTCTCGTTGCCATTCGAGCAAAGCGGACATGAAACGCGACGAAAGCGGGCAAAGAATGGACACGTAGAGGACTCTCGCGCACTTTGTTCGCTTCGGATTCGTGTGCTCGAGACATACTCCTAGTTTGCTTACAGCTTCTCATTCCCGAGAAAAAGAAATTTGTATCGATCTTCGGATTGCACGATTGACTTTCAATTTACAAAATGTCGTCATTAGTATTTCGTCGTTTAAAAACATTTAAATGTAATTAAATTATACGAAGATTATTGCGGTGAAAGATGAATCGAATGTACATTAAAATTTGTAAAATGAAAATAATTTTAGTATTTTAGTATTATGATAAAATTTTATCGTGTCACCGAAGCATCGTTTCCAGTCCATTTCCAGTTCACCGTAAAAAGAAATATTTCTAAGAGTACTAAATTTGAAGAAATGGATTTGGATGAGAAACACTACAGTGCAGCTGCCATTTCGTTTATAGTCCATTTTCTCAACAAAAATTTCGTGAAAACGTTAAACTTGGAAAATTGGTTTGCGGCTAAAAAACACTACTTTGCCGCTTCGGAACCACTTTCAACCTACTTCGAGTTCGTCTTTTTAAGGAGAAAATATAAATCATAAAATCGTGTGTCTTTCAACCTCCGGATCAAAGAATAATCGAATATTCGAGTAGAGAACGTTAATATAAAACGCAGCTGTATTTCGTTACCGATTCGTTTCGTAAATTAACGAGAAATCGTAATGCGACTTTCTTGGTAAACAGGAAACTGAAACTTCCATTTTATTGTTGAGATAAAAATGTGTTGCCGTTGTACAGAGAAGCGTAGCAACGTGTGCCACGAGTTAAGGAAAAACAACGCTGCTAAAGGATTAAGGAAAGAAACGAGAGGAACAGTTTGCTCGAAAGCTGTGTCGGACCATTCGTACTGATTACTACTTAATTTTGCTCTTTTTTTTACCGAGTCTAAACCATCGTGATTACAGTGAACTGCGATTACTTCCTTTTCCGCAGTTTTCTTTCTACGTTCGAGTTACTGTTTTATCGTACACAAGTTCGTCGTGAAAGGAACGGAAATATCGTTCTACGAGCAAATGGAAGGAAAATATTTGCCCGACACAAAAAAAAACTGTTTTGACAATATGAACCACGGTGGAGATTAATTCTTTTCGCGGATATCGCGACAGAATAAATTGAAAATTTATTGTATCGTTTGGTTTAGAATATGTATATCGGCTGTTTGCGGAGCACGAAACGCAAACACGACGCGCGTGTTTGTTCTCGTAATTTAAAATTATAAGAAAACTTGACAAAAATTCCCGAATTCGAAGCGCGAATATTTAGAATCGAGTATATCTCATTTGAGCTCAACTTACGGTAGCTTAAATATTCGCTCGCGGAATATGAAATTCGAAGACAGCTTTGTTGAATCTAAATCTTTAATATTTCATTCCCTATTCTGTACATTATCGACACTCTGCGCGCTCGCGAAGGTTAAAAGCAAGGTAAAGTTTGTATTTCAAAGTCGCTTCCTTCCTTGCATTTTTCATCGTATCGGTTGCGAAACACAAATTTCGAGTTTAAGCATAAGCGTTAGTCTCGCGCGAACAAATGTACTGATCGCTGTAAGTTGGATGTAATTGACTGCCATTATCTGTGCACGTAATAATCGCATTTCTGTTGTATCTAAGGGACCATGAAGGTTAAGGAAAGACAAATGGTCCAATTCTCCTGATTAACAAGCGTTATTTGGAAAGCGAAAGACGGGCGTTCTTGAACCACGGAACAAATTTCATGGTACTCTTTCAATGGCATCATCATACCGTTAGCTGTAAGCATTTTTACAAGATTCGAAGAATAACGACAAAAATATTGATTAATCGTTGAACCGAACTGTACGCCGTATTTATCGTAGATAGTCGTAAAGGATAAATATAGATAAGTTTTCTGTATCGAAGAAATTTTTTACAAATGTACATAAATAGATAAGTAACACAGACTTTCTACAGCAGCTTATCCCTTCTTTGTAGTAATTGATTATGTATGTATAAGCAAGAGAGTCTGTTCAGTGTTATTCTCGCGAGATGTTAAAAAAGATAACAAGTTACGTGGATCGTTGTTATTTTTAATAATTTATGAAAAATAAAGTATTCATCAAGGAATACCCTGCTCTTGTTACCGAAAGTAACAAAGTTCCTTAATAACGCCCCTTCCCATCTTCATCAGTGTTTGCCTGCGTAGATAAATCTTTAATCTCATCAATATTTAACAGGGTTTCTTGTTAAACGACTCCGAGTCCCCTTCAAAATACATAACGTTATTGATAGCGGTGCGTTTAATCAAGAGCAATACTAACTTTATCTCCCTGTTGAGATCGATGACTGTATGTTTTCTGTCGAAAAATTTGTCGAGAGTAATCAATTACGATTCCTAAACAGAACGTGTTCTTTAGATTGCTATATTTCATTATACACATACTAACAATGGTACCAATTTCGAACAGAAGATTCAGAAATCGTCGAGCCAGTTAAACGAAATTTAAGCGAAAGCAGAATAAAGCGGAGGACGAATAAAATTATCGAGACTCGTCTCATTTTCAGCCACAAAACCATTCGAGTATATATTCAGGGAGCAGCGAGCGTGAAACGGCCGCGAAACAGCCCTTTCTTTCCCTCTAAGCCCTTTCTTTTCTCGTTTCAAGTTACCGTCGCCAGTCGACGTCGCATTTCCAAGGAGCCGTTTTAATTAATCCGCGAGCCGACTGACGCTAATTACCCCTCTCTGCACCGAGACTTTTTCGCACGTTCTCCGCTTTGTAACATCAACCGGTCACCCTCTTCAATCTTCCGTTAGATTTCACCTGCCGTAGGCGTGCGCTTGGACCGCTCTCTTTTTCTTCTCTTCTCCCCTGGCAATTTTTCTATTTTCACTCCTCCGCCTCCTCCTCTTCTTTCGTGAGTATACAGTTTTTGTTCGCGGTTTAATGACGCGAGAAAATACCTTCGCCGTTGAGAAATTCGATGGTCCCTTGATATTCTGATCCGCTTTTAATTACTTCCAACAACGAGATGCTTAACCGACCGAGAGATCCGATTTGGCGGTCCATTTTGTAACGAATATCGGCTCTTTTTTCGCACACTAGTCACGTGTCATGTCATAATTCATTTAATCGAGTTATCGATCGCTACATCGAAGTTCAAGACTGCATAATTAATACGCATCTGTTTATTATACTTTCACCTGTGGCATAGATCCTGTAATGAAAAATACGTAGCACGACTCTCAACGATGGGAGAGCATACACGATTTATGCTCTCCACGCTCGAAAGCAGATGTGGTTTTCCTAAAGAATATGTGGGAATGAAGAGTAACTAGAGTAATTTTGCAAACGCGGAAATTACGGACCAAGGAAGCTTGCAGGTTTACATATGAGCTTTTGTCTAAAGAAAGCCTACGTGGCTCTCGAGTATAGCGCAGAAAATAAATAACGAGTTGCGATTTTGTAGTAAGGACAAGACTAGGAGGCGTATAAAGTTAAACGCCTTAACGAACGGTGGCCGTGTTCTCTTGTTTCTCCGCAGTATATTTTCAACGGGAATCTTACGAGGTCCGTGATAAATGCGAATCGTAAAACAGCGCGAACGTGGATCCGGAGACGTAATTAAGAAGCGAGCAGCAAGTAGTTGGAGCGAAACGGGAACGCATCGGTCTACATAAATCTGCTCCACGGATTAAATTGAACTTTACAAATCCATTGTAAAAGTTAAGGTTGATTTACAATACAGCTAATACCATACTCGTACGCTAGGCACGCTCGAGTCGTGGGCGACAAACTTAGACTACTTCGGACCCACTTCAGGGTTTTTCTCATTCGCTTATTACATCCAGAAGAGTGTAAAAAACGTACAAGAATGTCTGTTTATTTTACAACGGTTTTCATTAGTCCATGCTAAATTATATGCGGGGAATGCGACTGCGGAGGGCTAAATTAAAACATTTAATTGAAAAATTTAATGAAGAAACGTAATTCGATATCAGGACGAGATCCTTTTTCCACCCTCTCCTCGTTTCGGAAGCGAATTCTATTATCTTATTTAATTATGCTCCTCTTGACGTATTAGCTTCATCGGGAATGACGCGGCCGGTATAATTTTTAATTACTCTCTCCCGCGAGATGCGGCGAGATTTTGAGGAATTAATCGCGGCCCTCGTTCAATTTCCGTCCCGCGGTCACGTTCCACTTTTTTCTTTAAATAAACCATTCGCGACATCTTACGTTTTATCGAGCGAAACCGCTGCTCAAGGTTCCCCATTCTCGTTATACACACTCGCGTTAATGAATAAAATTTAATTAAAAAGTTCGGTGAAACTTCCGCGCAACAAATAGAGTCGCGGCGAAGGAAGTTCTAATTGGAAGGCCAACAGATTGTGTTCCACGCAATTATTTTCCGGGGATGAAAAAAAAATCCCAGTGGCTCCCTTGTTCGGCGGTGCATTAATTATCTCGCCACCGCCGGAAACTCGGATTAACGTCAATCGGTTATATTTGTTTGCCGCGATCTTGCCCCAGATAAACTGCTCGAAAACGTTTTTTCAGCGAAACGGAATTATACGATTAAGCGGCACAATGGCTCGGAGGGAGAAGGGAGGAACGATTAATATTTAAATAGCGTTTGCACTTTTCTCTTTTACTATCGGATCATTAGGTATGTACAATGGACAATTAAATTAGGATCAAAAGAAACGCAGTTATATGTATATCTTACGCACCGAGGGTATTACGATTCGCTTCTTCTAACAAATCAAACATTTTCCTGTTCGATTCTTTCGATACAATAATTTGTCCAACTACTGCAATGTCACATTCGTTCGTTGCTTAACCGCGTTAAAAACCAATTTCCGCTTCTCATTGATTAATCAAAACTTTCATTGGAGGGGCAATAACGCGCTTCACAAGCATTCCAGGACCAAAGTCGATCATCATTCCGTTAACTGTCTCTTGTTTCGAGAATCAATGGGTCAATCAGACGTACGCAGACGTTTACGGCTGTTTGTGTCCTACCTTGGCATTGTATCAGAAGTATCCCGTTTGATTGAACACATTCTGAACGTTGCTCGGTAACTGAATATACTTGAAATTCGATCGGTCCAACTAGCAACTTTAATTGTTCTCGATCCATTCAAATTCGATCGACTGTCGAATTTCAGATGGTCTCTAAATTTCCCTAAATTTCCAAGTGTCAGATCGTCAGCGTCATACTGTCACGCGTTAGATGCTATTATTCTTAGACCCGTTTCATCCATAGAGGAATAAAATTAAACCCGAAATAGTATCAGAGAAATAAAATTAGACAGTTACAAGCAGGTTATTGCACCCGATATTACCGACTCCGAAATATATACAGTTTGACAAGTCTATTTCTAGGTACGTATAATATTAAAATGTCTTGGAATTCAATTTCAATCTGTGTCACAAAATTTGATCTCAAGATCTTTGATGGTATATCAGAGTAGATGGGTTCTTAAATACCGAAGTAGAACACTCCGATTGCAACGGAACGTTACGCGAACGAAGAACGATGTTATTTTCATTGTGAAATTGTAGCCTGAAAGCGTCCAACGCTTCCTAGCTTTTAGAACTTTGAAGATGGGAAGTTCGTGTGGTAACTTGAGACCGTCATTTAGAGTAGCGAAAATTTATAAGGACTTGTAATTGGAATAATATTCTAACTGAGTCGAAAGTTTCGCTATATGGTTGGAGTAACTCGAGAAACATCTTCTATTTCGAAACTCTCGGCGACTCCATGTATAATGTTCAAAAAAGGATTCAGGACTTCAATTTCGCTTCGGTGTAACGCGGAGTAAAATACTTGTTTAACGGTATATTCTTTCTCGCTTATTTGCAGAGTACGTCTTTTTCTTTTCAACGATCCAGCGATCATCCAGTGATCAACGATCAGCGAATTAGTAGAGTAAGCTACTTTTGCAGTTGGATTTCGCTACTTTAGCGAAAATTAGTCGTTTGCTTTCGTTTCCCCTTGGTTACCTTGGTAAAACGGATCGGTCCGTTTTAACGATGCCTTTTGGGAAGACAAAAACAATCTCGAATTATCCTCTCGAGTGTAGTTTCATTCCCGAAGGAGGTCGGCTGTTACCTTTATTCGTTGAAATCGCCGATTACGATTATCCTTTGCTCTCGAGCATCGCTGACAGCGTGGTAATTAAGCGTCTTTCCAGCCACCATTTCTCGTTATTGTCTTTTATTTTTCGAGGATCCGGGGGTTCTTGAAAATTCCCGGGATGGAATCAAGAGGACGGAAAAAGCGCAACAAGCACAGATGTAATTACAACTCCCTGTTGAGCCAGGTTCGTTAGTACAAAACGGATAGCGTCGTGTTGATGACTTAACATGGATTAATTAGAAACGATCTGTGACTCGAAATTATTCCTCTGCTTTCTCTCTATATTTACGCTATTAACCTTCTCCGTTCTTGAGTCGAGCAAGCGTAACGCATATTTTCCGATGAAAATGATTCCGGGAAAACGAGAGGTAGAACACGTTGGATCCCCGAAACGAGCTTTAGACACGTTGCTAGATAAAATCGACGATATAAAAGGGATAAAAATAATTTGACGAATGAACATGGACACGGTACTCCAGGCTGTTCGAACTAGGCAAACATATTCTGCACGTAGAATCCGTCGTTAACGTTAGAGCTTAACTCTGTGGCTTCAAGTACGCAAGGTTAGACCGTGTATCTCTTCGTTAAAAATGATGTTACAATATCAATCCCGTTATTATTCCATGGACTAAAGTATACACGCTCGTAGGGAAATTAAAGCGTAGCGTGTCGCCGTTCGCATCAAACGTACTATTAATTTGTTTGCTTTATCCCATGGAACTGGGTCGTGTTCCTCGAAGCGAGGGAGCGTTGACGAAAAAAACGAAATTTTTAATCGGCCAACGCGAGCGGTTAGCCAACCGAATAAAAATTGCAGCGGTTAATTAGAAATGTAAAAAAGTAGAGACAGAGGTGGCTTCGGCATTGTCTATAGTCTATAACGAAATTCAGACGAATACGAACGACGCTGTGTGGACGTGGATTAATAATAAAGCGGTGTACGAGCGGACATCGCGAGGAAAAAGCGAATTAAGCCGGGAAAAAGAATTCGATTCGAATATTCAATACCGCTACACGGGTGTTGCTCGTTACATCGTTGCAATCGCATCGTCGCGCATTGCGTACTAATGCAACGCGGTTACTTGTACGACGTCCTAGTGTTTCCTATACGATCATGATGAAAAATTTGGAAATTTCATTTATTTCGTGGTCTTCATCGAGAACTGTGCAGACCATTTATAACAAAAAAGGATTATGGCTTTGACGTACAAAATATAACGTAATACGAGAACCAGCGTGTGGCAATAATGCATGACGATCAACGCTCAGCGTTTAATGGAGGATTTGCGAAAAAAAATTACACAAAATAATCCTTCTTTTGTGGATTAATCTTGTTTCGTGCAGGATAATAGTACAGCGTAATTAGTTTATTCTGTGTTATTGCTGATATTGTTACATTGGGAGCAACTAATAAAGGATTGCTCCGATTCTTAAGTTGTATAAGGGTTCGACAAATGTTAGGGGTAACCGATTTACTGCTACAAGGCGTAACCTTCCTACGTCGGACCGTAGAACCTGTTTTCTTCGGCAACGACCATTCACAAACGACCCTTTTCATCCTTTCTTCCATACCATTTTCGAATACGCATCCCCTTGACCGAGTCGAAATTGTTTCTCATTCTATACATCATCCCTAGCCTCTTCTATTTAACCATTTCGCTACAGCCCCTCTGAAAATCAATTCAACCTTTTCTTTTCGAATAAACCCCTGTGACTAGACGCTTTTTACGTCCAATGGAATTTCATTAGATGCACGAATTACTCGCTTTCGTAGCCTTTCGAGAATTCAAAAATTATAATGTTTATTCCTCTTTCAAACTTTTATTCGATCCGCTAAGATCTTAACAGTTTTGAAACGTTCGACACTCTTGAAATATCAGAAACCGTTGAAATTGAATTCTCTGTTTAGTTTGATTAAAAAGAAAGTGACGCGTGTATGTGCGGATAGGTATTAAAGTCGCAGGATCAAACATAGCTAACTTTCATTAAACTTTGTACGAACCACGACTCTATTTGCGGTCGAAATTGAGCTGTGCTATTCTTAGAATGATAGAGTAGAGTAAGGTGATACTCGTGGACCGACACGATAGTTTCTCAAATTCTTAATACTGTTTCTAGCTTCGAATCTACACGATCTTGCTGGGCAAGAAATTTTGCCGAATATTCGCGGCCTCGAGCTTCTATAATTCTCTCTTTTTACGAGACACTGAACAACTATTTGGCGAAAGTTTCAAGTTGAACGCGAGTTTAGTCGACGCTGTAGTTCGAACAATTTACCGAAAAGAGTTAACTTTAAGCGGCCGTATTATCTTCGATACAACGCAAAATTTTAATAAATCGTAACTCGAGGCAGAAAGGACAAAATGCTAGGGTCGAGGAAATTTAACGAGACCCGTTAATAAAATTTCGTCCTTTGTTCCAGCTCGGAACATTCTGTAGAAGCTCATGATACGCTTTCTAATGACAATTTTAATCAACCGCAGGAACGAGTAGTATATACCCGCGAATTAACTAGCTCGTATCGCGAGCATAGAACCTAAAAACGATGGTTGTTGAACGTCCAACGCGAAATTTTATGGTTGACTACGCGCTAATGCGCTACACTCTGTCGCGGTGCTCGTTAATGGAACCACGGATTAAGGAGACCATGAATGTTGCCAGGGCCAACTGTACACGTTGATAAGTGGCTGAAAGAATTACTCTCCTCCCTGGTTAAACGGCCATTATGAAAACGAACGTTTTCGATAACGTGCACCCTATCGTCGCATTAATATTGTACCGTCAAATAAACCATACCGATCTTCTACATTATTTCTTTAAACGTTTCTATTCGATGAAAATCGTGGAACACCAGACTGATACTTTATGTAATAAATTGCGAGATTAAACGAGCCGCAAATCCAATTCTTGTATGTCATTTTGATTCGAACGGTCGAAGAAACTTATACGCAAGATTAGAACTCGGCTAATACGCAAAAAGTTAGTAGAACAAATGATGCTGGGATAAAATCAAGAACGTTTCTTATGAACAGAAAAAGGCCGCTAAGAAATTATTTGAATCCCCTTCTTCCCGACATTTTCGCATTTTTATCGTGTTCCTTTAATATGCGTTTAACGTAGCGACGTAGGGTGAACCGGAAAATATCAAATTTTTACTATATGACAAAGAAAGTAGCAACTCCGGAGGAAATGAATGGAGCGGATGCTGTAAAAAGTTTTCAAAAATAAAGTAGCAAGGAGATTGGATATGTATATATGTACATTGTGTTTCGCGGTTCCATGAGAGATACAGCAAATATTTAAATTTATACAATTTTTGTGGCAGAATACTAGGCAGAAAGTGATCTCGACAAATATCCGTCTTTTTACTCCTATGTTTGCGGAGGTTATTTCCCTCTTAGATAGCGAATGATCTACTGCAACGCGTTATAACTCTACCGTAATTATTACAAAACCGAGTGAGGCTCTATCGAGTTGAATGGAAGTTGTACCAAAAGTTGCACGATTTCAATATCGCGGGAACGAGTAATATACAAAGGACGAAGGTTGAGGTAAAGGCACAAAGTGGTAGAACTAGTTGGACGCAGGGATACGCGTGTAATTGGAAAAGTCCTTGAATTCCTGCAAGCAGAGAGCGGTGATTGATCGTGCGGCCGGCTTAAATGAAGCGACCGACCGGCCAACGGCTCGTAATTATCGAGAGACTCGGTTAATTGGCTTGACCGCCGCAGTTGCACCATTCTCAACGCTGCAATTTAAAGTAATGCAATCCGGTTTCTAATTAGCGTTCTCTATTAAAACGACCAGAAAACTGTCGAGCCCGCAGAATCCGTGCATTATGCACGCGGTCGTCCAGCGATTTTTCATCCACGCCCTTAATTAACTTTACGTCGATCGATCTCTCGTCCCTTCGTTGGCGGACAACTTTCGCGACTCGTTTCCATATCGTTGATCGACGCGATCGAGCGAACCTCCTTTAGGGTATACCGTTTTGAAAACTTTAGCCGACCCGCGGCCTCCAAGTAGCTACTGTTTATTCGTTCGCGCGATTCCCTCGGCTTCCATTTAATTTTCTCAATATCGGATATTCGAGAGCTTTTCGAAGCGTTATCGCTGCTAATATTTGTATGCGCCGAACAATACTCTATTTGATCCGCAGCGCCAATATTAGAGCCGAAACGCAAATTTAATACGATAGAAAATACGAGTAGAAAATTTCGAGAATTTCGAGTAACGCGGAGGAGAAATAATTATTCAAATATTTTCACGCGCATTACGTACGTGTAGGTACGCGCTCGACCGCATTATCAAAAAGGAAGAGAAGGGTGGTTCGCCGGGAACGAAAATATATATTTCGTATGCCTCGCAGATATTTCACTCCGGTGAAAAGGCGGACGTGCATAGCTTTTTGGTTTCCTTTGATCCGTCCTGGCTCAAAGACCGTCGGCTCTGTACAATTTACATTAACATTTGCTAGATGAAACCAATGCCTTTTGAAAAATTCCCTTAAACGAAATACGAAATATGTTAAACTCGTCCAATATGCTCGTTTGTCAAGCCGGGAACAGCCGGAGAACGTGCGCAACCATGCATACGTTATCTTCGCTTTAAACAATTTACTTCCCAAATATAACTTTATCGAATCAGCATAGAAGAGCACGAGGCTTTAGTGATTAGACGAAACGATTAAACCGAAAAACCAAATTATCGTGCTTTTAATGATTTCTAAGAAGCGGGAGAGACTAAAAGGCGAAAAAAGTCGAAGAATAATTGCGCCGTCAGTGATTAAGATCTACGTCCGCGTTTCTCAGCGAAATTCTTTAAAAATAAACACCGAAATATGGCTGCTAAAGGCTGAAAGCAAGATCGTGGCCACGGGATTAGAAATTTTGTATAAACGCGCAGAAAGGCGTAACAAGGGGTCTCATTTTTAACAGTGACGTTTACATCTTATCAACCGATTCCGGAATATAATTTCTTTCTCGCGGCGATTCTTCTTGCCGGCCTATTCTGTCAGCCGTAAGCACACGCGCGTGTGCATACGTTTCAGATAAGAACGATTATAAGCACGCTCGTTACCATATTCCCTCGCACCAAGCTGACCGTTTACGACGCTGAAATAATAGTGCAATCAAAGTCAACGACAGCCACCCTCTTATCGGCCCACCAAGGGTATTTAAAACGTACACCGTCGCGCAATATCGCCGACACCGCCTTCGAGCAAACACAGCGGCTCCTTAACTAATTGAGCTAATGAAATTCAAGATAAAACCAGTCGTTTTTGTCGTTTTATGCATTTCGTTGCTGCAAAAGACCGGAACGACGTTCGAATGCAATACACTTATTGCTATTGTACGGTTTTGATTAAAAGAAAGAGAAGAAACGATTGAACGTTTAATGCAGAATAGCAAGGTAACTGGTTAGTAAAGCTGCTTAGATAGGAGAATAGTCAGTGTCGGGCGCGTGAGAGGCAGCATGACATCTTATCACACCTAGACAGGACGGATGTACGTCTAATCATTGAACTACTGACAGGACTCTCTATCTGATAATACCATGGGGGTATATATGTATTGTAGAACAGAAAGATGTCTATCGGAACAATACAGAGACGAGAATACTTCGCTTATTCCATTCAACTCTCTCCTCTCAGCACGGATGAATATGGTCGCAGAATTCCCGTAGGGACTTTCATGGTGTAAACATATATTGGATAGCGCAGATAACTACAGAGATGCATGCGTTATGGTTTCGAACTTTGAACTGTTCGCTATCGCTCTACAGTATTAGATTTCGAGGTATCTCATTCGGCAAATAACGAGAATCCGCGTGTAGTGCTTTTACTACCGTGTTAGAGATAATGTACCTCTGACGACTACAACTTATCGGGTCAACGTTCGTTTCTCTAGACATCTACCTTGCTCTAAAACATTCCTGGCAGCCACAAGATTAGCTGCCATGGTGGCAGGGTATCTACGGTATTTGATGTAGTCGTCCATTCCAGGGCATTCTAAATAAATTGGTATTGCCCTCATGAGCCCTTGTACAATGGTCAACTAGAATTGAACACCTAGTTTGCTCTATAACACGTAGTAATGCCGTGGTTAGATCAGAGGGCATGTATATTTGAACGATTAGATCAGTACCAGCGTTACATGGGTACCGCTACTCTAATTGCCAAATACGGGTAGTAGCATAATTATTTATTGGCTTACCGATTCTGATCATTCTTAGGTTATTATTAGGACGATATTTATGTTACGAAATGTGACTTTAGTCACACGCGATAACCGTTATATGTCGCTCTCGATACACGGAAAAATAAAAACTGGACCGCGTGGATGCAGGAAACAGAACGGAAAGTAGTAATACGCGTTGAATGAGAAATAGATGCGTGCAAGGTAACGGAATGCTGATCAAAGGGAGTACGCGTTTTAGATCGAGTGATCACAGGACAGGTGCATCGCGATAAGTGCTATTCGTTGAACGAGGTTACTCCGCATCGGGTTAATTGCTTAAGTGTTCGGGGTGTTTCATAGATCCAACCGTGTGGAAACCACACATCCAACGCACGATGTGCCTGAAAGACGGCCAGATAAATTGCGTGGAATAATCGAAAACGATCCGTCAACATCAGGAAATTACCTGACAGAACACATCTCACCGACCCATTTAAAATGATACCTTATCGTCGTGATTTGATTTTGTTACTTATTCTCGCAATGATAAATTCTCTTTCTCATAAATTTGTATCAACTCGTAGACGCTAATACGTAAAAAAACACATATAGATCAAGATCGATGACTCTCGCGCTATCGTGAACATTTGAGGACGCGTTCGACACAAATCGGTGACAAATCTACCGAAAATTTGTGATATATCAACGGTACATCTCCCGTAAGAACTCGTGTATAATCGAGGAGAATTAAACTCGTAATAGTTGATAAACGGTGCAGCGAATCCGTTTGAAACTTTTTGCGATGATTTATGAGGCGACGAAGAATAATTTCGGAAATGTTCGTTAACTTCGATGAGTTTTAAAGCGGGTCCTACACTTCCTTAAGTGGAAAGGCGTTTATCGGTCAGAGCGGAAAGGAGATTGTTATCTAGCAGCAGTGTGTGCCCACCCCGTAGTAGATAAGGGTCGCTCCGTCTCTAAACCTATTAGGTACGCGCGCGCGCACACGGACGGACACGTCTAGCCCCGGCCAAATGTTAGAGCATCCCCTATTTCAATTTTACGCCGACTTGCCTGAAACCCTATCAGCTATGACGTTGATGGAACATAATTGTGGAACGGCTTTATCCGTCCATCTCTTTCGGCCTGTTTCACGAAAATTGCATTCGTCGCAATTATCCTTTAAATCTTTCTTATCGTTCTAAAAAACGATAAGTTGCCTTTCACGTTCAGCATTAATGTTTCAGGCTTTCTGTGAATGGGGTTCTTTGGAAAAGCGTTGTATATCACCGGATAACTTTGCTTTTTAATCGTTTTGCCAGAGATTCTGCGATATAACGCCGGATTGAAACGGCCACGGATAAGAGGAGACGATTCACCGTTTTATACGGCTCGAGAAAAGAAAAAGTGGATGGCTAGAGGTAATAAACGATCGTCGAAAATGAAACGTTGGGGTTGATTATAATCCTGGTCTTTAGAGACAACCTGTATCGAGGAGGCAATCATTCATGGATTAACGCCGGTTATTTCTTGCTACCGACGCGACGATGCGTCTTCATTCACCTTTTCGTCGGAAATACTTTCTAGTCGAACAGGGTAAGGAAGCTCGAAAAAATATTCCGTAACGCGATGAAGACATTGTCGGTCAACCGGCAAGAAAAGTAGAGATCTTTCGGAACAGTGGATCGATGGAAAAACAATTTGAACCTCGATGATCGTTTTCGACTAATATTCTATCGACGCGTCATCTTTAAAGCGCAAAATGATATCCTATAATTCATCGAATTACTCGCTCCTATTAAATTTGACTTCGTCGGAAGAATCGTAAATTTCCTGATTTCCCATCGTTCTACGTTATCTCGACCGATTGAATTCAGCGAATCACGAACGTCTTCGATCGGGATCGATGAAAAGATATTCATAACCATGGTGCACGGAAACTGACTGAATGGCGGCAAATGCGATCCTCGACGAGGCAAATGAACGTAATTGAATGCTCCGAGTGTGGGGGGTGAACCAATTTAAATGCATTAGAGTTTAGAAAGTTTCTTATTAACTCGAACGCTCGTGATCGGATTCGGTGTGTGCCATTTGTATCGTGAATATTTCATGACACGACTGGCAAGCAACCGAAGCAACGCGGGACGACGCGAGGCGACGCGACGCGGACCAGACCGACACCATACAAGATCCTAAAATATACGTACACGAACACACGTATCCGGTTATACGCGTGTCAATCGATGCTCGCGTCAAGTGTGCCGACTTCAAACGACTGCCTCGATATTTCACCAACGAATTTTCTCTCGGTAAAGAGAAACCTACTTTCAGGAAAATTTCATCGACAGAAACGAATTTTACGAAATAACATTCCGCTTGTGCACGCCGCGCTCTGCCGTGGAAAATGCGCGTTAATTCTTATTTTCAAAATCATAATGTTTTCGGGGCCAAAAATCTCTTACGTTATTCGAGTAGAACGCTTTTGGCAGACAATACACGCGTCGTATCGTCGAGTATTATTATGTGGACATGTCGTGTTGCCGGGCACGTAATTTAATATAAGACTATTAGCGGATATTGTTACGCTTAGAAAATGAGCTCGAACGAGAAAATGCGGTGTACGAGAGAAATTCCCGTCTTTTAACGCGAACTTTATCTTTGTGTACTTCAAAGAACATCCCACTCGCCTCTTATTACTGTAACATTAGTTTCAGATAACAAACGTTAGTAATTAAGGATCAGGGAAGAAGTTTTATTTACTTTTGCCTCATAACGGTTTACAACTTTATCTCGACCAAGATACACGAAAGTTTTCAAGCTGTTCCTTAGCTTCGGTAGTTCCAACGTAGCCCCTTTCGCCTTTTATAAATAACGTTGCAGGTAATAGCAGAATCAAGCTTAAGTTACGAGTCTTCTCTCTCCGTTTCCTTTCCATCGAGTTCTCCTTCAGACGGAGAGGTCGATAAAATCTTGTCACGCTGAAGTGTCTCTTTACTCGACGATGATGTTTACCTCTTGCTTCTTACTAACTACCTTTTATTTCCCTTTTCGTGCCTCTCCACCTTTCTCGTATCTCCTTAATCTCTATCTTCGGTCATCTCGTTTCCGTTCGATCGAAAGATGTCGAGCTTCTTAGAAATTGAATTTCTCGCTCCCCGTTTCTTTGCTAAGTTTGAAATTTTTTGGCGAAAATAGACGATAGCCTATCATCGTTTAACGTTGCGTTACGCGAGCTGACGTTTTCACCGATATGTGGCTATCGATTTCCAGTCACGATATCTTACCATCTGCGGGAACACGTCGGTCGCACGCTTCACTCCGTAAATTTCAGGACAGGAAGTCCCCAAAGTGTCAAGACTCTTAAACCGCAACGAATCTAGGGGAATATCTATCCACCTACTGGTACGCGTATGATAGACACGAGTCGTATTATCTATCCCGAACTGACGTTCTTATCTTTCGACCGAATAAACCATAAAAATAATAAAATTGCACGTGCTCGCGATCCTCCGCGTAAAATGTATTAGACGATGAAATATCAATTTATAAAAAATCTTTAACCCCGAGTTGCGCGCGCAGCGTTTCGTTAACAAGAAAAATTCACCGACACGGGAACATTCTCGACACGAAAAATTCGAGAAAATATGAAAGTTAGGAAATACGTGCTCGTAAATTAGCGAGTCCAGCGATTGCTGAATCGATAATATGATCGTTTCAGCGACCAGACTGACTCTTTAAAACATACATGTAATTAAGCAAATGTCCACCCCAAAAATAAGTCTCGTCCGTTCATACATTTCGCTAATGAGATACGTAACCTGAATGACAAATTTGACCAGTGTAGCACGAACTCCGACAGGTCACGATTACATAGAAAACGTTACACGAAAGAGTAGAAGGATCTATGCAAGAACGTCAATATCGATGTAAAAGAAATTGTTTCAGCCGGATTGCAGCATCAAGATCGCGTAGCAACGCTTCGTCAACGATTCCTTTTCCGGGTGATCCGCTTGATCTCGACGGGGCCAGAATCCTGGCCAATCGATCCGCGAGGTGCACGCTTTCAGACGGTGAGAAACGAAAGGCTGCCGCGCGTCCAATAATCGATTCGCTATTCGACGTCGAGCGTCCATCGTGTCAGAATTTCCCAACGATCCGAAGGAATGTAATTTTTCTAAGGGTTTCCCCGTTTTACGCGCGGAAATGTCAAAGGTCGACATCGTTTGCTCAGCCATCAATGTTACACAGCGAGTCTGACGTTGCTGACGTTCTCGTTTCCAATTCGAACTTCCGCCGGTGATCCGAAATTGGCTGATTCATATTTTAAACGTACCTTCGGAAATGAATGCTACTTGCTCGACGGTACACGGTAGAACATGATACGATGCATTAGAATGCGCATACCCGCGCATAATGACATCGTGAAAATTGTAGCAGTTACGATTACGCGTAAAAGTAATAACTACAAAAACTCGGCGTTCGTACAGAGCGCTATAAGAACGTGGTATTCAGTGTTTAATTATTCGTATCCCGTATCGCAAAATGGTAAAAGGATTCTTCGAATTCTTTTGTCGTAGAGAACACATAGATTTTATAGCGTGCACCGTGTACACTCCCCGTGCTTTTCTTCATCTTCCAAAGTGGTTCACTGAACGGATTAAGAATATCGTTGCTGCTCGTTTCGAGGATGTTTATCCACTTCTCTCGAATATCGTGGTAGCGGGAAAACACGAACCGACCATGCTCGAAGGTATCCAGCCCGGTGAATCTGAAATTCCGGCGACATCGACTCGCGTCTGCGCTGATTTCATCCAGCTCACGTAGCCGGTCCCACTGTAAACTCGGCCCGACATAACGACGTATTCCCAGCCGATATACAACGAAGTCGCATCTAAACCCATGGACGTTCGCCGGTCCGATAGGCGCTTTGGTCTGGGTGCCATAATGGAACACGAAACTCGGATCGAGCGGCTCGTTGATGCCGAGCACCACCTACGATTGCCACCCTTTCCCTTCCCACCCCTTCTATTTCCTTCTCTTGCGCTCGGTTCTATGTAGATAGATGGTAATTTCGACAAACATACTGTTACTTGCATTTTAGATTTCCGAGGAAATTGCTGGTCCGTCACGACGCTCGAATCCAACACTCGCCAGTTCACTGTATTGTTTTCCCTCGCGATCAACTTTTGTCTCTTTTTTTTGCCGCGCTCTTCTTTCGACACTTTCCATTTCCACGATTCTTTTGGTTAGGTTGATCCGCCGAAACGGTACGCGAATATTTGCATACGCGACGATGTGCCATTTTTCCGATCAAGTTTCGCCGGTATGTCCGCGAACAAAAATAAAGGAAAATGTATCGATGCAAGCAAAAGTAACAGTTGTCGCGTTTAATTCGTCAACTAGCACGTTGGAAGTTTCATTTTCTTGGCAAAGGGTCAGAGAGATCAGAAATTGGCTTTCGTTCGGTTGCTTTCTTTCTCGGTAAGTGGTATATTTTATCGAGATCAGAAAAAAGGTTCGAGCAGAAGGTACGAGGCATGGATTTTATGACAATGGCAAGATCGATCGCGGACGTAAACGTAAAAAGCTAGCTTGCTCCGTGAGAAGAAGAAAATCATAATCCGCTTCGCCGAAAACGAATTGGCCGCATAAAAAGATCATCTATACGTTACCATTATTCAAGTTCTTTACAACACACGTTCCTGGCTTCGCGAGAAAATAAAACCGGCGGTTTAAGTAGAAAATCACGGTCGTTTGGTTCGTTGGCGTGCAAGAGAAATCAACTACGTACGAATAACGGTGGCAGGCAACGCGTTAAACCAGGAGCGAATATATAAACTGGCTTCTGAAGAAACGGATGCTTCTGTAAAGGTTTAAAAAGACGGTGTACGCGTTTGACCAAAGTGTCTCTACCGAAATGGCTCGTTTGCAAAAAGCGAACTCGAAAGCTCTAAAAAACGTGTTTGCTCGTCTGACAGAGGTGCGTGAATTGAAATGGTGTATTCGTGAAAAAAATTGACGAATAAAGGTTGAAAAAAGAGTGATCCTTGAACATTCTAAATATCACGCGTACATTTAAATAGAAGCGCGAACGAGCAAAGGGAAAAGGCAAGCAGCGCTGAAGTATATGTATAGGCAGGCGAAGCTCGTTTCGCCGGTTATTAATGAGCCGAGATTTGATTGCACCTAGCTGAACCGACGTATCTCGTGTTTGCGTTCGCAACGGGGCTGCAAATTAAATCGAATCTACCAGCTTCTTGTGTTTACGCAGGCAGGTGTGAAATGCTTTCGCGCACGCATCCTTGCGTGCCAGGGAACTCTCGTAAGCAGCCATTAGTTCTTAAATCTCGGATCATTCGTTGCAGTTACCCCCTGCAGAAAGCTTTGTTACGTGTATTCCAACAGTGTTGAGTAACAGCTTGCATTTAACCTTATCGATTCGGGACGTTCAGTTACTATTGCGAGCACAGAACTGGATCAACCGCACTTTGTCTCGAACAACCTACCGTTGATAGAAACGCGTGATAGTAAAACGTTGGATGTTGTTTTCGAGTGATCCATGTTTCTTTTTTATTGTCAATCGTCCGCTTCGAGGAAGATTTAAACGGCCTTTAAAGCTGGGATTGTAAATTCTATTTTGTTGAATAGTTGCACATTATTTGTAGCCGGGAGAAAGATAAAATACGCGATTCGTGTACTTTTAAATGATAAAGCACCAATGTGAAAAATAGAGCACCCGTACAAATGTCTCTGATAAAATGCTGATTACTTTTCCTGAAAAATTTGTATCGCTTCCATAGTAATATTTATTATGGAAAAACACAAATCCTACGTTCGAATTTTTATCCTGCAACAAATAGTTTCCGAGATACTCGACAAAATATGATCCGCGAGCCCGAATTCAAGAGCTGTTTATCCTGTTCAAAGCTTCGGAATAGATTACTGTTGATTTAAAAAAGCACGAATATTTATTTTATTCCGCGTTTTCAGATTTTAATCTCTTTTATTTTTCGCGTTATTGCTGAAAATGGAATGAGAAATCGTGATAATTGCTACCGACTAAACAGTTGAAAAGAAACAAATACCTACGTTTGTAGTTAATGGCGAGAAGAATAAAGAAAAAGTCGCGGATAAAATTCTCGAGTGAAAATAATAGAATTAAATTCGTACGTAACGAATTGTACTACATTTTTCTTGTCCTGTTTGAAAATTCCATGTAAAAATAAATTCTTTTCTTAAAATGCTTTATTCTCTCCATTCCGTGGCGCTCCTCCACCGGTAGAGGAACACGTTGGCATTCTTTTAGACCTTTTCCCATTTATTTCTTACGCGATTTTCTACGGAAATCCTTTGTTTTCGTTACGCGTAGACAAGTACCCGCGCGTACGTCGAAGCGAATCCCTTTGTTAAAAAGCGTCAACTACACGACGTCGGGCGACGTCGTGACATCCTCGAGGTGCTCAATGACTCTATCAGAGGCGTTCGAGCTCGTTGACTTTACCCCTCGAAAAAAACCTTCGCCCTTAAAACAATCTCGTGAGTAAGCGAGTGCGTGCGTGCGTGCTCGCGTTCGAAAGCAGCTTTTTTCACTGGCGTAGCAGTTGGCGTATTTGCGTGGCTGTCGGTCGTATACCCCACGGTTTCGTATCGCGAGCCCAAAGTGATTGATGTTGAAGGTGTTTGGTAGCACGAGCCGAGTACCAGCTATTCCTGGTAATTACCTTACCCGCTAAACGCTGTGTAAACACTATCCACGATACCGTGTAGGCCGTTCGAAACGTTTTAGAAAAGGTTTCTTTCGTGGTTTTCATCGCTTTCGAACACTACTATTGCGTTATGCCTCTTCCAATTAATGCAGTTTGCAACCGTGAAAGTTTCTGTGTCGTAAAATTTAATTAGTTTTTGTGGGTCCTTAAAGTTTGTTTAATTTCGAACAGCATTCTATCAGCCGCCAATGTATGTAGTCACGTAGACCTTGGCCCGGCGCAGCGTCGCGACGCTCTGACGAGTCCTTTTGCGAAACTCGAGACGCTTCGTTAATTTCCCGACATCACGTACGGTCGAGTGCTTCTCCCGATTATGTGTCAACGCCCTTATATATGGAATTAACGCGTCTGACGGGAACTGATCATCTTCCGCATGTTGCATCCTAAAGCGTAATAAGATACTAAGATGCTCGCTCGATTTACGTCGAAATCACTGCCGGAATATGGAAAATTATTCGCTACTATTTATTATTATAGTATACAATGCTACTCCTTCGAATTTCAGCGTTGTCTTGCATCGGGTTCAGTAATGGAAACAGCGAACAGCCGGATTGTGAATAGGATCTCAGTTTGTTCAGAATAAACGGGCTACGCATAGAAATGTTGATAATCATTGTAATGCAATATCAATCGATCATGTATATAAACAAATCAGGATAATAGTTCGACGAACAAATCGCGGCAATGAACGGTTGCACTTAACAAGCCATTTCCAGATGCGATCGCTTATAAACACATCCTGGCCATATTAATCATATATTTCAACGGTTCGGCGAACGCGTTAATTGAATGAATCGATACGTCCATTCGCATGAATTAATCTGGCTGCTGTTACTTCGCTAACATGGAATATCGAAGGTATTTCAAATCGTATAGCGACGAATCACTGTAGAAAGATTAACTGCTTCGCCGAATGGTATACGCAAGCGATAATCATTCATTTTCGAGTCAATCTCTGCCGGTTCTGTGGAGCATAAACCATTCAACATAGGATTAAGATGCGAAATATGCTTTAATTTCTAATTAAAAAGTGAACTGTGGCATTTCCTCGTTTCGGTGATACGCTGTTGTAAAAATGCGTTACCGCACAAATTGGAACTGGATAAGCAGAATTGAAAATGTTTTATCTCGCGGAAATGAGTTTAGTTTAGCTTAGAGCTTCCTGGGATCAAAGTGTTCGTTGCATCAAAGGATCTACGAAAGGATCTAGTTGCCTTTGCGAGAAGGCCGTGCTCATTTACGTGTGCTTATTAGGAATCGCTGGAACACAGAGTATGTATTTACGAAAGATTTAATCAAGAACGAATCGAGCGAATTTGCTGAAAATAAGACCAAGCGATCTTCCATGTTTTCAACATTTTGCGAACGTTTAGAACATGACGGATCTTCGGTGTTTAAACGGCTTTCGAATAATGGAACCGATTGTATCCATTTGATCGCTTAGGATCGCGTTATTTATCAATTAACGTACGGATCCGGCAGGCTAATGTGTCATCGTTAGGGAGGAAATTTTCGAGAATGAATTTTTTCACTGGAGCGCCGTGGTCGCGATGAAAACGAATCGAGTTCCATTTGTAAACTCAATTAGCGCAGGAAACTATTAATTTTCCTGGAAGTGGGATTAATTGACCGCTATCGCGACGATAAAGGGGGACGTTAAATGCAGCCGTACCGCGTGACCAGCTTGATGAAACTGAAATTGCAGCTTTTTAACAGAAACGCGTTCATCGTTTTATTATTTTCATTCCATCAGTCGACGTATTATTACGCCAAACGAGAGTACGAAATTCCACGATATCGTGTTAACATTCCCTTCGTAATTAGATATTCTATTATTAATTGAAGCTACATTATGATTTATGTACGAGATATTGTCGAAAGCAGCATTATGTCGTTTTACGTTGTAATATTATGCGTTTCGAGCAAAAAATAATTTATTAATATTGGAACTGATTCACGCAATAATCGAATGTCCATCAAACAATTGCAACCGAACGGAAAAAAACAGCGGAATTATTACGGTTCGAAGTTCTTGCAGCGAAGCGGAGGGAATTTTAATGGCGGAACAAATCTCGGTGAAATGAAGCCATTTCCGGAGAATCGTAGCTGTCTTTTGGTCTTCTTGTTCCTTAGTTCGCGTTCCATGTTTCTGCATCGACGCCTCTCTCGTAGTATTTTGTGACCCACATACAATCCACAGTCCGTCGTAAAAAAGGAAGGAACAACATAAATCAACGCCAGTCTGCTTAATGGACGACATCGTTCGGTAACAAAAGACGCTTTAAATTGGACGTTCTTCGGAAAACTTGTAACTTCGAGATACTCTTTCTGGTACAACCAGATACTCTTATTTATTACGGCCGGCAGTGTACGTTCGCATTTTCGATAAAAAAACAACTGTACACAGCGGATAAAATACCAGATATTTCTACGAGTTTATCTTCGATTTTACGTTTCAATATGTGCACATAGACTAAACTACAAATTACACGTGTAAACATGTACATAGACCTAAATTGTAGACACAGAACTAATTGCATCAACGTAAATTGTAGACACGGACATAGATGCATAGATGTAGATATACTCGTGGAATGTGACCTAGACCCGAGCCTCATTATGTAGAATTAGTCGTAGACCAAAATCTGGACCTGCGCATAAATTGGAGACATAGTTGCTAAACGTAAGCTAAAATGTAGACGTAAATTGTACATTGAAAACATAAAAGCTAAATTGGAGACGATGGGACATGGAACATATAATTGTTGGTCCGCGTACAGCAATGTAACGATTTGAAATTTGTCGTAAATAGCAGTATACGTGCACTGCTGCAAGTTGTCGATAGAAGCCATTGTTTGTTTTTGACATAATTTCCTAAACTTATTCAATTACTGTGCGATGTTGTCTGTTAATTAGATCACGTGCACAATAATAGCAGACAGTGGCATGGCCCATTTGAACGCTTCATTCACGAATTATCATCGTTTTATCAGTACATCGAATAACACTCCATGAAAACTATGGCAATCACGAAACGGACAAAGCGTATCAATCACCATTCGTATACGATAGAGCGTTAAAACCGAGCGATAATAATGATCCATGCAACAATCGAATTAACATTAATAAGGTTACCATCGGTCATCGGGAAGCCAACGTATTTCATTCGACTTCTCTGTGTATTACGATATCCGTATCGCACCGAACATTTAATTGTATCCTGTTTCGTATTGTTGTAATTGCGAAAAGGATTCTCTAATTAGTCAGGCTTTGTTAATATTCCCGCTGTTGCTTGGAAAATGAACGTCAAATTATATAAAATTTTATGCTTATATCATTTCGTATAAAACGCACGGAATACCGCCAACGCGAAATTAACTGATTCAGTAAAATGGAGACTTCTAATTTTTCTCTGCCGTCTAAAAACTCTAACGATGTAGCAGATTAAAATTAATTTTCATATACATTCGTATTATGCCGACATGCTCTCCTTTTTCGTTGAGCCCCTCAACAGGTAATATGAAACCTTTCGTATAATTGATATTTTGAAAAGATGCTACGTTTATAAATTTTGTTACCGTCACCTCGAATAATTTTGTTTTTTACGAGACTTAAACGCTTCTGCGCTCGGAGTGAGGAGTATTTTCATGGAAACGTAGAACGTAGCAAGTTGTACGAGAAGGAAACGCAGATGCCGAACGATTGGGGCAGAATCATCGTGAAAAGCAATTTCATCGGGCGAAGCGTAATTTATTGAATCGTGGCGTGAGCGGATACGTTGGTGAAAATCCAGATTACTTGGCAAACACGATTCAAAGCTATACAGGTTGTACCGCAAGAAAGAATCGATACAATAAAACTCCAAAAAGAAAGCGTAAATCGTGAACTCTTATTGACGTTTTATTTTTACGTATCTCGTATACGTTGAAACGTCGGAATAGTAATTTTCTGCCGAACAAATGACGTTGGGTCACGAAAATTCATCCGTAGGTCCGTATCATGGTTTTCAAAAGTATTGAATTCTTTTCGCGCGTAATACAGTATTTTTGTTAAGCCGCATAACGCGGCAAAAACTCATCCGCGTCCGAGATAGAGATAATTATCGAAGATACAGGGGTTCATTAAAAATTCGAGCCTTGTTAGTCGGTAGCGAGTTTGAAACCACAGCTCGCGACTCGCGTTGGCAAAAAACGAATGACCTCGCATTTATATCCTCCTCGAATGAAACGAACTTCTGAAAATGCGGTAAACCAACAATACATCCGGTAGCTAGCTAGGAACTCGTTTCGCGACCTACGAAAATGTAATGTTCCTAAGCTTTCTGTTTCGAATATATTTATGTATCCTGCATAAATCTCTAAAGAAACTGCAAATAACGCAGCGACGAAAAGCCCAAATTACATGTTTTAACAAAATTTCAAACTCCTTTCAATTAAAGTATTAGAAATTCTATTCGATTCCGTTGCTTAATGCTTTCTAGTAAACAGATAATCAAACATCCATTGCCAAATACTTTTTAACGGATTAATGGATTGTTGATTCCCTTAAATACGTATTCACCGTTGGTACAATTGCTCGGACCATTAATCTTCCGTTGCGATTGATCTGTCGATCAATCCTCTTTATCTCCCCTCTATTTCTCTTTCCCGGTCACGCAGACCGTGAAATTAATTTTCAATAGCGAACACGATAACACCGGATAGAAATAGTCGCGAAAGTTTTGCGCGATTAACGAGAGAGACAAACGGAAAGATAGGGTGAAACGGGGAGAAATAATGGGTGTTTGGAAGAGATAGAGAGCGATGAGTGGTTAACTGCGGATAATCTATTTAAACTATAAACACCCTCTTAACAACTTATCTGCAGGAAGCCTACTAACGCGTTGAATTCTGCACCGAAAATGATCGCGTGTCACACGTACGCGACGTAACGCGTGGAGACGCAAAACAATATCCGCGTGAAAATAAACTCTACCAATATTGCCGATTAAGCGAGTTTAATACATAAGATCGACGGGTAACTAATTTTCTAGATTTCCTTCCGTAGTAATTTTCATAAAAAATAAGAAACGCGTTTAATTTAGCTAAAATCGCGGAGGCAACGTCAGCGTTTGAAAGTTTCCGTAATAGACGCGAGCCAAATAAAACTTCATCCCCTTTACGAGAGAAAAAAATTAAAAAGTATGATAAGAATTTTCCTCGTCCTTTTGATCGAATTTCTTATCGCCCGAGGAACGAATGCGTTTCTAGCGGATAAAGAAAGGGCGAATCTGCAGTGTCAGTCGTTCTTCGACGGTTGGCTCGTTGATGCGGCAACCATTATCATAAACTGTGGATTTCAGGTTGGTGAGTTTATGAAGATTGAATTAAATTGTACTTCCTTCGAGGAAATACCGCCAAGAGGAACAGAACTGTAGGATAAGAAGAGGAAACTGATGGAATCTAGAAACGGGAACGTCGTTCTTGTAAGCGGCGATATTTAAATTCTTCAGAAATATTTTCTTAATGCTAAATACGTTTGTCAAATGTTTGGATAACTGCACGAAATCTTCGAAATTCTTGAAATATTTTGACTAATGGCCAGAAGCGTAATATCTGTCGATTTATCTGCAAAAGTATGGCTTTAGAATCGAAGCAATTCCTCGCAAACGGTGTCAAAAAAGGTGATAACATCGTTTCACGAAAAGCTCCGTTTCGTTCCTCGAAACGCATCCAAAATTGCGGTCTCGTAAATCGGCGTTAGTCTCTGCTGCGGATTCGACGATTTCGTGCACTCTCCTGGACATTATCTCGGTCGTTCCGTGGTGTTAGGTTAAACGAAACTGTTCGATAAGTTCGCAGGATTTAGCGACGAAGGCGTTTCCGGAAGTCGCTCGAACCGATCTACCGATTTCCAATTTCAGCCATTCATTTTACCTCCTTCGTTAACGGCGACTCGATCATTAAAATTCGAGGCTCCGCGAGAAAAACGTTCTTGATTTCTCGACTATAATTTAAATAACATTTCGATAAAACATCGTTAAAATATCGTTATAAATTTAACTTGTCAAATGAATTGTAAATATGGAAATTTTGAGTCAACATCGCTGCATCTGATCCCCGTCGCAGGTTATATTGACTTTCGGCGGGAAAACAAATACATATTTATTTATCATCAATTTCTTTTCATTCCTGCATCAGTGTTTCAATTCGAAATTTATAATAAAAACAAAACTAAAGATTAATATCGACAAGAAGTTTCACGTTTCGAATAACGAATCGAATCGGGCAAATATTTTTATTTCTTCTTCTGTATACATACAATGGTATCCTCGTTTCCGTACGCTCGTCAATTTCCTTTTGCCCGTGCAATTAATTGATCAACGCCGGCGCGGGCTGGTCGCAAAAAACAATACACATACAGAACGGATCATAAATGCAAACCACGTTCAATGTTGTTCCTGCGAAATTGTTTTCAATTACGAACACACCTGTCGCGAGAAATCGAACGATCGAAAAGATTTTCCGTAGAGGCCGGCTCGATTTCTCTGTGAAATCGAGTTGATTGTTTCGGAAAAAAGAGAACAGGCTTATTAGAATATCTGAGAGCATAGAAAAGTGAAAGAGAATGCGCGTTGTATAGCTATGCGTTAAATTTCCACTCGTTAACGAAGGAGCGTAAAATTACGAAATTCAGAAAGTATGCGAAACGTGCTATTGAAAGTATGCGAAATATTGCTCTGTACACAGATTATAAAACGCTCGCGGCACACTATCGATCTGCAATTACTATTTCGACGTATTATGATCGCATCGGTGTTGCTTACAAGAGCATTAGCGATACCTTGCCAATTCATATTTCAATTAAGAAACGTTTCAAGTATCAGATTCTTTTGCAATTAATCTTTGTACGCGTTCCCAGGTACGTGCACTTGTAAATACGTCAATCAGCGAGATCATTTTTCTTAAAAGGGAAGTTCAATTAATCATCGTCCGCGCTTTTCGGAGGGAAAAATCCCCGATCCTTCGATCAATCAACACGATTGTTTGCGATAAAAAGGGAACTTAATTTATCGACGACCATATTTTTTCGGCAACGTATGGATGTGGGAGGAATACGAACGAACAGACAAATCCGCGCCACCGGATGGTTCTTAATTGCATAATGAAAAAATATGAACGAAATATCGATACCGGTGTTTGCTAATACGATTTATCGCGATACATGTATATCGAATTTTAAGCGAATCGTTGCGATACCTTTCTCGCCCATGAAAGAAAATTGTTTACTTAACCTTGTTTACTTTACAGCAACAAAAATATTCTATCTACTTAAGGAGGGTAAAAAAAGCTACTAAGCTGATGTCCGTAATGGACTCTGACCTAGCTTCAGTCTCTTAACCTCGTTTAGAAATTCTTCTCCCCCGATGTAAATAAACGATAAATTCACGGTAAAAGGGATTCGTAATTAATTTCACTTTCAACGGAATTGTCAGGCTAAATACCAGCCAGGAATCGTGAAAGAATGGCTATTATACAACGTTCTTACAAAATCAGGGAGTTACCTTCACCTTCTAATTTGATCAACGTGCCACTGTCTAACATCGACTGTGACGATATCGATTCGCAGCGGATAAAAAAAGTCGTTCCTCAAGCATGTTGTGGAAGAATTCGAAAAATTTGTTCTCGCTTAAAAAATCGATTTTAAGCAAGGTTTCACGTAACTCGAGTGTACCTGAATGTTCGTTCGTTCTCAAATGAAATTCAATTCAGACTGGGAAAAGGGAAGGAACTCGAGTAACAAACAGGGACGATGAAAGGAGGATGAACCGTATGCTAATTCACCGAAGGAAGCGAACTGACAGAATCGTATCAACTGGCGGCTTATTATATTCAGAATAATAATAAAACGACCGAGCTTTTAGCAATTCAAACTACCGTTTGGATCTCTTGTTTTCTTCGATCCGTGTCGAAACTAAGTTTCCTCGACAAAGAAAAAAATCCGGATTGCCGATTTTATAGGAAGCGTTCGATAAAGTCTTCTGTCGAAGAGAAAACGCCTTTCGACAGCGCTAAAAATAGGTATGCATTTAACATAGATAATGCTCGTTCTTCTTCTTTGGAAATAAATGAAAAGTGTGCAAGCTGAAACGAAAGAAGAGACTATATGATTAATTGAATACGATAACAAACACGATTAAGGTGTTGGAAGATAGATGGTCCGAAATCGTAGACTGATAATGCAGGTGGAAAAGTTCAAAGGGTCATGACATATCATAGAGAAAGCGACGAAAGTAGGAGGCAGCAGTTCTAGGTTAGTAAGCCAAGCAAAACGAGAAAACGTCCGAAACGAGTAATTCACTTGCGACGACGTCCTCGCGAAACCTTATCGCGTGTACCCTCGTGAAATTTCATTAATTAGCGACACGAGGCTTACAGTTCGAGTGCACCGTGGAAATAAAAGCGTATCGCTGTCGTAAATCTGGGAATTCTCTGAAACCGCAACGCGACGAGCGTCTACCGTACGGACGATGCTTTATTCTTACCATTAATCGTTTCTATTCTACCAAATTATTCCTTTCATTCGGTTAATCTAGAAACATTGTTGAATATTTCCGCGCCTTGTCGGCTCTTTTCTTCGCGCACTTTTCGCTATCGTCAAAGTCAAGTGAGATATTTAAGACCCTTAAGTTAGGTGGAACAGCTAGTATAATATCTATGCAAATACCGTAGCTAAGCGGTAACTTTCTCAAGGCGTGTATACTCCTGTACGTGTACATCTTCCGCAGTCAAAGGGTTAAACGTGCAACGAATTTCTGGTTTAATGAACACGGATTAAAATAGCACTCTTGTGGTAAGGAATCTCTGCTAATATACTCTTACAGCAGTTGGAGCATCCCCATTGCTAGACATACGAGCTTGAATATTTGTATACGAACACATTCCGTATGTAAACGGTAACTTTCGCGAGGTATATACACGCTTCTATGTACCTCTTTCATAGTAAAAGGGTTAAGCACGGTACGAGCATCATCTGGTCTAATGAACAGATATTAAAATGGAACTCCTGTGTTAAGGAATCCTTGCTAATATGGTCTTACAACAACTCGTGTATATAATCGTTGGAAAAGTTCTAAATGAAAAGCATGCTTTGCATATTCTTTTCAATAATCGGAATTTATTTATAATTCTAATCAAACCAGAAACTACTTGACCGATTCGCGATACGAAACGAATCGCCCCTTTTGAAATAGGCGTTAAATCATTCGTTGTACGAAAAAATGTTTCGTCCAGAGTTGTGTATCATCGGGAAGGACATATGATAAATGTACCATTTTTTTCCGGCGTGTTACGCTTTCATGGAAATGTCGGAGTTATCTTTGATTTTTTAAACGAAATATCGCAGTTTTTGTTCAACGATTCCGAGTGAAAAATACGGACAGTCGCCTAGTTTGGTCGTTGAAATTGGAAACGCCCTGTAGACGCAAGAAACGAGAGCGACGAAAAGAAAGCCGAACGAGGCGGAGCGGTAGACGAAAAGAAGCAGGAGCCGGTTACGAAAAGAATTGCTGCGAGCAACTCAAGTTTCTGGCCGGGAGAATAAAACTTTTTACCGCTTTAATCTGAACTTTACGATAAGGAGATTGCATCGAACGGCCATTGTAAGTCAGCCTAGGAGGCCGGCAGAGTGCCTTTTACTGTAACTGCTCGACGAAGCAACTTTTTCCTTCCGTGTGTACAGAATCGTACCTTCAAAGTGGAATTAAATATCCGTGTGAAAAAAGACCGTATTCCTGCTGTCCGTTTAGCACCCTTCCCTTCTATTTTTGATCACCGATTAATCTTCCTTTGAACTTCGAACAAGATATATCTCGTATCAGCGTTTCACCCACAATGAGTTGAAAATTCTGACAAATCAACACGCGGCTAACGCTCCGCAATCTTTCAATAAACGAATCTCGAAAATTTCCTTTGACAATCGCGCTAAAGAATAATACTATCGAAAACGATGTTACGAATTCGATACGCAACGTACTTCCAGTTTGTTTTCTTCTCTTTTTCTTTTTTTTTTGAAAAATTTCTCACGAAAAAACACGATGATCAAAAGTCCCTCGATGTTTCTCCTCGTTTACGTTCTTTTGTTCGTTCTGCTTCATCGCAAAGGATTCGTCAACGGATGCACAGGTAACATTTTATTTCTTGCAACGAAATATAAAATATGATAAGTTCGGTTATGTTTGCTCTCCGCGTGATTCGATACTTTTAATCGCGAGTCTTCCTAACGATATGTTCCGTGCGTTTATAAACGAACTGTAAAGGTGTTTGTTTTTCCACGGAATCGATAAAACACGTTATGCATACGCGATGAAGCGTTGTATTCACGGAAAAAATCATTTTTCGGCCGGGTTGTTCATTAGCGTTTCAGCCGATCGTGCAAAACGAATTTCGACAGACAATTACGCAGTGCGACGTTATTTTTGTTCCCAATCGTGACTCGCGATGCGAATGGCGCATCTGTTTCGTTTGAAATTATAATAAGGCTCACAATGTTTATTGCAAATTTTAATTGAACATATCGTATATGTTATCGACGAAATTGTGCAACACTATCGCTTCGTAACTTTCGATCGTAACGAAGAGAACATGTATCTTCTGATTTGATCACCGTGACGCGCCTAACTAGAAAGAAAAAGTGATGTATGTTTACGTTCGTATTTTCGCAGACTTCGCAACTCTGCATCGTTGGCTAATTTTCGCATTTCCTCTCTTATCTCTTACTCACGACTGCCTTTTTCCCAAAATATATGCGTACCCTCGCTCATTTTAGGCGAGCGTGTATACATTTCCAAGTGTAACCAAACGTATTCGCCACTGTACTCTCAAATTAATTAAAATTAATTAAAGCAGCAAACATTTCGAATTAAATACATTTGCGAGTGGAAATATCCGACGCTCATCCTCTTATGTACTTAAATTATTATTTAACCCAGCACGCTAAAGGCTTAGAGTTTTCCATCAACTAACCTAAATCAAACAGTGTTCGAGTTAAAATGAAACAGATGCTCTATAACTTGCTAGTATTAACTTTTAATGCATCTCTTATCGCTTTGCTTGCGTTACGGTTAGAATAGACGAGATACCTGTATATTTGTAATTATTAAAACCGGAACAGTTCTCACTGGACAGATCGTACCTAACAGTTCATAATCATTTCTCCGTGTCGAGTCCAGAAATATGATTCTGCATACTCACGAGAAATTCCAACAGTCTTTTTCACCGTCCATGTTATTTTTGCGTATTATTGTTGGAAGAACCATGCGCAGTTTCTAGGAATTCTCCGGAGCCACGATATTTCTCCAGCGGACGACTAGTCGTTATTAGAATCCCCTTCGCTTTTCAAATCTCGAGCTCTCTGCCAAAATTGTAGCTCAGTTTCAGGATGAAACTGAGTGAAAAAGTTTCGCAATGTCAGACGAATCAGTGTTGAATCGCGAGTGTAGCTTCTTCTCTGTCGGCTGTTCCTTTTAGACGAAGTTGCTGGTATCTATCAGAAGAAAGCTTCTCGAGTTTCCGTTGGAACGTGGCAGCTATTTTTCTTGCTTTCGAGAGCACAGTACACGCGGCAGCCTTGATCCTTGCAGGCTACAGTCATTCGGTATTCTTTTCGTTATACGCTCTAAACTCTCGAACAAGTCAATCGCTATAGGAATCCGGAATGTCAGAGTCAAGATTCATCAAGATTCGGCGAAACTTCTAAAGATTGTCGCGCGTTGCATGGCCACCAGTTACAAGCGTTATATCGTCAACACAGAAATAACCTCCTTCGTGGCGATAGAACAAATTTTCTGTTTAATTGCTTTAAAGCTATAAGTCTAATCGTATTAAACAATTTGGCGCGAGAAAATAGCTTGAAATTGCTGGCAGGTTTCGCGCAGAAAACATCAGTTGTCTACATGAAATTGAAACAGATTTATAACCTCGCACGCACACGAGCAACTACGATATAAATTTGTAGTTATGCACCGTTAATTGATTTGTTGAAGTTGTTCAATCGACGATCCGATGACGCGGTTAAATAAAAAGCATTATTTAAATATCGGGTGGTAGAAGATCAAAGATGTCGAGGCGCGAAACCGATAAAATTTTTAATCGTCATTCGAGCCTGGCAAAGAAATTAAACCGAGAAGAGAGCTCTTTTCTACGATAAACCGGATTCATTAGCGAAACGCGGTTGCGCGAGCACAAGATTTTTCGTTAGTCAAGGCAGAAGTAGGTCGAGCCGTTTTCGTCGAACAACGACGACGACGACGACGATGGGATATATCGAACGAAAAACGGAAGAAACGACGCGTAAATTGCAGCTGAAGCATAGCGTAAGCAAACAGGGTTATAAATCGAGTGGAATTACATTATTTTTTCTCGGCATTGAAATTTGAATTAATGGAAAAGGTCACGGGTCGTCTCCGGCATGTTATCGAATATCCTACGCGTTAAAAGCAAGATTTTTAAATAGCACGAAACAGCAGATAGTAAAATAAGTTTTTCTCGTCAACGTGAAATAATGAGTTCCTTCGAATAAAAGGCTGATTTAAGCAACATTCTTCCTGTAATAAAAAGTTCTCGAAAAACCGGTATTTTTGATCGAACAATTAATTAAAGCCTTCTTCGGTCAAGGATGTTGTCGACAAAATGAAACGCGCCTGTAACGCTGTCCTGTCAAAGTCGATTCATTTTTCAAGGACGTTACACGAGGGACGTGGAATTTTCCGGTGGTTACGAGATCATAGTGCCAAGAAAAGTCAGAGCGGATGGAAAGTTCGTGTCGCATCAAATACCTCATCACTTCAAGCGTTCCTTTTACGCAGCTCGATCCCACAAAAACACCCTTCCCGACGACTCCGTTCACTACCGCCTGCAGATTGGCGGCGAGGACCATCATCTCGAGCTTCGACCGAATCATCGTCTTGTCGCTCCAGGTGAGTACAGAACTTTCACAATTTTTATTCGGCGCTTAAAGGCATTTGCGATAGAACGTGATTAGGTTTAATTTATTATCGAGGGAAAGGAAGAGAATTTTCTCTCCGAATGCCAATGATGGATATTTTCCCAAGTGGTAATTCTCTCTTTTCCTTCGATAATGTCGGACAAGAGTGTAGACCAGCGATGAGTAACTACACCCGCGAGACTACACCGAATATAGTAATCTCGCTATGTTACCGCAAACGGAGTTGTAAGCATCACCCGAGTAAACGAACATCGTTTTAATTTAGATGCTGTTATCGAGGAGCACAGAGGATCGTGTAACTCCAAAAGCGGAAACAACGAAGACTTCTTGAAAAACGTAAAATTGCAACGGATGCGCGACTCGCAGTGTCATTATCAAGGACGTGTTCGTGGTCAATCGGAGAACAGCGCTCTGTCCACTTGCTATGGTCTCGTTAGTATTACGCTTTCTATGTCCCATCGGATTTATTCGGCGTAAAATAATATGTTGGAAGATGGCGAATAAAAAATTGTTTCGAATGTCGCGTGTATGTCTGTGAAACGTTGTAGGCCGGATATATTAGGACGAAACGATCTTGGTACACTATCGAGCCACTGGCTGGTCACGATTTCACGAAAGAAGCGGAGCATCCGCATGTCGTTTACAAAAAGAGACCGGATGAATTCGAAAGGAATAGCCAGATGCTGTGTAACGTCACCGGCAATATGGCCAAAAGCATTGCCAAGCGTGCTTTCAACTCGCAGAAGAAGCATCCTTCCAGGAAACAGGCCAGATCCTACACGCTCGAATTACTGCTAGTACTCGACAAGACCGTTCTAGACTATCACAAGAACTTTGACGTTGGCAATTACGTGTTAACATTGCTCAACATGGTAAGGTGATCTTTGGTAAAATTTTTACGATTGTTACAATTTTACCGAAAGTTCTTAGACGTCTTAACATTTCGACGATCATCGGCTTTGTCACATCTACGACTTTAGTGTAATTTTATTTTTAAACATTTTACGCCTAACCGTAAGAAGTTCACGATTATTCGATTCTTTTTAATCGTGTAAAATCAAGCGACGAAGTAAGTTGTAATATTAACGAAGGCAAAGTTAAAAAGCAAAAGAAATTCCGGGAAATATGAAAACTTTTTAAATTAACATCGATGAGCACTTGAAGTTTTTTTCAGGCTGCAGGTTTGCTGCACGATGTCAGTCTAGGAATACTGATGGAACTGAGCATCGCCAGGATCATAAAAATGCATATCCAGGATGATGAAGTACTCTAACTAAATATTTATAACAGATATAAAACTAACGGCGAAATTTTTATCGCGTTAAAAATAGGATATTCTGACCATTGAAAGTATAAAAAATACCCATAATAAGTGAACAGTTTTAAATAACTTAAAGAGAAACGGTATTTATATTTCGATATTTACAATCTACCAACTATTTGTTCAAAGTTTTAATTGTACTCTCAGGATGATTAACGCGTTAACTGCTACAGAGGAAGCGCACATCTGTAGCAAGGTACACTAAAATATCGATTATCAAAAATAGAAGCGATTCAATTACAATTTCAAACTTTCATAATTAAGGAGTTTTATTATCGATATACTCCTAATAGCAGTTAACGTATTAACTTGTTCATCGTTTTTGATAGATGAGTTTAGCGGCCACCAAGGACGCGGACAAAACTTTGAAATACTTCCAAGAATGGCAGCACATGATTAACCCAGGCGACGATACGCACCCTAACCACCATGATTGCGCAGTTCTGATCACAAAGTACATTTGCGTGATTGTTAAGTAAATCCAATCTAACCTCGAACGATCGTTAACGTTTAATCGACCCGTTCAGATCTAACATTTGCGATACATCGCGCCTGTGTGGTTTCACTGGTACCTCGACCATCGCAGGAACCTGTGATCCTTTGAAAGGAGCAGCTGTTGTAAGGGATGTTGGTCTACACACAGGATACCACGTAGCGCATCAAATTGGACACACGTACGAATTTCCATTCATTTTTCTATACGTAATACTTCTGATTTAAGCGCGTACAAAAGTCACAAAAGCGACGATGCTTTGGAACATAACATAGCAACGTTGATAAAAAAAAATGTTGAGCGTTTAGATTAGGAATGGCGCACGATGTTCAGAAGGAAAATGGTTGCCCGGGTATAATCCAACATGGAAAAGGGTACATCGAGACCACGGTCATGCACCCCGGGAGTCTGTACATCACGAGAAAATGGTCCAAATGTTCGCGGAAGTCTCTGAAATTGTACATCGAGTAAGAAACTGTGTTCTATAACGATAGAGCTATATCAAATCGATTTTAGATTGCTGTTCCTTTCATTTTAAAGGAGCAAAGTACTTCTCTTTGCTGGAAAATTGAATTCGCGAAAAAAAATTACTATATCTCGTATTCTGAAAACAGTTTAATACGCATGAAAATTGACACTCTGACTGTAACAAGCACTGTTGAATTTGTCGAATTTGTTTGCTTTTATTGGAGCACTCAACGCGTCAAGCAAGACTTTCTACACATTCCATATCGAAAGCTTCGAAACATTCAGATTTATTTAAATAAAAATTTCATGAGCGAAAGTTTCTACAGAGCAGGTTTGGGATTCTGCCTGGAGGATAAGCCTTACATTCACGAGTTCCCCACTACGAACTTGCTTCCAGGAGTAATGTACAACGCGGACGATCAATGTCGAATGATATATCATCAGGGTGCACGAAACTGCGACTTAGGAATGGTAAGAAACAAAAGCACAAATCTGTTTTTGACATTATTTCGCACAAACGAAATTGTCAATACAGTAGATAGAATTCTTCCCAAGTAATGTATGACTGTCGAAATCGAGTCGTGTGGTACGCGTATCTTTTAATGCAATGTTATGCAGCGGTACACCGTTTGACGACTCGACGCGTAGAGATCTAACGCGTAGCTATACAATGCACGATGACATTACGAGAGTCTATTGTACGTGTAATTTCGTTTTAATTCTACGCGTTCGACTACACATAATTTTTGACATAGTTAACAGTTCGCAAATGTTCGTGGAACTCGTGTAAATGGAGTACCGTGGAACATAGAATATAATTACATCAAACGTTTAAATACTGCGAATTCGTGAAAACAAAGTTAACACTTTAAACTCCTAATAATTTGCAAAAAATCTGCCTGTGTTTTTTTAATTTTGAGGTTTTCAAAATTTAGATGGAAATTCTTCCGGGTTTTGTTAATTACACTATCCTCTGAAATAAATGGCCGACGCTTGTAATTACATAACCATACCATAATTAACAGACTGCGATCAAGCAGCGAGTTGGGAATAGTTTAATTAATTCGTTATCCTTTGGTCGGATTTTTAATGTAAAACAGACCGCGCTAATAAATCTGCTAGTGATGCTGTCATGTTTCTCGGAATTCGCGTAAAAGTTCAACGATAGCGTACGAATAGAAGAGATTAAAAACGAATTTCATTTGGTCGATCGATGAGGCCACGAATCTCGTCGCGTCACAATCGACAAGCCAGAAATCAATATTTTCATAATTTTCGTTAAGAGTTACGAGTATATGTCTCGTTGACAGATTTTAACGATGGGACGAATTGGCCAATGCAAATCGAATTGGTTGGCGGCCGCTTTCACAGCCTCATTATTTGGTCATTTTGGAATCATTGACAATGGACCAAGCCGTTTTGTTTGTAACTTTATAATTAAACAGAGGGACGCACAGTTTGTTTAAACGTTTGCTCTCTCAATAGTCGCGGAACAAAGATTCGCCGTTTCCCCAGAAATAAAAGAACGTTTATTTTTGACGCAATCGCGCGAACAGACAAGCTCTCATTAATGCATTAGCCGTTTGTTCATTAAGTTATTCATATTTGTGATAGTCGGTGTAAAGCGACAGTTGCAAACACTTCCGAGCTTTGTTCAACGACTTCAGCAGGTTAATTAAGCCCTCCGCGCATACTAAATTAGTTAAATTTGTCTGGTTGTTTACTTTGAGCAAAAAGTTACTTTCGCATCTGTGTGCTGACATTTTTACTACGCTTTGCCCGGGAGAGGAACTCTGAAACGCGTAACAAAGAGGTAATTTCAGGTTGTCTGTTACGTAGCAACTGAAAATTCCTCCTTCTTCTTTTTATTATATATATTTGATTCATCGGAAAAGAACGTTATTCCAAAGCCATAAAGTTAAAGAGACTTCGTTTTGCTACATGCATTAACGAACGTATAATTAAATCAACGTTTGATATTTTAACGAATTATATGTATTTCTGATTCCCGATTCAGTGAACGTGTAATAATAATTATTGGATTCCGATCCGTCACAATATCTACTCGTTAAATCACTCTGTTCAATTTTCTATCTCAGAGCATTTAATTAGAGAGCAATATATCAATGTTGCGAATGCTACAGAAATTAATGAAACTAATTTGTTTAAGTGCATCAAATTACCACGATGTAACTTAATTCGTTTGTGATAACACGTAGACCAACAAAAATCTTCATTTTATATACAATTACATGTACAACAATGCGCGTACATAAATTATATTTTTTGTTAAACAATTTTCGAATACTTTCAGTACTCTAAAGTTTGGTCTTCCTAAAGTATAGCTAGTTTACTGTTGACCGCAATGAGGCACCATCTGCTGGTCACCGTTCCAACCTTCTGCCAACTGTCTACCTTATCCTTTCACTGTCCGCGTTTTCCTCTTTTTATTTCACACAAAATATCGATTAACGTTCGATAGTTCCTAACTCCCTTATACAAAGCTGCGGCTATTTAAAATTCCGTTCCAATACAATATTAACGTTTTAAAAAAAGTTTTACTTATTTGCGACATTATTACTTCGTGCGAGTTGGAATATCACTTCACGATATTATCGGTACAATACTACCCCAACATCATCTTGCCAATGTTATCGTGTTTCATTTTCAGAGCTGCGAAACCCTGAGGTGTGCCATTCCCGGAAAGGGTTGCGTGTCCGCCAGGAAGCCACCAGCCGAGGGCACCAATTGCGGAAAAAACAGGGTAAGTTATTGCCTAGAAAAATGCTGGAGCTAATTAACGATATCTTTCAATGGATATCGATGAAGTTCGTTGAACTTTAGCCGGTTAATGAAAGTTGTAAACGCACCAAGTTCCATGAAGAAGAGTGTATTACACCTTTTCTGTAATATCGAACAAACGTAAATATGGAAAGTTGCATTTGGAATTAGCAATTTATTTCATTTGATACGTTTATTACTCTGAAAGTGCTCGCAGAAGTGTTTGAAAAGTAAAAGGTAGTAATAATATAAACGTTCTCGCTAACTGTTCGGTAATTACACGCGAGAAACATCGCGTTTTTTTAAAACCGCGTCTCGTATCGTTTGATCTATATTACGAGGCAGTCAACGCGATCATTTACATACGTATCTGAATTACTTGAAACTTTTTCGAACAACTCTCCACCATAAAAGGATTAACGATCAGAGAGGTATATTCTCGCTGACACGGCTGATTGCGAAAGAATTATACGTTCTCCGTCTGAGAAACGATACATATTGTTCAGATACGCGATAATCCTGTATAAATACGTCACGAAATATTTTACGGCCAGACTTCGGTAAAGAAACTGGTCTAGTCGGATCGGATGATAAAAACCCCACAGGATTAAAATCTCTCTCTGATCGTTTTGAATTTCAATGTACCTACGATTAAGACATTACGTTCGAGACATGCGAGCAGTTGTTTTTCGCGCTACTTCTATCTCCTGTACATTCTATCTCGATGTTTTGCCATCCATTAAAGCCTGAGATTGATCGAACATGCTAGGCTTGCTCGCTCTGCATCGATCAAAATAAATAATTGCCGACTGTAGTGCGTGGAAAATCGATCGAATAAATTGTGCAATGTAAAGCAGTCGCGAATGCTGAAAGTTTTGAGAATCTCGGCTGAAGTAGCTATATCGATTCCCGAATGAAACTCCGGATCTAATTCTTTTAATTAAATGCAGGTACGCTGACGAGCACGATAGGAAAACTTTCGAGTATTACACCGAAAAGTAGGATCGTCTTCCCTAGAGAAATTCGCGGGTATTATAGCGAAAGGTGGAACATCCTTCCTCTATGTCATCACCCTCCCTAGAGAAGCTCTTTCGAGTATTATAGCGAACGATGAACCCTCCTTTCTATACATTGCCATTTTCAGAAATCTAAGCTGCGCGCGACCGTAAAGAATTCTGGAATTTCCAGATCCCCTCGTATCGCGTCTCGTGTCACACCTTATATTTATAGGAAAGAGCGAAAGAAGGGAAAGGCGTTAAGAAAGTAAAAAGATTCTGCGAACGTAAAAGCACGACGGTACAATTTAACACTGTCCTCCGACAAATGCGTTTTTATTTGCGAGCGTTCTATCACGTTTCTCCGACTTTTTCTCTACCCTCGATTCGTCGATTATCGAAAAATATTTTTGGTCTCGTCGTGTCACGTAGCAGAGCGTGATCAAACGACCGCAACCAGTGCTCCTGTTGATAAATTGATTTTTCGTTTTAAGCAAAAACGATTCAACGACGTGACTCTCTTTCCATGTCCATTACAAATTGAATCATTAAAATAGACGATAATTATACGGAGAGAATTTGAATAGATTGAAACGGAAAAGTGACATAAGAATACTTTGTGCTTCATAGTTTGTGTTTCGATCAAAATTGTAGTTATATTAGATCGATTTATAAAAGGAAAATGGCATGATTAAATTGAAGATCGGCAAAGGTGGATTGATCGATAATTAACTTTGCAGTGGTGTTATGGAATGAAATGCCTGATGGCCGGCGAGAGGCCAGGCGTCGTGGACGGCGATTGGGGCAGCTGGTCACCTTGGAGTCGGTGTTCTCGAAGTTGCGGTTCCGGTGTGGCTTTCTCGGTCAGACGATGCACCAATCCTTCGCCTTCCAACGGTGGAGCGTATTGTCGGGGGGCAAGAAAACGACATAAAATCTGCGCGACTAACGTTAGTAAATGTAACGGAACATCCTTAACTAGCACCGCGTCGCTAAATTGTTGTTACGCGTATTTTTTCCTGATACAAGTCGAATCCGGTTAACGATCGAGCTTAACGCTGATCTTGCAGCTGAAAATATCGAGCAAATCATAGAATATAAAGTTCGCTTTATTTCCATTCTCGTGGCAGCCGTGCGACATAGACGCACCATCGTTCCGAGACGTTCAATGCGCCGAATTCAACAGCTGGATTTTTCCGGAAGACGGAAAAGTTCACCGATGGATGGCTTACAATCTACCGGAAAGTACGTGGAAACTGGCAATCGCGAACGATCTGCCAACAGATCGAATTCGCTGATGCAGCATCCGCCTGGATAGTTCGCTAAACGATCGACCGCTAACAGATCTGAAAGCCTCCGAGAATCCATGCGCCCTTTATTGCCTGAGCGAGACGGGCGTTGTGGCCTCCCTAAGACCGAAAGTCGTCGATGGCACCACCTGCTACAGGGCTATCCGTGACATTTGCGTCGAAGGGATTTGCAGAGAAATACCCTGCGATCTGAATATGGAATCGAACGCTATCGAAGATGTATGTGGCGTTTGCAGGGGTAATGGCACCTCTTGTCGGTTGAAAGAGGCCACGATAACCATCGGGATGGCACCTCGTGAGTTTAATAATATCACCGGTCGATCATTTACTTTCTTTTCCTCGGGATATTCTGATCCATGATTTTACATTTCTTGTACTTACTCGCGGTCATTCGAAGGGCGTTTTCTTTCTTTTAATTCTGAACAGAGCACAAAGTCTCGAGACAGGTACGAGTTTACGATTTAACGATCCGTAATTATTCTTTATGCGTGCGCTAAATTTTTCAAAGTTTACTAGCTACGATAGCTACTCGCCTTTAAAAAGTTCCTGCGTTAGTTACATGGCCGGCGCAACCATTTTTCATCTCGGACTATTAAAAACCGATGTATAAAGCATTTTTCTTCCTACGCTGTAGGGCAGTATGCTAAATTTCATTGCGCTTTTTCGATGTTTACGATCATAAAGTTACAAAAGAAGCACGCGAGGTAGGAATAGTTTATGTCCGAGTCGAAAGATGCTCAAAGTTTGATTCGGTGGAAAAAAGAAGAGAAACGAGAAAGTTTCAAGACACGGAAGAATTTGTAATCGCGATAAATAAAGCGAGGAAAAAACTTGAAATTCCTTGCCAGATAATGGCTGTAGATCAGTGAAAAGTGTGAGAACTTTTCGAGATATTTCCAAAAGAATCTCCAACGTTCTCTTACCCTTCAGACCCGACGATATTTCCTATCAACGAATAAATCTCTTATCCGCGATCCTACGAATCGATACTTTGCCGCCGCCCGCTAGGAAACTTCTAATAATCGAGGAAAAACTTTCAATAGTAGAACCGAAGAAAATAGTAGACGTACCAATTGGAGCGACGAATATCCGCGTCGAGGAAACCAAACCGACCAAATCCAGGATAATGGTACGAAGTAAAGACGGAAAACCGTTGATCGATGGGTAAGTGGACTTTCGTTGATCACTCTAATAACTTTAATTGTTCTTTTATTCAGCAGCCGCTCCATAATGCCTCGCAAATGGGGCTCCGATAGTAACAAGGGGTAAATAGAACGCTATGCATGCATCTCTGTAATACAATTATATTTTCTTACCGTATTACACCTTCTCTGTCAGTTATTAAACTTCAATTAAAATTGCTTTTTCGTGTAAATAACGTGTGCATGGTAGTTTATTTCCGAAAATAGATATAATAGTCGCTTGTTTACATGGGGTCGGCAATCTCTGTCGAGAATTTATAAAATCGGTTTTTTACTATGGATGTATGTAAAAAGATGCAGTAACTTTGAACAAAAACAGAATGCATATGACGTTAAAACGATCGACGCCGGTAGAGCACCCGCAACGATTAAAATTCATATGGCGCGACAGTAGTATGACCCATCGTCGCAGCGTTAATACTTGAAGCTTTTAATCGAGTGACATTTACTCGATTACTTGCCTCTAGACCATACCGAAGATAATACCTTGTGACCCCTCTAGGGCTCTATTTCGATCCTTTAAAACTAGAAAAGCTCTACTTCTATTCTATCGTAGCAACGGGATTAAATTGATTCATCGCGAAATCCTCAGAATTAAGTTAGAATTACAACTTTTCATTGTACTTTAAAATTCTACTTCCACTCATTTAGATACTACTTTACTGTAACGAAGGGGTTAAACCGGTTTATCGTTAAATCCTCAAAACTAATCCCGCTTTTATCTAACCCAACCTAACTTCGCTTAATTTAACCTAACTAATAACACTCCAACAGTCAATTCCTCTGAGACCCTATTTCAACCCTCTTAGACTTTGCCCTGCCGTAGCGGAAGATCGATTCGATGCGAAATCGTCAGAATTAACCCTCCTTGTATCACCTATTACGTATCAAGAAACCTAAACAAGCAAGATATGGACAATATTATTCACGAACTATAATATTCCAGCGATCATTTAGGAATGTTCGAGGTGGCGGGATCGAAGGCGTGGCTAGGAACTACAAGACCGAACCAGGAGGCTCTGACCATACCTGGACCCGTTATGAAAGACTTGGTTATATTGGTAAGCATAACGAACACGACCCGCCGCTAATTAGCTACCCGGACAGATCGATAACGTATCTCGAACAAGATGTCCAGTCTTGGACAGTTCTTATCGAGCTATGCAACACCTTGGACGCGATAAACGGAAGGTTCGACTGTTCCCATCCAATTGCTATTACGTTTTAACTATGTTGCCTCTCGTTACGACTGTTCGCACCTACGCACGCTGCACACCTCGTAAAGTCTTGCACCGGTGATTAGAAGTTTCGTCTTGGTATCTAAAACCCACGGGAAACATTGCGCGGATTTAATTAACCTACTCAGCACGTTTCATGGAAATATGAATGTCGGTGTTTTCGGAGACTCTACTCTCGGGTGCCTCGTTAATCCGTAATGTGTCACTTTGATCGAGATTCGAATCCTGCTAGAGAAATCGGCTCCTTCTTTATCGTTGACGAATCGTTATCTTTTATATACTTTTAAGAAGTATCGACATTTATGTTATTTTATTTGCTAAAGAAATATTAATATCTTTATTTTATGACATTTGTATTCAGGTTTACAGAGTTGTAATTCATACAACAGCGACTCTTTCCAATATAAACACGAAATTCCTTAATAAAACAGCTTTTGTTCCATTGAACAAACACTGGTCGAGTACCAGGGTATTTCTCGAAGCCTGTAGAACTACTTCCGTTCTTACACGGCTGACATCACTTTGTTGACCAAGTTATTCCGTTCAATAGGTTGTACCGAAAGAGAACGTGACGGTGAAGTATTCGTACGGTGTGAAAGAGAAGAGCCCTCGTAAGCCGGAATTCTCGTGGGACTTTGTCGACTGGGAAAAATGCAGCGCGAACTGCGGACCCGGTGAACAGATTTCCAAGCCTCGTTGCTTAGAAAGAATCGCTGGCTTGGTAGACGAGATGTTTTGCAAGAATATCCCGAAACCGGAGGCGAAAGTGAGACCCTGTCATCGGGCTCCTTGTCTGCCGAGGTTAGTGTCTCGCGCTCGTTACGGATATATTTTAATTGAAACGAGCATGACCCAGCTGTATAGATGAATAGGATCAAATTCGAATCATTGACACCGTGTCGCGGATTCAATTTTAATTTGTATCATACTATTCTCCGTATTTTTTTAATCAACCACGTCCCGGTTTCCTTTTTTTTCGTATTACGTAACGTCCTCGTCGAGAAAGTTTTTTTGAAAACGCGTTTCTTCGAGCCGACGCGATGATTCTGATCGACGAAAATAGATCACGGTTCGTTGAAAGAACAATCACGATAATCGCAGATGGATGATCGGTGAGTGGCAAGGATGCCCGTCCTGCTATCTCGGCTGCGAAAAGAAGCGAGCTGTCATATGCGTACGTCCTGTGGGCAATGCCGAACAGGATGTAGATATTATCGCTGACAGCTACTGTCAAGGACCCAAGCCGAAGGAACGAGAATCCTGCGGCGACCGGGAGAAACGGGACGACGTCCTGGCACGAGTTGAAAAGAGAACAAGTAAGAACTCGTTAACGTTCTTGAATAAGTAGAACCATCGAACAATACACGATACGAACGATATTACGTCGTTTTAAAGCAGGACTTTTTAAACTTTTATGAGTCGGAACGGCTCCACGGATCTGTGTATATGTCATACCGGTAGAACGTGTTAACAGTTGCTTCTCTGCTCTTTCTCTTGAATTTTGAATAATAACGTCGTTCGTTTGAAACAGACGATCAACGCGTGGCTAGAAAAAATTCAGAAAACCGAGCGGAACGAGACCAGAAGCTAACGAATACTAAAATTGTGAAGAAGGGCGAAGTCGTGATCGATAAGGAAGATATTAAAAATTTAACGCTCACCATTATCCTAGAGCGCGACGAAGAAACTGGTGCTTTAAAATTTCCGAAGGATTTCGAACCGCAACCACCGGCCAACAGTACCGAGTACACTTTGGTTGGAATGGACGCAATTAGATATATACAAAAAATACAAGACGTTGCGACCAGCACGGAACATACTTATCTGTAGCTTAGTAGTGCCTAATGCAGATACTAAATATACGATGAATTTGTCAAACATATTATAGCCCGTTGGTATCGTTCAATCTTCCAAGATCACGAAACTGGGGTCACTCTGAAAATTCTGAGAATCATAGCCAACACTATTAATACCCAAAATTTTCAACAGATGTCAGCACTAAACGCTACTAGACCTGCTGTACTTACACGGAATTTTTTGAAATTCACGTATACCAAAGCGCTTAATAAAACATAATCTATATTTCTCCGTACTAAATACATAATCCTAGGATACAACATTTTGCTAAGTTATATAGAATAATACAAATAAAAACTTCCTATGGTGATGACAATTTTAACCCCTCGCCTTATACACGAATATGTGAATTCGGATGAGTATCTAGATCTACGTTACATAATAGCTATAAAATAATCATAAGGCTAGAGATTAAATCCCCTTGCACTGATCCCCCATACGAGCCAAATGGTCATAAGCGTTACTCTAAGTGCCAGCCGCGGGCGTGGTCTTTGGATTAAGCAGATGCTCGATCTTCTGAATTGCTTTCGAGCCGTTGTAAACCTTCTGGCGAGACGTGTCGATGCCAATACCGACGACATCACCGGATTGCTGAAACGCCTTGTCCGACAAATTCGCCTGAAGGCCATCGTCCACGTACGGTGCCTCCATTAGCACCACGTTCTTCTCCAATACCACGTCCTTTATGATCGAACCTGGCTTCGGCGTGGTAAACTTCTTCGGGCAAGTGCCACGTTTCTTCTTATCCATGTCCGCGATCGACCAGTCACGAAGAAGTTGTCGGAATTTGGCTAGGTCCCCTGTCCCTTCGAATTCGTTCGCTTCGATCGACAGACCGCTGCGCGACTTCTCCAGGTACCGAGCTAAACTCAAATCCACGAATTTGTCGATCAGTCTCGATTGTTCTTTCGGGGATATCGGCTGCTTCTCCTTCTCTGCCGGAACGTCCTTCTTCACGTCCCGGCTCCTCTTCGGGCAGGTCTTTTTACACGGTCTCTTACCTTGAAGGACCGAGTAAGGGAGTTGTTGAAAGATGTTAAGATACTGCTTAGATAGTATGAAAAATTGAACGAGTTTGTTTTTACCGACGCATTCTTCTTGTTGCTTTGGCACGCGACCTTTGCACGCGTTGAAATTTGCTTGCACATCGTCCTCGCCTGCACGCGCAGCAGGTTTTACGCACTGCACTTTGCGATGTCTAGTTCCTTTCTTGCCGTCGCAGGCACTGCACTTGCTCCATTGGCTTACTCTCCACCTTAGCAGAATATCGTATATACAGTAATATTCTGGACGGTAATGTAAAACTTACTTTGCGGGGCAAGGCTCTGCGTTGCAAATACGGCTTTTCGGATCTGGTCGCGGTATGTCTTTGCAGAAACTGGGAGTCACTTTGCCACTGTTCTCCTCGATACACGCCGGCTCAGAAACCTACGTCGATCAATCGAAGAATAAAAGTATCGATAATTCGTTTTAACCGTAAAGGGTATAGCCGGATAAGGTAGTCAAATGTGCCCTTGAGTCGAATTAGACACCCAACTCGTCAGTCGGTAGCATATCCAAAAAAAACATCTCACACCAAGTTTCAACCCCCTATCTCATCCGTGGGGGTAGTAAAAGGGAAAAAACGAAATTCCGGTTTTTGGCCCTTTTTGCCTATTTAATTTCGTACAAAAATTCTGAAAAAATTCTATAATATGCGCTACCTAGACCTCTATATGTTTTAGAATTTTTTCAGAATTTTTGTACGAAATTAAATAGACAGAAAAGGCCAAAAACCGGAATTTCGTTTTTTCCCTTTTACTACCCCCACGGATGAGATAGGGGGTTGAAACTTGGTGTGAGATGTTTTTTTGGGATATGCTACCGTCTGACGAATTGGGTTTCGAATTCGACTCAAGGGCACATTTGACTACCTTATCCGACTATACCCTTTGATAAGGTATTCCGTAAGTCCATTAACTACGCGTCTATACGCGATAATGGTTTCTCTATGCATCATTAAAGCGACTTAGATATCCAAATTACCATTGTGCCACCACCGCATTTAGCGGTGCATTCGGACCACTCCGTGAAATCCCATATGTATTTAGGCGTATATGACGGATCACTGGACATCACGTAATATTCATAACGGATCCCAGGATTGAAGGTCGGGTTATAGAACACGTACTAAAATTGTCGTAACAATGAATCATTAATGTCTGGCTTTCGGAAGCAATGGTCCATGGACCGACAAACCGAACGTTTACGTATAAATAGGTAGCCTTTAACCCGATAGTGGTACCCTCATAGCACAAAGATATCATTAACTATATCACAGATCTATGCAGTCTAACACACTAGGACTTGAAATCAGCGCAAAATAGTTCAATGTACTTCTAGACGAATATCCTCCGCAATGGGGCCCTTTATATAAATTTCCTCTCTTTTTGGTTCAGGATGCTGGTAAATAATTATCGCGTTCGCGCATGGGTAGTCACCGTTTCTTTGCTCGGTCCTAAAATCACGTTTACTCTTGTTAATAGGATTCTTAGACGTAACGCGAGAAGAAGCAATTACATATTTCCATTCAAGCAATAAACGTCGTTCTTCTCGTATCTTATTGCCAGTGAGTTTCTGTACGGTGCCACTTCCTCGGCGGTTATGCTTCGGGCACCTTTGGGTATCGTCACTATCTTCATGTAACCTAAGTCGTCAATTATTGAATTATCGTCTAATTCGATAAAAAAATTCTGACAGTAAACAACCAATAACTCACGACTCGTTACGAGGGTCGTATTGTAGAATCCTTCTACCGCTTTGCACTTAGTACCATCACCCTTGCAAATTCCACACTTGTCCTCGACAGCGTCCGAACCAAATATCCAATCGCAACCGACTTTCTACGATTTCACGTTTTTTGTATTCAATGTTTTATTAATGCTACGTGTATAATAAAGTTAAGAGGAGTGGCAAAGGAGATTTCAATTTATAATAAAATCAATATAGAGGCGTAGTCGGTTTAATTAATATCCGATTACTCGTACTACCGATGGCAAGCGATATCGCTCGCGTGTAAGTAATACACTGAAACGTGTAATTGCCGGCAATTCAATTTAAGAAGCATCAATATTACACTTAATATCACTTGCAGCCGAAAAAACGAAAAACTCGAACAGGTAGGTTAACTTCGAACCAAGTAATTACGTACGATAGCAAAGTAATAACTTAATAAACATCTTTCTTATCGTCGCAATCTTCAGTTTCTCCTACGTTAATAACAGGGCACTTTCAACCTCGTAAAATATAATATCAAGAACAAAATGGAGGAACGAGCATCTGCCGTTTCTGTTTTGCTTCATAAAATATTCATAATCATAAAAGTGTTTTCTATGTTCCTAGCTAATTACCTTATCTCTCCTCGTAAAAAAAAGAAAGATTTGTGTCGTTCATAATCGAAATCAGCTATGAAATAACTTTAGAATTAGAAATAGTTATGAATGGTGGCAAGTTTACCCTGCATACACCACCGACACACATATTGTTGGTTCCAGGTTTGCACGGTGTCGAATCGTTCACCGATGCCGCGACTTTGGCGAAACTGCGTTTTTCGTTAATGCAAAACAAAGCGCAGCGATCATTGTTAGGAGCGTAGTACGGTGACCATGTATGGAGGCCGTCAGTTAAGACCTTTACGTTGTTGAACAACGAGCATTGGTACGCGTAGAACGACGGCTTGGTGGGATCACAGGGCTGCAGGATAGAGAACCGTCGTTAATCGAATTGTCAGTAGGGTATCACCGTAAGGAGAAGATGCACGATTTACCGTAGTGTTGCACGCGGTCAGCCTCTTTCTTTCGCCCATACAATATCTACCTCCATTCGCCGGTGGTGGATTGTCGCATTCTCTTTCAGCGACTTTGATGCCACCGCCGCAAGTTCTACTGCAACTGCCCGCTGGGCCCCATTTGCCCCAACCACCGTGCACCGCTGTAGGTCGTGTGCCTATGTCCACGCACTGCTTTCGCATGCACCACTGAATGCACGCATACCCCGTTTACGACTTATTTTACTTAGTGGAATAAAAGCGCGAGATTTTTTGGATTTTCTTATAAACAACAACCTTTCAAGGTTAGCGTGTATACCATGATATTTCTCAACTAAAATGTTAAAGTACGGAAAGCCCGTGTAACATTGTATGAAAGCGCAACGACACTTGACGAAGTGAACTTGCTAGAGACTGAAATTTTAAGCGGATTAACGCGTTTCTGAGAGCGCACTCGTTTCCAGTAACACGATTTAAATTCGAGATAAGCCCTTCTCTGCATTGTCCGCAACAAAAGGTCGTTTCGTTGCAAGTACAAATGATGAATATTTTTTTTTTGTAAATCACCGACAGGAATATTAAATCGTATTAACTTTTCACCAGTTTACCTTGGTGTATTAATTTTTCGTAATAACAATGTAGCATGTATCGCTACATGCAACTACAATGCAATTTTCACAGGAAATTGAGATTTTATATACCAGTCACTGTAGAAACAAACCTTTTTTCTCGTTGTATCGTTATGCCATATTTTATACATGTTTCGCACGAGTCGCTATATGCCACGGAAAATTGAAATTATTTCATTTCACCGACTCTCTTTTCTTTCTGATTTTATTGTGTCATAATTTCTTGTCACGCGAATGAACGTAGCTATTACAAAGCAATTGCATGAAGCGAAGAGATATAAATGAAAAAATTTAACTTTTGTAAGGAAAGAAACGAATGAAACAGTAATCTGGAAACGCGGGTATACAACATAGTCAGGTAATATTTTATTTCCAAAGAATTCATTCAACGAACCTTATTCTCGCCGCATTTCGTTCCATCGGCCATAGGATACCCATGAGACAAACAGCCTGTTTCATTGACCTTGCACCAAAGATACTCGCAAGTTCTATGCTAAAACGTACAAATTGCATAAAAGTAACAAGTAAATTCGTATATTACATGGAGGAATAATTGGAGTGCTCTGAAATATCGATTGAAATTTCGTCACAAGAAAATAAAAGTCAATCGCGAAGTACTAATATGATTTAAACTGATATTTGTGGAATTTTAGTTAAAATTCGCCTCGTTTCAGCCTTTACCCCCCGTGGACAATGAATGGATATGAAAATTTATACGTATATTCTCTGAATTTTCGTTGCGTCGATGCTGTGATATTCCTTTCGAAATTCAAATAACATATGTAGCGATTTCGAAGTATCGTTAAAAGTGAACACACCTCAGGATTTTTACACCATATTCCTTCAGGGAACATCATGCTACATTGAGCGTCTGGATTGTACATCGCGCCGGGCAACATGTTCGGGTACTTGAATTTATCCGAAGGATTTTTCGGGTCATCGTTTAGACACTCGCCCAAGCCGCTCCTAATTAACCGATATAGAACTTTCGGAATACTGCTGACGAAAGAAAGAACGGACAAAGGCAGATTTATGTTATCGATTGAGACATGCAGCGTTTTAAGTCGACATCAAAATTAAATAAATTTACGTGACATTTCGGCATCGTCTCTACCTTATTGAATAACATAAATGAACTTTGAACCGAGTAACATTACGAAGGATTTACTCGAGAAAAGTGGTGATAAATTTCCTGCTACAGGAGGACCACCTAATCGTAAAGAGGAATACGATAGGCGACATGAGAAAGAAACTATCATCCGTAGAATCTTTAGATGGACATCCGCTGACATCTGGCTCATCGTGCGCACAGCCCATTCTGAAAACGTATATCTTGCTAAATTACTTCCACCGCTAGACGGGACTTTTGTGAAAAAAAAACCTTTCGATCGTCTCGATATTTGTCTTTCTTAATCCCTTCACTGCTAGAAAGTTAGCCGTAGGATTGTGAATGACTGATTCGATTACTATCAGCGGTGGCAATCAAAAGAGAATTAATTGGCCGTTGATAACAGCGAAAGGATTAAGTTTTGCGAAGGAACGTGCATGGACAGTACACGTGACCAACTTCATGGGCAACTACGATTCCAAGCAAAAGACCACTGTCTTCGTTGATGCAGGCTGCTTTGGCAGGATTGCAGGCGACTCCGACATAGGCTAAGCCCATCAGATCGCAATTCGTTCCTTCTGAACAGATGTCGTATCTAGAACACGGACTCCGTTAAACACGGATTAATCTTCGTTCCTCGGATTCAACGTTTCACGTGTATGTTCGTTTTATTTACGTTTAATAGATTGAAGCTTCACCTGGTTACGAGAACTCCAATGTCGTGATGATTGGGGTGGGTCGAGTCCGGCGGATTCATCTTCTCCGCCCATTTGGCGAAACTCGCCAACGTTTCCTCGGCTGCGGGACTGATGAGCAAATCTATCTACGGAGAAAGATCTTCGATAAAATATCTTTCGGTTATCGTTTTCGGGGATGAACACTTTTGGCGAATGAACCGTTTTCTGAAAACTATCATATTCTTGATAACGCGCCTTAACGATCGATCGAATTGGAAACAGAATTTGTTTTCGATTTGACAATAAGAGTGTGTTGATTACGTCATAAAAGAGTTGTAAAGCAAGCGATTAACGCGTTGAGTGCTGCGTGGGTTATTGATCGGAACTGGGTTAATCGTAACCCAAACCTATGACGTACACAATGGCATTTTGACTGTGGTTAAGCGCACAAATTTTCAAGCCAGGGATTTTTGTATATCGAAAAATAATTTTTACAGAAATATTGAAAAATTTTTAAAGTAAAAATAAGGCTTATCTCGTAATCGCGTGAACGAAAAATCACGCAAAGTTAATAGGATTATTAATAACGCTATGTTTCTCCGGCTAACTTGCATTACCTCTTCCTTCTCTTTTTCCAAATATATCATACGAACGACGACAACATCGATCTGATTGCCGACGGACTTGTCGTGATAAAAATCCGACACCATGTTCATAACCGTCAATAGATACTGCTCGTAATCCGTGTTGTTGTAATAGTCGAGGAACCTTCTATCCGCGACTAATCCAATTTCTATGTAACGATGTATACTGTGGGTAGCGAAACTGGCTGGACTGTCCCGTTTCGTCCCGATCGAATTATCTTCCAATAGTCGTTTCTGTCGTTCAGCCAACTGTTCGGCCCACGCCGCCTCCCAATCGTCTGTTTCGACGAAAAACAAAAGTTTCGCTTACGAGATTCTTTCCTCTCTTTTCGAGTACCATAATTACTTTCGAAAAACTAAATCTTTCATCGAAACTTCTTCGATAGAAGAACCATTTCGATAATAGAAGTAGTAGAGCAACTTTTCTTAATGTACTTGATGCAAAAAATTGTACAAACCGCCGGTTGTACAATGTCTTTTCGGAGCGCCATCTTGACTCCCCTTCTTCTCGTGCGGAGCGTCGCGTTTGTAAGCGACGTGAACATGCTGACCATCCACTTCCGGTATCACTTCGTGCAGTGGCTCGATGAAGTACCGACCATGATCGGTTTGCACGTAGCCAGCCTGTATACATGATATCGTAAATGAAACGAATCGCCGAAACAGAGGTGTCGATAAATCGACGGTTAACCATAAAATTCGATTTGATGTACTAGAATTAGAGTTTCGCTTTCGCGAGCGTTAATTTTCACAGGGTATCGCGTTAGATCACGCCTCTAACTCGTTAAAAGGTTGAATTCTATGCGAAATTCACGTCGAATCACGGAATTACGTGCACACCTCGAAAATTACAGTTCAACGATCCCAATTACGGGTATCGGTTGCGCGTGCAACATTTATCGTAGCTGAAACTAACGGCGTAGTACAAAATGCTCTCTGTGCTTGCACTTCAGTCGGGTGCAAACAAGCCAAAGCTTGGTAATTCGTGGCAAATTGTGGTTTAGCTAGGCACAGAGGCCTGGATACGTTGATATTCGGCAAAATTGATCGATTCAATAACGTGCCGCGCGGCTATCCGATCCAGAGGCAGTTAACTTGGCTCGAACAACTTCGGCTATGCTCGAAGGAGTAACGATACTCTTGGGAACACTGACCTATGGGGTCTTAAATTACGACTACTAGTCAAAATGTTCCTATCCTTCGTTACGAAAGTTTCCACTTCGCTCTGCCATTATTTTTCAATTATCGATTAGAAGATTCTATAGATGGAACCGTAGTTTTGACGTATAAAATGTTAGTCCTTCGAAATCTAAGAGGAAAGACTCTGGTGACCTTCAATTTTCATTGAACAGCACTAACTACCAAGAAGAAACATTGTCGTATAATTATTTGAGAATTCGGGTTTGTTCGCTATTTTCCCTTTCCCGTTAGACTCGGCGAGCACTTCCGGTGACCAGAAGCAGCGTCGCCAACGCGAGGAACAGATTATGCAGATCTCGTCTCGCAACTCGTGGCAGGAATTGCGTCAAGCTGAAAGCGGATCCGTTTCAGTCGAATTTTCGAAACGGCGGGATAGAATTAACCAAGATTCCTCGGTCACGTTGAATCTCGAGTGCAAAACGTTCGCGTGGGATAGTTTTCAAACCGATATTTACGACCAATAACCGAGTGGAATCGATCGCGTCAACGAGCTACGAGTCCATTTGTATGCAAATCTTTTATATTAATTTGCATGCGACTAAGTGCGTAATAAGAGGCTTGATTAGAGTCGAAGACAAGCTCTCTCGTGCTCGCTACGGCCTCGTTGTTGACCACGTTGATCGTGTTGGTCATCTACACGATGTGGCTAGTTCAATTGTTCAGTCGGTGGATCATCGGCTAAATTTAATCTTGCTTCTTTGTATTATTTGCCCGTTCGTCATTGATCTTTCGTGTCGTGATCTCGATGAACAAAGTCGGCGAAACAATGCATGGTATTCCATGTACATCTGTCACTATTTTGTCGATCAAACGACGCGTTAAAAAATCGAAGACATACGAACCACGCCATCGCACAAGGACAGTGCAGCTCTGGACCCATGATGGCCTCTAATGACGCCTCTGTAATGACACTGGCGATCCGGGGCCCGTTTGAATCTCACAGCGTCGTTCAAATTAGTACTTATACCTGAACCTCGTGTTTCTATCACCATGTCTGGCGAGATAAATTCATGGTATGGGCTAAGTTCTACATGGTGTTCGATCCCATTAATGGGTAGTATCAGGTGTAATTTGTCTATCTCCGATTGATCTTCTTCGTTGGTCGACCTCTTCCTGCGCTCGCTAACCTCCTGACGATCGTAAAAATTTGGCAACGAGTACGTGTTGAAACTGCCATCTTCGAACACTTTTCTTGGTACGAGGAGCTCCGGTTCGTGGATATCTCTCGTATACCTACAGAAAACAAGATCCGGTTAATGTTCACCTATTTACGGAGAGTGAACTAAAAATTTCATAGCAAACGGTAAATGTAAATTTAATCAATACAGTTATAAATGCACTTACCTACCATGATATACATTTCCGGGTGCGCGGGTGTACTTGTCCAGTACATTGCCGTCTGCAGTCACGAGGATGCCGAGGAACGTCAGAAGCGTTTGGAATTCGTTCATGACAGACTATTTTTCGAAACCGTCCCCTGAAGTCGGCTGAACAACAATATTCTCTCGCAATTGTTTCGCGATCGACATTACGGTAAACTCGAATCTTAAATTTTCATGCGCGTGATTTCTTATAATTTTGCCTTATTATGCCTTTCCATTTTTAAGAGTTAATTAACAACATAATGTAAATCAATCTTTCAAACAATTAACATCTTCTTTTTAAGTTTGCCATGCAAATATCACGAGATACAAAACAAGGATAAAGTAGCGTATACTGTTGCGCTGGACTAATTCTCTGGACAAGATTTCGCTTCCTTGGTACGATTTTAATTGGAACGAGTGATCGATCGTATTCGTTGAATCATTAATTGTGGCAAACCAAGATAGTCCCGTTGCCGCTCAAGGAACATTGACGTCGGCATTACAAAGCAATCCTTGATCCTTTTAAGGAGATGGGATCTTAAAATGGTAAGTAAATTCGGAATGACGAACGACCCGGACAAATATAGGACGTCTCAAGCAATTCAAAATAACTTGTTCCACATATCACCTATATAATTTACATCTCTATATTTTTTCCTGTATTCGAGGAAAAAGCTTCGCAAATATGTTTCGAACAAACAATGACGTTTCATCGCTTTGAAAACGAAAGTAATCGTTTAAAAAGAAATTCAAATTACGCATGGAACACCCGGTATATCGATTGCGTGTGCAGTTCCTCCTATGGTTACACTCGAAACGATCCAAATACGGATTCAATCAGGCTCCGGATCGAGCCCGATAGGACAATTTTAGTCGACTTTTTGGCCAGGTTCACCCAATTGAAACGAGCTGCTTTTTCTTTTATCCGTGTTTGGTATTGCAGTTCGTATAAAGATAATTATCATGTATTGCCTTTCGATCTCGATGTTAGGATACACGTTATTACAACCATGTGTGTATTCATAATTGCATGTATCACTGTCAGCGACGTATTATACGACTGTGAGATATAAGAATTAAGGAAATTGGCAGAAATAAACGAGTAGTTAGGACTCACATTTTGATTAAAAATACATTAGGAGGTATCGTAAATTTAATGATAGCAGTTATTAAGAATAAGGGTAAAATTTAAAGGGAATAAAAACCCGGTACGTGGAACTCGTTTAAAAAGAATCGCTACATAATGTAGCAATTTCATCGTATTTTCGTTACCGTCTCGCATTCTTCGCTTTTCAATCCCAAGTTCGTATCGATCGAACGACCGAATCCGATTTTCCTTCTCGAAGAAATTGAGTCTAAAGAATTGCCCTCTTGTTCTCCTCCTCTATCATAGAACAAACGTCCGAGAAATAAATCGCCGCGTCCCCGTTTATCACTCCACGGTCTGTCTTCCAACACGAAAACACCAACATTACCGTTGACAAGCAAAAATGTCATCGGTACATCAAATTACATCCCCGGTTTCGTTTCTTCGTCACTCGAAGCGCAGGGTGGTCGCGTTGATTTATCGCAAACAAGAAGACTATCCGCTTCGTGCATCCAGTTTACGTAATCCGGTAGCGGAGAAGCGTAAAACCCGCTCCAGTTTTACTTGTTCCTCTCTGTTCAACGGGCCGATCCTCTTAAACCTATGGACAGAGAAAAACGATACGCCGTGGTAGATGGCGAACACTCAAGGGTGGTCCGTTTGTGCTGGTCATCGCGGCTGTCGATGACAACCGGTCATTGGTCGAAGAATAATTAAGGTTGTAAGTTGAAGTATGGTAGGAAAAAGGTATTGAAATTGCAGGGATCGGCGGAAGCGCCGTTCTCGGCTCCGTGTTATACCTCCGCGACTGTAAAATACCGTGAAATTCACGAACGAATATACGTCTTGATATAACATACGCATGTTCTGCTTTTATAGTACAGATTTCATGGATCGCGTTGACACTGTTTCGCCGTGGCTCGAATTTCCATAGTAATGTTATCGAATGCAGAATTCAAATTTCATTTAAACGAATTCGCAGGATTATAGGATTTAGAATTAATTCTATTTATCTACTAGAACCGGTGAATGTAGGAAAAAATAGCGCTGGACAGTTTTTGCCAGACTCGGTCAGTCGATATTATTCTGGCGAAGGTAGAGGAATAAAAGCGAAGCGATAGAAAACACAAAAGTGTCTCGTATCGAAAAGCAGCCAAGAATAATACGGAATGTTGGCAGGACTGGCAAGGATAAATTGCGTTGGAATTTAATTGGTTGCGCGTGCCGTATGCTTCCATTCAATTGCTGCGTCTGTTTACCTTCTTCTAATGCAGAGCGAGTAACAAACTTGCTGGTTTAACGACCCGTCCTTCCCTGGCATTTATGTTGCATTCCCAATAATTCACCTTGCCTTTCAATGGATGACAACGAGGACTCGTTAGCTACGCACAACTCGAAGAATTTAAAGAAGCTCGTGCCATTATCGCTGCTTAATGAAGCGTTTTAAGGACCTGGAAGATAACGTTTCTCGATAAAATCCTTCAATGCGGAATCCTGACCATCCGTTAGGTTCACCACACTTGCAAAGAAATTTCTTAAATTTTCCTTTTTGAATTATGTACAACGTGTATTTAGTAGTCATCGATTCTGATATGCGCAGCAGCCATATTTAAACCTTAAGAAGTAGGGTGAGAATATTCGTGGACGGTCCAGATAGCTCAATATAAAGGAGTTATGAATATCGGTAAGCGGAAAATCCGGATTCGAATCCTGATCCATCTAGCAATCCGATTGACCGAATACTTTTTCTCCCTACAGTATTATTAATCTTATAAGAATCTTTCGTATCGCGATACCGTCAAGATTACTATTGCAGAAATTGTTGAAAAATTAGGCAGGTAGTCGTTTAAAAAGTACAGTAACGATCCTCTTTTGACATTACTCGTATCCAAAACCTCGTATTAACGACACGAGAAGATTCATCGTCGTCAAGTTTCGCAAAGCATCGACTAAAATTCAATATATCCGAAAGTAAAGTAGCACAATCTTCTAAAAAGCTAGGGAGAGCTTCTTGGCTCCCTGCTTCTCCGATACCCTTCGGATGAACAAAAAATCGAGTGTCTCCGACGACCAGTGCAAATGGTCTTGACACATGGCGTCGCGCGAAAAAAAGTTTCGACAACCGACTGAATCGCGTTACCCTACTTACAAGTATTTTACAGTCGATCGGCTATTACAGGGTATAAGGAAGGTAGGATTCAATGCATCCTGGCTGACACGGTTCGGTAGACTCAATCAAACCGTACACCGACCGGTTGGAAGTTAATTCAACGTTATGGCTGACCGTTTGTCATACGCGATCGAACGAATCTTACAATGTTAGTCGGAGTTTGTGGCGTTCTCTCGACTCGAACAGAAACCATCAAGTCGATCGAGAACATCGAGTGGGTGGTCCCGTTCGGTGAACGCCATTTTATTTATCTACGGTTCGATTCGCAAACGAATTCACGCCATTTGTCGCCTCGAATACCTCCGGTGCTCGAAATTTGAAGCCCACCACCTTGATTCTTAACGAAAGCTTTCGTTCCTACGTCAGAGAATAAGAAATTTATTCGTGGCGAGTTATTAATCGAAGAAGCATATACATCTCAGCCATCGATTTATTATTATAGCGATTGTTATGTACTATCGATATAATATTATTTGTATATCAATAATGCTATTCAATTCGTTTCTTTCTTTAGCGTTTCCGATTTATTCTAAGTTGTAAGCGATGTTTTATCTTCCTCGCCATTCATATTTTACACTTGACGTCGATAGTCGTGTTACACGGTTTCACAAGCAATACTTATCTCGTTTTACGGCCTCTTTTATTGTCGATCAATTCTAGTGGAACTGATGTATGTACACTTCGTTGACCCTTTACTTTTCTTTTCAAAGGAGAAGAAATTCGATCTCGCGCTGAACTTTCGATAATGGTAACGTAAGAAGAAAAGGTACCCTATTCCCATTTCAGTGTTGGGGTTTCGATAAGTAAATAGCATTAGGCTACTTTTGTTACCGTGATGCCAGAAGAAAAGTTTCGTATCTCGAAAATTGCTCGTCCTTCGGAGATCCTTCGAATAATTGATTGCATTTAGACCTAAATGTACCCCAAATTTTTTACCTTTTTCTTTTACGTTTACTATACAATAAGTCCTACAAATAAAACGCCATCAAGAATTACGTTGCACTTAATGTGGCGATAAACTGAAAACCCCATAACAGTGAAAGTGTCAAGAGAATCGTATTCTTTATTTTCTAAAACACGATAGGAAGGAAATCCACGCAATCGTAACCGTATCGTTTCACTTATGTCTTTTAAGCATTTGTATACTTGCGAGATTTGTAACAAAGAGCTTTCTCTACCAAAGGATACAAATAGCGCAGCCATTTCAACGGATCGTAACAATATACGGCTGATCCTTGTATATCGACTATTGTATTCCACGCAATCATTGCGCACGCTATCGCAACGCCACGATGCGCTTTGAAACGAATACCTTTCAATTTCATTGTGACGCTGCTTGAACCCCTCGCGTCGCGTTTACTATCGCTTACTCGCTTTTAGATCCGCTTTCGCGCCCTCTTTTATCAACCCCATAACGCAAATCCCCTGGTAACGCGATCTATGCTACCTAATATTCTCATAAAAATCTCATTTGCTTTTTCTAAGAAAATTTGAATATTCTATAGATGTCTTCCACGGCTGATAAATCATCCTTTTTTGCGTTAAAGTATTCAAGGTTTTGTTCCGATTCGGAATCTTTGCCGAATTCGATCTCGAGTTGATGAGTTTATTTAAATGATATTTTCTTTTCTATCGCATTCGAATACAGTATACCATTAGTCTTCGAGATATTCGCACGCATCCAGAACTATATTTGATGATAAATGAATGGAGGAGAGGCAAAAACGCGAGAGGAAGCTCTAAGAAGTAAAAGATGATCTGAAATACAATGGAGATAAATCTCTGCGAACTGGGAAAGCAAAAAAGGCGAGAACTCGTGGAAGAAGTAACTTTCTAGGGAGACAAGATAGGTCATTATCTGGAAGGGACCTCAAATCGTCGAGAATAAAGGATGAAATAAGAAGACGTTAATTTATTTCAATCTACCATCTTCATTCGCGGAAACTGAATTTAGAATTTCTTGTCATCGACTATTAATTATGATTTGCGGTCGATTACATTTTTGCGGTTTATTACACGAACGTCGTTTCGCGTGCTTCGTGGAATAACAAATGAATGATGTACGATAATATTATTAGGTAATATTTTAGGATTAACATCGCGGCAAAATTTATGCATTTCATGAAATATCACGTTGAGCCAAAATTGTGGTTGCGGCGAGTCTGTTCAATAATTTAATATCAATGCACGAATATTTTGATCCCCGATAAAATAGACACTCTATTTTATGTAAATGACTACTGCACTTTATAGTTTGAATTTCAACCGAAATCATAAGCCGATGTTTGAAAAATAACGCTGTATAATATGATTCTAATACACGCGTTGCACTCGTCGTTCGTGCAATTTTACGACAACTTACAAAAACAGTTTCCTGCGAAAGCAACGTTTATTTGCAAGTAATATTCATTCTAAAAACGCTCAGTTTCGTTTTTCATAATCGCATAGCTACAATTAATTCTGTTGAAACAGGTATTTAGCTGAGTCGAGTCTGTTGCAAAGGAAATTGCACTGCACATATCTTTATCGAATAACATTTTCTATATTGGTTCAAAACTTCGCGATATAACGGCATCGCGTATCAAAAAGCATCGATTTCGTTTGTCACGCTAGAACGTAACGATACTTTTGACATTCGCCATCAAGCGGGTCATCCGTCTCAATTTTCTCGCGAATGCTCATCCAAGTAATCGTCCAAATGTGCCAGAAGACCCACGTAACGTTAGAACCTCACACGTCTCCCGTGTTTCGAATGAAGTACCCAAGCGTATGAAGTATCCACGCGTTGAATCGGTACACGATTTATCGCCACGCATTAGTTCGCTGCGTGCTAGACATTCTCGAGGTAGATCGTCGTACTTTATAACGCCACGCGTTTTATCGTAGCACGGTGTATGGGCATGCGTTGCATAACGACATACTATCCCTACGCGATGTATCGAATTGGTGACAATTTATGCCATAAAAGCCTCAACACTCGACGCATCGCGCGTATCGCCTATTTTTAGGAATATTTATCGAAACGCGTGAATCGTGCCGATTTGAAATTTATTCGGCGAATCGATGAAGCGCATGACCGATGAAGTAGGAGCACGGATAAAGATAGGGCCGGACGAAAAAGAGAGGAAATCCTCGACACGCGGTAGATTTATGAACACGCAACGCGTGTAACAAGCAAAACGAATTATAAGTATAAAAAGAAAGGAGAAGAAAATTTCAAAGCAAAGAGAGCGCGTACGTATAGGCCGCGTGCAAATAAACCTTAACCGATGCACGAGGATCGAGGCAGGTCCGACAAGGGAACAAAAGAAAATCGACGGTGTAACACGAAGACGGCGATAGAAGGTAAAAAGAATTTCGCAATACGTATCAAACGTATAATAAATATATTGGTGAAGAAAGTTTCAGCGACGGAATAACAAGGACGACAGGCGTCGAAGCAAGAACGAAACCGGCGATGTTATCTCGCGGAAGGGAAAGGGCGAAAGCTTGAGGAAAGGAGAAGCAACTACGAAGAGCAAGACGGAAAGAAAGGAGCTGGGTGAAAGAAGGAGCGGCAAGAAGTAAAGGGAGACAGAATTCCATGCGTTGCACGAGGACCAAAGACGAAAGAGCGGTGACGGTTGTGGCGAACCAACGCGACGCGACGCTACGCGACGCTACTCCAGGAGAGGGCAAAGAGGTAGAAGAGGAGAAAGACACAGCTCGAGAGACGATAAAAAGAGCAACCGCGTATAAGAAAGAGGAGGCGAGATCAAGAATCACGGGAGAGGAAGAGGAAAATCGTGATGAGGAAGAAGGAGAAGCAGATAAAACGGGAGGGAGAGAGTGGCGGACAGAAAACGGGTCCACGACTGGGTGGAGGAACTAGTCTTACCTAGTAGATTGCCCTGTCTCGGTCCGTGCTTTTGCGGCCGTCAAGGTAGGAGGGAACCTCCGAGTTCTCCTCGGAGCGTAATCGAGCCGGAGGAGGCGGAAAAGAGAGGCGAGATCGAGCGCGTACCAAACATACACGAGCACCATCGCACACGCGCGCAACAAATGTTCGCTTTTAAGTGTTTCTGTGCTCTGAATGGGGATCCAAAAACCACGTTTCTCCACGTTACTCTCGATTCTTAACAAATATTTTTCGCACCCGAACAGGAATTTCATCGCCTCGCTGACAATGTGCGATCGTTTACTACGGAGGATTTCATGCGATTTTATCGTGACGCCAATTTTTATTATATCACGAACATTTATATGCGCTTATAATATTTTTTAAAGTCGAACTTTCTATCTGTTTTGCGAGATACCGATGAATTTATGGTAAAAGGTAAAGGTTCGACCCGTCGAAATCTGATCGTATCGCGTGACAGAGTAAGCATACATTATAATCACGGGTAACTGCATAGCAAATTTTGTTTTCGATCTAGGAAACAAATAGTGCCGCGAGAGGTGTGCTGCCATCAGTGGTGCTCAATACCAGTGGGTCAAAGTAAAGGTACGTTCCCACGTGACGATAAATCGCGATTCTTATTGCCATAGCACGAAATGTCATGCCGTTTTCGCGTGACATTAAGGGTACGTTTTTACATGCCAGTAAATCGAGATTTTTAATGTAATCTCACGAAATGTCGTGCCTTTTGTTATACTCACAGAAGTTGCGTTGTCATGACATTAAGTTTCGTTTCGTGACTTCGATGTAGCGGCATCAAATCTTCGTTTCAAATGCTTGCTTACCTACATGAGGATTAATGTCGCGTAATACCATACCTTAACCTATCAATGAGTACCACCGCTCGCGTCTCGTTTCTATTCGCATTATTTTGTTTCCCATATTTGATAGATAGAACGGTTTTATACTCTACTACGTGTAGATCGAAGTATTTTTAAGATATATTTATCGGATTAGGCAGGAAGAAGCATCGAGATCGTAGATTTCCGTCGAACAGAGCACGATGGAAAGAAAGAGTTTCGAACAGGCGTCGAAGCTATTGGTAAAGTTAATTAGTGTAACTTGCAGGTACATGTGTAGTGTAGATAGTGGTATTGGCAGGTACAGTAGACGGGTGCAGGGGCAGCTGATCGAGAGGGAACGGGACGGAGAATCGTGCAGGGACAAGGAGAGGAGGATCGTGTGTACGTAGCGTCGGAAGAGTGTACCGGACCGCTAGTGTTGTGACGGCGATCGTGCCCACGACTTCTCTGCCGGACTGTGTTCCGTCATTTCTGTTTCCCCTTCTTTCTGTCTATCTGTCTCTTTTTCCTTCGATCCATTCTTTCTCACCCCTTTTCACACTCTCGATCTCTTCCATGTTCTTACCTTTCGATTCATTTTCCTTCACCCTTTTACTTTTATTTCTCTGCTTCGATTCTTCTGTCCCTCCCCTCTTCGTCCGTTGACTCGCCCTCTCCATACCCGAGCGTATCGGGACCCTCCCTCGCCGAGTCGCTCGCGCGTTTTCGTGATCCGCGCCCGACACTTCCGGCGAAAAGTGAGCCGTTAACCGAATCCACCGGAGTACTCGATGAATAACAGACTCTGGAGAACACCGGAAAAGAGGAAGCAAGAGGAGGTGTTTCTAGATTGTGTGACGCATCCGCGAGATCGTTTGTGCGGAGAAGGTGCGCGCAGGTGTTTCGGAATAGTGCGGCACGACGGCGGCAACCACGTGTCTTTGGCGACGGAAGCGACGGCTCGCGGTACGTACTCGCAATGTCTCATCGATACGATTAAAACCGAACAATATGTCTGCATAATCGTTTTTCTTTCCTAACTGTTGATTAACGATCAAGATTTATCGAGGAAATCGTAAAATGAACACGTAGTCTTTTACCGAAATTCATATTTTCTTTGGAATCGTATCCTGTTTTTTGTCTATGCAGTTTAACCAGTTTATTCAAACTACTTTTATCTTTCCAAGTATTTATCTTAATTAAATACCGTGTAACTTTGCAACAAAATATCATAGACAACTTTTTAATATAACAAATTGTATGTACACCAGAATACACGCTTTCTAATTTTCACCCGCTTATCGTGCTTTTGTAGATATTCTAAGTTAGAAATTTATCTTCAAAAGTATAATTTTATACATTTCACAATATCATTTGCATTTTTTATACCATTTTTCATAACCGAATAATCCTACTTTGAAGTAAAAAGTGCATTCGAAGCTATAAAAATATATTCCGTTTATGATACCGTATTGTATTTTAATTTTTATAACAACATATGTTGCCTTTGAGTGGGCGGGAACAATGTATTCTAACTGAATGTTTTTAAAACTCGAATTTTTTAAAGCGGTGTTCCGGTTTCATGTTTTTCAAGGGTTCTAGAAACAGTAAAAAATTATGTGCTAAGAGGATTCGAGGAAATTTTTATTCCAATGTGCGTCACAGATGTTTATGCGTTTATCGCGCACGAGAATGTGTAAAACATGCATTAACTCTTCGAGTACCATGTTCGATTCGATAAAATGAAACCAATCGATTATCCCGACGATACTTTGCCCTTTTTATCCCGTACGTTTTCAAGTATTCCGAATATTTGATGCTTTGAAAATGTCCACGATGAAGACTCGATTCGTTAATTTTGTCGAAATACGAATCAGGTTCCTTCGTTTAGTAATGTTGCTGCAACAGCGTTCGACAACAATTTTGTCCCCATCGCGTGAAACAGAATTTCCATTTCTGTTTGTATAATTTCGAGAAAAATATTATTTGATTACGCGACAAATAATTGAATAAGCCACCATAGCGGCGGAATCGGTTATTTCGTTGTACAAATAAGTACATGCCGCGGGAAACAACGGCATCGAATTATCGCAAACTGTTCTCCTTTAATAAAGTTCCCGAGGCGCTACTTTACTAACAATTCGAACCGGAAGTCCCTTTACAAACTTCACAACGCGAACATTTTCCTAGCCGAATAGCCCGATAAAACCGTTGTTTACAATTTTCTGGAACTTGCTCTTCCGAGTTAACTTTCGAGCAAACTTTACCCGAAGAAATCCTACAATTTTGCATCCCGATTTTACCTATCAAAGAACCTTAGTTACGTAAAGCACCGAGAAGAAAAAGACTTAACTTTGAAAAGTTTTCCTCGATAAATGATTGAAATTTCTGTTAACACTTTGAATGGTAATCGGATAACATCTATCACTGATTTTGTGGGAAAAATGTAATCGATGTTATTTGAATATAAAATCCACAAATAAATTTAATAAATTAGACTTATAGAAAATAAAATAAAATGATATTTAACGAACGTCGGTTAACGATAGTAATCCGCGTTTCTAAACTATAAATTCCCTGTTCGGCGCTGAATTTGTAGCAGGTAAATAGGTAATAACTGCAACGTTTATTCATGGTTGATCGTCGAGTTACAGATGGATTTATTTCATGATCCGCATAATCTTCCACTAACGAGGTAGTTTTGGGTAATAATTATTTAATGAACAAATAAGGAACAAACAGCGCCCGACGGCAACTGCTTTTCATGAAATTAAACGCTAAACCGTGGCCCACGCGGCCGAATCTCTACAAAGGATATCCTTCAAATTTCATCGATGATTTAACCGGTTCTATTCTTATATTCTTTCTACTGCAATTTTGACGACGCAATTAACACCTTGCTATAATACCGTAATTATATCTTTATTCTGCAATATCCCATATTATACTGTTCACCTTGCAATATGTTGTTTCTGAATAAATACAACTCCCGAGGAACGCGTGAGATATTCCATAGGTATTTCTGATTACGTGTAATTCACACTTATGGCACCCGCATATATACACTGAGAAACACGTTAGTTTTTGCTATGGAATAAAACCCTGCCACCGACTATTATACTCGACAGTATTATAGCATTAAAGTTCCATACATTGTCATTTTCTCCAGGGAAACTCTCGACAGTTATAACAGATGGTAGTGTTCGTTTCCCCCATAAATTGACGTTTTCTTTTGCTTTCAATACATGGTACTCTTTTCTCTTAAACGCCCTATAGACTTTTCATTTTTATAAATTAGTAGACGATCGAAGATCAAGGGTCGCCGTTTTACGAAGAATTTTAATTAAACTCGGGAGGATTATGATTACATTATCGATTCCGGGAGCGACGCGAGTCACGTTGATAAATTTTCACCGACGACGAGGGAGCCGCGCGTAATGCAGTGTCGATAGTCGAATAAGTTTACGAGCAATCACGAAATCACTGTATCGTTGTTTACGAACAAAGGTTTAAGTGTCTTTCTAACAAGTATTTCAAGTTGGACGTGTCGTAAATAAACAGGCGTTCGAGATTCGGTTGAGACATCGTTAATAGAATGCTTGTGCACAGAGTTAATTTATGCTCGATACACTTATGACGCGGTCGTTAGAGTCCTTATTACGGTTGCTAACACGCTTCTGAGAAAATCTTTGTCTTTCTGCTTCGTTGTGCACGAACAAATTAAAAGATGAAACTGAAAGCTCAACTGTCTGCATACTTAATAACCTGCATTTTTTTCACTATCATGAAACTTGGATTACGTAGTACCGATTGCTTCATTGTTATGGAACTCGGCTAGATAATGTCACCTTTTGCTGTATTAGGATTGGGAAAGGAATACGTTGGTTCCCTTTTCGTTCTGACACTGTAATAACTCTCGAATAAAGTTTGAATTAGGTAGTACCGTTTATCGAATTAGGATAGTGTCTGTATTAACCGATGCCACTTTGTTTCTGGCTAAAGTATGAATTTGGTAGTGCATTAGAACGGAGTATGGATTGTCGCACTGGATCGGAAGTTTCCTGTGTCAGATAATGCGACAACACCGGGATGAAGTCGAATTAAGTAGTGACGTTCGCGTCATTAGGCTAAAGCCTGGATTATGCGGTACCATTTGTTTCGTTAGGATAGAGACATTTGTTAGCGCACTCTTTCCACTCTGTTCTAGACAACGTTTAAACGCTGCAAGTCAATTAACGCGGAAGGTTTCTCGCGAAGCGGAAAAACGGTAACAAAATTTCCGAAGTAGTTTTTTGCACTCGATAGAGAAAAGTTGGCTCGAGGAGATCACCTATGACACACGACGTCGACGTGCACGCCCAATGATCTTCGCGGTCGACGTTTTAACGAGCAATAGGAAGCGTCCACCGCGGAAGAACGATCGCGAGAGAAAATTACAGCCGACGACGTGTTCGTTCTCTTCTCTTCGCTTTACGAGCCGTTCACGCGAACGCGACGTGGACGCGTTTTACCTCGAATCTTCCGCGTTAATTGGAGTACGGTAGCTTCCGTGAAAAGTTTCTTGCTAACGTTTCGCGTTCCGAGCCAGCTGCACGAGAGCAACGTGCAAGCATCTACAGAACTTTCCTTCGAGTACGGATGGTTTCGACGATTTTTCAGATAATTAATGGAACTGTGGAACGCGGCAAATTTCGGACGCACTTAGAAACCAGGCCAGCTTTCACGAGGAACCTTCGAACCTAAGCAAAAATTGTTTTAAACTGACGAAGCAGAACAATATTTCGTTTTCGCTTCAAATTAATTTACAGTTTCCTCAAATTTTTAATGTCAACTTAGAATCGTGTCAACGATAATTCCACGATACACAACGTATTAAGAATTGAACGCGCGTGACCGTATACTCGGTCGAAACCCAATATAAATCTGGATTTCACGCACGTTTCAAAAAGATTCATCGTCGTCCCGCGTAGACGCACGAAACCCTTCGAACAGTCCAACATCCCCGAAGAAAGGGGCATCGTGGCATTCCAGGATCGAACGATGTCAGCGAATGGTCGTGATTAATACGAAAACGTGCATAACCTTTCTGTTCTACTTCGATCCATCATCCGGGAAAACAATGAATCGCGGCATGGTAGCGGCGCCTCTCGACCGATGCACGCCCTTTGTGGCTGCATACCTGCTATAAATCACCTATGAATATTTACCTGACAACCTGGTCACCTCCGCTCTCGCGATCAAGAGTACCTTTCGCAGTCGATTCACGTTTTGGTCGTCCACCCTCGTTCTATAACGTCGAACTTACACACAGGTGTTCGAATTACGATGGTAAGTAAACGGACAAATGGCTGTTGATCGACAGGTATCCGAATGACAAATACCTTTGATACTTTCAAAGGTACGAAGGACATTATTAACAAAATTACGCGTGCTGTCTCGAGGGACGTGCTGACATAGGAAATGTTCCGTTGTAAACGGTACGTCCAGATGAGGGACGCGTCAATCTGGAGTACACGCCGATGTAAGGAACATGCCGACATGTAGGATGTATCGAAGTGGGGGATGTGCCCAAGAGTTACGTATCGACACGGAGAATGTTCCGATGTAAGGGACGTACCGACATGGAAAGTGTGTCGAAGCGGGGGACGTACCGACACAGGAAGGGACATGTTAACACGTGGAATATACCGAATTTACCAGTTCACGGATAGCAAAATGTCTATACTCGTCGATACGAGCGAAGTTTTGGCATTCGACGACAGATTAGTCGATGAACAAAAATGTCCGCAACCTTTGACACGCGGTACAGCGACCAATCGGCAGACTGTCGACACGTCGACGATCCCTATCACACGGAATAATATATCGCGCTGTCGATGCTTCGACGGTGGTAGCGAACTTGTTGATCAAGATATTCCGAGTAAATTGAAAATTACTTCGTATCTATAAATTCGCATAAAGCGATGACCACCGTATCGTTAATAATGCTGTTGTAAATTGTGCGCAACCTATTGGATACCGTATCGCTCGATCGTGATTTATTCGCAAATTCACGTGAGAACAGGAGATCTCGACAAGGAAACGAGGTAAAACGGGAAAAGCGACGCGTTGAAAAACGAGCTATCTAGTAAAAAGAGAGCGCACGAAGCATGCTCGCATACGAATAAGTTGATCAAGCTCTGATGAAAGGAGGATTATAAAGCACGGAACCGCGATTGTGTAGCCTGACACGAAATGACTTCATTATCATTGCCCGAGGCAGCCACAGTTCCTGCGACTTGTGCATCCTCTTTTTACATTTCATCGATATTAATTAAAGCTCCGCATTCATCTCCAACGGACATCTTTATTATGCTTGGAGAAATGACGTGAGCATTGGGCCTTCGTGAATGCAAATAAGATCGAGTAAAAAGGCGCACTTTCGTGGACTACGTTCAAAAGAAGAAACGTCTCTGTCAAAATGAACAAGATTTTACGGTATTCAATGTTCATCCGAACCTTGCCAGGGACAATTTGTTAATGTCATGATAAAGATTATCTTGGTTTAACGGTATGCATCTTTATTTTCTCCGGGAATATCGTAGGAAACCTTTGTTCGTAGTAATTCATTTTCTTTGCACGTTTAATTCAAAGGAAAAAAATTAAACGTTCATGCATACATGCCAGGTAGTGGAACGAATAATTTTTAAATCTCCAAGCCAAGAGAGTCGAAAGTCCAGGTTATGCAAGGAATAAAAAGTCTAAGTACCGTGCATCGCCGACTTTCCGGATGCTTGAGAGAGTATCCGGCAATAGAGCGAACAGTTTCTAAGTTCCCATGATAAACAGGGAGTCGAAAGTCTAACTATTGCGAGTCGCTCACCTTGCAAGCGGATGTTTGCTATTTACAGAAATATCAGAAGTTTGACGTTAATTTTAATTTACTCAAGCACGTAGTGCATATACACGCAAAAAAGGAACTGCTAAATAATTTCATTGGTAAAAGAGACCACGTTATACCGAATTCTGTAGGTTTAATCGAAAAAGTGATCGGCTTGCACAACGATGTAGCGAGGCGTGCTGTTTTTGTTTAAAATATTCTGGATCGTTGTCGAACCTGTCAATTAACCGCTATTAACGTAACAGAATTAGTCGGAGGCGAACGTCGATACGCGTTCGTGGGAGTAAATCCTGTTCAAACGACTCGGTTAGTTGTTCTTTTCCGCTTTAGCCGCTTTCTCGTTCTCGTACCTTTTCCCTCCGATACACGCATTTTCACACGCGTTTACCCACGCGCTCCTAACATTTGCTCGAATGCATTTCCGGTGCCTCTCACTTCGTGGACCGTTTTCTCGCTGTCGTCTGCCCACATGCATCTTTTTTCGAGTGGACCCTTCGCAGCTCCGATTCTCGCTTCGCGTGTCTTCATTCATTGTTGTCCATTGTAGTCGGATACCATTCAATTTCTCCGTTCGCTAAGGAACTTTTGTACAACCTAATCGTATAAGAATTTCAATTACTTCTTGTAATATTTTAGCGTAGTAATCACGCGAACGCAAACGCGCTTTCCAGATATTTCAAATATTCGTGTGCCAAGCAACTCATCGATATTTACGTCCAGCATTTGAATAATTTTCGCAATTTTAAATGTACGAAGCGGAAACTTATTAAAGTATCTCTTACCTAGAAAGTCGAAAAAATTCGTTTCCCGCGAAAAACTTACCGTTAGTACCATTTATTCAATAATAAATGTAGTTCAAGACATTAATGGAATAGTGAGATGAACGGAATAGCGAGATATAATGGAATTTGTGATTGGATTGGAGGTTCGATCGAACATTGCCGTTATATTCCCAAACTGTTACATAGCGTGTTTTACAATTGCGGACCGATATAAAGCATAGAATCGAATTTTGCCAAGTGGAAGACCGATAATGCATCGATAATTGCATGAAAAAGTTAAAAGATCGAAGTGGACCGCGAAAATTGTTTTCTATCGCGCGAATCAAAGTGTATGCCGTCGGTTCTGTAAGTCTCAATATTTCAACGATTGTTAATCTTGTTGGTTTAATCAACGATATTGATAAATTTTGCAAACAAAACGGATTCTTGAACTTTTTAATGTTCTAATAATTTTATCGGGCGGAAGTAGCAATTATCGTGCGTGTATTACTTATACCAGCATTTATTTCGCGATAGTATAATCTTCTTTAATATCCGCGACTTGTGTGGCGCGTTACACGTGCGACAACTCTATTCAAATGACAGGAGATGCTTTTAAACCCCGCCTCTCTTATAAATATTCCACGGTCGCATCTCGTTCGAACGAGCCGTTTGTTCGCATTAAATTCGTTCAGCTTGGCAAACGAGTAAGGGTTCGATTCGATTAGGACAAGCTACTCATTGATTAAGCTGCAGTCCAGATGGCCTTAAGTGCCGCTATTATCGTTGCGAGAATTCTTGCTTATTCCAGAAAATTGTAAATCGTTTACACGCTCTTAATGTCTAATATTTACCAACTATACAGCGTGTTCTCGCATGTTTCCACGTAATAATATCTACAAAGAGAATTGCTAAATGATAAATAAGTAACATCTACCGGTATAATAAAGAGATTAACGCGCAAGAGCACGATACTTCATTTAAAGATAATTTAATAATATTCGATCCGGGATTCGTATTGGGTGACTAAATGGTATAATCGTTGCTCTCAAATTTGACCGAAATTCTGAGAAACGGTCGTTCGTGTAAGTCACGGTGTACGGTAAATCCGACTATTCGGTGAGAAACTGTGAGAAAGGGCCAGTTCGGTTGTCAGATCCAATCATGGGGCTGGCCATAGCCCGGCCAAATCCGATTACCATAACTACCAAGCGTTACTTGCTAGACCATGAAAATCTCGCGTAACAAGGTACGTACCTTGGACCAAAAGCTGCTACAAAAGCATTCGTGGGATTTATCTTACGAAATTTTAACCTTAACCCCTTATGATCTGAGAAGCAAACGATCCGACTCGAGGGAGCTTGAAATTAGCCAAAGTACGTTGCTCGATTTAAGAAAAGAAATGTTTTCTACACAGGGTACGTCGATGAATATTTCGAAACAAATGTACAACATTCTGCAAATTAATTCCTCTTCTCGAGAGTTTACCTTCTCACCTGTCCCACAAAACCTTTCATAAAATAACGCGAAAGTAATCGAAAAACTTTGTATAAACGTTTGTCCAGGCTGACCTAGTTCCTAAGTTACAACCGTTCTGATATTGAATCGGTTATTCCTGCAACTGTGCTTTATGGATTACACACAGATTCTTTCAAATTGTACGAACGAATTTTTAATAATCTAGTGAACAACGCCGTAGGCCACCGGTGACTCCTGTGGCACATGCAGTATTAAACGTCGAAATGAAATACCTCAACAACTGTCAAACAGCTTCACAAAACCAACAAGTGCACGAAATCTCTGGTAAAACGGTTTGTTTGTATTTGTTGCAGATTACGTTGTGACGGTATAAAGAACGGAAGCTTTTCGATTCCATTGGTTGTCGCGTACATATTGTAAGGTGCATTTCCGGCCCAGCAGGAACCATGCGCTATTCATTGGTGCTTCAAGCGTTCATCGTCGTTGTACATATTGTACCCGAAGCGCGGCTTCATCGACCATCAAACGTCAGGGGTGAGTTCGAATATTTCTCTCAATTGTACTATCGTAAAATTAATTTTACAATAGTCCTTACTCGGTTTTATTACATTCAGGTATTAAACGGAATTAAAATTTTAAATAAAATTACTTAAACTTTCAAAATTCTGTAGCAAGTAGCTCGTTAAATAAGTACTCGTGTAAAAATTTGAATAAATTTCTGCAGAATCGACGTTGTAAGTCAAAATCTGGGCTACAAATAATGTCGGTTGGCCATCTGCCAAAGGATGACCTGTGTCGCGCGAATATTCTGATAAGATCAGCAAAATCTTCATACGGAAAACGTGCACCAAGCGTGGCACGTCTACTTCGAACCCTAGTTAGAGAAATGTGTTACCGCTTTTTAAATCGATCGTTACTTTGACAACTAAATTTAGCGAGAGAATTATTCAAGCGTTATTTAGAAAAATGTTAAAAAGCACTTTCTACATTTATCAAAATGGGGTACTCGTTTAGGGTTAATATTCGTCCCTCGTGTCATTTTACGCTTCGACACGATCGCAACGGACACTTGACATACTAGAAATGTTTGACTAGGGGTTAATCGATTTTCATTTTCGGTGCGTAGATCGTAAGTTGACACTATTTGTGCAGTTAACAGAGAACCGCCTCCGGCGTAAAGGCGAGGCTTCTGCTGTGTCGACGGCTGGCCGTGACAAGTCCTCGAACAAAAGTAACTTGAGAAAGCTATCGGATAGGAAGCTATCGAATCAGCCTCTCTTTCTCTCCCCGTATGCTTTTGTCATTTTTCACTTGTTCCTGACACCGCGACTGGCATCACCTTTATCGAACGATTTACGGATACCTGATAGAAAATTGTTCCTCCATGAGATTGAAAACGCATCACAAAAATAATAGAAATCCTTCCGGAATGTTTTCGACTTTTTATATTGTGGAGATTAAATTAAATTATTTGCAAGTATCAACATTACTTTTAATACTTCATGCATCCATCGTGTTCTGTTGGCTTACATGTATTTATTCTCATACGTCGATTCGTATCACAACCTACGTTGAATAAATAAATGAATATAATCACTTCCTGAGGTATCGTCGATCAGAGATATCGATGATACTTTAACTGATTGTTGACACGGTTTCACGACGCCATTTTTTCCCTAGACGAGCGGAAGTATCAAGAACCCCGTTGGCCTTTTCAGTGTAGATGACTTTACACGGCTGGAAGCCGGCTCGTAAATATTTATTCGTTTTGTGGGCGTTGTAACAATGCACGAAGCCGTGTCGAATTAGCGGTGTCGCGTTTCGAAATTAGCCTGTCATTAGAAGACAATTATCGTGATCGAAGAAAATTACTGGCGAACAGAAGGGACGCGATTACGTGGTGGCTGTTGTTCGAAAAGCTTGCTTTCCTGGTTAACTGACACGTGTAATCCATTCATTTCGGTCAACCAGCCGCATCCCATCCATCAGTTATTACACAGTTATTAACTCACGCTCTTACACTATCGTAATAAACGAGGCGTTAGTGCAGAGTTTGCGTCTTGTTCACCCGATGTTTCTCCCTAATTTGAAACTCGACGCCAGAAATTCCAACTATGACCACTTACGAAAACTTGGAATTGTTTCGAGAAGCTTCGGTTCACGGAAGTTATGACCGCCTTTTCTTTAGTTTTCTTCCGACAAAAACAGTGCACTAAATATCGCGTTGACATTCGCCATTGAATCCTACGGCAACCAACCAGTTAAAAAATCTTGGTTGTCCTTGTGGCTCACCGTTTCGTAGAAGGACACATAAATCAATAAAGCAAATTAAAAACGATTCCATAATCCCGCCGTGAAAAGTAGACAAACTAGTCCTGCCGCGTCTTTTAATCTTCTTTTTCGTTCTTTATTCGAGAAGAAAAGCTTATGTCCATCGGATGGCGCCAAGCATGCACAAAACCGACGAGTAAAAAAGGTACGCGGGCGGCTTGTGTGCAAAACCAACAGGAACGACCGCCCATTCATGGTTCGAACCCGTTGAAAAATCGCTGCTTCGTTTCGCTGAATAAATGCTGGACCATTGGCGTGGGTGCCCGTGCGTGTACGCACACGTGTAGCGATGGACGCAACACGATCATTTTTGAACGCGCCATGTTTCGAACGCTGGTGATAAAAATTCAACCATATTTGTTTATATTTTCCTCCGTAAAGTTCCAACGACACGAAAAAAAAATTTAATGAACCTTGAAATATACGTTTTACGTCCACCTCTTCCGAATCAGTAAATTTTGTTCGGTTCAAAAGATGATCGAGGGAATTAATAAAACTTTCACCCTCGATAATTAGATTTTTTAATTTTACGAGTTTGTCGTCTCGCAAATAAATTGAGCGCTCGAAATGCGGAGTCGATTCTTGGCAACGAAGAATTCTAATTTTCAAAGTTTTCGAAACCTAGACGGTTCGAAAGTTTCGCAGGTTTTGAGATCCGCGAAGACTTCGAACTTTCTAAGCCGATATAAAATCTTAAGTTCATGAATTACACAGCTCCGTAGACCAAGGTTTACGAGAGCTTGCGGTCCACGAAAGAAATCGCTTCCTAAAGCTTCTGAAAGTTCGTTCAAAAACAGTTTCAAGTTGATTTTCCGTCTACGATGATTGTAAATTTTATTTTCGGAAGTAAAGAAACAGAAGTAGGTAGCAACCAGCGAAGGAGTACGCGATAACGCTATACTTTGGTCTTTAACCGATACGCGTAAAATACGAATAATATGTGTATTTCATAACAAACGCAGAAATAATAGTTCTAATATTAATATAGTAATGCTATGATATCAGTATCAGAGTAATACCTATAACAGAGTAATACTAATTACGCGACGATATCCATATCACAGTAGCATAGGTAACAGAACAATACTAATTGAATTAATTATACTAAGGACACAGGCAATACTAATCACACTGTGACAATAGCACCCTTACTACCACAATAGCGGTAAAGGTGCTACCATCGTTATACCGATGCTTATATTATAACCTATCACGGTATCAAATCCTCGATCCCCTGACGAAGCTATTTCAGTGCTGACGAGTCATCGACATACTTATCGTCCTCGATTCAGCTTAAAGGGTTGAGCCTCTTGGTACGCGCCATTTTGTTTTTGATCATCGCGTCCACAAAAGTAAATTTCGACAAAGAAACGTTGAAAATTATACGTGCATTTTAAGGTCGAAAGGTCGAAATCCTTAAGATCGAAAAATCTGAACGATAGGAAGCGTAAAAATTTCGTTATCTTTGCAAAGATCCGATACGTTCAGGGTCAAAGGTGTTTCAACAGCCAGGGAACAATGACATCGGTGCTAATCGTAAGTAGCCATCAATAGCGACACGCACCTGTGCCGTGGCTGCGCGATGTTCGACGAATGCAGGCACGCGGGCGGGCAGCCGAGCGTGGGCAGCTTCGTCAATAGACGGTACACGCTCGCTTTTCGCCTCTCCTTGTCTGTTTCGAGCCGAACGCGAAAGCGGCAGGAAAGAAAAGGCAAAGCAAGGCGAGCCGCGCGTAGGATGCCGCGTGCAAATCCGAAAACGCTGAAACTCGACTGCCGGCTCGCGTGGGCACTCGATGACGAAGCGTTATCTTTATTTTCATTCAGTAACACCGCCACGCTCGACCGTCTCCCATTCTTGACTTCGCCCGTTATGTAATGATCCTTCCCGCACGGTAATCAACTTGTTGACCAACGAGACTGTTTACGAAACTTTATTCCGTAACACGCGTGCACAAATTTTCGATTTTTTCTTCTAAGCGCCGAATAATTCGAAACGATGACTTATAGGGCATCTTGATCGAACTCGAACTTTGAGCTTAGTTATCAAAGATTCGTTGAAATTTGACGCGTGTCCAATTAAAGTATTAAATAAATAAAAATAATAATAATAAGTGTGTTATCTTACGTGTTCGGTATCTGAACGATAGAACGAAAGGAATCGAACAGGATGCTACGTATATGTATTTTGAAGAGTCGATAACGGAGCAACGAGTCGTCGAGAGCGAAATAATAGTAGTAGGTCGTGAATGAAATCGGTTCGAGATTCACTGCAAAGGAAGTCGAAGCGTGTGCGTTATTCGGGCAATACGGAGGAAGAGCAAAAGATTCGCACCTGCGGGGGCAGACAGGAGGAAGACAGGAGTCGAGCGTGGGTCGTTGCTCGTTCGATCAGCAATAACGAACGAAACCCACGCGAACGTGTCTCGAGAGTGGCGCAGGAGTGATCCTTTTCGAGAGATACCGTACTTCTCACCCACGATTCTCGGCTTCTGCACAAGCGTCAACACGTAGCGCCATCCCTTCTATTTTTGGCTAGTGTTACTCCGTCGCTAACGTTTCAAAAAGTTTCGCCGAGTTTCGTGAATCTTCCAGACAGTTATTGTCTGAGATACGCTAGTACATAATCCGATTTCTAGTAATTTGATTTCGAACGTCAGACGACCGAAACGACAGAAGAAAATTGATACTGGATGTCTGTGCAATCGCATTTGTTTCTGGCATTGATCTCCGATGAGAAAATTAATGTCGTCCCTTTTGTCTCAGCAACGGACAAGTATATATCGGTTGTGCGCCGAGAGATATGGTAACGAGATGACCCGAGGGGAATCGTGAAATCCGTTGCTACATTGTCTCCGGGAAACAGTGACAGCAGATTTACATGCTCGATAAGTGACTGCAGCGAAAAGCGACGAGCTATCGAGCTTTTAATTTATGCAGAAAAAAAACACGTTTTGATAAAAGAATGAAATATTGTCGGATGTCGGATACTTCGAAATCCATGTCGAAAGTACGAAACTAGAAATTACTATCGTCTGCTCGTTGCCGATGAATAATAGGTAAAAAAGATTAAAAGATTGCTATTAAACTGGAACACAAAGAATCGCGGTGGTAATTATCGAAAGTTAATACTCTTTGGCAAGGAAGCTATTAGAATACCTAAAAAGATTAAAATCCATAAAACTGCTGTTATAGGAAATAAAAGAGCACGTATTCGGTTATCAATAGACTTAATACTACTTAAACGGAAGACAATAATCGATGGTTGCTTGGCTACCATTATTCTTTCCTGCAAGTTAAATTGATATCGACGTTATTCAACGGCGAGCCACGAGATAAACCTAGCCCGAAATTTGTAGTACTTAGGGTCGAACACACGAAACAGGGATTTCCTTATCGCGATAATCCTTGCACCTCGAATGCAGAGGACATTACGTTATTCCGACAGGGGTGTTAGCACTTCACGCGAAGAATATCTCGGAGAGTTCTTGTCCCGTGAAAATGGTTAGCGAGATAAGACTGGCTCGCTCGTGTAACGTACGAGTACCAGAACGTAAGTGTTGCTCGCGTAAATGGCCGGTTGTACTCGGGATTTATTACCCTGACGAAAGATAGATGGGTTTCGTGGCGAAGACAACGAAGGCACTTGCGCGCCACCCTCGCGATAACAATTCGTCAACCGGTCATCATAATTTACTACTATTCACCGATAAGGAAGATACACGATTACGAGAGGGGGAAGAAAATGGCACTTAACGAATACGGAAGCGTGTTTCAATTTTTGACACGGATACGATGCTGACGAAACTTCCATAAATTTACACGCGCGAACCGTGTATTAGAATTAAACGTGGTGATTTTCGAAAAAAAAATCTTTGCTTAACAAATGTGGCAAATATATTACAACTCGGTATATTGATCGTGAAAGGAAACTGTGTCACTGTGCAATTGCAATGTACAATTACAATTAGTTATTCTAATGGTAGTACGTTGACTGGCGCAGTAGAAACAGTCGTGCCTAGTAAGACACGGTGGAGACAGATGGAAAAACTCGATACGATCATTTCACTTTGAAATTGAAGTTTTTACATTTTAATCTGGTGCAACAATTTACTTTCCGAAACTGTTGGTGTAATTTTCGTGGCATTACGAATTTTGTTTCCAATTATTTTGCTGTTGAAAATATTAGATCGGATGTAAAAGTAATAAGGTGGCAAGAAATAAGAATGAGCGGTATTAGGAGGAACATTTTCGTTTAGAGCGCGTCATTCGCAGGCTTTCGCGAGGCAATATAAATCGACCTTTCCTCAACGATGGAAAAGATCGGGGTTTCTGGAGTCCGTGCGCGTTCCCATAAATCCATCAGAGCCGAAGTAGTCGCTTTTTCAAGTGTCAGAGCCATTCAGCCGAGCGATCCTATCTACGAAAATGCCTAAGATAATTAATGAAAAACGAACAAGCCAAGACAGTTTGAGATTGTACTCGGTCGACAGCCACCCACGTACAACCTGGCAAACTTGCCTCTAAAAATCATTCCGGAATCGTATTCGATCGATTAGCGTTCAGAGTTGCGAGTATATCGCGTTTTTTCACCGATAATTGTTACACCGCAGCCGTTTAGGTCGATTAAATCCAAAACCAATATCTAGCGAAATACACGTATCAATAAATAGGAAAAACTATAACGTAATTTATAAGATACGATCTAAAAATTATATACACGTTTATTAAACATTGACAAAGCACGGGTGGAGGAGACGTCGTACCGCTTCTACATGGTGTTAGTAATGACATTTATGAACTTGTGGACGAAGAATTCCTTGCTCTTCGAGTAACAATCGGAACTCGTCGAATTACATATTTCAGACTCGTTATTGAGAAGGGGAGAACAAACAAGTCGAGGCGTGCACGCACGTGTATTATTGTGTCGCGTTATGAAAGGCGTGGACAATAATTAAGTTGTATAGCCATGATTAATCGTTGTCTCTGCTTGGCCTAGCCCTCTTCCAACCATAGAGCTTCAACGAAATACCCGGAAAATTACTCGATAGACTGAGCTGTATTCTGCAAGTACCACGTGCATTATATCGATCCTTTTCAACAGAGCTCGTTTGAACTCTTCCTTAATATTACTGTACAACGCGATTTGGAAAGTTACGTTCACTTTTTTGTTTGAATATTTTTAACTTCTTTAGATTATTATTCGTACAGGCACAAAAAGCAAGCAAATTTGGTCAAATTTCAGTCAGATTCGAGTTGGATTAACCCAATCAGCGACCGCTAACACCGAGGAACTGATATATGTGGAATGTCATATTACAAATCCGTTCTCTTTACCTTTGACGTTTGTCCGAATTTTCATGGAATATTCATTTAATGATTTTCCATTGAAAACAAATTTGTCCGTGTGCATACGATATATTCAACATCGTTTCTTGACTCGAGAGAATTGCACATGTCCATCGTGTTTAATTGCGCCGACGGAACCTTGAGGCGTGATTCGTTTAATCGAAATCGTCTAATTCAGCCGTAAAAGCGAAGCCATCTGTTGCACTAGAGAAACGAGCACTGTTTCCTTTCCTCGACCACTGCCTAGCGATTCAAAGAAATATTTCGTTGCCGAGAATAACTTTCTATCTATACAACGTTGCGCTATATCGATTTAATTAATTAACAGAGTTTCGCGCGAAAGAGAAGTCGATATCAATTCTTTTTCGTCTATATGAAGAAATAAAAATGAAAAGATAACCTCCTCCTCCGTACATTAATTACCGTAACTTTTGCTCGAAACGTTGTCGAATAATTAGTAGATAGTTTGGAAAACATTGACGCGGATGAAATTTAACCGCCATACAACCTATATTAATTCCAGCTCGTTACTAGTCCATCGTTAACGAGCGCACGTTTATAACCAAGCACGATCAAAGTACAGCGGCTCCATAATTTTGACTACGTACAAGATCACGGGCATGATCGGTAACCGGGATAAAAGTGATCGTAACTAACGAGATAACTATCGTATGAAAGTTCAATTAATGTCCGAAAACGAGCCTAACCCGGTAGACGAAGAGTCGCTTTATTAAAAACAGCACGATCCAGCGGGCGGAGTTCGTGTATCAAGGTTGCTTGGTTCGTGTTTCCGCAGCTATCGCGGCAACCTTAATGAATTCGATAAGTAGGTATATGCTAATGGGCAAGGATTTTTGCGAGGTCCGGCCGATGGGACCCGAGATGGGGCCTCACGAGTGAGTCATCCAAGGTGGAACTGGTTTCCACCGTAATACCAGGTATCAACGATAAAGTATCGGCTCGACGCCTAATAACTTTGACTCCTGGAACTTGTCGAGTGCGCCGTCACGATCCCCTTGGAACCGGAATCTGAGCTGCTCGCGTGAATCCTTGTAACCACTTGACACCGGTCAAATTTATTTTTGACTCCGGCACAGCCTCCGATTCCGTGCAAGTCTAATTTGAGAAATTCGAGTGATTCGATGAACCGCTCGAGTGGATTCGATACGCCAATCTCTGCACTCTCGATTCGATCCTATTTAGCCCTGCTAACTTGTTGCTGTTACGAATCAAATGCCACGGTAGAGATAATCGTTTAACGCTTTGATCGCCATGCCGAAAATGACCGTATAGAGTGCAAAAATTATGGAACACGTACACGGTGGACCTTCGTTCACCGGCAGCCTCCGTTCGAATTTGATCGTCGAGTTGCAAAAGTGAAAAAATCGCGTGGGTTAGGTTAATTAATAACCGAACGCCGAAGCGGCGTGCAATTACTCTAGGTAGCTACGAGGACGCACCGTCTATTTTGCGTAATTAAACGAGTCGTGTAGGGATCGAACGGGTCCGATGTGGGAAGTATCGGTACCTGTAACGTTGCACGATCTCCTGTACAGAGGATCGTTGCAGTAGGTAGAAGGCTGTATGGGAGGTCCGAGTATTCATCCGAGTCCCCACCTGTAGTTAACCCCGTACTCGCTCCAGGCGCACGTTGATTGGTCCAGCCGCCATTTTTCCGACTTTAATGATAATAGGATAATGATGATTATACCGTTCACCGAACGCACTAGATGGTAAACCCCTCTCTCTTTTTCTCCTTGTCCAGTTATTTATTCCGCGTCGAAGAAACCTGTATCGGGCCGTGGAAAGCGACTCCTCGAATCGAACGATCGATCGTTTAACCGTAGATCGAACTCGCTCGTGATAATGATCGCGTAAGAATCCCCCTTTTACAGCACCGATATCGTGTAAGCGCTTGTCTCCTGGCGTCTTTTCCTTCTTGTGTCGTCTTCTCGATCGATTTTTTCGTTATTATTAAATCGTAAATTCGAAAATTATCCGACGTTGTTTGTAACGATCGCGGTTTTAATATGTCTTACCGGGGAAATTCATTACCAGCGTGGCGTTAAATTTAAAAAGCTGCAAAATCGATACGACTAAATATGCAACAAAACTGCATTGTATTCGTTCGACGATAATCCCATTTACTGGTTCGCTCGTAATTCCTCGTCTTCTCTGCGCGTCATTAATTACAGACGTTTACATTTATCATTCGTCGACGGTCGTATATTTTCGAGAATGTATATCTCTGTTGCGGGAAGAGCCGCTGGAATTTCCCGGATATTTTAGATTCGGCTTCCGGTGTGTGTTCGTAATAAGCCACGCAATGCGAATAATTCTCCTCGCGGCTACATCGGTGATTTGACGCTGCAACGACCAACAAGCTGATTAGCGTTCAATATTAATGTACAGACGATATTAACCCATAAACTGTGTAAATCGTCTGATGCTCGATATCGTACCGAACCTACGAAAACGACCAATGTGCCATCTATTCTGTCTCATCACGTTTCACGATTCATCGTCTATCAACGAACATTAATTTTATTATGTAATATCCACAGAGTGTAACGTGCCACGATACAACCCGTGGCGATATAACGCGTGAATATCTACGAGTGGTGATCTAATTCCTGCAGCGATTCGGCATACGATGATTTACTGCGCGAAGATCCAAAGCGTAGAAATTTAACGAGTGGCGATTGGCAGATCAGCTCCAAGCAATCTAATGTATAACGATTCGACGGATAGCGTTCTAATAGTTAGTAGTATTGGCATAATTGAGAAAATATAAAGGTTAAAACTAGTATGTTTCGAATAAGTAATTAAAATTCGATTTCTAACGAAGTTAATCAAAGATTATACGTTGGAGGCGGAAAATTCTGGAACGGCACCGTTTGTTTCATCAAAGACGATATTCGATCTTGGTATGCAGATTGAATCGCAACGACGTTAATTGTCAAGCTGTTCCTACATGAAGACATATTACTCCGCAGCTGATCCGTTGTCTGCATTCCTGTCGTCCTTTTCTCTCTGTCCTCATCGGGCAGAGGCTAGCCACAATTATTCTATTAAACGTTAGATCACCGTCGACAATAGTCGATGGTTCGAACGATCGATCGTTACCGATCACGACGAGCGCTCGACAATCGTACCAACAATCTTTGATACTATGACTGTTTACGACCGCGTTTACGACCGTGAATATAAAGAAGGAATCGCGTTTACATGTGTAACGATGTTTATCCGTGGAAATTTACGACTGGATTTCGTTTAACGACTGCAATTTATTCGTTAGACACATCGCCGATAATAAAAGTTTATTTAAAGGAGAGACAACGAATTACAGTATTTCAATTACTGACCCTTTGTCGGTGAAGCATTCTTTCGAGCATTCGATCGAGTTGCGAGAAATACATTTTATTTCAAATTTTCAAGCTTTAAAACAATTATAATAACTATACGTATATATTCGCGACTTTTCAGCATATTTTAGTTCAGATCCGTACGAATATTCCATTGCAAAGCGGATCATACAATTACTACAAATATGTCAAAATATTTAATATAATATTTAATATTTCTCTGTGATAATTTATTCTTTAACGTATGCGCGAATTTATATCGTGCCACGACGATGTTATGTAGTGCAATATACGAATATTGATTAGTACGCTTCGTGTGCATTTTTATTTTTTCGATACTTGACCCCTTAACATTCTGAAGCATAAACTGCCAAGCAATTTGGAAGTTAATTAAAAATTTAATAAAATTCAAAAAGACGGACGTCCTGACATAAATAAAACGAACAAAAAATTAGTTAGATATTTTTGGCGCACTCGTTATTCGTGAACGAAAGGACACATCGGTTTACGTCACCGAGAACGACGAAACAGGACATAATTCTTGGTCGTGGTGCTTTTCAAACTTCTTCGACATCTTCGACCTCGTAACTGCGATCGAGATTTATCGATAGCAAGACGTCCCGTTGACAAATTATCCGAGACACGTTGTCTTTGTGGCTCGTCGTACGACTACGTGAGCGAAAATATTTCCTTTCAGGATTGATCGTTGAAAAGCAATGGCGAGCTCCGTAGGGAAAGAGAGAAGGGTGTGCAAATCGAATCTCGTGGCGGTACCTTTCCAAGCCCGGTTTACTTCGACACGCGTGCAACGCCATTAAATCAATCGGAAATTATTACACCAGTTTTATAGTGCATAACTGTCGCTCGTTCGCCCTCACGTTGTCGCCCGATCGACAAACCGCTTTTCGTATTGTGGTCATTTCATTACCGCGATCGTTGTTTGATTACTACGCCATAATTTCAAATAATTCTTCTCCTCCATTTTGGCCGGATAATTGTTCGCTCGCGGTCTCTTTTACCTCATAACGCGCTACTTCGCCTTTGGAAAATACTGCGAATGCCATATGCGAACTTGACAAAAATTAAATTTCAATTTCAGTGTTATAAGGTATTGTTTAGAACGGAAAAGGAAAATTCCCATTTCTTTAGAAGTTAAAGGTGACTTAACTCCTAGAAGAATCTTCAGCGAGCCTCGAATGAAATTTTACTCCACACTTTTCCATTAACTTTTTCATACAAAACCGCCTTATCCTCGATGGTAACATAAATTGCAACACACCCTGTAGATTTATCGAGTGTTTACTGGCGGCAACTCCGTTGTAGCAATGCGAGATAAGGTTTATTGTAGCGCAGCCAAGTGACTAGAGTCATAAACGATGACAGAGAAGGTGAATTCAAGCCGGGGAAGGGTGTGATTGATTGCGGACACCCAACGTTGGGATAAACGATATTTCAAATAAATAATTGCATTAACGTTGCGCCCGTGCTTACATTAAGACAGTTATCGCGACATGATTATAAAGCGGCCTCGATGAAATAACCCTCGGTTATTATTCATATTTTGAATGATTGTTTAGATGTTACGATGTGCTTGGTTTTAGTCGTTTATCACGACCGACACAATGAACATTGGTTTCGCGTAATTCAGGATATTTGTAACGTGAACCTTCCATTTATTATTCAACATCGGTTGTAAGAAATACGAAGTTATTTATTTAAATCGGAATAACGACGTAACGCAATAAAGTTATTGTACTATAACGCGTTGACACGATAATTCGGAACTCTTACATCGATGGGAAACCGAGGATTAATAAACCATTACTTTTGAAATATAAAAGTTCTTAGAGAAATTTCATACTCGATTTCCACGAAAGGCTCGTAAAAGAAACTTCTGTTTCCTCTTGCACGTAAAATCAAGGTATCTTCGGCAAGACACCCTGTAGAACGGCGTGTTCCTATCAAGCCGACCGTTTGCAAAACGTTCTAGCGAGATTTATCGCGCGTTAGGAATAAATTTCAAGGAAAACGAAGGTTCTTGCGCAAGATGGATAGTCTGAACCTAGAGCCAAGCGTTGTTATTCGAGTTCGATGGTATTAAAAGAGAAATTTTAAACGATAAATTGTACGTCCATGTATCAGTCATACTTTCTGCAGTTTTAACTTGAAAAAATGTCGAGGTGTAAAGTTGCACACGATCGTGTAAATGCAACGATCCTACCTTTCGACGAATATTTTCAATGTTCGTATCGAAGAGAATTATATGTAATTGCAGCAACGAGGAATAGATTGCCGTTACATAAGGAACAATGATTCCTTAGGCGCCTACAAACTTTCATTTTATCTGTCGTAATACGATTTGAAAGGTGAAAATAATTGAAATGCACGATACGAGTAAAGACAAGAATTCTTCCGTTTTCAGGTATATACACCCTCGAGAAACATGTCCACGGTCACGAGATCGTGATACCACGAAAAGTGACCCACCTGGGTGAACTTATCTCGCACAACGTGACCCACCACCATCACGAGGATGGACCAGTGGTCCACTATCGATTGTCGGTCGCTGGTAACGAGTACCACATCGAGCTGACTGCCGTGGAAAACTTTATCGGAGCTGGTATGGTCGTTGAAAGGAGAAAAAGGGACGTACATGTGCGCAGTCGGCCAAAAAATCGGTCGAGCAAGTGCCATTATCGGGGCTTCATTCAGGGACATACGAATTCCCAAGTTGCTTTGTCCGCCTGCGATGGTCTGGTAAGTTTTAAATCCGTTATTCCGCTTCTTTTTAACTTTCGAAAGATAAGAAAATGTTCAGGAACACTTTTATCGAAGTCCTAAGTAGAATAACAGTGCGTTATAGCGACCGCTTGATACGTCCGACATATCGTACGGATGTTCTACTTGAATTTTCATGCCGGCTATGAAACGTCGCTTTCGCTTTAACCGTTCGACGAAAACGAACGACATAACGAAGTTATTGAGCAATTGTTAAACGGAAATATTAATTTTTAACTATAATTCATAATAAATTAACAATGCGTTACTGAAAATTGAATTTTCCATTCGAATTCCGTACGTGTACTTCGAATTAAAGTACGATATAGGAAGGGAAAGAAAGAACTTGTTAAAGAAATATCGTTTTTGGGTTAGACAGATTAACGAACAATGGATAAAGTCATAGGTGCAAGCGAAAAAGTGATAATTTTATTATACAAAATTTGAGTAACCATGAAAAGGCATATAGTGTTACTGCGCTTTTGCGACACACACCGCGGAATTGTAAGCGAAAAGGGTCAATGTTTTAGCCCGAGTAAACGAAGAATGCCTTATCTTATAAAACAAAGTGTTGAAAGCTGCGAAAGACGTCTAGTATTATATTAACTACCGCGAACGCGTTGAAAGTTTAGCAGGTACGAACAGCGCGTTTCAACAGCTTCTCTGCGGTCGCGTTTCCGTATTCCCGTGGAAAAACAACCTCGACTGCTACCAGTTGTATAATATTTACACTTAAAACCGGTAATGGACCCGCTGGATTCGGCGAAATTACATTTCCAAGTGGAACGCGAGCCGTGGAACAATTTCCTTTGCCTCGCAAAACCAAAAGGCTGAATTTACGAATATTAACGTACGTCGTTGACTTCCACTCCCAAAGGCTGCGGTATCGCGGCTGGAAACTTCTGAAAGTTACTCGTCAGGGGTTGCTGAGTGAATTTAAGAAAGAGGAATAACGATTTGCATCGTTTTATATTCGAACATCGCAATCTAATAAAAATTTACTCCGTTTATCACAGAAATGTCTGAAGCAGTTCTTCACGTTTTATCTGCTATAAATATCTGCCCTTAGGAAGTTTGCATCTAGTGTAAGTACTGAACGATATCAAAGCAATTCCGGTCGGTGATTATCCCGCGGCAATCAACGCGTTACTTTTTATTAAGAGAGTACGATAGTAAAATAATCCAGAGAAAATCAAATCGGTAAATCGAAATGAAGGAATACAGGGTTTGCTCGTACCTATAAAGCAAGTGGTGGCAAACAAAGAACAATAAGAATGAAGCACGGGAACAATGCTCGAAGTTGAAGAAGGAAGAGGGATGTGAAGGGGAATAACAGATATGGATAAAGGGGGGAGCATGCATCGGCGCAATTTGCTCGCAGCTTCCAGATAATGATTTAATTTGCCAGAGCTTGATAGATTTATGACGGCACACCTAGACCGCGTCCACCTGTAAACTCGTACGCCTATCTCGCTGTGTTTTACGCGCGCTACCAACTACCACGAATTGAGAAACTAACGATTATGGCTTAACAAAGACGATTCTCTGCGTCGCCTTTATTTGATCATATAGATCAGGCCATCTCTCTACTTCTTTTCGAATCGATGGACACGCGTTTTCATGCGAGAAATTAGTTCCAAGGCACGTCGTGAATTGCAATCCAACGAACGTGGCAAACGCAGAAAACTAAACAATTAGCATAGATCCTTGTACAACGGTAAGTCGTACACTTTGTTGTTAATTTCTCCTTGAAGTCACCGATGCCCACGTTCCCTACTCTGTTACGTACTTCGTCTGTCCGCAATGTTCCGTTTTATTACGCCGTAAAACCGATAAAAAAAAGGTGTATGGTAGCCTGCATTGCCATCCATTAAATGCGTCGAAGATCGTGTTTTTATTGTGCGGGGGACTGGTTGATTAGAAATGTAGAACGGTCATCGTACGAAGAAAAGAGTTAAACGTAATACGAGTGTGGTGTCGAAAGGTCGATGAGAGGAATCGTAAGAGTAGAGATAAGGGTGGATCCCTTGCGGGTAGGGGGGATGCCGAACCCTCTCGACTGTCCCTTCTGCACCCTTCCTTGCGCAGCGCGTTTGTCGCCAAGGAAACCGCGCAACGCTAAGGTGGCAGCCATCGACAATGATTTCCATAATTAAATTTTGTGGGTTATGAAAACTTGGCAATTTCGAGATTGGAGAAATTCTTGCATTTAAAAGATTTGAAAATTGAGAAACCAAAATTCGTATACGATTTTTCGTTTCGGCAACGTATCAGTGCTCGTTGTACGATTTGTAATGCAAATTTTCTGGTCATGATACTACAATAATAGGCGTTTATGCGGGTCATCTCTCGCGATTGAACGGCCAGTAATAATCGCAGCGAGCATCGGTTCACACCCTTGCCTTTCCAGGGAGTAATTTTCGAACGAATCGATAGGGTACGCAATCTTCGTAATCAAGGAGGATCTAGGCTAGCCACGTCGCAGATCCTCGCGTATTTATGCGGCATGTAAATGAAGTAATCGTTTTGGGATCGTAGAGAGAGCGACTATTCTACATGCACACGCGTACACGTACATACGACGAGTGTAATTGCCGCCGATACGTAATGTTCAGTAATTTCAGGCTTCCATGGTAATGGCATTATCTGGTGGGGTTAATTCGGTGGTACGACCTCAATTCCGACCGCTTAACGTGAGTTAGAATTGAATTTGACACCCCTGATCCACCCTTTTGCTGCTGTACCCGGCAAGATGCTGTACCGTGATCCCTTTGTTACCTCGAGTGGCTTGCGGGACGTTTCAAAGCCTGGCATTACGTTTATTGGATCGTTCGATCACGTTCAGGCTATTCAGGTGACGGAAACTTGTTTCAGAATATATGACGGTTCGATAAACAATCGTTATTTCTTGATAAAACCTTTCTTTATGCACCCGACGCTGTTTCCGCAATCATAACTACGTAACTGCAGAGCTTCTTACGATACTGCGCAAACAACTTTGATGACGTGCAAATTAATTCTTGAAAAGCTAACCGAAGATAACGCGGTATCGTCTTAATTCGTTTCGCTTATCAAAATGAAATCTAACCGCTCCTATCGTAACGGTTTCGATGTTGCATGTTGTTTAGGTAAAGAATTATTTTAAAAGAAAAACAATCTTGCCTCGCGAACAGATTAAGAATAAAGTTTGCCAAAGAACCGATCTCGTTACTTTTGAGATAGCGGTGGCAGGTGTCGTCATGCCTTGAAAAGGTGTGGCTCCTTTATCTAGAATTGCACGAAGTCCTCGACAGTACTGGCAGTATCGTTGTCGAAGGATCAAGGATATACAGTGTGCTGGACGTGTCTATTAAATTTCCAGGAACGATCGCGAGCCACGATATGCTCGGTCACGACGACAGAGTCGTTAGGCATGTATCTTCTCGCGTGACACCTCTTCTTCAACAAATAACGCGTATAACTCCTCGCCGGAGTTCCAGAAGAAAAACCTTCCGAAGCGTCCCCGTAGCATAAGCTGAATCTTTGATTTCCCATGGAACCGGTGTATAAATTGAATTCGACCGCAAGTATCCGCTTCGGACTTGAATTTATTTTTACCCGTTACTATGACAAAATGCGAATTTTATCGATTCCTTTTTGCTGCATACGCTGTCACAATTCTCTGCAATTTTGTTAAATATCGCAGAAAACACGCGCTTCGATTATAATTGGCATTTTCATTTTTCGTAACAGCGATAAAATCAGAAGCTATCGATTTCAGGCAGGTATATTCAGAATTTGAAAAGAGCGAAGTCAAGACACACCATTAATAATTTATAAATTAACTCGTTTAAAATTTTTTAATTAGATGTACTTTCATTTATGCAACGACAAATTAGTCGGATAAAGAGAACTGGAACGAGAACAGTGAGCTAAAATGAGTTAATGAAATATTTACTATATTTATGAGTATACGCAGCTAGTAGCGAAAGGTTAGAAGGCGTGAATACAGAGTTCGCGTACACGCATGCACGCGCGTGCAATTTGATTCAATGTTCTTTGCTGTTGTGGAACAGGTTCCCAAGTACGTGCCAGCCGGATCTGGTCACATACACTGGTGCAAGTACACCGTTAACATATAATTATCGATAATAGGTAATCAAAGGAGAGCAGCCCCTCTCGTTCAATTAATGCGTATCTATTTTGTCAGATCTGTACGATCAATGGGTGGTCCTTATTACTTTCGGCAATTAGCCTGTTAATCGATTATTTGACTCGTTTAAAAATTTTGAAGAAAAAACCAAACACCTGTCCTGCGTATCGTTGCGAGTACGGCTCGGTCTCAACACTCCCCCTTTGAGATTTTTCTAAAAATCGCACGAGGGCTTGCACTCGACCGTTCAAAAGGTTTAGACTGTAAATTCAGACACGTACCTCATAAATATTAAAAGGAATCGATGAACAAACACATTTGCGCGATAGTGTAGGTGTACGTGGTAGCGATGATTATGCACCACCCACACCGTAGGTTCGTGGCGACTATTCTAATGACGGCATAAATCACGTTCCTCCGCAGGAAGTATTTATCATCATCGAAATACTTGCTTCCTCCTCGTCTTCTTCCATCCCTTGTCTTAAGTTCTCCCCTGTCCTTCTCTCTATTTGCTCGACCCCTTATGCAGAACCCATTCCTCGTTCGAAGCTACCCCAAGGAATACGAACTTGCATGCCTTTTGTTGAGAAATCACCGAGTTCCGCCACCAGAGCGAACATCAACTTCCTTTGTTAGAGTGTATACAGGCAATCCCAAAGTGGGTATTGTAACTTGGAAGTGAAAATCTCGTTGTCCGGGTTAAGTTAGATTCAGATTATTATTATGCTTGGTTGACGCGTTGAATGTACCCACGAAAATTACTATGTACAACGATACACGCTACATTCGAAATACGATTGTTTCATTTTATAATCGAAATTTTCTATTCGATACCTCTACTGATTTGCATAATAACATTAAATGAAATAAAATATGTTCTCTCGGTTATTCGATTATGACCAACCGGTGTATGGTCGAGCATTATATCTGTACGCCCTACGCGTTATATCCCGAAGAGTTACAGCCACATTATTCGCCACCTAACCGAACGTATGCCTAGTTAACACGGAAACGCAGGTGATCGACATTCGATGCTCGCGCATTAGCTCGAGAGGAGGGCATTCCTTGATCTCGTTAATGTTGCTCCATCCGCCTTGAAACGGATTCCTCGAACTCTCGTGATCAACGTGTTACGTTACGTTTACGTTCTTCTGTGCTGAATGGACGGCGATCGGTATCGCCTGATGGAATATAAGCGATCGTTATTCACCGGTCGTGATCTCGTTGTTGAATCGGTTCTACTTGACAGGAAACGCGTGTAGCGAAAGAACGACTCGAAGGATTTATACCTCGGACAGGGTAAAGGCAAAGAAACTTCCATACGTTATATGGATTTCAAACGAAGCCGTTTGTCTATGAGCCGTTGAGTTTTCTGTCATCGGTGCTGTAAACATTGTTGAAATAAATAAGATTGATGTCCGACGAGTTAGCAGTCGCTTTGCATATACAGGATGTTTCAAAGAGATTGGACAAAATTTTAAACGTACTTAACGATATCGATAGCTACCTATTAAGAGAAAGTAAATATTCTAAGAAATACTGACTGTTGTTTCGTCGAGTAGTGAAAATTTATTGTAAGTTTTATGGGACTCCTGTAATCCGTAGCAACGTGTTCGCGTAAAAATTTTGATCGTGACGGTACACGCGTTAATGAAACAAAAATCGATGCGCAATTTTGTTCAAAGGATATTGAACCAGGTAAGCAAACAGGTTAGCCGCAACGTGTAAAGGAAAATACAGCAGGGACGAGAGAGATTTTTTTACGGTAACGACAAGACTGGTGAAAACTGTCCCTAGTTACAGAGTCATTATCGTAATTAATTACATCGTCGATCAATCACGTTGACTTTAAAAACGACGGCGCAACAGCAGCGATTAAGGATGATCGATATCGTGACCCGTGACTATTAAAACTTATCTCTAATGAACATACACGAACCAGGTCCCTGTAAAAATGGTGATATCGACAGTTCCCTCGTTGCGTCTCGGTTTCTCTTCGATATGTAAATTAAGTTTTCATCGGGGTTTTTGTGTCAACGGTAAAGGATGTCTCAAAAACTGAATTCGTACCAAGAATTGTTCCCTTTTAATAAAGGATAGACGAGTTACAAAATATTTCACTTTTCGGTACAACGGTAAGAAAGTGCTTCCCTGTACGAAACACGTATATAACTCAATTAAAATTTGCAAGAAGGAAATGATCTCGGTCGTTAAGACGTCGTCGATAACGACTAACGGTCGGGAAAACGAGACGACTTCGGGTATAATTAAAATCCTAAGGAACTGGTCAATTAACTTTGTAAAAGGATTTCTCAGCATGCGGTCACGAACGCAACCTCTCAGGTCCTCTCGCGTTATATCACCGTTGGCTTCGTGACAAGTGTACACACCCAAGCTTGCAAGCTAATGCGTCTTGTCTTCGGGTAAGAGAAACGGGCGATCGTGACGTCATCCACGATCCTTTCAGCGATTAATCGACGGGTCGCAGCGCGAACGATATCTCGCAATTGACATTTCAAATAATTTATCGTCTCGTTAATGAATCCTATCGTGGCAGAAGGGCATAATCCCGGTACTGGCACCGATACATCGTTTCGCGATGATCTAAAATCACTTTGGCCGTTGCATATTTCATTGAATCTCCTGCGCCACGTTTCTATTAACGGTATGTCAACGTTCCTATCCTTCCAAAGGCAGATGCTCATTAATATTTCATTGGACTACCTCTCTATGGAATGTCTGATAGCTACCAATTAAAAAAACCATCCAATCCGTTCTATTGTATTGCATTCCGGTCAATTCGATTCAAAGGTCCTGTAATGCACTCCCGGTCTATTTTTATCAGTTATTTAACTACTTAATCACGCGATCGATCCATTCACCCTCTGGTCGTTGTCCGTCCACCATTCGCTTATAGTCTGTTCAGCCTGCGCAGCGATTTTGGAACATTCTGTATATCACGGTGACCTCGCGCAATTATGTAAAATCGGACGCGAAACAAAGAAGGGAAATGAAGAATAGCAACGGTGACAAATCGCGGCTATTGTTGTCACGGCGTAACGTAATACTTTACTACACTTCGAGCAATCAAATTCAATTAGCTTTGACATTCGTTAGTAACAGTTCGTACAACAGTGACAAATCGTCGCGACACGTAGCTACGCGATTTATGAGAATTTTAAGAAAATCGCAGGAACAACGGCGTCGTTGGGAATTTTTACCTATTTAGTACCGATTGTTGATTGTTCACGGAACGTAAATCGCGAGCACAAACGCGCGCTGAATTCTCTGAAACATCGAGAGGACAAAAGAATTCTAATAAATAATTTCAAACGTTTTGTTGTATTCACGATTTGCTACGCTTCGGACTGCTTTATTTCTGAGAAACGTTTCTTACATGTTACAATGGCGATGTTCGTCGCTTTATCTAACTGCTATTGCAGTTATCTTCTAACAGCTTAAATCATATTTTCATCAAAATAATTTGAAACTCTAACAATTGCCAAACAAATTCGATCTGTTCCACTCCATCAAATCAAGCAGCATATCTAAGTTACCGTATACGCGTCGGCATAAACTAATCGGTAAATAATTTCCATCGAGCAATGACTAACAATTCACGATCGTGAAGTTATCGACCTCAGAAATTGACCAGATGACTTTTTATCGAATGGATGTTGACATTCATCGAAGAATTAGAAACAGAAATGAAAGGAACGTTTAAAAGAGCACCGCTATCAAACCGGTAGCACGAGATAGCAAATGGAATTTAAATCAGAAAATTGAATCATCGTATGCTTAATTTACCTGATTACACATGTCCATTTTTATTGTCAGCGTTACAGAAGAATCCCACTACGGCGACATTAAGAGGTAATTAGAATATGATCGACGCAGAAAGAAGTTAACGACGTAAAGGTAATAAGTGGAATGGATAGCCGAGGGACAGTCAGTTACGATAGGTGGGATTAGCATAATGCGCGGAACCAGTGATCGGACGCGGTATAGCTCGATTGTGGTTAGTTAATGGTCGCCGAGCAGTCATCATTCTCGAACGGTAATACGTTGCAATCGTTAAGGCCACCTTGGCGCATAAGCTAGCAGCTCGGTAGCGTATATAAATTATTATTGTTCGACCAACGAGGTGTATCGATGGGCGGTCGCAATGTTGTCTCGCGTTGACGCCCATGTCCACTGGATTTAATTCTAAACGCCTTTTTATCTGCACCACGTAGATCGCCATTGCTATTGTTGACGGTGACCACTGTGCACTCGCGATATTTGATAACGATAAGCTTACCGGTTTGGTAATGTCGATAACGGAAGAACGTTAAGCAACTATTCCCTTCTCCGGTTCAACTCGATGAAATTCGAAGAGGGTCATTGATCGCGAAGTCAAATTTTTGATCGATCAATTCTATGCCAAGTTTTCTGTGAAAATCAATTTGTCAAAATATTACCTTGTAAATTATCGTTGCATCGCATTCGATTAAACTTTGTACGCTGTATCCGGAACAAATAAATTATTGCAGACACGAAGTAACAAGAGTTGCCAGTATCGACAAATTCCCCTTTTGTAAGTTTTCTCTTCGGAAAACTTTCGATAGACAAACCTTGTTATTGCTTGTACACGTGTAGAACAGTGATTGAAGTTGTCCCTCGACGTCGGTCCACGAACCTGTTGAAGTAATGTCTCTCGCTCTCCAGGGAACGAGTAATGTATTTTGGGGAATACACGCTCGAAATTAGGTTAATAGCAACTTCTGTATGAAATCAAATTTTCGTACGCGTGACACAAAAACTTTGCGAAACAAATTTTCACCGATTTTACGAATATTTCGAAATCTAGAACGAACTAAATCAGCACTAAATCGCTAACGTGGACTAAGTTCTGAGCTGGCGTCATTCGATTACTTGCATCGCTTCACGATTAACCGAAGTAACTTTTGCCGCAATGTTCGAATTCCACGAAAGAGACGCCTCGATTCTCGCGTGTTTGCGGCAATTAGAGGAAGGTGTGACAGATACGAAGAGGTTTCGCCACGAAACGAGCAGAGTGGAAGGTGTGGAGCGTAACGCATGGCCGGCCATAAATTATCGGTCGATGCACCAGAATTAGTCGGATCCTAGAAATGAACGGCAAGACCTGGACATTCATTCTACAATCGAGAACCGACGAAATAAACGTGTCTATTGAGTCTGGCATATCGGTGTACTTAACTCTTTAGAGAATCTCTGAAGCTACAGTTATAATTTAAATTTATTTTTCGATTCCTTTTCGTATTTATTTTCATTCTGTTCATTCTTTCAATCGACTACTGCTTTACAAAATACAATACGTCATACCGAAATATAAAGGATTGAATCCGATATTCGTTGATTCATTGTTTGCCTCAACAAAGAACCAGTCAGTTTTTATTAAAAGTATTGATGAAACGTCGAGACAGATATTTCCATCGAACTTTAAGCTTCGCATCGATATGACGAATGTTTTTCTTACAATATTTTTATGTTATTAAATTGTTTAATCTATCAGAACTTTGACGTAATTTTATTAGTAGATGACCACCGATAAGAGAAATGGCAGTTTCTGTTTGCCTAAACTCGATACCATCATCTTTCATCGAATGTTGACTCGTTTTTAACTCGTTCCAACTGATGGAGTTGAGCGTTAGGGTTTGAACGAGTAGTGGCCGCACGCAGCGACAGTAAAGACGATCTAAAACTGTCGTAGATCACTCTGGGTAGCGCGTTAAATAACAACCGTACGCGCAAATTAAGTAATTTCGTCCAGGCAAAGGTGTTTCTCTACCCAGCGAATGGAAATGGATGAGGACATTATCGATCCTGCGATCTGCCGGTCGTTCGTTATTTGGTGTCCGTTGCATGCGTGCTTTGCGGCCTCTCCGAGAACCGAATGCATCTAAACGCGATTAAACATAGGCTGGTTAAAAAGAATCTTGCAGGACTTTCAGGCTAATAAGTCCCAAATTCCTTTTAAAGTATCAACGTAAACGTATGATCAGCAACACGTATAATATGTTTAATATAATGTATCAGTTTTACGAACCTAAGGCAACGTACGAGGAGCGCAATCCGGATCGGGTGTCCATACATTATGGTGCAGGCAATAACACGCGTGTGGTAGTATTTTTATTCGGCGACATTCGTCCCTCGGGGTAGCGTTATTAGTTAAGAGCCTAGTCTCGAACGAGTTAAATTGCGAGAACATTTATCAGTCCCGGAAGATAACCCGAAGGAATTCTAATTTTGCCTGGATGGACTAACGTTCGCCGAGTTTCCAACCGTGAGATTCAATTGGCCGCAGAAATATAACAATGGGACCCAATCAGCTTCTTATAAAAGAAAGAAGATCTAGAAAGAAGACGTTGAAACGAAGCAATCAATTCAACCCGATAAGACAGCCCGCGGTCTCCACCTTTGCCGTGATAAATCCGGATTAGTTCGATGAAGCAATTCGAAGGGAAACGTTGAATCTTGAAGGGATAAAATTACAGTAAATATAATGCTTTATCGGTTAACCGGTTCAGCTCGTAAATTTCCATGAGGATGATGGATTTATGCGACGAGCAATTTATGTAGATCGGACCAGTTTTCAAAAGTATCGAGTTTGCAAATAAATTCAACGTTTATACGGACTTTTTTAAACTCGGCACTGTTCGAGCTCGACAGATTGAAAATTTTTCTCGTTCAACGCGATGCGGACAGTTTCCACGCTTTTATGGCTGTTTTTATTCACTCGAATATACTTGGATTAGTCTTTCAACGCGTGCAGTATCGTGCTGTCAGCTTTGTATCTTTGTACGGTGTACCGTACATCTTTTCCAGCTGTCAAAAGCTGACAAGTGAATATCAAAAACGAATGCCGAATTCCTGGAAAGCGGATGATACCCCGAATACCCGGTAAAAAATGGCGAAGAATAATCGATTCGGAGAGGCGGCTAAGTTGGTCAGAAAGGAATAGGGATAATAAGGAGAGGAAGGGCCTGAAATACAAGTCGAACGAGTCGTTTCGACTATTCTCCGACAGCGACCGTGAAAAATCACGGCGCCAGCTTCACAAAGGTAAGGATAATCTCGAAGAAGGGCAGCATCGAAAGACCTCAAAGTGAAAAAGGTTGGAGCGTGATTCAGCGCCGCATGGGGCCTCACAGCTTCGATCCTTATTCCCTTCTCTTCTTCTTGATCCTCATCTTCATCTTTTTCTTCTCTGCTCTACCTTTCGAGGCTACCTTTTCTCTTGCTTTTTTTATTTTTGCGTCGTTTCTTTTCATCTCACGCGCGCACAAACTCCGATCGACTATATAAGGAGTGATTTGTTGCCGTGGTGGTTTCAACGACGCCGTGGACATTGTCGTCGGCTCGGTTAACGATCTCCCTGATTTTTCTTTCGTTTTCGATCGGGTATTCTTCTTTATTCTTAGGGCAACGTCGAATCTTTTATCGATCTCTTTTTTCGAACACAGGAAATTGCAAAATATTTAAGAATTCGACATTATTCTTCTCGAATTTATGGTTATGATGTTTCTTTAAAATGCACGTATAGACTACTCGTAAGGAAAAGTACATTTACATGGACAGTCATATCAACTGTGATTGCCATTAGAATAATGTAATTGATGAACGCACCGTATTTGTCACAATATTGTCCAGCGGTTGGTCCGCGATCGAAAGATGTCTTTCGAGAGACACAATGGTAGGTCTAGTACGTAACACCTTCGAAGCAAGAAACGGTACAATGCAAATCGGTTTCGATGCCGGTACAGATTACCGCGTTTATAGCTATGCCGCGTCATTAATCACTCCCGATCGTCGATAGCGTTCACCATTCGTTGTCAAGTAGCAATCGATCAACGGAACACCCATCGTCTGATTTCGATTGTAATTCTCATTTTACACACGACCTTTTTCTCTCATTCTTTCGTTATCGTTCATTTTGATCTGTTCCACCCTTTATCGCGCTGGTTTCGACCGAACACAACATCGACAACCGTGTCGATCGGAATATTTTGGACGGTATTATTATTATTATTTTACATCGAGTCATTTTTCATGCTGGGCTTTGTTGTTTGATCGTCCGCAGTTTTATACGAAGGCTAATATAGGAAGATAAATTGATTAATTTCGAACAAAACTATTTATTTAAAAGAAATTAGGTTGTTTATTTACATTGTTTGCAAGATTGCATATCCTATTGACTGGGTCATCGTAATTAGAATGCAAGGAAAAGTGGTAACGAATGAAGTGCTGTTCGTTAAATTTCGAGCTGGGTCATTAAAAGTAACGCATTGATTGCTGAAGAAGAGTATGAGTTATCAGTCAGCGACGCTTCGAGTTCAATTTACTCGGATACGTAAAAGCCGAAGAATGGAGAAAGATTCTTAAACCAAAAAGGTAATTTATATGTTGGTTTTCGCGCTGCCCCGCTATCGTAGGGTAGGAAACGCATGTTACAGTTGCACGTATCGTACTCGTACGCACTTTATTTTGCCTTACGTTACGATAAAGTCTACTCCGATGGTCTCATCCATCATAGGAGTGTCGGAAAACTCTTAAACCTTTTCGTATCTAGATTCGTATCTGGACACGAATTGTAAAGTTTGTTGCAACACCTTGCGCTATAAATCGAGTGGCGTTACAGTTCAGCAATCCAACACCGGACGATAGGAGGAACTGCAGAACTCTGTCGTAACAATTAAGAGATCAAGTTTGCCGTTAGGTCGCTGATCGTCGTAGGCGAATAAACATTGACGCGACAAACGCATGAATCGGTGGTACTGGTAGCAGTTGTCGAGGACAAAGAGTGCTGGTAACACGATAGGGGGATTCTCGTGTTTCAGGCGGGCATGCTGCGCGGAGACAACGGCGAGTTCTGGTTGGAACCAGTCGCAGTGTCCCCGGAAGAAGAACGGGTAGGACTGGAGGAAAGACTGGAGGAAGACGCCGGCGCCGAGGGTCGTTCTTTGGACGGAGTGCACCGGAACTCGCTGGTCGGTAGGCCGCATCTCGTGTTCCGTAGGTCTATCGAGCAGCCGCAGCTCGAAATCGGCGCCGCAGGCGGTACCAGACGCCGACGTAAAAAGAAGAGAAAACTCGAGAGAAACTGTGGCACTCGCGGTGAGAATCCACCGACACCGTTCCTTCTCTTTCTCTGCTCTACTGTTTCTTACCTTTCCGAGCTACCTTCTTTCTTTTATTTTATTTCCTTTTATTCGCTTTTATTTTATTCTCTCTGCCATTCCGTACCGCTTCTTCTCCTACCTTCGATCCTTTTTTGCTCGAACCTTTACCATTCTTTGACTTCTCCGCCTTTCGACGTTCTTCCAAGAGGGAGGAGCACGACAAAAGGTGACTATTAACCGCGTCCTGTCTGTCTGACCCGACTCGTTTATATTCTTGCTCCACTTACAGTAGATCAAGTATGTATTGGCGCACCAATTTTCAACCGATATTTATACATATGTACATATATTATTATACGTACAAGTTCGGTCAAAAAGAAGTTGCCACTTATACGGAATTGGTGCTGTTGCAGCATTAATTACGAATAAAACTGATGCACTTCAACCTGCGCTAAAGTCCGTAATTCGTTGAAATAAAATAGTATGGTATAAACGCGAAAACGTAGATTGCGACATAAGTATAAGTCGAAGAAGAATTTAATAAAATACTCAAAAATATTTTAAACGTACCATTAACGACTAGTATCACATATTCATTTTCGACCGTTAAATGTTTACGCTAATATTGTTTACCTTATTTCGATGTATCCATCAGATATTAATTGCAATTTTAGAATTATTAATTCTGCAATGTCGATCGATAAAGCTATTAAACCGAGGAATGTAAAATATTACGATATATTAACAAACGTCAAAGTGTTGATGTATGATCACATTATTGCAAGTCAGCAAAACAAATGCACGTCGGAAACATCTGTAATGAAAATGGTATAACTAACTTGCACCACCGTTACGATACTATCTGTCGAAGTGCAAGCACACTTAACTCGTACCTCTTTCCATTTAATAAACAGATATTCGTGACTCGTGTCTATGCGCACGAGTGGATGTTTGAAAAAATATCACTTACATGATTACGAATTACACCCCTACGTACTCGACAACAGGACAAAACAGAACGAGAAGAAAAATCGGTCTCTCCTTATAAGCTGAGACTCTCTATATTAATGTATCCAATTTCGAGATAATTAGACGTGAAACGAGAACGTATCATCGTCGAGATTTTATCGAAACCGACGGCTGTCTGACAGCCTCATAAATATTGAATCTTGCCGCGTTTTCTTTTTTACATCGAGCGTGAAGCTCGGTCAAAGGTGTTGCCGTCGGTAAGGGAACGAGTCCGAAGATGTCGTTGAAACGCCCACGTTTCGTATCTCTCGATGCGTCCAATTACATTATATGCGTAGACGGCATAAATACTTGTAATACGTGCCGCTGGCGAACGGAACAGGATAACAAGTACAAGTAGGAGGAGAAGGAGGAGGGAGAACGCGAAGGTGGAGAAGAAAAAGAAGGTGTTGGACAGTTCTCACCATGGCTGCGGCTCTCTACCCCTTCCTTCCTTATTAATTATTACCTCGTCGCAGTTGTACGCAAAGATTTTTCGTATCGGCCGCGTATCCCGTTGGGCTTTTACATCGATGTAATTAACAGAAGGATATGTCGAACGGTATAAACGGGAGGAAATAAGGCGTGGCTATCTGTATTTGCTAAAAGTGATTTATGCTCGAGTTAGTCCTTCTCGCGATTAGATGATGGAGAAATATTTCAACTGTAGTGTGATACTGTACCCCAGGGATATAAACGTTGCCTTTTACTGTTTCCAAAAGATCAACATCAGGTGCTTAAAAGTTATTCGATTAAATATCCTGTTAAGTGGAAAACGAGCATCAGAACTTTCCGATTAATTTAATTTTACAAAGTCACGTATCTATCTTGCGATAATAGGAACGAAGATAAATTCTGGTAACCAGAAATCGAAGATTGAACGATCGCCAAAGATCAAGAGGCACCTCGAGCGTCCAAAGGAACCAAATTAATTCGGCTAATTTAATCAGGAATTTCCGAACCACGCCAGTCTTTGGCACGATTTCGAAGTTGAACCTTATTCAACGACTGACGAGACCGCGTTTCAACGGATTAAACGATCGCTCGAACACCGATATGGAAGCGAAGATCGCTCCGTTTGATAGGTATCAGCTTCGAACGAACGAAGCGTGGCCCTCCGTAATAGCCAGCACTGGATAATCCAATTCGCCGCGAACCCGTAATTAACTACAATGAATATCCGTTTCGGCAAGCCGGCCCAAGCTATCGAGGAGGCTCGAATGAAATCTTAATTGCAAGGCTGCGGTCAAACAATCTGCATAAATTAGGGAACGTCCCGCGTCTTACGTGCTTACAGAATATACGTCTTTTTCGGGATAGAAACGCGGGCTGGAGTCTGATTCCTAGATAACCGTGATTAGCAATTTCGAATTCTGAACCATGGAGAAAGATTGATAGAACTCGAGTGAAAATTAGCCCTCCCTATCGACGTTCAGTCAGGAACAAATCTGGTTTCCGTTGAAGAAATTAGGAGATTTATATTTGAATTAATTTAGTATCGAAGAAAGTACCTGGCTGTTAATAATTTGAAGGAATAAGTAGATTTGGTAAGATGAGCAGATTTCGGATGAAATGTTGACAATTAATCGGGTCGATATCGTTGCACAGAACCTAGACGATTGACGGAAACGAGGCTCGAATGGCAAACGCAGCCAGGCCTCGTTCAGGTTCAAGGGCGAGGACGAAGAAAACAACATCAGACGAAACGATGGCAGCGTACCAGGAGATCGATCAGTCGACCTCGTCACGTTGAGGCTCTAGTTGTCGCTGACACGACGATGATGGCTTTCCATCAGGACGGAGACGTCGAGACGTATCTGCTGACCATCATGAACATGGTGTCGTCGCTCTACCTGGATCCTACCATCGGGAATTTCATCAACGTCGTCGTAGTCCGAATAATTCTCGTCGAGGAGGATGAGGCAGAAGTACGTGTAAATCGACCTATTATTTAGTATCTCCGGTAGTTCGAATTATTTTGGAATTTAATTAAAGGTTTGCTGTTAATTCGGAATTCGTGCACTCGAAACTCTAATTAACATATAAATTCCTAGGGCATTATTCGTCGGATCGTCGCCGCAATAATTTGTTTCGTACTTGATCCTGGACAAATAGTATTTAGTCTCCTGGACATACATATAAATTTAACCTATAAACATCGGTTCTCTTCGGGCTTTGTCGTTACATAGGACATGTGTCAAATTGGCCACTAATATTTTTGTTGATTTAGCATTCATGTTTAAGCGGTCGAAGAGCGGTCCATGCTAACGTTTCTTTTCAGCAAGGACTGGACATCACGGTGAACGCGGACCGGACGTTGTACAATTTCTGCAAATGGCAACAGAAGCTAAACCCTGCGGACGACTCCCATCCGAATCACCACGATGTGGCGATTTTGGTGACAAGAGAGGACATCTGTTCAAGAGCCAACACACCGTGCAGCACACTGGGAGTAGCCCACGTAGCTGGCATGTGCCAGCCTGATCGTAGTTGCAGCGTCAATGAAGACAATGGGATCACTTTGGCGCATACGATCACGCACGAATTAGGACACAAGTGAGTACTTTACCAACATTCGACCGATCGTAAAATCGCATTAAAACGAAAAAACGTTCGTCCGAAACAGACCTTAAACAACGAAACTATTCTTTTCGACGCAGCTATTGAAGGGCTAATTTTGAAAAAAAGAATAGAATATCAGGACTTTTAGGAAACGTTCTTTCGAGACAATCCCGAGCACACAAAAATTCGAACCAAGTTTCGGTGTAAAATTTCCTGAAAATTTCACGAGAAAGAATTAGGCGAGAAGAAGTAAATTACCTCCATGAGACTCGAGTTTTACCCTCCCGAGTAATCCTTGTAAATTTATTACCCCTTTTTTATTGGTCCCTTAAAAGCGTACTTACCGCCCTTCTTTTGCCTCCTGGCAATTACCTGCTATACATTTCATATTTCTTAATGACCGAACATCCTCCTCGATGCGGCGAACCTTTTTATCGCGGTGAATCATCCTTTTACTCTTTGAATTTATCGCGGTTTTTCTAAATCGTGTATTTAACAATCGAGTAGGCTTTCTACGATCAACATACAGGACGTTTCATGATATTTAAAATGATCCGGAGACAAGAATTTGCGAATACTTCGAAAGGAGTTCCATTTCGACGGAACGAAGACCTATATTTCGAAGCCACTAACCAACCCAATGTGATCAAATTGTAATTCGAACCTAATCAAAATTATAGATATTTCGGTGGAAGTAACCGAAGCAACGACACAGAAGCTAGAATATGTATGTAGATGTATTTCAAAGCGGACGAACGTATTGAGTGCCGAAGCTAAAACGTGCTTAGTTTTCGCAATTACACGAGTAATCTTTCATCTTTCGAAGCAGCTGAGCAACCGTACCGTTCAGAAATACAGCTCAATTAAATTCGTTTTCTCGGTATAAGCGCTTGGTAATTATTGTGCCATGAATTAGAACCAATTATAAATAATTGTTGAATTCAAAAGTGCGTTCCATATGTTATAAAAGACGTTGTATACAATGAAACGCTGCAGCACGGAAAATCGTGGTAATTGGAACGATGAAACAAAAATTGATTTTACTGATGCGAGTTTGACCAATGAACCGAAAATTTAGCTCACCGTTCTTTCGATTAGCCAATTTGTTTTTATTAGCCGATAATGCGGCCTCGTTATCGCGTTTGCCGCGTGCTTGCTCGCAATCGTATCGCAAACGAACACATGCGTTAGCTTCGTATGCAATTGTGTTCGCTTTGAAATTTCAGCTTCGGGATGTACCACGACACGGAGAAAATAGGTTGTAGCAAACGAGACGGCGATACCTTGCACGTGATGACGCCAACATTCGAGGTGGACACAATTGGCGTCGCTTGGTCCAGATGCTCCAGGAGGGATATTACAAATTTTTTGGAGTATTTATTACCTTAATCTCTTAACTACGATAAACTCTCTTGCATTTGCTGAGATTACTAATTATTCTGAACGGTATTTGAGACGATTGTACGATTTCAAATTTCAAAGAAAGTCAAGATTCCTTAATAAAGTAGCCATCGATTTGAAAGAAAATCATCAGCGCGTGAATCATCAAGAGCAGGATCGTTCTTTCAGTCAGGGAAAGGGAGTGTGTTTGGAAGATGAGCCGGCAGACAACGATTACGCGTATCCTGATTTACCACCCGGCGCGATGTACAACGCGGAGCATCAGTGCAGACTTCAGTTTGGCGTCAGGGAGGCTTCCGTTTGCTCTCCGTTGCAGGAGGTGATGAACGCAAGTAAATCTCGAGCGGGAAGCGATTTCGGACCAACATATTATCCGTAATCTTCTTCGCAGATCTGCTCCAAATTATGGTGTATCGTCGACGGTACTTGTACCACTATGCTTCATCCGGCTGCTCCAGGAACACATTGTGGAAAACACATGGTACAAAAATAACTTTATTATAATGTGTACCCAACTATTAACAGAAATAACATTATCAGAGGTGCTCACTTATAGACAGATAAATATTCGATCGATTAAATTGCTAGGCAGAGAATCGGTCCTTAATTACACAGGCTGTCTCGACAAAATGTACAACGTAACGCTGTTACAGTGGTGCCAAAATCAAGAATGCGTACCAATCGTGGACAGACCACGACAAATTGACGGTGGTTGGGGCGAATGGGGTTCGTGGAGCGAGTGCTCGCGAAGCTGCGGTGCCGGTGTCTCCATCGTGGAGCGGAAATGCGATCATCCGGAACCAGCGCACGGTGGGAAATTTTGCATCGGCGAGAGACGGCGGTACAAGATTTGCAACACGCATCCATGCCCGGAAGGCACGGCCAGCTTCCGAGCAATCCAGTGCAGCAACTACGACGGCAAGGAGTATAAAGGGAAAAACTACACCTGGTTGCCGTATTTCGATCAGAGTAAGATAAACTTCGTGAAATTAATATTCCTGAGGGAACGTGCGCCGTCTCTACAGTTCATTACGCGGAAAAATATCGAGATCTTAGACACTGTTTCGTCGAAAAGTAGCATATGTATTTTATTGTAGCGGAACCATGCGAATTATACTGCACCGACACAGAGGAGAGCGTAATCGTGCCATGGGGCGAAGCTGCTCTCGACGGTACGCCTTGTAACGTCGGCACCAGAGACATGTGCATCGCCGGAATCTGTCGGGTTAGTTCGCTTCCTTTGAAATTAAAGAACATCTGTTCCTTTGAATTTCGATTAATTCCAGAATGATACTCGACAACTTTAGAAAGTCGGCTGCGACTGGACTGTCGATTCGGATGCCACGGAGGATCGTTGCGGTATTTGTCACGGGGATGGAACGCAGTGCGAAACAACGGGAGGAGTTTACGACAAAAACGATGGCCCCGGGTACAAGGAGGTCGTCGTCGTTCCTTCTGGCTCGAGGAACATAAAGATCGAAGAGATTGGCAACAGCAAGAATTATATCGGATTAGGAGTACCTAACTCTGACAAGTATTTCCTCAATGGGAAACGGTGGGTAATAATTAAACGATATCATTAACGATTTATTAAAGAAATCGAATTGCGACTCGCGAAATCAAAAATATGCTATCTGACTCCAATTGGACAGGCAGATCACCTTAGCAGGGGAATATGAAGTTGCTGGCACCCCGGCTCTCTACGAACGAGATCGTGATAGGGAAAAGGTTAGAATTCCTGGACCTATTCGAGAGGACATCGCAGTTTATGTACGTACATAACGCTAATACTGTTCCTGAGTCACGTTCGCCAGGAATCTTTGTTCGTCGTTATCCACAAACAACGCTCAAAGCTTCGAGAATTCACGCGCGTGATCCTGTAGCTTAGCACGATTTTGATTGTAACTCTAAAAACTTTTTGCGTGACCAACATATAATATTACAACGATCAATCTTCTCGTTGCAAATAATATCGTTCCATCGCTTCAGTTGATTTCCAGAGGGTACTATCGTAATTTCGGTTTACGGTACGAATACACCGTACCGAAGAAAGAACCTGATCGAGCACCGGAGTATTCTTGGTTATTTTCCGACTGGTCACTATGCACGGCCACTTGCGGTGGTGGTACGCAAACCTCGAAAGCGGTTTGCAACGAAAAGAAGAGCGGAATTGTCGAGGACCACTTTTGCGATGGTATCGAGAAGCCTGAATCGATTTTGCGGGAATGCAATCTGAACCCTTGCCCTGCCAGGTAGAACACGAACAATCGAGTTCCAATTTCACATAAAATCTTATATACATATTTCAACGCAGGCGAAACCATCGTTTCGATATAAAACGAAAACTAGTTTCCTATCAATTTCTCTTGGAAAGCTTTCTAAATATTGTATATGTATCGACGAAACTCGGGCGTCTTTTGATTTTCGAATATTTTTTAAAATGTCAGGTGGTGGATCGGCCCATGGCAAATGTGCCCGGTAACGTGCGGGGAAGGAGCGCTTCGAAAGCGCTCTGTGATGTGCGTTTCTTCGGGGATGGGCCCTGATCGATCAGACTTAGCCTTACCCGACAGAGATTGCAACAGAGACGTGAGGCCCGAAGAAGTCGGTCCGTGTCCCAACTTACCGCTCTGCAGCTCCACCGAACCACCTTTGATCGTGTATGCCGACAACAAGGACGCCTCATTCTATAACGTAAGCTCGAATGATCAGGACGGCATCACGATCGTCGACGGATTAACCACCGAGGAACCGGAAATCCTCGAGTTCGATAACGTGGTCGATGAGAATCCGGACAATTCTATGTACAATACGAAGTCGAAATGGATCGTTTCGAAGTGGAGCCACTGCACGAATGGGAAGAGAAGCAGGAAGGTTAGCTGCTCGGTTCAAGGGGACTGTACTCTCGAGAACAAACCCATCAGCGTCGAACTCTGCCAAGGTGGTAGATGGGTTACTGGTAAGACGGTCATTATTGCTTTTAGCTTTCTTAAATACGGTGAAACACGCGAGTGTATTTACAATGTTTAGTGTGGTCTCACGCCGAAGAACGGCAAACATCAGGCACATTAAACATGTATCTTTATGGGCATGCTTACAGGAAGATGGGGATTTTGCAATGCAACTTGCCTCGTAAGAATCGGCATTAAGCGTAGGGAAGTCGAATGTCGTGATCGTATAACGGAATTGCTGTCCAATGATTGCAACCTCGAGAGAAGACCAATCGAGACGAGACGTTGTTATCATAGGAAGCAATGCACGAACGATAAATCCGGTAATTACATACTCGACAGGAAATTTCCTTTCGAAGAAACTATAAAAACTTGATATACACTTAGAGGCTATTATCATTTTGTACGCTTCCACTTTATGACGCTCGTGTATATAGACATTAACAATCATTGTTCACCACCTCAATTCGAAAGTTCATCTTTTCATGGGCTACACATTTACCACTAATAAACCGAACTTTTGAAATTCTTTTTGTACTCTTCCTAAACCTTAGGGACTTTTCCTACGTATTATTTCCTATTCCTTTAGTGATTTCCGGTCTAAAATTCTCATGTGACAGTACAGAGTATCTATAACGCATTCGTTACAGAATGCAAGGACACCATAGTACCAGCCTCGATGTGTGCAACTTATAAACGTATGTGCCACGTTTCATCGATTGTACAGGAGAAATGTTGCGCCACGTGCTCCAAAAAGCGAAGACACGGCCGTCACAACAGGAGACATCTCGGCGATTGACTTAACCAGAAGTGCAAAGTATATATTAAAGTAGTAATAATTATGATTCCCGGTATCATGTTTGATGGACGCTTGTAAATCTAAATAAGATTTAGATATAAAATCGATAATTGAAAGTACAAGTTTAAAGAGATTTAAAGTTCTGAAGCCATAACTATTACTTCTTTAACGCCATATAATATCAACGAATCTCGATATAATTACGAGAAGAACGCTTTCCGTGAAACAGGGTCCGTCCTAGTTCCGTACTTGTTTGCGAAACAAGTTCGCTGAACAATAATACAAAAGTACTCGTGATACTGTGAAATTTTTAACGAACTTCGAAGGAACTGAAAAAGAAACGAAAAAGTTACGAAAGAAATAGATAAGATACTGAAAATTAAACATTCCAATATAAATGATATTGCATTTGTGATTCTGAATGATATGCTATAAACTGTAATTGTTCTTAAATACCTTACTGAAATGTTGAGTACATATAGTATGTAACTTAGCTGTATTAATGCTGTAGATAAATCTAAGACAAGCGTTTTGTAATTTTTATAGTTCTAGTAATTTAACGGTGCAAATAAATGAATTAATAAACATTTGCAAAGTATGTGCAAATATATATGTACAGAAACTATACATTTTTAAATACTGCTTAAATATGTATGTATGAATCAATGCTTGTATCTAATGCTGCATATTTTTTTACCATTTATCATTGTTATTAAAGCTTAATATAGAACTTATCGATAGTGCAATACTATTCAGAGAAACATTGTTATAAAAAAATCTTTATAATACAATCATTTCCAATAACAAAAAATATATAATAACCAAGTGCTACTTTACTAAATATATAAATTTTTAATATTATTTTATGACCTATGTAATTCCATTTTTATCAATGATTGGAAACATTAAACTGCAATTGTTTACACAACAAATTTAAATATAATACATGCACTAAACTTAATGACTGATTCTTAAATAATTGCTAATAAATAACAAAAACTTTCTACACCATTTATACAGTTGAATAAAACTTTCAATATATGAGTGTAATAACTCGAGGAAGTTTATTATGTAATTTTATTTAATTTAATATATTTTAAATATTAAATTTATATTCTACAATATTTACTCGCGAGAATAAGAGTATATTTGCGTACATATTAGGTTTAGCCCTTCTTATTATAGTTGTTCACATTGCATGATACGTATATGGGAATTGCCATCATTCCCACATATAAAACAATTCCATGCACCATTTTTTCCTGAAACAAACAAAACACAATAAATAGAATATGGCTTAACATAAATATCACGTTAACTGTTATGTCACATGTACATTTATAACATTTGAATATCTATACAAAAACTTTAATCAAACTAATCATATAATTTAACCTTTAATATTAAACAAAATATCATTAAAACATACTAATATCTTTATTTTATAGTATACCTATACATCATAATTTATAGAATCCTTGTATTACATAATCAGTATTCTATAAAAATTTACTTACAGCGAATGATATTCGGACTCTAGGTGGTGTACACATAAGTGTCCTGCATTGATTTTCGGATAACTTCAATAATCGTGGAGTATGCCTAACTACTCTTTGAACTGCAAACATGTTTCTGCTTTCACAAAACTTAAGGTTTACAAGAAATATGATCAAATGCAACCAAACGAATAAGCGTTCAATACGAAGAACGTCACAGCATTAAACTCTGCGAAATATAGAGAGGAAAGTCTAAGATACTTCAAGGCAAATTTCAAAAGTGCATGCTTAGGCAGAATGAGCCCCTACGGGGCTCAAGCGCCCTCTTCCTTGTGAAGAAAATAAAGAAACTAAAAGTGCATGCCGTTATTCTTGATCGTTTACCATAGAGTGTATAATAAAATATGTTTGCTTGTTCTAGTCCAATTATTAACTATTTTAGAAATAATAATAAAATAGATAACTATTATATTATACAAAAATTCAATTGAAATAGGGAGCCCTCTACAAACCGCATAAGAATTTTTAAATCCAACATGCATCATCTACTTGAACATCTAAGTATAAACACAATCATGGTTATAAAAGGTAAGAAAGGTTGGTACAGTTTAAACATAAACAAGAAGTTTGAACTATTTATTTTCATTTTGACTTATTGATATTTATTGACCTACTTATTGCAAGTATTGTTGATTATCAGTGTACTACATACTGCGTATATTTAATTCGATTCTTTTTGTTATTAAAAAGCAATAAAAAAAAATGAAATTCATTTTGAAAGTTCTTTGGACAATCTTTTTTATTTCTGTTTCGATTTCAGATAATAAAATTGGTCTTTACACTCTTCTCATTTCTTTCTTTAACATTTGCTCTGATTCATGGAATCATATTCTTTCGTCAAATGATTTGTACAATGAAATAAAGTACATATTTCTTACTAAGTACAAACTGTTCAATACATTACACTTATCCATATTTACATACACACACACACAGACACATACTTATATACTTATACATAAATTGTCAAATTGACGTCTAAAATTAACAACAAAATTTAACAATTACTTTTCCATTGGTGATAAACAGTTGATCCCTGAGTTTTGTCTCAAATGTGCACTCACTTCTTGTATATTATTTGAAGGAATCATCCGCGAATATAAATAAATAAAAGTCCATATTGTTCATATAATAATTAGTATAAGAAATATATCGCTGGAATTGGCACACAATTGACTTTTCTTAATACCTAATATCGAATGCAATAAACACCAACAGTTGTATGGAAATTCCTTTGATAGTATGTAGTAAACGAATCATCCTAGTTTCATTCAATAGGTATTGCCCATGGATGATCGGGTATAACACCATATTGTATATCCTTTAAATGCTTAAGAATCATTTTATGAACAGGATTAGATTGTTTTAATGTGGGTATGTGCAATGGTCGTCCACTAAATTCAATATAAGATATGGGACAGATTATACAAGCTGTTCCTGCTCCAAATAGTTCTAATAACTGAAATAAAATTTTAATTATTTAATATAATTTTTGGATTCACTTTAACAAATATAGAATAAATAGGAAATGATTTTACTCTATTTTCTGCAAGTAACTGACAAATTTCATCCATACACAACTTCCTTTCACTGACTTTGAACTGATTCCACTCCCTAGCTAAAGCCAAAATAGAGTTCCTTGTTACTCCAGGAAGAATTAAACCATTTGATAAAGGTGGAGTCACTAATTCTTTTTCTAAAGTTGTAAAATAATTATTTATAAAAGTTCATGAGTCATAAGTATGATAAAATTTAATATTTATTACAAAACAATTACTTACCTCCATCATCATTTATGCAGAACATGAAAATATTCATTGTTCCAACTTCAGTTACTTCATTATCTTTTCCATACAGCCACAGCACTTGCTGTAAACCTTTCTCTACTGCTTCCCTTTGTACATATATAGTAGGCCCATAATTACTACCTACTTTATAATTACCACAACCACCTGGCCATGCTCTTGTATATTGTGGGTCTGCTAATAAAGATACACCAACATCTTCATCTGTTTTTGAGAAATAGGAACCCACAGGAGATAAAATGACATATAATAAAGCAGACTCTGATGATGCCACTCCAAGCGTAGGCTGTATAAACATGAAAACAATTATGTGTTATACTTTTTTCATGTTTAATGCAGAAATATTAAACATTCTGATCCAAGTATTAAATTGAGTACCTTTTATAATTTTTATAAACTTAGAAAAACACAGTTTTTACATAATGATGTCAGTTATTTGCATCAGTCTAATATTCTATTTCTTGAACATTTAAAAGCTATGCATTACAATTATGAAATTATTTACATAATGTATGTATACTTAGTATACATATAATTATATCAGATTGATAATTGTTTGTAAAGCATTATACATTGAAGTTAATTTTTTATGACCATGTTCTTGGATGAACTCTGTCATTAAAAATGTTACATCATCTATGACATATATCAGCAGGTTCATGCATATCAATTTAGAAAAGAATATATGATATCAAAACATACAGTAATTTTAACCATGATTCAAACTTTCAAAAGGTTTTACATTAATTTGACAGATATTCAATACAACAATTAAACAAAATGTTTATATCTTTGTATTTTGGCTTAATTATTCTCTGTTACTCATCATTGATTCTACACTTGTTAACTTGTATAATGTGAAGCATATATCAATCATAATGTAGCTTTTGATCTAATTGTATCTTATGGCCCTGTTCCAACAAAAGAACAACACGCCCCTGTTTATCATGTATTATCATTAGGTATTGAGAAATATATTGTTTACTTTTATATGTATCTGTCTTAATGACGTCTGTGACATAAGTGACATGATTATTATTCCTATGATATGGTTGATTTTGATTCATGGAACATCTATAGAATGTTACCACATACGATATTTACTTGTTTCAATTTTTATTATGATCATACGAATGTCTTTTTATCAAGAAATAGATACTTACATCTATACCTATAAGAGTAGGACGTATATATAGACTAGAAGCAGTAGAATGAGGGACCCATTCTTGATCTATACTGATTAATCTACTACAACATTTAACTAATTCATCTCCGATAAAAGTGGGTAGGCCAGCTCTTATTGCTGAAGTATTCATTCGTTCCATATTTAAATCAGGTCTGAACATTCTTATTTTTCCATCTACTCCTCTATAAGCTTTCAAACCTTCAAATAACTGAAATATATAAACCTATGATTGAGTATATTGTACAAGATTTTATTTTACTATTATTAAAGTATTAAGTTATAGCTACCTCTACAGCATAATGAAGTACTTTTGATGCTGGATGAAGGACTAGATTTTCAAATGGGGTAATTTCTGGCACTTGCCATCCCCCTAATGCTTCATAATAAAATATTTTTAACATGTGATCTGTAAAATACTTTCCAAATTTTAAAGCATTAACATCAGGTTTGGGTTGTAATTGTTCTGGTCCTGCAAGACGTACTGACAAGTCTGCATACTGCAAGTACAATCATTTACAAACTTCACTTAAACTATATATTTAAAGAAGATAAAAATTCTTTTAATACAAAAACATTGTACCTTAAACGAACGTTCTGGTTGTATTACTTTTTTATCTCTAATTTGTAAAGATGAACTCCTTCTAATATTAGGTTGAAGTTGATTTAAGAAACTCCCGCAATTTAAAATCTGTACACACGTAATAAATGAGTAGAATAATCAAATGTTTACTTTAAATTACATTTCTAATTTATGATACCTCTATAAATAAAATCATTTTTTTCGATCTGTAAATTGCTAAAATCCCATTAGCATATACTATAATTAATTACATATATCGCGTAAAAGTATCATAATCGTTTAAAATACTTAATTTAACAAGTAATAGAAATTTTGTATCCAAAATGAAACATTAGTTATGAATATTTAATTACGCCCAATGCATTATACAGAAAAAAGAAAAAACAAAAACGTCGAATATCTAAATTTTATAAATAATTCATATCTATCGTGATTTCAATATGATGAATACTATCTTATATCTTAATACGCGATAAATATTCTACGGAAATAACGATAAAGTCAGGTCAACATAGTGTAGTATTTGTAAAAAATTGATAAAATTTTATCATATTCCAAAACATAATTATTTTTTATTCCTTAAAATCTAACGTCATTATTGCTAAATATGATATGCATGTATGTATTTGTGCTCGAACACGTGCTATAATTGCGGCTAAAATGTCACATTGAGATCTTTCAAATGACATGTGACTATAAAAGTGGAGCAGCATTTTTAGCGTTATCAGTAACTAGTAACTAATAGTTTCAATATTTTTTTGCTTATCACGTAAAATGTAGGGAGTTTTGAAAGTGTCAATGTCTTTGACACTGAAAAGTAATTATAATTAAAATTAATAACGAGATACGAAAAACATTTAAGTGCCATAACAATTAGAGAAAATTATTTTCTGTATTAAATTAGATAAATTTCAAGCAACCGTTTTTAAAAGTCTTTATCTATAAAGGCTTAGAAAGTGTTACATTAATATGTTCAATAAGGATAGACTACTGTATTCAAATAAATTTTCATATAAATTTTAGAATGAATTTTTCAAATTACCGGGATATTATTAAAAGATTTGAAAAGTTATTGGTACAGTATTTGACTTCACGCAAATGAAGTCAAATGAGCGTCTCTTCAATGTTTGAAAAGTTCGTTATATTTTTAGATGGGTTCACTAGATGCGCAAGAATATTACATCATCACGAAAACAACAAGATAATTCGAGTATTTTCTGTACAGAACTATCAATGAATCATTAAAAGATAATATAAAAAATATCACACTTCAAAATTACACATTACTTTTTAAAATCAGCGGCAATCCTTCTTTTTGGATACTCCAGTTCATTTCTTATTAGTCACATGAAATTTTAAAGCTATACAAACTTGACTTACTTGACGCCGCAATTGAACCATGTTAATTAGGTGCTGACCGTGAATCAGGAAGTCTTACACTTTTTAAATAATCCTCGAAGGATGTGCAATGTACATTACACAGTGACGTGCTAGCCAATACCTTGTGAACCAATCTTCACAAAGGTTCTTTGCAACGTTTTGTTTTGCAAAAGAAGAAAAGAGGGAAAAATGCGAACTTTCAAAGATAATGTTGAAAAAGAAAAGATGTGAAAAATAACAAAATGTTGTAACACGATCACACGTGACACAGAGAAAGTATCCACTGTTGAAAAACGATTATTCAAAGGAAACACTTGTATCCGCTTCCTTGCGCGTTCTCGAATAATGTATTTGCATTAACCATCGGTTAATATTTTATTTATTAGCAGGCAAGGGGCGTGAGGGAGAGACAGAGAAAAGCGAGGAGTCTCTCCTCCCCCTTCTCTTTATATTCGAGAATAAAAGAGTGGGAAATTTGTCGATGTAATACGTGAACTTTAATGTACACTGTGGTTAGGAAGTTTCTAGTCGATTAAATTGGATCGTTATCGGTACAGCCATTGGATAGTTTTAAATTACTCCAGATATTCTAATTCGAAAAGAAAAAACTTTCGACAGATAAGAATCTTATCGTTTCAATTATTCGTTTCTAACACATAATAAGCCTAAAACTAGTTCCTATGTTGCATCATTGCGTTCAGCTCTGACACAACAGATGCTTAGTCATTCTTTGTACAAATTTTACCAAATTCGAAAACCCATAAGAAACATTGTTGCAACGAACGCATCGAATACCGAGAACAGGTTTAAATGACACCCTGTGTGTAAAAGACGAAACTCATGAATACTGTGTATGATTATAGGAAAGGGGAGGAAAAATTCTGATGGGGCCGAATGGAGCGGGGACGGGGAATTGAAAACATGTTGATAATACGGTTTCTTCGGGCGATAAGAAAGGACAGCACACGCGTTGTTGTTAAGACCATCGAACGTTACTCGATTCTTAATAAACGTTATAAATATTTATTAAATGTATAGAATGCAGCAACGAGCTTTCAGTAGTACGAAATTGCTACGTCTTTGTAGTTAGAAAACATATTTTCTATAAACGATCACGCGATCCCTTTCAGAAGATCAGAAGATCAAGTTGATCACGACAAAGTTACTGGGTAAAATTAGTGTCTTTTTTTTTTAGTATATACGTTCAATTGACACTCGATATTATTTTCTTTTATTAACGATGAAGAAATGTAGACAGTTTACGTAGCATATCAAACATATGATATTGAGAACAACCTACAAACAATTCTTTGCAACAATCGAATGAAAACAGCAGATATCTCTGTGTAAGTGGTATTAATTGCATGGGTAACTGACGCTGATATCATTCAATTTGCATAAACTTTTATTTTAAATATCTTTTAAAAATGTACGTACGATCAATACATTTTTACGTAATTTTTTTTTCCCCTTGTAATTTTAAATCTATTGTCCTCAGAAACAATCTTTTTCCTTTTAACAATGATGAACTATAACAATAGACTGACGGTAATTTGTCGCTTCTAAACATCCTGAATAACAATCGTATGTTTGCAATTAACACAGACATTATAGAATATAAAGCAATGATATAGTTAGCTCAGTTCCAGATTAGCCAGTCCGTATCTTTTCAATGCAACTTCTGGAATTAACTATGAAAATAACGGTATCTCTACGTCACTAATATTTGCCCCTCTTACAATTTTTTATTCTTATAATCGATACATTCTGCATCATTCCATGATAATGAAACAATGACGAAAATAGACATTCCATTGTGCGAACGTATGTATATGCATAAATGTATTCTTATATTTGGTAGCGTTTACCTCTTAAGATATTATACGACAATACGTCAAATGCCTTCCCAAATACGTTATGTTTATAAATAAAAAAAATCAAAGTGAAAAGAGAAGAATGAGGTAGATAAGATAAACCGAAGAAAAAAATAATTGAAACAAAAAAAGAAATATAAAATGATAGGGAGAGAACGCGAAACATATACTATAATGTGTGTACGAATGAAAAATGATGAAAATTTACTGTTAAATGTTAATTATGTATGTAGTGTTATGCATAAATATCATTTTCATCCCAGATAGAAATAGCAGCAGCGATAAGATTGTTATTTTTAAAAAATCAAAATATAAAATTTGAAAAGTCTTACTCAAACTACAAAAGAATTTAGAATTACATACTATTATACAATAAAGTTATTCTGCAAAAGTAAAATAAGAATTTTGAAGAATATATGGTGACAGTATTTATAATTTATATTGGCGCGTAAATACTGAACATAGTAAGTAAGATTTTGATATAAGTTTATCTAATCAAATTTTACACATTAGTCTGACGGGTGCAGTCATTTATTTCTATACAGTTGGTACTCCTCATTTCTATAATTATCACTATTATATTTAGCGCTTGTAGATGAATTTAAATTAGAAAGACAATCATTTATTTAGTATTAATTTAATGATCTATTATGGCTTTTCATCATTAATGGTACCGAATATGCGCAAAAAAAGTAACCAATCGAATTTTGACGTCCTCGTCTATAATCCAAGGTTACACTTGCCTCTATATTCCTAAATCCATGGCCGCCACCCACAATATTGACGTGACGAACACTAACATATCTTTTAATCACGTTCGATGTTCTGTCGATAGACAGACGAGTCATGTTTTGATGAGAATCGCCGTTTGAACGTGACTGTTATTTTTTACATTTTTATATTAATCGAAAAAATCGTGATAAGGCATAAAAGGGAATACGGTAAGAGCGCAAAATTGCGCGCTAAAATGAGTCTTAGCATAACAAAGTTATTTTCACGGAAGAAAACCGGTACAATTGACACGGTTGCCGAGATTGGGCCACCCACTAACGTTTCCCATAAATTTCATGTGAGTAAAAATGCCGAAACGGGACAATTGGAGGGTCTTCCTGAATCATGGATCCGTTTGCTCAATACACAAATATCAAAATCGGAACAGGATGAACATCCTGCCGCGGCTCTGCAAGCTATTAAATTCTATAATTATTCAATAAAACGAAAACCAGAGGAAAAAGTATTCAAACCTTTCGTTACACAAGATTTAATTGAAGAGGAGTCTCAAGAAATCGATAAAATCTTGTCAAAGAAATATCAATCTGGAGATTCTGATGGCTCGATTTCAGCAAATTCCACAGACAGTCAGGTGCAATTGCCAGAACTTCCACCTAAAGTGAACAAAATTCCAAAACCTACGTCACAAATATATTCAGATAGGGCAGAGAAAACTTTTACAGAAATTCTTGAAGATTTAAATTCGTGCCAGCTTGATTATGATATATTACCAGATAATGAAAATACATTAAACAACGTAGAAGAAAGCCCTATTTTACGCAGGAAAACAGAGTATTCAGGAGCAAAACTTAGTGATGAAGAAGTTTTTGAAGAACTCAGAGCTATTTGCCATAGCGGAGATCCAAATTTACGTTTCGAAAAGACCAAAGAAGTTGGGGCTGGTGCTTCTGGCACTGTCTTTATAGCTACTGATTTACAAACTGATCAAAGAGTTGCTATAAAAGATATAGATCTATCCAAGCAGCCAAAAAAAGACCTTATACTGACTGAAATTAAAGTGCTCAAGGAATTTCAGCATCCAAATCTGGTGAACTTTCTAGATGCGTATCTTGTAGATGAGCATCTGTGGGTTATAATGGAATTATTAGAAGGTGGACCACTTACAGATGTTGTTACTGAAACTGTAATGAAAGAAGCACAGATTGCTGCAGTTTGCAGAGAAGTTTTAAAGGCAATTAGTTTTTTACATACAAGAGGAATTATTCATAGAGATATTAAATCCGATAATGTGCTTCTTGGTATGAATGGTGCTGTGAAAGTTACAGACTTTGGTTTTTGTGCTAATATCGATGGTGATGAGAAAAGACAAACTATGGTTGGAACACCTTACTGGATGGCACCAGAAGTTGTGACAAGAAAACAATATGGGAAAAAAGTGGATATTTGGTCTTTAGGTATTATGGCTATTGAAATGATAGAAGGTGAACCACCTTATATGAAGGAAACACCCTTGAGAGCATTATATTTAATCGCAGCTGTTGGTAAACCTTCTATTCCTAGATGGGAAACTCTAAGTTCAACGTTTCAAAATTTCCTAGAAAGATGTTTAGCGGTTGAAGTTGATGAAAGAGCAACTGCCGATGAATTGTTATCTCATCCATTCTTGGAAAACTGTGCAGAATTAACTACTCTTACACCATTGATAAGAGCAGCGCAAAGGATTCTTCATAAAGCATTTAACTAAGTATTCTTATTTCATTTTTTCGAGTAGATGACAAATATTCATTTTCATGTTAATATGCATTTAATATTTTGAGTACGCGTGCAAAGTTGCACCAGTATAATTTACATAATGTAAAAGTATAAAAGTATTTTTTACACTGCACAATCAGTATAAAGTATGTGTGTGCAATGCAGTGGTTTCACATATTTAATGTGACCACCTACAATGTGTATATCAATGTGTTACCAAATTTAAAGTAGGGGTAAAATAAGATACAATAGTGAAGAAATATTATAAAATAATTTATAGGAAGTAATTTAAACTAAGTTAGTTCTCATAGTCTGTTATAAAAAAAATCATTATTAATATAAATTATTAATAATTATGTGCAATATCTATTGCGTAAGTTCTTTGTTTTTTATATATATATATATATTTTTGATCTCTTTCACTCAAGGAAATTCAGTCTTGTATCTTTTGTTATCAATTTTAAAATGGAAGTAGGTGCAAACAGTGCAAGTCATTATTGTGCTAAAAGAACATATTTGGTGTTCTGTATTAGATTAAGATGATATTTTGAAATTGCTTGCATTTATAATGGAGTATGAGTTGTATCACATTTTTATTAAAGTATTGTACTTAGATTATAGAAGAACTGAAAGTGCAAGGTATGCGCACACACTATCAATCAGGGGTTCAACAGTAACTTATTTTGTTTGATAACTATTACAACACCATGGAAAATAATAATTACAGTTTAATCATAGTACAAATTAAATTTTAAACTAATAACATTACCAAATTAACAATTTAAGTATACAGTGTATTTCATTTTTTATCTCTACTATTTACACTTTTTAAATTGCATTCCTTTATTGTTTAGAATCTGTTAGTTTATTAAGTAAAAATAATTATGCCATACATTTTGAATCAAAGTCATGTATAAAATAGGTTCTGTAGTATGTATTATTTAATGATTCTTTAAATTATCATTATTCAATAAACAAAATAGTTACTTCTTTATGAAAACTTACATAATCTTACTTTGGAAGAAATCATAATAGTGAGAAACTGAACATTTTGGTTCCATGGAACAAATATATGTATTAATAATCACGTATTGTAAAGAATGTATCATATCGCGCATTGTAAAATGCATTTTTTGACGATTTTTTTAAGAACTATAATTAAAACTTTTTGAGAAATTTTATACTTGTATTTTAGAATTTTATACTGCTCAAACCAAAAGCCAAATTTTAACAAGTATTATGAATTATATATATAATTTTGTATGTACAACACACTTTATAAAAAAGACTTGAAATTAGAGTCCAATTAAATATTGTCTGCAATTATCTAGCTTAAAAAACGTCCAGCAGTAATATGATGTAGAATCACACCTGTGATAAAAAATTTAGGTCTATTGTATTATATTTCATATTAACTTTTGATCAGTTAAGTATAGAATATTTTCAACATCAATTTCATTTAACTTCAGATCATTTTACAGGTGTAAAATTACATATATCAAACTTTGTCTTCGTAATTTCATATTTCAATAATGCGACTAAGTAATATAATCTAAAGGTTGAAGTATTCATTTAAAAAGGTTTAATGTAAAATTGATTAGATTCACTCAGTCGTAACACTTGTGCCTTATCAAATCAGTACATATGGTCCTATGGCTGCAGCCTTATTGAAACTTTTATCATTTGTAACAAAATATAATAATAAATTTAATAACGGTCTTTTAATGAATAATAATTGTAAGAAAAATGTTATAAAATTTTATATCGTTTCTAATATTTCGTCAAACAGCAACGTGTCTTATACATTTTTAAATATATATATATATATGTAAAAGAAAACATCACAAGCCTTTTTAATAATAAATATTTTATTTACAAGATATACGTACGATCTTGTACATTTTATCACCCCTATAAATTTGTTTGCCACACTGAAGTTGCTTATCGCGTATCACATTATTAATAAATAAATATTAATAATAAATATTTACACTATATTTGTACAAATTTTGCGTATTATGCTAAAAGATAATTACATTTTTACGCTACTACTATTACAAAACGTTGAAATTATATTTATATTATTTGTTAATATAACGTATATTTCTGCAAAACAGAAATACTGCAATGTGGCAATCATTTTGTTAAAATAAATATATAAATAGAACATATAATCCTGCATGAATTATTCTTCTTTACAAGAAAATGAATTATATGCATATAACATACATTATTTTTTCAATTCAATTAATTATATCTTTAATAATTTACATTATTAATTAGGTTTTAAACAAATTAATTTATGCCATAAATTTATGTTATTGAATAATTGTCTATATGTCCTATGCATATATCTTGGAACAAGAGTATTCTCGGTATATGCATAATACTAACAAATTGTATTAATTAATTGGTATTCTATGGAAATGTAAAATGGATTGTATAACATAAATAAAATATTTGCAATATGCAATTTAAGATTTTGTATTGATTAATGTCTTTTTACACTTCCATTAATACGTTTTGTAGAAATATTAAAAATAAATATTTCTATTTGATCATATTTTATCTTGAATTTGGTTTATGGCAGTATTTATGTACGCATATTTGTTCTTTGATTAAAGTGCCTATTAATACAAGGTTAGAAAGTATCTCGGATAAATTTGCTAGGATGGGTACTATGAATTTTGTACACGTAACATTTGAAGCATAATGTTACAAAAGTCACGGAAAATAAGAGGCTACGAATGACATCATTAATTTTGGCTGATATGCTTATTTAATAAACGGCTTTTTGTTCAACCTAGATTGTATGTACCATTAAAAATTAAGCCGTTTTCTGCAATAAACATTTCAGAATTAAGATTTAAGCAAAGGTCAGTTTTCCGAATACCTCAATGCCCGTAATCTTCCAGCAATAAGGAAAGTTGGATCTTCCAACATAGCTCTTAAAACAGCTAAAAAGTCAGCCGCTTGATCTTCTTCGATTGCTCGTCTATCATATGACAATGTAGCCGACATTTTTGTTACTGTTTGCAACGCAGCATCTGTAATAAAGTAAAACATTAATGTTTTTCTATGCGCTCTTAATAATTGTGTTTTTTTAAATCGTTTACCTAATTCTTCCCGACCACCGCCAACTGCAAGTATTGCTGTTTGAGGAGGATTTATAATGGCACTGAATTGTTTAATTCCAAACATTCCTAAATTAGATATTCTAGAAAATGTTGGAAATAATATATAAAATATTATTTATATATTGAAGTAATTACGTGTCACATAATTTAAATAATACTCATACTTACGTAAATGTTCCTCCTTGAAATTCTTCTGGCTTCAATTTACCATTTCTTGCCTTTTCAGCTAATTCCCTAATATTTTTCGAAATATCAACTAAATTTTTTGCTGCAGTATCAAAAACAATTGGTGTAATAAGACCTGTGTCTGTAGCAACTGCAATAGATATATCGACTCTTGGCATTTGAATAATCTGTTAGAAGAATAAATATATCATTCACTAAATTTTAATAATTATATTAATTTTCATACTGACCTTATCATTTTTATACAGTGTATTAATAGATGGACATTCCACTAATGCCAGTGCGGCAGCTTTCGTTATGAAGTCATTTACCGATACATTAATGTCATCGGCTTTAAGTTCGCTACGAATTTCGTTTAGTTTGTTCATTTTAATATCGATATACGCATAAGCGTGAGGAATGGTACTCTGAAAAGTTTAATGAATGTTTACGTGTATAATGAATGTTTACGCGTATAATTACCTTTGCTTCCCCAAGTCTCTTTGCAATTACTCCTCGTATAGTAGAAACTGGAATATCTTCATAGGTGGAAGGTTGACCAGTAGGTACATGTTTTTTCGAGGGAGCAGAAACGGGTTCCTTTTTACCTGTTCCAACTTGTGGTGGTGGTTCTATGTTGTTAAATAAAAATGTTCATTTTACATATACTCAATATTTTTCCTAATGTTATAATTACGTACCAACTTTAGGAGAAACTTTTTTCACATTATTTGCTTGGATATACGCTAAAACATCGCTCTTTAGTAATCTATTAGGTCGTCCAGTTCCTTTTATAGCGTCTGCATTCAGTCCATACTCCTCCAACAATCGTTTTACTGCTAAACCATATACTCTGAAAGAATAATATCATAATAAGATATGTATCATTTATACAAATAAGCTTGAACAATTTAAAATTGAGACATTAGTATTTTCATTACATACTGTCCACTTGCTGCAGGCTTTTTATCAGCTGTAGTTGGAGGTGCAGCTGCTGCTGCAGATGGTTTTGTAGTACTTGGAACAACAACATTTTTCCAATCCATTTCCTTTTCAACCGTGATTGCAATTAATTGTCCCACTTCAACTTGGCTGCCTTCAGGAGCCTGTTAAGTGAATTTTCAACTAAGTATTCAAAATTTAAGATATTTTGAAGCATAAGTTAACATTCAGATAAAATTGTGTACAAGAATTTTTGCGAATATAGCTTCATCCTCAAATTCAAAAGTCATAACAGCTTTGTCTGTTTGAATTTCTGCCAATGCATCTCCTGGTTCTATAGAGTCTCCTTCCTTTTTCAGCCATTTCACTATTGTTCCTGTAGTCATTGTCGGTGATAAAGCTGGCATGGCAACATTGTTTCTACAAATAATTATGTTTAGATTTTGATATTAAAGTGTGATATTTCATACAAACCTAGACTATTAAACTATTTGACATAACATACTGGCCTGGAGGTGGTTCAGCTACTGCACTTGCAGGAGGTACACTTGCTGGTGCACTAGCTGGCATAGATGGAGCTGCAGCTGGAGCACTGTCTGGCATTTCTACAGATTTCCAATCTTCGCCAGGGTCTACAGTAAGAGCTATCAATGTTCCTATTTTAATATCTTTGGTTCCTTCTTGTACCTATTAAGATATTTTATTAAAGTTTCTGAAAACATCTACTATAGATATTCTATAGATATATATGTATGATATCTTACAAGTATTTTTGCAAGTATACTGTCATCGTCACCTTCCATTGTAACAACTGCTTTATCTGTTTGAATGTCAGCAATAGCATCTCCTGCTTCAATTTTGTCACCTTCCTTTTTGAGCCATTTAATGATAGTACCACTTTCCATAGTAGGTGACAAGGAGGGCATCAATAGCTCCTTTCCTTTTACTAAAAATAAGTATAAAATGTTTATACTATGAAATGTATATTGTGATATTTAAAAAGTATACAGCAATAAATTAATATTTGAACTTGGTTGCATAATCAACCTAATAAATAATATTAATAGATTGTCATGCATCAAAATTAATAAAAAATAAAGGATGTAGATATTCTAGGAATCTTCAGTTACTATGATTCATATTAAAATTAATGTCGTTTCAATGAGAAATCATTTGAAACATATAATAGCACCTTAACCTCAATTTGAAGCAGCAGTGTATCTGTTAATGAAATATTTATGAATAAATTGCATACCATCGAGGACCCAACTTGTATGGAAACATGTTCGTTGATATTTCAGGGGAACAACAATTCGTGGTAACACTCGATTACTATTTTTAATAGATAATAGCGCGATCCTAGGTATCATCGTTTGCGCCATGTTTAATGTGAAGCAATTTAACTATAGCGTTATCCACACATACGTATTATACATTGATATCATTTAGATGTACTTGCGACCTCCAGAATGAGATTCTGTAAAGTTTTACCATTAGTGCCTTAGGTCTGATTAGCCGCACTTTATAATTTTATAAAGTTTTTCAAGAAACGCTTTGACCACTATTTACCAACTTATTCTATTTATCAGATCTTTCTTCGATGAAGTATTGTACTCTTTCCTTTTCACTTATTGCACGTGTAATGTATGCCTTAATTTAAATTTCAGGGTTATCGATATACTATATACAGTGATATATTCACTATACACGTGGTCACTTATGCAATAGTACGATATTACAAAACGAATCAGTGCGAAGTACAAGATGTATGCGACAGATTGATATTCAAATTATAATTTTTAATAACAAATTATTCATTACTGTTTGTACATAGGCTGTATCTTATTTACTTGAAATGGTAAAAAATATATGCAAATAATGGACTCTGTTATTTTTAAGTAATAAATTATTTGTTAGTAATTATAAGCTACATACTGATAATATTTAAAAATATTATTTTCCTTATTTAAAAAATATTATTCCTACTACAATAAAGTATTAAAAAGAATCTATAATTTGTTCAGAATAAAGATGGTATGCATTTAATAATAGATCCATACATGACATTGGAGGTGCGAAAGCGTTAAAAATATAGTGATAGGGTATAATAATTGAAACAGTTTCTTACGAATGATATAATGTTTATTGTATTTCAATTAATACGCGTATTTTACAACTTATGTTTGTGATACACATCAGTCTGTTTTCTAGCAAAGTATCGTCACACGATTTTTATTTAACACGTTGAGTGCCACAATAAAAACGACCGTATATAAGACGATACATTTTAATAAACGTTACTTATATGATCGTTTCATTTTTCCACATCTTTGTGCCTTACCATTACAACAATAGACCTACATTCTTTTCGATCTGCATTTTGTGGCCAATCGCAAACATTGTTGACAGTGTTCCAAACTAAATTGTTGGGACAGGTGAACTTCATCGGTGATCCGTGAACACATTCGAAGTACTATGAAAAAGTAGAATGGAATATTTTTGACGATGCATTTTTTAATTCGAGTGTTTATTATTATTTTAATACTCACAGAATGACAGTCTTTAGAAGGGACAAATTGATTAGTGCTTTGACATACAGTCTTCTCTGCTTCATTATCGTCTACAGGTTCTTGAGTAGGTTCTGACTTGTCTGCATTCTCGGTGGTCGAACTTACTTCCGGTTTTCGAGTAGTGGTTTCCGTGGGTTTGTACGTAGTAGACTGGGTAGTAGACTGGGTAGTAGATTGGGCAGGTTGAATGTTATCTGACGAAGTGGTACTCGGTGGTTTCGCCCAGTCAGGCTAGACATAGAGTTAACAATAATTTGGTAGAACCACAATTATAATTAAATGTCTGTAGACATAAAAAGTCTGTAATTATTACCGTAGGAGTTGTGTGGAATTCTTTGTCCTGTACAACGTATCCCTTCAATCCTTGGCTAATAGTATTCATTAAAGGATTACGTTCGCCGCAAAGTCCTTGGAAATCGTCCATATCTATGGCCCAAACCATAGCACCGGCGTATCGTGATTCTTTGATAAAGTCGATCTTGTATTTGACACTTTCTACATTTTCGTAACCCACCCATTGTGTTTCTGTAATTATTAATCGATTAAAAATCACGTAGCAAAAGGATATTAAACTCTCGTGTACAAATATGTGTACCTTTGTACATGTACGGAACTTTGCCAACGTCATCGAATTTCTGGGTCCAGTTGCTTCCTGGAGCTTGCAGTCTCGTGCAAATCTTTTCAAAAAATTTGTGTATATTAGTAATATAAATTATTATTGATAATGTTTCAAAATCGTGCTTTAAAGTTGGCGAATGACTCAGAACTTGTCACATAAATTATAATTTTCAACCTCAAATTAAAGAAGAATATTGTATCAGAAAGTACCAAGAGTAGTAAAGGCATATTCCTTTACGTAATTAGTGTACATTTAACAAAAGAAAAAAGAAATAAATTTAACCAGCAGGATATCCATGTACCCGAAGTAAATACGACCGCAGAGGGTTTAATATTCATTGATCATACTTCGTAGTAAGAAAGGAATCCTTTGGCCTGGGTGTACTCCCCAGGTGCACCACCGCCAGCTTCTTTATTGATGTAGGTTCCAGGCTCGTAATTATGGTTACCTTGGCTGAGGGTAAACGTACGCCCGTACAGCGGAATTCCAACGACCAGTTTCTTAGCTGGACAGCCTTTTTGTTCCCAAAGTAAAAGACCATCATGCTGTAACGGCATAATGTGTACATGTATATGCATATTCGTGAATTTATCGCTTTGTTCATTATAAACGTATCGAAGAGCGGTATAAATAAAAATACAGAGCGTTCTGTATTGTTCTATACATACCACGTTCAATTTTTCGTAAGCCCACTGATCGTGCGGTCGACGATAAAGAGGACTATGCACATCCGCGAAGCCAGCCCAGTTACCACGAAGGTCATAGGCCATTACGTGAATAACATCCAAATTGCTATGAAAATATAAATGAAATATAAATATTCTGTCTAGAACATAATAGCTTAGTCGTCGATTCGCTTACTTGCAAAGTTCTGGTACATGATACCCCTCGTCTAGACGAAATTTCGCCATCGGAACCGCCATCGTGATCTCCCATCCTTTATTCTCCTTGTCGAAAGCGCGCCTTAGTTCTTCGACAAAGTAGAAGAATTTATCCTTATCGGAGAATTTACCACCTCTGTCTGCTGCGCCAGGATATTCCCAGTCCAGGTCGAAACCGTCGAAATCATATTTGTGCATGAATTCTAATAACAAACAAACGTACTAACATTATTCACGCATTAGATTATTATGCATTCTATCACTAGGCATTTTGACATCTTTATATGATAGAAATTTGATGAATATCCTTACCGACTACGCTCTTGATGAACGTGTCTCGCCTTTCCTTCACGCTGACTAGAGCACTATACTTCCTGCCGCCTTCTCCCCAACCACCAACAGCTACGGAAGTCTTTAGGTGAGGATATTTGGATCTCAAGTTGTTGAAGGCCAGGAAATTTCCTTTGTCAACATCCAGTTCAGGATCGAGAATCAATACTTCCCAAGTAACGTTGCTTACACCGATGAATGAGTAAATGACGTGAGTACATAGATCACCCGGAACATCGTTCACCCCGTAGCTACCAACATCCGGTCGATAAATGGCCCAGTTGCTGAAGTAACATGCAATCCTGCCTTGTTGTTCCGCTGATGATCGAAAATTATTTCACACGAATTATTAGAAATGCATTATCTAACGTATACATATCTTATCTGAAGGGAGTGATCCATTTACCTGTCGCGATTACGAATAGCAGAGGAAGTAACAGAAGAGTCTTTCTTGAGGTCATTTTAGAAACTGTAAATAATTATACTTGATTAATTATTCGTTAGTAATTTGTGACGTATCACCCTATTTCAATTGTTAAGAATGTCAAGTATGATGAAAACTAACACCTACACGGTCATCGCCTAGAATTATGTTACTCTATTGGAAATTGTTCTCATTGAGCTTCACTGTAACGTCACAATGTATCGGTAATTAATAATGTTAAGTTCACAACCTGATAACAGAAGTTCTGAATGAGTTTATCGATTATCCAACAGCCCGATTGAAGCAAAGTCACAGGTTCGTGTTACGGGTTCGATATCAGAGTCGATGCTCGTATCGTGTACGTCTGGTTAGGTAGGGCATCGAGGCGTCTTTAAAAACGCGAACAATCTAGCCGGTTGATCAGTGGTGGGTAGAATAATCGCTTCATCGAAGCGTCATTCTTTAAAACGAGTAACGATCGGGCGACCGGTTTTCAGAAAAGCAAATAACACGGTATGTTCGTGAAACTTTTCTTTCTACCAATCTCGGGTTGTTTTTGTTTTGGTGCAGGGTAAAAGATAGCATCGAGATTCACCGAAGTATGTAGTAACAACGATCTTTATCTTGATTACACGGGTCTCTATCTTAATTACGTAGATACAAAAAAGTGAAGCAAACCTATTTGATGATCGGCTGATTATTTTACCGAACAAGTTCGATTTTTTCGTTACTATGCTAATCTTCTATTTTCACTTTTACTGTAATTGCACAAAATTCTGTTTCAGGAAGTAAAAAGGTCTGCATTATAACGGTACAGTAATAAAGGTTCAAGCACCTTCTTAACGAGGGTTCTACTACGAGAATTAAAAAACGAAGCGACGTTATTCGATCTGTACACGCGAAAAGGTCCAGTCGATAAAACTGCAACATTTTTTTTTCTTTCGTTGCACGTATTCCTCGACGAGATTAAACCACGAAAATACGATCGTAAAAACTTCGGGTCACCCCTTGCGAGACTTAAACCGCACGAACATGAGCTATAAAATTCGAGACGATTGTATTATAACGTAAGTAGAATGTACCGTTCTACGCAGTCCGAAAAATATTTTTCCGTTCATCGGCATTCAATTGCGATCGCAAACAACGAGGAGTAACCGCTCCTTGAAATTGTTTTATTTTTGCTTTGAAAACGTTAAAAACAGTTGAGATGTGAGTTGAAAAATGATAAAAACGTGATCGAAATTCTTTCTTGTTTAATTTTGATGCGAAACGAGGAAGTTTCGAACTGAAAAACTGAACACTTCCAAGGTAAGTTCCTTTCTCATAATTCTATGTAGTTGAACATCGAAGTCGGAAGAAGAAAAATAGCAAGATATCTATAGCACTTACTATGCGGCAGTGAAAGCGGACGTACGTAGAATGTCACGTTATAAAAGTAATTATATATGCATTTAGAACAAAATGGTTTCATATTTCAATTAAAATTTTCCACTTATTACATTACAAAATTTTTGAAGGGTCATCCAGATGCTTATAACTAAGAATAGTGGTAATGAACAGTTCTAAAGTCCCAAGCCCTAAATATTTATATTAGTTGCAATTTTTGAAAAGTTATTCAATCGTATTGAAATTTGTGGCGGCAGTGAGCAGTGGTCTGCATAGCGTTGAACGTGTTAACGGGTCAATTCCAGCATGCTCGTAACAAGAACCGTTCAGATTGTTTTTCGAGGAGATCGATCGTCTACGGTTCATTGTCTTTCGCATCGTTTGAGCGCATCGACCACGGAATAACAATCGATTCAATACAGAAGCAGTCACAGAACGAACAAAGAACGGTGAAAGAAGATCAAAGACCGTCCTTGGGATTCGACGAGTTTCGCGCGAAATATAAGAGCTAGATAATGGTCTTTGCATCGTCAAGATAAAGGAATGACACCGAATCAAGAGTCTGCGGCTTTCGCGAATTAAAATGCTGGCTGCATCCAGTCCTTCGACTACTATTCCAACTGCACTTCGAATACAAACGTCCGCCACTCTACGGAACTCCGTTTTATCGGCATAATAACTCCTGCCGTTGTTCCTTTGTTCTGTTTATAGAAGATGCTACGTTTTTAAATATTTTTGCCAAAAGAAGGAAAGTGATTCAACCTTCTGCTTCAACAATGTTCTTCGAAAGCGTACAAGTATCTCCTAAACGATCGTTTCTGAGTCTTTTTAAATTCTAACCACTTTTTTTTATCCCATAAAATGTCCATTTTACCATTTCAACTAATTGATCGAAATTAAAGAAATTTTTAATGGAACGAAAATAACACCGTCGTGGACCTTATTGTATATTTTTCAAACTAACGTTATGGAATTTATTCGAATAAATATTTGGTTGCTTTTAACATGTTTGCGACGTTAGTCGTATATATTTTTCGAGGTTCTTTCTGTTCAACAAGAACGCCGACATCGTCGTGATTATTCATAAGACCGACTCTCGAACCGATACGCCATAATTTATTTCTGTTGCATCTCGTTGCACTTGGAGGATTTGATTAGTTCGTAGACATAAAGAGCCGATCAATGATAGCCTTCCGTGACGAACATTTCAAACGATATTAAATCGATCGTTTCAATCTTAGATGTTGGAAATTTCTGTTTGTAAAACGATTGCGATTTATTTTACGTAAATCTGGTAGTACAGTAAATAACTGCAAACTTATAATTTTTGTCAGACACGATAAAAATAAATACTTTGATAAAATTTTGAGTGGAGCAAAATAAGTGAAAGTCACGAATTTTCAAAAATTTCTATAACAATCTGAAACGGCTTTCTCGTTAACTATAACGGCGAATGGCAAAGCCGATAACAGTGATAGCGTTCGAGTTACGATACTTTTATGAAAATGAGACCATATAAAATCCACTAACTCTTCGCTGACCTTCGAGCAGGAGATGAAAGAAACGAACAGAAAGGCGCAATAAAAGGGTAAAAAGAAAAACGGAAACGACACGAGTGGATCCTCGCCTACATGACGTGTCGGAGTCGAAATTCCAAAGAATTTATGTAAATATGTGGAAAATGGTTTTATCTCACCGTCTCGTAAATTGTGATGGAATTGTAATAACTGAATAGTATTAATCATTCATTAATTTTTATTGTATTATCAATGAAACGTCAACACTAGCAGGTATCACCTATTTCCGATACGATGCTACAAGTAAACTAATCTAAAAAGTACACTCTGAGATTGTTTGTTCAACTGGATGAGTAATTGGTTTTTTAAATCGCGTCACGAATTTTATAATGCAAACTGTTGCTTGAATCATAGACTTTATCGTGTGATAAGATCGTTCGTTGCAATGGGGTGACAATCATTGATGCTTCAGATTTTGTGTTTATAAAAATTTAGATCTTCGGTGAAAATGATATTTATGTTTGAAGTTCCTAGTTTCCTTTCTTTTATAACTTTCTCAAGATCAGATAATAGAAGGTTAACAAACACGTGGCCAGAAATAAATATTTTTATTGCACTTGACACATGGATTGTTTTCTCAGATGTGTGTCACGATAAAGATTATCATTTCTTATCATTAAACGAAATGATTTATTGTAATAGCATTAGTTTTCAAGAATTCTGCTTACCGATAAAAAAACGATTAAGTGGATAAATAATCCTCGTGCACTTATAGTTTCAACAAAGTAAATACACTGATTCTTATTACGTTAGAACTGAAAGCGATTATTAAACCATACAGAAAGCGATTTAAAAATGAATTATATTCAACATGAAGATGAAGAGAGAAAATGTTCCATTGTGAAAATTGAAAATTAAGCAGCGTGTTAATGAATCGAAAGAAATAAAAGCTCATAGTGTAAATAAGAAACGGCAGATGCTTGTGTTGAAGTCGAAGAAAGAACTGAAGAGAGGAAGAAGACTCACCGTGCAACGAGCGGGTACCAGAGAAAAATCATGGCTACGGTCGAGGTTAAGCTCTCATATATACCCAGCTGGACCTCATTAGAATTCAGGTGTAAGGGGACTGGTACGATTGGTTGGTTCGTCGACCCTCTGCCTCCTCGTCAACGACGAGAGGGACAATCGTGCGACGATCATTGCTGATCGACTCTTCGTCCCTCCATTCTGGTTCTTCCTCCACTTTGTATTAAACTTTATGGCGATTCGCTTGAATATCTTATTCTTAACAAATTTAAGAGTTAAGTATACGAGTTGATACTTCTATGGACTCGTACACTTGCTATTAGTATCTTAGAGGGTAAGTCTTTTATTTATCTCATTATCGATCTTATAATTAATGGGATTTTCCACACGCGGATAGCAAGACAAGTAATTTATGCTGAAAGGTATGTGTATGTATACAATGCATAGAATGCTGTTTGATAAATTTTAAGATTTGCATAGGAACCTTGCAGCAGAGATACCTAATACGAATAAAAAGTATCGCTTTTAGCCTCGAACCCAATCATGTTCAGAATGCATCCTTGTTAACGTAGTTTTCTTACTGAATTATAAGAACTAAATATATTTAATTTTTGTAACGCTTACTCTAAAGATTCGTAATAAATGGAATTCGTAATAGAAGATGGGAATCGGTAGGGTCGAAGAAAAATTGTAGCTCGTGTAATATGGATTTTATTTTATTCGTGTAACAATAACAGCTCCTGTTCGCACAGTAGTCTCTTTTACAATAGTGCTTTCGGCGTGATCGCTCCACCGATCCGTTTGGTGTCAATGGCGACCGTAGAAAGCAACTGTTTGCTGGTTTCTCAGGTACCATGGACCCTCGAGGGACATCGAAAGAGTAATTCTTCACGACGAAACAATTAAACGTTATCATTTTTCGAACATTGTCTCTCAAATCGCGATTCACGTTGAAAAGGAGAGAGATCGGGGATCTCGAAGGGACCAATCCTCACGAGCAAAAGGCTTTTTTTCGATAGAAACAAAATCATTTTGTTCCACTTCTTCGCGAGAAACGATCAAAGTTCCTTCACAGATTTCACTTCGTGCCACTATATCGTACAAAAATTATTCCTAACGTCGATGCCTGTCATCGACAATAGAAACGTGTGGTCTACCTTTAATTATCGTGATTAACGAGATACCTTTCTCGCAGTGAACAAGGTGGAAGATTCTTAATTAAATTGTTTTTGTGCTGTGAATTAGTCTCGCCGGTTTTTTCTTGATTTTTAATTGACGAACAGTCGTGTCGCTGTTTGCGATCGATCTGTTGAGCGTAATTTGGCACTCTTCCACTTCAAATGGACTATAAAAGAAAAGAAGGAACGTGAGATGAATTTCTTTTTAGAAACATTCAATTGCGATCCGCTTTTTAACCGCTGCGAGGCTTTTTAATTCTTTGAAGCGATGTCGTTAATAGACGGTATAAATGCTACCCATTTTTTAAGAAAAACGTAAGGGTTTTCATTCTAGTTCTTTCATCATAGATTACATTGGTAGATTGTACTAGCACTGACAGGAGAAATATATTGACTAAACTCACGTAAATGATAAAGAAAAATGATTTGATAGAACAGTAATACTAGTCGTTGGTAGAACAGAATTGAATAGCACCGCAATAAAATAAAGTCTACTTTACAGCGAATATACTATAGCATTGCTATACTAGAGTGATGACAGAAATTTAGTCGAAATACTCTACTACTATCACCTCGGTATAGCAGCGCTACTACACTCCATCGGTAATCTAAATTTAAAGCTAGTCGTTGGCAAAGTAAAGCGATCATTAAATACTGTTTATGTTCGAGATCTTCTCCCAACGAATTACAAGTACAAAATTCATCGAAATTTAATTGACGCTTCAAAGAATTAAGCTGCACTTGCACTTTATTAACAGGATACGTTCGGTTCTATCGATCTCCATTGAATAGAGACGTCGAACCTTTTTCGCACGCTTATACATAACCGTGGAATTTATTTAAACGCACTCTCAAGATCGATTTTCATCTTTGAATTGATACATTGGTGACGAGAATCGACCTTCGAAACGTTAAGTGTTGTAAGTCAGACATCGATGACATCGATGTAGTATACTATTACAGGACGTATCTAGAGCGTATATATACGTGTTACGAGTTTCTTAGATTATACGTGGTTCAACGTCGGTCAAATGTATGGATCTGTTATGAACATGTTCGTAAGAAAAGTGTCGAGTAGGATGCCCATTGGTTAGGTAAACGTCATACGTTTCCATACTTTTGACTGCGTTGAATTGGAGCAATATTTGCGATCGTAAACAATGACCAATGATACTAAGATAGAGATGATTTTTATTTTAATTCTTTGGTTCAGCAATTTTTGTATCGAAAATAGTTAAATAGAATAAACATGCCGTCTGCTATTTAATTTGATTAAAAAATTATTAAACGAAGAAGGAAGATATCGATATTTATAACTTTTGTAACTTTAAAGTTCTTTCTATACCTACAAGAAAATTATTTACGGTGTTATAACGAATAACTAAAAAATAATCAGCTAACAAATTGTAATTAACGCACGGCACAGTGAATATAAATGCGATGGCAGTTAACGTGTTAGTCGCGATTAGAAGTTGATTTATGCGAATAAATACGTGATGACACGAAGAAATTTTAATTTAGAAATTCTTTCTTATCGAGACAGGTGTTCGTTCTTAGAAAATCTGTAATATTAAAACGTGAAAAATTCTTATACAATAATTATGTAAACGGTGATTATCGTTACATCGAATACACACAGATGTTTTCCAAGTATACTCGATGAAATTTCGACTATCTTTGGTCACTGTTTCGCTTTGCAAAGATCGTTCTCGTTTCAGTCAGTTCAACGATAATGATCGCAATTTACAGTATATTATCTTACAATTAGTCTTTGACTATGTCACGTTCATAGCACCTACCGTAAACGCAACCTTAATTAATTATTATATTTATTCTTTATTTCTTCATTTTATTCCTAATATTCTCCTTTGCTCTTTATTCAGATTCTGGATCGTTGATTCTTAAACTCGTTGCAATATACAAACTTGTCTCAAATGACAGTTGCAGGAATAAATCGAAAAGTCTTTTGCCGTTTTTCAATTTTAGACACCGTTTTACATATATTTTTATTTGAAGTTCCACTTCCAGGGTGCCTGAACTTTAATCGAACAAATTTAACGTAGATTTGTCTTTCAGAAAAACGAGTTTGCGAAACACGATTCCGAATAATAAATAGAACACTTTGAATTTGGCCGAGTGGCTTTAGTAAAAGAATTAAACGAATAAGGTAAAATTTATTTAACGATAAAAACTATATGAACAGTTTATAAACGTCTTACCTTAATTTATAAAAACGATTGAACGCAATCTCGGCCAAATTCAACTTGCAGAGAATCATACTTCTGATTGTTTTTTATTATTATACCTGATTTTCCCTAAATTACAGGAATTCGATTACAGTCCGTCGCTAAATTAAACCGCACTTTCGCTGTATCTTAACTTATTTATTATCGCTACTCATAGAAATTGGTGGAAGCATTCTGTTCGAAAGAAAGAAAAGAACATCAAGACAGAGTAATGTCAAGAAAAAACTCAATTCCTTATAAATTTACACATTTCAGAGTTAAAAGAAACCATAAAAGCTGCAATACTGATATCATTCAAATTAATTCTTTATGTTCTTTCTTGACGTGAAATTATTTATAATTATCCGTTTTTAAAATTTGCCTCAGTAACCAATGCAACAATCGCACACGAATTCGAAGCAGAAAATAGTAAATATAAGCTAAATCACGCTCGTTAATTTAACGAAACAGTGCTTACTACTACAAGGGAATTAAAATCGATAGAAAGAAGAAAGCGTAATAAAAAAAAGTTAAAAGCTTCTTTATTTCCGTTGATCGTCTCGATATTTACTATTTTCTTTTATAAATATCGTTCACCTAATTCTGCTCGACATCCATTATTATGAACTATTCGTTATCGTCGACTTAGAGGACAACTATTTATTATCAGTTTATTTAATCAATGATTATGTACAATATCGATGCAAATAAAAAGACAAAGAAAAAGAAGGAAAGAAAACGCCGTTTCCTTATTTTTAATGTTACCGTGATCGCAGATATCGGGCGATCACCTGTAAAGTTTCAAAAAGATCTTTTGTTTCTCTGTTGTTCCGGGCTGGCAGTAGCGTTTTTCTTTTGTGCTAAACAGGATTTTGTTGTTTCTTTTTTACGATAGCAGTGTCCGTAGGACTTTGAGCTACATCTTCTTACGAATAATAATTTTCTCTTTGTTGATAGAGCGGAAGCGGTGTCACCGGCGAGAGATCCTCGTCGTCTAAGCTCGATTCGGTGTTCAAAGGAAGTGTAGCCAGAGCTTTCACTGTCGATTATCGAATCAAACAAATTAATTTCGATTTCACGCGAGACGTTCGTTGGAGAATTATTTCTTATTTATCTTTTTCATTTAGCATTACTTCATCATCGTATATCTTTTACGCTCTAAATTCTCACCAGTCGTATGGCTGAGAGATTCAAAATGAGCTGTAACTTGAAATTAATTCTCTAACGAACATGTAGCATCTATGAACGACGTTAAAACGAATATTATTCGAGGAAGAAATGTATGAAGGAAAAATGGAAAAAAAAATGAAAGAAAAATATAAACAAACCTGAAAAACGATAATATGGTGCGCGTGTCCTATATGGGAGGATGGAGAAAGCATGTCAGTCAGTGTGCCTGGTTACCTATACACAGCACAAACAATCCAAACAACACTCACTACGTATGAAACATCGACAATTGCTCACATATTTGTTCATCTAGTTAAATTATGCACGTACTATCGAGTCACATAAAATACATTTACTTTGTACAAATTAATATACAGTTTCCTGTGAATAAATATGCGAGTCAGTGTATACTTTATAGTCAGCTGGAGCTTCATCGATGAAATTAGTCGTAGAATTAAAATAAAAAAATAATCGCGATAACGCATGCCAATGTGAGCTCTCTGAACTTTATACGCTGGAACTGGAGAACGATTAAGACCTACGTTCTAAACTCTAATTCCTCTAAACACATAATATTATACATAATATAACACTATATACGATAGATTAAACGAAAATTTGGAAGTGATTATTTCGAAATAACAGATGACATTCTCCTAGTTCCGACAAGAGGTACCAGGTAAATAAAAAAATAACTGGGAAATTTTACAAGCGTAGGTTTTCTGTAAAGGCATAGAAGTCCACTCTAAACATTGGTCATGCTATCACACCACTATACGCTATTTAGATTCGTGCAAAATGAATCGAACCGATAATCTCGACGATCATTCGTGACAGAAGAATTCAACGTACCCGCTACCATTTTGCTTTTCTCCATAACTTGTTTCGCTAGAATTTGATTCAACTGGAGAATGTGATCTCTCTGTCGTTTTTCTTCGACTACTTTTCTCTTCAAGTTATCCGATTTCTCTATATTAATGTTATCGTCTGAAACAAATGACAGTAAAACAATTGTAGCTAGATATTATTTATGAACTTCGATCAAAATTACCATTTCCTTCCGGCGCAGTGACGGTCGTTTCCGACAGCATTTTCCTAATTGCTTCCGCCTTCTTCAATCGATGCTCCTGTTCTTCAGCAGTCAACTCAGGTGTCTGAAGCATAACATTCAAAATATTTCATCAAAATGTTAATACAACATCACCAATACTTTCGAAGTTTCATACCTGTTCAGGAATATATCTTTCAGGAATGACGATTTTGTTCGGAGTCCCCAGTAGCTGATCAATGGTGCTCTCGTTATATTTCAATTCCTTGTGGCTCAAGGTCGATCTGACGACATCAGGAGCGTTAATCCTCGGCCTGAGCGCTCGTTCCATATCTAAATCATCTCTTGCTCTACCCATTCCCTGAAGAACACAATTATCGATTACCACGATCATCGAGTATTCGCGCGAACCACGATGACAGCACAATGACAACGAAGCTAACCATGATAAATGGACATTAGAACGGAAGAACGATTACCGAATACCAAAACGAAACCAAAACCAAAACAAAAAAAAAGAATACCATCTTTGAGAAGGTGTCTTCTAAGTCGAGGACAGGTTTGCTACTGGACACGGTATAGTGTCGTCTTTTCTCGCGCGGAATTTGTCTTCGTCTAGGTCCCTCGACCTTTTTCTCCGTCATTTCCTTGATGATCTGTTTCGCGGCCTCGCTTTTGAACACCGGCGACAACTGCGGCGAATTCGAAGCATTCACGTTCAATGTCGAACCGAACGCTCTGTCCTGACCATTAGGACTATTTGGCATCAACAGTTCTGGACTCACTGGGCCTTCAGAGTTCTCCGCTCTTCCGGACATCGGGTTTTCGTAATGTCTGTATTGCGGATAATACGCAGCCTGCTGATTCGATCTGATCGGTTGGCCAGGGTAAGACTGTTGACTGGGACTGTAAGACGGACTGGTCGAATAGTTCGGCGAACTCATAGGCACGTGGGAACTCGAGGTGAGGCTGTCCGTGTACGGGGACAACGTACTGTCCGAGCTGACGTCCTGACTTTCGAACTTTCGTAAGATGGCGGACAAAATAAAACGTCGTGAGATGAAGGGTATAGAAATTAATGAAAAAAAGCAAAATGAGAAAATTATGACTGGTAGATGCATCGATGTTTGTCGTTGCGATTCGAACCGATGCGAGAATTTATAATAATCAAACGTAATACGATATTTGTGCTGGATGGAATTGCAGAATGTGGAAATCGAACCTTTCGTAATTTTATATCGAATTACTTTTGCTTCGATATAGTATAGGTCGGTAACGGCGGAACCGATTACACGAGCTGCTTATGGACAATAGATCACTTCGATCAATTTTCGCATCGGTACGAGAACGTGTAGAGAAATATTAGAAGATTATTCTGCTCGACTTACTCTGACTTTATTTCGCCGAGCAAGCATGCTTCTCAAAGCGTGCATGCTGTCGCTTCTGGGAGGAGGTACCACCGGTGCTTGATGTATTTCCGGTTGTTGCTGTCGCTGGCCACCGAAACCTCTCGGTAAGGACATGCTCCTTTGGAACTGCACGTCGTCCAAGTCCGTCAACTGGACTGTGCTTTGAGCGTGAATCATCGGAGACTCTTCTACGACCTTTCCTAATTGAGCTTTCTAAAAATAAATCGATTGGGAATAGAATAGAATAAAATCGACAAAGCGACGTGGTGTCGGTCAATCGGTTAAACCAAAAAGGTAGTTGCAATTCTTGTCACCCAGAAAGGTCAAGATAAATTATTCGAAATATCGACATATTTTGTCGAAAGGAAAAGTTCAAACATGCTGACGATTTAGAAAAATTCGAAGAGATTACCTCGAACTTCTGAGAACCTCCTAGATCGTCGTCGCACAATCTTTTTGCACCTCCAGGCGCTTGCAGCCCATTCGTTAATGGAATTCCAATGTTTCCAGTCCTGTCCCCTCGATCTCGTTGTCGTCTTTCCGATTCCCGTTTCACGATTCTCACCGTTTTTATTTCTTGTTTCTCGCGATTGTGAATCAAACCTTGAACAGTACAGAAGCACTTGTTTATAAAGCTTATTTGCTTAACGTTATAAAAAGTTAAGCTTCACAAATTTTTTAATTTTCATATGGAATTATTCTGTATCAAGGTACGTTATTTGTTTCGAAGTACCCTAAGAAACACGTTAAACGAATACAATTCCGTGTTTGCATCAAGATGAGAAATACTCGGTTCACAGAAAGGGGTTAATAATACTCGCGTTACTTCGCTTACCTGCAAACTTGTTGTCCTCATTTTGCCTGTAATTGTCGTTTAGCAACGTCTCTTCATTCAAGGGTGGCGGTGGGGGTGGTGGAATATACTCTGGCGGAGGAATGACTGTGCCATTAGTTAGATGTTCTTCGTGCTTGTTGTTCTCTGAAATTAATGAACATTAACTTAATACACACAGACACGCACACCTTCCTAGAAAGAAAAAGACAGAATTAATCCGTTGTTAATGGACGACAAAGTTCGGTCTTTGGACATTCTTATAGAATACACTTTTAATAAATAACAATTTTCCGAGGAGCTATTTCGTGCTGTAAATTTACACGCGTATTAAACGCATAGAACTATTTACGTAAATTAGACCATGTTAAATTGTCAAAGGTGCCATGAATGAACACGAAAGGAAGGGATCAGTGCCAGACACTCGAATAATACCTTTTCACGCTCCGAAGAGTCGGCAAAGGATCGAATCCGTTTCTTACCTTGAATTCTAGACTCCGTGTTGACATACAATGGCGCAACGTTCGCTTGCATCAAACTACCTTTGCCTTGCATCTGATCTTTCAGGAGTTGTTGCTTTAACTGATGCTGTTGAATCTGTTCCCTTAATTGCGGAGACAGAGACGAAATATGGTTCTGCGAAGATTGAGAGAACGTTTGGTGGTTCTGTTGACGACTCGTTGGCGACGAATCTTTAATCTGCGTCGAGGAACCAAAATGCAAATACGGTCCACCGTTCTGTTTGCCACGAGGCGAAGAGGACAGTGCCGGACTCGACGGGGAATCCAAACCGTGATCCAATGTTATCCCGGAATCGAGATCGGTTTCCAACCAGGAATTTTGCGTTCGTTTTTTAGGCTGATGCACTTGAGGTGCTGCAACGGTAGAATCATTATACAACGCGTTCCAGCAAGTTGCAAGAAATATAAGAACTAGCTTCACCTGAAGAAGGTTGAGGCCGAATCTGTTGCACCAAACTGTGAGACTTTTCCGTCAGTTGTCTGACTTGAACGCTCAGTTCTTTTCGTTGCCTCTGAAGATCACCGACTAGCTGCTGGACCCTTCTTAATTCCACTTCTAGAGGACCAGTAGTGGCCGATGTGTCTCTAGTCATGTTTCCGGCATACCTTCTCGATGCTTGAAGCTTCTGCCGCAACACAACCAGATCCTGTTCCAATCTAGCGTTCTCCGCCACCGTTTCCTCGAGTTTCTGTGAATCAAATGTAACGGGGGAATCATTCGAGGTATTTTAAACGCTGTTAACGGACAAGAAAACGGGAAACAGAACAGCGAACAGAACGGAAAATCTATTTTTGTGGTGGTTGATTGATTTACCTGGAAGAAAACCGGCTTTACCTGGAAACAATGAATTTATAATTTAATCACTCGTTCAGGCGAAGTTGCGTGTTTGGAAAACGAACGTACAGGCTCTATCAAAAAAGTCGTGCAAAGCGAATAACGCGATCGTAGATTCTCTGCGATACAAAGGATCGAAAAGCTTCTTTCAAGATCTGTAAGCGAAGTTCATTTTTTTAGACTATCTGCTCGTTACTTTTTCATCTATTCTACGCTTTATTTTATCTCCGCGTAGAGTCTTGATTACTTGGAGACGTTCTGTCGATGGTGAAACAAGTCGTTTCATTCGAAAGTTCCTTAAGAATAAAAGGTTGAAACTATTCTTGAGGAAAAAAAACTTTTCGATCGAGTTCACCCCGTTTGAATGGTAATTCGCTGAGCCGATTGAAGTTTCGTGATGCGTGGGAACCAGAGGAAGGTGTTCGCGAAAGATGCGTCTATTATCGTAATTTCGAGTTAGGAGATAGTTCATCCGTTTCAATCTGTTTCAAACTTCTCGCGAATATGTATTTGACTAAATATACGTAGCGATATATTTATCGAGAATAGAACGAAGCAATTCGCGTTTGTTTTTCATTTTTGTCGCGTGCATCGAAGGAAAATGACTTTTTCTGGAAATGATCCGGTTAACAGGTTAAAAGGTTTCGCATTACGGCGTAAGAGAGTTCAATGATCGGCTGTTTCGATCGATTCAAAGGTCACCGAACTTATTTTAGACTTCTTTACCTTGGAATTGTGCGCGAGCAACACCCTCACTCTGCTCAGTTCTCTCTCCAATAGGAGCTGCTGTTTCCTGTACCTCTCAGCTTCCGCCAGATTACTCCTGCTGCCCTGTAGCTTGTGTCGTAGGCCGCCCAGAGCCTTCTCCAGAATCTCCTGTTCGAAATTCGAAAAGTTCAATTCGCTGGAACAAAATGTCTCCAATTCGTCTGAGCGTACGGTTGCCATCGACCAACTACGATTCGCCAAATAAAAATAATTTGTCGGTCGAATTTCGGTTCAATTGCCCGTGTTTATTGGAATTTCCTTCCTCTTAATAGGCGGAAGCTTTCCGTCGATTAATCGATACTATTTTATCGCTGCTTCGTTGCGGAATCGTTCTATAAGAAATATTTATAAGCGAATATTTCTACTTGACTAAATTAAATCCTCGATATTTTTACGCCAATTTCAGAAGCGTAAATATAGTAAGTCTGATCTTTCTCGATGATATAATACCTGACCTTACGAAAGCGGCCCCTTACGTAAAACTGCCAATTATTTACGCCGATCTAAATAAGAGAAAAAATCGATGCTCTCAATATAGACCAGATCGATACACCTGTATTTAGCGAATGTTAGACGAACGTATTCCGTATTTTTCGCGCATGTTTGCATATGACACTGAATTGAAATTTTAAAGAAACAAATTTCGTAAATTCCCAACATAAATACGTAATAAAACATTGCATTATGACCCAGTAAACTGCGTGAAAAATTGCACTGTTTGCAATATTGCACAATAATTCGTTATACGTCGCTTATTCAAACATTCCATAAGCAAAACACAAAACGTACATCATCGTTATCCTATAGAATCGCGTACCGAAGCTGACTGTGCGCGACCGAGTCAACATTTTCGTCGCAACAAGTTGCCGTTTAATATTAAGAAAAATTAGTTTCCTAAAGGAAAAACGAAATAACTATACCACGAGGCTCTACGAAAGCGGAGAATGAGCAGCGTTACTCGCCTTGTCTTGCTGAAGACTATGAAGTGTTCCGGATTCCTCTTGCAGCAGACGATCCAGTTTGTAGAGCTGCTGCACCTTGGCCTACGACATATAAGCAGCGTTGAGAATCAACCTTGAAGTCTTGTCTTCCAACGGAGGAGTCGCGTTTCAACCGGATTCGTGATTCCGCTACAATGATCTTGGTCTTGTATCGCGATTTTACTCGAAAAAATTCCGTCTTCGACCACCTTCCCTTTTTACAATAACTAGGTTATCGAATGAAGCCATAAATCGCAAAATGGCAAAGGACGTTTTTGTCTGCTTTGTCACGAACAAGTCACTGTACAACGTTTTGGAACATTTTGAATACCGTTTCATTGATAACTGTTTCGTCTTTCGTGTTTTATTGCGTGTCCATGTATCACACAAAGGATTTAATTATATCCAATGCTACGTACAAACGTTCTCGGTTAGCAATTTCCTAGTACTCTGGGGAAAGCCCTTTTCTCTTTGATTTTCACGTAGTATTATGCACCGTTATGCAGGATCTCGAGGTATGTAAACCGTATTTATTCCGGCCTTTTTTCATGCAACGTAATTTTCTAGCATGCATCCGAATAAAAAGACTGTATTTATTTCACCGAGGACGCCCGGGAAAGAACGACGGGATATATAATTTATGATATATATTTTTAACCAGATCACCAGTTTCTGTCGATGTACTCCGTAATGAACCGTCTTTTCCATCGATTATGTTCCCTGTGGAACAGCAAATTTCTCCAAGTACGAGAAATAAGAACTTCTCTTTGCTATTTGTTACCGGAAGACGAATGATACCGCGAACGAAGGATAGGGGGTGAGCAGACATCGAGTGGTTGCATCCTTTGTTAAACCTATCCCTCCGTAAAATTCATGAAGGGTCGTGATGGTTTCTCAGATGTTCCCCGACGTATGTATACACGCGAGTCGAGTGCGCGTATCGATTCTATCGACCTCGAGGGTTTTATATTAAAGACGTTTATCGAGAACCACCCGTATTAACAGAGACTCGATAAAATCGAGAATTGGTAGGCTTTTGACTAAATCGTTATACTAATACTAAGTTAAAAATCGTACCTGAAGTTGTCCATGATCAGGACTCAGTCGATCCCAGTCCCTCCGTTCCTCGGCCAGAAGACGTTGTTCTTGCACCTTCTGATTAAATTCCAAGCGATGATCCCTGGAGTTGTCGTGTGCCAGGTCGTGTCGCGAACCCGATACACTGCTGGTCCCATTGGCAGTGTTGCGATTATACAGGGAACCCAACTTCACCATGTTGTCCACGAGGTTCACCAACGGCTTGCCCTTTTCGTACTTGGCAAACACGAGTCACTTTGAATTTCTAGCCGGTGTTTTACTTCAAAGTTTCTCAGTTAAATGGACCGCAAGCTCGAAAAATCTCCGCGAACAAGCAAGTCTGGCAGGATAATTAAATACCGAGAAACCAAACGTCGAAACGAATCCCATCACTCTGGATTTATCTTTTAGCTTAAGGGAACGTTGATCTTTCGCGGCTGTCTTTTAAGTGGTCCGACGAGCGCCTTGGGAAATTTCGAGCCGAAGAAAAGACGGTGGTTCGTTGAAATTTCCGAGTAATTCGACCAACGAAACAAAGCATTCGATAGATATTCATTCATCTCGCGTATATTCGAAGCATAATTGGATGCCGATGTTTTATTGTCCTTAGTACACGGTACGAGTAGAAAATCCACGAGTTTCGCCAGAACCGATTATAGAATGGAAAGTGACTGTTACCTGCTTTTCAAGATCCATCAGGTGTTTCTTCAGCTCCTCGAGTTTCTGAAGATTCTCCAATCGTCGCGGCGTATCGAGCTCTGCCAATCTAGCCTGCGGGTCACAAAAGATCGCCACTTTAAACGCGGCACCATAGAAATTTCTTTATCGAAGGTTGCGTCACTCTTTAAAACCTAACGATTACACTGCTTCCTGAGAAAAAAGTGCTCCAATATCGGTGCAACGTTCATCGATACAACATTTAACGAGAAATATAACAAACACACAGAAAAACGATACTTTTTCTTTGCCAGATCGGAATTGTAATCCGTGAATATTACTTTTCGAAGATAATCGAAAAAGTCTGATCCGAAGATCAGACAACGCGGCAGAAGAATATAAACCCGAGCGAAAAGTGCAGTGTCGGTGAAATACAAGGAAAAAGAAAATTACAAATCAAGTGCAAACGTAACTATCAATACCAGCATTCTTACAACACGAGAAAAGGAGTAAATGACGAATAGATTGTACACCTTACAGAAAAATATCGATATATTCGTTGCTCTTCGACATCGCAAAAATTCGTTAAATATCGATAGTTTGACAAAGAAATAAAAAATTTTAGGATTTCTTGCTTCTCTTTTTAACGCGAATGCTATTACGACGAAAATAACCATGCCTGATATGTACAAGTTCGATGAATTGAAGACAACTATGAACAATCTGTTTGTCGAAAGCAACGTAAAAGAAGAACACTGTGACATGGATTTTCAGGAAAAGGGTAAACTTTCATTCGTTTGAACTTTGACCTCTTCAAACATCGACTACTAGGCGTTAAAGGCACACTAAAAGCGAGGTGTTCGACACAGAGACGAGAGAACAAAGCGTTGTCGGAATTCTCTTCTCGAGGAAGGTTTCTATTCTAATGACGTTCACTCGAGACGTGTCCTTGAAACCGGTTCTTCGCGATGAACTATGATATTTTTTAAACGTCCTCTTAATAAAATCTGTCTTTCGTTAAATCGCAGAATTCTCGGAACACGATTCACTCGACACGACATCTAAAAATACCGATCGTACGATTCAATTGTTTCTAATTGATCCTCGATTAAACGTAAGCTTAACTACGACCAATTTAGAATCGGTCGAAGCTGATAAAGTTCTATGAACGAGAACGCATTAATTTTTAATTTATGGCAATGAAAACTAGGAAATAAAACCCCGCGAAAGAAGTTTCGCCGGTGAATATGGACATACTGATTTAGAACGCGGCAGAACTTCCACTATTTTATTCGACGGTCGTGCAACGAACAGGTTGACACGGTACGGACGCAAAAGACTCGTTTCGACTTTCCAATAGGCAGGAAGCGAATTTCTCGTAAAGGAAGTTCTACCGCATTTTCTTCGAGCTTGTAATTATATTTCTCGACGAGAGAAGCGTGACACCATCGATGTGCGGTCGGAATCGAAGGTTGATCCAGCAGCAAGCCGGCGACATAATTTCCTAAAAACGTCTTCGGACCTGTGCCTCGATCTCCATGTGGCAGGTCTCCATCGCTTTGTAGATGGTGGCGTTTTGCCGTCGCAGCTGGATCAGCAGGAGCACCAGCTCCTCGTGGGTCCTGCCGAGTAGTTCGCCGGCGGATACGCGAACCAGTCCGTGAGTTCCGGGTTGCGCCAGTTTGCAGCCGCTGACGTTGCTCTGTCGAGGCATGCAATCTTTCGTTAGCGAACACACGGTTTCGTAGACGAAACAAAAGAAAACACCGTACGTAGCTCTGCCCTTCTCGCGCCATTATCCCCGTGAAATTCGTTGGCGAACAATTCGGTGTGAACGCGACAAATTCTCGTCTCTCCTTCTCGGCGACGTCGCGCGTGATCGATCGAACCTCTGAAAAACGCTACGTGTCTCGCTACGTGCTACCAGGATTTCAACGGCTCTACTTTTCGCCGTGGGAACACGTCTTTAGTGAGATTGAAAATAGTTGCGAAAGTCTCGAAGCGAGGAAATTTTTCTCTCGGATGATCGATTTGGCGATGATTTGTGCATGAAGAGGTGCGTGAAGATGTACCTTACCGCTCGAAAGTGTTTGCTCAACGTTAGCTATGCGGTTACGAAGCCGTTGCGAAAACTTCGAGTGTTAGGTTGTTGCAAGTAAAATGTCCTGGGTTAGGTCAACACGAACTTCCAAAAATCTACACGGTGAATCGAATAATGCGTTACCGACTGTTTGCTCTGCAAATATCAAATATACCTCGTATTCGTTTTTTTAATCGACCGGAATCGATGCTATTTTAATCTTTGAAAACTTTTGAGCGGTAACGGTACAAATAAATACTATATACGCGTGTAATTGTGACTTGTGCATTGCTATGATAATCTAATAATTTGAACACCGAATTATTTCACCATATAAATTTCAGATTCGATGAACTTACGTCGGTTATTATCATTACGCTATGTTATGGTTATTAAAAAGCGATTCAGTTTGATTGGCATGGTGAGTAATGAAAAGAGTAAAAGAATGGCGTCGATGAATAATTGGGTATGAATGCAGCACTCTATGCGTTAGAAACATTACACGATACCGAAAATAAATGCTTTCATTTCGGTTATGCAGATGTCTACTCTACGGTATTATTAAATTCTAGTATCTATTTACGAGTTGCGGGTTATAAGTGACGAAAATCATTCAGCATTGATCCACTTACTAGTCCACTCGTCGACGATTACCATTTATTATCACGATTCGAACAGCCTGAATGATTTATCAAACCCCTATCAAATCTTTGACACACCATATCGGACAAGATCTTCCTTGTCGCTCTGTATAACACGATGAACCAGAACGTTTCAACCTTTCACGTAAATATTTCTCTGGTCAGCGAATCAAAAAGAACATACAGGAAGTAAGAAGATTCGACACCACCTAGCGGCTTCTAAGAGTGAAAATGTCACTAGAAGTACCAGGAACATCCTCGAAATCGAGGATTCACCGGGTAGCAACGAACGAACCAACACGATGATCTTTCGAAATTATACAATCGCCGAGCGTAGTATCTTCCTACCTTCTTCTCAAAAGGTCCTGACCGCTATTTCCATGATCCAAGTCCTTTAAAGCAGGATCAATCGAGGACGATCAACCGCGACAACGAAACCGGAGACGACAAAGACTCATATCGATACACGTAATCCCGAGCACAGAACCGACACAACGAGAAATAGTAGCAGCAAGCGTCCAACGAAAGTGGAAGAAAGACTTTGTAAGACTGGCGTCATGCCCGGTCTGATCGGTCCGCTTGTTCACCGACTCCTACAGTACCCGGCATGCACCGTGGTTCCTTGCTCGTCGACCTATCGTTTTGTATGTTTTGTGTACGCCTGGAGATCTGGCTGGCTTCGCCTCGACCACTCTGGTCTCTCTGTCTCTCTACTCCTTGGTTCAGCTTCGCCGGAACTCTGTGTACAACCCTTTACGTTCAAAAAATCGAATATTTTTATACATGGCATTAATCGAACTACAATATAGGTACTGCAACGCGTTGAAATTTATTAAATCGACGACTTCATATCGGGATTTCAAATAAAACGGAACAGAGAATTCCAAATATCTCTTTTTATTATATTTCAATCAACGAGTGGAGAAAGTTTTGGCCGGTGAAAAATTGCCACTTTTCAATCAATTTTTTGTATTTCATCGGATATCTTCAATCAAATAGAAAGCATTTTAAAACCTTTTTCTCGATCGATAGACGATGTACGGTGAATCGTTTCAAGGCAACCGAGATTTTCGATTCTTCCTGAACTCGAAAAGCTTCTTCTCTCCGCGTACACATCTTCAAACGCTATCAAGATTAAGACTTTCCCGAGTTTCGAGACTTTTAAAGGTTCTCGGGACTTCGAGGCTTTTAACGGTTCGAAGAATCGTCTCTCGCTGCTACCTCCGTTTTCGAGTGTCTTTCCAAAACGATCTTATTTCACGTAACGAGTACCTTAACCGGAAACTTGCACCAAAACTTTTCGGGAGATTTCAAGCTTCCTTTTATTCGTATACAAGTAAAATGGAAACTATTTCGATAAACAGTAACGGTTGTACTAGTTTACCCGAGTGAAAGTTACATTTCGTTCAATCCACCACAGTGGTACGCGTTCATATTTACGTATGTCCGTTGCTGCTAAAACTTACAAAACTGTTTGTTGATTTTTGTAGACATCAAATATTCGGTCGCTGTCCATCCTGCGCCACTCCATTTTTTCGAGATATTAATTCTGCTGGCTTAATAGGTACATTTTTAAAATAAAGACCGTTTATGGAGACGTAGAATACATTGTAGATTTTCGGAATCAAATTATTAGGAGGTCAACAACGTCCGCAAGGATGTCCTTCGACAAACAAGTTCGATCTTTTCGGAGGGTATCAATTTCGATCCACCTCTTGAAGGTAGCTAGAGAAAGGATGCTTAAAACCAAAGAGACGTTCCTTCGGTATTTAACAAAGGAAGTACAGATCGTCTAGACACGCTTTTCAAGACGGGATCCATTGTGAGGGCAGCTTAAGGTCCGTCTGCAGTTGGCTGGCACGGTGCCCTTGCTGACCGTCGCTGACCATCGCTGACCGTATGCAGGATCGACCCTGGCCCTCGGCTCTCTAATCCTCTTTCCTTCTCGACCCTCTGTTAGCCTGTTCTTGCCGTTCCCCTTTCTCTTCTTCTTCGGCTCGTGCTGTTCCTTTTCGACCATTCTCTGCATGGTGTAGGTAACGGCAGCAGGAGGACGACACTTGTGTCGTTACTATCTCGCTGGACTATATCCTGCCAGTTTCTAGATAAAGGAACGGCTCGAAAGGACTTGCTGAACACAAAACGCTGTTACGGAATTCTTCGGGTAGACGTTAGATTCGTGGAAAGGTTCGATTACGATGTTTCGACGTAATTGTGGACCTTTCTTCTTGCGAGATCGATATGGAACCGATTCGTGTATCTGTGCCAAGTTTACGTTCTGAACTAACGATGTGCCCAGGTGCTTCGTACTTTATTATCATTGATATTGGGTTTCGAATATCAAAAGAATGAAGAATAAAATTTTCTCTCGCGAATATTTTCAAGACTAATTTGTCTGTGAAACTTTTGTTACTAAAGCTGACTGCAGGTCGTTCGATCAAAAAGCGTTTGTATTTCAAAACGCATAAAAGCGTGCTCCGACGAAAAGGATCCTAATAAAACAGTTGCAAACACCGAACGGTTTAAGTAAAAGAGTTTTTCCGAGTTCAGCACAGGTAAATTTTTCTCTTGTTTTCCCGTTGCACCTTCTAATTAAAATCAACCGTTGTAGCATTGTCAGTAGTACGACAATTGTAACAGAGTAGAAACGCAAGTCTTGAAACGCAATTACGTTGGGAGAAGCCCGCCGCCAGCGTAGAACAGTATTAATTGGAACTGATGAAATTTCCAACTCGCTCGAGGTCTATCTGCACACACGTTTGCAATAAAAGATGCGTATTACTTCTCTTTCCGTCTCTCTCGCCTCTCTCCTCGTCTCTTTCCCTTTCTCGCTCTCTCTCTCTAGCTCGTTTATGCTAATGAATTTCCGCGACAAGCAGGTCCGTGCCTGCCGCTAATGAAAATGCCTGGAAACTCAGCTTCAAACGGACGCGGTTGAATCGTCTGTCCGCTCCGTTCCGCCTCGCGGTTGGCCGTCGAGTCGAGAACATCGAACCAATAGTTGTGCAAAGGGAAACATGAACGTGTATTCGTAAATTTGAATACGATTTACAGATTCCTTCGAGCACGTACCTTGTTATTTTCCATTATGAACATCTTTTCTTGTAGGACACTTTGTTCGCGCCCTTTAATCTACTTCTTCTACTCGATGATACTTTTCTCTTTCTGCCAACGATCGAACTTACAACTCGAAGTACGTGATCAAACGAAAAGCAGCTTCTCTGCTTCTACCTTGTTGATGTCGTTAACAGTTTCGGCTTAGAACTAAGCACACAAAGCGTGATAGACTTCCCTAAGGAAAATCTACCACTCGCTAATGCATCAAAATTATCATGAATTATGTTTGATTTGTACCAAACGCTTTACGACACAAGGGACAGTTTGGTGCATGGAGATATTACTCTTTGCTATTCAGCCTCTGGTGATCTAACGAATAGCAATGTAACGCGTAATCCAACGTGTGGCGATTTAAAGCACTCGTGACCTAATGCGTGCCAATTCGAAGAGTGATTTGACACGCGACGATTTCACGCTTTACTATTCCACGCGTTGCGATCTAATTCGAGGTCACATAACATAAAGTAGCAATTTAACGATGCATAGTGCGTAGTAACTCTGGAATATTACAGTGAGCTTACGATTTACGTTCTACCTTTTAGGGAAGTTGTTGAAAAAATTGTAAAAATTTACGTTTTCTATTTTAATCTTTAAACATCACACCAGTTACTAGAAAAACAAATTGTTAGGAAATAATTGTTAGGGAATAATTCGGAATCAACTACCGGTCGCAACGAGGTGACCAACTATCAGCTTCCGCGGCTAAAAGAAGTTAGCCTAACGGAAAAGCGAGAACAGCGACGAATGAATTTGTTCAGTGCCGATCATCTCGAACGGAACGCTGCACTTCGTTCGCAATTAATCTCGTTAGAGCGATGGGTGTCGTGGGTACGAACTTGCCAGCTCGCCCGGGGAAACGTATCAATTAATTGGACTAATGGAATTTACATGCTAGGACGATAATGCGGACTACAAAACACTCGCAAAAAAAACACTCGCAAATCGTATGTGAACGTGCTTGCTTGCTTCTGCTTGTAAAGTGACACTAATACCGTGTACGTTTCTGTGTGCATACATACAGTCGCTCGCAAAAGTTGTACATCCTCCGAAAAGTATTCGTTTCGATAAAACGAACGATATCCTATGCTAGCGCGTCGAATGTCCACAAAAATTATTTTGAAAGAAGCGTAAAACAAAAGAAATTTTGTTGTAAATCATTTATTCGAATTGAGATGACTTTTGGCGGAGTGTACGATGATTTTCGAGAGCGACTCTAAACGAAGAGTAAAGAAATAAACAGGTGAGGGAAACGGTAGGGATAGTGTGAGAAAAAAGCGGCTAATCAGCTGAAGCCGAGTCGGTTCACGTTAGATTCCTTTCTCTTTCCATGCTTCGCCATGCCAATCAACTCGAAGGTTTCCGTTGCGCTAAACACTGTCTTTCACTCACCCTTTTATGCAGCAATTCGTTGCACTCCCATACACGTTGATTCTGCCTCGCAGCTGTACCCCCGCCACGATCCACTTCCCTACCGATCGGGCTGACCATGTTCCTTTCAACTGTGAACCAGACAACGATGATAGGCTTCGAAATTCTTCGAAAAATAATAGGAGATTTTAGTTGGTTTCATCGAATGTCGAGAATTTTTGCTTTTATTAGAACTCGCAGCGAAGCCTTTGAACTATGAAGCTAAGGATGAGAATCAGCTATCTTAAGAATTTTTCTTGTCATCGAATTTCATGAGTACAATCTCTGGAAATAATTAAATGACCGCGAGTATCGATTAAACAAGCTTTCTCGTTGACACCTGTCAAGAACAGAGTTTGAAACAATGTAATTATTAGAATTGCGGTTCGCGTTGTGTACGGATGGAAATAAATCTTATGTTGCATTGAAATTGAATATCTTGCGGTCTCTTGATATTACACTATCGTCGAAGCAATTACATTTCCTATTTTATTGTTTCTGTTAGAAATCGCGTCGACAGATGGAGAAATATTTTTTGAATAGAACTTCAATGACATTCGTTGATATCGTCAAACGTGGAATCAGTAAGTCGTGGAAACGTAGAAACTTGATAGAGAAGTGCTTTGTATGTTTCTCAAGAAAAGAGAAGTATCGTGGAAATATCAGAGATAAGATATGAGATTAACTTTCTACTTAATCGCACGGGAAATAGTGTACTCTACGATCTCCTAAAACCGAGCTGGATAGAAATGTAGGAAACGGTACTTAATATTCGCAGCACTGACCCAGACAAGAATCTGGTATGAAGCAAATATTGGCTCGATATCGCTTAACCGCTATTCAGATTCGAGCATCGGCTATCCCCGCTAATGTTTGTTCAATAATGTATTCTCTTCCCGTTATCATGATATTACGATAAGTATTACAATGTAACCAATACAGACTGCATACAACGTGATTCGAGGATGAATTCATAATCCGTGAAATTTGTATCCTGCTAATAAAATCGAGGTTTATCGCTAAATCTCTGCAAAGTATCTGCTCTTTATTGTGTCCTCAGAACTTTGTACCTAATTATAAAGTAGTTATAACGGTAGTCGAGTTACGAGAAAGTTGTGTTATTAATTTTATACCAGGTATCAACTGCTTAAGGACTATCTCTGTAATATTACGTCCGAGAAACGATATTCCCATCATTCGCGCAATAATGATACATCGATAGTAGTACGTATCGCGTTACATTTATTTTATATGAGATAATTTCTGAAATTTGGGTTATACAGGATGTTTCAAAAACAATGTAAGCCATAATACAGAAGACATAGAAAGAGAAATAGTAAATAGAAAATGTATACTTACTTGGACTATGAATTCGTATATCGCTGTCACTAGGACTGGAAACTCGATGGTCGTTCAAAGAAACAACCCTTAAGGCTCCTGCTGGACTGATCAATCGTTGAGTGGAATGACCCCCGGGAGACGTTAACCTCAGATCTTTTCCTTCGTTGCTGTTTATCCTGCGATTTAAGTATTAAGATATTTCCGTCTGTTTTAACTTTCTCACTTTTATGGATTCTGACAATGAACTCTTCAAGTTTATAAAAATTCAAATAACCAATTTCGAAAAAAAAACATGAAAACTGAAGATGAACGAATAGAATAGAATGTTGCTCGTACATCATAGAATTGGTTCCAATATCGCCGCTGCTGGCTGCTCGCAAGAGTTGCGAATTTACAGCCATATCGTTCTCCGATTGTCTGACTGATTGAGGGGTGGATTGTTGAAGAGGCAACGGTTGTCTGTGCGAAGCGTTATTTCTTGACAATGGGAGGGTGGACACCGTGGTCGGTGGTTGCGTTTGTGTTCTCTGAACCAACTGCGACGTGCTGACGGCTCTCGGTGGAAGCGGATCCCTGCCAATCACTGATCCTGATCCGGACGCTATAAATCAAACGATTCATGGGATTAAATGTCGATCTTGCATCTTCAATATTTATACCAAAATATTTGCAGAAGCATATAAAATATTTTCGTTTCTTATTTCTAATTGTATCAGAGTCTCGCTATATAGCCTCGAACGAGATTGTGGGAGCAAGATAAATGAAGGAAAGAATCAGTTTCTAATTCCAGACAAAATACACTGGATAAATTGAAAATAATTTAACGTAGTTAAACATTATTTACGAATTCTGAGTACAATTGCTTCAGCCGTCAGATAAATTGCGAGAGAATTAATAGCTTCCATCAGTTCCCATTACGGGTTAATTTCGACTTTTCTTGGAAACTGGAGAGAAACGTTGGATACGAATAGCGAACGACACTTTCGATATTTATGGTCGCATCGAAATGGCACGTTGCATCTGCAATAGCCAATCTTTGTTTCTTGGAAAAAACGATGCAATAGCGGGAACTTTCACTGCAGGAATTTCCTGCTCGCACTTTGCACTCGTCGCACCTTTATTTATTAGACGTACAGAGCGCTTTGAACAGACTCATCTTTACAATAACCCGTTAGCAGTTTTACATTTCATTAAAATGTAATTTATTTCGAGGTGGGTCGAGATAATACGAAAGCAAATACCGAAGAGAAATCTAAAGGTATTTAGTCGAAATTTGGTCGGTGCATACGAGCTAAGCTTCCAGGTGAATTTTGTAATTAAATTGTAACAAATTACCGCTTAAAACGTAGAATAATAGATACAAGAAAATAATTCGATTCGAACAATAAATTGTTCCCGCAGGGTATTCGTATTTTTAGTCCGTAACATCGTTAAAATTTAATTCCACGAATGCCCGCCAGTGAAAATTCCAAAACGACTTATTCATATAATTGGACACAAAAGCGGGAAATATCGGAATTATTTAAACGTTAAATATTTCGACGAAACATTTTCGTTCTTACTAGTTCGACGATATCATGTTACTTTTAGAATTTACATGCGATTTTCTCACGTGATTCATTCGTTTCTTTCAAGAACGCGATTCACTCATTTTCCACTCGATTAAACGGATTCGCTGGTAACGCAATTTAAAACTAATTAGCGTTAATTAGAGGTACTTCGGGAGAAAGGTCGTTTTAAATAAATGTAACAATTTCCTCGTACAAAGTGTGCTCCAAGTCATTTTTTATTTAAGTCTTCGTCCAGACAATTATGTACTTTCACGGTATCAGAAAAATGAAATTTTTTCACGTTTTGAACGATATCGATGAAATCGACGGAAAAATTGTTCACGTTCCGCTTCTCTGCATCGTTCGAATACCATCGTATTTTCGGGGACAAAATTCCTCGCATTGTTCGCGTTAACAGACGCTCGTTGTTCGCAAAAATAGCGTACTGGATTCAATTACTTTAGCCCGTTGTCGCATCCTCTGACACTGCAGGTCTTTGGAATTTCAAACCGGAACTGCAATTGCGTATTGTTGATGGGAAGTTAAACGTAGTTTCTTTCATTACTTTCCATTTTTTCTATTTTTCGTCGTTATGCTACGGTAAACAAAATGCCGATGGCAAAAATACTCATTGTTACCTACGCTGACTGGTAGCACGAAATATTTCTCTACATCTCTTTAAAATAATAATTCAGTTTAACGCGTTCACTGTTACAGCGAAAACAAATATGTGCAGTCACGCATACTATGACACAGGTTATTAAGAACACGGGTATCTAATCTTCCGATTTCATCTTTTAATCCGTTAGCCTATGTCATTGTCGGAACATTAAGAGTCCGCTTGTTTTTCCTGCAAGTAATTAATTTAACTGGATTTGTAGTACCGGTCACCGTTGACCACAATGGCAACGCATTAAAGTTTAAAAAATAAAGTGAGTCTAAACGGTAAATTGTATTGTTATGTACAGCGTGTGCGGAACACGAACGAAAGAGGGCAGGTCAAAGGACAAAACGATCATATCCGTTAACCGGTGTCCGACTAAACAGATTCGTGCTTCTTATGTAACCTTAGGTACGCGAGGATGGCCTAGTTTCGAAGATTGGTTTAATTGCGCGCGATAAATTGTCCCTTCTATGTGTCTGCAGTTGGGTCTGTTCCGCAACGAGGCGGTTCCTGTGGTAATTCCTCTCAGACGGTCGCTTCCGTTCTATATCGTTCCGTGCCGTTCCCATGTCCGCAAAACATCCGGTTGCTCATTATGGCCGCACGCCACCGCTAACAGCCCAGGCCCGCCACCGTGAGATTCAATTATGCCCTCCGACGCTCGAGTCCTCTTTGCGCCGCGCACAAGCCGCGCCAACACGCGCCAAAACGCGCCAATGTTCCGTATGCTCCGACACGCGCGTCCATGCCGAAAGATCTTCCTGGAATTCCGAACGGCCGCTTCGTTTCTTCCGAACATTCTTGCCAACATTCGATGAACAATGCATTCGAGAGAGAACGGTTCTGCAGCTACCAGCATGAAGCTGGCATGTTTCGAGTTTCCGAACATGTTCGCCGAAATGAGTAGCGAGCAGTAATCACCGATTATAAATTGTCCTAGGTTAAATTATACCTTTATATCGCTCCTGAGTTAGGAGCAATTGATAGACAAAGTTTACTTATCCAAAAGAAATGGTTAGTCTTTGGTTATTATGACTGACAGGAAAGAGTCGTAAATGTACGAGTTTAAGTTTGAAATTTATAGAACGGTCGGAAGTTCTTCATTTTCCGAATATACAAGTAAAAAGATTGCACCGATAATGCTGACGGTAATTCCACAGGCACTCGACGCATTGGATCCACTTCGCTTCTAAATGCACTTTGTGAAATTTATGTGATTCGAAATCTGAGCTCGTATAGTTTAGGTAATGAATATCCAGCAGCAGCACCGGTGAAATAATTGGAGTAGCCATTTATCGTTACTTGTGTTCCTCCATTCGTTCGTATCCTCTCTCGGATAGACAGGGAGTGGCGTTAAAATTTTCATCGATGTAACAAAAATGTGATCCATTTCGAGAAACAAGCTATGGAAGAACTTTTCGGTGAAAGGAACGAAAGAGATTTTTTCTTTAAATGACCATCGCGCCAAACGAATATTCCCTCGTGAAGAGAAGCTCCATTGTGCGTCGGGAAATCTCGTCGGAAAAGGAAGAAAGAAAGGGGAAAAAATTTGAGCCGAACTGGACAAAGGGGGGGACGAACCACAGACAAATCACGAACTTTTCCGACCGTATCGAAGATGCACTTGAAAAACTCAATTTCCTCTACTGTTGTTAGGAAATCATATTAAAACTCCTCTTAGACTTCGAGTTATTGGCCTCTACTTCGGACGGTACTCGAAACTTTCTTCCTTCTTTGCAAAAAAATGGGAACACTTCTAAAGGGGAAAGCCATGGGTAGACAATGGTCATGAATTATTTACACGTTTTTTATTGAAAAAGTTCAAAAACTGACCGATTAAGAGTTAAGCCGTTTAAAAATTCGTTTAAGGTGTTTACGAAAACGCAGATAAGCTCTGATTTAGGGGTACCTAAAGGTCCTGTACAAAATTTAGAGAAATCCGAAGAAACGTCGAGAACGTTTCGGGTACCTAAAGACGCTAATAACGACAAAGAGGTTAATACACGAGGTAATAAACTATCAAATTAATGAGCCTTTTGATCTTCGAGTAATCAATTAGATAGGATAATCATCTCGGCGTAACTTTGGCAGAAGTCAACGTTGGAGCACCATTCATCCAGTACCATGACATTTCTATTCCGTGTAAACACCGTTAAGAGGAAATTGTCTACGCCATGGAAGCAGATGCATCAACACGGAATACGTTTAATAGTGGAGCAGTCTCGTGACACGTGCATCGCGTTCGTTCGACGTGGAATGCATGACGATGCATCTGCAACCACGATTCGCTTCACCGTCGGATAATTTCGTCGTTTTTTTCACTTCCAACGTTCCTTTTGCCACTTCGCTATTTCGTCGCTTTTTGACACTCGCTCACCTTCTGTCCCGATTTTTCCCGCGAACAAAATGTCGTTATATTTGATTGAACAATCTAAACCTTCCGTATACTCTTGGACCGGAACGAAACGGAGGATATTTTCATCGTATCGCATACGATCTTTTTCGATAAAAATATACAGGCGAAATTATTTATTTCTGAACGCGTGACATTTTTATCCTCGCTGGAATTCGTCCGAAATATGTTTTCTCTTCGCGAAAGAATTCCCAAGATGTTTTTTGAATAGACAAAAAGCAAAAGATGAGTTGGATAAAATGGAAGGTATTAAATTAACTTATTTGAAGTCTTTTTTTAGATCGTATTATTCGGAGATTTACAACAATTAAAGTACGCTCCAACGTCACAAAAGCAAATATTGCTGAATTCCCGGATGTCTGTATCCCTGGACTTTTATGTTCCTAGTTAGAATAAAATGAAAAAGAATAAATCGTAAAAAGTGAAAAACGAAACAAGTCTGGATAAAATGTAATCTTCGTGGTAGTTAGTTTTTTCATTGGTTCGGTGACACGGATGCGCATATTTTTTGATTCGTCCATCGCGTATTTTTCCACCGATATTTCGATATAGCCGTCTGAGATTGGTTTGCATTTGGTATTGCCTCGCATTCGACGCCACGTTTTATTAATGCCAATACGTTCTCTTTGATCAAAGCTCCGGGTTACGTTATTCATCGATTCGAATTTTTATACTGTCTACTTCGAAAATAAAGCTTCCATTTTCAATTTGTATTTTTATGTATAGAATCGATACGGGCGCAAAACAAACAACGCAAAATGTACCAAAAAATTTCACGGACTATTTCGTGTCGCGAAGCATAGAGTGTTCTAACAAAAATTTTCGCGGTGCATTACCAGCAGGAAGAACCGATTGCATCGAGGATTTACGTCGATCACAGCTGTCGCATGTGGAATTCGGTCGAAATATCGGAAAGATGACTTTGCGTCACGGATGTCCACCATTCGCATGGATTTATCCGGAACGCGTCTTCAACGGCACGGAAAAAGAAGAATGTTGAACTCGTACTTGGGAATCGGTTCGAAAATTCAGGCTTTCTACAGGATGCTTCAAAAAGATAGGACCGAAGGCCAAAATATCTAAATGGAGTTTGAAAATGGACTCCTTAAATTTTAAGGTGGGATTACTGTATCTGAACTCACTCTACATAGATACGTGATACGATACGCGCAGAATAGGCACTTGTACACGCTTATCACAAACGAAACGGCAAACTGCAGAGAGGACTTTCCTCATTTCTCATTTCTATTTCGAGAAAATGCTGGATACTTTCCATGTTCGCTGTAAAACGACCTCGCTCAGATATACCAAGGTAAGTACTACTGTATTCCATCTCACCGCAATGAATTATTGAACTCGTGAATTTTTTATGAGCGTTGTAATTTTTTTTACGGAAACGCAGAATGAAACAGCTCGATGATCGTCATACCGACGTCGTTTTGCGATACCTTGATCCTTTCTGCGCCAGTGCCAAGTGGAACGTCTATATTTACTGGGCACGTGAGTGCATTGCGAGTTCCTGCTCGACGGTGGATAATGTTGGCAGATTAAATAAACCGATGGATTAAATAGCGGCGTTGCTGTGATACGTGCGCCGAATAAAAGGGACGAACCGGAACGAGCTTTCGTTTCATAACAGAAAAAACGGATAACGGCAATCGTTTAATATTTCTCTCGATCGAGGGACACCATTTTTATATTTAGACATTTTTGCTGGTGCCAAAGTTTTTCGTTACGACGATGTTTCGTCTGGTCGTGAGATATTTTAGCGTGTCTGCATTTTTTCACAGCTTTACAAGCAGACAGACAACTGTTAGGTACATTTATCGATTCGGTCACTTATATAGCTCCTAATTTTCTTACGTATTATCGCTCGGTTGTTCAAGTAATTAACTCGAGTAGTGTACACAATAAATCAGTAACTGCTATAGTTTAGCAAATAGAAGTTTAGCCAAGTTCTGTGTCTGGTTTCCGACTCGGAGGAAGCTTCGGTTTCGATCATGGGGTTGCTCACCCCACGCTCCCGGTCAGGAGACGCCGTAGGTCTTAACGGTAAATGTCGTGGCGCCGGAAGTGGCGCCATGGAAATGTGCAAGGGGGAATCGGAGTTATTATTGAAAGGATGCCATCACGGGAATTCATCCCTTCGCGATCAAAATTCTGTTCGAAATATTCCTGGAGTTTGGTTTGGCGTCTCCGAAGCGATCACGAATCCCGTCAACTTCGATCACTTCCGCCACATATTTTCCTCGATTTTGCGAATGTCTCCAAAACTCCCTCGTCCTTCCAGTATTAACCTCGAATATAATTGCTCCATTGCTACATTTTTTAGTACGAATACAGTCATCTGTTTATATAGAGAGTTTCAAAAATGAAATACACAATTTTCAAAAAAACTTTTCGATTGTATTCACTACGAAGAATTAACGTGTATCATAGCGACAGATAAAATAAGGTGGAACTAGAGTTACTCGGAAATGATCCACACTGTAGCGAAAGGACTAAAGCTCGATGCCACTTAGAAAGGTGATACTTGTAATTCCAGTGGAAAGAACGGGAATACCTGTTACGTTTAACGCGTGCCGCGAAAACGAACACGGGCTCAGACCTTGACGCGCACCGCTGTTTAATCGAGGGGACAAAGGAGACGGTATCGACTCATCTGACCTACTTGATCACTACAGATCCCGTTAGCTGGCATCCAGTCGACGCTGGCACGCTCGCTACCAGCTACCGCAATCGCGACGGAATGATCGTGGACAGAAATCGTGCGGATAGTTGAAGAGAAAACGCCGGCAACGGTGGTTTGCATGAGAAATAAAGTAGACTTGTATCGAGGGAACTTGTCCGAAGGATAACAGCTATTGTTCAATTACGGCCGATTTATTAGCCAGATCGCCGCTACCGAATACTCGATGTACACTTTTTCTGTTAGACACGCGAGAACTTACGAATCCTCCAGTAATTCCAGTCAACTGGTTCAGATCGGTCTCAATTTGTTTCGAATCTTAAGCGCCCGATTTGTTCATGGTTTGTTTTGTGTCTGGGGAGTATAGAAAGTACTCGTGCAAGATTTCTTGTGTTTCCTGGTATTTGTATTTGTAATCTACACATCGTTACAAACGAGTGTGAACGTGATGTTTAGACATGCAAGGTGATTTTTCATACTTAATACTGGTACGCTTAACACTGGGGTTAAGTTAGGTTAGTACCGTGTGTACCGTGCTCACGTTCCGGATCATTGGGCAGCTAATCGACGTTTTTAATTGATCGGCTGACCGATGGAAAAAACGGGAAGAGGGTGCTCTGAACGAAGTTGAGATGTCAATTTGTGTCTTTATCGATGTTATTTGAATATCTTCGTGACTTATTACATTGTACATTATCGAATAAAAATTTGAAAGCCACACGATTAAAAGACCTTCCTGATCAATTTGATAATTGCAACGTTGACAAGTAGAGGAAGTAGAGTTAAGATAAAATATTGTTGTTGGATTTTGGAGTTCTTTTCAGGATCGTCCGCGTAATCCATGGTTATTGCTTGTACACCCTGCGCGAATTCGTGTATCGCGGTAAGGCATTACGACTGTAGTTGTGCGATAAAAGGAAGCCCCAACAATTGCTGGTGGTTTACGCGGGAACGTAAAGTATTTATTACCGGTGGCCACAACCGTGGTTCCAATCTTTTTACGATCCAGTCGTAATAAAAAGCCGAGGGCTAGAGAGAAGGGCGCCGCACCGGGGAAAGAAGGAAAATCAACAGCCTGGTTCGGACATTACGCAGCAACAGGTCGAGGAACGATACAAATGACCGTGGAAGAACGCTTCTGCTCCTGTCCTGTACGAACTACCTCGATCAATTTCTGCTTTTCTCTCCTGCCGTGACCCCTTCCTATTCTATTTCGTTCCTCCGACCACATTTTTACTCTCTTCGACAATTTATTTTCCCGATCATCGACGCCGAAAACATCGCTCGCTTTTGCATTTTCTGGAAAATCGAGCCTCGAATACCGAGGAGACATCGATTCTACGAACGTACGAGATTCGAAAGGTCGTCGTCGATCACCGCTAAATCTCGTATCACGCGACATCGCGAGACTATTGTCAGCGTCGAAGTTGTTTTAGGAGTTAAGGCAATCGTTATTTTTCCACCATTTCCATCGAACAACGAAACGTTGTACGCGACGCTTTTATCGTTAAATAGAAAAGTATGTTCCATAATACTGGTAAAAGGAATAAAAAAGACAACAGTCGCAATGAACCTATTAAAAAGAAAATTAATGAACGTTAAAAGAAAAACAAGAAAGATCGAAGAGGTCGAGGAATCATTTCGTTTTCAAGACTCAGAATCGTAATTGGAAAACTTCCTTGGCAGTTTGATCGTAATAACCGAAGTAGAACTAAATAGTTCTTGGATAAAGTTGAAATCGTGAAATTAATTGGTCGACTTTGTTCGTTTGTTTCACGATGTCTTGATTCGAAGGGTAGAAAAACGAGAATCGAGAGGGTGGTATCGAAGCGGAAGAAGCACCTGTCGTTGCGGAAAGACTACGCCGATGACGAAGTGAACGAGAAATCGGTGACAGAGTAGAAGAACGAAGAATCGAGTCCAGAGACTCGTTACGACAAAAACGGAACAAGATTTCGACTCGTTCCTCCAGAATGGGATTGTTTTTTCTTCCTCGACAACTGGACCTGTAACGGATGCTTCAACGTCTAGAGAAACGCACGGGTTTCTTTCGATTCTACGGAGAAAAGGAATCGGTCGCTTCGACTTTGGAGCTGGAATTTTAATTCGAATCCTTCTTTGGTACTTCTGAAGAACATATCTTCGTGAAACTGTACCACCTACATAAAAAACATTCCTAAGGAGTAGCCACTGGAAATTCGATTTAAATTGAAGTTTATGCCTTACAGTAGACTGTCGGATTGCCACCTTCGTGTCAGTATTTATTATCATCCGTGGCGACATAACGAAAACACATATGCGCAGAAGTCTTCGGTAGTTAATACTTCGAGTGCATCTAACGAATGTATTATTATGGAGGGCAAAAAGCTGGTCGGCTCGGAATCGAGGCTAGGGTGTCGAAAAAGTCAGAAAGGATGTTACGACCCGCAGGAATTATGTAATGGAACAGAGAGGGTAAGGAGAGCATAACACGCGGCGAGTAACGGTATATACAAAGCAGAATGGTTCTGCATCATGTAGCTGCGAGCATGTAAAATCACGTTTCTTAACGGTTCATAAGCCGAATATTTAACTTCTCCCCGTCATGGCTCAACTATTCGGTTCGAAATTTGGGTTATAAAAAGTTAGCTAATAATATCGATTTCTTTAGCAGATGTTCGCGATGCGTGGCATTCTTGCGGACGTTTCACTCCACATCGATTTAAGGTTACGTCGAAAGGTTAATTTGTTGCATCGAAGAAAAAAGGTTCGGAGGCTTTAATGTCTTTCTTGAACGGGTTAACGTAGGAATCGTTCGACGATTGTACGAGCACCGAATCATCGAAAGTGCTACGTCCACGATAACGGTATATGTATATTCGAAGAGAAAGGAACGCACGTGCATCGTTCCACGGGACAAGCCTCAAAATCTCATAAACGAGCATCATGGTTCATGCCAGTGTTTGACTTCGTCAGTATTCCCAGACGACGCTTTCGAACAACGGCCATTTTGGCCCGATTTGTTTCATACGGCAATTCTTTCTCGCTTTTTGCAGCTTATTCGCGTTTATGGTAAAATGTACGAAGCGGCTCATTTGAGAACATTTATTAAAACAGAAAAAATTAGTAAGTGGTCGGTTGTCTTGGGTCAATACGTTTTAATAAGTAGTTTTGTGCAGCGTGACAATTATTAGAGCATGTTACTCAGTTTTATTGATATCACAAAAGTGTTACAGAACACTCAAAAACGATAATCAGCGATTACTTAACACGTGGTTAAACACGGTCAGAATAAGTGCGTTCGCTGCCTCATAAAATATGTACAATAAGTTTATTTTGTTATAACAAATCTTTATTTTATAAAGTCAACATGTTGATCGCAATTATGCCACATCGTGACATCTGAAAAATACGAATAAACAATCACTCAGTGGTAACAGGTGAAAAAGAGAAGGAGTAGAAATAACAAGGTTATTTCGTGACGGAAACGTATTGAACCATAAATACGTACTGTATTTTCCGGACCAGCAGCTACCACATATCAGACCGACTTTTCCTCCCATTTTCCTCTTGACCCAAGCTCGTTCGGCGCTGTTCAAACACGCACTCGCGACGAGCCTCGTGTTTCCTCGTGTCGAGACAAATTCCAGTACACGGTACGCGATATGTGGCCACGTGCGTGTCATGAGTCTGTCATACGACCTCTTCGCACAATTCCTCGTGCGTTCTTTCTCTACCGATGCACCGTCTTATTTTTCAAACCACGCGTGTGTCTTCTTTCGAGCAAACACTTCGATAACACGCTAGATTAACCACGGAACAATCGGAACAACTTATTCACCTTGTTTCGCTTTGTCTCACTGTTTACTTTTTACGCTACCATGTTTCATGATGTAGACATATGTCGATCGTTTTCGCTGCTGTTCATGTACCCGTAGAAGCTTTTCACAAAATCTAGGGAAAGTTTAAGTAAGGTTTAGGGGAAACATACGGAGAATTTAGGTAGGGTGCAAACACAGGGTGTCTCAGTTATAAAAAATGATGAAGTATAATTCGTTTTATAATTTGATCGAGTCACGCCATATAAAATTATTCCTTTTAAACTCGGTCTTCGAGTCGTTGTTTTCCGAAGCTTTCGAAGAAAATAATTCTCCAAGCATGAAATCACAAAGGATTTAGCAGGAAAGCGGTATGCAAATCCGGTCATTTTGGCGCTAACTCGCTTAACTTGCAAAGAACAACGATGTATCCCCGAAAAGGATTCTGTCCGCTAAAGTATCTCGATAATTTTCCGCTTGTAAAATATTTCCGTAGCCAGCGAGTATCGCAGGAAATAAGGAAACTCACCGAGGCGAATAAATCGTCCCAACTTTTCTGTTTCCTTTTCCAAAGTGTTATCAACTTTGTCGAGTTTTCCTTCGTGAACTCGATCTTCAAACGAAGAATTTCGTAATAGCGAGCGAATCGCTTCCGTAAATCTTTCGCGATTGTTTATGATTGTACTGGATTCCCGACGTTTACGAAATACTTTTACGACACAACTTCTGTTGTTTTCGAGACGAATCGCTGTTTTCGCTTCAGTCTTAGCTGTGTAACGTTTCAGGGTAACAACGATTCAGGGAAATTCGATAACCCATTAATTTTATTGATTATCCGTTCAATGAATAACTAATATAGGACCGTAAAGATATCCGTAGCTAAAGTCTCTGTTTCCTATCATCAAAGTTCGATAATCGATAGTTCTCTAAATTGCAAACTCAAGCAATTAATCGAGCCTCGTCGAATTCCAAAATCAAGAATAAACTTCGGTCCTAACCTCTGGCAAGTTACTCGAAATTCAGTTAGCAGATACAATCACAAGAACGTGATTAACCCGTTAAAGGATAACAGTCGCGAACGAACGTAAAATTAAAACGATAAAATCCTGGCGAAAATAAAAAAAAAATGTCCAACTTTTACGATCCAACCATAGGCGACTATTATAGGGAGCCGTGAAAAAAAGGCGCGTGCTTTTCGCGCCAGAAAATGGTCTGCACTCGTCGTCAATAAAATGGACGCTGCCATTAAACCCGACCGTTTACGAGGGAAATTTAATTCCTGCTCCAGGTCCTTATCATGTCCGTCATTTTCAAAAATAAAACGGGAATCCTGATATTATAATATTACCGCATAATTTTCGTCGCAACAGCGTCTATTAGTGGTGATTATTTAGTTATTCGTTCTACGACTCTTGTTTAATCTGCTGTCTTTCTTACATTATTTCGTAATATAAAAACACAACGAAATCTCGGAGGAATATACACCGAAGCAATATTTAGAGTAGTTATAGAAAAAAAAAATAGAGCGTTGGCACGTTGCCGCCTTCTGTCCTTTTTATTACAGATGTACGCTACCATTTCGCACGATTGTACAATGCTAGCAAACCGACTCTCCTCTCGAATCTCGAATTTACCTAATCCTCATTACCAGAGATTAGGCTTCTTCGACAGGATTCCAACCTCATTTCCGGTGTATCACTGCCAGGGTTCAACGAGCGGGTCCAACCCTTTAGCGAGCGAACCTGGCCGAAATACTTGGAATCAATCGAGCGGAATAACGATTCATCGACCCACACACTATGTCTGCACCTGTGCCACGAAACGATGTGGTCGTGTTGACTTTCTGATAAATGCTGGCAAAGTAAGACTTTGCTTCATTATTCGATCGTAATTATGGATTTTTCCACCTCTTCGACTATCTCTTTACTTAAAACAGGACTTTCTAAATTTTGTCAGCCGAATGTTTACTTCATTTGTCAGAATTCCAAAATTGATCAGTTTGAAAACAGAGGGGATAGAACCTTTCTGAGACACCCTATGTAACAGCGCCCCGTATCGGAATGAAACATCTGCACGTCATAAGTCGCAAATCTCGATCGGGGCATCGATCAAAGTCGCTCGTGTGTTAGCTACGTTTGTTACGCGTGCCGCAGTTCGCCAACTCCCCACAATTTCGCGGAAGTACTTTTTAACCTCTGCATTTCGTCGTCCGGTTTATTGCCTCGCTATCTCCAACACACAAATTATTGTTTTACTGCGAAAAAGTTCTTTTTTCGCTTATGGTAATTCTTCGTCGGTAAAGTTTCAAGTTTTCGACTATGCGGAAAAAGAGTTACGATGCGTTAACAGCTTTCCTCGGCAGTTAATAAAAAGAAGTATCGAAAAGATAAAGTTTGAAAGTTATATTTCCTAACGTATTATACATTTAAAGTTTCATACGATAAACGAACGAAACTTGAGTAATCTAAAAAAAAGTTAGTTCGAAGAATGCGAACGCGTATTAGCATTTTTGTTATTTTTTACGTTGCATATATATTAGAAGTTGTGAAGGTGAATTAAATCGAAAGCATGCGTTAGTAAAAATATGAGAAAAGAATATTCTCGCACGGTGGTAAGCTGAACATGCAACGATAATAATAAACCTTTCCATCGTAACTTGAAGCGTGTTTCGGTCGTAAGTTACAATCAGAATAGATTATAAGTTAAAATATTAAAGCTCGATCAAGTAAGTGGAACAGAAGGCGAGTATTTAAAGACCAGAATTCGGGCGACTGTGCGGTCCTCATAAATGTCGCGTCGCGTGCGTCGTTAGTAGCTCGTAAACTTGAGGGATCTTCTACGGAAACAATTCATTTAAAATCATCTCGATACAACGTTGGATTTTCGATGTTTTACGAAACGCTTCTACAGGCACACGATTTGTATCCGTCAATTTTCGTTTCATCCAACACGTATAAAAAAAATACTTGTTCGCGATAGAATCTACGAAATTCAGACAAGAACGAAATTTGTAAAAATTCGCGAACACCGGCTACATGAAAAATATACAGACCTTCGGGGGAGTTAAAAAAATTCATGCGTTCACGCTCTCCGAAAATTCGTGTCCATTTCCATGAAAAAATAACTAAAGGTGAGGATGTGAAAGCTTTCGCGTACTTTTTCGAATATTTCAAAAGCTACAAACACTTTTTCGGCATAACTCCAAAAAATTCCAGTGTTAACGCATACTCCGAAAACACGTTCGACAAATACCTGCATGTAAAGTTCCCGAAATAGCACAAGCACACGAAGTGGTCGTTAAAACTCGCGCACAATTTGCGGTACACGTTTTCGAAATCGAACGCCAATCGCATTGACCGGTTGAAAAATTGAGAAAACGAAGATACGGACACGAGATCGAGGGAACACGTCGATCGAGCGAGAGAATCGATAGGAGAGGAGATGCGGAGAAACACGCGTGGTGCCTTTCGGAGCGCCATCGGCTGACTGACTGAAACCGAGGCTCGAGTGCTCGAGTGACTCGAGTGTCGTGTGCGAGCACCGGTCCGATTCTTGTGCCTCGTTCATTTCATTCCGTCCTCCACCGATTCAAGGACCGCTCCGAATACCTAAGGCCCGTTTCGAAACGCTATACCTCCTCCAGCGAAACGAGATCTTTTATCGAAACCCCGTGTTTGGGGACCAAACGATCCTTGTCGCAGTTAGACATTTTACTGCTCCGTGATACGAGTTTTGCATCGAAATCACTGGCGACGACGAGGGAACCGGAACGTTTCTTTCGTAAATTAGAATCGTGCTAGAAATTTTATTACTGTACCGCGTTTAAGCTAGCTTTGTAGCTAACGTTAGCATATACTCGGGAACGAGGAGACTACTAAGCTTGATTTCACGTCGATAGAGTAACTGGTAAAGTAGGCACTTGTAGTACTCGCGAAGAGAACGCTGTCTTTCTCGTTAGCGAAACCCTTGGATACTGGCGTCAGCTATTCTGTCGACGTAAACCTTGTCCGATGCTAGCTATTCTATAGCTTACTTTGCCAACGTAAACCTGATTTGACCGTAGCAAAGCAGTAGGAAAATTTCTACCTTAATCCTAATTTACACTTCACAACTTACTACTGTATACTTAGGGACGGTTCATAGTCGTTACAGGGTACTCAGGTACCGTGTTACATCAAGTATCTCGACCCATTTGCGAGTTAAGACGATTACCATCGTCAAGTACAATTACCTTCCCATTTCTAGATCCTCGATTGCCTAGTAAAGACAAGAACGGACTAAAGGTCTCAAGGGAGTCGTTTGCTCGATTCATACAGTATTGAATTAGCGCAGGCCTAGGTAACGTCTAAGGTGCTTGCCCTTGTCTTCTCTGAAACGCTTTCGGTTGTTTCCAAGAGTTCTATGTCGCTTCGGGTCCATTCACAACGCTGCGAGGGTTCTAGCTAACTTCCAAGTCATTCGCTATCTCGAAACGTTCTAGGTTACTCTTGGACGTTTTGTTTGCTCTCGCGCGCTTTAGGTTGCACTCGTGTGCTCTCGAACGCACTCGAGACTACTCGCATTCTTCCCCATTTTCCCAACGGTAGCCTTCTTCCTGACCCTAAATATCTAATATTTGCTACTTAGCTTCGGTGTACGAGCGTCACCCTCTAAAGCAGTCCCGTTCGAGGGTTTGCCCTTATCGCTCATGACAATATTCGTGATATACAATTCGCCAAAATACAGCGAAACTTCGATCAGAACCGTCTAGGGAAAGGTTTCCTAGATTATCAGTATGCCGTATACAATGTATCGAATCGAAACCCTAGAATAGAACGCAGCATATAACCCGACTATAACGTAGGGAAAACTACGTCGTTTCTATGGTCCCTCTCCTCACCTTATCTCGTGACAAACTGCGGTATCCCACTCTGCCAGAGCATTTGGTGAACAGACCTTCCCTCTAACGCACGATTTGGCTGCCCTAAACGATAAAACAATTGTTCCGTAGTTGCCCCAGGTCTAGGTTAACGTGTCAAAGAAAAAAGATCGATGTAATCGCACATATTGTATTTGGAATCCCATTTGAGTCAGACCATCCATACATCTCCCCTTTCGCTTCGTCGAACGACGTCGGTTCGTCGCGATGACGTTGACGTCGCCCACGACAGACTCTTTTGTTTACGACGCGGTAGGTGTTCCGTGGAACCTCAATAGCACGACCGGCTTTCACAGCGAATAAAAGTCCTGATATTTCAATTGTTTACGAGCCGACTACCGCCACCGCTGCTTCTGGTCGATAATTGTGCGTGGTCGAGAACGAAACTGGCAGGCGTGATTCGGTTATTCGTGCTTGCTGCAATTCGAGGGACCGCCAAGAAGCGTAGCGAGTGCTGACTGGTAACTCGCATCGGTATAAAATAGCTCGAATATTTTTGCAGCTCATGTAGAATTTTCTGTTGCGGGGCAGAATTATTCAGTAACGAGAAATTTTGTAAGTTCATTAAAACATCGAAACGAAAGATTTATAAATGATGTGAAATATATAAAATCCTACCTTTAGAAACAGAACGCACAAAATTTTTTAAGCAGAATATAAAAAAAGTATTATAGTCGGATGAGAATTAAAAAACGTATATTCTGGTGTATCATTTCCTACTTTAAAAATTTGTATACGATATCTCGTTGCAAAGTTAAAAAAAGCTGCTTTTTATGAAAGACCAAATTGGTTTCAGAAAATTGATTATGCTATATGCTGTGTATAAAAAAATCAAATATTAATTTCAGTAACAGGCTATTTTTAATTAACATTTGTACGACGGGCTTTGATTATTAACCAATATTTAGCCTGCTACAAAGAACAAACAGTTATGCGCGCATATTGTCCCGTTTTATTCCAATGCGCGACGTACGGCGGTTTTTATTGCGTGGTTGGTGGGAGTGCACTCGCGTGCGTTCGTTTAAAAGGCCCTGCTTGCCGAACACAATGTTCGTTTGTTTCGCGTAACCGACGAAGGTACTTGCGCGACGAACGGAATAGAAGTATTTTTTTGCGTTTCGACTAGCTCGTTGAAAACAGACGCGCATACGATAAATTGTAAAGTTTCGGATCAATGAGAGTGACGCTAATTGTTTCGACAGGAGGTTCACGTTTCTTCTTCTTCGAGAAATTACTTCGATCGGGAACGACCGTCGATAATTTAGAAAATAACGGAGAAACCGTGAACCGAGGAAAAAAGTCGTCTGCAAATTGGAATACTCATCGAACGATTTATTCCATAACGGATGACCTGAATACTACAGGTAATTTCCCAGTTTCTCTTAACGGAAGAAAAGGTCGTAAAAGCGTTGCAAGAATGAGCGGAAAGCAGAGATCTATCGCTTTTCATACAAGCAAATAAATTGATAAGTCGACGGTACAGGGCTCATTTCCTTTCTGAGTTTCGAATTTTAACTCGATAACTAACAATCTGCGGCGTTTTTTTGTAAATTCTTTTCGTAAAAATTCACTTCGTAATTTCGATGCAAGTCCATGTTTGTACTGTTCCGTACAACTATCATGAATTTCATGGAATTTTGAAAAAGAAATGCGGAGAGAGGGTTTACCACGACACGAGTCCATAAAATGCAAGCGTTTCAATCGGCATCGCAAACAACGAGCAACGCGGTTCACTTAAGCATGGACGTTAATCAAATATTCCTGGATGTTCCGAGAGTCTGGTTCTAATACGTTGGGTATGGCCAATCTGGAATACATAGCGTGTTTCTCGGCGAACGGGCGAACAGAAGGAAGATTGATCGGTTTAAAAGCAACGTCGATCCTACTGATGTATTAAAAAGCTTCGGCTGAGCCGCTCATCGATATTTCAAAACATTCGTAGCTATCGATCCTCGGTACGACTATTCCACCGACAACTGAATTATGCAACAATTGAGTTTGCAGTTTCTCTGATTCGCGATAGTCTAACACGATTATCCTCCTGTGTTCCAAGTAGGAAGATAAATGCTCTTTCCTAAATTATTACTCTAACACAAATTCGTCTCGCGTTCAACTGTTACATATTTTATGGCAAGTACGGTACCGCGAAATTACTTATCGTAAATGGTACTATTACCAATTTATTATACAATTTTGGGTCCTTTTTCGTAAATTAATAATTCTTAACCTCTAACTTTTTCAAGATTTCACGATGGAATTACAGCAACAGGTGGTTATGTACTAATTACTATTTACCTTTTATAATTTAATCCTTTCATGCGGACCCTCTATTTTATTTCAATCTGCTCTGTCAGTTCGATAGTATTCCACCATACGTTAACCTAAACTTTTCAATCTGTTTGGCATTAAACTTTTGAATTACAATAGAGAACAAGATTTATGTACCTTCTCCTGTTTCAACTTAGAGGACGGTACAACGTGAAAACACTGTAGTGTCCATCGATTGTTCGTGTTATTGAACCTACGACAAAGTACAGCGTGCAACGACTATCCTAAGCAGTTTATGGCATCGGTGTAACCCTCGGTCACTGTGCTCGTCACCAGAGAAATGGCAGCTCTCTGCATAGATCGTGAACACGATTCAAAATGGTTTACCTCCGTCCGACGATTACGATATCATCGAGTAATCTGTCCTTGTAATCGGATGGTCAAAGCTCGTGAACACGAAGAACGAAGAGAACGTTGACGCGTAAAACGACCGCGATAATTTTTAGTAGGTAAACCACTTGTCATTGTCTTCGTAATGAATTCTCCGCTGCCGCACCTTTGATTTAGGCTGATCTCGCTCGCGATCGCACGCGAGTCAAGTAAATTAAGTCCCTCGCGCAAAGTACCGTGTTCTTTTCAACGTCTTCTTTCGTCGTTGTTAGCGAAAGAAGCTATACTCGCGTTATACATCTTAAAATTATAACACATCTACCGGACAACTGATTGTACGAAGGTCTAAAGAAGTCTAATCCGTGAAAATCTATTGTATGGTGATTCGACTTGTGACAAAGTGACTTATCTACATACCGAACCTTCGTTTGCTCGATTCTTTGTTACCCAAACATTTCTACAAGATAAAACGACTCGAGAGTCACCCGTTTGTCTACGTGAGCTTTAACGTGTGTCAATTCCGACGTATCGCATAATATTCGAAGCCATTCCATGTCCTAGTTCGTTAAAAAATATGAAAAAATGTGAGCGATGGTCAGAAACAGGCATGAAATGAATGTTTCCTGCCGTAGTCGGCAAGCCAAGCGATATCAACGCCGTGCAATCAGTCACCGTTTAATCTCTCTGCGGACTCGCGACAGTTTGACCGTTTAAATGATTTCTAGGCTGCCAACGGCTCACTGTTTTGCCTTTCAAGCGGCGGCGGATTTAATAGAATTTATACGGATTATCCGGCTACCGACACAGACGGTCATCGTACGGATTCTCCATCGTCTTTGTTTCCGTTCTTTTTCGTTTCTTTTTTTCTTCTGCGACCTTCTCGAGAAGACCCGAACCCGTTTCGATAGGTGGCCGGCAAAGTCCGGTCCGTTTTCGTCTTCCTTTTCTGATCTGGCAAACCAGCGACCAGCCGAGGAACAATTCGAGTATACAACGATTTCGTAAGTACGCGCTTCGCAATTTTAATCTTATTCCTTTTCCTTTCTTGTTACAAATTATTTAGCTACCAGAACATTTTGCTACTTGCTCGTTTTAGGATTCTTCGTGATCTATTGTTCGAGAGTTAATTAATAAAAGATTGTTCGTTAACGTCTTTTAGTTTTATAAAAAAATTTGAAAACGATAAAATTTGACGCTCTTAGAGTCGGGTTCGGATTAGGTATTAAATTTGTGAAGCGTTAATCCGCGGTGTTTCGGAGCAACAGCGTGTGTTTGGGTGTTCACCGGTCACCGAAGGTGAACGTACTTATTAAGAAGTCGCTAGGCAAGGTAGTCGTTCGACCTCTCTCGAGTTTCTCCCGATGCCTGGCCGACTACCTGACCGTTATCCAAACTTCTTTCGCTCGTACGTACGTGTTTCATATCTTCGACGCTTAACTGGTTGGACTCTTTCGCGTCCTTTTGCTCTTCGCGATCGCGGTCTCTTTCTTGGAAGAGATAAATATTGATTGACCAATGTAAATTGACTATGAATGTCTTAAAAATAGTCTGTTGTAAACGATAAAGATGTTTATGACCCTCTTTAATGGAACTTTAACAGCATACAATATATTAGATTATAAATCAAAGTTACTCAAGATCAATGTTTGAAATCGTGATTAATTTTTAGGCATTTCAACAGTCTATCGTCCTCTTATAGCTTAATTTATCATCTAACACGCTATAGAATCACTCGAATAGTTAAGAGTGTTTGTCCTCCGTTTTAAATTATAAAAATGTTACTCACGAGAAGTTCTTGGATTCCGCGTCTCTGCATCTAAGTATACACCTGTAACAATTTCTATGAAAGGTATTCCAGGAAACTAGATCGTGTCAATGATCTCTATTTGTCAGACTTTATTCATTACTATCGACGATGCTTTCGATCGATCTTTAATTAAACTTCGTAACGCGAAGTTCGAAACAACTCTTGAAATTGATCGTTAATTCTTTTCGCATGATCTTATTGAAAGTACAACTGGCAATAATTAACTCTATATTAAACAGGATCAAGATAAATTCTTCGAAAAAGGAAATTTATGTCCTTCCGTTAAAGAATCTCAAAAAATACTAAACACACAATCCTTATTCGATACGGCAACGCAGAGATATACACAATACTCGAAAATGAAATAATTGTAAAAAAGCTCTATTTTAATCACGCTTACACGATAAAATATCAATGAATATCAAAAAAGAACGTACGTGTATATATACACTCTCCGTCTAACGTGATTGTCTTCGATTATTCGATTGCTAATGGATGGTTCGAGATTAAGGATAAATCGAAAAAAAATATAACAACGAATTATTGCATTAAAAGATACAGAAAATGTTCAATCGATCCCTTAGCAACAAAATAATTTACAGCGATCACGTTACATGGTTCTCTATATCGAGCTTCGTTCTACAGGGTATTTCAAGAACAGTCGGTCAAACTTTAACCGCGTATACTCACCATAAGAATAAAGAATCGTACGAACACAATGTATATTCCCATAGATTCGCTAAGAGGCAGTTCGATGATCACAATAACGCTTTTCCCGTCACAGGACACTGCTACCGTTAATAAATAATCCAGATATCGCACGACGAGTCACATACAGTATAAACTTTTGCACGCTGAACGCTTGAACGCGTGACGGGAAAAGCGCAAAGGGTTTTAAATTGCTCGAAACGTAACGCGAATCGAACGCAACGAGAAAGAAAGCATAATGAGAATTGTTCATCCGAGTAATAGAATCTTCACGAGGAAGATCGTTCAGCAAAGTCGCGAAGCTTCTTGCTCTTTGTACAATAGCTTCTAACGAGACTCACTCACACACGTACAAGTTCACGCAACATTCATCTGTCAGGCCGTGTTCCAACTCGCACTACTTGAGGACAAAAGTGTTCTCCGTGAAAAGAGGTGCTTCGCGATCTACTTAAAACGGATAATCGTACGGCTTCGTATACGAAAGTGTTCGCGACAAAATCATATAAATCGAATCCAAAAGAGAAAACGCAGAAAATTCGAATGCAAGTTGGAACGCGGTCTTTTGCTTTGTATCATCTAACAGGTAAGAGTTTTGTATTCTTTTGAAACACGAATCGGCGCGGGATCTAAAGATTCTGGTAATGTTTATTGGTGAAAGCGGCAGGTAAATGGAGTATTAACTTGAAATTTTTAACCCTTTAGCTAAGTAATATACGCTCGTTCTCTGAAAGTAGCGAAATATAGAAAGCGCGTGTACAGGACGACTCAAAAAGAATGCACTCCGGAAGAATGTATAAAACGTATCGAGGTTGAAAGCATTTTAGAAAAAAGTAATAAATAACTTTGGTTCGACGTGTACACTCGACGATTCTCGTTCGTGGCTGTAACTAAAGGATTAACTAGATTCGAGACGCAGAAAGAAAACAACGCATCATAGAAGGTGTCCCAAAAGCGTGGAATCATGGCGAGGAGATCGTTGATCCACAGCATCCGGTGTCTAGAGTCGGGCACTCTACAGTCGCGTTCTAGAAAACTTGCCACGATTCCATTGTTTTGGGACAGTTCGTAGCACAATCATAGATCGTTTCAGTCCGCAGATCGGCCGATTCAGGTTCCAAAAGAATACATCGATCGTGTGGCTAAACGCTATACAGGCCACCATAAACGCAGGTACATTTGGTAGTCAGCGAATCCCATCGAGCGCAAACATCGATGACAGAATGTCCATCGAGTCCAAACGAGCCAGTCGAGGCATTGGAACACGGCCGACGGCCCAGTCACTTCCTGAACACACCACCGGTCTTGAGCAGCCACTCACCTGCAGCGGCCCTGTTACAACGAGCCTCCTTGGTCTCGTTCGGCTCCTGACCCCTCTTCGTCGTGGTCGCTGTCGAAACATTCCGCGGTCCGTTGACCAACGCCTTTAAACCGACATCTGGATCGTTGGCCGCAGGCGCAATTGTCGGCGTAGAACTCGCGATCGTCGACGGGCCGTTGACGGCGCTGTTCCTTGGATCGAGAACGTCTCCAGGTCGTTCTGCAGTTGGCAACCCTCGCCCCGAGTCCGCCATCGAGCCGCGCTGCTGTTCCTGGAGCAAGCAGGCGCTCGACAGCAGGTCCCATTGCCGTAGTTTCTCTCGGTCCAGCTCGAACGCCGCGGACGTCGTGGCTGACACCTGGCCCTCCGAGATCGAGCGAACCGGGGGAAGGTTGCCTTCCTCTAAAAAATGATTCCTGTCCTCGTCAGTCGCCTTCCTGTAAGCCTCGTTCTGGGCGTCCCACACGTAGCCACCGGCGTGAATGCGATCCATCGAGAGGCTCTCGTATGTCAGATCGTCGACCAGTCTGTCCTGTTCCTTGTTCGCTCTGCGTTTCACGCGAGGTCTCTCCGACGACTCCTCCGCGTAGTTCTCTCTCCTCGAGATCACGCTGTCGTTCACGTAAGTGGCGCCGCGAGTCACTTTATTTCGACTCTTCGTGTCCGAGCCGGACACCGTGGCTCTTGCCGGACTATCCAGGTTGTCCAGAGACCGGGCGTTCCTCAGGCTCACTCTTCGAAGACTTTCCCTCCAGAGGGAGTCCTGTTCCCAGGGGTCCTCGGCGCCAAAGTTACCGTTCGACGTCGAGACGTTATCGGTGCTCGTACTCTGCGGCATTTCGTCCACTTGAGTGGGCTGAACGGTCGTCGCCCGGTTGCTTCGGTTCCTCTGCTCCACCAGATTCTGAAGACCCATGTCGTCCAAAAGACCCTCCAGAGACCTGGATCTGCGATGCGACGTCTGCGTTCCATGAGTCAGCTCGAACGAGTCCCGATTGCTCGCTTGACTGTTCGATTTGTCTCGAAGCCCGTGGGGATATAGATTTCTGGTGCTGATCTCCGCCGATGAAATATCCGGAAGGGGATCCGTGGACTTGACCCTTCTAAGAGTGTCCGCTTCGTAGAAGTTCTTCTTGTCCACTAGATCGACCTTGTTGTCACCCAATAGCTGGCACGTGGTTTTCCTCAGTTCGGCAGCTATGCGCCTGGCCTCGTCGATGTCGTCTACCTGTATCTGCCTAGGCATCTGCCTCGATATGGGATTCACGATGCGACCTATATCGTTCTTTTTGTTCAACGCCGAAGCGTCGTCCCTTTGATTGTTCAACTGGGGCAGCCTGGAAGCGTGCGGCTTGCTCGATTCGGTATCGACCGCGTTCACGCTGGCTTGTAGGTCCGAGTAGTAATAGGGCGCGCCAGACTGTTCGCTCTGAGCTCGCGTTTCGCTCGGTAAGTAGGACGGCGAAGCGTGATTCGTTTTGACAGTGGGAGTCGAGGTGGGATAATGGCTCGAGTCCTGGCTCGAAGAGGACCTGTGATTCGATATCATGGAATATCGAGCAGAGTCCTGACTGGCCGACCTGGAGTGACTCTGGAAGCGTTGATCGGAGTAAGGACTGGTGTTCTGCAGCACGCCGGCTGCCAGGTTGTTACCGTGATTTCCTAAAGAGATGGATCCCGTGGGCGAGTGCATGGAGGACTGTGCACTGGCGGGTCTTTGGCAAGCCATAGAGGTGGAAATCGAATAGCTGGAATCTCTGCTGTGAGAGGCAGTCAGCAAATTGTTCTGCGATCCTCTCTGAAGCCGGTGACCAACGTCTCGCGTGTGTTCGTTGTCGGATCGAATCGCCGGCGAGCCTCTGAGCGGAGAAAAGCTGGAAATGTTCTCGTAATGAGCGTCGCCGGTGAAAGACTGCGAATGCTGATGAGAGGGTGGGACAACGTCGGAGACTCTCATGGAAGGCAAACTGCTGGCCGATCCCATCTTGTTCCCGGCTCCGTATCTCAGAGATTGTTCGAGATTGTTGAAACCTAGGTTCGTCTGCCCCGACAGATCGTGACACGTGGACTTGTGAAGCTTATCCACCACCAGCATGTTCTCGTTGAAGCCGTAGATGCTGTTGTAGCTGAGATCCTTCGCGTACAGATCGACGTTGAAAGCGTCGCGTGCCTGCAGCTCCTCCAAGTACTGATCCAAGTCGATGCTAGCCCCGTCGAAACGACTCCCAAGAGACTCTAATTCGTCCAAACTGTCCAGAACTTCGCAAACTTCGCTAACGGGTCTAGTTTTTAGCTGCCTATGTCTGGCTTCCTCCTCCGGTGTTCTTAGCTCCACGGAGTCGCTTCCGGATGCGCTCTCCAAGGAGATTCGACTGTCCCTGAAAGTAGAACTGATGGTGGCGTCTGAGAATCTCGACGGCGGTCTGTGGGTTTCAACCTGACCCATCGGTTTGTTCCACGACTTCGGAGAGTCCCTGTTGGAACCGTTGTCTTTCATTACCGCAACCTGAGGAGACACCTTCTTGATCTCCAGGGATTCTTGCATATCCAGAGAGTCCAAATCGTCCAGCGGCGGAGGAGAAGTTGGGATCGGTGGCGGAGACACCAGTTCGCTGTCGGACGAGTCGTGCAATTCCGCTATCATCGTTCGACTTGCGCCCAAATAATAAGAAGCGGGCCTGAAGGTGTCCGACAAGCTGAACCGAGGATGTCGCGGAGCATCGATCGAGTCGAGATCCTTCGACGACTCGTCGTCGGCGTCGGAACTATCGGACTTCAGGGTCGTTAAAATGTCGGGAAGATCCGTTCTCGAGTGACTGCCGTCGTCGTGATTCCTTTTCTTCGACATCTTACAATCTTTTTCTTCCTTTTCCGGCAGCTGACTCACTTCCATGTAAACGGGTTCCATCTTGCTATCGGAAACGCAAACGAACTCGTAGTGAGGCGTGTCCAAGGTGGAATAATCGCCAGAATCGTGTTTCCTGTTCTCTTCGGTAGGTGCTAGTAGAGAATGCGTCATACCGTTCTGAGCCATCTCCACGTACGAGCTCTCTTCGTGTTCAAAATTGGCGAACAAGCTTTCCATCATGTTCGGATTCGGTCGATCGTCGCAGTTGGGGTCCAATATAGCTTTTCTAGGCGACATCGGAAGGTAATGCTCTTCCGGATTGACGTCTTCTTGCTTCACCGTGGGACTGGTGGTTCGACTCTCCCCCGAGAAACGATCGCCATGAGTCAATAATGATTCCGTCACGCTTAGCCTGTTGCAACTAGGATTAGATACGTTATCCAGATCTTCGCTAGGAATGTTCTGATCGGTCATGCTCTCCTTGGAAGGTGATCTCTTTTTTCGTCGGAAGGACACGTCCCCTTTCTTCTTGGCCGCCTCGGTGTAACACTTGTAGTCGTCGATAGGCTCAGGTACAACTTGATCCGCCTTGACGTCTCTCTCGTTCCCTGCATCCTCGTTTTTCTCTCGTTGATCCAAGTCGCTTCCCGTGTCGTAAAGCAGGGCCTCCGAATCGCTGAACACTCCGCGGTGTTTCACTTCCTGACGTCTGCCGTATTCTTGTCTTTGAACTTGCTGAGATTTCCTCTCGAAGTCCGCCAGCAGGTCCTTCACCGACTTGTTGCTGTCCGTGGACGCCTGTTTCGCGTGACCCTCTTTCGCGTTTCTGTACTTGGAATCCTGAGACTCGGACTCGCCTAACGCGAAATTACGAATGATCGACGACGTCTTCTTCGAGCAATCCAACTTCGAGACGTGAGCTTCGGTTGCTTGAAGCGGCGACACTTTTAACGGTTCTTGCATAGCTAGCACCTCCTTCACCGGGCTAGAGTTGTCCATGTTCGACTCGAACGACCTGATCCGGCATTGTACGAGGTTCATCGTCTCCGGTTTAACCGGAGACCTCTCTTCCGAAGATTCCGCCTCTTCCTTGGGTTTAATGTACTGATACGAGAACTCCTTGATGACCTTGCTCTCGTCGATGTTGCAATCCCAATCGTCTCGTTCCTTCTTCGCGGTCCATTGAACGGTTTTCGAAGAGGACCAAGACTCGGCTGGGTAACTGTTCGACGAGTTTGGACTTTTGTTGACTTGTTCGGCGCCATACACAGCAGAGTTTTTCAGGATACCGGAAGGTTTCCTCTTGTACTTGTCTTCTTCGAAAGAAGCTTCCAGTTCTTGCTGGTCGCGTCTCCCGATGGACCTTTGCGCTTCCGGAGGAAGATAAGACGGGGCACGCTCGGTTCTCTGGCCGGACGAGAAGCTGATTTCCTCGTAGCCAGCGTCGGGTGGAATCCCGCCCAGATTCGTCAGCATGGAAGCGGTGGGACTCGTTCGATGGTCGTTCGAACCTCGGAGGACGTTCTGATTCTGACGGCCGCTTCCAGGAACCGAGTCCTGAATCGGGATCCCCGACGAACGATTGTCTCCGAGCTGCCGGGGGCTCCTTCCTGCATGCGAGGGTCTGCGCGTGCGCTTCCTCCGGACATCTCCCAGCTCTGATTCGTCCGTTACAAAACAAACACACGAGGACGTTCGTTACTCACGAGTGTGATTAATGACAACCCAGAACCCTTCGACGCACTCCAAGCTAGGTTACCAAGCTAGGATCGATCTTGATCGTTGCGAGAATTTATCGAATTCATTACGTTCGTTCCATATATTTTACAGAATAACTTTTAATAAAACATAAAGCAAAGATGGTTACAACCTTTAACGAGTTAAATCGTATCCATCGGTACGAGAATCTTATATCTTCGTTAAACGAATCGACGGTTAATTCTCTTGAGATCTTAACATTCCTGAAGACACAGTGTCTTTCGAACGAACAAATAATCGCAACGATCGAAAAATCGATCCGCCGTGTCCTCGATTAACTCGATAGCAAAGACACACAATACGAGCTGGAAGTTAAATGGCAGCCGCAGGTTGAACGCAGCTCTACGATACAGTGTTAGTGATATAATCCTCGGCATGCCATGCTGACCCACATGTCGCAAAGTAGTACGGCGTTTCTTAGTACGAGTGTTAGGCCGTAACGGACGGTTTCGCTTTAGTTAAATTCCAAAGGTGTTAATCGTTCCCATTCACCAGTCACAGCCCAGACCCGACAGCAGCAAAGAGAAGGAGCCCCGCGGACAGAATGTTTGCAGATTCCACTCGTATCTTTTTTTTTTTATTTCATCTATCTCTCCGTTCCTTTCACCTTTCTTTAAAGATCCTCGCTATCTACAAACTTCGTCGGCCCCTTTCGGAGAGGCGATAGAAGGAGAAACAGCTAGAGACAGAGAGGAGGAGCACGGACGAGGAAGTTTTGAGCTCGTAGCAAGCTCGTTCTCGATCTCATTAATATTTATGCTTCGTTTCTGTTCCGTATCGTTCGAATCACACGTTCGGTGTTAGTTTCAAAGACTTTGACTTCGCAAATTAATCGCTAGTTAACACCTAGGTGGTAGGTAATAATTCACGCAAATTAATTCGACTTTTATAAGATAATTATTACACTGGTCCCTCGCTTTGCGCGTATTTCCAGTAAGTCACTAGAGGTACCTACCGGAGCTTCCGCGGCAGCGATTGTTCATCGACGATCAATAAGAAAAAAAGTACGCGGAACCGAAGGACCAGCGTAGCCAGACGAAAAAGACAAAAACACTGGCTTTTAGAAAATCATTTGGTCGTTTCATGCGCAATCAACGTGTCTCTCTCGTTTCTCGTACGAGGTCTTTGGTAACTTGTCACGGCCCGTGCAACACCATACACAAAAGCGGTTTTTATTCGGAGAACACTCGTGTCGATGGCTCGACCGTGTTAGAGCGGTTTTACGTGTTAGAGTTTGCTATCGTTCGCAGCACAGTCTAGCTATCTACTGCAGAATTCCTTCGATCGCGGAGCTCGCTCGTGGAACCCAACAAATCTTCGATACAGCGTTCTTCCGAAAAATCATCAACGTTCAAACGATTTCGCGATTCTTCAAAAATCTCTCTATAATTCGGATAGCAACAGGGTGTTTGAAAAAATAGCGAAGCAGTATACCGACAATTTGTTTCTCAAATTATTACACCCGTAGTTGGGACGTACTCGAGTAACAGAACAAGCAAAGTAGCGGAAAATAGCGTTTTAGATTTATCGTAAACAAAATTCAAGTCCTCTGGTGGGACTTTTGATGATTTGTTCGTAGTTGCCAAAATCTAAGCAGCGCGTTTAACCTTTTCGTTACATCAGTTTAAAGTTTAAAATTCAAGTAAAAGTACGTCCTTATAAGCGAACGTAAAATAAGTATGTCTAAACGAAGAAAGAAGAGTCTACCAGCAGGACATTTTTCCGAATCTGGCGATAAGGCGAAAAGAAAGGGCAATAAGAACGTCGAACGAATGGGTCGTAACGAAAAGGTTAAAGAGGAAAAACACGGTCGGGAAAAAGAACAGAAGGGTCCCACGAGAGGCTCGAATCGTAGAAGCCACAAGTCAGATAATAAGTTCAGGCGAGGTATCCCTACCTTCGTCGTCGCTGGAGTAGCTGTTGTATCGAGAAACGTTGGCGACAGTTCGACGGCCGTCGGTGCTTTTGCTTCGAGCGTGCGGGCGATGTCCATCCTCTCTTCTTCGCGAGTGACGACTCTCGGCCACCGATGCCTCGTGGGCAGCCAGCTCCAGCAACGCTTGCTGCTTGTAATAGCTCGACAGCTCGTTCTGCACCCTGCCTCTGTTTGCAGAACCGGATGGCTTCCGGGTCAGAGGCGACTGCAGCATCCGCTGCTTCCATTCCAGCAACCGCTTCATCGACTCTTCTCGCTGCAACCACGCAACACCGCTTTCTAACCTCCCGTCTTTGCTTAACATTTTCGGTCGTTCATCGTTCGATGAAAGACGCCTTTGTTTAAACGAGACTGATCGTCTACGATTTCGCAAGTTATTTCGCTCTTCGTACATACATTCTTATGGGAATTTTAGTTCGCTATTGTTCTAAATAGGAAAATATTACTAAATATGACAAGCGTGCAATTTCGACTTTGGTTATATTTTAACGCGAAAGATGTTCCGCTGTACCGTTACCTCGAGAAAACTAGCAAAAACAGCGAGAAGACGTTAATCTAAAAATTTCAAAGAACACAAAGAGAATCGTTAGAATTCAACGCACGCGCGTGAAGACATAAGGAAGTATCATGCGCGATGTTTCACGTTCAAAGAAGCGCAAATAGCTTCTTTCAACGATGACGAGGATCGAATGGATCGTAGTGAAAGCAGAATCACGAAACGCTGGCACATTGGACGTGACTGAAATGCACGTATACACTCGTGCATAGCAGTCTTCTTTCGGTTAAAAAGAAACATAGGGGAACAAGTTTCCTACCACTCGTCCGATTCATTCTTCTAAAGATACGCGCAGAGGTAGAGAAATTTCCCACAGGAGAACCTAGCGAGAGCTTTGGAAAATACTAGGGAGAGACTGAATAGAATCTAACCAAAATAGCAGCATAGTATTCGAAACTATACCGAAATTGCAGCAGGAACGAGTCGGGCGACCATTTTCCCCCACCTTTCTCTTCAACCGAGGGAAGACATCGTTACACGCGCGTGTACCCAGGCACAGGTTGCACCTTTGCGTGAATCATCTACCCGAGAGCTATGCAGCCTACGAAATTGTTCTGTCCATCAAGCAGACGACGAACGCGGTTCACGATTACGGGAGGAAGGTGAAGGGACGATTTATGAGTCACCTGTTTGTGAAGCCTTCTCTGTTTGAAGATTTGTAACGCGTTCCTTAGGCATTTTGTTGGTCGTCGCGTATCTTTCACGAGGCAGGTCATTTTTAAACGCGCGATAAACGAAGACAAAGGTAACGTGTTCCTGTCTTTTAAGGATTTTTGAGACACTACTAGAAAACGAGCGAAAAAGTTTTCAACGAAACGAGTTAAATTTACTGCTGTAACAAAATTGAATTAAAAGTTTGTTAGTTATTAAATTTGATACCCGTATAAAGTCGTAAATTACGAAGCCGCGAGCAAAGTTTGGCCTCGAATTATTTTTGAAGAAACACGACAGAAAAACTGATGCAATTAATGTAATTGACATTTGTAAGCATACGCGAAATACTAAAGTACAAATCTTTCTACGTAATTATTGCACAACGAGATTCCATCGATCGACGAATGCGACACACTTTTGATATTCTTTCTCGAACGAATGTTCACATTCGATCATACATACGTCACACGAACGCGTCACTGCTTACACAATCTCCTGTTTGACTTGTATGTATTATGTCATTGCACTTATCATAATCAGCTACTTGAAATTTTTGACACGAATTTGCGAACAATTTACTTTTCGCTCTTAAACTTTTACACGTTAACTCTTTAGACTCGTAATTCGAAAGTCGTTACTCATTATCCGTGATCCAATAACTTTTTCAACGCTCTAAACTTTATTCTTGCCGACGTTCCATAACCACCACGACTTGGTTCGTGATCTCGCGATCGATCTCACTTTCATTTTCTGCTATTTCAATTTTCGACTAGTTGCCGAGTTTCCGTGTTGACTCTTTAAATACCGCGATTCAAACTGTTTAATCGCGTTCGAGCGTCTGATATTTCTTTTGCCACTTAATCATGTTTTTCATTTACTTTATGACGAATATACTAGGAATTTGAAGAAAAATTGGTTTATAAAACACAGTGTCTCAAAACATGAAATGTTATGTTCACAATCAGCTACGCAGACGTTTATTTCCGTACCGGTAATAAAGAATTTATGACACTTTTAGTATAGCACTTCGAAATCGTCGACGGTCCTCGTTTTTTCGATACTTATACGTCCGTGTCCACGTAATATAGAGCAGTACGTTAATCCAACTATTCCGGTTACGAGATCGTGAATATTTTAGTTACCGGTAGACGAATAGGAGATCACTAACGCGTTGAAAGTTTTATGACAGTCCAGAGGTGACGAGAAACTGGTTGGATCGAAACGTTCGAGGATATTGTAAATTTTTGGAAATGGGAAGAAAAGGTGGACGACTAACCTGTTGTATCTTGCGTTCACCATCCCTCGAGTCCTGCTCGGAAGATCGTTCGCCGTAGTCGTCGTCGTCGGGATCCAAGGCTGCCGGATGTCGCGTCCTCGGAAGCCTCGCGGACGCCGACCTGCAGAACTGTTGCTGCTCGTTCCATCGTCTGGCAGCGGCGTGAGGAGCGTGACACGCTTGGCCCACGTGAGTCCCCTGACTCGTGTGACTCGTCGTCGGTCTACCCCACCCTATCGACGACTCGTAATCCCGTGGAATTCGACGAGGCACCGTTCCGTCCTCCACGTGAGTCAGCAATTCCCGACTACTCGATTCGTAGCTCTTTTCCCGCAACGATCTCCTCAGTTTTGCCTCGTTGCTGTTCAGTCTGGAACAAAATCAGACAAATTCTCGACTCTCTCCCGGTTCTAATTTATCATTTCGCTTCGAATTAACCGTTCTCGAGCGGAAACGCGGATTGCAAACGCGTCAGCGACGATTCACGGTCTTTGATCTGCAGCTGAGAAGCTAGACGCTGTCGTTCGCTTTTTAACTAATATTAAATAGTTTCCACTTAACGTTTTCCATATCATATTTTTAAACCGTGATGGCTTAAGGTACGACAGTTAAAGTAATAGGATGATTAGAAATTTGATTACTGATAGCGGAGTTAAGTAGTTGGAAGGCGACGCGTTTACTTAAAAATTACCGGTTTGTATCTAACGATAAGCAAAGAAGCAGATCGACGAGCCAAGGTAGTGACTCACTCGGTATGCCTCTGGAGCGATTGATGCGGCATCACGTGCTGCTGATGAACGTGTTCGCGTTGCCCTCGCCTCGCTCCTGTGCAGGAAGCTTCCGGTAACGTAGCTATTCTACCGTCGTCGCTTCTGCCATCGCGAATTCCCGTTGCTTTCGCCGGCATTGTCGCCCGGGAAAGTGATTGGTTCCTTTGTTGCTGGTGATGCTGCGGCGTCTGATGGAGGTAGACCGCCGACTGCCTCATCTGTGCCGCGTATCTGAACAACATTCAATCACAAAATAACGCGAAACTTGCTAAATACTTTGTGTCGGTGTAGACGCTACGCAAGCTCGATAAAGAATATCGCTCGTACCGTTATAAAATGTAACGATACGACAAAAAAGCCACACAGCACCGGTTTACCTTTCCTCGGAATAGAAATATCCATCGTTAGCAGCTTCCGACGGAGTGACAATGTCTAAACTCGATTTAGGCCTCTGTGGGCGCCTTTGTTGATTCAGCGATTCTTCGCATTGAGGCGGCAGCTGTTGTTGCGGCTTCCTGTTCGCCTCGTATTCCAAAAAGTCCGCGCTGTGCGGCCGCGGTGGTGGTTGCGCTCTCGGTTGTCTCATTATTGGCACTGAATCAAATCCAATTAAAAACATCTCTCGTGTCCTTTTTCCTATCGTCCTATTTTCACCGAACGTGTCGAACGCTACTGCGGGACCACTGATAACGAGCTACCATTAAATTTCATTTTATAAAGTATAACGAAACTTGTAAATACAATTAGTAACTAACCGATGTATCTGATTTTTGTATCAATTGCATCATTATATTTGTAAAAAGAATAACGTTACATAAAGTAGACCTTTTTGTACCACCCAATTTTCACCTGCATAATTTTTTTATATCTAATCAATCTCGAGACATAATTCGTCTCAATCGCGTGACTCACCCTGTACACCACGGCGGACGTTAAAGTAGAATCTAAATGCAACACCGAGCAAAAAATTAATTCTTCATAAAGAATTGGGTTAAGCGGGAGTTTGATAACGCGCACTAAGTGCGATGCACAAGATTAATACTTCGACTGCCAGCTCGAAACTCTTGGTAGTTGTAATGCTTTCTTTAAAAAGGAACGTTTGATCTTTCCAAACATTTTCTGCCGCTAAACAAGAAGTTTGTATAATACGAGTGAAATTCGAGCGTCGTAAGATTAACGCACGAGTAAGGCGGTGTTCGAAACGTTAAAAAAATATATTCCCCATTGATACGTCGTTCGGCAGCGAGTATCCACCGGTTGAACGAACACGAACATACCGTTAGCGGCCGCGACAGGAGAATGAATCTGCTGCTGGTACTGTTGGTGTTGCTGAGCGTAGAGAGGAATCGGTATAGGAGCCGGTGAAGCTCCTTTGGTATATCCAACAGGACCAGCCGGCCTCTGGTAAAGTTGAGGGGCGCCATAAACTTCCTCGTAGTCTCCGTTTCCTCTGTTCGATCTCGGTTTCACCGCGCTGCGTCCGTAGGTGTCCGGTGTGCGCCTCTCGGTCTGCGCTTGCCCGGTGTAGCCATAATTCAAGCCCGACTTGTCCGTTCTCAGACTCTGCTGAGAAGGTTGACTCATCCTCGTCCCGTAGATCATGCTGTTCCTGTCGTAGTCCGACATCGGACTCTTGCTGGTCACCGTTACGTCCGGAGACACTGGCGACTTCCTGTAGTCGGGGTCAGGGGACGGCGTCGAGTACTCGGTCGAGCCATCGGTCAGTCTTCGGGGTTTCGGAGGGGCGTTCGCGTAAATCGGTTGTCCGAACTTCCTGGGCATCGGTTGGACAGTCTGAACGTTGCTGGCCAAATGCGGCTGACTCTGCTGCTGCTGCTGGACGACGTGCTTGTGTTGGTGAACCTGATGACCCGATTGCGCGTTCTGATGGGAAACGTGTTGATGCAACATCGCCTGGTGAGGATGCGTTTGCTGCAACTGCTGAGGCGACGGCATCAATTGACCGTATTGTTGCTGTTGCTGCGACGTGCTTGCTTGGATGTACGGCGTTTGCTGTTGGATCCAACCGTTCACCATAGGTTGAATTTCGTTCGCGTTATTGTTGTTGGAAGTTATCAGGATATTGTTATTGGTATTGTTGTTATTGTTATTGGCGGTACTGTTGCTGTTGCTGCCACTGAGATTCGGGAAGGAGGCAGTGTTAACGCTATTTGGACTGGAATTGTTGTTGGACGCGTGGCTAGGATCATCTCGAGACTGGAAACCGTGGAAACCCGAGTCGCTGTCGTCCGCGCTGTGATTCAGGATCGAGGATATCGAGGACACGCTTGGCCTCGCGCTTCGCTCGCCGTCTTGCTGACCCGCTATTTCGATCATCACCGCTGCTTCGCCGGCACCGCTGAAGCACAATTTTAAATTCCTACGTTACGTCGTACACCTTAGTCTGACCGTTGTCATAGTCTGTAAAGCTAGGTAGATACTTAGCAAAAGAAAAGTTTCGTTATTTCTAAGCGTTTTAATCTTGGACGTTCCAAATCTGCAAGATCATTTCTCTGGCTGGCATCGTATTATTTACCAATATCTCAGATTTTCGATGCTTCAAAGTGCCAAAATTGCAAAATACAGTCTCGGAATACCAATTTACGAAAGATCAGGACCACGGCACGATAAACAGTTAATTCGAAAGACCGCTGCGCAAACTAAAAGATCGACAAACTAGAGTTGAGAAAGTTTCGTCGTGGTCGTGGAGTCATTAGCTTTGAGAACGAGCAACCCTAGCCCACAGATAGGTTGCCTCGAGCTAGCAACTTCCTGTAATCGACATTGCAAATTAACTGTGCATTTTGTAGTTTTCGGACGAAACGTCGGCCAGACTGACGACATCCGTATGTAACTTTGACAGACGCAAACTAACCCGTTGGGGAGCGTTGCGCCATGATTACGCGAAACCGAAAGTTTCATCGTCCCTGTCCGCGATACTTTTCAACCGGATAAGTAGGGACCATTTTACGCCAGACGAACGGAATTTATTTTTCGCAGAGGACAATCAAAGTTTCCGATTCGATTTAAAAGAACGACGATAAAATTGACTGCGAATATATTTTTTTCGTCGGTTTGCAAAAAATTCAGGAAAGAACCTCACGAGCTTTTGTTTCTTTCATTACCGTAGCGCATCGCGACCTAATTTTGCCGTATCAAAGAAAAATATTACCGCCCAATTGTCGGATGAAAGAATCCGAATTAATGAAATACTAAGCTAGGGTTTCGGAATTATAATCAATTACCTTTGGAGAAGAGTTTAATTCATAATTTTCCACTTTCCTCGCCGAGGATCAGAGACCAAAGTATAATTTAACGGGACACAGAAAGGAGGAATGCTTCAACCGGAAATGGAGTATGCTTTTATTCGTTCGGGGAACGCGTTTCTTTTGACGAGGATGAAATCTTACGAAACTCGACGGAACAATTAGAAAAAGAAATGGGAAATGAAAAATGAGAAATAGGAAATGATGGGCGACACTGATACGAGGCAAAGCGGAGATAAGAAAGAAGTCATAAAATAAGAAGCAAATAGAATTTTCTATCAAACGTTGTATCAAAAAGTCTCGATCACTGTTACCGTAAAAAATGTTTTATATTTTTTTGATAAAAAATGGAAGCTTACGGGTTCGGATCCTGAAGGAGAGTCGCTAGAGTTAGCGCGTTCACCCATTGATTCATGCTCTCGAAACTATCCGCTGCGAAGTGGTACGTCCTCATATTCGCGTGTTCGGCTTTAAAAGCGAATTTTCTGTTAACTTTATCCTCGGGCTTGCAAACGGTGACCTTGTACGACGGCAACAATATCGATCCCAACAATTTCTCCTCTTCTGGACCTGCGAACAAATTTTTATCAACTATTTAATATCGATTCAACATTTGCGGGTACATAATGAAATATTTAAACGCAAGTTTTCTTACCCTATATACTCTTTCGCTCGCAAATTTACCGTCGGAAATTACTCAGGGAGAGTTTACTATTGACGCAACGAGTATCTATTCTGACTAATCGAACTGCGGGATTAATTGTTTCGGTTACGTAGAAATTCCAATCTATCCATAACGAAACGGTAGCAACGGGTATATAGTTTCGATGATAAAAGGGCTGAATTGAAACGTGACTTTGATAGAACAGTCAAGAAGGCTCCGGTTGCTCATCAATCACAAAAGTTTCGAGATACGGACAAACGCGAAATGATTTCTCTGTCTGACAAATCGAAAAGTTCGATTCGTTGCATTGGAAAAATCTTGAAGCAACCACTGGCACGCGTTCGTTCGCGCCTGTTGGAGACACGAACATAAATCCTGTGTGCTGAATCACGGACAGAGGAAAAGGAAGAAGATAAAAAGTGTTGTAAATTTCGTCGCGAATGCCAGAACGGACACGCATGCGAACAGAGGAGCGAAAGATGTACGACGTAGCGTGAACAAGTACACTTTTACAACAATTTATGCGTTGTTCCGTTCTGTTCGAACAGATTCTTCCGTGCATCGCTCATTTCAAGCGAACAATTGCTAACGGTAAAAGGGACGAAAATAGATCCAAAGAAGATGCAGGAAAAGTTTACACAGTACTCGTTATTTAACTATGAAAATTTTTAACAACGAAATTTATGAAAAAAATATAAAGGAATAAAGAAAGACACGAAGTTTTGAAATATTACGTGTACAGAAACGCGAAATTGCAAAAATCATGTACTCGCATAAATACACCCTCGTTAAAGCGTTGACCCAATTAACCTGAATTTGTATAATTTCCTACTAACACAGCGATATATTAACCGATTTTTATCTCGATTTTAAGCGGAATCAAAAAGTTGCACGGGAAACAGTGCATACTGCGCGACATCGAAAAAGAAACGAACATTAGGGGAGAGAATGTAAAAGGTCTGGAAGAAGTACGTAAGTACGGGAAATCAAGAAACTCGTGTAATTAGTGTTCCCCGGAAACGATCTGGTAGATGGGAGTTAAGGGCGAATGGGAAAGGGAGGGATGCATCATGACGGTCGGAAATTGGAAATGGTCGAATGTACCGGTAAAAAACAACGAGCCCAGCCAGATGAGAGTTGAAACCGTGCCAAAATCTGGCTGCGGGCGATGAGCGGGCAAGAAAAATTGTTGATTTCATTAGAATCCTCTCGTCGAAATTCAAATTTCATCGACGTTCGCGAGAACAACGAAAGCGAACAATCAAATACATTTCGCTTTCTCTCGCTCCCTTTCGTCCCCTTAAATATTTTTATTTCGTACGGGCGGAATCTGTTAAAAACTTTATTATATTCGGTACATACTTTTTGCCTTGAAAATTCAAAGCTTCGAAAGTTTTCCCATTAAAATATTGAACGACGTATTTTGTCATACCCATGTAAAGAATATACCGCGTAACAGAAATATGTAATTGCTTCTCCATTACTTTGTTGCGCGAACGGTGAAAACAAGTTAGGAGATGTTGTCTGACCAACTGTTTACTAATACTACTGCCACTCTCCTTTCCCGCGAGGGAAGCGACCATCGAAACATCGATTAAAAGTTTGTACTGCTACTTTTATTACAACGAGGGAAAAGATATACGACTCCTGAACAATATGTACAGCTTTGTTAAGAAAAGTGATGCGTCGGTATTGAACTACTTAAATACTTGCTACTGTTCTACATTTTGGCATCTCGCGATGCTGAAAGAAAGGACGAGGATTCAGAGATCGACGCGACAATAGGAACGTCTCTGGCGAATATTTTCTTGAAAATTCCGGAAATAGAAACACCAACATTACAGTCGCTGCCGTTCAGCGCGAAGAACCTCGTTGAAAAGACTAGTATGTAACAAATTTGAAAAAACAAAAATTTACTATTCACGTTTGCAACTTTATCTAAACAAAACACGGAACGCAAGGAAAAAAATTAAAACAGAACAGGTATTCTGAACGAAACCAGTGGAATCACGAGTCGTCTGGTTTCCCGTTGAAAAATCATGCTCGGTGTCGTCCCAAAGCTGAACATAAAAGAGCGTGCACCGACCCAACAAAAAAAGAGGGGAGACCATATTCGCGGGAGAAAAAAAAGGTGACACGTAATATAACCAGAGACAGAAACGGAAGAAAATGAAAAAGGTTCTGACCTTTGTAATAAAAGAGGCAGTACTCGGAGAGGACGAACCACCGTTTCTTCCAGAGCATGAGACCCTCGGAGCCCTGTTTGTGTAGCCAGCCCTGAAGGGCGACAGGGGCGGAGAGTGGCCTCTTTGCGGCGGGCGATCGTAAACCCTGGGACCCGCTTCGTCTGCGAACACCCGATACGGAAGCTGCCACCCCCGAGCCATCGTTCTTGCTACGCACCTGGACAGGTACGGGGAGAGGCGCCGCCTGGACAACCTGTAATCAGTTTACATTTTTCTTCCTTTACAGTTCAGAGCTTATCGTAGAATTCTCAAAATTACCACCTTGCTACGTTAATTCTTCGAATTTCTGACACAATTCTACAGTCGGTTTCTTCGAGTCATTGTTTTCTCTAACTTCTACGCTAATAAGCTAAGAAGATTTAAGAGAGATCCTGCGAAGAAGTTAGAGAGAACTTACGAAGAACCTGAGAGAACACTCGGGAGGAGCACAGAGAAGCTATTCTAGCAGCTAATTGGTACCAAATAATATCATTGTATTTGTGATCCTTGTAGAATTTGTATTAAAAGCAAAATATTCGGAATTTACTTGTTAAGCTCGTCACTAGAAACAGTAATCGATTTTTCAAATCGGCAGGACTATGCGTTAAAAAGTTTCATCGAGATATAGGGCAAATTTTCTTGATCGATGGTAATGGTTGAAATTTCGAACAATTAAATTGCTATTCATTTTCTCTGGACCAGTCGAATCGATCGTCGAACGTTACGAACGGTGCCGTTGCTGTAGTCGGTGCTGGAGCCGCTGCAGAGGTCAGCGAACGAACAACCAGTCGCTCACAGACCACTGAGTTTTCTGCTACTTCTCGATTTCTACGTTAAATCCAAACTGTACCAACTAACGAGCTGGTCGAAACTGGACGAGAACAACCACTCCTCCAACGTAATCGGCTTCTCGTGAACTCTCATTGTACAGAAGTATAGACTATAGACCGTGGACCGATTTCCCTGAGAAACACTTGTCCTCGTTCAACGAGAACGTTCTTCTCTATTTTTTCAAACTAGTTTCATCGATTGCAGCTTTCAGGAGGGAAGTGAACGCTTCAAGAAATTTACGAGATGTTCTCTCCTTCTTTTTTGCTTCCGTCGTTTTGCCCAATTAACGTATCCGATATTACTACGGAAGATTTGCTACGATTACGCTTGTTCCGAACACAGAGAGTTAATGTAATTAGTTTCTTTCAAGACGAAGCGAAGCAACGAAATCGTTAAATCGACGATGTTTTAATATTCTGCTCATTTAGTTTCGCAAATTCAGATATTTTTATGGGCAGAGCTCTACGGAGTTCAACTCGTGCATTTATTTTTAATTCCTGTTACGAAAGGTTACATTTATCGGGGATTTATAATTACGCGTTGGAAAATTATATTTAAATATATAAAAGTTTATATTAAGCTGGCAGCGTTGCGCAGCTGGGAAAGTTAGATTTATCCTGGTAGTATTTATATTTACTTTATAATTACGTTTATTACTATCTTAAGGCGTTGCTCTAGCGTTAAATGGCCAAAGACTTCGTTTTTGTAACGCGACACGTTTCCACGAAAAAATCAATGTTAATCAATATTACTTCTTTTGCGAAAGGTAAAACGAAATTCAAAAGACATTGTAAATTATAATTGACAAAAGTCACGCAGAATCACGCAAAATCTCTCGATAAAACAATGAACAGCGGTCCTTACCGCGATGTCTGTTGAAAACGAAAGAAAACAAACACCGCTTTGTTTTTCATAGGTTATTGTTGCCGTACAAAACGCGTAACTCGCAGTCGGAAAATCCGGACGGAAAGCTTTTCTTTCGGCAAGTAGCGCGGACGGGAGGACGAAGATTCGCTTAAAAGATTCGTTAAATCAAGGAGTACTTGCACAGGATTCGGAAGAGGGATCGGAGTCGAAACTCCTCGATCGAACGTATTCACGAGAAAGTTCGTTTCGTGATTCGAGAAAAACTCGTGGCGAAAGTTGCACCGACCAATTACCTTTATTCTTTGTTCCGTACGCAGCTATCTCGAGTAAACGAGGCTCCTATAATTTTCGCAACTATTTATTTCGATCGAAAGTTAGACGCATCGCGTGGCGTTGCAACGAGTAGTCGTAGCAACTCAATGTCCCTAAAATTGACCGCAACGCTATCGAAATTCAGTAAGCTACACAGCTGCGACTCGCTGAACCGATTAAATAGCGAGTAGCGAGAAGCAATTCATCAAAGAGCCACCTACGCGGACAGGTAATTAAAGAGCAAACCATGTAACTGGAAACATTTAAAGTTTCTGGTTAATTCACTAGGGTTTCTGCATTAACTCCGAACCCTTATCGCGTCGATTTAATCGTGTTAACTTCGAACGACATCGCTAACTACTAACCAAGTCCTATATCAAAGACTACCAGGAGCTCCTTTACAGCCACCATAAACCGGTATGAAGCGGATAGATCGCTCTCTAGAAGTACAACTTCGCTACTGATAAGTAGACGGAATATCCCTCTAAGATTGTACTCTAGAGTTTGTACTATTCCAAGTAGAGGATCGATAGCTATTATCAGAGGAGAATTGCGTACTATTTCCTCTTAGATTAAAGTCTTAAATTTCATATTTAATTCGCACCTTTTTGCTGTCCATTCCGGACGTCGAGCTGGTCACCGGCTGGTCGAGCCTGAAACAAAAAGAAACAACTCTCTAATTTCACGCTGGTAAATTGCATATACATTTGTAATGAGATTACGCTAAGATTGTGGTAAAATAATATATTTTTTTTTGTCACATTGTCTAATCTGAATTTTGCGAATTTTTGTGTGTGACACCAAGAGAAATCATATTAATGCGTATATATACGGAAGTTTTCTTTCTTCAAAATTTCTATACCATTTTTTAACCAAGTGCTCTTGTTCGAAGAGCAGAGTTTTCCCATTGCGAGTGCAAGAAGGAATCGCGCACAAAACGTAGGCAAAAAGAAACCGAACGGAAAGAAACTTCCCTTTTCCTCCTAATTGACGGAGCCGACTGACGCAAAGTGCTGTTCAAAGGTTCACAGTCGATTCTGTATGCACCCTCTAGCGAAGGGGTTGAAGTTGTTAACATGCGTCGAGTCTCGAAACAAAAACGAGGAAAAAACGCGACGGTAAAGGAGTCGATAAAGGGAGTAGATTTCGTTGAAAGGATTTGCTGGTACTCGCCCGAAAAGGGCACAAACTTCGCGTTGAAAATGTCGTAGAACTCCAAGGTTTTCCACTCTCGCTCCAAAAGTTAAATTTACCGATAAAATCGCGTTAGGAAATTAATCATCCGCGATAGATCCGACTTTCGGTAATTCGTAACATTTTCTCCGAAATTTTTTCCAACTCGGTTACGCTCGATTCAGTTCGCCGCGATCCAATCTTACGTGTCTCGAATCTGCGCGAAACAATGTTTCCTAAAACACTTGTGCTTGTTCCCTCCTCAAAGGTATACGATTTTGCCGATGTACAGCAATTAAAAGAATAAAAGCAACGTTCTTTCCATTTTATTTTCGCGACAAAGATTTAGGTTATTCGCGGGATGAAGAATTTCTAATACGTGGTCAAACAACGCGACGGATTAATTTTTCCAGGGGGAAATGAAAAAAACTCGATCTATCGGATCTCGTCCGCGATTTCTCCGAAAAATTCCCATCGTTCTTTCATAGTAACGAATTTAAAATGTGTCGGGTTACAAAACCCCAACCCCATCCGCGGTCAGTGGATTCAGCCGTCGCGACGACCTGATTTCCAGACAATAGCGGCGACGTTTTTTACGCTGATGTCATTGAAAATTTATCGAGCGGCTCTGCAAAATACTTGATTCATAGGAGCAGGTGAAACGTCTGAAAGGAGAGAGCTTCTCCCGAGCCAGCCCGCAAATTGCTGGATACCTCGGGCTTCCTCGATTTACAGACACGACCATTCCACGTTTTTCATCCACCTCGCGTTCCTTTCTCTCTTTTTTTTCACTTCAGTGTCGTTCGAGAACGAGCAAATAGCCCCGATAATGCTTCAGAGAAGCCGCTTTAATTTGTTTAACGCGGTGGATATCGCGAGCCTCGCCGAATGACAAAGAGAGCTATCCGAATCATTTAGTATTAATTAAACGCTTCGAATCCTGGATTTTCCATTTCAATTAAACGACTAAAGAGATGTCCTTTTAGCACTTTAGTGATAAACTTCGGTCTATTATTCAAGACTCTATGTATAGAATACCGTACACAAATCGTGCATTACGGAAATTGCAAATTCTGCACATCGAAACGAACGAAAGGATTTTTTATCGTTTCACGATGCGTCGTCGTTTTCGCGATACAAACGATTCGAAATTAATCGTAGACCAGTCAATAGGTGCTTGTCACGATTTATTATTTTCACGCGGACTGTATTTCCAGCCAGGTGCGTTTCGCGAATTCGAAATAACCCGAATGTAAGTACTCGAGCCTCGGAGAAAAGAGAAAACCGTTCAGTTTCAGCAAGAAACTGAATTAAAGGAACGAAGTTCCGACGGAATACAAACGCAAAGCGTTCAATTTATTTCCCGGAAAGTGCTCATACGAGCTTATATTCTCCCATAAAACGTATCGAGCTATCGCACTTTATCAATCCCGAGGCACGATAAAAGAGAGAGGCTTTATATGGGTGGAAACGAGCGGGCAGGGTCATACGGAAGGTCAGTCCGCTACGAGAGGAAATCGATCGATCGACCCGCACGATTTTCCGGTTGAAAGCCGCACGGGACGTGTTACTCGGAACTTTTTCAACGAATTACCTACACGCGTGTAACTACCGCTACAAACTCCCAAGATACTTACTAAATATTACCAACAGCGAACGTGCCGGGTTACCGACGAAATTGCTACCGCGCATCCTATCGAATCTCTCTAATTTTTATCGTTACACCGGAGAATTATATCGCGCGCGTGCAGCATAAACTACCGCGTATAATCGTTTTTCATCTCGACGAAAGATAGTATACGTTTCGACAGAAGCTATCCGTAATTTAAATAACTAATTGCTGTAATTAAATCGTGCAATTTAAAATAAGCCATTCATAAGTCTTAACGGTCGACCGTTAAGCGACACGCTAAACGAGAAATCGATAGCTAATAAGGCGACGAGCAAATAACGACGGATGACAGAAGCGGCCGCGTTCAAGTAACGAATGAAGTCCAGGAAACGTGCCAGTTGCGGTAATTGTTTTAGCCGTGGCAGCGTACCGAAAGCTACCCCCGGCTAAATGGCAGTCGAGTGGACTGCAAGTTCGATCGGTACCGTATTCCTTCGCAATTTCAACGAATCGTGCTTTCTATTAAGCGAACCCCGACCCCGGCGTTACACGCGATATTAACGCGAACGGTTCGCGCTAATCAACCGAGCGGAATTCGCGTCGCGTTTTCAGCGTTTCTCGAAAAGCGATCCTCAAGAAAGCGAATGTAAACGAGAGGACAGCTGGAATCGACATTGCTCTCACGTTTCATTAGCGAGTACGTCTCCGGTGAAACGTAATTCGCCGTGCAAAAACGATTCTCGAGAACGTCGGTAAATTGCCGAAAATTCTCGTTAATCGTCCGCGACGAATTGAACTCGAATTAATTGAGTCGACCGAAAAATTTAATTGCAACTCGAAACTACATTTTTCTCGTTGCTTTCGATCTTCAACAGGTTGTTCCATTTTAGAGGTTTTCCTTTTTAAAAACTGCGCCGATCGTTAAGCCGGCTAAATCGCTTTTACATTCGCGCGTTTATTCGTGGAAATAAACGAAACATTTTCGCTTGTTATTCGAGCAAAGAGATCGTCTTGATAGATCATCGACGTAACGATGATCGAACTTTAATCGGTTGAACTTTCCCTGGACACATGATCGATTATCTGGTCGGTCAGCAGTCCGGACGAATAAACAAAGCTGCTCTCCGGAAGACTGAATTACTTCCGCTGTCATTGCGTCATACCAGAGTAGAAAACAAGGTCACACGAATGTATAACAGGAACGTGTAAAACAAACAAAGAGTTTCGACTCGTTCGCGGTTCGATACACTTCGCACTTCGCTTCTTCGTCAGACATTTGACGGTTACCGAGAAGTCTTTCAAGAGGAAAATAACGAACAAAGAGCAAAAGAAAGGTAATCGAGTGCGCGTTTTATGTTATAAGGCTATCGATCGGTTTAATTCCACTTTTGTCCGATACAAATCCTATGAACAGCGATTTTCACATTGTTTCCTTTATTCCCTTTTTCATCAGCGTTTTAACGAATCGCGATCGCGTCGAATAGGCTACGATATTAATACCGATTAACTGACGCAGTCGATACAAACGTTATAAATCCTGGTGTACGAAACTAATGGCATCAGCGTGTCTACAGCGATCACGTTGAATATAATAAACGAATATTCATGTTAGAACGCGTAACGATATTACCTTCGATAGCGGATTCGCGAGAGAAAAATTCAATTAGACCAGTACATGGAACGAATAAGCGAAGCTGCTCGTAAAACATGCACGACAGACTGATTGCGACGCTTTGACACGACGATATCATTCCCATAGAATTATGATTACAGTGAACGCTCGGAAATCACTAATTTACGCTGTTTACTTCGCTACCCGCATAATTGCACATATTCATTATATCACGGCAACGTTTGCGGCATACCAAATCGTTATCGAATGCATCGCTGACTCTAACCACATTGACGGAGAAAATCTACGGGCCCAGATCGAATAATCATATGTATGTCGGTGTTCGATGTCGCCATCGACGATTCACCGCATCCTTCGAATAACAATCGAAAAACTAACGACTGAAATTGACGTCGGATTTCATTCATCGAACGATTCAATCAAAGCATCATTTCCGGTAACGAGATCATTCGATATTTTGCTAAAATATCTAGAACGTTGAAACATTATTTGTATTATAAATTTTGCAAGTAATATTGAAAAGAATTTATCTTCAGTTTTTCGTCACGTCCGATCTGTTTCATTCCAATGGACACGATAACGCTTCTGATCTAGATCCATAAATTGTAGCAGCATACTCTGCGCGCCTACGAATCGTCAAGCAGTATCCAGTTCGGAAGCTGGATCGCGAGCATCCGCGGGAATCGTTGCCTCGCCACGCTGACCCAGCACATTGTCCTCGTCCTGGCTCGTTTCTCATTCCTGATCGCGTTAATCTATCACTCTGGACGCATTATCACCGCCACGGAATGCTTATCGAATCGTCGACGATTCTCGAATCTTCCCCATTGTTTGCTACTCGACGAGCCATGTCCAGATCGATCGACCGAGTAGCGAAATTTTTCGAACGATCCGAAAAGAGGTGAAACAGAAATTTGGATGATGAGAAACAGAGAGAGAGGACGACGTCGAAGCATGGTCACGTCTTGCACGATCGAGAGTGGCTCGGTGTGTCTTAATTCGCGCGGGAATCAGGTCGGGGCTATGCGCCACGATGCGCCACGGTTTCGCTGTTTAACGCGATTCTGCACACGGACACACGTACGACGACGTTTTAGACTGGCAAATTACAAGTTTGCCAGCAACGTGTCTCGCGTAATGCGCCGAAACAACGTTCAAAAGCGGTCCGTTCCGACGGTTTGTAGCATCGAACGAAAACCACTTTTCCTATATTTAACTACGAAACCGCGCGAAATAATTCCGTCAACAATATGACGCGTACTGATAAATATTTATCGTAAACGTGGTGCATATTACCGTTTATCCTGCAATTTCGTACGATCAAAGTTTCATTTTAGTCGAAATTTATCTTATTTTAATCGCATCTCCTGAACAAAATATTTCGGTGAACGCTCGGTTTTAAATACGATTTACAGGACAACAAATGGATACAAGTTCTGATATAGCAAAGGCACTATACAATAATTACTTCTTGGGTCGTTCTATTTTTCTTCGCCGTTCCTCCCTTCACAATTTCCAATGTCTTAACTCCTCTCTCAGGAACAAATCTTTCCAGGGTTCGGTCAAGCTTGGTCACTGACAATACACTTGGCGACCAGATCTGCTCCTGTCCACCTACAGCTGTATTTTCTCGTTTTCTCCGAGTTTCCCAAAGGCCCTTGTTACCTCGCCCATCTGTCTTTACTCTGGACAAGTTTCTCCGAGAATTGAAAATCTTCGATTCGATCTTCGTAAAAATATTCTTTCTCAATGTGCAGATTTTTACGTTAATTATGTAACGTAAGGAAAGAAGTATCTCCTTGCTTTCTTTATTTTTTTTAGGATATTCGAAAGTGGAGTAAATTCTAACCTACGGCATCTTTGGATCCTTCGGAAAAGCAGACATCTACCTCTTTACGAATCATTTCTCCATATAACGTAGATACTCGAAAGTTTTTGAGTTATTTGCTTTCCAAGTTTTCCTTCAGCTTCGAACACGGTTCATGTTAACGCGTCGACTAAAAGCGTTTACTACGTCGGAACGACACGCTTTATTCGAATTCGAGAGTTTGGAATTTCGGAACTAGAGCTTTTAGGAATTTGAAAGTTGGAGAATTTATTAGGCGATAAGCTTCGCAAACGTAAATAAGGTAAAACGAAGGTGTTTCAGAAAATAAGTTATTACCGTTACTTTTTGAACATTCTGTACTTGATATGGCGGTGAGTTATATCGCCTTTCGAAAATTTTTATGGGGGAACAGTAACGTAAGAAGGAAGCGATATACCACCTGCTAACCCCTGATAAACGTCTGGTCGTTTATTCTTTCATAGTTTCGTGGCTTCTTTAGTACGCTCCTGAACGAAAGGATAAATTGAATCTCGCGGAACCTCTATCGTCGAACCCATGATGTAATCCGTTGAAAAATGGGATAAAGAAACAATATTGACCGGGTTTATATCGCTGATGTTTCACTTTCTACCAGGAGAAATCTACCGATACGATGCGATACGGACAGGAGGCGAAATAAATCTAATACACACTGTAAATATCGATCACGCTGTAAATATCAATTTGAATCGGAATGTTCGATGTTTGTCGCGCATAATTTTTCAACTTTCTCGATGTTGCATAGCGAGATTACAATCTTGAGACATTGTCTCCGTCGCGTACACGAGCTGACATCGAAAACTGCATCGATCAATGTCCGATCAATTCGATTCCTTCTCGTTCGCTACCCGTTTCTCTCGGTACCGCTGCAAAGTCGCTACGCTTACCAAGACACGTTCATATCGTCGACGTACGACGTCGAAAGTTCTTTTCAATTCCATGTCAAGCTTCCATCGATCAGTTTTCTCTCTTCTTCCTCCTACCTTTGCCGGATAATATTTTTTTTCCTTTCTGTTCCAACATTGACAGACGTTTATGCGCGATTCCGGTATACGGTACGTACACAGCTTGGATTTTCTCCCCTTGTACATCCGACAGAGTTTCTTGTCTCGATCGATGAATTTTCTCGAGGAACCTTGAATCGTACTGTCAGAATAGATTCTTAAACGTGTCAGCGAGGAACGAGACAACGATCCTCGATGCTTCAGAAAAAATACGCAACGATACTATTTGTTATTCTCAATTTGCTCGTGTTCAAACAAGAGGTACGATTTCATTTGGTTTCAAATCGACTGTTACGCGTGTAATTTGTAACGTTTAAATTTGTAAAAGGTTGTAGGCAATCGAGAATCGCAATATTTGTCCATGAACGCGTTTTATCGCGAGTGAATAAACGTTAATGTCGATGACAGTTCGACTTATCCAGAACATCGTTTTCGACGCAATCTGTAGGAGGATTGGAAGAGTTATAAAATAGGGCAAGGTAAATAGAATAGGGAAAGAATAGATAGAACAAGGGGAAAAGAAATTCTGCAAATCGGAAGTTGCCAACCGGATGGTACGCTGGCATGCCGTGGAAATTTCTTTTCGAAGAGGAGTAAAATATTCAGCTCGCGAGACGACCGCGTCGCGTCGTTCCTTCGCCGCGGCGAATCCATCTTCTTTTGTCGAAAAATCTTTCTCCTCGGCCCGCGTTGCCGAGGATTTCCAAGTGTATTTGGGCAATTTTCCAGCCAGGCCGGCGGTTCGAGGTTTCTGGATTTACACCTGGCGGTTTTGCGATCGATCGACCGCATTCACGGAGCTCGAGCGCCGGCTCGGGATGAAAGAGAGATCGATTTTTCGAGCGACCAAGCGACAGCCCTCTATCCACTAGGCTAATTACCACTTTGTCTCGTTTTCTCCCTCTCGAGAGAACGTTGCTCGTTCGATCATTTTTTTAACCCTTTCGTTACCTGACCCAACCCGCGCTTGCTACATCAGCCGCTAACTCGGCTTAAAAACCGCCGCGTGATCTTCGATATCATCACCCGCAGCTCGCTTTAGATACCGACATTGGAGAAAAAGCGCTTTTTTATTACTACAATTTACTGTTTGGAAAAATCGAAGTAATCGTGAATGAACGACCATCGTGGATCTTCGCACGTAGCTGCTCGAAAAAATATATTTGTATTTTTCTCCTTTTCTTTCCCCAATTTCAAATATAATTTGTAGGATTTCAAAAAGCGAACGCGTTAAAAAAATAATTCTTTTCAACGTTCCAACATAATTTTGACGACTTCAAAGAATAAACGGACCGCAAGGCAAATTCTCTGTGCCAAAAAAAATGCTTCGCTGTAATAATTTTTTTCTCTGAAACTCGGCCAAAAAAGGAGTAACTCTGCAACGTGTTCGTTCGATTTACATAGAGAAAATTTCCCATTTTCCAACGAGAGAAAACAGCCGAGAACGTATAAAAAATATTTGTATTTTCCAAGAAGAGCGCATCATCGGAAAGCGCGAGTCTCACGCGGCAGCCGACTGGCAGTCTTCGCGACGTTAAAGATCACGATTCGACTTGCCAAGATTATTCTTCTCCTTCGTTCTCGCGCGTCTCCAAAGTTTCTGCTCGAGTTTCACCGTCGACCGTCACTTCCAAAGATCGTAAAGTAGAAATTCGGAAACGATGGTATAAACGGGTCAAGAGTTTCCACGGGACAACGGGACATTTCGAATGCGAGGCAAGCTTTGTTCGCAATTTCCACGGTGTTCATCGGCGACGGAGAATCTTAGCAGTTTCGGCTAACGCAATAATTCAACGGAAGCTCCGCCGTAAGTTTACGCTTTCAGCGACGATCGCGTGTAATTCGCAGCTGCAGGCTTCTGCATAATGCACCGAGGCAAACGCGTAACCCTTTCGTTGTTATGGTCGCTTACGCGTTTCACGAAACAACGTTCGCGTCAACTCTAAGCAGGAGGGTTCAACGTGCCATTGTTACCAAGCATAATTTTCGCACCACGAGATCACCTCTTACTACATACCAAAAGAGTTACTATCGCTTAAAGAGAAAAACAGAAAAGTAAAGAACTCTCTGAATTGTTAGAACTCGTCTGATTATCATCGGAAGAAGAAATAACGTGCAAATTAGTGGTTTATGCAGTTATTCGTATAAAATTGTATACACGCTATTATCGGTGCAACGTTTGACACGTTCTTGCAAGGAAACGTTAGGTAAAGCGCAGCATTAGTCGAGGAATGCTCGTTCGAAGAGTTTCTACTCGAATTCAGTCGATTGGTGAACTTCGTTCGGGGAACACGCAACACCGAGGCGATATGTAAATTTCAACTCGACGCTAATGCGGCCGATAGACGTCACGACGACGAGGGAATTGCACGGTAGGTATAACGCAAGTGCAATGGAAAATAGATCGTAAAGGTCGACGAGCTCGCACCATCGACCTGTGTGATTGTTTCCCGCCTCTTTTCAGCTTTCGTTTACCATGAAACTGAACAACCCCCGAGATGTGTGCGCCCTTTTTGTTACCTGTAATATACAACGGTGGTTATTCGATAACTAAAAAGCGAACCGAAGTAAACGAGTTTTCTGAAAAAAAAATAACAACGTTTTCGGACGTTTAACTCGATATTTACCACCTACAAAAACCGATTACTATCTTATCACGGTTTTCTCGATATCGCTTAACTTTTATGAATAAATTTTTCTTCGTACCCCTGAAAACGATGATAGATAAAAATAGCCGAGTAATCGAGATCGGTGCTCTACCCGGTGTAAAAAGATTCGTAACGGTATAATCTATCGTCGCGTAAAAGCTCCTAAATCTGTAAACACCGGTATCATTGCGTCCTAAGACCTCTGACGAAGCTGGTTGCAGCGTCGGTGAAACCTGGAGAACATTTTCCTGCTGAATACGGCTTCCAGCCGAAAACCTCGAACCATAGGTATTATTATAACAAACCGAGCCGTAAAAGCTCGAAAGTTTCGTTCAAAGGGTTGCAACTAGCCCTTATTCAAAGGTTTGTGAACCTACCTACCCATTTTCCAGATAGTATGTCTACGAACGGTACCGGAAAAAAGTTGTTCTACGTTTTCCGTTAACTTTTGCATGTCCAATTTCATCTTTCGTCCTTTGATATCGTCGTCATCCTTGCCACGCCCTGTATAAACGAAATTATCGAACAAACCGAGCCACGAAACCCTGAAAACTTCTATTCAAAAGGCAGCAACTAACTCTTGCTCGGAAGTTTGGCCGCCTGCTCAACCTATTTTCAAGATGGATTTTCCCGTAAACGAAGAAATTTTCTCATACAAAGAAAGTTTATTCTACATTCACGACTAATCTTCGCTACATACATATAGAATTTCGCGCTTCGTCTCCGATTCTACCGTCATTCTCACCGCATTGCCGGTGCAAACGAAATTATCGAAGTTCACGAACGAGTTTCGGTGGCGTTCGTTCTCTAATTGACATTATTAAACTCCCGTGTAAATTGGTCGTGGTGTTCTACGCGATTTCCTGGTATTGTACACATCGTGCCCGTATTATGACGCTTTCATTGTGCCCGGTTCGTTGTTTGAATTTCATTGTAACACCGGGCTAAGTCGATGAAACTGTTCCATCAGCCTGGACGGTAAGAAGTCGAGGAGTAATTTAGCAGCACGCGAGGAAGACGATTTATGCGGCTGAAAATTACGTTACCGGCCAGATTTTTTCTTCCTTCCTCTTTTTCTCCTTCTTTCTCGTTTCTCCCGCGATGCCGGAATACATCTAGCCAGGTAAATATTTGATGTATTTAGTATACGTTGAGTCTTTTGACTGCTGTTTTTCGACAAACACCACTCGATTACTTCGAAATTGGAATTTCAAGCTCTCGCTAGCTGCGAAGTTTCGATAAAGCTTCGAGGTTGTCGTTGCTTCGATTTTCGAGCGAGATCAAAAGTTCAGATATAAAACAAATTCGAACGTTTGGTAATTACATAGAACAGGACTTATCGATTTCAACGACCTTCAAATATATTGTCAGTGACGTAATTACGAATAACCTTTCAAATATTCAGCAGATATTCGACCTCGGTTAGGTTTACTTATTTTATACGACGATCGGGCAATTCTATCTCCGTTAATCGATACAATATTCGACGATATAACACGTGGTGTAGTTATAATAAGATACTATGTTACTTTTTGACACTTCGATGAAACAAGATTATCCCCTTAACGGTTTCGAGTTAATGCAAGTGATCGATTCAAGTGAATCGAAATTTACAAATTCTCATACATGCTTTTATGCGCAGCTGGTTTGAATGAAGGTGCTTAAAATTTATAAGGCGTTTATTCAAAATCTGCGGGATCCGTTGTATGGGTTAAAACATGCAAATCTGTGTACATATAATTACAAGTGCACGCTGTTCGCGTGTCGGTAGGACTCGTTTGCAATCCCGAAGAAATTGTCCTAAATTTCTTACTTTTTCATACAGAAATAATTTGCATAGGACGATGAATCGACTGTCATTTGTCGTATCACGCACGTACCATTACTCGGTATTTGCATTTTTATACTCCACAAGCATTTTATTTAAATTATAGCGATAATCATCGCTAGAACTTATTTTCTACATTTGCCAATAAATCATTGAATATGGAATCAATTATAGAACGTTCAGAAACCGATTAAGGGAAAAATGTATCTTACCAGTCGAAGAAATTCCAGAGGCACGTGAACATGGCTGCGGCACGTCTGGCACATTGAACAAAACTCGCGACACACGCTGATCCTCACTCGCGTCGATTTTCGCGCGATTCACCACTGCCCATTACATTTTCAGGTTACAAGAGTCATTAACATGCTCGTCGTTGCTTTTCGCGTCGCTTTTTCATTTCGGTACTTCGTAAAGGAACTTCTCGGTGCATAGGAACCCTGCCATTGCATTTCCACCAGTTTTATTTACACTCTGAATATTACCGACAAAATTTCCATCTCAATATACTTCCATAAGCAAGAAAATTCGATGGTTTTTAAACCGACGCCAAAATGGTGCTACTAAAATGTAAAGATCGTGCTATCAAAGTATCGTTATTGAAATCGTGACGTTGGCAGCCCGATGCTACCGAAATGATGTCATTAAATTGACCGTAGCAAATTGGTGCTACGAAATGACGGCAACGCTAAATATGCATTAGTAGCAGAAGTGGCGCGGTTCGAATAGTATTATTAGAATGGCACAGTATTTATTAAATAGCCTCGAATCGACAATCGCTGTTAGACAATTTTAGCAAAAATATTAGCTGTTCCATCTATCGACTTTACAGCGTTATTAGGTTAAAACACGGAATCGTACATTAAACTTTGCCTTTTTCTCGGCGAAGTACGTAACCTAATGCTAACGTAAACAGGCAAATGAAAATCGCATACGTAATTTTGCAGCCACTTTCTCACGAGGTCGCGTGTTACATTTTCGCCACGTTTTTCTCTTTCTTGCTTCGTTTTTGCGCGCAGGAAATTCACAACGGTAAAGTCTGCACGCTGAACGAGTCACCGCTCGTTTGCATATAAATCATTTTGATTCTTAAGACTGTACAACGCGTACGATATCAGCGGCGATACGACAAACGCGAAACAAATGGAGAAACGAAACGACTAATAATGTCTACCGTATTCCGATAGGACGCGGAGCGACAAAAGGGTTATAAAGACCGCAAAAGGGTCGAGAGCGTTTACAGAGCCACACTCGCGTCCAACGCCAATATGTTCCCAGAACAAACCGCCTTTGCCAGCTGTGCCTCTTTATCGACGATTTAAAAAACAACGGAAAATAGCATATGCGATTCCGTCGGACGGAATAATGGCACAGAGTGACAAGGTCAGTGATGTAACGCGTACATCTCGCGCCCCTCGACCTCTTTTCAATTTGCCGGCGACGCGAGGGCTGCACCTACTACGATTAGCATTCGCGCTTCGATGTGTTGGTTCGTTCAACGATGTCTCCTCGCGGAGGAAGCTGAGAATAAGAGAGAGAGAGAACGAACGGGTATCAGGAAGCGGAAGAGAAAAGGGGCTTGAATGAATAGAAAGAAGGGGATGGAGAGGGTGGACGGCGACTGATTCAATATTTGCGAAGCCAGGATAAAGTACCGGCACCGAGAACGATGCTCGCTGAATCGAAGCGAGGTTTTATTCTCGATGTTTGCTGATTTTAATTGCGTACCGTCACGGTAATTTGTAAGATATTGCTACGCGTAACGGCGAGTCTGATTCGACGATCGCTGTCCGGAAAATTTTATTCCATTTCGTTTCGTTTTGATCGATCAATCATTTTTATCGACGTAGTCATTTTTCGGTGAAAAAAATCAGAGGAAATTAAGTTTGCGACGCTTTTCAAACACGGGGGGCGTTTAAAAGTTGTCGAGGCGAGATCTTGACGAAGAAAAGACAGCTGGAAAGCGTCGAAGATCAAAAATGCTTTAGAGAGGCTTGGACGTCTCCCAAGATCAACGGAATGAGATGTTTCCCCGGGATGTTCGAAGATCGTGATACGATTCGATTGTCGAGGGTCCGAGAAGTTGAAGTAATTTCTGAATTCAAGGAGATTTCGAGCAATTTCCCAAGTCCCCTAAAGGGCCGATGGAGCACCCCGAAATTGGATGCTCGAGAAGCTGCTACATCTTTTATAGGTTGTTTGAATTAACTCGACACTGAATATTTTAGCCTTTCATTTTCACGATACATGGCATATCCCTGAACTTGACGGGCTAATTCGAGATTCCAGCTTGCCCTTGGCCTTTCCTCGCCTCTCTGCTTCTGCATTTTGCAAACGCTCGCTGCCTCTTTTGCGCTCACGCTTCGTCTCCGACACTTTTTCGACCAGGCCACCCGTTTCCCCCTTTTACAAGATCAATAATGCATTATGCCTCGGAGCGTGAAAGCGATATTGTACGTCAACCAAGTAAATTTAAAGCAACGTCTCTGTGCATGCGCCCGAACAGAATTACGATCAATTATGTATACAATAGTTTAATTAAAGGGCGACTAATCTCAAGAAGCGCACTCTATAGCCAAAGTCTATAGGTATAGCGCTTTAAAAAATATTCATCGCGTTTCGGTAAAAAGCAACATCAATCTGAACCAATTAACTCCAAACTCATTCGTCTTTGCGAGTCGAATCCAAAGACGAGAGCGTATCTCGTGTATCCTGCATATTGCAGGGGGCAGAAATGCAACGACGACAGCTGATAGTAGAAACGCCAAGCAAAGGAACGAGCTCGTTATTTACGATAGTCGCGATTAAACGAACCTTCGTTGCTCCGCGCGTTCACCTTTCCTCGTCGTTCCTTATCTTTCCGCCGACTAATTCGCGCTCAAAGCCAAGCCCTGGCACGCTGACGACACGCGTTACTCGTAGCTGAATGCACACCGCATCACGAGAGCTGATACGAAAATCCAGCATGTCCCATCCAGTCCTAAAGCGAGGCTGCTGCTTTCAAATTGTCAAGAAATAGTTACACGCCGTGTTCCCCGTACCCGCTGATACGATCGAAAACACTCCATGCCTAAAATATTCTTTCAAAAATTTCAGTATCGCACTTCTAGTTCTACAGTATCGTTTTTTCTCGAGATCTCCACATTTTCCGCGTAGCAAGTGTAAAACGAATATAGAGAACAGACAGCAATTTTTTTCCAACTTTTTGGTACACGGGTTACGGTCAAACGGGAAATTCGTTGGATTACAACGGGTCGGTTTCAGAAAAGTTTTAATTAATATTAGCCGGAGTTAAGCTTGACTAGCTTTTACAACCAACTCGTGATACTTTCTCAAGAATTTCATAAAAAACCGGAACTGTCGAACGGTATGCCTAAAGTTGATATTAAAGGAGCGTTAATAAGACGAAATTTACTTAGAACGTAAAACTTGTATTAAATTACTCGATACTTCGAAGCAGTTTCTCGTCGAAGATAAATTTATATCGTTTTATCACGGCTTCGCCGAATTAATATTGCCTCGGTTTAAAATTGGCTACTCAAAATTTCGAAACTGTACGACACTGTACGTACGTGGTTCGGAGGCGATCGAATACGTAGAACGAGGGCGCAAATCGAAGAAACCTCCGTTTCGATGAGTTTCTAGAAATCCGAAACGATTTCGAGAAGGGAAAAGAGAAGAGGCCATTCTTCCTTCACGCGGTTACAAAGAAAATTATCCCTTCATCGGTTGAAATTTCAAACGTCCTGGAAGAAGAGAGCTTCGCTCAAAATATTGCACGAGTTGAAACGAAGCCGGTCTTCTCCTTTTATTTCCTTCTACGGATGCTATCATACTCCCAAGAAATTGTCACGTAAATTAGGTTACACAATTTCAAACGACAATTTCCAGTCACGTAATTTAACCAGGTCAATCCCTATATGGTTACACATTTTTCTTATAACAGGGAACTTTGTAACTTTTCATATATCGCGAATGAACTCGTCGAGTGGTCCAATACGAACGATAAAGGAAATGAACTTTTTCTTTTACGGCGTAAAGACGTTTAAAATGTACTCAGTGTTTTGCAGTCGAGCAGAAAATGGAACCGAAGTACGTTCGTAAAGATATTGTATGGAAATGTCGGTCACGATATCGCGGCATTAATTTCATTCTAAGATCTGTGATAAAGAAATGGAAGAAAATAAAAAGCCACGGTAGAGAAGAGGCAAATATTAATTTGTTAGTGACGAAGGTGAAGCGATAAATGATATAACAGAAATTTGAATATACGGAAATTAGACTAGTTCGTAAGTTATGAAGGCAAAAGCAGCGCGTTTAAACATTTTACGACCCCGGAGGATGCAAAAGTACGAAACCACGGGAGAAATAAAATTTCGATCGAAAGTTATATCGAACCGACGAAAATTTGAAGAATTAAATATTAAAAGTGTCTGCGAAGCGTGGAACGTGGAAGCGGAAAGGATTGCAACGATCCGCTTGGAAATCCTATTTACTCCAAGGACCAAGTTAAATCGATTCATAACAAATTAACGAGGAACCAAAGCTGCAAGTTCGCCTTCTTTATTCATCGTGTTTGCTCTCGAAGCGTCATTAATTATCGAGGCAACGTCCTCAAATTCTGTTAACGAGAGAACACGCTCCTAAAGACGGCAATGATTAATACGAACATGAACATTTTATAGTACCTTAACGAAATTGTTTTTATTTTCATCTTAACCCGTATCGGCGATGATGAATGTGCCGGAACGAGTTGCGATAGTAACGCGCGAGATAAAAGCTACCGAGAACAATGAAACTCGAGAGAAATGATGATGAAATAGGTAATTTAAAGAAAATATCATGAAAAATCATAATTCAGGATTATCTCAACATCCAGCCACGAAAAGGAGCTCAATCATGGTCAGTACGTTCACCTAATATAATACCCTTGGATTTTCCTGTCTCAAGATTTATCGAGTCTAAAGTATACCTCGGACGAATTACGAATCGAATCGATTTTACACGTACGAGTCTGAAAGCGTTCAAATAAGAGCTTCATTTAGTTTTCATGAATTTAAAACGACATATGTATAGAATAATATATGGAGATGATTCGCTTCGCTCGATTGTGTTAGTTATTTTCGCTGTTCGTAGGAACATAATAAATAGTTTATTCAGAAAAGTTGCATGATATCGAAGCGATCGGTGAAGAGGACTATCGAAGAATTTTTAAACGAAACGGCGTAAACAAATATAATATAAACTATAAATTAAAAAAAGATGAATAAACGTTTCCAATTTTTAGACAAAATATTTTGCTTTTGAATTTAAAATATTTTACGTACTGTTCATTTTTTTATACCTTGCCCTATTGTTCTTTTTTTACGTGAAATACTACGCAACTGGTACGTAAAAAATAGTTCCTGTCAAAAGACCAATACAACGATAAAAGTGCACGCGCATCGTTGCACTTGCAACAAATATTATATACAACGAAAAATCTTTAACAATCTTCAACCTCTCGAAATTGATCAATTTTTCTATCTCATTAATGTCTAAAGGAATAGATAATCGTTTTGGAAACATCCTGTTTAAGTATAAACACAGACACGAATCGATAACTGTTGTTTTTAATGATATTGAACAATCGAATCGCGAAGCAAAGAGATCCTTTGTTCTCGTGAAAAGAGTCGTCGCGACGAAAAAGTCAAGGTCGACTCTCTCGTTTTAATTATCCTCTTCAGCGTTGAAATCGTCGTCGACATTGCTGGACAGAAAACGGATATTTTTACTTCCTTAACTATTATATCAAAGACGACGATAAAAGGAAGAAATTTGAATCCTTCAAAACTTGGCATGTCTCTTCGCAAATTTTTGCGTTTTAAAGGTCCTTAAATTCGAGTACGACCGAATTCGGTACCATAAAATACGCGAACATATTTTATCGCGTATCTCAACTTTACACCTTTGACCCTAATAAACTAGAAACTTGGCCCGAAATTTGCTTTAAAAATACCTTTAAATATCTCTTTGATTCAGAGTCTAAAATAGCGTGTCCGATTCGCGTGCACCAAATTAGTGTAGAAAATTTAAAAAGTATAGATGCACAGAGGGTTGGTACGAAAGTAATTTCTCTTACTTTTTTTTTTAAATCTGGCACGGTGGAATACCGCAAATTTGACTGGGAGGTCACAACGCGTGTTGGGGTTAACGATAGCGTGTGGTAGCGCGATGTACTTTTCGTATAAACCCCATAATGTAGGTAGTTAAATTATTTTTAAAAAGTAGCAGGCATTTTTAACAATTCCTTCGAATACGAATGTACAGTGTGCACTGAATTAAAGTGACGTTGAGCTGTACACGCGAGGGTTAATCAGCCAACTTGTTGAAAAGGCAAATGTATCCAACATTTTTCGCTACAAATCCTTATATAATCGGTCATTCGGCATCGAATTCCATAAATTTGTTTTACCGTTTCAAAAGAGCAACATTGAACTCTCGTGGGCGATAGACGAACGCTCGACGGAAGTATTGTACCGGAAGAACAACGAGCGTCCCGACGCTGTAGCCGGGAGGCCGTTGGCCGCACCGAGAAGCCCGTGATCGTTAATTATCGAAAACAATCGATCAATCGGACAATATCCATGCGAGCTACGACAACAAAAGCAACGAGCATCGAATCTCCAGGCAACATCACTGTTCACCGCAGACACTAAGCTTCGATCGGCACCGACACCATATCCACGGGATTGTCTGTACGGCGAACATGAACGGGTCACGGGAAGGTTCGCGAACCACGAGAAACATTCGGTACACCGCACTCGAATCGAAAAAATCGCGATACGGAAAACGGAAGAGCGAAAAGTACGCGAGAGAAGCCGGGCTGTGCTGGCCGACTCGTAACGCGGCGACGGCACAACTGGCATGCGCCTTTTCCACCCTCCTTTCACCCTGTCGACCCTCACCCTCTTGCACCACCGCCACATCCTCGTTTTCGAGCCTCTTCGTCCAACTAACGGACACCCGCTCCGCTTCGACTAACGCGACCCGGCCTCTGCCTTTGCCCCTGCTCCTGCTGCCACTGCCTTTGCCGGCGCATCATCCCCTCCAACGGGGATGAATCCTCGACGGCGCATTGTCCTTGCGAGAACTAACGTCCTGCAAGCCGAATCCTCCTTCGAAACCGACGATATTCTTCCGACAGTCTCACCTCGAGACAGAAATCCGCGTTGGGCGGATTCCTCGTCGCGCCGCTTCATCTTGCCAAGCCCTTTCGACGAATTTCAATTTTTCCAGCTAAATTTTGATGGCCGCGGAAACGCCACGACCGACTGCCACCAGTTACCGAGCGTTACGGGTGCACGCAAGCAAGTCCGCGAAATTTAGAGATCGTCGGTTATGAATTCTCGCAAAAAATTATAAAAATAAACGTTCCCGGCATCCAGTCCATATGGTGCATTTCGCGTATTCCGAAAAGTCTGGACGAGTTTACTAAATACGGTACACGGTTCATCTTTTACTTCGTATACTTGAATGGGTAGCATAAGTACGCAAACATTCGCGGTTTAAAATCATAAGTCTGTCGAAAAAGGGACGCTCGAAAGCACCGTTCCAAGCACTCGTTTAATCGCGCGACTAACGATTAACATTGCCACGATTATCCTCGTTGAACGAACGCCAACGTCACGTCCACTTTATTATCGTTATTTCCTCGCCGGGGGCAGGTCGGCATGAACGAACATTAAAGAAGAGCTTTCGAGGGAAGACGTTCTTCCCTCTGGCGTATCCCTGATCCTCGTTCATTCGATCGACCGGTCGCGTCGCTTCGCATCCCGTAGCGTCTCGTAGCGTCTCGTACCGTCGGCCATGAATGAACGACTGACGGCTCGATTCACGCGCCTACGAGACCCTATTTACTCGTACCTTTTCCACGCCTATGCTCTCGATTCCTCTATTCTGCCATAACCATGCTATCTCAGGCTTTAAAGGGTTAGGCTACCTTTCGAACTTCAACTTTTCTTCCTCTTAAACGCTACTAAAGAAACCTGCTTTCGATGCGGAATTTAATTTGTAAAGTAAGTTCAATCAACTTCGTTAAACAATTCCGTTTATGCTTCGTTAAAATATCCTGAAACTTAGCGCGAAGATATAGTCGCGATCCTTCGAAGAATACTTCTAATTTACTCGCGATTCCAACCGATCTGGCCCTTGTCTACGTCACGAAAAGAGGTCACGGGAGCAAAAACTAAGAAGCTTTTACATTTGGTCAGCTTCCAACCGCGATCATCCCCTAGCGACGAGCCACCCTGGCCTACTAAACACGCGGACAATTTATAATCGAGTGACCCAGACGCCCGATCCGATGGACTCTCCAACGACTCCGAACAATCTTCTCGTTTCTTCCGTCGAAGTTTTCGTGCTTTCATTCTAACGACCCGAATAGCATTGTCCCGATTTCCTCGAGGTCAAACAACCTCGTCAGAAACGGAACTATTCGTTACAACCGGTTCAAAAATAGTTGACTTCTCTTACGCGATCGATAAGTTGTTGTTTAATTCATACGGCCGTCCTAAACAGAAACCGAAGAATCCCTAATGTGGGGGTACTTAAATAAATCTTTTCAAGGTTTATAAAAGTGTCGATAAAAATAAAAATTATTATCGATGCGTGTTAACCGTTAACTGCGATTAATACGTAAATATTAACAGACGAGGATATCGGCATAAAGTAGCGAATATAAATACGGCAATATTTAAACGAGTAACGATACATATTGAAATTGAAATAGCAGGGAAGAATCAGATACAGAAAACGAATCAGACATCGGCGATTCGGGGAAGCCAACGATTAATTAACCGGTGTAATCAATGATTTAACGAAGCAGAGCAAACGACGGAATTTCGTATGCGCTCCGTCACGGTAAATTTGTAATTATCCCGCGAAATACACTTCCTCTGTTGACGGTTTTGCGTGGTAAAGGTCTAAATGGAAAACATGGACGAGATTTACGAGTACCTACTCTTACCTTGTATTAGCCAACGGGTAAACAGCGTTAGCAAATATTTAAGAAACCAAATGAAACTCACCAGCAACGTAGAAGGGACAACGAGGCGCTGAATAAGTAAATCCTTCGAGAAAATAAACGTATGGACGTACATGTACGGCGAACCGTTGTTTGGATTCCTCGCGCACCTATCTACCTTAAACTATGCAATCGTATTTGCAATCCCTCGTATCAATGCAATATCACGAACAGTCGCTGCGTTAACAAGATATGTTAATCGATGATAATTTCGAAAATCTACTCCGCTTCTCCGCACGAAAGTCTTTTCATTATTTTGCAATTTACATCGTTTTTAAAATACGAGCGAATCTGTGTTTTGAATCGTGCGATAGCTGGTTGATCATTCGGGGTGTCCCAGAAACCGAGAATCTTCGAACGAATAACTTTCGAAATACATCAAAATAATATCGCTAAAGGATCTTTAATGGCTGCGTCGCTTAATCGAGGAGCGACGCTAATTCCCGTAAATCGTTATCGGCCGATCGATCGTTGAATACGCGAGATTCGAGCTTAAAGGAAGCGAACGAAGCGATGTATCGCGGCGACAGCCCATTAGGAAGATCTATGCCCAACGATGAAAACACACGATCTCTCTTGTACCTATAATGTATCTAGCTAAACGAGCCTGGCAAAGGATTAGTCGACTTTCTTTTACGTCGATTCGCTGTACTCTGGCCGACTACGATGAGTTTGGGTATCGATAAAGCACTAAACCCAGCAGGGTAAGGGCACCAAAGAAAAATCCATTAGCCGTATCGTTACAATTATTGTATTCGCCGCAAGCATCGACAAGATAATACACGGATAATCGTCTACGATATTCTTTTAATTTTCATCCACTTAATACGCCGATAAAAGAGATTTTCGTTGTATCGGCCGAACAATTACCCTCGTTCGTTTACGATCGGTAACAGAATCAAGGTAATAAAATATGCAATTTCGACGCGTCTCTTGGGCGGATTTCGGAAGCTCCGAATAGTAGAACGAAATGAACACGGTCGAAGTAAAATTAGAACAGGCTCGAAAGAACCCGGCAAATTTTCAGACCGGTAATCGCCTATGGTATTTCAGTCGAGGAAGCTTTTTGAAAATTTCGGGCTAGAAAGGGATTCCAAAGGGAAAACGGAGAGAGTAGAAGAATGAAAAATGGTATTATGCAGAGGCAGCCTCCCTCGTCGAACGCGGAACCTATGGATTTGTGTAAGGGCACGTGCTCGTGCATGCTGCGAGCTCGCATCTGCCGGTGTGTGCAACTCGTGCACGTGACACCACCTACCATCAGCTTCTCTGTTACATTATGCAAAACAACATGCGCGTTTACACACGCGGCTTTTAAATAAAAGAAAGAAAGTAACAGTCGGATCGAAATACGAAACTCGTTCGGTTAAAACTTACGCTATCAGGCTCGTTCGCATATTTTTTTCCTTTTTCTTTCCAAATAAACAACAAATTTCATTTTTAATGGATTATTTCAGTTTGACGCGGTAAAAACAGCGAAAAATGTTTTCGTTAGATAAATACGTACGAGCTTTCGAAACTTGTGTGCCAAATGCTTTGAAAAGCGGTTCTAAATTCAATTGTGGGAACTTTCAAATGTTTTACTTTAATTATCCCATAACCGGTACGGAGTTAATACATCAAATATAAAGAACGATAGGAAATGATGAAATGTGGTTAATGCAATTATCGGTGAATTGTTGGCTAAATGTATACGGTTCAATTTGATTCGCGATCGTACAAGAACGAAAGCCATTAAATGAAATCGATACGAGAAACATTCTTCCACCGGTCTGCTAAACAATTGCACCCAATCCGATTCACGGGGCACAGCTTTAAAGCAGACGGGTAAAAAAAGAACGAGGAAGGGAACTAGGGAAAATGAAACCATTTAGTCAACCAACGAAGTTTGAAACGATCAAAGCGGCTCGACGCATTTGCAACGAGTTTATTCATTAGACGTGCTTGTAGCTCGGAATTACTGTAATTATGATTACGAACTCTTGCCTCGAACCGCGTCGTTGAAGTTGGAGAACCGAGAAAAAAGACTAACTAGGAATTCCAAGGGTCGATTGAAAAATTCTACGAACTTCCGAACCTTGTCCCCCGCGATGTTATTTTAAACATCCTCTTGACAATTATTCTCCGAAGAACAAGTCCTCTTAAATCGAACGAATTCGCATTAATCGCTATGGCACTCGATAGGATTTTATGAATACCCGTTAAATTAAATATCCACAAATAATATTAAGGAGAAAGATACGTGTTTTGTCGCCACGTGTTCAATTGCCAGCCGCTCCTGGCTTGTTAGAGTATTAAATATTTTACTTTGCGACTAAAAAAGGAGTATCGTAGTTTGTTAAACGTTATTTGCTTTCCACCTCGTCGGATTAATGTAGAAATTGAAGCAAAACGCTGCAGGCTATTTCTTTATCGGTGGAGTGCATCGCTTCCAAAGCTTGCAACGACGATTACGCGAACGATTATAAAAGACATAGGTACAACACACATACATATTTCATACGATAAAGGGCGAACTGAATTTTGAATCCTAGCTTTTACGTTAATGGACACGGCGATATTAGTTCTTTTGATAACAAAATAATGCTCGACTAACAGTAACCGAAGCTTTCGGTCTTTTAAAAGCTTAATCCAGTTGCAGCTACTATTCTTCAATTTCATGAAAATCGATCGTTCTATTCACGACGTTGGCCTGACCTACCCTCTGAAACACGATTCTCCCGTACGTGAGCAAAGTTTATCGTTCTTTCCTTTACCGAAGACACCGAATCGACGTTCCTTGTCACCTTAAGCCTCCATCTCCTTTTTGCTATCTTCCTTTCGTACTTTTTATTCCCGTCCCTCTCCTTTTTCTGTTTCTTCTTTTTTCGAACCAGCTCATCGACGAAGAGAATAAAAATTTCACCCTTCTTTTGCTTACAATCCACGATGCTAAATTAATTTAATTACAATAGCTAACTCGTTTTTTAAACCAGTTCTGTCGATTACTAACGTAACTCTGCCGATTAATTACCCGTAAACGGAAACTACATCTTGAATCTGGTTTTTACTCTCGCGGCGTGTACGCGGCCAGAGTGTGTCGGTCGGACGAGGAAGTAAATTGTATAAAACCAAATATCGTAAAAAGTGTTCGAGGGATGGTCGATTTTTCGTCGGAAGAAACGCGTCGGTGCTACCAGAAAGCATCCCCTGTCTTTTTACCTTCTTGCTCCTTTATCATGTCCCTAGGAAATATCGGTTGGTTGCGCGCAGCTTCTGTTTTATTTCGTCGTAAAAACCTCTACTTATCCCGGAAATATAAAGCTTACCGGCGCAATGCACAGTTCAACACACTGCCTCGTTTATGCCATTTTTCGCATAAGTCAACGTACAATCCTGTCAGCACCATCATGCAGAAAAATTTCATCTTCCTTTTGCTTTTTATCTCCGGCAGCTCAGTCCGTCTCGTGCTGTGCACGTCGTCCGTGAAATAACATCGAAAGAAGAAAAGTATAATAAGATACGACACGCTTACTAACGCGTCGTCGAAATCTAATCCGAAGATAACTCGACGTCGATTCGAATTCTATATTGCAGTTTTGAAACAACACCAGCCACGCGAATTCCCCGAGCAGGGATTTTCTCAAACGCGAGTGTCATTGCCCTGTTTGACCGACGCTAACGGCGTAGCGATTCAAGCCGTACATGATAAACGGTGCGGCGTACGTTTGACACTATCAAGTAACATAAGTTTCTCGAGAATAACCGTACTATCAGGAACAAACCATGCCGTTGGTCAATTTTCAGGTCAGCCAAGAGCAACGGGCAGTACTTTTTACCGAACACGGCCGGTAACATCGCGAATTCTCGCTTTAAATCACGTTATCAAAGACTCGAAGACGGCTATACGACTCCGAGGGTCACGTCATAGGAATTAACCGTAAAGCATCCGTGTAAGTCAGCCGACTGCGAGCACGCCAACAGGGATTCTAATAAGCTATTCGCTACTGGCCCCATGAGTCCTCCAAACTAAACTGGCTACAAAGTTACAGTCGACTGTGATGGGTCACGCCATACCTAGCTATATGAATCATCCGTGAACTGTAACGTGATATTTCTGCAAATTGACTCTGATTACGTCCGCTTCAATTTCAACTGTTACAACGCTTTGATTGCTCCTGGAGTCACAAGAGCGATCTAACGATGATTTTCCCAAGGCTAACAAAAATATAACCTCAATCATTTAAGCCGTAATATTCGAAATAATCGTTACAAATGCAAATGCGTTTCCACAAACTTTTCTATGGAAATTCTTTATTTCGCAAATCGCGATTCCTATTCACGGTGATTTTATTTCGTTTTGAACGCTGAATCTCGCTCGGAAATAATTTGATTCAACGAGTTTGAAGCTCGCCGCTCTCTCTGCCGTTAAAAGCCTTCGTTGCTTTTCTAATTAACTCTTCCCAGCCGAGGAATAAAAGGTGTTATCGTCTTTCAGGAAATCCGGCCCAGTGTTTTCTTTTTCATGCTTTTTTAGAACCATCGGGGATCAACCTGAAAAGCGAATCCTTATCACGGAAGACTGTAAAGCATGCACGTCGCCAACTTTATCGAACGTAATTGGACTTTTTAATAATTTGCCGTCACGCGTCTGTTTACGAGCGGAACTTTAAGAAAATTCGACGTTTTCCTCCGATCGATTTCTTCGATTACCGTTCTTGCTTTCAACGAAAAACGAATTTACTAAATCTAATACATTGTAACTACCTTCTCGAGTAGAACAGTTCGCGTTAAATATACGTCGAACGTTGAGCAAACATAGTACTCATAATCATTGAAACTTCTTTCCTGTTTCTCGTATAATCGAAATTACTATCCTACAACGATCCTCCGTCTGACCGACCCATTTCCTTCCTCCTCGACCCTGTCACAGTGAATCAAACGACCCAGAGCGGCGTAATCGTGCAAACTGTTAACGAACTCGGCAATGAATTTAACCTAGCTCCTCATAAATTCCCCGCTATCGAGGAAGACGTAAAAAAAGAAAAACGAAAGGTAGAAAGCAATAAAAGAATCGGCGAACCCGAGACAAGGAGAGAAATTAAACGGATACAGACCAGAGAGACAGAAAGTGAGAGACGACGACGACGCAGAAAAAGAAAAATAAATAAAAGAGATTGGAGAACTGGAAGGGTCTTTCCCGTCCGGTTGATTATTTAAATGACTCCGACGACCAGGAGGAAACCGGGGATGAAGGAATACTGTAGTAGATAACGGAACCGCTTTACTTTCTTTATCGACAGCTAAAAGGGAAAACAGTTCGTAACTCGTACAGAAGTACCAGCTTCTTAAGAATTCCGATAATTTGATTTTTGAATTGTACGTGAAACGTCTCGAGTAATTTGTATCAAAACAAAGTGAAAAGTTCTCGAGCGTAAGAATTGAACGGGTAAGAAACGCGACGCTCAGGAACGCGTGTCTTTAATCGCTAACCGTAATTAAAAATTAAACGCCTGTAAAAGATACGTGACTCTAATCTAGCACAGATCTAATACCCGTAGAATTTGTTTTCACTTAACGCTCGTCAAAGTAAATCGTAGACGATTTGCAACACCAGACGAAATGCGATGAATTACAAGTAACATTGGGTCACATTTACCCACCGGCAACTCGTTCGATCACAGCTGTAAACGCGAGCGTGTAGATGTATCGGGAAGGGGTGGCAAGTTGTAATTTGTACAAGTATCGGGGTGTTCGGTAATCCCTCGGTGAAACCGGTGAAACGTGACTCATGGATACGATTTTTACGCGAGCACATTCATCGCCTCGCGAAACGAAACACAGGCCCGAGATCGAAAACGGAATGTAAAATACGTCCACCGTTTCATTTGCTCGGCTGAATCGGGTTCGACGGTGCCCGCGCGATTTTTATCACCGACTGGAAATTAAAATGTTACGGAGGACATGTTCTCCTGGACACGTGATTTTCGTCGCGGATTCGACTGTCAGTTTTTGAAATCCATTTAACCGTTCGCAGTTCACGCGATCCACTGTTCTCAGCATTTTTTCTTTCCGTGATTTAACGCTGGAATGTCGGTACGTTGCATCGTCGATAATGCATAGAATCAAGGAATGTTTGTAGGTAATGTCTGACTAATTTTAAGCGTCGACGTCGGACCGTCTGACTCCTGTCTGACTCGTGTCTGACTAATACTACTTATTTTAGAAAAGACCTGATACGTTCTTTAAATCAATAGTTTTCTCTTTTCTCTCTTAGAATAATCGAACAAAACGAAATTACAGAGAACTTCGAATAGAATTCATATTGCACTAGTTACAAAGATTTGTAATAGCGTAATTTAATTGCTGTGCACGTTGAATTCGTCAAATGTTTTTGCGAGCGTAATAGCTCGAGAGAACGCAGCTATAAAGCAGCAACAGCTCTTTGGAGGCAAGCAACGAGTACGGAAACAGCCTCTTCGTACTCATTACACTTATTTCCAGACTTTCAAACGCGACTCTGTTTCCATTCCGCTCCAATCCAAAAGTCATTTCTTATTTCTACCTACTCTAACTCGTTCTTGACTCCTATTGCGCGTTCGTTCATCAACTACTGAGAAAAAGGCAATATCGAAATGGCAATAGTATTAATTATCCGACACGATCGGTGTATCTTCGTTAACGATGTAATTCTATTTTCCTCCTCGATGCACTCGCATTTACGTTTCCCTTTTTTCTTCAAGTGTCAGATAACCTGAACGATCGTAATTCAGTCCGTTGTTCGTCCATTTCATGTTCTAGTATCGAGTGTCGAAAACGATTCCCGTCTCTGGAACCTACCCTATTCCGAAACAACACCCCCATTCGTACGAACGCGACACGGAAACAGAGGTAAAAAAGAGAAGCTGAATTAATCGACGAGTATGGCAGTGACGTTTTCAAGGATGAAGGGTGGCCATGAAAAGTCCAACCGACTGGTAAAACGTTGGTAGAAGCGTGCTCGAACATAATGCTAATAATCCCTATACATCAACTTTTCAATTTAACGCGCTATCCGTATATATTCAAGAATTTATGATTCGAGAACTCGTTTAGAAATGAAATTAGTGTCCCAAGTGTAAAAGTCACAATCCGATTAATTAAATGAGTCCATTTAATATAAATGCGGTGTAATAAATACATAAGTTCATGAATAAATGATAGCAGTTTAATTTTGTAAAGCAGAGGAAAGCAGAATACGAAATCTGGCGTTATAACTAAGTGATGTGTTCCACTTTAACGTTAGACGAAACCTGGTCCGCGATCATTCATTCTTAATGCTGACCGTTTAATAATATCTTTACAATATCGGTACCGTTTCCTCGTCACGAATTTTCAAGACGTACATGAAAATAAATTGGCATTCCTATCTTAAATAGCATTGCTATTTTATCGATAGTATAAGATAACAAATTGAAAGTTTAACTTCGAGCCACCTGCATCTTTAATAACGAAAGACCCAGTACATCTTATTAGGCGTGTCTACGTCGATGTGCCGAATAAACATGAATTCTGTGTGCGTTAATGCACTCGAGCGAGTCTCGTGTCTGTGTGCACACGCGAGGGTAAATCGACTTACCTTGAATGCAGGGCACAGCCACGCTGCACTGTGAGGTAACTCGAGGACGATGGCGGAGGTGGTGTACAGTAGGCGGGTGGCAGTGCTGGATCATGTCTGTGGAGATGGTTATGCCGATGGTTCTGAGAATAGTTTAAGGAACCTCGCAGACTGCCGGGCAGATGGCGATGCGGCGTTGACGGATCACTGAAACACCAAAGATCAACAATTCTTATCATCATATACATATAAAGTAGCCTATTAATTAAACGGATACTTTATAGAGAACGGACATGGCCGGATAAGAGGGTGAAAAGTAGCCCTGTACTACGTTTCACCTTTTTACTACCAAAGTGTTACGATGGTATCATGGCAGGATTCGACCGTTGCTAACTGCAGAAATTTATGAATTGTTGGGAAAGATGGATTTGTACGTCATACCTTATCGACTACCGACTGCGTAGAAATAAAAAAGACTTATTTGTTCCCAACAGTTTTACTATCCGTAGGTAAGGTAGATCGCTGCAGAAAAATTCATAAAATCCCTAGAAAACTACGTTACCTTAAGAAGGTATAAAGCGAACGAACTCTTCTCTATCGGAAGCGAATAATTTGTTATTCGGTAGGCGTTTCGCGAAACAAACATTTGTACTGAACTTTTTATGAAATGTACACGTGTAGATATAGTCGGATGAAACTTAATAAAATTCTAAGCAACTTGAAAGAATGTCGGATAACGTTTTACCAGAAATTTTGTCTATAAATCTTATCGCAGATAACGGCCGCGCTGCCGATAACGCTCTACGTACAGCATGAAATTTACAGCATGTTATCAAAGTTTGTTGAAGCACGATTTTCCAATTTCAAAGACTAATCGATGATCGTCTATCTCGCATACCGTACGATAAAGTCCGTACTTTTACCTCCTGTATAACTCGAGCACGATCGAGCAAAACAATAACGATTAAAGAGCTAAAGATCGAACGAAAAAGGAACAAGGTTTTCGTATAATAGTTAGTTCGTTTGCTAACACTCGACGAGACTATTAGGCTTCACACCTGCTAAACAATTGCGCACAAAAGAAAGACTCGTCACATCCGGTCACGGTAGGACGAGCCACCCTTGCACTGCCTACCGAGCCCATCAACATACGAATTCCCACGAATTAACTCGCACCTAATGCGTGAAACAACAAAAACAGTCTCGACGATTCTTTCTACGCATCAGTCTGCACTTTAACAGCGACTGCAGAACGATTCGAACTGGAACTGGATCGACCATATTGCTATGAGTTTACGAAGATACAGGTCGCGATTAGCAAGACCTCAAATAAGCACTCCAACGATCAAAGTATGCAATTATTCAAACATGTACTTGCTATTCGCAATATTCCTAATAACTCGAACGGTATGACTATTCCGAGTTAAAATTCCACTTCTGGTCCGAACACGACGAAACTCTAATTTAAATAATAAAAGAACGAAACTGTATTAGATAGCGAACGATCTGTGCAGCGGTACAGTTCCACCGAATACAAGATCTTATCTGTCGTATTCGTAAAACACGGTGTGAGTGCCGAGAGCGGAAATGTCGAAAGGGTCGGCCAAAGCCTCCGTTTACAACGGTTGCATTCTTATCAAATACCGAACGCGTTAAACGACAGGGTATCTTGTCGACCGTAGATAAAAAAAGGGAAGGTACACAGAGAGCTGCACACGAGTTTCCTAAAACGAAACCACTTCTATCCAAGTTGCCGAGTACAATACAAATATTATGTTGCTCTACATCAAATGTTTCGATTTCGAAACGGACAGAATTCGATATCATTTGAGGCCATAAAAATATATCGACATAGCGCTTACGGTACATCGACTTGAAACTTTAACTTCGCTACAAACCGTTAATTTCCCGTAATTTCAGTTAACATCCCGTTAACTTCATCAACATTTTTCATGCAAAACGACTACTTCAAGGATTTACTGCTTTAGAGTATAATCTTTTCTGAGACGTACCGTACAGGAAGGAAAATATGTAGAAAACAAAGTTGTAAGAAAGAATAAAATGATCTTTTGGAGGAGAGATAGTCCATGACCAGGGATAAAGTTTTATCGATAGTACGGTTACGGTCGAACATTCGTTAAGTAAATAAGGGTAAACTTGCAGGACGAGATCCTGTAGAAGACAAGCTTCCGGTCGCACGATGTCGTCCAGCGAAGAAAGAAGGCGACGAGTGAAAAATGAAACTTTGCGATCGGACTTTGCTAGGAAAATACCAATAAGGTACAGCTTACAAGGCAACTTTAACGAAAGCTTCGATTCGATCGATTTCTAAAACTTTTGTGCAATTCGAAATTATTCGTATTTCTGAATAGCTTTGACAAAGTGGTCCGTTCCTTAAATCCGAAAGCAACCTGTGACAATTTCTTTTATTTCCTTCGATATTTCAGAGAATAAATATTCTCGCGAATGATACTGATTTTTCGGAAGCCTTACAATCGTTTCAACTGCAATAGTACCTCGCGTCTATCGTATCTACGGAAATCGATAATATAACCAAGTAGAGCTGTTTTTCTCCCTCAGTCAGGAAACGTAAAACTAGCGTGCATAGAAGTTTAATACCTTATTTAATAAATAAGTATTGCTTAGTATCGACTTATGGTCTTTACATATTCGTTACCTGTGCAACAGGGATTCACCGTCCTTTCAAACTTACAGTTGCGTAACCAACATTTTTGTCGGAAATGAATCAAGCCTACATAACAATGCCAACGAATACGACGCGAATAATGAAACATCGGTATAAACGTGTGCACGCATTAACAAACTTTTTGTTAATTTTGTATACGTTTCTTAGGCGAATTCGAACGAGACGGAAACCTGTATACTCGAAATAGTCGTAAGAAGATTCAGGTTTTGTTACAGCAGGAAGCGATAGCGCTCATAACCAGTTCGTATCAGTTAATTAACAACGTGCAACCATTTTCTTGAACGCGGCTTCTGTTGACAAATTACCGCAATACGAACGCTTTAAGTGTACGAAGCAGAATTATTAAGAGAAAAAAAAGATGCGTTACAGCAAGAAAATAACCAGGAATTAACAAGAAGTTAAAAGCTTCAGATTGCTACGTCATCAATTTAACGTCTTTGCTTACTACTCCTTTTTACGAGATTCCTTCGAGAACATGATGGATCACCATTTTTCTATTTGTATGTAATATATATAAATAATGTTAGTTAAAATGACAGAAAAAGTGTGACAAACGATTTCCTGGGAGAAACGAGAATTTTTAATTTCGCGAGATGTATCTAAGGCCATTAGGCGATATTTTCTCTTTTTTGTTTTGGTCTCGTTCTTTATTTTACGCGTTTTTCTCTTACGCGCGTGTTACCTCCAATCTTTTAGAAACCACCGCCTTTTTTCTTTTCTAAAATTAAATATCATAGAATGTTACGGCGGGGCGACCAAGGTGTGGCTCTGAATTTTTATTCGCAGAAACGTATACAAGCCGGATGAGTTGAAGTTTCTACGCGCATACTTATCCGATAAACGTCTTGAAAAAACATTTACATTTATCTTTGTAACAATATACAAAATCTGTTAGATGTTTAACGAGATTGGAGTAATTATAGAAATTCACTAGAGTCGTTAATACGAGACTGCAAGCGTCTATTTTAATTCGGAAAGGAGCCGCTTTCGCGGAGCGAATTTCACTTTTGGAGCTGGTCCCCCATGAGAAAGCATGTGGTAGTCGCTAAAAATTCGTTCGAAGCTGCAGCCAAGTTTAGAGACAAGAAACGTTCTATACTTGACCTTAATGGCGTTCGTCCAATGCCACAAACTTTGCGGTGGTCTCAACATTTCTCTTTTCGTTACCGGTATCCAACATCCAGTAACTCCAGGGCAGAATAATTCCGACGATGAATCGAACGGCTACTTTAGAAAATTGAATTTGTCTTCCGAAGAAACATAACGTTACAAACGTTGCCTTGTATCGTGTTCGATTTATATCTTAAATTATAGAAGTGGACCACATTTTTCCAAAAAATTTGTAATTTTCCAGGATAATACACGAGAGGAAAATATTTTGTTTGCAGCGGTTTAAAGCTTCACTTTCGAAACGGGAGTAAGAAATTGGTTCGAACTAACGTCAATATCGTTTGTTAATCCGTATAGGATCACAATCCCGTTGCGTCCGCCATAATCCACTAGATCCAATCAGAATACACCTAAAACCATGGATGGAACGCGGTTTATTGCACCGGAAGCGACAACGCCACTGGTTATTTCATCTTGAAAACTCGACAATGATTGGAACTCGTACGTTTTAACGATTCGACCAATTTTTTCTCGACACTCGCCATAAACGGTTTCAAATACTTATCCCGAACAAGATTCGATACCGTTGTGCTCTTACGCCAGCTTCAAGAAAATTCAATATTTATACATGGTTAACGGTAATTCTGAAAATATCTTCTTCCAGTTCCAGTATATATAATTGAGAGTAAATTGCGTCGTTGTTCGATTGGTGGAATTAACAGTGTCAAGAGTTATGCGAAGGATTTGCAGGTATTAAGAGAAAATGGCTTTGGTATTGATACGTTTCTGTTACGAGCATTAAATCGTATTAAAAACTACACTCGAGACAGTAATTCTCTTTCTGAAACAGTTTCATGTTTTCAAAGCGAAGCCATAAAAATTGATGGAATCTTAACTTTGGAACTGTAAAAATGAAATGTTATTACCGACAACACTTTATCGGTTATCTCGTCGAATCGAGTAAAAATATTTGTGATTCAGAAAGTGGAAAAATATCGGTGACAAACCGATTCGAAAGTTAATACACATTTTTAACGTAATCGCGAACAGCACTTTGATTTTATCGAAAGAAGCATCGCGGTCACAAGCTAGATACGCTTATCGTGTATAGTACGATGAAAATAACGTTATTAACAATTTCTTTGATAAATTAGACGGTTAAGCTTGCGACTCTTATACAGAATACTCGTGAACACGCTGTGCTTTTTGTACAATTCACGCAGGTACGGTTCATACAGAGGTTGGTACACCTGGCACAAAGTCACCCGCTTAAATGTCGCTTCAAAGGCGCCCACCCCCGCGTCCAGCAAACGAGACGTATAATTCACGCTCAAAAGCGTTGACGAAATCTTAAAACGAGTCGCGGGTTCTCCGAATAATTTCGCTAAAAACCTCGAAATATTCTCGTTAACGCGAGTCCATAGAGTTCAACGACAGCGTAATAATATTTACCCGCAGACTGACGCGCTACGAGTCTGCGAGCCGCAGACACGGTGGAAAGGTGGGAATCCGGAGAAATGCATTCGAGCGTACCTGTCTACGTTGTTGCTCTTAAAGCTGACCATTCCGCTCGACACAGCTTCCCTCATAACCACCGTGCACCTTTTTCACGCTATTTTTTACACACTGGATGGTCGCACAATCAGCACACGCGTTGTCGAACACGAATAAACCACGCCACGTAACGCGCACAAAGGAACATAGTCACGTGCAGGAACAGTACGAAGAACTCGTAAAGAGCCGCGTTGCCCAGACCGCGTTTCCGGACCGACTGAAAAGGAGCCACGCTTCACGGCCGGTCTACCCCTACCCGTTCTTATACTACCCCCACCAGTCGTCTCTAATTGCACTCTTCCGACAACGCTTGGCCAGCTGACGTTCTTTTCTTGTCATTCTCGGCTCGTCTCCTATGACAACCGATCGCGATCGGTATACCACTCCGACAACGCTCTCGTTTAACCTCTTCTGCTCCGGACCACCCCTTCCGCGTATGCTCCCGACGTTCCTCCGCACAGGATGTACCCAACAGAGCGAATGGAAGATGTTCGCAGCATCCAACTTTTATTATTCTTTTGC